>NC_137785.1:29300689-30689134 GCF_963455305.1 Plecotus auritus | reverse complement strand
CCGCCATGGCAGGGTCTGAGGCAGAGGTGGTTAGGGGCAGTCAGACAGGGAGGCTAGTGGTTAGGGGAGATCAGGCAGGCAGAGTAGTTGGGCAATCAGGCAGGTAAGCAAGTGGTTAGGGATGATGAGGCAGGCAGGCAGAGTGGTTAGGGGCAGTCAGACAGGGAGGCAAGTGGTTAGGGGTGATCAGGCAGGCAGGCAGAGCGGTTAGGGGCAATCAGACAGGCAGGCGAGTGGTTAGGGGCAATCAGGCAGGCAGGAAGGTGAACGGTTAGGAGCCAGCAGTCCCAGATTGTGAGAGGGATGTCCAACTGCCGGCAGTCAAACATCCCCCGAGGGCTCCCGGATTACAAGAGGATGCAGGCTGGGCTGAGGGACCCTCCTCTCCCCACCCCCACCCCTATGGATGAATTTTGTGCACTGGGCCTCTAGTTTCTTATTAAACTGGTTTGGTGGTGCTCTTGACTGCAGGACCTGCTGCTCTCACACCGGCCCCCAGCCCTTTTCCCAGCGCCTACCCTCCGGTGGCCCAACCACCCAACTTCTCCAGGTTCCCGTTTTGGTGGCCCTGATGCCCATGGCGACCCCTGGTGGCAGCCACTGCTCCTGCTGTTACTTGCAGGCCTTGTGTGGTACATCAGCAGTATTGTTTGTGGTGAAGGATGGCAACGGGACCACTTGTATAATGGCCAACTTCTCTGCTGACTTCTTGACCAACTGTAATACCAAGAGTGGCTCTAAGAATGCGACCTTCAACCTGTCACCGAATGCAGAAGCATTAAATAGCAGCTTGTGGTAAAGAGAATGCTTCTAACCCCAGTCTCATGATTGCTTTTGGAAGAGGACATACACTGACCCTCAGTTTTGCAAGAAATGCTACATGTTACAGTGTCCAGATGATGTGTTTTGTTTTATAACTTGTCAGACACACAGATTTTCTCTAATGCAAGCTTCCAGGGAGTCAAGACTGTAAAATCCATAACTGACATCATGGCAGACATAAATAAAAAATACCTATGTGTGAGCAGCAACCATGTCCACATGAATAGTGTAACTCACCATCCAGGCATACCTTTCAAATGATAGCTTCAGCAAGGAAGAGACACGCTGTATGCAAGATGGACCTTCCCCAACAATGTTGCCAACATCTCGTCATCCCCTCCCCACCCTTCACCTCCCCACCCTTCACCACCTCCTCCCCACTCTTCACCGTCCCCAGTGCCTGAGAGCCCCTTGGTGCACAAGTACAACGTAAGTGGCACCAACGGAACCTGTCTGCTTGCCAGCATGGGGTGCAGCTGAATGTCACCTATAGGAAGGATGACAGGACTGTGACCAGAGTATTCAACATTAACCCAGATAACACCAAAGTCGGTGGGAGCTGCACTACCCAGCTGGTGACCCTTGAGCTCCAGAGTGAGACCAGCACTTTCCTAGTCTTCCAGTTTGGAATGAATGTGAGTTCCACCTGGTTTTTTTCTGCAAGAAATCCAGTTGAACATGACTCTTTCCGATGCCAAAGACCCCACCTTCAAGGCCACTAACAGCTTACTGAGAGCACTTCAGGCCACGATAGGGAATTCCTACAAATGTAACGCCGAGGAGCACATTTGGGTCACAAAGGCCTTCCTGTCAACATTTTCAAAGTGTGGGTCCAGGCTTTCCAGGTAGAAGGTGGCAAGTTCGGGTCTGTGGAAGAATGTCAGCTGGATGAGAATAACATGCCGATCCCCATCGCCGTGGCGGTGCCCTGGCAGAACTGGTCCTCATCGTCCTCATCGCCTACCTCATTGGCAGGAAGAGGAGCCAGGCCGGCTACCAGACGATTTTGCATGGCCGCAGACCAGCAGAAGCTGCAGGGCTCTGTTCATTTCCCTGAGCTTAGGTTGACGTTGAGGGAGGCATACTTTATTGCAAACTGATTTCAGATCTGCTTTATCCATCGTGAAGTTCATCTTACAACATTTACTATGCACAAGAGTAACTCTTGCAATGACAGTGTTAATTTTGCTAACGGGGTTAAATATTTTGCTAACTGGTTAAATGTTAATATTTACCAATGTAGAACTTTAAGGGGGACAGGGGGATAGTGCTTTTCTAAGTGGGAGCTGGCTCCACTGTCATTTGACTTTGTAAGGTTCTGGTGTTTAGTTTCTCTTCATTCTTGATCAGATATAAGCCTTACAAAGGGAGGTTCAGTGGCCTTAACACTTACAACTAATGAAGGCTGGCTAACTGTTAGACTGACACAGTTCATAAATTAGTACAGAAAGAAAAGTTTAAAACAGAAGTACTTCAAAAGAGAAAACTCTGGAATGCTTAAATTAAGCTTTAGAAGCCAAGACAGGCCTGGCCCTCACAGGCTGCACAGCTGAGCATTAAAGCGATTGGTCTTTCCATGCTCTGCCACTCAAGAACTGGCACTTTTTTAAATAGAAAAATGGGTGTTATTTTATTTACTTCTTTTTTTTTGTAAAGTGACTTTCAATCTTCTGTTTGAGGTTCAGGGTGATCCTGTGTCTGCACTTGTGTACAATAATTAGTTTCACTCTCTGATTTATCTGCTTGCAGTTCGGATGGGCTGTGCACTGAGGATTTCTTCATTTAATGCATTGCCGTAACAATGCTAATAAAATGTCTCTTTCTTTAAAAACAAAACAAAAAAAAATGGTTTGGTAGTAATGAACTCCTTTAGCTTCTTCTTGTGTAGGAAGCTCTTTATCTGTCCTTCAAATCTAAATGATAGAAAAACCAAGATGGCGGCATAGGTAAGCACCTAAACTGCTGCCTCGCACAACAATTTCAAAACTACAACTAAAAGACAGAACAGACACCATCCAGAACCACAGGAAGGCTGGCTGAGTGGAAATTCTACAACTAGAAGGAAAGAGAAAAGCTCACAGAGAATTGGAGGTACAGCAAAGGGTCTTTGTGCGGGCAGAGAGGAAGGGCCGCTGAGAGCCTGGCTGACTTTCTCTGGCAGGAGGGGGAAGGAAGCCCCTGACTGCACTGAACCCCAGTTCCGACTTCACTGAACCCCAGTTCCAGGTGAAACTCTGTGGACCCAGGCTCATACAGGGGGAGTCTGGACTGTCAGGTAGAGAGAAAGGCACACAGAGACTCGGAGACCCAGGGGAGCCCCGGTGGGCAGGGGTCTGGAGGCGCGTGCACCAGTGTGCACAAAGACTGCGGAGGTTGCCACAGGCTTTCCCTAACAGAAGGGAGTCAGAAGCTCCTGACTTCACTGAACCCCAGTTCTGACTACACTGAACCCCAGTTCCAGGTGAGCCCCTGGGGACACACGCTCTTGAGGGGGGAATCTGGACTCTCGGGCAGAGACTTGGGAGCCGGGGAAGGCAGAGGTCTGGAGGTGCGTGCACACAAGGGCAAGGCTGACGGGAAGCCAAGACTGTCTGCTCTGCCCTGAGACTCTACCCCATCCAAGCTGAGCACAGAGGCTTTTGCAATTTGACAAGTCTAATCCTATAAGGCTGTCTCCAGCACCGAACTTCTCCCAGCGTAGACACAGCTGATCCTCACAGCCAACTGGCCTGGAGGTCAATTCCTCCCAGTGATACCAACAACAATCAAGACTTAACTACAACAAGGCTGTACACACTGTCCACAAAGGGGTGCACCAAGAGTATCCACCTCAGGTTAACTGGGGAGGCCGACCCACTGGGCCATATAGGAAACCTAGCACACAAAGCTACCCTACCAACTCAGGGAAGCAGTGAAAATGTGGTGACAAAGAAACAGATCACAAACGAAAGAAATGAAGGAAAACAAATGACTGGATATAGAATTCAAAACCACGGTTATAAGGCTTTTCAAGAATATCCTAGAAAAGGCCGATAAATATAACGAGACCCTCGAAGATATGAAAAAGGACCAACTAGAAATTAAACATACACTGAATGAAATAAAAAATATTATACAGAGACCCAACAACAGACTAGAGCAGTGGTCAGCAAACTCATTAGTCAACAGAGCCAAATATCAACAGTACAACGATTGAAATTTCTTTTGAGAGCCAAATTTTTTAAACTTAAACTTCTTCTAATGCCACTTCTTCAAAACAGACTCGCCCAGGCCATGGTATTTTGTGGAAGAGCCACACTCAAGGGTCCAAAGAGCCACATGTGGCTCGCGAGCCGCAGTTTGCTGACCACAGGACTAGAGGAACACAAGAATCAAGTCAAAGAATTGAAATACAAAGAAGCAAAAAACACTCAACCGAAAAAGCAAAAAGAAAAAAAAAATCCAAAAAATTGAAGATAGTGTAAGCCTTTGGAACAACTTCAAGCGTACCAACATCAGAATTATGGGGGTGCCAGAAGAAGAGAGAGAGCAGGATACTGAAAACCTATTGGAAGAAATAATGACAGAAAACTTCTTCCACCTGGTGAAAGAAATAGACTTACAAGTCCAGGAAGCGCACAGAACCCCAAACAAAAGGAATCCAAAGAGGACCACACCAAGACACATCATAATTAAAATGCCAAGAGCAAAAGACAAAGAGAGAATATTAAAAACAGCAAGAGAAAAATAGTTAATTACCTACAAGGAAGCACCCATATGATTGTCAGCTGATTTCTCAACAGAAACTATGCAGGCCAGACGAGAGTGGCAAGAAATATTCAAAGTGATGAATAGCAAGAACCTACAACCAAGATTACTCTACCCAGCAAAGCTATCATTCAGAATTGAAGGGCAGATAAAGAGCTTCACAAATAAGAAAAAGCTAAAGGAGTTCATCACCACCCAACCAGTATTATATGAAATGCTGAAAGGTATTCTTAAAGAAGAGGAAGAAGAAAAAAGTAAAGATAAAAATTATGAACAACAAATACATATCTATCAACAAGTGAACCTAAAAATCAAGTGAATTAAAAACCTGAGGAACAGAATAATCTGGTGAATATAATAGAATCAGGGGCATAGAAAGGGTGTGGACTGATAATTCTCAGGGGGAAAGGGGTATGGGGGGGTTCAGGAAGAGACTGGACAAAAATCATACACCTATGGATGAGGACAGTGAGGGGGAGGTAAGGGCAGAAGGTGGGGTGGGAACCGGGTGGAGGGGAGTTATGCGGGGAAAAAGGAGAAACAATTGTAATAATCTGAATAAAGATTTATTTTTAAAAAAATCTAAATGATAGCTTTGCTGGGTAAAGTAATTTTGGTTGTAGGTCCTTGCTTTCATCACTTTGAATATTTTGTGGCAATCACTTCTGGCATGAAATGCTTCTGTTGAGAAATCAGCTGACGTTCTTATGGGAGCTCCCTTGTAGTTAACTGTCCCTCTCTTTCTGCTTTTAAGATTTTGTCTTTAATCTTTGCCATTTTTATTATGATGTGTTTTGGTGTGGGCCTCTTTGGGTTCATGTTGTTTGGGACTCTGCACTTCCTGGACTTGTGTAGGGGTTTTTCCTTGACCAGGTTAGGAAAGTTTTCAGTCATTTATTTATTCAACTAGGTTCTCAGTCCCTTGCTCACTCTTTCTTCTCCTTCTGGTACTTTATGATATGAATGTTGTTATGCTTGATGTTGTCCTAGAAGTCCCTTAAACTGCCCCTCCTGCCAGCCTGATTGCCCCCGACTGCCCCCCACCCCCTGCCAGCCTGGTCACCCCTGACTGCCCCCCCTGCCAGCCTGGTTGTCCCTAACTGCCCCCCTGCTGGCCTGGTCACCCCCAACTGCCCCCCCCCAGCCTGGTTGGCCCCAACTACCCCCCTGCTGGCCTGGTCACCCCCAACTGCCCCCCTGCTGGCGTGGTCACCCCACGCAGCCTGCTGTTCAGTCGTTTGGTCATCCCTCACTAACCCCCCTGCCAGCCTTGTCGCCCCTCACTAACCCCCCTGCCAGCCTTGTCGCCCCACACAGCCTGCTGTTCATTCGTTACTGTTACTGTGGTGGCGTCCCAGACATTTTGCATATTCCTCTATTATTAGTATAGCTGTCTTCTTTTATGGTTACTATCTCTTTGTTTAAGTTCTCACTGAGTTTATTCTTACCCTAACTTTCTTGAGCATCATTATAATTATTGTTTTGAAAGCTGTGTCAGTTAAATTGCTTGCTTCCATTTCATTTAGTTCTTTTTCTGGGGATTTCTCTTGTTTTTACATTTGGAGTATATTTCTTTGTCTCCCAATTTGGCTGCCTCTCAGTATTTGTTTCTGTATATTAGGTAGATCTGCTATGTTCCCAGTCTTGGCATGGTGGCCTTATGTAGTAGGTGTTTTCTGGGCTTGGTGGTGGAATCTCCCTGATCACCTGCACTACGTGCTCTAGCAAACTTGAGAGGATTATGTGAGCCTCTGGTTGTAGTTGAGTCTTGATTGCTGTTAGCCCATAGTCAGCCCAGCTGACTATGAGGATTGACCCTGATCACAGTGTACGAGCTACTGTAAAGGGGCTGACCCCACATAACAAAATTCATCCCAGCAGCCCTGGTGCCTGCCAAGATCTCTCTTTTGATGTGCTGGTTGTAGAGGTAATTGGATCATACTCTGATGTGGTCTGAATCCTGCCACCAGGTGTGTTGCTTCTGAGGCCTCTTGGGAGGGATTCTGGTGCAGTTCAATGTCAGGTCCTTTTTGTGACCATCCCTGGGCTACCTGTTTGGAGCTACAAAGCAATCCACAGTTTGTAGCTGCCTCTACTTGGCCTGGGTGCATGCACATGGGAGGGACCAAACTACATAACAAGACCAGCTTCCATTAGCATCAAGCTGGTCAGCAAAGGACCCTAAGCACCTGAAATCCTAGATTCATCTCCTCCTGCTGGCTGTCTGTTAAGCTCAGTCATGAAAAAGCCTCTGGGCAGTACCCAAGTTGCATGAAGTAGGTTCTCAGTGAGTGACCAGGTAGGGGCGAGTGGTGTTCACCAGGTTCATACAGATTCAAACTCAGCACCAGGGCTGGGTCTGAGGCCACTCAGCGGAAATCTCAGGATACACCAAGGCCACCTGCCACTTTCCAGGGACCTGTGGACGTTTGTGGTTAGGCAGGGTCTCGGAGTCATCAGGGTGAGATCAGCAGAGTTCATTAGGCCAAAACAAAGCCATGTGAAGGGAGGGCTCTGCACAGGATCAGTAGTGCTATTTGGGTGCATGAGGGGGAAATGGCCCCCGCCCTAGAGCCACCCAACGCAGTCTCTCCACGTGTCTGCCCAAACCATCTCAAGAGTCTTCCAAGAGAGTCTGGACCATGGGCCCAGGTTGTCCACAGCCAGCTGACAAATTTGCAACCTCAACAGGGCGTGGCCCCTGGGAAGTCAGGAGGTAGGTTGTGGCTAGTAAATCTCCTGTGAGGGTGCCACTCGGGGACTGGCCTTCTTTAAATTCTTGACAGGTTTTATAAAAAAAGAACTGGGTCAAGAGCCTGGCCACACCACTTACTAGCTTCGGGGCCCTGGAAAAGTCACCTAGCTTCTCCTAGCCAGTGTTTTCCTCTTCACAGGGGTGTCCTGGGAGTCCCTTCCCAGGATAGCCTGAGCCTCCTGGTTGGGCTCAACGCACAGCTGGAGCCTAAATAATGTTTCTTGAACCAAATGGAGTAAAGTTTGAAGACTGAAGTGTCAGAGTGCGGCATGAATGTGAAGGATGGCAGTCAAACCAACACAGGCTCATGAAAAGGCCTGGGGTCACCCCTGACCTTCAGGGCACAAGAGGGCATGTTAGTGAGTGAGGGAAGCCAGCCAGGTGTGGGACAACAGGAAATGGTAGGAACTGTGGCAAATAGGGAGCCCCTAACCCTTCTCTTCCAGTGAGTCACAGTTGTGGTGGTCAAGTGCAAGCACAACACTGTCAGTCGCTCTGACTGTGGCAGAGGCCGGAATGAGGGTTGTTATGTGAAATTAACTAGAAGTCAAATAAGACATGTTGTGAGCCAGATCCAGCCCACAGCTCAGAGTGGGAGCAACTTAATGGTGGTTGGCCTGGGCTCAGGGCTAGAATCCCTGGGCCTTGCCCACACACCCGACAGAGGGAAAGGAGGGGGATGGAAGTCTCCCGCAGGGACAGGTCAGAAATCGTTAGGATCTAGACAGGCATTTAGCTTTGGGGCATTTATTTCATGTCCCTTTAGTATAGACCCTGGGGCCAGGTGTAGGGGAGGAGACCAGGCAGGGGATAGCAATAAATAACACAGACAGACAAAACTTCCCTCCAGACAGATGAGGTTAAAGGAGGTTAGAGGAGAGCCACACTGTGAAGATGTGGTGCTGGCAGGGTAGGGGCAGCTGGGAAGGATGGGGGGCCAGACCCCCAGGACCTTGCTGTCACCTGCTCCATCCCTTTCCTGCCTCAGCCCCCAGTACTTTGGGGAGGAAGGGAGCCCTCAGCCAGTGTGGGCCAGGGAGGGCGCTGAGGGGGTGGTGGCCACATAGGCTGCCCCCAGCTCCCTCACTTGACGCGGATTTCAGCATACTCGGCCAGCTCCTCTGTCAGGGTGTAGCTGTCCTTGGTGGGTCGTTTTCCCAGGTCCGAGTGAGAAAAGCTCAGGTCCAGCTCTGGGTGCTCCCCTCGAAGGCCCAGAAGTCTCCTCTCAGATCCCAGGCGCCTCTCACTCTATGAAGGGAACCAACCCATTAGAAGGGTCCCGTTCCACCTTATCCAGATGCAAAGGCTGGAGTCGCTTGAACCCCATACCTCCAGTTGAGTCCCAAAGCCCCATATGAACCTCTTTTCTCAAGGACCCCCAGCCCAGCCAGCCCCACAGTCCCCACATCCCACTCTAGAACCTTTTCCCATATGGAGATTCCCCCTTCGCAACACCCTCCTCATTGCTTAGCCTAAAAGTTGACTACAAATTCAATGTCTTCAGGAAAACTTCTTCAACATAGGAATTTGGGGGGCACACAATTCAATCCATGACACCTTTCCAGAGTAAAGCCACCTGGTCGGATTTCACCTTTCCAAATGTCTGTACATGTCCCCCCGCAATCTTGGTGATCCTGTAGGTGTGGCTTTGGCTTCCCCTTCATGCTTTTTACCCCCCACCCTCACCCCACCTCCCCACACACACATAAGCCTTTGGACAGACACATAGAACAATGGCCAAAGACAGACAGACAGAAGGGAGTAGCAGTGGGATAGAATAGACAAGGCTAGGGGTGCTGGGCAGGGCAGACTTAACCAGGGACCATCTTGGACTCCTGACAGGGATGCACACATATGCATGACAGCCCCAAGGCCCACCGAGGGCCCAGAGGCAGGCACACTGAGGCCCCCCCCCAGAACCTACCTCCTGGGCGCTCATTCCAGGGTAGAGACCACTCTGGACTATTGGAGAAGGAAATGCTGTCATAGACCTACATGAGGGCTTCCCTTGGGCCTGAGCCCCATAGTCCCCTTCATAGTCTCAGTCTCAGCACCCCTCCCAGCCTAGGTCCAAGCCAGCCCTCCACACTTCCTCCTTGTCCCTCCTAAGGGGCATGGCCTCCCCTCTGCCACTTGGCCTTCCAGGCCTCTCCCAGGACCCCAGTGTCCCTGACATTTAGGTTCTCCAACTTGTCTGGAGCCACAGGTTTCTGGCCCTCACCTTCTCCGGTGCCCCCGAGATGCGGAAGTCGCTGCTGAACAGGACTGGGGGATTGTCCCCTGTGGAGAAGCTGGGGCTCTCTGTCACGTTCTTTCTGTTGGGCAGGAAATGCGAGCCCCAGTGGGACTCCCAGGTCTCCCTCCCCCACCCTTTCTATACCCTCATCTACCTTAGGAATTTGGCCCAAGGGACCCGAGTTGATCCCACCCATCTCTCTAAGATGGGGCAGACAGGCTCTTTAAATGGCCAGCCCTTCCTGTCCACCACCGTCCATCCCTCCCCTGTTTTGTGGCCCCTGGTCTCTACCACTTTTCAGGACCCCGCCTGGCTTCTCCGGGTTCTCTTCATTTGCTCTGGGTCTGTCTGTCCCTCTTGCTGCCAAGATATGGAGCAGGGAGATTAACTCATTTTCAGTAGAGCCACAAGGCAGAAAATAGCAGCACAGTGGTGGCAGATGGGTGTGTTTGGGCTGGGGAGCATTTGTGTTGCCACAGATGTGTGTGGTCATTGGCACTTCTGGAACCACCTGTGACCGACGCTGAGGTTGCAAGCCAGGGGAAGCTGGGTTTCCCATCACACCTCTTGGAGGGCAGGAGGGCAGAGAGGAGAAACAGGAAATGACTGGTGGAAAGTGCTTGGCTCAGGCACTGGCACATGCTGACCTGTAGTGGCTCACGGAAGCAGGACTCCTTTCTCCTCCATTCAGAGGAGAATCCTCAGAGCAGAATACACCCTCCCACCTACACAGGGCTGCCCTCCCTTGCCTAGCCCACAGCCTCCCTCCCCACCGTTAGAGTCTCTCCCCTCCCCCAGGTTGACCCCGGTGGGGCACTCACTTTCTGCGTGTCTGGGTAATGTAGCAGACAATGGCAATCAGGATGGCAAAGGCAACCACGGCTCCCACGGGCCCAATCTTAGCCCACATCAGGCGGTCTGAGGATAGAGAAAACCCAGGTGCCCTCAGACTGCTGGTGGGAGTGAACACGCCTGGGTTCTTAGGAGACAGACCGGGACATCAGCGACAGTGAAAAATATCTGAATAACTGGCACATCCTTCACAGACTGACTAGCCTGGAGGGCCTGGGAGGGCCCAGGACAGTCTAGGCAAACTCAGGGTGGCCTCTCCTTCCTGTCCAGAGGGACCGCTTTACCATATGATCCACCTGCATAGCCTGACCCAGGCTCGGTGGCTGATGGTCAGTCAGCCTTGGGGAGAGGAGCCTGGATCCAGGAGGAGCCCCCTCTGTCCCGTGGCTCCCAGCCCCAGACCACGCCACTCACGGGCTCCCTGGAAGGGCAGTTCCAGGCTCTTGGTGCCGTAGAGGTTGCGGGAGGTGCAGATGACCCGCGGCGGGGCCTGGGCCTGTCCCCGCAGCGTGAGAATGCTAGTGAGCAGGAGGCCGCTGCGCTCCGAGTACACGAACTCCCGCTCTGTCTCATTCACTGTCACGTTGCGCGAGGGCAGCTCGAAGGCCACAGAGGGCTCCGGGTTGGACTTCACCACGCACAGGCACTGCACCGTGTCACGGGCCGCTGCACAGTGGGACTCCAGAAGGATCACAGGAGCAACTGCAGGGGCAAAATCGGACTGAGAGGGCTGGAGACAGCCAGAAGCCAGGACTCCCTGGCTGAGGGCCCAGAGCAGGCATAGCTGTCATCAGGTGAGCTGCATTTTCTCCTTCACACCATCCCTTTACATGTGTAACTTTGCCCACCTCGCAAAACTTAAATCACATCACAGTGCTCCCTGCTCAAACCTATCCTCCAATTGCTCTGTGTCACTTAGAATAAAATCCCACTTATTCGCCTTGGTCTGCAAGACCCTGCGGGACCGAGCCGCACTCTGACCTCTGGGTCTTACCCTGAAAGGCTCATTCCTTCCCGTCACACCAGCCTCCTTGCGTTTCTCGCATTTATGGAGCTGTTTCCCACCCAGGTATTTTGTTTCTCCCTCAGCCTGGAACACTCCCTGAAGGCACCTTCCCAACGCACTTCTTCGCTCCATGAAGGTTCTGCTCAGACCACTCGGATACTCTCTCCTTCTTCTACCACCTCGCTTTGCTGACATGACTCAGGTCCCGCTAAGTTTTCTGCCCAGCACTCATTCCTACCCGGGTTACATATTGATACGGCTTGTCTCTCTTTTCCATCAAGACGGGCTCTTATTCTGTCTCGCTCTGTCACCCACACTTAAATCGTGTCTCTCATTTAGCAGAGCTCTGGGAAGACTTATGGGGTGGCCTATTGAGTTCTGCCACTCCCCTTTCAGGCCATCCTGCAGACGGCCCTGCTGACTCTCCAGAGCCCCCTTGCATTCTGGCCCTCCCTCATGAGAGTCCCAGTGCCACTCGAACCCAGCACCACCCTCCACCCAAGATTCTGTTGAGCTTTGCTGTACTGCCATTTGTATTTTTTCAAGTGGTACAGGTATGATGATTTTCTTTCATTTTCCAAAACATGAAATTATCATCGAAATTTGAATGCTGCTTTTTAAAACTATATTCTCGTTCCCTCCTGGAGAGTCGAGCACTCCCCTCTGCTCACCATAGCCTGAGTTCTGATTCTCAGTTCTGACCAAAACCCATGTACACAGGGGCCAAGGACCCTCAGCTCGCCACCCCCACTTAACTAGTATTTTCAATTTCCAACAAAAGGATATGCAGGTGACAGTGATGGGCCAGGGAGTCATGTGACCAGATGTATACATAATAGAGATGATTCTAATCAGAACCTCAATGCGTACACATATCTAAGTCTAGTAAATCAAAAGTTGAATACCCCCAATTCTGCTTAGGCAGGCATACACCATGCTTGCTGTAGTGTTAACGAATTAACGCACTACAAAATAAACCAATAATGACACACCTGAACGGACAACAATTAAATTTTTAAAAAACCCTTTCGTTCAAGAATGCACCAGTGACAGTGTCTGCCCGAGATGCTGCGGGAACGCTGGCACCCTGCCTGCATGTGCTTAGCATTTTCGAAGCTTTGCAGGCAGCCTGGGACACCCCAATTGACACTAGACAAACCCTAAGTGGCCATCTACTGGCTGGTGGCCTCAATCAGGCCCTCAGCATCCTTGGGCCTCCAAGATGGAGTTCTCATTTATGCAAACAGGGGTAATGGTCCTTAACTCACAGGGCCCACAGGAACTCTGAAGACAGGCACATGATTGTGCTGTAAAGACAAATTAACATACGCCCGAGGACTAATGATTAGGAAAATAGAACCATTCCAGCAGAGGGAGCATGTGAGCAAAGCCTTGGCTTCAGAATGCAGGGCGGACATCCAGCCTGTCATCCAAAGGAAAGATGAGTGGGAAACGGTGAGGCTACCTAAGGCTTATGGAACCTACAGGAAGTGTCAGATGCTGTGGAAGATCACCATCGTTTCCGTAGCTTCATACTCAACTTTGGAGTAAGATACTCTTATCACACTCATTTTTCAGAGGAAATGATTGAGGCTCAGTAAAGGTGAAGTCTCTTGTCTGAGATGGTGCAGTAAGACAGAGAGAGAGCTGGCATGTAGACCCAGATGGTTCAGCTCTTGGGTAACATTTCAGTTTTCTTCTCTTAAACTGGTTTGGGGTAAAGAACAACAGTCCCCTCTCCCAATCACATTGTTGTAAGAATAAAATTGCCAATACAGGCAAAGGGCTCAGACACTCCGTAAGGGTGAGAGCCTCCTGCAGTCCCCAAGCCATGCTGGGCTCTGGGGTGGGCAGGTAAGGCTGGGAACCCTGCACAGACTGGGTACCCACCATTGTCAGTGAGCACTAAAGCCAGGTGCTAGGGGACATAGACTTTAGAGCTGAGGCTGCACTCCCAGAGGGAAAGCACTGTGACACGGGCTTGTAGACACCCGAGGAGCTTAGCCGGGAGGTGGGGGGCGGGGGGGGGGGATGTCATAGCTGCTCCGCTACTCCAGTGGGTTGATGGCTTTATATTCCAAAATCTATTTGTTTGGGGTTTTTTGTTTTGTTTTGCTTTTTCCCATTTCTTTCTTTTGATTTGTTTGTTTTTTAATCCAGATTAAGTGAGTCCTTGGGTGCTAAGACCTGCAGGGGAGGTGAAGCAGCTGAGGTTTAACAGCTGGGGCAGACAGGAGTCCAGGAGAATCTTGGCTCTGACCAACCTTCCTAGCTGCATGAGCATGGGGAAATTCTGACCTTCATTGTACTTAGTTAAGGACTAATGATAACAAACACCTGTTTCACAGGGCCACCAGGAGGACCCAGCAAAGCCACCTGTAGAGGATGGAATCGTGACCCAGAGTAGGCCCTTTATGGCCATTTGCTGCAACTACTCTTACTATGCAGGGGGGGTGGGGGAGAGTGACTGACAATGTACATGAGATGGTGTTGTGTGTATGTTCAGTGGGTTCTGACTCTTAAACTTAAGGACCACTGGCTTGGGGTGTGACAGAAAAGAGGGTACATCAGAAGAGGGAAGCTGGGCCCAAAGGGCACACATGGAGAAGACAGTGCCACAAAGCCCATACATGGTGACCACATTGGATTCTGTGAGTGACCAGAGACTGAAGGGAATGTGGCCAAAGATGAAAGGTCAGCAAAGAAGTGGATGGCCATGGCATTGCCCTGGAAGATGGCACTCCGGGAATGAGCTATAGCTACAACATACTGATTATCACCATACATGCAGAATATCACGTATGGACTGTGCTCAGTATCTTCTGGCAAACTTGTGTGGTGGGGACCATTATAAGTGAAGTAATTGAGGTTGAGAGTAGTGAAGTTTGGAGACTAGTGCCAGAGGTCAGGTCAGAGCTGAGGAGGAAGCAGGAAAAATGGAAATATGGAGGTGACATTCCAGAGAGAGTTGCTGACGGAGGGGGGGGTCAAAACTGTGACTTGGGAGCTACAACCCAGAATGGTGGCCAGTGGGCATCGGTGTGTTAGTGGTGCTCTCCATAGAGAGGATGCTGGAGAGGCACCAGCTGGCAGTGGAACACTGAGTTTCATTTCCAAGGCAGTTAGCTTTTTATGTGCATCCAGCTCATCTCTCTAGCTTATATCTGTTTATAAGCTTGGTGTCTTTTTGGTGTCATTCCCCACCTCTCACAGAGCCACACAGCCCTTTGCACATAACCACTGCTAGACCACTGACTGTATTCTGATGTAATAATGCAGGATGAAGTAAGCTTTGGGCGCTACAGAAGAGTGGAACCAAACTGCCTGGATTTGAATCTTAAAATTCTGCCATTTCCTAGCTGTGTGACCTTGGGCAAGTGGTATAACCTCTCTGGGCCTCAGCTTCTTTCTCTAGAAACTAGGGGCAGTGATGGAACCCCCCTCACAGGGATGTCATAAGGATGAAATGAGTGGGTCCCTATACACAGCTTCCAACAATGCCTGGTACGTAGGGATGCTCCACAAGGGATAGATATCATGGTTACTATTTTAGTTAAAGGGGCAGTGGCCATGGGATCCAGAGTCTCCCTGGTTAAAAGCGCACTCCAGGATGTGGAGACAAGTGTTCTCAGGTGAGACTGGTATTTTCTTTCTGTGGATTCCACTTTCCTGCCTTCCCCATCCTTACCTGCTGGTGCAATGTTAACTCTTGGTTGGGATATGTGAGTACCTCCAGTTACCCAGACGTCCCTATTGAACCATCTACCTCAGGTGGAGGGGAGACACAAGTCAAGCCAGCTCTCAGCGGGACGGGGGGTGGCGGGGGCATACTCACACTCCACGGAGAGGTTGAAGGCGGTGGCCCTCTGACCATACTGGTTCTCGGCCACACACCAGTACTCTCCATCATCCTCAGGCGTGACAGCCGGCAGCTCCAGCTGCAGCTCCCTCTCGTAGATGACTGTAGCCAGGATCTGCTTCTCTTTGAAGATGGTGAGAATAGGGTCTGGGTTGCTCTCTGTGGAGCACAAGATGGAGACCGTCTCCCCCTCCACAGCCACCACTGTCACGTTCACTGTTGGCTTCCGGGGTGCATCTGGGAAGCAGAACAGGGGGCGATGGTCAGATGCCAGGAGGTACCTCTTCTGCCAGCCAACTTCCACCCCCAAATGTGACCCATACACCCCAATCCAAGCACAGCAGCTCAGGATGGCTCGGGGAGCCCCAGGCCGGGCTGTCCTGTTTACAAAACAGGGGCTCTGCAGCCAGAATGCTTGTGTCTGAGTCCGGGCCCCGCTCCTTCCAGCTGTGTGTGGACCTATGTCTTAACCTCTGTGGGCCTCGTTTTTTCTTATCTGGAAAATGGGCTTAATAACAGTTCTAACTCCGCAGGGGTAACTGAGAACTCAAGTAACAGGCACTGTTCCAGCCTGAACGAGGTGGAGGAAGATCCCTGCCCATGTGGGTAGTGGCCATGTAAGTAAATAAAATATATCATTGGCAAATTTGGGATAAGTGCTTTGGAGAAAAATAAAGGGAGGGATGGGAAGTTAGGGTGGTTACTGTTTTAACTAGGATGGTGAGGGAAGGCTTCAGTGAGAGTAGAAGGAGGTGGGAGGAGCCAGCCTCTGGGATGCCTGGGGGAAGAACATTTGTGTAAAGTAGTCAGAAACTGCTGAGTAAATGTTGGCTGTAGCTGTCATTATTATTATCCACAGCCCTGGCATTTTGCCTCAATCAGTATTTGTGAATGAAAAATGAATGAATGACCTCTCCTGAGTTCCTAGCTAAGAATCCTGTCTGATTAGCCCCCTCCTCTGGGGTTCCACAATGTACAGGTGCACACAATGGGCTGGGTCAGGCCTGGGGTCCCCCCTACCCTCCCATTAGAACTGCAATGGGACTCATTTAAAAGTCAGATTCCTAGGGCCCAGCCCTGATCTATTCCCAGATCAGCCAGGCTGCCCCAGGAAATGGAATAAAACCAGCTTTCCTGGGTGACAGGGACCACATCTGTCTTCTGCTCCTGTCCTAGGCATGAGAGTGGTACAGAGTAGCTGTTCACTAGATATTTGTGCAAAGAATGAAGGAATGAATGAATGCCTTGACCCACAACCCTCCTCTCCATCTTCCCTCAACCACAGTTCTGTTCCTGATGGCCCAGCCCCGCCCTGGGCAGGGCCCCTTCCCCCCAGTCCCTACTCTGCAGGCCAGTGCCAAGTGAGTCCATAGGGCGGCCACTCACACATGACGCTGAGCCCCACGGTGCGGTTGTCCTGGCCATAGGCGTTCTCTGCCAGGCAGGCGTAGACGCCGTCCTCCCCGGGGGTCACTTCATCCAGCTCAAGGAACAGGCTCTCGGCCACGGCCTCCCGAAGCACCATGCCGTCCCGCATCCAGGTCAGCAGCGGCGGCGGGTTGCTGTCTGCCCCGCAGAGCAGGCCGACATGGGACCCCTCGATGGCCTCCACTGAGGAGTTCATCTCCACAATCACAGGGGGGTCTGAGGCCAACGACACAGTGGGATCAGCAGGCAGGTGCAACGGGCCCCACCCCCCAAACCCAACCCCGGATGGCACCCAGGCTCACACTTGACATCCAGACTGGCGTAGCCCTCGAACTGCAGGGTGGTGTTGGGGAAGGAGGCCTGGCAGCCCAGCCGAAGGCCATTGGCCTCCCTAGTGGGCACGAAGTGTAGCAGTGACACCTGCACCCACGTGCCCTCGTCCTCGCGCAGCCGACCCAGGACAGCCGGCTCCCCCAGGCCATCGTGGCCCAGCCAGCTCAGCTCCGGGCGCAGCTCTGGGCAGTTGTCAGGCACCAGGCAGCTGACCTCAACTTCTGTGCCTGCCACCACTTCCAGGGGGACCACAATGTTGGGGGTGTCTACATGGGCAGGGAGAAGGAGGATGGAGGAAGCAGACATCCCCACCTTGACCAGCTCCAGTCCTGGTACCTGGTTCCCTCCCCTTGGATACAGAATTCCCTAAAACGTTCTATCTGCCCGATTCCCTTCACCCAGAGCCCTGCACAGACCCAACCACCGTGTAATAGTAACGAAACAACAATGTGCTGGTCTGAGTCCTTCACAGCATTGCGTTTGCCTTCCAGCCGCGCTAGCAGGCAGGTAATACTACTTTACGCATTCTGCAGCTGCGGAGACTGAGGCCACAGAGGGTAACACTGAGCTTCAAACCCTGTCACTCTGGCTTGATCACCTGTGTCATGACACTACCACATATTCCTTAAGAAGCCTGCTTCCTCCCCATGTCTGATTTGGTTTACTTCCGTGTGTGTGTGTGTGTGTGTGTGTGTCTGTGTCTGTGTGTGTGTGTCTGTGTGTGCGCGCGCGTGTGTGTGTGTGTGTGTGGTGTAGTCTCTCTCTGCATCAGGCCTGTCATCCAGCTCTTCTTAGAGACTCACGGCTGACGACAGCCCGAATCTAAGAGCTCCAGGGTAGGGCTTCTCAGGCACTTGGCAGTAGGAATGTCCGAAATCAAGCAGTGGGCCCTGCTCTGATGGTCAAATCTGGCCCAGAGCTGCATTTTATGTGGCCTGCATTTAGGAATTTAAAAATTTATATATCTGAACCAGCAGCTAATGTTTAGGAATTAGGAGATCACAGGAAATACACAATTCTGGTTGCCCAGCGCGTGAGCAGGGCTGGCGCCATGTGCCAGGCACGTCTCTGAGCACTTGACAAGCACTCACTGAGCTCACGGGCTGCCCCTGCCCCCACTGCAGAAGAGGAAACCAAGGCTCAGAGAAGTTAAGTAACTTTCGCACAGTTGCCCAGCGAACGCAGCGATCAAGAGACCTTAGCCCTATTTCTGCCCCCCCCCCCCCCCCCGGCCCCCGCCTCGCTTCCCTTTGAGGGCCACGAGACTGCTTGGGGCTCCGCTTTGCTCATTTCAGTCATCTGCCTGGTCCGTGTGGGGACCGGCTTTGCACCTCCCAGCCTAACAAGTCCCTGGGTCTGTACTGGGGAGGACTTCCTGCTACACCCCTGCCTGCCCCAGGGATGCCCCTGCCCCACTGCTGTGCAGCCCCGGGGACTCACTGATGATGTCCAGGACGCTGTGCTCGGAGAAGGTGTACTGGTTGTAGCCCCCTAAGTCCCCGCGGAAGTAGTACTTGCCGCCAAGCTCGGGGCTGAGGTTGCTGAGCAGGAGGGTGCAGTTGCGCAGGCCCAGGTCCCCCAGGAGGCGGCTGCGGCCCTGGAAGCTCTCGTGGACGACTTGGGTGCGTGACTTGAAGACCACAGGGGGGTAGTTCTTCGGGTAGGGGCTGTTGAAGTACCAGACGCCATGCACAACGGCAGGCCGCAGCTCGTCAGGGAAGTCAAAGCGGCAGGGGATGGAGACGCATGTGCCCTCGAAGGCCGAGATGGACGAGGGCATCCAGGCACCCCAGTGACCCCCTCGAGAGGCTGTGGGTGAGTAGGACTGCTGAGGCCAAGGGACATGTCCTGACCAAATCACCTGCCCCATTCTCATCACCTGCCCCCAGCCTGAGGGATCCAGGGACCCATAGAAACAATCCCAGCCTGCTTGGGGCCAAGGCCCCAGAATCCCCAGCCATCCCCTTCCCCGGCATTACCTGCAATCATAATCCAAAACAGGGGCAGTGCTGTGAGGAATATCATTTTGTACAGCGTGTGATGACAGCTGGAGAAGGGACAGGAGGGGTGAAGGGTTAGGGGAAGGGGTTCTTCTATTAAGGCTTCAGGAGGGGGCTTGTTCAGACATAGGCGCTGCTGCTATAAATATAATTACAAACATGTCTATGGCATTGACCAGGTACCAGTCCTCAGTGCTTTACTCTGCTATATTAATTCATATGATCTCTTTGAGGCAGGTGCAGTTATTACCCTCATTTTACAACTGAGTTCCAGAGAGGTTACGTAACCTGTCCACGCCACACAGCTGGTAAGCATCAACTAGGACAAGCCCTATCTGCCCGGCTCCAGGTGTGCAGACTTAACCCCCAACTGTCCTGTCTCTATGTGTTTGTAAGATGCTGACAATGATCTTCAGCACCATGGTGCCCCCGGGGACCCTCAGGAAGTAATGACAGAGCCGAGCTGGACCAGCAACAGGAAGAAGGGGGAGCCCGGAGGAAGGAACCCTGTCCCTCACCTCAGTCTCCCTGAGTTGAGAATGTCTTCTGGTCCCACTTGAAGATGTCAGCCTGCCAACCTGGAATAAGAGTCAGACAGGTGCAAGGGGGCGGGAGCTTGAGCACCCCCGTCCCGCTCAGCATCTGCTATGAGTTGCTGCCTGTTGTAAGGCTGCCTGCCCTTGGATGCTCGGACCCCTCCCACACAGCCTAGCAGCTACTCTACATAGGGTCACTCCTCACCCCACCAAACTACCAAGAACTGTGGGGAAGGAAAGGGGAGTGACAGAGCCTTGTGGGGGGAAGGGGATGAGGTGAGTGGGGGGAGCCCTGGGGGTGGTAGGCAGAGACTCAGTGCCATCAATGACTGGGTTTCACAGCATCAGCATTCCCAACATGCCGTGTGAATTCCTGCCGCCCGCTCCCACCCCACAGACGGCCCCTGCTGTCCCCACCCTCAGCAGAGGCCAGTGCCCAGCACAAAAGAGCCCTGTTCCCTCACGGGGAGGGTGCTGCATCTTGGGGGACTCCTGGGGTAGGTGGGGTGAGAGAAGAGACACACTCCTGGCTGGGCTCTATGTGGGGCCAGGAAGGACCAGGGGTTGGGAGGTCAGGAGACCCTCCTGGCTGCTCTGTAGGTCCCCTCAGGGTTGGAGACAGGGTCTCCAAGTGGCTGCCTTTCCAGGCCTTCACCACCCTCTTCCCACAGACACAGATGCATACACAGCCAGACACATGCAAATGCTGCTCTGGAATATGATAGATCTAGACCCAGCCAGAGGAGCAGGCTTATACCACAGACACTCATGTGGACACCTGGTCAGGACCCTACAATGTGAACAGGCACTGAGACTCCTGTGCCCGCAGACTGTGCCTGCACACACAGTCACAGAAGCACACCTGCACTGACATTGGCACCATGTTCAGGCATGCACGTGAACCTGCCTGCATGCCATGCTCACAAAGACACACGGCTGCACACCCACACTGACGTGTAGCTAGGACAGACCTGCCCAGACACATACTGATGGACACAGGCAGATGATGGCAGTGATTGTGACTCTCCAGGACCACAGTGCATAAACGTGCATGGCACAGCTGTAGTAGTGAAATTCACAGGGGCAGTGGGATTTAGGAAGAGCAGGTCTAAAAAAATTTTTGGTGGGGATGTGATGAAAAAAAGGTTGACAAACACTGATGTAAATTCAGACCCACCCAGGGTGGTACGCGCACACACACACACACACACACACACACACACACACACACACCCCTTGTTGTGCGCCCAGGTGCTGGAACTTGCTCACTCAAAGCCCACTGCCTCACCCCCTCCCAGAGGGCAGGATGCAGGTATCTAATCACCTGGGCATCAGTCAGCTCTTCACCCAGCTCCAGGCCATTTCCACCACATCTGCCCCAAACTTGGAAGCCCCAGGGCGGCTGATCCTGCAGAACCTCCACCGCGAGGGGTGCTGAGGAGGGCCCTTCGTTCTTTCTCTGTAGTTTCTTCCCAAAGCCCTATCACTGTCCTGCCATGGTCCCAGCTCACTCCAAAGTCCCCAGGAACACCATCCCCATCCTAAATTAGTGGCAGTTCACAGTGACCACCCTCACCTTGCACATACCTCGGGTGCCCCTGCTTCATGGCCCTCTGCTCCCACCCTGTCCCCGGCCCCTCTTGGCTGCTGTGTACTCACCAGGATGCTCCTGTGTCTGCACCCTCTGCTCCTCACGCCTGCTTACAGTCCCTTGGCCTCCCAGGGTCTAGGCCCCCACTTGCCGGCCCCTCCTTCCCGCCCCCCCACCCCCGTGGGTGCCAGGGACCGCCTGCCTCCAGGGCCCAGCTCCTCCCTGTCCCGGGGGAGGGGGGCACAAAGGGGCCCTTGTCACCACTGCTCCACTGGGCAGCCTGATGCCTGGGTTCTACTAGCTCCTTCCTGGAGGGGATGGGGGGCTGCCTCACTTGCTCCCCTCTCCTGCATTGCTGTGCACCCTGGTTTGGAGTCCCTGGGAGGGCGTTCTAATATCTCTGAACATCTCAGACAGAAACAGAAGGCATTGTCCTCAGCATCCAGGGAATCTTGGTGGCAATGACAGGTACAGCCCTGGTCATGAGAGGCAAGAGGCCGGTGTGGGCGGGAGAGGAGACAGGACCTTGCCATTCTGGGCTTCAGTGTCACCTCCCCCTCCCTTACAGTCACTTCCCTGGTCACAGTTGGTGCCTGCATCCTGGTCTATTTTCTTCTAGGCTCTTCTTGTCATCAGAAATGACCTTAGGTATTGACTGTCTCCTCTCACGAGCACATGACCTCCAGGAGGATGAGGGCTTTGCCTGCTTGTTCCCAATCTTTCCTGCTTGTAGCACGGCTCCTGGCACAGCTAAGCTTCATAAATGCGGGGTGGATGCATGCGTGTATCCGTCCGATACCCTGTGGCACCTTCTGACTGGAGGCCTTTGCGCTGATCCCTTCCTCCTGGAAAGCTCCTCTACCTCGCCCCACGCCCACTCTGCCCTAGCCAAAGCCACCGAGTGGATGCCACTTCCTCTGGAAGCCGCCTGCCTTCTCCCAAGCCAAAGTCCCTCACTTAAATGTGGCTGTCCCTCCACAGCCCTCAGCACATCTGCTCATCTGCACTATCAGTGAGCTCCTTCCCCACCAGCCAGGGACTTCCAGAGGGAAGTGTTTCTATCTGTCTGTCTGTCTGTCTGTCTTACTCAACCTGTCTGTCTTACTCCCCTAGAACAGGGCCCCAAGGGTATTTGCTGAGGGCTGTGCTGACTCTGAGCAGGGTAGGGACCCTCTGTGGGCAGATTCCGCGTGATCCTCCTGCCATCCAGACCCTTCCATTGGCATGATCTTTGCAAAGTGGTGGTGGGAGCGGGCAGTGGTTTGATTAAGTCAGTAGTGCTTTGACTGTGAGCTGCTCAGTCACACTGGGGCATCTTCTGTGGGGAGGGAGGGAGTGTCCTTCCTCCCAAGGGAGAAACTGGGTGGATGGGGGCTGAGGGGCGGGAAATCCCTCAGACAGGGAATTGAGGAGTGAGAGAAGGCTGGACGGAGGGGGAAGGAGAGTCCCATCCCCACATCAGGCTTTATGATGTCAGACTCTGCCCGTGCCTTTCCCAGTCAGGGACAAAGGCCCATTGAGAGCGGGGTGGGGCTTGACCGCCCAGGTCCTGGAGAAGAGAGGGGCCTGGTGCCCGGGCTTTGGGGGAGGACACCATGACCTGGGATACTCATGTTACAGCCTTCAGTGTCAGCGCCAACCCCCTTGGTTCATGTGCCTGTGCTGTTTGGGGGTGAACTGAAGGCTGTCCCTGAGAGAAGGATGCACAGGCAAGTGAGTCCCATAGACAGCACTGGCAACTACCACTGAAATCTGAAAA
This sequence comes from Plecotus auritus, assembly GCF_963455305.1. NCBI lineage: Eukaryota > Metazoa > Chordata > Mammalia > Chiroptera > Vespertilionidae > Plecotus > Plecotus auritus. Next base: position 30,666,210 of record NC_137785.1, on the reverse strand, counting down.
CTCCCGTGCCCAGAACACAGGACTGGGGGACTGGAGAGCATAGGCCTGTCTAAAGGGGAGAGGCGCCACTCACTCACACCCAGCCCCCAGCTCTGCCAGATCACAGGTCCTTCCCCTCAAGGCAGATGATAGTTTGCTAGGGACACTGTAACAAAGTGCCACAAAACGAATGGCTTAGAAAGTTGATTATCTCACTGCGGGAGGCTAGAAGTGGGAAGTCAGCATTTTGGCATCGTACCTTCTGAGGGCTAGGGGACAGGAGCTGTTCCTTCCGGTCAAGCCTCCCCCTGGGCTCGCAGATGGCCACCTTCATGTTCGCCAGGCGTTCTCCCTGGGCGAGGGCCTCTGTGTCCAAATACCCCTTTTATAGGACACCAGTCCTCCTGGCTTGGAACCTACCCTAATGACCTCATTTTAACTTAATAACCTCTCTACAGACCCTCTCTCCAAATAAGGTCACAATCTGAGGTACTGGGATTTAAAACTTCAACTTATATACTTGAAGGAGAGGGACACAGTTTAACCCGTAATATCAGGAGTTCAGATTTTTATGTGCCATACCTTGTTTTTTAAGTATTAGCCCCATTGTATCTAAAAATACTGTGCAGTGCAAGCCAAACTCAACTCAGGGCAGATCAAGCCCTCAGGCCCACTTGTTTAAAGCTCTCTTGAGTGAAAGCTGGTTCTTGGTCCAGCCAAGAGGCACTTGCTGCCCTCAGCCAGAGTTGTCAGCTTTGTACCAGGAGTCTTCCGAGTGACCCCCACCCCCAACCCTGGCCAGTAGCATCAGTATGGCCTGGAAGCTTATTAAAAATGCAAGTTCCATGGCCTCATCCCAGCCCTGTGGAGTCAGCAACTCTGGCAATCTGCCCCCTAGCAGATTCTGGTGCACAATGAAACTGGAGCACCTCTGCTTCTCTCTAGGACCGCCCGGAGAACTTACTAAGATGAGCAAAGAGTACTCAGTGTCATTAAATGTAGTCATTTCAGGTTTCCCACCTCCTAGGCATTTATTGAGGGGGTCCGAGAGTCCTCTTCCTTCCCCTCTATATTGATCCTTTATACTGATGAGGCATTTGACAGTTTCCAAAACCATTTCACTCATCCCTTGCTGAGCTGCTCAACAGCCCAATCAGCTGAGCACTGTAGGGACACTTCTGTCCTTTCACACGAGGAGGTGGGGGTCGGGGGGTGGGGTGGGGGCGTGGAGGAGAGAAGATGCCTGCTCCATCCTGCAGCAAATAGGAGGCCAGGCTCTCCAGCTTGCCTTCCTCTCCCGCCCCTTAGTCTTGGTTCAGGAAATCCTCTCAGCAGAGGAGCCTCTCATGGCTTCGAAGGCAGAAAGCAGAAGTTTGTGGGTTACCAGACTGATCCAGCTCCAAATTGGGTTTAGTTTCGCTCCCAGAGTGTTGATTTTAAAAATCAAATTCCTTTAATCAGTTGCCAAAATTTTAAAAATCAGAAAGGACTGCCACCTTCTCTTGGAAGGAAGCTCTAGCCATGTTTGGCCTGCCTTTGAGCATTGCAGCCATCAGAGGGAGCCACTTTAGATGGGATCTAGGCCTCCCCACTTCCTGTCCACACACAACACTGAAGCCAAATGGCCAGGCCCTTTATCATCACACCACTGCTGATGTTTTCTTATAGGCTAAGAAGATAGTGAAATGCATCTTTGTTTCTATCAAAAATGGGAAAATCGGATAAATTGAGAGGCATATGGTTTTTAAAAAGAATGGGAGGGACCTTAATTCCTTGTGAATGGTGTTCTCTTCTGTGTGTCATGTGCAAAGTGTGTCCTTATTGAGAGATTACAACCTAATGTGCTCCTGGGAAACAAATCCACACCTTCCTCATTTACTGCATCTGTCTGCAAGGCCAGTGGTTCTCAAACATTTTGGTCTCAGGAACCCTTTCTGCAAAATTATTGAGGACTCCAAAAACTTTCATTTAAGTGGATTATATGTATAATTGCTTAACATATTAAAAATTGAAACTGGGAAATTTTTAAAGCACAGCTACAATCCATTAGCCATCAGAGTGATGATGTCATCATGTCACAGAGCTTCTGGAAAACCCCATTGCACACTCATGTGAGAATGAGAGTAAAGGAAACTAGTAACATCTTAATAGTGTCCGCCTGTGGGGCCTTGGATGGAGCCCCAGACTTGACTTTGAGAACCCTGGCTAGGCATTTGAGTTTGTCACCCATTTCAAAACTTAAAAAAGAAACTTTAATTTTTATTCCCTGCTATGGCAACAAAAATTCTAGGTCTTAAGTGGGGCTTCAAGAAGGGGAAGAACAGAAAACAAATGTCTTTCACCAAGCTTCCTTGCAACCTCGACACACAACCCGCACATCCCACTGAGTACGCCCTTACAAGACAGCAGCCAGGCAGGCCTCTGGCATAGGCCTTTGGCAGGGAGAAAGGGCAACACTCTGGTTTGGAAAATAAAAGCTAGAACAGTCATTTTATTCCGAGACCATTTACCAAGTGTTAGAGGGCGGCAGGAATAAATAAAGGAGGGAGGGGAGGGCAGGGAGACTCTACGTCTTGCAGCAGATCCCACACTTTGATGGATAACAGCAGCCACAACAGAAGATGCAGATGGGGAAGTGAGTGTCTCGTCTCCTCAGCCTCTGCAGCCCAGGCTGTAGGAAGGAAGGAAGGAAGGGTGAGCAGGCGTGGGCTCAGGGAAGGCTGTGAGGCTCTGAAAGGAGGCCTAGGTGTTCTCACCATCAAGCCAGCTGTGGCTCCAGTGGTACCCTGGGTCTGGAGGTCTGCGAGTTGTGTTGTCTGTGAAAGCAGAAGGAATGCTGAGAATGGCAGGGGCCCGGCAGAGCTGCATTTGCCACACCAACCCCTTCTTCCCGGGGGTGCCCGGTGCTCAGCTAGAAGCCTTGCTTCCTGGCCTTCCTCACCTTCCCACGGGCAATCTCCTTCCTGCAGACACCCAGGTCTCCTGCTCTCTCCATAGCTGCTGCTCTTCTTTGGGACGTCGCCCTCCCTGGCCTGGATGCCACCCCTCACCCATAAAAAATCTGCCTCCATCTTGCCCCTACAATCCGTCCCTCACACATATCAGTCGTGCTGTGGCTTTACCCATTAGAAAAGCCTGCAGGGCTCTTTCTGCACTTGGAGGAACATCAGGGTTTGCATGATTGCCCACTAAGACTCGGCATGTCCACCCCTCAGTCTCAGCTCCAAGCACCACCACCCACTTCCTACAGCCTCTGATTATCAAGTACACCATGCTTGCCCCACCTCGGGTCTTAGCTTGCCGCCCCCCATCTCACCCTCCAAGTCATAGGTCAAATACCATTTTCTCACAAAACACCCCTGCTTGACTGCCAGCTCTAGATCTCACCTATTCCCCCACCCCCCACCACGATCTTTTGTTTTTTTTGACTAATTCCCTGACCAGATTGTAAGCACCCTAAGAGCAAAAATTCTTCTCTCATCTACCTTGTGCGCTGCTTGATCCCGTTTAGAATAAGACTTTATACAGAGTAGGCACTCAATAAATGTGGAATTAGTTTGGGACACCCAGTCCCTGCCACTCGGACCCTGTCTCTGTACTTCAGGCAGCTGCCCCTCCCCCCTTTGCCTGCCTTGCCATCTGCCCAGTCCTGTGGTCTCCATCTGCCCTCAGCAGTCCCCTCCGAGGGCCTGGCTCTCCCATGTGGCTGCCCGCTGTGCCCAGGCCCCGTGGGCTCTCACCTGGTGCAGAGCTGAGGCACTGGCCAGGCTGGCCAGGAGGAGGAGCAGGAGACAGGCAGCCTGGATCCGCACATTCAGTGCCATTGTGCCGTCTGGCTGGTGTCCTGCTATTAGGTCTAGGACAGCTCTGGTGTCTGGGCAAAGTTACAGTCGCTTTTATGGGGCCAGAGGCGGGGGGTGCTAAGCCCCCTCCCCTTTGTCCTAACTCATTTCCAAGAAGGTAGTGGCGCCGAAAAGGCGGGAGATAAGCGGGAACAGAGTGACAGGGAACAGGGTTGTGTCAACCTCAGCCAGCAGAGGTGTGTACAGGGGGTGGGGCAGATGGGGCCACAGACACAGGCCTTTAGCCAGCCACCTGAGAAACACTTTCCCTAACATGACATCACCTTGTTGATCTCAGAAAAAATTCCCTTTTGCCACAGAGGTTGAACAGGTCAATGAGCAGGAGCAAGGTGTCCTCGTTCCCCACCCTTCCCTGACCTCCTCATTCACATGGGGGGTGGCTATCACTTACCAGGGTCCTTTGGGGTGCCACATACCATTCCCTCAGCTTCGGGTTCTGTTCTGTAGGGAACACTGCAACTGCCAGATGCAGGAGTTTGCGCCAGCATGAGCATGATCTTTTACAAGTGTCAGAACCTTAAGAAGTGGCCTGGTATCCGGAAAATGTTCCTGTGAACGTTGGACCACGGAAGAGCAGTAACAGTAGTGGCTGCACCTCATGCCCCAGCAGGTGTACGACTCACTTTTGTGTTAACCTAGCCAGGTCCGCCTGTCCTCAAAGCAGTGCCTGCTGCCCCATCCTGGGCTCTGCACTGTATTCAGGGCCCTAGCTGCCTACTCAGCCCATTTCCAAGGATCTGGCTTCCCAAGCACTGCTCCCTCTTAGGAGCCCACCATGCCTACCCGGCTTGCTTTCCTCACTTGACAGGAGAGGAACTGAAAGCCAAGATGGGGCTCTGCCAAGATCAGAGGCAGAGCTGGCACTCCAGAGTAGGCAGCCTGACTCTGAGGCCTGTGCTCTGATCACCAGGCTTTCCTGCTCCCCCAAACACAGGAGATCAGTGGGCTGGGCTAGACCTGGCTCATACTGGCTCAACAGAGCCACTGTGCACATCTCATCCCACCTCCACATTCAGTGGCATCACCTTGGTATCTGGACACCAGCAATGGGGTATGTACACCACATCAGCCAACACTACAAACCAGGGTTTGGGGGCGAGAGCTGGTCCCTTAGAACAGCGGTCGCCAACCTTTCGGACCTCACATACCACCAGTGGTCCGGTTGGCGACCACTGCCTTAGAACACCACTGGGCAGGAAGAACCAAGGCTCCTGACTGTCCTGGCCACTACCTGAACCAGAGGTAGTGGGTACACACAGCCCAGAGGACCCACAAACTTAATTCCAGAGATGGGACTTCGGCCATTTGGGATCTGACTCATTCATAGATCATCCAGTGTCAACCTTACTGGAGCCTGGAGATGCTGCTGCCAAGGAATGAAAACTTCTCCCCTGCCCTGAACTATAGCCGAGCTCATTCAAAACAATAAGAATGGGGGCCCCTGGGAAATCAAGGCTGCTCCTTGCCATCTGCCTCCCCATTCACACCACGTTAGGCTCTTCCTGCTGCACACACCCTCACTCAAAGAGGGTCTCAAACCGAGTAATGGCCAGGAAAAGGAGACAGGGCTCTCAGCGGGAAGAAACCAGTTGGGGACATTTGGGGTGCACGTATGGTGAACTCAGCATGGTGGCGACTGGCAGGCCTATATCCTGGGAGTGGATGGAGTTGCATGGGGGCTGCACATTCGACCACAGGGAGACCCAGAAGCATCCCCCAACACTGCCTGGTGTCACTACATCTCTGCTGGGGCAGGTTTCATCATCAGCCAGGGGCAGGGGTCACAGCACAGGCGCCAGAGCCACAGTGCAAGGCGACAGGCTGACGGGCCAAGCCTGGCTTCCTGGCCTTCTGCCTTCCTTGGGGGTGGGGGGCTCAAGGCCAGGCCCCACCATTGGCTGATGCAGAGGGAAGGGCTTCAGCCCAGAAGGGCAGAGCCAGGAGACAGTCATTTTTAGGAACTGATGACACAGGAGACCCCAGCCTCTCCTCCAAAGACATAGGTCCTTGACCCAACCTCTCCCCGGCCCCTGCACACATATACACACCTGGGGCCTCAAAGAGGATATTCACTCCTTAATTCCTCCAGCCAGCCATGGGTATCGTGCAGTACAGAATGCCAGGAACTGGCACAGAGCCACCAACAGCTGCTGAGGCCCTGCCCTGATAGAGCTCTGCACAGACCCCATGACCCCTGCCCATACCTGAGAAAGACAAATACGCAAAGAGACAAGGCGGGGCCACATGGGGCCAGTTTATTGCAGTTAAATACCTCTCTCTCTCTATTTTTTGTCCATTTTTCCATAAAGAAAATGAAACACACACACACACACACACACACACACACACACACACACACACACCCAAAGGGGAGCAGGAATCCAGAAACAAGAGGTGGGGTGGGACATGGCCTCCCTTCTTAGGTCCAGGTCCCAGGGATGGCCCCCCAAAGGCTCCCCTCCTGCCCGTAAGCACCATGTCAGTACCTCTAGAGGCCAAAAGAGGCAGCAGGATATGGCAGGGCCTCTGTCCTCCTCCCTTCTGCCTCCAAGCGAGACCACTAGAAGTGCTGGGGCTTAGTGGGGGCCAGAAGGGGCAGACAGATGGGGGAGGGAGATCATTTCCACATCCAGGAGAGCAGTGGGTGTTTATCCAAAGAAATGCATTACTTCTCCCCATTTTTTTTGTTAAAAATCTACTATAAAAAAACGCAGCTGGGGGAGGGGCATCTGTCCCTCTCTGTGCTAAGGGCTGGGAAAGGGGGCAGCAGAGGCCCAGAGGAGGGCCTGCCGCGCGACGGGAAGGGCGTCACTGCCGGTTGCTCTCGCCCACCATCTCCAGGTTGTGCTGCTGCAGCTGGGCGCGAAGCACGGCATTCTCATTCTTCAGCTCCTCAATCTGGCAGACATGAGAGGACACAAGGGGCCAGGGATAGTTCCCTGCACCGTGGGGTCCTGGTCCTCCACCCAACTCCCAGCCTGGCACTCACCTGTTGCCTCAGGAGCTCATTGTCCATCTGCAGCCGTTCGGCCTCCTTGAAGGTCTCCTGCATGCGCTGGTTGGTCTGGCGCAGCTCCCGGATGTAGTCACAGGCCTTTGACAGGATCCCTCCTTTACTCTGGGGGGCGGGCAAGAGCATTAGAGTGAGCACTGCCCACTGGCCTCTGCCTACTGGCTCACCCCAGTGGTCCAGGCAGACTTTCTGGGTGGCGCCAGGGGCACTCACCGCTCCTGTCTTGCTGTTGTCTGTGTTACAATCTGGAATGATTTTTGAAAGTTGGACAATCCAGTTGTTGATCTTGTCCCTCCGCCTCCGCTCCACTGTAGGCACAATAGCAGTATCAACAGCTAGGTTTACAGCACTTTCTGTGCGCCTAGGCGATTTGCCTCCCGAGGCAGGTGCTGGCAGACCCCAGGCTGCTGAGGGAGGGCACGGGCCCTGGGCAGGGTCACACTGCTAGCAAATCTAGAGTCAAGATCTGAAGGAAGGCGGCCAGCTTCCCCGCCTGCTTCACAGTGCTTCTCAAGAGAAACAAAGAAAGTCTCGCTCTCGAGTACCACATATACCTTTAAAGCAGAGCTAACCGTGGGGGACAGTGGGTTCATTTTGTTTGACTACTTTTAAAATTTGAGTCAACATTTTAAAATGAGGAAATTGCATATAATAATTAACATCTTTGGAAAAAGGAGTTATGGCTACAGTGGGCATGCACTCTTGAATGGGCCAGAGTCCCTTTACATGGGAACCAAGAGACCCCGCTGGTCCCCACAGCCCTGTATTTGATTGTCCAGTCCTCAGGTTTCCCAGAGTGCTGCGTCTCATGAGTCTTTTTCTTCATCTGTAAGTCACAGTCTGGCCGTATCTCATCTGTTTAAAACCCTTCTCCAGGGCCCCGACAGCATGTCCCACATCTCCAGACTGGCACTTGTGGCTCTCAGGGGCCTGGCCTATCAGGGCATTGGGTAACCCAGGAACAACATGAACCCCATCTTGAAGACCAGGGATGGCAAACTAATGGAAGGTTTCACTTGAAAAATGCCCAGAATGTGGTTTTGTTTTATAAAATGCCACACTCTCACACTGCCAGCTGAGCTGGGCAGTAGCTGCCCCCTTTGGGCAGGGCATGTCTCCTCTCTGGCTTCGCACCTGGCCTGCACATCCTGACTTACGACAGCGGCCTGGGGTCTGCCTCATTGGAGCCCGACACTCCCGGTTTGGGGCCCATGGAAGCAAACCTGTCTCAGCCCTTCTTTACCTTCCAAGTACTAGGATTGTGGGGACAAAGAAGCCCAGCTATCCCGCAACTCTCAGTTCCCGTGGACAAATGCGGGCAGTGTTTGTAGAGAGGAAACTGGGCTAATAAATAGGATTTGGAAAGGAGGGTGAGAAGATATTTGCTCAGGATTGGGCAGTGTTGATGGGAGATTGTGGAGGGGGCTGAGGGAGGGTGAGAAAGGAGGGGTTGGCCAGTACCTCCTCTGAGGTGTTCCCTCAAAGAACACACTTGGCCACTAATTGACAAATCTTCTCCTGGCACTTGGTTTTATCCACTCATTGCTGACCAGTCCTTCCTACCTCTTAGCACTCTTCCACTTTGGCCTGGGTGACAACACCTTCCTCTGTGGAGGACTCTCCTCCTTCCTGGCCCCTCCTCCTCCCTCGCTCGCCTCTTTCCTCAGAAACCTCCCTAACATCATAACAAGAATGTGCCCAGTACAGAGCTTCGTCTGACTCCAGGCCCTGGGCCCCGTGGCTGTGGTGTGAGAAGAACCTTCCCTTCGAGGACAGCCTTGTCTGTCTCAGTCTCCGGAACTCAGTGGCCAAAATCTGCAGCAGAGCCAAGAGTGCAGCCCGGGCGCCCACATCCCACAGCTGCGTGCCCGCTGCTCCCGAGGTTCCAGCTGAGGAACGCAGAGCAGTGGCTGCTTGGTTTCTTTCCCTGCCCTCATGCAGTCCCACACTCACCAGCCTGGGCACTCGGCTGTAGCAGTAACTCCCATGTACTCCTCATTTCAAGCCACCAGGGTGCAGAGACAGGGGGTGTGGCACATCTCTAGTTTGCATTTACTTCTTAAAAACATATTGCCAACCAGCAGGAGGGGCTCAGTTAGCTGAGCATCATCTTGTGCACCAAAGGTTGCTGGTTTGATTCCCAGTCAGGGCACATAACTGGGTTGCAGTTTGATCCCCGGTCAGGGTGTGTGAGGGAGGCAGCTGAATTGATGTTTCTCTCTCTCTCCTTCTCTCTCTAAGCATGTCCTCAGGGGAGGATTAAAATTAAAAAAGTACTGCTGCAGTGGCACTCTGAGAGGCTAGAATCCACAATAAACTCAGTCTCTGTCCTGCGAGGACCGCTGTGAAGTGCATGTGAACAGGTGATAGTGGTACAAACACTCAAGGATATGTGTTATGACTGGAGACTGTACCAAGTGCTTGGGGAACTCCAAGGTAGAGCAATGGTTTCTGCATGAGAGTGGGGTAGGGTGTAGCCTCAAAGTCTTAGAGAGGAACTATCTGGGCTGGTTTCTGAGGGGAGAGGCATCAGGCAGACAGGTGTCAAGACCCCAGAAATGGTGACATGGAAATACTTGGGCGCATGGAACAGGGTGACAGTAAAAGGTTGTAAAAACAGGTTGTGAAGACCCTGAATGCCTGCTAAGGAGTCTGGACCTTATCTCTTACTCTAGGAGTCGAGGCCCTTGAGTCTGGGGCCTTTCATTAAGCAGATGGTGATGTGGACTGGGAAGACCATTTTGGTACATCTGAAATGGAGGAAGACTACATAAGACCAAGGCCACATGTATTCCACAGAAGTGCTTCAGTTACACCCACACAACACTTAAAACACAATTTAGAAGTAAAATCTGCCAGGACAAAAGGGAGAAGTGAACAAACTCACAAATATACTTGGAGACATCAACACTCCCCTCTCAGTAATCAATAGAACAAGTAGACAAAAAAATCAGGATAGGAAACCTGAACACTGTCAACCAGCTTGACCTAGATGACACTGAGGGAACACTCCGCAATAGCAGCAAATTCACACAGAAACTGTCACCAAGATAGACCATCTTCGAGGCCACATAACTAATCTTAATACATTTCAAAGAACTAAAGTCACAGAGTATAATAAAACTAAATTAAAAGTCAATAGCAAAAAAATCTAGAAAACCCACACACATCAGGAAATTAAGCAACACACTTCTAAATAAACCAAAGAAGAAATCACAAGGAAAACCGGAAAATATTTTTAACTGAAAGATAATGAAAACACAACATATCCAAATGGGATGTAGCTAAAGCAAGTGTTAGAATGAAATTTGTAACTAGGAAGGTTTGTATTAGGAAAAAAGTTTAAAATGATCTTTAAAAAGTAGAAGAAAAAAAAAAAACCTAGCAAATTAAACCCTAAGTAGAAGGAATGAATTAGTAGCATTAAGTGTGAAAACTAATGAAATAAAAAAAGCAGGTCCATCTTAAAAAATCAGATTTCACATAAAGATCTGGATTTCTGGCTACTGAAGAGGATCTTGCAACAGTGGACCCAAACTCTGACATGGCAGCAATGGTTGCTGCAAAGGCCGCCCTTCAGGCAGGACACATGCTCCAGTTCATGAGGAGGCTGGAGACGGGTCCCACAGTACCAAGAACTGGTGGGAAAGATGTAAAAAGGAGAAAGGGAAGCTGATCTAAGTCCACTTCAGCACAGAATCTCAGGTTTGGGGGATGAGCAAAGAGGGCAGAGTTGAAGGTGGCCTGGCTTTCAGTTCGGGCCTGGATACTTGTGACAGGGGTGCCCTTTGCTGCCGTGGGAAGAGAAATGTTGCATGGGAGCCTTTAGGGAGGAGACGGCAGGTTCTGTTTGGACACACTGAGTCGGAGGTGTCTCAAGGACATCCAGAAATGGTACTTTGAGCAAGCAGCTCAAAATGAGTCTGGAGTTCAAGGAAGCCCCGGAGGGACATAGAGGAGGGGGCAGGTTTCACCTTTTTGGAGTCACATAGGAGAAAGCCAGCAGAAACCCCTCAGAGAAATACTGAACACCTAACAACTGGGGGTGGGGCTTTGGGATATTGACAATTCCCGATCCTAACATTTCACTCTCCTGAGACTGACCTGAGACAGGATCAGACCTTAAGAAACACCACGAGCCGAAGCAGTTTCCCAGCCTTGCGCAATGTGAAGAATCACTTGGGGAACTTGTCAAAATACAGACTCCTGGGTCTCCCTCTGTCCTACCCATTCAGAAACTGTGAGGACAGCCCTGGAGACCTTGATTGTTAACAAGCTTCCCGGAAAGCCCTGTTCTAAGGAGCAGGCTGTGAAAAAGAGGCACAGAGTGTAGGAGAATCAGAGCAGGAAGAGCAGAAAGGATCATTACCAAAAGGCGGGGAATAGGCAGGGTCAGATGTGTACAGCACAGACAGGGAAGGAAGCCAATGGGTTTGGCAATGAGGCTGTCAAGGATGGCCTTAAATGGAGCCATTTTGGTAGAGAAAAGAATCAGACTGCCAAGGGTACAGGATGGGTAAAAGGTGGCCCAAATACTCTGCAGGTTAGGAGAGGGCAGATTACAGCTGGAGGGTAAAAGCAAGGTTATGAAAAAGACTTTTTTGTAAGAGAAAGAGTCCAGACTTTTTGCAGGTGGATTAACCCTGTGACAGGCAAAGAATGAGAGAGTGAGGTAGAGGGTGGCTAGATGGTATCCCAAGAGTGGTTTGCTACAGATACTGGGGGGCACACCACACTGCCGGGGCACTCACACGTCTCGGCTTGTGCATCCTCACTCTGAGCCTCTGCAGGAGATGGGTTAACATCTTACCGAGAAGACTAAACAGGTGCAGAGATTAAGAACCAGTCTGAGTTCATATGATGTAAGCAGTAGATACAGAACTGCTGGGTAGCCTACAGGAGGCCCCTCAAACTTGCCACACCCGAAAACCAAGCTCAGACTCACTCACTCCTTCCCTTTTCAAACCAACCTGACCCCATCATGAAACTCTGATTCATGAAATCCTGATTCTTCAGCCTGTCTCAGGCCAGACATCTGCAGTCACCTATTTTTCTAGCCTCTAGTATCCCTGGTATCCCTTACTATCCGGCCTCCATACATAAACGACTCTGTTAGTTGCCCCTCAAACTACAATAAATATCCAAGAGCAGGGACACTGGGAGGGCCTCTTACAAGGATCTGGCCTGACCAATCTTCCTGCAACTCTGCCAACTTCCTCTTTCCTTTCCTGAATTCTGCTCTTCTTTATACATGCCAAGTCTGTTCTGACTCAGGCCTGGGTGTTTGCACTTGCTCATCCCTATGCCTGGGACCCTCCCCCAGTACTTGACTGGCCCATTCCTTATGGTTTGTTCAGGCCTCTGCTCAAATGTCACCTCAGAGGCCTACACTGCCACCATTACCTAGCTTTATCTTCCTTCCTGCTATCTGACGTCATATTGTAGCTTTGTGCAATTTCTGTTTTTTCTACCAGAATAAACACTGCAAGAGCCAAGACCTCATCTGTTCGATTACCCACTATCTGAAAACCTAGAACGGGCTGGCACATTGTATGTACATGTGGAATGAATGCCTCAATTTAGTGAGATGCTCAGATCACAGCTGCATAGCCCATCCCCAATCGAAGACCTTTAGGACTGTGGGGTCTCACCCCAACTTTCAGGGCCTTCCTTGACTCTCCTGGCTCCCCTCCCAAGCACTCCACATGGAACCTGTACAACAACCAAGCCAGTACCCTCCAAAGCAATTTGACTCCTCCCTGCCACCCCTCTTCCTGTGCTCCCCCTGTCTGGCAGGCCCTCCCAAAGACTACCTCCCTGGTGGTCAGTGCTCAGTCAGACACTAGCCTGAACTCCTAAGCTTCTCTGACACTCTACAACATGCCCCATACCTGGCCCAGAATCTATCTCCAGGAAATCTTTGCTAAAGGACAGTTGTTTGAGTGTAAAAATTCCCCTGGACTTGAATACTGCTACATCAATCATAGTGGCTACTGACTGAAGGCAGGGGTTGGGTGGGAAAGTAGGGGACAGCAAAAAGGGCCAACTTGGGAACGCAAAGTACAGGAACACAAAGGACGATTGGGAATGCAAGTTGGATCTGGTGTTTATAAGGGCAGGATGCTCCAGCCTTGGCTAGCCAGAGGCACAGTTTCCCGCAGTTTCATCCTCAGATTTGCCCCCTATGAGACCAGAGTTACTTCTGGAAGCCAGGCAGGCAGGGAAATGACGGACTCAAACACAACAGTTGCCAATGGAAACGAAGGTCCAGGGGAACAGGAAATCCGTATGTGAATGTGAAACCTGCCATTTTATTTATTTATTTATTTATTTATTTATTTATTTATTTACTTTTATTTATTTAATATATTCTTACTGATTTCAGAGAGGAAGGGAGAGGGCGAGAGAGAAACATCAATGATCAGAGAGAATCATTGATTGGCCACCTCCTACATGCCCACTACTGGGGATCAAGCCAGCAACCCAGGCATGTGTCCTGACTGGGACGATTCCCAGTGACCTCCTGGTTCATAGGTCCACACTCAACCACTGAGCCACCGCAGCCGGGCGAAACCTGCCATTTCTGATGCTGGCCCTTAATTCAAAACTAGCCAGAATGACAAAACACATTCTAGTCCATTCATCCTACCTATCAGTTCCAGACAATGAACCTCCTCCACCTGCTTCTACTTTTCCAGCATTCAACAACACCTCTCTCTATGTGGAGCATGCCCAGTGATCTGTGACCAAACACAAGGCCCACCTGGCAGTGCCTGTGAGGCCGAGGCCTGCGGCTGGCGCAGGGGCTCCACATTGACTTTACCTTCATTGTGCTGAGCTCTCCGTCTCTCATCCCGGGGTGTTCTAGTTCCATCAATTTTCCTAGAAGAGGGATAAAATGGGCACGTGTTATCTCAGGCCCCATTTGTCCAAGCATTTATTACAAATTCAGACTTAAAAATAACCTTTGCAAGACATATTCATATGTAGAAAGAAAGAGGAAATGATACTTTCTTTATACTAAAGAAACAAAAACAGACCAAAAAATATACCAAGTGCCTATGGGGTGCTCAACTGCCTGACTTCTACTCCAGAAAACCTTTCCTTCCTTCGGCCCCACACCAGGCCCTCCCAGTGTCCCCTGCTCCTGGGCCCAGGTCTCCTGCACATACGGGGAGTAGGGATGGGTCCGAGGTGCAATCGTCCTTTGCGTTCCTGTCTGAAGCACGTCCTGGGGCGTCATCATGACATAGAACTGGCCTGTAGGGAAAGCCAGGTTAGTGCTAAAACTGGGGGCAGAGTCAGAAATGGCTGGGGAATCCCTCCCTGCTAGGCCTGTTGCCTCCCCTGCCTTCCACCTCGGCCCCTTCCTCCCTTTACCTCCAGCCTGCAAGCTCTGGTCTGTGGTCTGTACCGACACAGCCGTGGTATCTCCCACACTGGACGCTGGGAAATAGGCAAATCGTGCCTCCCCACTGACAGCCTCAGCTGCTGGGCTGCCGCCATTGCTGAAGGGATTTTGGATTACAGCCTGGGGAGTAGGAGGACACAGAGGCCACCCTTAGCCATCTTGTTCCCCAAACCATCCCCTTGCTGCCCTGTTTGGTGGATGCTGCATCCTCTATGGAGGGTGGGACCCCTCCGTATGTACTACTCTGCCTATATCTCAGATGGCCCTGGAACTTGCAGACACTCAGCCATCATTTGGTGAACCAACTGATTTTTACCTCTGAGAAAGAGACTTTTCTATTACCGTGATCCCAAGTCTAAAGAAAGAAAAAACGATGTTCCAAAGATCTTGTCCAAGATTTCACTGTGCAGAACAGGAATTTAACCCACACAGCCTGACAGCCTGAAGGCAGCACATGCTCCACCCATTGGGACTCCCCCAAAAAGGTCAGTGTCCCCTCTCCATCCCCCCAGGCATTGCTGAGGACCTACCAGTGGGAAGGGTGCTGCAGGACCTGGGGGCACAGAGGCAGCAGCAGGGCCAGGGCGCTGGGCCGCCCCATCCACACCCACCTGGGTCACAGCCTGCTGCCCCCCAGCAAAGGCAGCCGTAGACACGACGCTGACAGCGCCTGCTGTGTCGCCCTGGCCATCCAGCTGACCATCAGTCACCTGGACTACGCGGTATGTCACCTGCAGGGGGCAGTAGAGCAGCGAGACCAGCGCTAGGGCCCAGGCAGGGACCAGGTCCGAGCCCCTCCCAACCCTTCCAGCCCGACCCTCCGCGGGCCCACGGCTCCGGCCCCTCTCACCTGTCCTCCATTATTCTCTGTGCGGAACTGGTACTGGATGTTGTGGTCGCTGAACGCCGCCTGCTGGACGCTGGCGATAGCCACCGCCGTCTGCTCCTCCGCCCCAGGGCCGTCCCCGCCTACGGTCAAAGGAGGGTAGGGGCGACGGTCAGCGGTCGCGAGGGCCTGGGCACCCCCAGTGCCCGCCCCGGGCGCAGGCCGCAGCCCGGCGCCGCGCGAGCACTCACCCTCCTGCAGCTCGACGCCCTCCTCGGCCTCGGGTCCTTTGTCGTGGCTGCGGGGAGGGCGGGTAAAGGGGGTCAGGGCCGCCCGCGCCCCCGCCCCTCTGCTCAGGTGCTGGGCCCCCGTCCCGCCCGGCCCTTTCGGGGGCTGGGGCACCGCTAGGACCCGGGGCTGGGACACTAGCACGATCCCCCTCCCTCGCGGCCTCCATTTTGAGCTGGGCCCGGCGGTCGCTCGGGATCATGGCGGCCCGCCCGCCAGGCCGAAGGGCCGGAGCGGGGCGCGCGGGGGCACGGCCGGCCGGCACCCTTACCTGGCGGCGGCAGCAGCAGTAGCCGAGGCAGCGGGATCCAGACCCGGGTCCAGCATGTCCATGGGGGGGTGGGGGCGGGGGGGGGCGCGGGGCCCGGGGGAGGGGAGGGGTGGGGAGGGAGGGAGGGGAGGGGGCGGGCGGCCGGGGGGGCCCCCGAGCCCGGCGCTCACGCCGCGCGGCAGGAGGGGACGGAGGAGACACGGGAGCCGCTCGCGCTGATCACGGGGACAAACAGTGGGGTCATGTGAGGAGGAGATGCCGCCGCCGCGCTTTTCCTGCAGCCGCCGCCGCCGCCGCCGCCTCCGCCCGCCCTCCTGCCGGCTTGCGGCGGCTCTGGGCTCCGGGACGCAGCGGCCGCCCCCCGCCCGCTGCACGCGGCCCTCGGGCCTCCTTCCCGGAGCCGCCGCCGCCGCCGCAACTTTTTTTTTTTTAATCCGGCCCGACCTGGACGGCCGCCGCCTCCTCTGGATCGCCGGCTCGAGCGTCAGCCGCCCGGCCTGGCCCAATCCCGCGGCGGATCGCTGCGGTAGCGGCCGCCGCTTTCTATTTTTTCCTCCTTTTTTTTCCTCCTTTACTTGAGCTGCGCGCGCGCGGCGGCGGCAGCGCGATCCCGGGCCGACGCGCGGGGAGGGCAGCCCCCGGGGAACGCGCACGCTGTTTGTCTCCGATGGCCGCGGGCGCGCGCCGGCCGGGTCTCGGCAGGGCGCAGGGTCGCCACCGCCCCCGGGTTGCCAGGCAGTCGCTAGCGGGCCGCGGATGGAACGCGGGCCCGGATGGAACGCCGGGCGATGAGGCGGGCCGCGGGGTTTGGAGACCGTAAAGTCGTCGCGGGGGGGGGGGGGGGTGCGCGTGTGAATGGAGTGGAACGGGAGTGGAGCGCGCATGCGCGCTCCCGTGTTGGCTAAAGTGCGCGAAGGCGGAGGCCCGAGGCGCATGCGCGTCTGGACGGGGCTGGGGCGCGCACGCAGGGCCGGGCGGAGCCAGCGGGGTACGTACTCCCTGCCTAGGGGAGCGGGAGGCGGCAGAGCGGGTCCTGCCCCTGGCGCCGGGCACAAGTACCAGGAGAGAAGGGGCATGGGACCCTGTGCCTACACACAGGGCAGCTCTCCCAGGGCCCCACCTCACGCAACAAAACAAGCGCTTCCCTCCACATTAGGCCTTGTGATCATATATTTTATTAGACTTAGAAGAATATCAACAGTTCCTCAAATTAAAAAAAAAAGTACAAAACTACATACAAAACATGAGATCAGACGACTAAACTTTCCCGACTCAGGGCCAAGTTCTGCAAAGGAGAAAAAGAAAAGGGTGTGAGCCTATTACTGGAGAGGGTCCAGGAAGGGGTCTGCAGGCCAGGGAAGGTTGTTCACTCACCTTCTTGAGCCTCCGCTCCCGTGAGGCCTGGGAGTCGGTCTCGGAGTAGGGGGGAGGCGCTGGAGGGTAGTAGGCATCTTCTTCCTCCCTGTAAGGTTTCCTCTCCACTGGCCCCTTCCTCCTCAAGGCCTCTTCCAGAAGCCGACCATCATATTGGGGGTCCCTGGACCTCTCGTTCCGAGCATCCTGAGCGCGGTGGGAGCGGTTCCTAGGGTCAGCACCAGGGCGGTCTCGAGACCTGAAGTCATCGAAGTGGGGTTCCTGGGAGTGTGGAAAGCCCCTTGGGTCCTCTTGGTCGTAGAGGTCATCACGGCTGCGGCTTCGGGGGTGTGCATAAGCTCTGCCTCTCTTCCCACTATTTGGGGGAGACCTCCTCCCTGATTCAGCAGAGCCTGGCCGCGTGAGGTCATCCAGAGCATCCACAGAGCGAGCCCGGGGACGCCCGGCCCCCCAGCCACTCTTGGGCCGTTCTGTGAGAGGCTCTTGCTCCCATCTCCTTGGACTCCGAGGGGAGTGGCGACCCCATTCGTCATCCAGGATTGGGGGGAGGGCAGGGCCGCGGGAAGGCCGCGATCTCCAGTCGTCTTCATGAAGGGAGGTGACTTCACTCATGGCTGTAGGGAAGGGACGTGTCACTGACTGCTGGGAGGTCAAGATTTGATGCCAGGAACTCTAGGGTCCAGCAGTGTTACCACTGGCTCATACTCTCTACAGGGCCCTAGACTTCTCTCATCTGTTAAGGGATGATATGCAGTGTCCCATACAATTCTCACTGGCCATGGTAGGGAAGGAGGTACTATGTCCAAGATTTGCAAGCAAGCATCCTTAGGACAGGTAATCAGGGAGACATGTCCCACCCCCCACCTCTGCAACCCCTCAAACTCCAAGGTTCCTCACCCCTCTCTACACGGCTGCTGGGGGGGCCAGGTCGAGAAGGGTCAAAGTTGGCCAGTTCTTTCTCCATGTAGTACAGGACTCGCATAGAGTCATCTTGCTGACTGGCCTGAATTCTGTAGCCACTACGGATTTCTAGAGACAGGAGATGGAGGTGATCAGTTTGGGTGCTGACCCAGTCCCCCTCCCTTACAGGCATGTTCAGCTTAGTAACACTTGGTTCTTACCAGAGGTCACACTGCTGTCTGCATCACGAAGCAGGGGTACCTGGGAGCTACAGCCACCTACTGGGGGAGACTGGCTGTCAGTGGCTGCTCCCCTAGAGCAAAGTCCTGCATTCCAGCCCCCTTCCCCTGCCCCCAGTCCCACACTCAGTGCCCAAATGCCCAGCCAATCCCTGCCCTAGTTGCCCCTGCTCCCCCAGACCTCACCTGAGCTATTCTTGTCGAAGTCTCCAGCGCATCCATTGTAGACAGTGCCCATAGGAATCATGGCTGCCGGGGGTGGGGTCTTGGCAGGAGAAAGATAAGCATAGGTGCTAGGGGCGTAGATGCTCGGGACACCTGAGGTGGCTGCTTTGCCAGCAGCATACACTGGTAAGACACACAAAGCATGAGATGGTGGCCAGGAGCCATACTGCCCTTCCCTATGATAACAGGACCAGAGGGACATGTGCCTCGGCCTTCTCCCCATCCCCAGTTGTGGAGCCTCCAAGGGGACTTGGTTTCTCTAGGTCCATCATCATTGAGTCCACTCCTCCTGTGTGATTCCTCACGGAGCTTTGAGGGCAGGGGTGTACACTGCAGCCTGCAGCTCCAATCTGGCAGGACGTGTTTTCTTTAGCAGGGCTGGTTTGCCAACATTTGTCGAGGTTTTACATAAAATCCCAACTCTCTAGGCACCTTACCAGAAGATGTGGCCACCTGGGGCCTGCATTCTCAGAGCAAAGGGAGAAGATGCCCCTTTAGATAAACCCATGTGCTGGACCCACAGGCCAAAACATTCCAGTTGGCAGCTGAGTCCCAGCTTTAGAAAACAAATCACCTAGGGCTGTGGTTGGCAAACTGCAGCTCGTGAGCCACATGCGGCTCTTTGGCCCCTTGAGTGTGGCTCTTCCACAAAATACCACGGCCTGGGAGAGTCTATTTTGAAGTGGTGTTAGAAGTTTAAAAAATTTGGCTCTCAAAAGAAATTTCAATCGTTGTACTGTTGATATTTGGCTCTTCTGACTTAATGAGTTTGCCGACCACTGGGCCAGGGGTAGGGGAATCCCATGCCTGCTCCCCTCTCAGGCCTGCTGGATCCTCCCCATGGAATCTTCCAGACCTCGATGTCATGGGGATTATCTGCAGTGTTTTCAACTTCTGGGCTGTACCCACTTACTCTGCCTTCACCCCTCCTGGTTCTAGGCTTGACAGCTCAAGGGCAAATGCTCCCTGCTGCCTTCCTCCCGGCAACAGGCTGCGTTCTGGTGGCTGCTCTTGCAGCACAGTCACTGTGCCTAGGCAAGCTGTTTCTTCCCTGGGCCTCTTAACAAGAAAATGGGGTGGGAGGGGAGGGACAGGGCATGGAGATGGGCTCAGAAAGGTCCCTTCACTGCTGATTCAGTTGGGAAGCAAAAGGCTCAGTGGTCCCCCCCGGAAGCCCCCCAGTAGCTCCGGTGATTGGCTGCTTTATAATTTGCTGTGGGATTTGCTGCTTTCAGATGGCCCAGGAGGGCTGTGGCTGTCACTATGGCTGTGGAGTAATGCAGCCTCTGGTAGGGAATTAATGGGGCCTCCATTTGGGATAACAGGGATTCAGAATGGAGAGAATTTGCAGTCCTGGCCCCAGCCCTAACCTAATTTGTGGGATAACTGCAAATTTGGTTATAGCCCTTGGGAGTCCCTTTCCACCTGTGAAATGGACTAACATCCACCAGGTAAGCCAGAAGCTCTCAACTAAAAATGACAACAAAGGTAATAGCATAAGTCCCCAAAGAGCAGCAAATTTTTTCCAGGGAGTGATATTTTGAGGAACCAGTTTGCCCACCACTGAGCCCAGTGACCATAGAATTAGTAGGCATCGAGTGAGTCACAGCCCTGTGCTAGGGACGCTCACAGTCTTCCCTTAATGCTCACGACACCCCCTGAGGTAGGAGAAACTGCTCTGAGGTGTGAGTGGCAGGGCTCTGATTTGCTCTCTGGCCCTCGGTCACTGCCGATGCTGACAGCAGCAATGTCCAATGGCTAGTGGGTGTGGAACACTTTAGGAAGGCCGAATCCTGCACTAAATGCTGGACACACCAGTTTCCCACATTCACCCTATACAGAGGGCTCTGCCACAGTCCCATTTTACAGAGAGGAGACTAAATGAGGGGAATTTACTGGGCTTCCAAGCAGGTAAGGAGGCAAGCCAGGCCTCAAACCTCCACCTTAAAAAATTGCTTGTGATTCAACTTTTAACGCAGCTTGGACTGCATTATACTGGAATGTGTATAAGCTTTAGATGTAAGTACACAAACACACATCTATCTGGAGTACATGCGCCATTCTTTCCATCACCTGTTCACTACTGGCCTAGAAATGGGCAGGTGCCATGAGAGGAGCGGGTCCGTCCCTCTTTTGGTCTCATGTTCTAGGTGCTCCTCATGTGTAAAGTTTTTTTTTCTAGCTGTCAAGGTCATCTGTTCATCAACCAAAGATACAGTGAACTTTGCAATGATAAAGGAAAAGGTGGGAGTGTTGAACTTACTAAGGACTAGTAGAGAAGTATGCTTTCATGACCTATTTTCAGTGCAAGAGACTAGATACACATATGTATGACTGAAAGTGGCCCACATAAATGTCCACGTCAAAGTTGATGAAAACTTCAAAACAACTGAGTGTAGAGGTGCTGGTTTACCTGGACAGTCCCTGCAGGGGCAATGGGGCAGCGGGAGGAGGGACTCACTTTTCTTCCTTCCTTCCCCTCCTATTTTGTTTGCTTCCTTCCCCACTTCCATTCCCAACTCTCCAGGTGCCACTCATGTGCTAGACATGTCTTTAAAAATAGTACCCGTATAAAATCCAAATGGTTGTGTGGATGAGGTTTCTAATTTGCTTAAATTATGTGATGATATAAACCTCGTTTGGTTTCTTACCTTTTTCACTTAAGATTTGTTTTTAAAGGGAGATTTACTCTCTAGTGACTGTTTTGTACTATTTGAGTTTTTCTTACCATGCATATAGATTATACTTTCGAAAAGAAAAACTCAAATGAAGAATCAAAATACATTAAAAGTATGTAAATAAAAATCTAAATCTGCTGGTCCTCCTTGACCCACTTTCTCCCAAAATGCTCACCTCATAACCTCCAGACCAATAGCACCACCTCCCCTTGGACCCAGGCAAGTTGCTGAATGGGGGTGGTCACTGGAGGGGCACTCACAAGCCTCTGGGCAGCAGCACTTGTCTGGACAGCAGGGGCACCTGACGTAACAGCAGCAGGTGTGCGGGCAGCACTGACACCAGCAGATGCCCAGGAGGAGGAAGACAAGGAAGATAGCTAGGCAGACAACAACCACGAACAGCCAGTCTGCAGAGAGATGGGAGCAGGCCCTGAGCCAGGAGGCCTGGGTGGGAACAGGGACACAGCAGGGCAATGCAGAGACGGGTGGGCAAAGCTATCTGCAAAGCTTGTCAGGGAAGCTTTAGCCCTTGCTAGAGTCTCCATGCCAGAAGCTGGGCGCAGCAGTAGAGGGCTGCCCAACTCGTCTACAACTCAGGCTAATCCCAAAGGAACTCGCCCTGGACTCAGCAGGGCAAGGCAGAAAAGAAGAGGTGACCTAGCCAGAGAAGACAGGCTGTAGCCTCAGGGACAGAGAGCCAGCTGCCCAGATCCCAAACCCCAGAAGAACACTATAGGCACCAGTCACAGAAGCCTCCTGCCTACACCCCAGGCCCACCCTCAGCCATCCCTGTCCACCCCAAAGCCCAGAGCCTGGTCACTAGATGCCATGAGTTGGAGTCAGGCAAGGTTAGTGGGGGTCCACAGCGAGCGGCATTTAGGGTGGGGAGAATACTTAGAAGCAATAAGTGGTGTGTAAGGGCCTCCACCCCCATACCTTCCATGGGCCCCGCCTGAAAACCAGGTAAGAGCTCAGCCACCCCCGAGGTCCTGCCTGGAGGGACAAAAGAGAGACATATTATGCTGGCAAGAGCCAGCACAGGCTGCCCCTCCCCCAGAAGCCCAGGTCCAGGCTTATCAGGTGAAGGTGTGCCTGGAAGCATCAGATAGGTTGGTGGCCTAGGAGGGTCATAGCACTTGGTTTCTGCCCTCACCCAAACCCCCACCCACATGGGTGCTGTTTTCCAGAGGGCTTCCATCACATAAGTTACCCTCTCTCGTGCCTCAGGGGATTCTGTTGCCCAAAAGGGTCCCAGTACATTTCCCATGGGTTCTGAAGGTGTGAACTGAATTTGAGCACTTCGTCTTTTCCACATACATGGGTCCTACTGCCCCAAAGGGTTGCATCCCATGTGATAAGGACAGTCCTGATCCATCAGGCATAATAGGCAGTGTCCTAGGGCCCTTGAAAATATTTTTATTTTTAAATCGGAATACATAATACCAAATATATAATAACAAATGGTTTTTATAGCAAGGTTTTATACACACACACACACACACACACACACACACACACACACACACACATATATATATTTTAAATGCAGAGGAAGAGGCCCATGAAGGCAAAAGTGCCTACAGCCCTCAAAGTTAGTGTGGCCTTGTTCTTTAGTCCATGGGGGTCCCATCTCGGTCCATGCATTCTGTCCCATCTGCAAGTCTTATGGCCCAGCTAGTGCCTTCCCTCAGTTGCCATCAGAGATGTGTGCCCACAAGCATATCGCAGGGGCATCTATACACGCAGCTCTCCGCCAACCAACCTCTATCCAGAGCTCATACACTCCGTGCCACATGCCCCATTGAGGGGCTTTCCACCATCCAAACCTGCAGTTCTCAAAGTGTGGTCCTGTCCCCAAAGCCAAACTAATTTTCATAACACGAAGCCATTATTTGCCTTTTTCGCTCTCATTGTGTCATGGGTGTACAGTGGAGCTGTCCGGAGGCTGTGTGACATGTGATGACACAACATCATCACTTTGATGGTAATGGACTATGTCCTTGTGTATCTTGTTTTAAAAATTTTCCAGTTTCAATCTCTACGATGTTAACCAACTATAGATATAACCCACAGAAACATAAACAAAAACTCTTTTGAGATCCTCAGTAATTTTTCAAAGAGTAAGTAGGTCCTGAGACTGCATTTTGAGAACTGCTAATGCAGACTGTACATTCTACCAAGGACAAGCAGGGGTTCTCTGGGTCACTGGTGCATGCATTCTGTCACCCACATGTGAACTGTCACATGGTCTAAGCACCCTGCAGCATGCTCCCTCATCATGTGTACACATTCACACATGTATTTCCTTGTATCATGCATATGCTGGCAGTGTGTAGCCCAGCAGCATTTCACATATAGCACGTCACACGAGACTATATGTGTTGGCTGAGAATAGAGCATCTGGCTAATGGCAACATCCCTTCCACACACGGTAGAGGGGCCTCATGGCCAAAGAGGGGCTACCCCACCCTGCACCTGGGCTTCTGGAGGGGCCTGGCCTGAGGGAAGCACTCGCTGTATAATCCACAAAATGCCATCCCAGCAGGCAGAGGGCAAGGTTCCTGTGCTTTGGCAAGGGCCTCTGGGGTCAGATGTGGCCCTGGAGATGTGACAGGTGGGTCCAGCTCCCTCTCAATTACACATACCATCAACCCTCCTCACTAACTGCCAACCAATTCTAACCATTTCTGTATTTTTAAAAAATGGGACAAGAAGAGATCTGGTCCCCCATTCTTTCCGCTCTTAGTTTGGCTGGAAATGTTATAGGGGGAGGGAGTCTCTGCCTAGGGTGCAAGGCACAGGTAAGCCCAAGTGACTGATGGTGCCATGTGGGGAGAGCAAAGCAGGCGACAGAGCCCAGAGAGTGAGCTGGAGGACAGAGGGAGACATGCAGAAGTGGGAGAAGAGGCCCCTCTCCCCTCCCCTTCCCAGGCCCTCAGGGCCCAGCCCACTCACCCAGGACGATGAGCTCTGCATAGGCCTCGTTGTTCCCCTGGAGGTCCTGGGCTGAGACCACAGAGCAGTAATACACACCACTGTCCCCCCAAGCCGTCTGGTCAAAGGTCAGGTCAGCATCTGTACCAGGAGGAGAGTGTGAAGCCACTGTGGGGGAGGCCAGGGCCTCCCACCATGGAGACATCAGGGAATGGGCCTGCCGGTGTGCGGACAATTCAGACCAGGCAGTGATTCCTCCTAGGCTTTGTATTAAACACCTGACATGGAGTATTCCAAGGAATCTGTGAGGTGGGCAGTGTTACCTTTCCCGGTTCATAGGTGACATGACCTGACCCGCCCAAAGTTGTCCAGTTCATCAGTGGCCTTGACTCCAGAGCCAGCAATTCAGACTTAACAGCCATTTTCTCTACTTCTCACAGCAAAAGTTACTGCCCACAACATGAACTACCAGGGAGCCTGGTGTAGACCCAGGGCGTGGGCCCAGGGTAAGGAAGCAGAGGTAAGTAGCCCAGATTCTAGGAATGAGAATACGTGCAGGCATGAGAAGAAATGGGGTATGTGTGTGTGAGGGAGAAAGACCTGGACCGTCCCAGTTCCCTAATCCATCCACCCGTCAGCCCCCACAATCCAGGTCAGGCCCAGGGCTTGGGGACGCTCAGGTATGAAGCTGCTCCGGGCAAGGAGCCTGTTAATTACACCAATAATGAAAATCGGTCAGCATTTCCAGTTTCCTCTCTATGCCTCAGGCCCTAATTAGTTAAATCCCTTCAGGTATGCACCAGTGTGGGGCAGGGTGGGACCCAGCTGGCAACAGGAACACACCACAGCCACCAGCCAGTTTCTTCCCAAAAGCTCTGGCACTCGGGCCTCCGATGACTTGCCTACCACACTGCCCCATGTACCTGCTGCCCTTCTCCATGACAGCCGAGGGCAGTAACTATGTGTGCCCGTCTGCAGCACCTGGCACTCACCAGGGCATCAGCCACTTGCCAAAGAAATGAAAAAAAACTGGAGCCTTCCTCCTTTGGAAAGAAGAGCTCACATCCAGAGACCCTCCTTTCAATGATGTCTACCTCCACCACTCCAAAAGCCTTATCCTGGCCCACAGGCCCTTGGTATGATCTCACTCCCGGACACACCAGCCTCGCCCCCACCAATCTCCTTCACTCACTACACTGGACACTCTGGCCTCCTCACTGGGCCCAGCATGCTGGCCCACACCTGCCTCTGCTTGCACCTGTGCTAGTACTTCAGCCTGGCACTCTGTTCTCAGACCCTGGCAGGGCTGGTTCCATTCTACTGGCACAGCTCCCCCACCCCACTGCTACATTGTATCAGCTCACTTAGAGGCCGAGCACTCCGGATCCTACCCAGGAGAATGTGAACTCCACACAAGCAGAACCTGCTCTCAGTCACTACTGAGTCCGGAGCGCCTGACACATGGGGACCGGGAAATGAACCCCTTCCCTCCTAGCGTTGACCTCCCTTAGCTTTTGTAGTCTGTTCCAGCAGTCTAGGCACCTGGTTTTATTCAAATATGCCCTCAATACACTCAACATTTCACATAATTACTGAAAGCATCCTATGTTCCAGGCAGTAACTGAGGCATGTGGTATACTCGACAGCAACAGTTCTCAAAGTGTGATCCATGGGTCCTGTGGTTCCCCAAGATCTTTTCAGAGGATCCCAGAGGTCAGTTACTTGCATAATAATACTAAAACGTTATTTGCCTTTTTCACTTCATCTCTGAATGTACTGTGGAGGATTCCAGAGGCTATATGACACATGCTATCACAATTTCTACTCAGCCAGACTTCAAGGAGATGAGCAAAATTATAAAGCAACGATGCAATTTTCATTAAAGTATGTTATCCATATTAACTTATGAAGAGTTTATCACTGTCAGCTTAAATATTTTTTTAAACTTCTCTGTTTGCTAGCTATAAAAACAAAATTCTTTGAGGATCTCAGTATTTAAGAGTGTAGAGGCCCTAGCCGGTTTGGCTCAGTGGATAGGGTGTCAGCCCTCAGACTGAAGGGTCCCAGGTTCAATTCCGGTCAAGGGCACATACCTGGGTTGTAGGCTCAATCCCCGCCCCCCAACCCCCAATCAGGGCACAACCAAGAGGCAACCAATGTGTCTATCTCACATCGATGTTTCTCTCTCTCCCCGCCCCCTTCCACTCTCTCTAAAAATCAAAGGAAAAATATCCTCAGATGAGGATTAACAACAACAAAAAAGTACAGGGGCCCTAAAACTAACAGTTTGAGAACCACTGCTATGGACCACAGATATAAACCCCTGCCCTTAGAGCAGACCTTAACTGGGAGAGACAAGTAAAAAAAGTTAATATATGGCATGTCAGATGGTGGTAAGCAATACAGAGAAAAACCATCAGGGAAGACAGAAAGTACCAGTGTGGAGGAGAGGGTTGTGCAAGTTTAAGTAGGGTGACCTTCGGAGCAGACATGAAGGAGTGGGGACACAGCACCCCTCCATGGTCATGTATCTGGCCACCAATTATTGAGTTTCTGCTATGTGCTGGGTTCCTTTGCACATATTCTTTCACTGGATCTTCATAAAACTCTTAACTACATTCTCCCAAACTTTCTGGACTCTCCAGAACACCATCATGTTTCCAGCCTATCTTTTAAACCAGACTCTGACTACACCTCTCCAAACCAGAGCTCCAGGACAGGTCCCTGCCCAACACCGCCGAGGTGGACAGGAACCCCATGCCACAATAAAAGCTTATGGGCAGGAGATGAAATCTGGGCTCCTGTGGCCCAGACCCGGGCCTTGATGTGTTTTGTTTGGCTCGCATGATGTTTCTAAAACCCACGAAAAATATGGATTTACAGCTTCTTTTGATCAATTCTAAGGCCTGGGCCCACCTCCTTCCTGCCAGGCACGCCCTGTTCCCGGTCTATATTGTCTGGTCCTGACCCCCGGGGCTGGGCATTACTCCCAAGTGTTTTAGTACAGGGAGAAGATACTGGTATCCAGTTGGGAACAGAAGTTGAGCCTCCTCCACACCTCTGACCCTCTGGTTCCATATCAGCACACAGCAGAGAGGGCCCTTAAAATCTCAGGGGCCCCATGGACTCTCTGGTCATGTTACTGAGTGGGGAGGGTGACACATGGACCCCAAGCAGCCTGAGGGAGAAACAGAGCCCCTATCCAGGCACCCCACATCACCCACAGTAGGGAAGAATGGAAGGCAGTGGGGCCCCACTGAGCTGAGACTCTGAGGGTTAACTAACATTACAGTTTGCCCAGAACCACTTTCACTTAAAACCTGATGCTGGTGACCCTTGGGACACCACAGGAAAGTCCACTTTTCTCTACGTTCAAGGCTGAAATGTAGGAAGCTCCTATGGCTACTGGGTTTCCTGAGAGGACGTAGATACAATGGATGCTCACAGCCTACATCAAACATGGGCTGGATCAAGGCCACTTGAAAGACCTGGGCCTGTGAGGCCTCCAGAGCATGAAGAATCTGCCCCAGCTGGAGCCTGAGAGCCACTCTGGAGATTTGGACTCAGCAGAGGCATGATTCCAGCCAGCCCTCAAGGGCACTCTCAGTACTTGGGCTGTCCCATCTGGTCCTGGCGGGAGGGGGAAAGGAATGGGACAGGTTAACCCCCAAGAAGCCCTTTGTCCTCAAGAACAGCAGGATGCTTTGGGCTGAACTGCCCATGGAAATTCAGGGCAAGTAGGTCTGGTCTGTCCTAGAAACAGGACTGACAGGCTCAGTCCCTGGAACCTTGCCTTTTGTCCATGGTCTACAGAGTGAAGGAAGGCATGTGCGCAGGCCCTGGTCTCTTGGGGTCTGCAAAGGGACACTCCCTTCACTCCTCTGCCCCCATGCCCAAGACTAAAACTTTAATCTTCTTTTAAGACAGTAAAAGGATAAATCCATTAAATGGGTGAGCCTTCACCCCTCACCCACTGCTTCCCATCACCTTCCTCTCTGCCTTCTAGATTCTTTTTTTTATATATATATATATTTTTATTGATTTCAGAGAGGAAGAGGTAAAGATAGAAACATCAATGAGAGAGAATCATTGGTCAGCTGCCTCCTGCACACCCCCCACTGGGGATTGAGCCCACAACCCGGGCATGTGCCCTTGACTGGAATCAAACCTAGGACCTTTTAGTTCGCAGGCTGATGCTCTACCCATTGAGCCAAACCTGCTAGGGCTGCCTTCTAGATTCTTTAGGACCCAGTCCCAGTCCCGCCTCAAATCACATTTGTAGAGTTCTTAAGTTGTGCACTCCATATAGCACAACACCCAGGTCTGTTTTATTGTAGCACTTAGTATTCTCTAATATTCTCTTACTCTTTATCTGATGTTTACTATCTACCTCACCCCACTAGCCCGTCACCTCCTTGAGGCAGGGATATCAGATGTCCTGATCACCACCCCAGCCCCAGTGCCTAGCACTTAGTAAATGCTCAATAAATACTATCTGAATAGATAAATGAATGAACTTCCCCACCAGCCCTTACTTAGTCCCAACAGGCACTCCCATCATTAGGCAGAATTAAGGTTATGGAAAAGGGCTCCCAGGGCTGCCTGGGTTAAAATCCCAGCTCCTGCTCTGTGTGCTTAGATGAGCTACGTAACCTCTCTGTGCCTCAGTTTTCCAGTGGAAAATGTGGACGTAAGGACTCAGTGGGAGAATATGTAATGCGCTGGCAAGTCATAGACCTTCTCCATTAAAATCTCTCACCCCACCCTGGTCAAGGAAAGGAGTTACCAGCTTAAGAGACTAGACCCAAAGAGGCTGACTTAGAATCGCAGCTCTGTTACCAGCTGTGTGACCCTGTACAAGTCACTTTGCCTCTCTGGGCCTCTGTAAAATGACAGTAGCAGAATCTACTCACACAACTGTGGGGTCTAAATGAGTTAATCCCCATAAACCTGGAATTACGGCCTGGCACATAGGAGGTCCTTTATAAGTTGTTACTTAGAGGAATTTTACTTACTATTACTAGCAATATTAGTATTATAGAACCCTGCCTCTCTCTCCATTACCCACTCTTCTTTATTTCCAAGCACTTGATAGTATGTGTTGTATTTATCTTGTCTCCCTCACTGGATTGAGAGCTCCACAAGGGAAAGAATTTAATAATTTTCTTTACTGCTGTATTTCCAAGGCACCAAACAACACCTGGTGTCTGTTAGGTGCTCATTAAATCTTTGCTGTTAAAATAAAGGAATGGATGGATGGATAGAAGGAAGGGTCCTCCCTTTGTCAGTCATTTCAGACACTGGTGCTAACGAGCTTCCAAGTGGGGATTCCAGGTTGCACACAAGGGAGCCTGCGTAAGCCGTCCCCAACCCCATCCCCTGCCTTCTCCCTTGCCCCACCCAACATACTTCCTGTTATGGTGATCCTCCGGCCCTGGTAGTATTCTCCCAGGGTCACAGCATTGCCCTGCTTAGTGGCTACAACCCTGACAGTGCGCACACTGTCCTGACACTCCACATAGGGGTTGTAGCCTGGGTTACCAGCTGCCAGCTGGGCATTGAGCTGGTTGTCAACACTGGCTGGAGAAAAGGCATCAGCGATTCGGTCCCGGCAGAAAGACTTGTACTTCCAGATCACGATGGGTGCTGTGGGGGTTGTGGTCAACTGGTAGGTGCAAGGCAGGGTCACGGGCTGGAAGAGGATCACCACGTGGTAGGGGTCTGACACAGTCACTTGGATGGCACTGGCAGGAGCTGCGGGCAAGAGGAGAGTCAGTAGGGACCACTACGAACAGTTGCTTCGGCAGAAATAAGCAACAACCTTTGTCACCAACTTGACACTCACAAGTGTATGGTTTTATAGAGAGCCTGGCATATACTGTTCCTTAATCCTCAGGACTGGTGAGGCAGCTCTGATAACCATGCCCATTTTATAGACCCATGGGGCTGAAGTGACAGGTGCAAAGTCAGATGGCCAGATTTCTTGGAACATCCTGTCCACCTCTCTTCCCAGAGTGTGTCCTCTGAACCACACTGGCCCCTCTTCCCTTGCCCATTCTCTCGCAGAAAGGGCTCCTCTCTGTGGCCCATACAGGCAACTGCTAAAGAGCTGGAGGCCCCACCTCAAAACCATTGTTCCAAATTACCCCAACTTTTGTGGGCTGGAGGGTTAATTTTGGAGTTGTTTGACTGAACTGCTTCGTCATGGAGTAGCTAAAGCCCAACAATGTCTCCATCAGCCTCCCATCTCACCCTACCCAAAGCCATTTCAAATAAACATGCCAAAAGTGCTTGCAGGAAGATAAAATCTCCCCCACGCCCCCACCCAAACAAACATTCGATCCAGCGAAAACCTGCCAGCAGAAGATGGTTTCAAACCAAGTCCTTCTAGAAGTCCATCCTATCGGACCCTTACGCACAGATACTTCGAGCCTGAGGGACATGGGTGGGGTTTCCCCAATCCCACACCCACCAGAAGCCTGGGCACTGTTTCTTCATCTCGAGGGCCCGCTCCCCATTGCCCTAGGACTTAGAAATGTCCGCGTGCGCTCAAGTCTCCTTCCCGGCCTTTCCCGCAGATCCGGTGGTCCCTTCACCCCTGCCCTTACAAAGAGTTCCATTCTCCTTGCCGCTCCAGGGTTTTCGGTCCCAGAGTTTCACTTCCTGCTATCTCCGACAAGGGCGTGGGACCGCTTCCAGCGCGAACGGGGTAATTCCCCTCACACAGGTACACAGGGGATCTCGGAGACCCTGGGGATCGGAAGGTCCTGGTCTTTCCGATTCCCCTCCCCCAGCTCTCCTGCCTCCTCGGAGGTGTAGAACTTCATTCATCCCGTTTCTATAATGCCCTCCCGCCCTTCCACGGCACCAGGGGCCCCGATCTCCGTACCTGCGCACAAAGTGCCAAGAAAGAGCCACATAAAGACGACCGCGCCCCAACCTGGAGTGCCCGGGTGGGAGCCCAGCACCCAGCTCCGGACGCGAGCCCTCGGCGCCATCGCGGCCGTCCGGGCACGTCCGGTCCGCGCGTCCCCTGCTGGGTACCCGGAGGGTAGGGGGCGCGGCGCGCACCAAGGCTGGAAGGGGTACATGCTCCTCCCCTTCCCAGTTCCGTTCTTTGTCCCTATTCCAAGCCCACCCTGCCCAGTTCTAGGAATTTAATGAGCGGAAACGGCGTGGATGAAGAACACTTCCAGCTTTCGGGGAGAAACTTGCTTGACTCACTGTGTTTCTCCTAGTCACTCCACCCCCTGTGCGCTCTGGGGAATGGATCGGCCCAGGTACACAGAGTGAGAAGAGAGGGTTGGGCAAGGGGGTGGGCGGTGAAAGGGGCTCCTCCACCTCCTGCCCGGAAGTGGGCTGGCCCAGGTGCGCGCTGGCCCTTAGGGTCGGAACCAAGTTACCGCCCGCCGGGAACGCGCCTGTAGACCTGGGATCCTGTCTGGCCCCTTTCTGCTCGTGCGGAGCGTGACTCACGAGAACTGAGACTCAACTGGGGTGATTCACCTGTTGCGGGGGCAGGATCCCTGTGCGCACCTGTTCCTTCTCTCCCCTCTCCCAGGCTGGCGATGGACCCGCCTAGATACACCCTGCGAGGCGGGACGAGTGAGTCCCGGTGGACGAGTTGCTCTTGTGTCTTTCACTTAATTTTTTAAAATTTACTGATTGATTTGAGAGAGAGGATAAGAGAGAGAGAGAAATAACATCGGTTTGTTGTTCCAGTTATTTATGCATTCTTTGGTTGATTCTTGTTTGTGCCCTGACTGGGGACGACGCTCTAACCAACTGACCTACCTGGCCAGTGCCATGCCTTTAACATACTGCATATGACTTAAAAAAGTAAGTGAGGTTCCTGAAAGGGACGCTCTACCCCTTTTGGGAACGCCAAGGGAATCAGGCCCAGGAAAAGTTGGAATCCTACTTCCGAAGTTTTCTCCGCCTCCCTCCATTCCCATCTCGTGGTATGGCCCCGGGGGCATCGCTTGCCCCAAGTCAGGCCTCCGGAAACCCTGGCTCTCAAAGGGGCCCAGCGGAGGCGCAGGACTAAAGATGGGTTTTCGGCTAAGATTTCCAAGAACTAGACCACCTGCGCGCTAGGGCGGAGAGGGGCGAGGCCACCGGAGCGCGGGGTGCTCAGCGCGGCTCTGCTGCCCCACGATGGCGGATAGGGGAAGCGCGTCCTGGGAAACACTGCTTCCTAGAGGTCCCCAACTGGCTGGCCCTTGCGGTGACCAGAAATGTTTTGTTTTAATGTTGTTAAAACTCAAGTAGGATCGCGTACCTCTGCTCAAAACCTTCCTGTGGCTCCCCCTCCCAGCAGAAACCAAAATACCTAACTGTGGCCTGCTCCCTCTCAGACCTCACCCCCTCTCACTCAGTCACCCTGGCCTCCCCTACTCCGGAATGTGTCTCTCACACTCCCATTCCGGCCCATTGCCCTCTGCTGGGACACCCTTATGGAAGGTGGCCACGTGATCCTCCACCTCCTTTAGGGCTTCACTTAAAGGTCACCTTTGCAGTGACCTCTCCCCTGGCCACTTTATATGAAATTTCAAGATCCTTTCCCAACTTTCATATCCACTTTATAAAAAATACATTTTTTGTGGTAAAATATACAATCCAAAATATGTATGTATCATTTTAACCATTTGTGCACAATTCAGCATTAATTACATTCACGGTGTGTACTCATCACCACTATACTGGTATGTTCATCACCCTAAACTTTTTCATCATCCCCAATATAAGCTATGTACCAATTAAACAATAACTCTTCATCCTACCTGTCCCTGTCCCCTGATTATCTCTATATTCTATTTTCTTTATCAAATTGCTTATTCTAGGTACCTCATATAAGTGGAATCATATAACATTTGTACTTCTGTGTCTGGCTTATCCACTAAGCATAAATTTTTCAAGTCCATCCATGTTGTAGTATATATCACAAAGCTTCATTCCTTTTTATGGCTGAATAGTATTTCACTGTGTGTATATGCCACCTTTTGTGTATCCATTTATTTGTTGTTAGACACTTGGGTTGTTTTCACCTTTTGGTTATTTATTGTAAGTAATGCTGCTGTGAATTTTGCTGTACAGATGTCTGCTTTTACACACACACACACACACACACACACACACACACACACACCTAGGAGTGGAATTCCTGTATCATATCTGTAGGGGAGCTCAGAGATGCAGTATGTCTCCAGCAGTAAAGGTGTCTGGGAAATGTTGGACTCTCTGTTTAACTTTCTGTGACTGTTTAACTCTCTGTAGCCGCAGATTTGGCTGACTACCCAGAAAGCAGTACTGCCACCCAAAGATAAATGTCAGACCCCAGGAAGGGAGTTGATGAATATCTGGAGTAAGGATAATTGCCTGCTGTTATCTGCTAACTTAGAAATGCATTATTCTTTCTGGTAGTCTAGGTGACCACCCATCATGTGGTTTTACTATTCAATCTCCTATAAAAAAAATAGACCCTCTCTTCCAGGCCAGCCACCGCTGGGAGCAAACAGCTGCTTTGCCCCTGTTTAAAGCTCTTATGAATTTGAATAAGGCTACATGTCAGTTCTTTGGAATCGATCCTGAATTTAGACTTTTG
The DNA here is from genome assembly GCF_963455305.1 of Plecotus auritus. Taxonomy (NCBI): domain Eukaryota; kingdom Metazoa; phylum Chordata; class Mammalia; order Chiroptera; family Vespertilionidae; genus Plecotus; species Plecotus auritus. Next base: position 30,632,605 of record NC_137785.1, on the reverse strand, counting down.
GGGCTTTCCCCCAATAGTGTTGTAGTTTTATTTTTTATCCTGAGGAACTGCCAAACTGTTTTCCATATTGCTGTACCTTTTACATTATATTACAGCAGTGCAGGAGGGTTCCAAACTCTCCACATCCTCACCAACACTTGTTCTTCCCCCTTTCTTGAATATAGCCATCCCAATAGATGTAAAGTACCATCTCATCCTGGTTTTCATTTTCATTTCACTGAAAACTAATGATGTTGACAATCTTTTCATGTACTTATTGGCCATTTGTATATCTTCTTTGGAGAAATGTCTATTCAAATCTTTGCCCATTTTTTAATTGGGCTGTTTTGTTGTTGTTGAGTTGTAGTTCTTTTATATTCTGAATGTTAATCCCTTGTCCAGAATATAATCTGCAAATATTTTTCCCATTATGTAGGTTATCATTTCACTTTCTTGATAGTGTTCTTTGCTGCACATAGTTCTTAATATGATGAAGTTCTTTTTTTTTCCTTTTTTAAATATATATTTATTGATTTTTTTTACAGAGAGGAAGGGAGATAGAGAGTTAGAAACATCGATGAGAGAGAAACATCGATCAGCTGCCTCCTGCACACTCCCTACTGGGGATGTGCCCACAACCAAGGTACATGGCTTTGACCGGAATTGAACCTGGGACCCTTCAGTCCGCAGGCTGACGCTCTATCCACTGAGCCAAACAGGTTAGGGCTATTTTTTTCTTTTTGTTGCCTATGCTTTAATATTATAGCTATGAAATCACTGTTAAATATGAGGTCATTAAGATTTTCCCCAATATTTTCTTCTGTGAGTTTTATAGTTTTAGCTCTTAAGTTAGGTCTTTGATAAACTTTGAGTTAATTTTTGTATATGGTAAAGGAAAGGGTTCAGATTCATTCTTTTGCATGTGATTATCCAGTTTTCCCATCACTATAGGTTGAAAAGACTGTCCTTTACCCATTGGATAGTATTAGCATCCTTGTCAAAAATCAATTGACCATATACCTGAGGGTTTGTTTCTGGATTCTCTAGTCTATTCCACTGGTCTATATTTCTGCCCTTCTGACAGCCCTATATTAAACCTTTTTGTAAGTTTTGAAATGGGAAATGGAAGTCCTCTAATTTTATTCTTCTTTTTCAAGGTTGTTTTGGCTGTTCAGGGTTCATTGTAATTTCATATGAATATTAAGATTTGCTTCCATTTCTTTGGAAAAGGCTGTTGGAATTTTGATAGGCATTTTGTTGAATCTATCTGTATACACTTTTAGTGGTGTTGCCATCTTAATAGTGTTAAGTCTTCTAATTATGAACTTCTTTCCAGTTATTTAGATATTCTTTAATATCTTTCAGCAATTTTGTAGTTTCAGCATACAAGTCTTCACTTCCTTGGTTAGATTTATTCCTAAGTAATTATTTTAGATGATATTGTAAATGGAATTTAAAACTGTTTTTCTCTTCAGATTGGTTAGAGCTGTTATATAGAAACACAAGTGATTTTTGTGTGTTGATCTTATACCCTGCAAGTTTGCTAGATTCATTAATTAACTCTGGTGGCTTTCTTGTGGATCGTTTTGGATTTTTTTTTTCTATATAGAATACTGTTGTCTTCAAACAGGATTAGTTTTACATCTTCCTTTCCAATTTGGATGCATTTTACTTTTTTTCTTGTCTGATTGCTGTGGGTAGGATTTCCAGTACAATGTTGAGCAGTGATGAAAGTAGGCACCCTTCCTTGTCTTGTTCCTGACCTTATGGGGGAAGCTTTCAGTCTTTCACTATTGAGTATGATGTTAGTTGTGGATTTTCTATAATACCCTTTATCAGGTTGAGGAATTTTCCCTCTATTCTTAGTTTTCTGAGAGTTTTTATCATAAAAGATTGGATTTTGTCAAATATCATTCATTATCAATTGAGATAATCATGTATTTTTTCCCTTTCATTCTATTAATGTAATGTATTTCTTTGATTTATTTTCTTATGTTGAACCACTCTTATATTCTTGGATAAATTCCACTTGGTTATGGTGAGTGTGGGAACCACACCAGAGTCCCTGGATAGTCAAGGCTAGAGTGTGGAGACCTTGTTGATAGTATGCCGAATGTCCAAGGCCATTCTGCACCTAGGCTAAGATACCATAAGCAGCTGCAAGGCCATAGCGATCTCACGGTCTGTAACCCAAATGATTGATGTCACTGTTGGCAACTAGCCTTCTTTGTCTCTGCGGTAATATACAGGTTACTGACCAGCTAGTCTGCTGGAGTGTGAAGAAGTGTGCTGGAGAGACAGAGCTGAGAGCTGGTGCTCCTACGATGTAAAGCTAAGAGTTCATAGAGAGCTCAGATATAGCTACCATGTTAACCAGCTAGCGTGTGCTGGGCAGGAGAAGCTGCAGAGCCAGAGAGCTCAGATACCACTACGTTGTGAGGTGGTGAGTCTAGGGGACAGCCTGTGGCTGCTCAGATAGTAGCTGTGGGTACAGAGATGAATGCTGCTTTGTGAGAAAGAGGAACCAGCTGGTGTTCAGCTCCCTGCCTGTACAGGACTTGCTGTGAAGGACTGTTTTGTCTGATGGCTATATGGCCATTGGCTTCTGCAATAAAGATTCATTCTTATATTCTCACTAGAGGCCCGGTGCACGAATCCATACACCAGTGGAGTCCCTCGGCCTGGCCTGTGGGATTGGACCGAAACCAGCTCTCCAACATCCCCCTAGGGGGTCCCAGATTTCAAGAGGGCACTGGCCAGGCTGAGGGGCCCCACTAGTGCATGATCAGGGCTGGGGAGGGACACAGGAGGTTGGCCAGCCAGAGAGGAACCACGGGAGGGCTCCAGGGCATGTCCGGCCAGACTCACTCAGTCCTGATTGGCCATACCCCAGCAGCAAGCTAACCTACCAGTCAGAGCATCTGCCCCCTGGTGGTAAGTGCACGTCATAACGACTGGTTGACCAGTCCACTGTCAGCCCCCTGGTGGTCAGTGCACATCATAGCGACTGGTCGACTGCCCCCTGGTGGTCAGTGCACGTCATAGTGAGCTGTTGAGCAGCCTTAGCATAGCATTAGCATATTACACTTTGATTGGTTGAACAGCCAACCCGTCTACCAGACACTTAGCATATTAGGCTTGTATTATATAGGATAACTTCTCATGGCTTCTCCGTGAAGACCTGGCATCCTAAGGAGGTCCAGCCCCAGCAGGAGGGCTCGGACCCAACACCTGTAACCAGTGAGCAGAGAATAAAGGAGGAATTTGGACTAAGTTCCCAACAGTTAGTGTAGTGGGCAGGGTTCGAGAAGAAACCTGCCTTGGCATAGTCAGGAAGAATTTAGAAAAATATATGGACTCAGAGAAACTCAGAGCAGCAGAGCTGTGCAGTGCTCTTGATGGCTCTGACAGTGAGTAATCTTTTTAAAATAATCTTTTAATATGCTTTTGGATTCACATTGCTAATATTTTGTTGTGGATTTTTGTATCTATATTTATAAGGGATATTGATCTGTAATTTTCTTTTCTTGTGATGTTTTTATCTGGCTTTGATATCAGATTAATGCTGGTTGCATAGAATGTTAGGAAGTATTTCTCCCTCTTCAATTTTTTGGAAGAATTTCTTAAATGTTCACTTGGATTAATCTGTCAACCATCTGTTCCAGGACTTTTCTTTGATGGGGGTGGGAGGTTGCGGTTTAAATTACTGGTACAATCTTTATTTGTTATAGTCTATTGAGATTTTCTATTTCTTCTTGAGTCAATTTAGGTAACTATATGTTCCAAGGAATATGTCCATTTCATCTAGGTTATCTAATCTTTTGGTATACAATTTTTTCTAGTATTCTCTTACAATCTTATTCCTGTGAGATTAATAGTAATGTCCCTACTTTCATTTCCTTTTCGCTTTTTTTTTTAATAAAATCTTTATTGTTGACAGTATTACATATGTTTTCTTCCCCCGCCCATTGACCCCTTCTAGCCCGCCCTTGTCCCCCCACCCCAGTTCTTCACCACCCTATTGTCTGTGTCCATGGGTTATGCATATATGCATACAAGTTCTTTGGTTGATCTCTTCACACCCACCCTCTCCTGCCTTCCCTCTGAGATTCTGCCATCTGTTCCATGCTTCTATGTCTCTGGATCTATTTTGTTTATCAGTTTATTTTGTTCATTAGAGATCGTGTGATACTTGTCTTTCTCTGACTGGCTTATTTCACTTAGCATAATACTCTCCAGGTCCCTCCATGCTGTCTCAAAGTGTAAAAGTTCCTTCCTTTATACTGCTGCGTAGTATTCCATGGTGTAAATGTACCACAGCTTTTTTATCCACTCATCAACTGATGGGCACTTGGGCTTTTTCCTGATCTTGGCTATTGTAAATTGTGCTGCTATGAACATAGGGGTGCATATATTCTTGCTGGTTGGTGTTTCAGGTTTCTTAGGATATATTCCCAGAAGTGGTATCACTGGGTCAAATGGCAGTTCCATATTTAATTTTTTGAGGAAACTCCTTATTGTTTTCCATAATGGCTGCACCAGTCTGCATTTCCACCAGCAGTGAACTAGAGTCCCCTTTTGTCCACATCCTCATCACACTTGTCCTTTGTTGATTAGTTGTTGGTAGCCATTCTGACAGGTATGAGGTGATTCCTCATTATCATTTTAATTTGCATCTCTCTGATAATTAGTGAAGTTGAGCATTTTTTCATATGTCTCTTGGCCACTTGTATGTCCTCTCTAGAGAAGTGTCTATTTAGGTCTACTGCCCATTTTTAAATGGAATTGTTTGTCTTCCTTTTGTTAAGTTTTATCAGTACTTTATATATTTTGGAAATTAACCCCTTATCAGATGTGTCATTGGCAAATATGTTCTCCCATACAAAGCATATTTTGATGCTTTTTATTTTGATGCTGGTTTCTTTTGCTGTATAGAAGCTTTTTAGTTTGATGTAGTCCCATTTATTTTTTCCTTTGTTTCTCTTTCCCCAGGCAATATATGTGAAAATTCTGCTACATGAGATGTCTGATATTTTGCTGCCTACATTTCTTCTAGGATTTTTATGGTTTCACAACTTACATTAAGTCTTTTATCCATTTTGAGTTTATTTTTGTGTATGGTGTAAGTTGGTGGTCTAGTTTCATTTTTTTGCATGTAGCTGTCCAGTTTTCCCAACACCACTTATTGAAGAGACTGTGTCTGCTCCATTGTATGTTCTTGCCTCCTTTCTTAAATATTAATTGAGCGTAAAGGCTTGGGTCAGTTTCTGGGGTCTCTATTCTGTTCCATTAATGTATATGCCTGTTCTTGTGCCAGTACCAGGCTGTTTTTATTACAGTGGCTTGGAGTATAATTCAATATCTGGTATTATGATCCATCCAACTTTGTTCTTTTTCAAGATTGCTGCAGCAGCCTTTTTACGAAGATGGCGCCGAAAGCTAAGAAGGAAGCCCCTGCCCCTCCCAAAGCCGAAGCCAAAGCAAAGGCTTTGAAGGCAAAGAAAGCAGTGTTGAAAGGCGTCCACAGCCACAAAAAAAAGAAGATCCGCACGTCACCCACCTTCCGACGGCCAAAGACACTAAGGCTCCGGAGGCAGCCTAAATACCCTCGAAAGAGCGCACCCAGGAGAAACAAGCTTGACCACTATGCCATCATCAAGTTCCCCCTAACTACCGAGTCAGCCATGAAGAAGATAGAAGACAATAATACACTTGTGTTCATTGTGGATGTCAAGGCCAACAAGCACCAGATCAAACAGGCTGTGAAGAAGCTCTATGACATTGATGTGGCCAAGGTCAACACCCTGATCAGGCCTGATGGCGAGAAGAAGGCATATGTTCCACTGGCTCCTGACTATGATGCTTTGGATGTTGCCAACAAAATTGGAATCATCTAAACTGAGTCCAGCTGCCTAATTCTAAATATAAAAACTTTACACTGAAAAAAAAAAAAAAAAAGATTGCTGCAGCTATTTGGGGCCTTTTTTGGTTCCATATAAATTTTTGGAGTATTTGTTCTAGATTTGTGAAATATGCCATTGGTATTTTAATGGGAATTGGATTGACTCTGTAGATTGCTTTGGTTAGTATAGACATTTTAATGATGTTAATTCTACCAATCCATGAACATGGTATATTCTTCCACTTATTTATATCTTCCTGTATCTCTTTTTTCAACATCCTGTAGTTTTCTGAGTACAAGTGTTTTATCTCTTAGGTTAAGTTTATTCCTAAGTATCTTAATTTTTTATTGCAATGGTAAATGGGATTGTTTGTTTAGTTTCTCTTTCTGAGAATTCATTATTAGTATATAAAAATGCCATCAGTTTCTGGGTGTTCATTTTGTATCCTACTATATTGACAAATTCCTTTGTTAAATCCAGTAGATATTTGCTAGAGTCTTCAGGGTTTTCTGTGTACAATATCATGTCATCTGCAAATAATGAGTTTTACCTCCTCCTTTCCAATTTGTATGCCTTTTTATTTCTTCTTGTCTGATTGCTGTGGCTAGGTCTTCTAGTACTATGTTGACTAAGAGTGGTGAAAGTGGACATCCCTGTCTTGTTCCTGTTCTTACGGGAAATGGTTTTAGTATTTGCACATTGAGTATGATATTGGCTGTACGTTTGTCATATATGGCCTTTATTATATTGAGGTATGATATTCCAATTTTGCTGGGAGTTTTTATCAAAAATAGGTTTTGGGCCTGGCTGGCGTGGCTCAGTGGTTGAGCATCAACCTATGAACCAGGAGATTATGGTTTGATTCTCGGTCAGGACACATGCCTGGGTTGGAGGCTCAATCCCCAGTGTGAGGTGTGCAGGAGGCAGCTGATCGATAATTCTCTCTTATCATTGACTAGAGGTCTGGTGCACGGATTTGTGCACTGGTGGGGTCCCTTGGCATCACCTGTGGGGATTGGGCCAAAACAGCAGTCCAACGCCATCTGCCGTGCCTGCCTCCTCCTCCTGCTCATCCCGGCCCCACTGCGCCTGCTGCTGCCACCTCTCAGTAGGCTCCATGCCGCTCCGCTGCGGTCTCCAGGCTTCAGTGGCCAGCCGCGAGCCCTGCATCTGGCGCCCATCGGTCAGCTGAGTGGCACTCCCGCTATCGACCATTCCATCGGTCGCTTATGCTTTTATATCATTGATGTTTCTATCTTTGTCTCTCTCTTCCTTTCTGAAATCAATCAAAAATAATTTTTAATGGGTGTTGAATTTTGTCAAATGCTTTTTCTGTATCTATTGATATGGTCCTGTGATTTTTTACTTCAATTTGTTTATGTGATGTATCATGTTTATTGATTTGCAAATATGATACCAGCCTTGCATCCCTGGAATAAATCCCACTTGGTTACAGTTTATGATCTTTCAAATATTTTGTTGGATCTGATTTGTTAAATTTTTTAGTGTTCTAGCATCTGTGTTCATCAAGGATATTGGCCTGTAATTCTCTTTCTTTGTAGTGTCTTAATCTGGTTTTGGAATTAGGATAATGCTGGCTTCATAAAAAGAGCTTGGAAATGTTCCTTTCTCTTTGATTTTTTGGAATAGTTTGAGGAGGATAGGTGTTAGTTGCTCTTTAAAGTTTTAGTAAATTTCCTTGTGAAGCCATCGGGACCAGGGCTCTGTTTGCTGGGAGGTTTTTGATTACTGCTTCTATTTCATCAGTTCATATTCAGGTTTATTGTCTCTTCCTGATTCAGTTTTGGAAGATTGTATTTTTTTTAGGAATTTGTCCATTTCATGCACATTGTCCAGCTTGTTGGCATATAGTTGTTCATAGTATTTTCTTACAGTCCTTTGTATTTCTGTGGTGTCAGTGATTTCTTCTCCACTTTTGTTTCTGATTTTATTTATTTGGGTCCTCTCTTTGTTTTTTGATGAGACTGACTAACAGTTAATCAACTTTGTTTATGTTTTCAAAAAAACAGCTCTTGGTTTCATTGATTTTTTTTGTATTTTTTAACCTCTATGTCATTTATTTCTGCTCTAATCTTTATTATTTTCTTCTTCCTGCTTACTCTGGCCTTTTCTTGTTGTTCTCAGGCTAGTTCTTTAAGTTGTAGGGGTAAATAGTTTATTATTAACTAGAGGCCCGGTGCACAAATTCATGCATGGGTGGGATCCCTTGGCTTGGCTGGCGATTGGGGCCAATGGGTGGGGGGCGCACCTGGGCGGAGGGAGGGACCACGGGAGGTTGGCCAGCCAGGGGGAGGGGCCACAGGAGGTTGGCTGGCCAGCTGGGGGGAGGGACCACGGGAGGTTGGCTGGCCAGCTGTGGGGAGGGACCACGGGAGGTTGGCCAGCTGGCCCACTCCCGATTGGGGCCAATTGGGACGTGGGGGGGGGGGTCAGCTGGCCGTGGGAGGTTGGCTGTGGGAGCACACTGACGACCAGGGGGCAGCTCCTGCATTGAGCGTCTGCCACCTGGTGGTCAGTGCGCATCATAGCAACCAGTTGACTGGTCGTTCAGTCACTTAGGCTTTTATATATGTACATTTTTCTTGTTTTTTGAGGTAGGCCTATAGTGCTATGAACTTCGCTCTCAGGACTGCTTTTGCTGTGTCCCATAGGTAGTTGTATTTTCATTTGTTTCCAGGAAGTTTTTTTTAATTTATTTCTTGATCTCATTGGTAACCCATTCATTTTTTAATAGCATGCTATTTAGCCTCCATGTGTTTGAATATTTTTTAGTGTTTTTACTGTAGTTGATTTCTTTTTCTTTTTTAAAAAAATATATTTTATTGATTTTTTTACAGAGAGGAAGGGAGAGGGAGAGATAGTTAGAAACATCGATGAGAGAGAAACATCAATCATCTGCCTCCTGCACACCCCCCACTGGGGATGTGCCCGCAACCAAGGTACATGCCCCTGACTGGAATTGAACCTGGGACCCTTCAGTCTGCAGGCCGACGCTCTATCCACTGAGCCAAATCAGTCAGGGTTACTGTAGTTGATTTCTAAGTTCATTCCATTGTGATCTGTGAAGATGCTTGATATGATTTCAGTCTTCTTGAACTTGTAGAGACTTGTTTTGTGTCCTAACATGTGGTCTATCTTTGAGAATGACTCAGGTGCACTTAAGAATAATGTATATTGCCAAAACCGGTTTGGCTCAGTGGATAGAGCGTCAGCCTGCGGACTGAGGGGTCCCAGGTTCGATTCCGGTCAAGGGCATGTAACTTGGTTGCGGGCACATCCCCAGTGGGAGGTGTGCAGGAGGCAGCTGATCGATGTTTCTCTCTCATCAATGTTTCTGACTGTCTATCCCTCTTCCTTCCTCTCTGTAAAAAATCAATAAAATATATTTTAAACAAACAAAAAAAAAAAAAAAAAAAAAAAAAAAAGAATAATGTATATTCTGCAGCTTTGGGGTGAAATGTTCTATAAATGTCTATTAAATGCATCTGATCCAGTGTATCATTCAGTCTCACTTTTCTTATTAACTTTTTGTCTGGAAGATCTATCCAGTGAAGTCAGAGGGGTGTTAAAGTCCCCTACCTTGACTGTATTGTCGATCTCTCCCTTAAAGTCCTCTAGAAGTTATTTTTATACTAGAGGCTCAGTGCACAGATTCATGCACCGGTGGGGTCCCTGGGCGTGGCCTGCAGTGATTGGGCCAAAACCAGCAGTCCAACATCCCCTGAGAGATGTAGTAGTGTATGAAACAGCAGGTGACTGGGGAAGAGCCTGAGCCCGGGCCCAAGCTGGGCGCCACACTGCTCCCACTCATCCCAGCCTTGCTGTGCCTGCCGCCGCCACCGCTTGGTAGGCTCGCTGCTGCTCTGCTGTGGTCTCCGCGCACCCATCCTAGGGCAATACAGGCACGCCCATGACCGAGAAGCAGCTGTGGGCTCATGCCCAGTCAGTCCCAATGCCGGTCCTAATCCTGGTCCCAGTGGAGGAGGGGCGCACAGGGGAAGCATCCACGGGAGAGGCTCCCACCACCACAGCTGCACTAGCCAGCCATGAGCCCGGTGTCTGGAGCCCATTGGTCAGCTGAGTGGCGCTCCCCTGCAGGCCTGGTTGCCCCCAACTGCCCTCCCCTGATGGCCCAATCGCCCCCAAGTGCCCTCCCCTGCCGGCCTAATCACCCACAACTGCTCTCCCCTGCCAGCCATCTTGTGGTGGCCATCTTGTGACGATGTTGCGGCGGCCATCTTGTGATGACGTCACGCAAGGGTGTCGCACAACGCCACCTAGGCTTTTATTATATAGGATATGGCTTTGAGTTATATGAAGTGAGTTATCCTTTCACTTCAACTTGAAGGATTCCCTTTAGTATTTCTTGCAGGGTAGGTACAGTGGCAATAAACTCAGCCTTTGTTTATTTGGGTATATTTTAATTACTCCCTCATTATTGAAGGACAATTTTGCTAGTTATAGAATTTTTGGTCAAAAGTTTTTTTCTTTCGGCACTTTGAATATTTCAACCCATTGCCTTCTGGCCTCCAAGGTTTCTTGTGTCCTTCAAGATTGTCTCTTTGTCTTTCAACAGTTTGATTATATCATGTCTGTTGTGTATCTTTTGGGGGTTTTCCTATTGGAGTTTGGTGAGCTTCTTGGATTTCTAGATTTATGTCTTTCATTAAATTTGGGAGGTTTTTGGAAATTATTTTTTCAAATGTAGTTATTTCTGTGGCTTTCTCTCTCCTCCTTCTGGGACTCCCACAGTATGTATGCTGGGCTACTTGATAATGTTACAGAGGTCCCTTAGACTCTGTTCACTTTCCTGCAATATTTTTCTTCTGTTCCTCAGATTCAATAATTTCATTTGTCTTATCTTCATGTACACTGATTATGTCTTCTGTTTAATCACCTCTGTTTTTTAATTTCTCTAGTGAAATCTTCATTTCAGTAATTGTATTTTTTCAGCTCTAGAATTTCTTTTTGGTTCTTTTTTATATTTTCTACCTCTTTATTTATATTCTCATTTATATTCTCATGGGTCATTGTCCTGTCTTTCTCCATGTCTTTGTTAGCTATTTGAACATTTTAAGACAGTTTGAGTCTCTATCTAGTCTGTCTACCACCTGGACTTCCTCAATGATGGTTTATTTATTTTTTTATTCCTTTTAGTGGGCCATATATCACATAAGGCTTTTCTGTGACTGTGATGAACCAAGACAAAAACAAAATCACTCTGTAATCATGTCTGAACATAGATGAAAACAGGAACATTGTCCAAGCCACAAAACACGAAACATCTACCTCTCCCAGCTAGTATGAGTGACAACTGCTTTAACTTCACTATATTCTTCTCATCTTCTAATATAGAATTACTCCCACTTCCTGACAGCACCCAGTTCAAAGCAAATCCCCACTTCCTTAAACATTTCCCTAAATCACATAACACAAGCCCAAATTATATGTCTTTTCTAACACCTTTTTACTGAGACATTGCACTATTTCCCATGCTATGCACCTCCCCTCACTGTATTTGTTCATTAAACTAGATTTTATTTAACCAAAGGTGTGTTTCTGATGGTCTTTGGCTGAAGTACATTGACACATGCCAAACATGTTCCCACCTCAAGGCCTTTGCATGTGTTGTCTGCTTAGTCCAGACTTTATTTCCTCTGGAATCTGCATGGCTTATCTTATGTGGGTCTGCTCAAATGTCACTTCTTTAGAGAAGCCTTCTCTCCTTGCTCCCTTTAAAATAGTCTCTATATTAGTTTGATATGCTCACCATAACAAATACCACAAGTAGGGTGGCTTAAACAACAGAAATTTATTTCTTCACAGTCTAGAGACTAGGAGTACAAGTCAAGGTGTTGGCAGGGTTGGTTTCATCCTGAAGCCTCTCTGCTGGGCTTTCAGATGGCCACCTCCTCCCTGTGTCCTCAAATGGTTGTCCTCCTGTCTGTGTTGTCTGTGTCCTAATCTCCTCTTTTTGTAAGGACACTAGTTATATTGGATTGGAGCCCCCCCTAACTACTTCATTTTAACTTACCTTTTTAAAGGCTCTATCTCCAAATAAGTCAGATTCTAGGGTACTGGGGTTAGGGCTTCAACATATGAATTTTAGGGGACACAATGCAGCCCATAAAAGTCTCTATCCCCATCTCCCTCTCCCACCAACCACTTTTTTTCCCTTTCAAAGCACTTACCATGACCTGATGTTTTATCAGTTATTTATTTGTTTACCATCTGTTTTCCACCAAGGCAAAGATAATATTGCTTGGAAAATATTACATGTGCTGCCCTATATTTCCTAGTCCCTCTGCAGTTAGGTGGGGATATGTGATTAATTCCAGTCAATAGCCTGCAGTGAAAAGTAGTGTAGATCGCTCCCAGGCCAAACCATTTAATTGCCAGTGCATGACTCACTATCCTCCTTTCCCTTTCCATAGCAGTTAATGATGTTTCAGATAGTGCAGCCTTCATAATCCATGGCATCTGAAGGGACCGTGTGGAGTAGAGCTCTCCACCAACCCACTTTGGACATGTAGGATGAGCAAGAAAAAAATTGTACTAAACCACTGAGCTTTGAAAATTCTTTTGTTATACAGCTAACTTAACGTAACCTGATTAATACATCTTCACTAGAATGTAAGCTCCAAGAGGGCAGGGACGTAGCCTGGATCCTTAGTGCCTCATGCAAGTGAGTAAGCAATCTTTATTTATGGAATAAATGAATGTGCCAGGCACAAGAACATGAAGTTGCTGGACCCAAATCAATAAAAGGTAGGTAAAGAGATGAAACTGATCCAAGAGCTTGGGACTAAAAGCTTGGCTACTTTCCCATTATCCTAAACACTGTCTCTTTAAATATATGTATATACACACACACACACACTAGAGGCCTAGTGCATGAAATTCATGCACAGGTAGGGTCCCTGGGCCTGGCCCGTGATCAGGGCCCATCAGGTTCCCCGCTTCCTGGCCTCCCTGCCTCCTCCTTCCCTCGCTCCCTCAGCGCCCCACCACTGCCACTGGTCACCTGCCATGTTCCACACTGCCCCCTGGTGGTCAGCACACGTCATAGCGAGCAATCGAACTCCCAGTCTCCTGGTTGAACTCCTGAGTGGACAATTTACATATTAGCCTTTTATTATATAGGATATTTCTATTGACATTTTTTTGAGAGAGAGAGAGAAACATTGATTGTTTGCCTCCTATACCCACCCCATTTGGGGATCAAACCCGCAACCTGGATATGTGCCCTGACCAGGAATCGAACTGGCGACTTTTTGGTGCATGGGACAACACTCAGCCAACTGAGCCACACCGGCCAGGGCCTAACCACTGTCTTATTCCAAATCCAGACTGTGCCCAGAATTTGACATGAATAATTTCTTGAAAGCTTTATAACAATCATAGTTTGTGATCGACAGTTCCAATGTCCCTGTTTTACAGATGGGGGAATTGAGGCTTAGCAAGTTTCAACAACTTGCCTAAGGTCATGTAGCTCATACAGTGCCTACCACTATCCCATCAGTGGATGCTGTGGGAGACATGGTTGGTTAATCAAAGAAGCATTCTCTTCCACATCTCTCATGCATACAAAGTCCTGATTTTATTTGGGTCTTCAATGATTTCTGTAGTCAGAGATTATCTTTCCTCAGTCCTAGAGAGCAAATTCTGTTTGGCTTAAGCCAAGCATGGAAATTTCATTTCCTTTTAGAGATTGCTTTGGATCTGCACATAGGGCCTAATCCTGGCCAATGGAACTTCAGGAGAAATCTGATGGGAGTATTTTGGAAATGGTTTTAACTGTATGATGTAAAAGAATGTTCCTTTTAGTAGATGTTAGCTGTGGTAATCATTACTAACTGGCATTTGCCAAATGTTTCAGAGACATGTAAAATTCCATTTCCTATGTTGGGTTGGTGAATCTGTAATGCCATGTAACTGTTTCTGGCCAATGGTTTGTGACCAAATGGCATGTGTAATTTAAAGCCAGTGCATGTAATTGTAGATGTAAAATAATACAAAGGTCTCTTTCTTCCTTCTCTGGCATGAAATTGAAAATGTTAGAGATGGCAGTTGCTCCATCATCCTGGATCCCTAATGATTATAATGCCAGCCCACAATGGACATGGAGAATGAGTGATAAATAACCTTTGTTTTTGTAAGTCTTTGAGATTTGGGGGAAGTTCATTACTGTACAGGAGCAAATAGCCTATCTCCAGTAACACAGAAAATAGCATAAGGGGTGGGGTGCTGCTGTTATAAAAAATAAAAACACATGGAATTGGCTTAGACACAGATCAAAGGGAACAAGAAAACTTATTTGAAACCAGAGGATAGAGACTGTTGCCTGAGATACCTTGGAAGACATAGAACATACTTAATGAACTGGCAGCTTTAGGGGAAGCTGTTGGCATACAGACCATTAGGAGTGGATGTTGGCCAAAAACTGGGAAGGCCTTTGCGAAACAAAGTCCAATTAAAACTCAGCTTTTGTCAAGGATAAAATCAAGGCTATATCACTAATTAAATAATTATTAACCATTGTTAAATCTCTGAATGAATTAAGATACTCCCAGAAAACCCTTAACATATTCTCAGGTAGACAAAATGGCTCAGTGAATGAGAGTTGAATAATTTGGCTCTCCATGGCTGCCTGATAGACTTTAAGCTATCTGCAACTCCAGAGAGAGAATGAGAGAGAGAGGATAAAAGGTGGGGGAAGCAGGAAGGAAGGGAACATCCTGAACAGAACTGTGGATGTGGGTTTTTTTGCACATGGAGTGGACTGAGAATCCTTAGGTCCCAAACTTTGAGCGACAACAAGCAGGCTGAGGAAAATGCTCATGTGTCAAGGAGGGCACATCTTCCAGTGCCACCTCAGATGTAGCCAAGGAAGGTAATGGAAAAGGAGATACCTCCCTGGAGAGTGGAGACATGACCACAGAGAACAAAGGTTTGGGGAACCCCTCCCCCAAGTAGCTGATTCTGTGCTAATTAAAGAATTCTCCTCATCTACAAGACAGGAGGCCCTTGCAGAACCTTCTCACTGGATTTTAGAAATAGTACAAACCAGCAATTTTTGTGTCTCCCCTTCTTCACCTTCCTGTTGGGCATGAAGCCATTTTTGATCTGTTTCACCATTGTCTATTGGGTATGTGGAGGACAAATAACTAGTTTTTTTAGTTCACTTGTTCTAGCTTAAGTTCACTCATTTTTGTTTCCTGCCCAGCTCTTACAGATCTTTGAGTTTTTGACCCTACAACCTACACCAAGCTATTTGATAACATGAATTGAATTGTATTCCTGGAAGTGCAGTGGATCAAGGTTCATTCCACTTCCCAGGGCTGATGCCTGAGTTCTATGGGTGACTTCACAATGCCCAGGGTGATTCCGAGCCTGCTTCTGTAGTCTTGGGCTACCATGGTGGCCACCCTGTTGCTGCTTAGCCTTTCTCTCCCCACTTTGTGGACCCAGATATTAGTCAGCTGCACCTACAAGAGTCTCTGCCAGTAGGCTCTACTCTCAGGCAATGATATTGTCTTGCAGTGTGACCATCCCAAGGCCCTCTGGTACTTCCCTTACTGGTCTCCTCAATATCTATACCTAATGTAAAGAAACTGCCTGGAGGTAGCTTCCAACCCTCAGCCCTCCCACACATGCCTCTATCTCTGCCAGGACAATGACAGTGCCCTCGTGGTGGAGTATGAGCTTGACTTCCAGGATGTCACCACTACATATTACACACAAAGATCTGGGCAAAGAGCCCCTGAAGAATGAGACCCTAAGGCTGGGCGGCAGTGTGCTCATCTTCATCCACTGGGAGCCCTGGCAGGACTGTGCCTGCTGTGGGAACCAGGTGAGCACAAACGTCTTGAGTACTGCTGTGTTGAGGAGACCCTAGAAAAACCCATGCCCTGTTAACTATGCCTGAGGGCAGAAACGATGCAATACAACTGCATGTGGCCTGAGTTGCAGGTGGAAACCTGCCTTGTACCCTTTGGCCACTTCAAGGAAACCAACCAGCCATACTTTGACATTTACCAGTTGGACAAGTTGACCAGCAACATGTGGCTCACCTGCCCCTTGGCTTCCATCTACAGATGACTGGATCAGGGCACCAGCCCTGTCTTTCACCCTCACCAGGCTCTTTTCATGCCCACCTGGGACAGGAGTTTACCTTCCAATGGAAAAGCAGTCTCTGTATCCCAGCCCATAAGCCTTCATGGTCAGTCTTTGCAGGAGAGATCTCTTCACTGGCTTGGTTAAATGTTCATTCAGCAAGAATTCCCTGGTGTTCCTCTGAGCCAGGCGCTGGGTGGTTTATGTTGTCCCTAGTCCCTGCCTTCATAGGCTCCTAATATTCAGGGGAGACCAAATATAAAACAAAGAAACCACGACACTCTGGCCCGTGCTTATGCCAACATAAACACTACTATGGTTTCTGTCTCCTTATGGGACTCTAATTGATACGATTGGTCTATCCATCCTTGCACCAATGCTACCATATTTTAATTATTATACCTTCATAATAGGTCATGATATCTTGTATTATAGATTTTCCAACTTCGTTCTTCAAGATTGTCTTGTTACTCTTGGTTCTTTGAACACAATTTTTGAAATCAGCTTCCATTACTTAGGCTTTCTTTGACTTCTAATGATGTGCCAAGATAGGCTATTTGCTCCTATACAGTATGTTTTATTGTATTTATTCCTAGGTATTTGATCCCTTATGCTATCACAAATTGTGTCTTTTAAATTTCATCCTTTAATTGTTTGTTGTTGGTATACAAAAATATATTTGGTATTTGTATATAACCTTGTATCGAATTATTTTGCTAAATTCACATACTTCTAGTAAAATGCTGAACGGAGAAGTTGATGCAGACATGCTTATGTTATTCTTAATATTTCGTTATTAAGAATAATTCTGCTCTAGATTTTTAATAGAAAAACTTTATAAGATTAAGAAAACATCCTATTATTACTAGTTTGCCAAGACTTTTGAGCCATGAATGAGTGTTGAATTTTATCAAATACTTTTTCTGCAGCTACTGACATAATATAATTTTTCTCCTTTATTCTATTAATGTGGTGAATTACATCAGTTGATGTCTATATGTAATCCTGACCTAACTTCCTGGATTAACCCAGTTTGGTTATGATGTGTATCCTTTTTATGTATCATTGGAGGCAGTTTACTAATATTTTGTTTAGCAGATTGTGTCCATGTTCATGAAAGAGGTTGTTCTAAGGTCTTCCTTTGTTGTAATATCCTTTTAAGGTTTCAGTATCAAGTTGATGCAGGCCTCATAGAAGTTTGGAACGGTTCCATTTTTTTCCTATTTCTGGAACGGTTTTGAAAAATTGATGTCTTAATTAACAATTGATGTCTTAATTAACTATTAAGAAATGTTTCTAATAATTCACTGGGAAAAGTTACTGAGCTTAGATGGTTTTTGTACACAGGTTTTTTTTCCTTTTTATTGAATTTATTTCAGTGACACTGGTTGACAAAATTATACAGGTTTCAGGTGCACAGTTCTACAACACATCATCCATACACTGTATTGTCTGTTCACCTCCAAGTCAAGTCTCTGTCCATCACCATTTCCCCCCTACACTCCTCCACCTCCTTCCAATCCCTTCCCCTCCTGGCAATTACCACACTGTGTCCATGAGTTTTTTCTCTCTTTTTTGCTCAATCCCTCTATCCCCTCCAGATCTCCCCCCAATAGCTGTCAGCCTGCTCTCTATAAGACTGTCATTATTTGCTTGTTAGTTCATTTTTTTCATTAGATTCAGTGAAATCATATGGTACTTGTCTTTCTCTAACTGGCTTTTCTTAACTTACCATAATGCTAACCAGGTCCAACTATACTGTCGCAAAAGGTAAGATTTTTTCTTTTTTATGGCTGAGTAGTATTCCACTGTGTAAATGTACCACTGCTTTTTTTCCCACTCATCTAGTGATGGACACTTGGCCTGCTTCCAAGCTTGGCTATCCTATATAATAAAAGGCTAATATGCAAATTGACCAAATGGTGGAACGATCGGTCGCTATGACACATACTGACCACCATGGGGTAGACGCTCAACACAGGAGCTTCCCCCTGGTGGTCAGTGCGCTCCCACATGGGGTGCACCACTAAGCCAGAAGCCAGGCTCATGGCTGGCGAGCACAGCGGTGGTGGCGGGAGCCTCTCCCGCCTCCACGGCAGCACTAAGCTGTCAGTCAGACAACCACGAGGGCTCCTGGACTGCAAGAGGGCACAGGCCAGGCTGAAGGACCTCCCAAGTGCATGAATTTCATGCACTGGGCCTCTAGTTGTAAATAATGCTTCAATGAACAGAGGGTTGCATATATTCTTTCGAATTAGTGTTTCAATTTTTATCAGATAAATTCCCAGATGTGGAATCATTGGGTCTTAAGGCAGTTCCATTTTTAATATTTTGAGGTAACACCATACTACTTTCCACAGTGGCTGTAATAATTGGCATTCCCACCAGCAGTACACAAGGGTTCCCTTTTCTTCATATCTTCACCAACACTTATTGTTTGTTGATTTATTGATAATAGCCATTCTGACAGATATGCGGAGATTTCTCCTTGTGATCTGAATTTGCATTTTACTAAAGATTAATAGCATTAAGCACCTTTTCATATGTCTGTTGGCCATCTGTATGTACTCTTTGGAGAAGTGTCAATTCAGGTTCTTTGCCCATTTTTTAATTGAATTGTTTGTTTTCTTGGTGTGAGTTATATAAGTTCTTTATAAATTTTGGAAATTAACCACTTATCAGATGTATCATTAGCAAATATGTTCTCTCATTCAGGGGTTGTCCTTTCATTTTGTTGATGGTTTCCTTTGCTGTGCAAAAGCTTTTTAGTTTGACGTAGTCCTGTTTAGTTGTTGTTGTTGTTTCCCTTGCCGAAGGAGATATATCAGAAAAAATGTTGCCATGAGAAATGTCCAAGATTTTATTGTCTATGTTTTCTTCTAGGATTTGTATAATTTCAAGTCTTACATTTAAGTCTTTAATCCATTTTGAGTTTATTCTTGTGTATGGTATAAGAAGGTGGTCTAGTTTTATTTTATTTTATTTTATTTTATTTTATTTTATTTTATTTTATTTTATTTTATTTTATTTTATTTTTTGCATATATCTGTCCAATATTCCTAACACCACTTATTGAATAGACTGTCTTTAGCCCATTGTATGTTTTTGCCTCCTTTGTCAAATATTAATTGACTGTAAAGGGATGGCTTTAATTCTGGGCTCTCTATTCTGTTCCGTTTGTCTATATGTCTGTTTTTATGCTGTTTTTATTACTGTGGCTTTGTAGTATAGTTTGATATTAGGTAATGTGATTACTCCAATTTTGTTCTTCTTTCCAAGATCGCTGTTGCTACTCAGGGTCTTTTGTGGTTCCTTATAAATTTTTGGAATATTTGTTCTAGTTCTGTGAAATACGCCATTGGTATCTTGATAAGAATTGTGTGGAATCTATAGATTGCTTTAGGTAATATGGACATTTTAATTATGTTGATTCTTCCTATTCATGAACATGGTACATGCTTCCATTTATTTGTATCTTCTTCAGTTTCTTTCTTCAGTATCTTATTATTTTATTAGTACAGGTCTTTTGCATCCTTGGATAAATTTATACCTTTTTGAAGCAATTGGAATGAGATTGTGTGGAGGTTTTTTATTTGTTTCCTTTTCTGGTAGTTCATTGTTGGGGTATAAAAATGCAACTGATTTCTGGATACTTCTGCTACATTACAGAATTCAATTATCAGTTGCAATACTTTTCTGATGGAATCTTTAGGGCTCTCTATATACAATATTATGTCATCTGCAAATAATAACAGTTTTACTACTTTTCCCCCCAATTTGGATGCCCTTTATTTTTTCTTGTTATCTGATTGCTATAACTAGGACTTCAGTAATCCTATATAATAAAAGGCTAATATGCAAACAAACCAAACGGCAGAACGACTGGTTGCTATGACACACACAGACCACCAGGGGGCAGACACTCAACACAGGAGCTGCCCCCTGGTGGTCAGTGCACTCCCACAGGGGGAGCGCTGCTCAGCCAGAGGCCAGACTCGCTGCTGGAGAGAGCAGCGGCAGTGGCAGGAGCCTCTCCCACCTCTGCGGCAGCGCTAAGGACCCCTTGGGGGATGTCTGAATGTGGTTTAAGCCCACTCCCCCCTGGCCTAAGCTGGCAGTCAGACATCCCCCAAGGGGTCCTGGACTGTGAGAGGGCACAGGCTGGGCTAAGGGGGGACCCCTCCCAGTGCACAAATGTTGTGCACCAGGCCTCTAGTATATTGAATAATGGTGATGAAAGTGGATATCTCTGTCTTGTTCCTGATCTTGAGGGTAATGCTTTTAGTTTTTCCCCATTGAGTATGATAGCTGTGCATTTGTCATATATGGCCTTTATTAGATTAATATATGTTCCTTCTATTCCCAGTTTTGCTGAGAGTTTTTATCATAAATGAGTGCTGGAATTTGTCAAATGCTTTTTTTGCATCTATTGATATTATCTTATCCTTCATTTTGTTTATGTGGTATGTCACATTAATTGATTTGCGGATGTTGTGCCAACCTTGCACCCTGGAATAAATCTCACTTGATTATGGTGTAATTTTTTAAAATATATTTTTATTGATTTCAGAGAGGGAAAGAGAGAGAAACATCAATGATACATGAGAATCATTGATCAGCTGCCTCCTGCACACCCCACACTGGAAATCGAGCCTGCAACCTGGGCATGTGCCCTGACGAGGAATCAAACCATGGCCTCCTGGTTCCTAGGTCAACACTCAACCACTGAGCCACACTGACCCAGTGATCATAGTGTAATTTTTTAATGGATTGCTTGATCTGGTTTGCTAATATTTTGTTGAGGATTTTAGTATCTATGTTCATCAGGGATATTGGCCTATAATTTTCTTTCTTTGTAGTATCTTTATTTGGTTTTGGAATTAGGATAATGCTGGCCTCTTAAAATGAGCTTGGGAGTCTTGCCTCCTCTTGAATTTTTTAGAATAGTTTGAGAAGGATAGATGTTAGTTCTTCTTTGAATACTTGATAAAATTCACCTTTGAAGCCATCTGGCCCAGGACCTTTGTTGGGAGGTTTTCTTTTCTTTTTTTTTTTTTATTACTGGTTCAGTTTCACTAGTTGTAATTTGCCTATTCAGATTCTCTGATTCTTCCTGATTCAGTTTTGAAAGATTGTATGTTTCTAGAAATTTATACATTTTTTTCCAGATTGTTCAGTTTGTTGGCATATAATTGTTTGTAATATTTTCTTACAATCCTTTGTATTTTTGTGGTGTCAGTTGTTACTTTTCCTCTTTCATTCCTGACTTTATTTACTTGGGTCCTCTCTCTTTTTTTTCTTCATGAGTCTCATTAAAGGTTTGTCAATTTTGTCTATCTTTTCATAGAACCAGCTCCTAGTTTCATTGATTTTTTGTATTGTTCTTTTAGAGACTCTTTCATTTACTTCTGCTCTGATCTTTATTATTTCCTTTCTTCTACTTACTTTGGGCTTTGTTTGTTGTTATTTCTCAAGTTCCTTTAAGTGTAAAGTTAGATTGTTTATTTTAGCTTTTCCTTGTGTCTTGAGATAGGCTTGTGATGCTATGAATTTCCCTCTTAGGACTGCTTTCCCTGTGTCTCACAGATTTGGGGTTGTTGTGTTCTTATTTTCTTTTGTTTCCAGCTATCCTTTGATTTCTTCCTGTATCTCATTGTTAATCCATTCATTGTTTAGTAGCATGTTACTTAGCCTCCCTATATTTGTGTGTTTTTCTTTCTTTTTTTTTTCCTTATATTGATTTTCAATTTCATACCATTATCATCAGAGAAGGTGCTTGATATGATTTCAATATTCTTAAATTTATTGAGACTTGTTTTGTGTCCTAATATGTGGTCTATCCTAGGAAATGTTCCATGTGCACTTGAAAAAAATGTATATTCTGCTGCTTCAGGTGAAACGCTCTGAAGATATCAATTGAATTAATCTGATCTAGTGTGTCATTCATGGCTGCCATTTCCTTGTTGATTTTCTGTCTGGAAGGTCTCTCCATTGATACTAATGAGGTGTTGAAATCCCATACTATATTTATATCACTGCCAATCTCTCCCTGAAGATTTCCTTTACATATTTAGTTGCTCCTATGTTGGTTGCAGAAATGCTTACAAGGGTTATATTATCTTATTGGATTGCCCCCTTTATCATTATGTACTGTCCTTTTCTGTCTCTTACTATATTTTTGGTTTTAAAGTCTACTTTGTCAGATACAAGTATTGCTACCCCAACTTTTAAAAAAATTTCCATTTGCATGAAATATATTTTTTCCATTCCTTTACTTTTAGTCTGTGTATATCTTTTGTTCTGAAGTGGGTCTCTTGACAGCATATATATGGGTCTTGTTTTCTTTTTTTAAATGTATTTTTATTGATTTCAGAGAGGAAGCTAGAGGGAGAGAGAGATAGAAACATCAATGATGAGGGAAAATCATTTATCAGCTTCCTCTTGCATGACCCACAGTGTGCCCTGACTGGGAATCAAATCGTCATCTCCTGGTTCATAGGTTGACGCTCAACCACTGAGCCACTCCAGCCAGGCAAGAGTCTTACTTTCTTATTCATTCAGCTACCCTGTGTGTTTTGATTGGAGCATTTAAGCCATCTACATTTAAAGTGATGATTGATATGTACTTATTTATTGTCATTTTATTCTTTTTTTTCTTTATTTTTTTTCTATCACTATTCATCCACCCTAGCCATTTATTCCTTTAACTATGTTCCTTAGTTTTTTTTTCTTCTTCTTCTTCAAGCAGGTCCTTTAAATGTCTTGCAATACTTGTTTTGTGGTAATGAACTGCTTTAGCTTTGTGTGTGCATGTGTGGGGAGGAGGGGAAGAAGTCTGGGACAATCTTTATTTTGACTTCAATTTTAAATGATAGCCTTGCTGGATTGTATAGTCTTGGTTGTAGGTCCTTTCTTTTAATCACTTTGAATATTTAATGCCAATCCCATGTGGCCTGCAAAATGTTCTGTTGAGAAATCTGCTGACAGCCTTATGGGAGCTCCTTTGTAGGTAACTAATTGCTTTTCTCTGGTTGCTTTTAAGATTTTGTCTTTGTCCTTTGTCATTTTTAATTATGATGTGTCTTGGTGTGGGCCTCTTTGGGTCCATTTGTTTGGGGTTCTCGGTGCTTCCTGAACTTGTTACTAAGTAACATGGAGGCTAAGTAACATGCTTCACCAAGTTAGGGAAGTTTTCAGTCATTATTTCTTCAAATAGTTCTCAATTCCTTGCTCTCTCTCTTCTCCTTCTGGTACTCACTCCTATGATGCAGAAGTTATGCTTCATGTTGTCTCAAACGTCCCTTAAACTGTCCTCACTTTTTAAAATTCATTTTTCTTTTTGCTGATCTGATTGGGTGTTTTTTTTTCTACCCTTTCTTCTAAATCCACAATTCAATCCACTGCTTTAGCCAAACTACTTTTTATTCATTCCAGTGTGTCCTTCATTTCATATACACTGAGTGGCCAGATTATTATGATCTCTGAACGCATAATAATCTGGCCACTCAGTGTATATCCTATATAATAAAAGGCTAATATACAAATTGTTCCCTCAACCAGGAGTTCGACCAGCAGGCAGGCCAGCCAACCACCCATGTCCCCTCCCCCTGGCCAGGCTGGCCAGACTCTACCCATGCACAAATTCATGCACTGGGCCTCTAATATATATATATACTGAGTGGCCAGATTATTATGTATTCAGAGATCGTAATAATCTGGCCACTAAGTTTATTGTACTCCTCATTTCTGATTGGTTCTTTTTTTAATTTCTGTATCCTTTCTCATGCTGTTGAGCATCCTTATAACAATTACTTTGAACTCTATATCTGATAAGTTATTTGCCTCCATTTAATTTAGCTCTTCTTCTGGAGATTTCTCCTATTCTTTTATTTGGGGCCTGTTTCTTTGTCTACCATATCAGCTGCCTTTTTGTGTTTGTTTCTATGCATGAGGTAGAATTGCTATGACCCTTAGTTTTTGCTGGTTGTTCTTATGTAGTAGGTGTGTCCAATGGGGTCCAATGATGCAGGCTCATTGATCACCTGAGGTGGGTGCTATAGGAATGTCCTTTGTGTGGGTTATGTGAGCCCTCCTATTGTAATTGAGTCTTGATTACTATTGGCCCATTCATGCATGGGATTGACCCTCAGGCTGGCTGACTGTGAGACTCAACTCTGACCACGGTGTGCAACTGCTGTGCAGGCACTGACCACATGAAGCTGAATTTTCCTCAGCAGGGTTTGGTACCTGCCGAGATTTCCCTTTGGGCATGCTGCTTATGAATCTTATTGGATCCTCCTCTGATGTTGTCTGAAGCTGGCCACTGAGTGTGTTGGTTCTGGGCCTCTTGGGAGCAATTTTGGTGCAGGCCAATGTAAGACACTACCTGTGACGGGCCCTCGGCAGCCTGTTGGTAGCTACTTGCAATCTACATTTTGTGGCTGCCTCTGCTGGGCCTGGTTGTGAGGGAAGGACCAAGCTGCACAACGAGGCCAGCTTTTACTAGCACCAGGCCTGGTGGCAGATCAGCAAAAGTCCCAAGGCACCCCAGTGAGATCTGCCTACAACCGCCTTTGCCTGCCTCCACTTGTCAGCTACCTGTTAGGCTCAGTCACTGAAAGAGTCTGTACTCATCACCAGGACATAAGTTCCACTGGGTGGGCAAGAGGGAGAGCAGAAGGTGGGGCTGTTGCTTTCCCCTGGGCTGATGCTTGCATGGAAGAGAGTTCCACCCAAACAAGATGGAATATGTTGTATGGGAGAATGACTCTGCACAGGGATCCTGATGACTTTCCCTTCAGCTCCCTCCCCAGAGCCACAAATCCCAGATTCTCTTCATGCAACTCTAGTCTGCTTCACCCTCCCTCTACCGGAGTTCAGGTTGAGTGGCTGTGAACAAAATTTTGTGGGTTGGCCCTTTATGTGAGGGTCTTTAGCAGACCCTTTTCACTCTCTGTGTACAGAAACCTTGCTGCTTTTCACAGCCAGATGTTATGTGGTTTCCTCCCAGCTCTGGTGCTCTGGGCTTAGGACCCTGGCTTAGGGTTAGGCCCCAAACTTCTCAGAGGTTTGCTGCTGAGATATCCCTTCAAAACCTCAGCTGCGGAGAAACCAAGATGGCGGCATAGGTAAGCACCTAAACTGCTGCCTCGCACAACAATTTCAAAACTACAACTAAACGACAGAACGGACACCATCCAGAACCACAGGAAAGCTGGCTGAGTGAAAATTCTACAACTAGAAGGAAAGAGAAAAGCTCACAGAGAATTGGAGGTACGGCAAAGGGTCTTTGTGCATGCAGAGAGGAAGGGCGGCTGAGAGCCTGGCTGACTTTCTCTGGTGGAAGGGGGAAGGAAGCCCCCAACCACACTGAACCCCAGTTCTGACTGCACTGAACCCCAGTTCCGGGCGAGCCCCTGGGGACCCACGCTCTTACGGGGGGAGTCTGGACTCTCGGGCGGAGACTCGGGAGCTGGGGAAGGCGGAGGACTGAAAGCGCGCCCGTGCCAGTGAGCACAAAGGCTGCAGAGGTTGCCACAGGCTTTTCCTAGTGGAAGGGAGTCGGAGGCTCCTGACTGTACTGGGCCCCAGTTCTGACTGCACTGAACCCCGGTTCCAGGCGAGCCCCTGGGGACCCACGCTCTTGTGGGGGGAATCTGGACTCAGGAGCCGGGGAAGGCGGAGGACTGAAAGCGCGCGCGTGCCAGTGAGCACAAAGGCTGCAGAGGTTGCCACAGGCTTTCCCTGGTGGAAGGGAGTCGGAGGCTCCTGACTGCACTGGGCCCCAGTTCTGACTGCACTGAACCCCGGTTCCAGGCAAGCCCCTGGGGACCCACGCTCTTGTGGGGGGAGTCTGGACTCTCGGGTGGAGACTCAGGAGCCAGGGAAGGCGGAGGTCTGAAGGCGCGCGCGTGCCAGTGCACAGAAAGGCTGCGGAGGTTGCCACAGGCTTTCCCTGGTGGAAGGGAGTCAGAGGCTCCTGACTGCACTGAGCCCCAGTTCTGACTGCAGTGAACCCCAGTTCCAGGCAAGCACCTGGAGACCCACGCTCTTGTGGGGGGAGTCTGGACTCTCGGGCGGAGACTTGGGAGCCGGGAAGGCAGAGGTCTGAAGGCGCGCACATGCGCGCAAGGGCAAGGCTGACGGGAAGCCAAGACTGAGACTCCACCCCATCCAAGCTGAGCACAGAGGCTATTGCAATTTGGCAAGTCTAATCCTATAAGGCTGTCTCCAGCACCGAACTTCTCCCAGCATAGACACAGCTGATCCTTACAGCCAACTGGCCTGGAGGTCAATTCTTCCCAGTGATACCAACAACAATAAAGACTTAATTACAACAAGGCTGTACACACAGTCCACAAAGGGGTGCACCAAGAGTGTCCACCTCAGGTTAACTGGGGGGGCAGACCTACTGGGCCATATAAGAAACCTAGCACACAAATCTACCTTACCAACTCAGGGAAGCAGTGAAAATGTGGCGTCAAAGAATCAGATCACAAACGAAAGAAATGGAGGAAAACAAACGACTGGATATAGAATTCAAAACCACGGTTATAAGGCTTTTTAAGAAAATCCTAGAAAAGGCCGATTAATATAACGAGACCCTTGAAGATATGAAAAAGGACCAACTAGAAATTAAACATACACTGACTGAAATAAAAAATATTATACAGAGACCCAAAAACAGACAAGAGGAATACAAAAATCAAGTCAAAGAATTGAAATACAAAGAAGCAAAAAACACTCAACCGAAAAAGCAAAAAGCAAAAAAAAAAATTCCAAAAAGTTGAAGATAGTGTAAGAAGACTCTGGGACAACTTCAAGCGTACCAACATCAGAATTATGGGGGTGCCAGAAGAAGAGAGAGAGCAAGATACTGAAAACCTATTTGAAGAAATAATGACCGAAAACTTCCCCCACCTGGTGAAAGAAATAGACTTACAAGTCCAGGAAGCACACAGAACCCCAAACAAAAGGAATCCAAAGAGGACCACACCAAGACACATCATAATTAAAATGCCAAGAGCAAAAGACAAAGAGAGAATATTAAAAGCAGCAAGAGAAAAACAGTTAGTTACCTACAAGGGAGCACCCATACGACTGTCAGCTGATTTCTCAACAGAAACTATGCAGGCCAGACGGGAGTGGCAAGAAATTTTCAATGTGATGAATAGCAAGAACCTACAACCAAGATTACTCTACCCAGCAAAGCTATCATTCAGAATTGAAGGGCAGATAAAGAGCTTCACAGATAAGAAAAAGCTGAAGGAGTTCATCACCACCAAACCAGTATTATATGAAATGCTGAAAGGTATTCTTAAAGAAGAGGAAGAAGAAAAAAGTAAATAGAAAAATTATGAACAACAAATACATATCTCTCAACAAGTGAACCTAAAAATCAAGTGAATTAAAAACCTGAGGAACAGAATAATCTGGTGAATATAATAGAATCAGGGGCATAGAAAGGGAGTGGACTGATAATTCTCAGGGGGAAATGGGTATGGGGGGTTCATGAAGAGACTGGACAAAAATCATACACCTATGGATGAGGACAGTGTGGGGGAGGTAAGGGCAGAGGTGGGGTGGGAACTGTGTGGAGGGGAGCTATGGGGGGGAAAAGGAGAAACAATTGTAATAATCTGAATAAAGATTTATTAAAATTAAAAAAATAAATAAATAAAAATCACAGAAGAGAAAAACAAACAAACAAACAAACAAAAAACCTCAGCTGCCACCTGTAGGAATGAAGCCAGACCTTTTCACATCTCTTCCCTTCCTACCAGTCTCAATGTGGCTTCTTTTGTAAATCCTTGGTTATAAGACTTACCTTCAGCTAGTCTTCAGTTGGTTATTCAGGATGATTGTTCTATAATTTAGTTGTAATTGCAATTTGGTCCTGGGAGGAGGTGAGTGTAGCTTCCACCTACTCTGCTGCCATCTTGGATCTCTATGGGTGCAAAGTTTTTAACTTTCAGATTAAATTTCTTTAATAGTAAATGTAGAATCCTTCAGATACTTTTTTGTGTGACAATGTTGATTTATTTAATATATTTATCCATTTCATCTAAATTTTCACAAGTTTTGCCCAAAATTTTTTTGTAATATTCTTCTAAGATCTGTAGTAATGTCTCATTTTTTATTATTGATATTCATTATGTAGGTCCTTTCTCTTTTTTCTTGATCAATCTTGCTAGGGCTTTATCGATATCTTTCATCTTTTTAAAGAATTGACTTTTTAATTTTTTTATTAGACTTTTTTAATCTAATTGATTTCTGGTATTTGAGATTGGTTAGATCTCTAGTTTTAATTATTTTCCCTCCAAAATATGTAATCAGACCATAAATTTTCCCCTAAGCACAACTTACCTGATAAGTTATATTTTCATCTCCAGTTAAAAATACTTTCTGTTTTCAATTATGATTTCACTTTTGACTCATTGGTTATTTAGACATTTCATTATATAATTTTCAAATAAATGGTAATGTTCTTATCTTTTTGTCTTATGTGCCCAGATTAATTCCAAATGTTAAAAATGCATTTCAATTCCTTTAACAATTATGACCTAAAATATAGTCAATTCTGACAAATATTTCATGTGAATATGAAAAGCACACATGTTCTAAATTTGAGTGCACTGTTCCATGTACAGGGTGGGGGAAAAGTAGGTTTATAGTTGTTCATATGGAAAATAATACAATAATTCATAAATAATAATATAAGAATTATGTAAGAATAAACTCTGTGTTTCATGTACTTACAACTGTAAACCTACTTTTGCCCCACCCTGTATATGAATTGGGTCAAGTTTATATCGCATGGTCCAAATCTTCTATTTCTCTACTAAATTTTTGTTTCCATGTTCCACTGTGGATTTGTGTATTTCAACATTTAGTACTCTCAGGTGTTGCTTTATACATTTTTAGGTTTGTGTAAACTTAGAATCATTATATCTTCCTATTGGATTGAAGACGGAGAAGACATGAGAAGTTGTGGGCATATTAGAGAGTCTTTATTGTAGCCCAAGTAGACATTGCTACTAAGGAGCTATTAGACAAAGTAGTCTAATAAAGTAGTCCTTGCTAATACAGCAGCAAATACTGGAGCCATCCTAGTAAAAATAGCCAGCACCAGCTGGTCAGTAATACATCTTCCCCACAACATAGCCACCAACATAGGAGCTATACAAACATAGTAGCCTGACTAAGCAGCCTCACATAACAGTAGCCTCTCACTGGCTGGTCAATGGCAACTTATATACAAGCTCAAAAAAGCTCAAACAGAAGAGGCTTTAGGCCAAGTAGTGACCTCAGTATTTGGGCAACAGAAAGGCATGCCTGCACAGTATATAGCTTGCTGCGTCCTTGCTTTTGCACCTGCATATAGTAACATCCTGATTAGGATTTTCACTCTCAGAATGTCTTTGAACATCCAGCACTCTCTAGACAGGACCCCCACAAGAGGCAATACTTCCTAACACATTCTGTGAGGCCAATATAACCCTGATACCAAAACTTGGCAAAGATAACACACAAAAAATAAAACTACAGACCACTATTTCTGATTAATACAGGTGCAAAAACCCTAAACAAAATACTAGCAAATCGAATATAACAGTACATCAAAAAATAATACATCACGATCAACTGGGATTCATTCCAGGGGCCCAAGGATGTTTCAACATATGCAAATCAATATGCAAAGTGTCCCTGTGGGAGTTCGACCAGGAGACTGGGAGTTCTATTGCTCTCTATGATGTGCGCTGACCACTGGAAGGAAGGCCCCAGCCAGCAGCCAGAAGGCCCCCATCGGCCCTGATGGCCGGCCAGGCCTAGAGACCCTACCTGTGCATGAATTTTGTACACTGGGCCTCTAGTCTATTATAAGCCCTCAGCTAATATCATACTCAATGGTGAAAAACTGAAAGCTTTCCCTCTGAAATCAGGAACAGGACAGGATATCTACTCTCATCACTCTTACTCAACATAGCACTGGAAGTCCTAGCCAGAACAATAAGACAAGAGAAAGAAATAAAAGGCATCCAAATAGGGA
This sequence comes from Plecotus auritus, assembly GCF_963455305.1. Lineage (NCBI taxonomy): Eukaryota > Metazoa > Chordata > Mammalia > Chiroptera > Vespertilionidae > Plecotus > Plecotus auritus. The sequence goes on along the minus strand of NC_137785.1, from coordinate 30,602,536 downwards.
AGGAAGAAGTCAAACTGTCACTTTTTGCGGATGACATGATTCTGTATATAGAAAACCCTAAAGACTCCACCAAAACACTGAGAAACATTTAACAAACACAGTAAAGTTGCAGGATACAAAATCAATGTGCAAAAATCCATTGCCTTCCTGTATACTAACAACAAAACTTTAGGGGAAATAAAGAAAAAAATAATAATTCCTTTTGCAATTGCAACCAAAAGAATAAAATACCTAGGAATAAACTTAACAAAGAATGTGAAAGACCTATTAGTATATAATGAAAATCACAAAGCATTATTAAAAGAGGTTGAAAAAGACACAACAAAATGGAAAAATATCCTGTGTTCATGGATGGGAAGAATCAACATAGTTAAAATGGCCATATTACCCAAAGCAATATACAGATTTGATGCAATCCCCATCAAAATCCCAATGTCATTTTTTAAAGAAATCATCAGATTTGTATGGAACCACAAAAGACCCTGAATACCCAAAGCGATCCTGAAGAAAAGAACGAAGCTGGATGTATCATGCTACCTGCCTTCAAATTATACTACAGAGCTACGATAATCAAAACAGCATGGTATTGGCAGAGAACCAGACACACAGATCAATGGAATAGAATAGAGCCCAGCTCTAAAACCACATGTATATGGACAGGTAATTTTCAACAGAGGAGCCAGAAACACACAATGGAGTAAAGATAGTCTCTTCAATAAATGGTGCTGAGGCCCTAGCTTGTTTGGCTCAGTGGATAGACAATCAGCCTGCAGAATGAAGGGTCCAAGGTTCAGTTCTCGTCAAGGGCACAGGACAGTTGGTGGTTCTCTCTCATCATTGATGTTTTCTGCTCTCTCTCCCTCTCCCTTCCTCAATAGAAACATTTTTAAAAGTAAAAATAAATGGAGCTGGGAAAACTGGAAAGCCACATGCAAATGAATGAAATTGGATTGCAATTTGTCCCATGTACAAAAACTAATTCAAAATGGATCAAAGACCTAAATACTAGTATAAGACCCAAAACAATAAGTTACATAGAAGAAAATATAGTCCCACAACTAGGGATTTAAAGAAGCAGCCACATCTAGACTGGGAAGCGGGGTAGACGCAGAACAGGCTGGTCCCACACCCACGTGTGCTGGATAAAAATCAGGAGGGATTTCTCAGCTGCAGAGGTCCCCCCTGAGGAGTGAGGGGTCCCAGCCCCACACCAGGCCCCTCAGCCCAGGGTTCCAGTGCCAGGAAGACAAGTCCCCATAATTTCTAGCTGTAAAAACCAGCATGGAGTGTGGCTGAGTAAAACAGTAGCTACTGGAGTCTCAGGTAGTTCCTCTTAAGGGGCCCATGTACAGAGTTTCTCAGAATTACTCTCTCTGAGCTCCAGCACTGGGGCAACAGATCAAAAGGCACCAGGGACATATGGAGAGGGACCAAATTGTCTAGCATCAGGGTGAGAGCTGGAGGGCAACTTTCTGCCAGACAAAAATGCTGGCGGAGGCCATTGTGCCTTTTCTGAGACACACACACACGCACACACACACACATACACACACACACACACACTGAGAGAGAGAGAGAAAGAGAGAGAGAGAGAGAGAGAGAGAGAGAGAGAGAGAGAGAGAGCTGGCATGCGCCATATCTCAGTCTCCATGAACCTAGCTCACACTGTTAACCCCACCTTGGTGATTCCCTGAGACCCCGCCCAACCTAACGTTCAGGCCCACCCAAGCCACTTCCAGTGTTTTTCCACACAAACTGCCTGCCTGGCTACTGCTCCAGACTTTCCTAAAATCTCTCAAAGGTTCACAAATTGCAAACAAGCAGCATCTGGCATCATCATGCCTTTTACATCTTGCTAAGTGGCCCCAGGCCCAGCACTAGCAGCAGCCAGCCGTGGTATGCAGTTTGGTCTCTCATGGGCACTTCCTAGCCCAGCACAAGTAGCAGCCATCTGCAGATCACTCTGTAGTTTGTGTTGGGAGGCCCCAGGCAGGGCACAGGTAGTGGCTGACTTTGCATCTCCCGGGAGGCCCCAGACCCAGTGCACTAGTGGATAGTTTCAGTCCATGCCAGATTACAATCCTACCACCTCCACAAATGACACACTTAAGGGGTGGACTCGGTGAACACTAAAGCCCCACTGAAGCAAGTTCTGGCCTGTAGGGTCAGTTCCTACATAGCAGCTTCTGTATTGTAGTCGCAGCTGGTCCTCACAGCCAGTTGACCTGAGGGTCAGTCCCTCCCAGTGATGCCAACAGCAATCAAGGTTCAACTACAGCAGGACAGTGCACACAACTCACACAGGGACACACTTGGAGTACCCAGCTCGGGTGACTGGGAAGCCTGTGCCATTGGGCCCTACAGGACACCTATAACACAAGGCCACTCTACCAAGCCTGGGAAATGTAGCAGCTCTACCTAATACATAGAAACAAACTTAGGGAAGCATCCAAAATGCGGAGACAAAGAAACAGGTCCCAAATGAAAGAACAGGAGATATCTCCAGAAAAAGAACTAAAGGAAATGGAGGCAAGCTAACTAACAGATACAGAGTTTAAAAAAAAAATGGTTATAAGGATGCTCAAGAAACTTAGTGAGAACTTCAACAGCATGAAAAAGGACATAGAATCCATAAAAAAAGATCCAATCAGAAATGAAGGATACAGTCACTGAAATGAAGAATAATTTATAGGGTCTCAACAGTAGAGTAGATGAAGCCAAGAATCAAACCAGAAATTTGGAATATAAGGAAGCAAAAAACACACAATCAGAACAGCAAGACGAAAAAGGACTCAAAAAAAATGAAGATATAGTGTAAGGAGCCTCTGGGACAACTTGAAGCACAGCAATATTTGCATCATGGAGGTGCCAGAAGAGAGAGAGAGTAAGAAATTGAAAATGTATTTGAAAAAACAATGACAGTAAACTTCCCTAACCTGGTGAAGAAAATAAACATGCAAGTCCATGAAGCTCAGAGAGTCCTAAACAAGATGACTCAAAGAGACCTACACCAAGAGACATCATAATTAAAATGCCAAAGGTTAAAGACAAAGAGAATCTTAAAAGCAGCAAGAGAAAAAACAGTTAGTTACCTACAGGGGAGCTCCCATAAGACTGTCAGCTGCTTTCTCAACAGAAAAACACTTCCTGCTGCTGGCACTGGCCCCACTGGAGTAAAGATAGTCTCTTCAATAAATGGTGCTTCAATCCCCAGAAGGGATTGGCAAGAAATTGTGATGAAAAGCAAGCACCTACAATCAAAATTATGCTACCCAGCAAAGCTATCATTTAGAATTGAAGGAAAGGATAAAGAACTTCGCAAGTAAGAAAAAGCTAAAGGAGTTCATTATCACCAAACCAATATTATATGAAACTAGGGACCCAGTGCACAAATTTGTGCACCTTGAAAGGACCTGTGGGCCACAAGGCTGCGGTGGGCACAGAGGCGGTCTCAGCCCATCCTCCATGCCCCCGCCCGGCCCCTCCTGCCGCGGCCCCTGGTCCCCTGTCTGCCAGCAGTCCTGCTCCTGCCGCTGCTGCTCCCATGTGCTGAAGGTGCCAGCCCTGCTTGCACCCACTGATGGTGCAGAGCGATTGGGGCCGGCACCAGCAGCAGGTGTGAGTGGTGGCTGCTGCCCCAATAGCCCCTCAGGAGCAGGGGGAGTACCCAGATCGGGGCCGGCAGCTGCTGCTTGCACCCACTGACAGCGCCAAGTGATCGGGACCGGCATCAGGCACTGGCAGCAGGTGTGAGCAGCAGCTCTGGTGCCAGCTGCGGGTGTGAGCAGGTCTTGCGCCAGCAGTGGGTGTGAGCAGCGGCTTCAGTGCCGGCAGCGGGTGTGAGTGGGACCATCACCGGCAGTGGGTAAAAGAGACAGCTGCTGACCCTGATCGCCCCTCAAGAGCAGGTGGAGGTGGAGAATCCCTGAGGAGAGATTGGGGCCGGCAGCTGCTGCTTGCACCTGCTGATGATGCCAAGCAATCGGGGCCGGCACTGGGTGCTGGCAGTGGGTGCGAGCAGTGGCTCCAACGTTGATAGCAGGTGCGAGTGGGGCCAGTGCCAGCAGCAGTTGCGAGCTCCAGGCGGGACCATGGCATGCAGAAGCAAAGAATTTTCAGTAACCACCAGAGGCTCACCCCGATGACAGCAACCGATGCCCTGCCTTGGTCTGGTGCCCTCGCTCACCTGCTCCACCATCCCACCATGGACAATGCCTGCCATGTTCTGCATGCACCCCTGGTGGTCAGCACACATAGTGACCAGTTGTTCAGTTGTTCTGCAGTTTGGTCTATTTGCATATCAGCCTTTTATTATATAGGATATTAAAAGGTCTTTAAGAAGACAAAGAAGAAGAAGGAGGAGGAGGAGGAGAGATAAAAAAATATGAACAATAAAATAGCAATAAATACTTACCTATCAACAATTGACTATTTAAAAAAAAACACAAAATAAACTAACAAGCAGAATAGAAACAGACTCAGATACAGAGAACATTTTGAGAGTTGCTGGATGGGAGGGGGTTTGGTAGATGGGTGAAAAAGATGAAGGGATTAAGAAGTACAAAATGGTTGTTACAGAATAGTCATGAGGATGTAAAGTGCGGCAATATAGTCAATATAGTCAATAATCCTATATAATAAAAACCTAATATGCTAAGTGTCCAGTCGTTCGGTCAGCCATTCAACCAATCCAAGCATAATATGCTAATGATATGCTAAGGCCACTCAACTGCTCGCTATGATGTGCACTAACCACCAGGGGGCTGACGCTCCGACCAGTAGGTTAGCTTGCTGCTGGGGTCTGGCCGATCAGGACTGAGCGAGACTGGCCGGACATGCACTGGAGCCCTCCTGCAGTCCCTTCCCGGCTGGCCAACCTCCCGCATCCCTCCCCGGTCCCAACTGTGCACTGGTGGGGTCCCTTGGCCTGGCCTGTGCCCTCTCTCAATCCAGGACCCCTCAGGGGATGTCTGGGAGCTGGCTTCGGCCCAATCCCACAGGCCAAGCCAAGGGACCCCACTGGTGCACAAATTTGTGCACCAGGCTTCTAGTATTTTAATAACTATGTATGGTGTCAGAAGGTACAAGATTTATTGGGATGATCACTTGATAAGTTATATAATGTCAAATCACTGGAGTGTACACCTGAAACAAATATAATATTGTATGTCAACTGTAACTGAAAAATAAAAAATTATTAAGTGGCAAAAAATAAGAGCTAAAATGAATTGAGTGATGGGAAGAGCATGTGCAAAGGTCCTGGGCCAGGATCCTTTTGCTTTGTGTTCAGGGGACAGCAGGGAGGCCAACATGGCTGGAGCACTGGAGAGGTAGGAGGTCAGAATGGTAACCAGAGGATTTATTCACCTCTCCATCACTGGTATTAAGAAGTATGCCCAGAACATAATAAGTGTTCAGGGAAAACATGGTGAATGTTTACATGTGACACTTTAAGGCCAAAGCACGGGGGTGGTAGTGAAAATTCTGAGTAGACAACTTAAGCTTCCTCCTACCCAAGCGAAGTGGAGGGCATGGGAAAGAAATTAAATAGGATTGTTCATTTGTCACAAAACAAATAGGGATTGTGACCTTACACACCCATGGGGTGTACTCCAGTTCATTCTGCAGCCTGAGCTTCATGAGTGACCTCACAATGTCCAGGGTGGTGCCTGGCCCACTGCCACAGTCCCAGTCCACCATGATGACCACCCTGTGGCTGCTGCTCAGCTTTGCAGTCCCACTGCTGGGTTTCTATGTTCCCATCAGCTGTCCCCATAGCAAGCGATGCCAACGAGCCCTACTTTCCAACAATGATGTCTCTCTGTACTGCAACTCATCTGGGGCACAGTGGTACTACTACTTCCTACAAGCTGGGACCAGCTGGTCCATCCACCCGCTCAGTGTTTCAAACATGGAAGCAATGTCTGAAAGCAGCCTTCTTATTAGAAGTCCATTGCCATCCCAGTCAGGTTTATACAGCTGTCGGGACAAGAAAGACATCCAAGTGGTGCAGTATGAGATTGACTTCCAGGACGCTAGCACCCTGCACATTACACATAGAGGCCTGGGCCAGAAGCCCTTGCAGAATGAGACCCTTAGTCTGGGCAGCAAGGAGGTCATCTTCACCCGCTGGGAGCCCTGGCAGGACTGTAACCGCTGTGGGGAGCCCGGGGAGCGCAAACGCCTGGGGTACTGCTACATCCAGGAGCCTCTGGGGAGCTCCGTCCCCTGCTTGCTCTACCTGGGAAACGCTAGGCTGTGGGCCAGCCGCATGCGACCTGAGATGCAGGTAGAAGCCTGCCATGTCCAGTGTGAAACATCAGATATGAAGAACATTGATTTTGACGACTTCGAGCTCAGTGAGGAGTCAGGATCTGCATGGCTCACCTGCCTCTTAGGATCCATCTATAGGTAATGGAAGTGCACACCAGCCCTGCCCTTGGCCCCTAGCCAGGCTCTCTCAGTCTGGGAGCCTTCATGGTTAATCCATGCAGAGAAAGGGCGGGGGGGGGGGTGTCCCTTACATGGGTCAGCCACCCAGTCTCTGCACTGGCTTCTTTAGATGTTCCTTTGGTAAGAATACCCTGGTGCCCACACACTATTGCTTCACACAGGCAGAAGAAGAGCATTTAACACTCAGGGAGGGCTCGGCTGACTGTGCCTGGCCCAGTGCTGTGGCCATGGTAGTCTTCAGACTTTCTGCCCTCAGGAAGCCACCGGCCCAGCAGCAAAGCAGCCCAGAGTGGTCAGGGTGGGGATGGGAGAAGCCCAGGCCAGTGGAGGGGCTATACTGGGGGAAGACTGGGAAGCTGTGGGGCTCTGAGGCCTCTGACTCATCTGGGAGGGTCAGCAGGCTCCAGAGGAGAGGACAGTGCCCTAGGCATGTCCTTCAGGGCCTGCCTCCCGCAGCTCACACTCATGTTCTTGTCTTCCTGCCTGGAGCCCCTGGGAAATCTCCCCATTTTCCTTCTATTCCCCAAACCACCTGTCCCTATCCCAGTAACAAAAACTACAACCACTCCTGGTTTCACTGGGGCAGGCCTTGGGCAAACTCTCTTCACAAACCACACCCTCTCCCATCCCTCCACTCTGGCCCCAGGAGCTGTGGACTCCAAGGAAGTTCATTGGTAGGTGGGGAACTGCAGCTGGAAGGGAGATTTGTGGTGGGAAGTGGCAGTGCAGACCCTTAATCTCACACGCACACCAGGAGGTCCCCTATGCCCTCCTTCCCCACGCAACCCAGCGGCAGCCCCTCCCTTGCAAGGGAAGAGCCATCGTAGCCTCTTGGGGCCTCTGCAGCTATGGGCTCTGTGGAATCTGGCGTCACCACATCCATCTGGTTTTCTTTTCCTTGTTTTTTCCTATTGTGACTTCTATTTCTCTCTTTTTTCTCATGCTCCTGCCATTTTGTCTCCCTCCTTCCTCCCCCTTTAAGTATAAAAGTAACACCTACTCCCTAAAAAATACCGCAGTTCATAAGTGCAGGAAAGTGCACTATGAATCCCTCCTCCCATCTAGACTGGGACACCTACTCCATGTCCTTTGCCATACAAGGATCTCCCAAGTGCCGGTCATTGGGAACTTGAAGGAAGAGGCAAGAGAGGTCACTGAGGCTTCAAGAATTGTCCGTGTCTTTAGGGAGCCAAGTGGAGTGGCACTTTGTATGAGGTTTTTGTCTCAAGCTCTGGGCTCAGCGAGGCCAGGTTCTGATCCCAGCTCTGCCATTTCCCAGCTGTGACTTTGGCCTCTGGTGTCTCTTTAGGCCTCAGTTTCCCTGTTTGTAGAATAGGGGTTGTATTAGTTTGCTAGGTCTGCCATTACAAAGTATCACAAACTGGTGGCTTAAACCAGTGGTCGGCAAACTGTTTGCTGCTCTGTTGACTAATGAGTTTGCCGACCACTGACCTAGACTCCTGATTCCAATAATTACAGGCTGTTGTTGTTCCTTGTGATTAAGCCCCTATCCACTGGTCGGCAAACTCTTTAGTCAACAGAGCGGCAAACCGCGGCTCGCGAGCCACATGTGGCTCGCGAGCTGCAGTTTGCCGACCACTGGCTTAAACCAACAGCAATTTATTCTCTCACAATTCTGAAGGCTAGACGTCCAGAATCAAGGGGTCAGCAGAGCCTTGTGCTCTCTGAGATGCTGGTAGAACCCTTGCTTCTTCCTGTCTCCTGGTGGTGGCTAGCATCCTGGGCCTTTCCTCGTTTATCTCTGCCTCTGTCATCACTTGGCGTTAGCCCAGTGTGCCTGTGTCTCTTCTCCTTTTCTTCCTTCCTTCCTTCCTTCCTTCCTTCCTTCCTTCCTTCCTTCCTTCCTTCCTCCCTCCCTCCCTCCCTCCCTCCCTCCCTCCCTCCCTCCTTTCTTTCTTTCTTTCTTTCTTTCTTTCGAAAAAGACTGGTGGGTGCCCACAGGTCTCAAACCACCCTTACTAGCAAGAGTGGTTGGCAAGCAGAGGCTTGACTAGAAGGAACTGCTGAGCCCTAACCGGTTTGGCTCAGTGGATAGTGCGTCGGCCTGCGGACGGAAGGGTCCCAGGTTCGATTCCGGTCAAGGGCATGTACCTCGGTTGCGGGCACATCCCAGTAGGTGGTGTGCAGGAGGCAGCTGATCGATGTTGCTCTCTCATCGATGTTTCTAACTCTCTATCCCTCTTCCTTCCTCTCTGTAAAAAATCAATAAAATATATTTTTTTTTAAATAGAAGGAACTGCTGAGCTAAGGCCAGCCCACTTCCTTTTCTTTTAAAGACCGGAGTCATATTGGATTTAGGACCCACGGTACTGCAGTCTGACCTCGTCTTAACTGATTACATCTGCAATGACCCTATTTCTAAATAAGGTCACATTCTGAGGTCTGATTAAAACCTCACTCTCCAACTCAGTACAGAGGTCTTGCTGGCCCTGGCCTCATGGGGTCATTGTGATGTCTAAGAGGACAAATGACTGGGAAGACACAACAGTGTCTGACAAACCGCTCCACACTGATAGGTGTTACTGCTTGTATGATTATTGGCCCTGCCAATGTTGTCTTCTAAGTGTCCCCTCTGTTCCTCATACAATGGGTGCATTATATGCCTGATCGCTTATTTGCTTTCCACATTATTCACTTACAATGCTATTCAGTTACCACTGAGTGTGTTTGTAAGCCAAGCACTGTTCTAGGTACCTGGAATGCAGTGCAAAACAAAACTGAAAGAATCCTGCCCTCGTGGAGCAATAATCGATCACATGAATAAAACATTCAGTATTTTAGGTGGTGATAAGGCAGTGAGGGGGGGTGGGAGTGGGTGAGGTGAAATTTCAAATAAGGAGGTTAGGGAAGGCGTCTCTGAGAAGGTACGTGTCAGCCAAGACTGAATGAGGTGAGGGAGCCAAGAGCGCTGAGGGCAAGCGTTCCAGGCAGAGGGAGCACCAGGGGAAAAGCCCGAGGCAGGACCCTGTCCAGCCTGTCAGAGAAGCATCAAGGAGGCCAGTGTGGCGGGGCCAGAGGTGAGGGCAGAGTGGAGGAGACGAAGCCAAGCAGGTACAGGGGCACAAATCACGTAGAGAGCACTCTCGCTAATGCCTCTGAATGAACTCTGAGGCAGGTACAGTTACTGCACCCCCAGGGTTCAGATGGGGAAATGTAAGCTCAGACAGCTGGGGCCTGTGGCCAAGTCGCCCCCTCAGTAACGGGGAGGGCTCCAAAACCTCTCAGCCGTCCTGCCCCCACCTCCCCTTGCTCCCTGCTGCGAAGTGCTCCTCAGAGGGGGTGCTGTCTGCTGTTCCCCGGGAGGAGGTGCTGCTGTCTCCACCTCACTCGGACATTTGTCCTTTTCTCCCTGGGGGCTGCCGCTGACCTTGTCCTTCTCTGCAGGCCCATCACCTGGGAAGCCGACAGCAAGCCCCTGACCTGGCAGGGCCAGCTCTCCGGCCAGGACCTGAGCACCGTCCTGGACCCCGCCACTGGGGGCAGGCGACTGCAGGTCTTCCGGCCAGCCATTTACAAGTGCTTCGTGCACCAGGAGCTCGTGGCTCGCTTCAACCCCAGGTCCCATGTGGATACGATGGAGGTTCTGCAGAGAGAGGAAGCTAGACAACAGCGGGAGGCAGGAGAGGCCCAGAAGGGGAAGAGCAGCTATTCCCTCCGCAACGGCTTGAAGCTGCTGCTGGTGGGCACCGTGCTGAGCCTGCTCGGGATGCTGCTCAAGCTCTTCTGCCCTTCACGGGGTAAAAGAAGAAAACAGGTGCTTCTGGTGAAATAAAGTGAGCCTGCGGTGCTCGGGAGACCTGGCCTCCTGTGCCACCGTCACCTCAACTGTCCTTTCCCCAGCCCCTGCCCTGCGCCTGCCCACACCACACTCCGAAGGCATGTGGGCCAAATTCCCACAGCTAAGAGTGACTGCACTCTTCCCTGTTCCAGGTTCTGCTCTCTTAACTCATTAGCAATCCCCATTCCACAGATCAGAAACTGAGGCAAGAAGACTACCTGGCTAGTAATTGGAGGGGGAGTGGGGGCTCCAGTTCAAACCCAGGTTGCCTGGCTCACACCCTATATTCCTCACAAGGGAAAAAAGAGGGGTGGAATGAGGCCATTTGGGGGAGGAATGTCTGGGGTTGGTAAACTATAACCACCTCACTCACTGCACTCTCCTAAGGACAAGGACTAAGACAGGGATGGGAATGGGTAACCTCAGTCCTCCCACATCTGCACTGGTCCGCTGCCTTTCCTTGCCTGACCCTTGTCCCACACTGCCCCAATTGTGCTTATGGCCTTTCGGCTTCCCTATATCTCTCCAAGTCAGAAGGTGCTGCCACAGGGGTGGCCTGGGACAATGGGACACACACCATCTTTCCCGTCTTGCAGTGGAGAGAGCCCCTTCAGACCCCAAATGGAGACAGGTCCCTCCACCAGGACAAGGGACTGGGCCTGGTCCAGGCAGCCCACAGAAATCACTGGGACTAACTATTCCAGAAATTATATACACTGTTTGGCAGAGTGAGAGAGCGAGCAGTAAAATATTAATGCCTGTAAAATTCATTGCCCTGATAGTTCATTGTGAAGCAACCACAGAACAGATCTGAAGCTTCCAGAGCAGAATTTCTGTCACTGAGGAGAGGGCAGAGCTCACCCCTCACATACCAGGCACTTTTGCCAAAATGCTTAAGGTTTCACGTGGTGTCCAGAGACCAAAGGGTCTTGTAGAATGGGGGATGTTCCTGGAGACTTAAAGGGAGTCCAGTGGGAAGCAGAGAATAACAATGATAATAGCAAATATTTGTGGACCTCCTGGTGTAGTCAAAACTCAAACCCTTCAAAAACATTATGTCCTCACAGCCACCCATGAGGCTGCGGTTGGGAAGGGGCCAGTGATGGGAGTGAAAGATGACATCTGAGCTCCCTCCCCTACTGGCTCCCAGCAGCCCCTAGTATTTAGCTGCTAGAGGTGAAGCAGCCAGAGCCAAGCCTGGTCTGATGCCCAGGCCTATGACTGAAGGTCACATAATCCACACCCAAAGCTGCTGGGGCTGGCACACGAACCCTAAGGTGGCACTAATGACTTCTACCTCCCAGAGTCCCCACCTTAGTGTGATTCCCTCCCCTTCAGTGTGGACATCTGTGACACCTCCAACCTATAGGACAGCGGTGGGAACCTTTTTTCTGCTGAGGGACATTTGGATATTTATAACATCACTACAGGCCCGGTGCACGGATTCGTGCACCGGTAGGGCCCCTCAGCCTAGCCTGCGCCCTCTCGCAACCCGGGACCCCTTGGGGGATGCCGGACTGCCAGCTTCGGCCCGATCCCCAGCAGTCCGACATCCCCGAGGGTGTAGTAGTGCGCGAAGCAGTAGGTGGCTGTGGTGGAGCCCGTGCCACTCCACTCGTCCCAGCCCCACTGCCCCACTGCCACTGCTCAGTAAGGTCAGCTCGCTGAGTGGCGCTCCTGCTGTGGGAGCGCACTGATCACCAGGGTGCAGCTTCTGCATGGAGCATCTGCCCCTGGTGGTCAGTGCGCATCATAGTGACTGGTCGACCTGTCTGGTCGTTGGGTCGTTCAGTCACTTAGGCTTTTATATATATAGATTCTCAGGCCATACAAAATTACCAACTTAAAAATTAGCCTGCTATATTTGATCAAACAATTAATTCACCCCTAATGCCTTGTCAGGGCCAGACCAAATTATTTCACAGGCCTTTTATGGGGCTGGACATTCCCCACCCCTGTTATAGAATATGGCGAAGGTGTTGGGATGTCACTCTCTTGATTGGGTTATACCACATAAGCTTCTGTTTTAGCCAACTGCAGCTAAACAGGCTGGCTAGCCTAGTGGCGTAAGCAGCATGCGAGGAAGCCCACCTGGCAGGGAGTTAAAGGCAGCCTCTAGGGGCTGCAAGTGGCCTCTGGAACCTGAGGGTGACAGTCAGCAAAAAGCCAGGGTCCCACAGCTACAAGGAAATAAACTCTGCAAACCACCTGAATGGCTCAGAGGCAGATTCTTTTCCAGTCAGTCTCCAAATGAGAATACAGCCTGACCAACACCTTGACTGCAGCCTTGGGAGATCTTGAGCAGAGGATTCCTGATACACAGAAACGGAGGAATCATGAATGTGTATTGCTTTAAGCTCCCAAATGTGTGGCAATTTGTTATGCAGCAATAGGCAACTAATACACCCACGCATACCCCTCGGCCTACCCTGAAGGCTCCTGCAGCTCCAGCAGTTCCATGGATGGTTCCTGTAGGCACCAGTGGCTTCCAATCTCCCCTCAGGAGCTTGCTGGGCCAGGCATTGGGGCGTGGCACTGGCAGCCAGGCAGTTGGTGCCCCCAGAAGCAATCCTTCCCCACAAGGAATGGGAGTGAAGGATAGACATCCAGCTTCCCCAGCCCTGGATGGTACAACACTTCCCACATTCTCTTAGAGCAGTGATTCTCAACCTTTCTAATGCCGCAACCCTTTAATACAGTTCCTCATGTTGTGGTGACTCCAACCATAAAATTATTTTCATTGCTACTTCATAACTGTAACTTTGCTACAGTTATGAATCGTAATGTAAATATCTGTGTTTTCCGATGGTCTTAGGTGACCCTGCTAGCGGTTCTCAACAGGTAGAGCCAAATAGAAAACAAAAATAAGGGGGAAGGCCTTGGGGAGCTGTTGTGATGTAGGAGTTATTATACTGGGTTGAGGGGAGGGACTATGGAGCTAGTCCATAGTTCTTGCTGATTAGCACCATGCACAAATGCAGGCCTGGTTCCTCAGAAAGTCTCGAAAAATTCTGGAAATCCAGATGTTTGAGTGAAACTGTCCAATTTATGCATGTTGGCTCAAAAGAGTTTTCAAACACAAAGCCAGCCAAATAAAACATTATCTGCAGGCTGAATTCAGCCCACAGGCATTTGTGAGCTCTTGTTTCAACCTTTATGGGGTCAAGTGCATATTTCCATTTCAATTATTCAGTCAACAAATATTTATTGAGCTGCAGTAGCTAGGGACAGACAACCTATCTAAAAAGATGACATTTCAGATGAGCCCAAATAACAAGAAAGAGGTGGACAAGTAAGGTTTATGGAGGAAGAATGTATTTGTTTTCTGTGGCTATTGTAACTAATTATCACAAATTTAATGGCTTAAAACAATGCAAATTTATAATCTTACCATTCTGGAGATTAGAAGTCCAAAATGAATCTCATGTGCGTCTTAAATGGGTTTAAAATCAAGGTATTGGCAGGACTGGATTCCTCTGGAAGCTCAAGGAAGAGACTCCACCTGCTTGCTTTCTCTAGCTCTTCCTTCTTTTCAGAGTGAGCAGCAGAGCATTTTCACATCTGTCTCTCTGATTCTCTAACCTATGCTTCCAGGGTCACATCTTCCCTGACTCTGACTTTCCTGCTTCCCTCTTATAAAAACCCAAGTGATTACATTGGGCCCAATAATCCAAGATAATCTCCCCATCTCAAGATCCTTACCTTAATCACACTGCAACATCTCTTTCTGCCAGAGATTAGGAACAGAGCTGAGTGGGAGGGGGGGCGGGAGTATTATTCAGTCTACCACAAGCCATCTAGGAAGAGGCAACATTTGCAAGGGCTCTGGATAGGTGTCTGCTGGACCAGTGATGTTGGATAGAGCCTACTGGGGCAGGGAGGACATCAAGGAGGTAGCCAGGGGCCAGAACATGTAAGGTCCTAGGTGAGGGCTTTGTACTCTATTTGTAGTGAGATGGGAACCATGGGAGGCTTTTGAGTAGCAGAGGGATGTGATCTGATGTCCATTTAAACAAGGCAGAGTTCCTTACAGGTAAACATGGGGAAACCCTCAGGTTGGAGCAGGGAGTGGCAGCCACTCTCCATGAGGCCAGTTGGACAATGAGAAGCTCTCATCATCTAGCAGAAATGGAAAGGCAAGCCCCCCATGAGCATACAGCATACCCCATATTTCATTTTTAACCATCCTAATCTGCCCTTTCCCTTTCTATATTGTGATTTTTGAAGGCTTTCTTTTTTCTTTTTTTAGAGCAGCTTTAGGTTCACAGCAAAACTGAGAGAAGGTACAGAGATTTCCCATATACCCTTGCCACACACATGCATAGCCTTCCCCAATATCAACATACCCATCAGGTACATTTGTTGCAATTGATGAACCTCCATTGACATATCATTATCACCCAAAGCCCATAGTTTACATTAGGATTCACTCTTGGTGGTGTAGCAGCAGTGCCCTAAAAATCCTCTGTGCTCTGCCAGTCATCTTTCTCTCCAACTAACCCCAACCACTGATCTTTTTACTGTCCTATAGTTGCCTTTTTCAGAATGTCATCTACAGTCACGTTCAGATTAACAACAGGAATATGTTCTAAGCTATATGGAGTTAGGTGATTTTGTCATTGTGTGAACATCATAGTGTACTTACACAAACCTTGATGGTACAGCTTACTCTACTATATAATACCTAGGCTATTGATATAGCCTATGACTCCTAAGCTACAAGCCTGCACAGCATCTCACTGTACAAAACAACATGAGATTAAGTCAAGCACTAGAGAAAATGATGTAATTGAGATGCTATAAACAAGATGTATGAGGATGCTGCTGACATAAAATAACATACTATTTTACAGCAATTTTTTAAAATCCTCACCAGAGGATATGTTTAGAGCAATGAGAGAGAGAGAGAGACATCGATGTGAGAGAGAAACATCAATGGGTTGCCTCCTCTATGCACTCCGGCTGGGGATCAAGCCCACAACTTAGGTACATGCCCTGCGACCTATTGGTGTATAGGACGATGCTTCAAACAACTGAGCACCCCAGCCAGGGCTTACAGCAATTTTTTTATAAGTATAAAGAGTACACTCTAAAATAATGATTAGAAGTATAGTACAGTAAGTACATAAAGCAGTAGCATAGTTGTTTATTGTCATTACCAAGTATTAGGTACTGTATATTGTGGGAAGCCACCTATTGTCTTCACTAGCAGAAAGGTATGGACAAGAAACGCAGGGCCCTGGCAAAGGTCAGGGCTGTACACCCACTGTTTAGCTGAAGAAACTTCCCCACCAGCTAGTTAAGTAAACCCTTACTGATAAGACACTCTGTCTGTTACTGGAAATTGCCTGCCTAAGGGCTACAGGTGTATCCCAAATTGAATAAAAGGATGGCAAGGCCTGAGCCCAACCAGAGTCCTTCCTCTTGAGTTGGGCTCCTGCCTGGTCCCCCAATATTTCCAAATTATTATTTCTTGTCCCATCTCTTTCATTTGCATGTGGCCCCTCTTCCAGAGCCTGAACCCTGAACCATGCGGGACGTGGGACATTCACAATATGTGATTGTATGTGCTATACTTTTATATGACTGGCAGTGCAGTAAGTTTGTTTACACCAACATCATCACAAACACATTAGTAATGCGTGTACTACCACATTAAGACAGCTACAGTGTCAATAGGTGATAGGAATTTTTCAGCTCTGTTATAATCTTACTAGAGGCCCAGTGCACGAATTTGTGCACAGGTGGGGTCCAGCTGGCCTACCCCAATTGGGGCCAATCAGGCTGGGCTGTCTGGGCAGAGGGGCCACAGGAGGTTGGCTGGCTGGCTCTGCCCCCGATCAGGGTAGGGGGTGGGCAATTGGGGGCAGGGCTGGCCTTGGGAAGGGGCCATGGGTGGTTGGCTGGCTGGCCCCATCCCCCTGGTCGAACTCCTGATTGAACTCTCAGTTGAACTCCTGGTCGAGGGGACAATTTGCATATTAGCCTTTTATTATATAGGATGGGACCACCATCGTATATGCAATCTGTTGTTGATCAAACATCGTTATACATTCATGGTGTAGCTGAAATCACACAGTATGTCACCTTTCAGACTTAGCCATGTGCATTTAAGTCCTTTCACTTAAGCCATGTGCATTTAAGTTTCCTCCAAGTCATTTCATGGCTTGCTAGCTCATTTTTTTTTTGTAGCACGGAATAATATTCTACTGTCTGGATGTACCACAGTTTATTTATCCATTCACCTCCCAAAGGACATCTTGGTTGCTTCCAGGTTTTGGCAATTATGAATGAAGCTGCTATAAACATCCACGTGCAGGTTTTTGTGTAGACATAAGTTTTCAAATCCTTGGATACCAAGGCATGTGATTGTTGGATTGTACAATAGGAGAATGTTTAGTTTTTAAAGAAATTGGCAAACTATCTTCCAAAATGGCTGTGCCATTTTGCATTCCCACTAGCAATGAATAGAGGTTCCTGTGGCTCCACATCCTTATCTGCATTTGGTTTTGTTAGTGTTCCAGATTTTGGACATTCTAATTAGAGTGTAAAGGTATCTCATTAGCATTTTAATTTGCATTTTCCTGATAACATGTGATGTGGAACATCTTTTCACATGCTTATTTGCAATCTATATATCTTCTTTGGTGAGGTGTCTCATATTATAATTTTTAAACTTTTCAATAACTGTAATCGTTAATAAATGCAATTTTAGCACTTGGCCTTGCTACAGCCCCTTCTATCAGCTACAGAAAGAGAATAAAGAGGCAATATGAGCCCTTCTTATTTTTCTGATGCTGCAGAAATTCAGACAAGGCTGCCACTAGCCTATATGTCTAAGTGCAAATTTTCAAAAAGGCTTCCCTCATATGACATAGCCCCATACCAGAGTACAACTTGGTGACTATGGCATGGAGTAGATCTCTACTAGCCCCTTGGATGGCTGCTTTGCATGGTGCTTAACCTGCCCAACTCCACATGTTAACCCTGAATACAGACACTTTCTGCTTCATGAAATTGTCCTTGCAAATGTTGCTTCTATTGGAGGAGTTCTGCAAGTCATTCCGTATTAGTCAGGATTGATACACTCTGCTACAGTAACAAACCACAGAATGAACACAAAGGTTTATTTCCTTCTCACATCATAATCAGATGCAGCTCAGGGCTTTCTTCCAAAGGGTGACTCAGATGTATAGAATTCCATCTGAAGAATAGTTTCTGAGGTCATCATAGAACAGACAGAGAGAACATGGAACCAGGTGTGGGGATTAGGGCCAGGCTTAGAAATGTCGTTCATTTTGCCCACATCTCATTGGCCAGAACTCAGTTATAGAGTCCCCACTTATCTGCAAAAGAAGTTTGGAAACGTGGCCTTCTATGTGCCTAGGAAGAGGAGATAAACTTTTGGACACCTGGCCAATTGCTGCCACATCCAGGCTCCAGAGATTGTGGCCATGTCCTCTGATGTAATTTTAAGCCTTATAAAAATCTGTAATTCTGATGCCTTATACTGATTTTTTGGCCCCAGAGCAACATTTAAATGGACACCTCTGAATTCCTAAAACTTATATATACTCACCATTTTGTTTGTTTGTTTGTTTAGACAGAAGAGGATCATTGGCACCTATCTCTTTTCCCACATTTAGATTAAAAATAGCTTCGAATTGGCCAGTCTTATTAGACAAAAAGTTTCAGAGCGTCCACATCCTTCAACAACAGCCTGGCACACACCCTGTTGGCTTTTGTGTGGGTTCCTGGCCTTGCACTCCCTGAATTCTCAAGCAAATCCAAGAAGATCCAATATCTGCCTAAAACCTTAGCAGTGTTCTTTTTTTATTTTTTATTTTTTTTTTTTTTAGCAGTGTTCTTTTGGGATCCTTCCTCTTAGTTGATTCTTTACATCATTCAGGCTTCAGCTCAAGTATCACTGCTTCACGGAAACTCTCTCATAACATATGGATTTTCAGAATGGCCATTAGTGCTGCTCACCAAATCTCCCTGGGTCTCCCCATCTTCCAGGCACTTCCAGGCACAGAGTCGGGTGGTGCTTCAGGGCCTCCTTTTGGTTGGGTGGGGCCATGCAAGTGATTCTGGCCAATGAAATGTGAGCAGAAGTAATCCAAGTTACTTCCAGGCTAGAGCATTTAATTGCAAGATACTCGCGAGTCCTCTTTCTTCTGTGCAGAGCTCACAATATTTGAGATGGAGGCTGTTCTGCCAGCCTGGGTCAAAGAGTGAGCAGAGCTCCAACTGACCCACAATAGACATGGCAGATAAGTGAGAAATAAACTTATGTCATTAGAAGCCATAGATTTGGTGGATTTTTGTAACCACAACATAACGCAGCCCATGGTGACTAACACACTTCTTCAAAAATACTTGTCATTTTTGCATTTTTTGACGTGTTTCTGTTACTATTGGATTAATGTTTTTAACCTATGAGCTGAAAGCTCCATGAGGTTAGGGATATTTTTGTTGTTGTCCCCCAACTATACCCCAGCTCCTGGAAGTGCTCAATAAATGTATGCCAACTGATTAAATGAAGAAATGAATGAACAACAATCTTTGCAGGTAGGTACAATTATCTCTATTGTACAGGGGTTAAATGGAAACTCAGAATGGTTGCATTCATTGCTCAATGTCACATGGCAAGAAAGTGGCAGAGATTGGATCAGTACCCAGATCTAACTGAGTCCAGAATTTGTTATAACTAGTGCTATAACCTTCCCTAAACAGGAAGTGCTTGGGGTGCCGGGTGCACTTCTTTCTGAGGATCTTCGCCTCTCCCACCAAAGAATGTCTGTTTGAGAAGAGTAGGCTATGTGGAAGCAGTGACTCCTGGCTCAGAATCCCAGCTCTAAAGAATCTAAAGGCTTGGGAATCCATAGGTCCTCTATTCTGGAATGAATGGTCTGTGGCTGGCCAGACAAAGCAAGGAGATTCAGAGTGGGCGGGGCGCTTATCAATAGCTCTCTGTCCTTCATTTAACCTCTTTATATTTATTTTTATTTTATATTTTAAAATATGTTTTTATTGATTTTTAGAGAAAGAAAGGGGGAGGGATAGAGAGATAGAAACATTGGTTAGAGAGAAGCATCCTCAATTGGTTGCCTCCTGCATACCCCCTACTGGGATTGAGCCTGAAACCCAGGCATGTGCCCTGACTGGAATAGAACCAGTGAGCTCTTGCTTCATGGGTTGATGCTCAACCACTGAGCAACACTAGCTGGGCATTTTACCTCCTGTCAAAACAACTTTCATTAATTGAGTGCTCATTCACTGCCAGGCACTTTGCCAAGAGCTTTAGGATCATGAACCCACAGCATCTTCATAACTATAAGGGCTAGAGAGGTGAATTCACTTGCCCATGGATACAAAATTAGTGTATCAGTATGGCAGTGAAACAAAACACGACCTAAATCAGAGATTTAAAATAGTAAGCATTTATGGTACAGCCAATGTATGGTGTTTCCTCAAAAAATTAAAGGTGGAGCTCTAGCCGGCTTGGCTCGGTGATAGAGTGTGACCTGTGGACTCAAGGGTCCCGGGTTCAATTCTGGTCAGGGGATATGCCTGGGTTGCGTATTCAATCCCCAGTAGGGGGCGTGCAAGAGGCAGCCAATCAGTGATTCTCATCATTGATGTTTCTACATCTCTTTCCCTCTCCCTTCCTGTCTGAAATCAATAAAAATATATTTTAAAAAATTAAAAGTGGAACTCCCATTTGACCCAGTAATCCCATTTATAGGACTACTAGTATATCCCAAAAAATCAGAAACACCAATCAGAAACAATATATGTACCCCTATGTTCATAGCAGCACAATTTACAATAGCTAAGATTTGGAAACAGCCTAAATGCCATCAGCAGATCAGTGGATTAAAAAACTGTGGTGCATCTACACAATGGAATACTACACTGCAGTAAACGAGAAAGAACTCTTACCATTTGCCAAAGCATGGATGGACCTGGAGAGCATTATGTTAAGCAAAATAAGCCAGTTGGAGAAAGATAAGTATCACATGATCTCACTCATTTGTGGAATATAATGAACAACATAAACTGATGAAGAAAAATAGATCCAGAGACATAGAAGCATCAAACAGACCATCAAACCTCAGAAGGAAGGCAGGGGAGGGTGGGAAAGAGTGGTAAGAGATCAACCAAAGGACTTGTACCAGTACGCATGCATATAAGCAGAACCAATGGACAGACAATAGGGGGGTGAGGGCCTGTGCTGGGGGGCAGGAGTGGGCTGGGAGAGGTCACTGGGGGGAAAAGGAGACATATACACTGAATGGCCAGATTATTATGATCGCTGAATGCATAATAATCTGGCCACTCAGTGTATATCCTATATAATAAAAGGCTAATATGCAAATTGTCCCCTCGACCAGGAGTTCGACCAGCAGGCAGGCCGGCCAACCGCCCATGTCCCCTCCCCCTGGCCAGGCTGGCCGGACCCCACCCATGCACGAATTCATGCACCAGGCCTCCAATACACACACACACACACACACACACACACACACACACACACACACACACACTGAGTGGCCAGATTATTATGCATTCAGAGAACATAAAATAATCTGGCCACTCAGTGTATAATACTTTCAACAATAAAGAATTTTAAAATAAATAAATAAAAATAAAATAGCATTTATTGCTTATAAGTCTATAAACCAGCTGAGTAGTTCCGGTTTCTTCTGGAATCATTCATGGTTCTCTGATTAGCACTGGGTTGAGGTTGGATCTGCTGATCTTGACTGAGCTCTGTCACAGGTTCAAGAATTGTCTGTCTGTAGGCTGGACCTGGTGTCATCAGCTGGGGCAACTGGGCTCTCTTCCACGTGGTCTCTCATTCTCCAGCAGATCAACCCAGGCTTATCTAAAAGGTGGTAGTGTTACCGGAAAAGCCCCGGTTGGGCTCACGCTGCCTGTCACTGTGTCCAATAACAAAGGGAGGGTTGAATCATATCAGGTGTTTATTGAGAAGGCCAGTAAACCAAGAAGACAGAGTACTTACAAGCATCAAATCCTGCCTTCCAGCAAAGTACAGGGGGCAGGATTATAAAGGGGAAGAGGCTAGGGTGCTACGTGCAGCCCCAGGGGTCTGCAGACATCAGCTGTTGTAGTCATCAGGCAATGAGATGATGTTGATGAGATGATGTTGACGAGATGATGTGTTGACTCCTAGTGGGGTGGCCTGATTATGCTTATCAGTTCTGCTTGCTGGATTCACAGCTGATTTACTTCCCCAATTGCTTCACACAGGCCTTGAAAAGGAAACTTTAAGAAAAACTTAACTCCCTGTTCATACATAAGAAACTTAACCCCCTATTCACATAAATATATGTGTTCTAAGATTTAAAATAATATGATTACTTTTCAGATTAATACAGGTGCTCTGTCTACCAGATTATAAGCCCCCCTATCAGTAGCAGGGGTCCAAGAAAGTGAACAGGCTTCTTGAGGCCCAGGCTTGGAACTAGCATAGGACTAGAGACAGGGACGGGGCAGGGAGGCTTTGGCTTGCTATCTGTGACCTGAAGGTCAGGTTTGGGAAGGCCTGTAGGGAAGTCGAATTAAACCAGATGTATCAGCTATCTATGCTATGTAAGAAACCACCTCAAACTCAGTGGCTTAATGCAACAATTATTCATTTTTCTCTCCATTTTGTAGGTTGGCAATGTAGGCTGGGCTCAGGTGAATAGTTCCTTAAGTTTTGACTTGGCTCATTCATGAATCTGTGGTCAGCTCTCTGGGTGGCTAGATAGCTCTGCTTCAGGGGGCTGGGCAGTTGGCTGGGAAGCCTCTAGTCTTGTATCCTCCAGCAAACTAGCCTAGACATGTCCCCAAGGTCATGGCAAGGGTCCAAGAGAGCAAGCAGAAGTTGCAAGGCTTCTTGAAGTGTAAGCTTGAAACTAGCACAGCATCCCTTTCACCATGTTCTATTGGCCAAGCCAAGTTATAAGATCAGCACAGATTCAAGGGGCAGGGAAACAGTGGCAAAGTCACACTCTAAGCATTTACACAGGGAGGAGTCAAAGGTCCCATCCATTCCATAATCACTTCACCAAAGGCAGTAAGCAACAGAGCTGGGATTCCAACCCAGGAGGCACACTGCCTCCACACAGCCGGCTCTTCTCAAGCTTTAGCACCTTTGTTCTGTCCCTTGGCTTTCTCACCTCGCATATCTTCCCTGTTATTTGAACCTCCCACTAGCCTTCTGCATTAGTCAGAACTCATTTGGCTACAAGTAACAGACATCCAAGCCGCGTGGTTTAACCTAAGAAGGAATTTATTAGCTCCTGGAATTGAGAAGTCCAACAGTAGATTCTGCTTCAGGCACAGTTAAATCAGGTACTTATAGTATATCCTCTGAGTTGTCTTTCTTCATCTTTCTACTTTTAAAATTTTTTTGTGTTGTCCTAATCCCCAGCAGATGCTTCCCAAGAGGAGATGAGAACAGCCCAAGGATTATATCCCAGCAGCTCAGCAACCTCATTGGAAAGAGAGCAACAATAGCAATGACAGATTGCTCACTGTGTTTCAAGTACTTAGCAGGTATTAATTTACTCAGTTCTCACAATACCCTATGAAGGATAAATAATTATCATCCCCGTTATACAGAGGAGGGAACTGAGGCCCACAGAGGTAAGATGTATGTCTGAGGTTACATAGGTAACAAGTGGTGGGCCTGGGAGTTGAACCCAACCAGGCTGGCTCCAGAGTTCTTGCTCTTAAGTACTTACCTAGTTCGAACAGAAAAGTAGTAATAATAACAAACCCTATTTGGAAAAGATAGTCTGTGCTTGACATTGCATCAGAGTATAACAGCAGCAATAATAAAACCATATCCATTTAACCCTTCCAGCAACCCTATAGGGTAGGCATTGTTATTATCTCCCTTTTACAGATGGGGAAATGGAAGCGCTGAGAGGGTAGATAAAACTAAGGTTTTATGTGGGGCAGCTGGGACTTGAACCCAGACAGTAGGGTCTCTAAACGCTGCATTCGTTGCCCCTTGGGTCCCACTCCTGAGCCTGGGGTGAGGTCAGCCTCTGAGAACTTCATGAAGTGAGATGGAGGAAGGCCCCCGCACAGCACAGCCCTCTCACAGGCCTTGTGCCCGCCCCTCCCTCCTCTCCCCACCCTGCTGTCTGGCACAGCCTTCCCAGAACCCACTTGTGAAAGAACTTACCTAATGCAGTCTGGGCCCTACAGCTAAGTCCAAGCAAATAGTCAGAGGCCAGGCCTAAGTCCCCAGACAGGGCTTGCCAGTGTGGCTGATGTGAGCCTGTGCCAAGGCGGGCATAGGGTGGCACGATACCTAGTGCCACAGAGCAACTGGGTTTCCTTTGGAACCAATGACCTTGGCACTCGCTAGACCTCTGCAAAACAGTCCCACCACCCGGACAGGGAGCCTGGGCAAGATGCCAAGTCATATTTCATACATTTATAAGAAGCCAAGATGTGTCTATTTATAGCCTTTGGAATTGTCTGCTAAGTGAGAACTGGGTAGTAATGGCATCACAGGAGCAGAATCCAGGCGATGCCACCCGCCCCCTAACAGACAGCAAGTGCCATTGGCCTCATGACTTCTCTGGTTCTCAAGGCAGCCTGTGGACGTGGGGAAACTGAGGCTCAGAGAACCAGATGTGGCGGGGCTGGGGTTGTAATGCAGGTGGACTCTACCCACCCAGCAAATTACCTCAGCTGCATGGCCAGGACCTTTAAGGATAAAACTTTATTTTCAGTTGTGTGTGGGAATCTTTGAAAACCTTGCATTCCCTAATACTCCCCCTTCCTCCTCACTCTCTTTCTTCCTCCTTGATATTAAAATGTTTTTCTCTTTGTTGTCTCTCTTTTCTTTATTTCTTCCCCCTTCCTTTCTTCTTTCTTCCTTTGTTTATCTTTTTTTTTAATTAAGGCCGTAATCATAACACTAACAGCAGCTGGCATTGGAGAGGGTCCAGGTGTCACCCAGCCTCGGCTGACACTCTAGTAAATGCCATTATTATCTCCATCGCACAGATCTAGGCGGGTAATACACCCCATCAGTTAGAACGCCAGCATGGCTCCTCCAAGCTGGGTCTCCTCAGTGCTTTTGGAATTTGCATGGCTCCAGCCACTGATGTTCTCTCAGCACTTTGCTGGCTCAGCTGGTCACTGTGACTGAAATTCCAGCAGGCGTACAGAAATGAGTCGAGAAAGTACACATCTTTAGTGGAATCTGATATGTGATTTACTCTTACTCTGAGGTGATTATTTGCAGTAGGAGGTTCACAAAAGAGTCCCCAGTTCTGTGGCCTTTCATGGAGTCATAGCTCTGTGCCTCAGTTTCCCCTCCCCCATCCTTATTGTTGGGAGGATGAAATGAGTTGATACCTGTGCGGTGCTTGGAACACTGCCTGGCCCTGGCCGCGTGCTTCCTGAACACTTGCTGTGGTAACTGGTGCTACTGCCATTCAACTGTGGCTTTGGAGAGCTGGGTAGGACACTGGGAGAAGCCCTGGTGGGTGTGCCCACGTGTCCTCCTCCGGGCCTCAGGCTTCCATGCTAGGCCTTGCTTGCAGGCAGGTTGTCCATGCTCCAGTGGCAACCTCCAAACTTCAACCATCAGCTGCAATTTTGTTATCCCTCTTCCAAGATATCATCAGCAGGGAGTGGACACTCACAGGAATGAGCTGTGCAGACATTTGGGATCTCAGGTTTCTAGATTCATGGCTTCCAGCCTCAGTTCGTGATGCCTGCATGCTGATGTTGCAACGTGCCTTACTACCCAACTCACCCCTCCACCACTTCCTCCCTCCAGAGACAAGCAATCGTCATGGCTTCTACTGTTTATATTTCTGTCACAATTTCCATATCTCTTAACAAGACGTTTATGCCTCTGGCTTCTGATGCATCAGGGTTACCCACAAAGCCATTCACTGTTGACTTCCTGCCACGGAAGCTGAGGATTCGATTCTTACCATGCCCCTTCTGAGGTAATGATACCACCCAATCTACCTGGGCCTCGGTTTCCACATCCATAAATGAGAATCACACCAGGACTAAATAAATTCAGTCATGTGAAGCCCTTGGAATAGGGCCTTGCCCATAAGTAAGGGTGATATGTTGGCTATCGTTATCATAATTATCATCATCATTTTTGGTTTCTGTATTAGCTATCTTTGTAACTTTCAATCACAGGCAGATCTCCATTCCTTATTCTTGTCTCCCCTCCCACCCCCCACCTCAGCCCCCGTCCCTTGGCCTGAAGTGTGAGCATGATGTCCGTGAGCCACTGAGGACAGCATCCTTGGGTGGCACTGCAGCAGGAGAAAAGGGCCAGCTGGGCTGTCATGGTGAAAGATCCAGACTTCAGCCTGGTTTGAGCCACCATTGTTTTATGTTTTGAAGCATAGTAACCTCCATCCTATATACATAATAAAAGAGTAATATGCAAATTAGCCATCACTCCGCTACACCCACAAGCCACACCCACCAGCCAATCAGGAGCAGATATGCAAATAAACCCAACCAAGATGGCTACGGCGACAGAGAGCAGGAGAAAGGCTTGGGTTTTCCCGGCAATGGAGGAAGCCAAGCTTTCTGCCTGCCCTTGACAGCCTAGGCCTCCACTCAACGCTACAAAGTTTCAATGATAGAAGATACATAAACCCAAACAGAAAAGGCAGCAGCCACAGAGCTGGAAAGAGCAGGAGGCTAGGGTTGCCCCCAGTGATGGAGGAAGCCAAGCTTTCCGCACACCCTGGTCGGCCCAGGCCTCACTTAAGGCTACAAAGTTTCAATTATAGAAGATACATAAATTCCAACAGAAATGGCTGCCACCACAGAGCAAGCAGAAGGCTTGGCTCCGCTCCAGGCTACAAAGTTTCAATTGTAGAATATAAATAAACTCCAGATACCAGGGCCTCCGCTTGGGTCACCAGGGGGCATGGCTGGCCTGCAAACCACCACAGGCCCCTCGCCCAGGCTGCCCCACGCCCCAAGGGAACCTCCACCCTAATCCAGGACACCCTTCAGGGCAAACCAGCTGGCCCCCACCTGTGCACCAGGCCTCTATCCTATCTAATAAAAGAGTAATATGCAGATTGACCATCACTCCAACACACAAGATGGCTGCCCCCATGTGGTCAAAGATCCTGCCCCCATGTGGACACAAGATGGCCACCACAAGATGGCCAGCAGGGGAGGGCAGTTGGGAGGGACCAGGCCTGCAAGGGAGGGCAGTTGGGGGTGATCAAGCCTGCAGGGGAGGGCAGTTAGTGGTGACCAAGCTGGCAGAGGAGGGAAGTTGGGGGCCACCAGGCCTGCAGGGAAAGGCAGTTGGGGGGGACCAGGCCTACAGGGGAGGGCAGTTAGGGGTGACCAGGCCTGCAGGGGAGGGCAGTTGCAGGGTCCCAGGCCTGCAGGGGAGAGCAGTTGGGGGGGACCAGGCCTGCAGGGGAGGGCAGTTAGGGGCAAACAGGCTGGCAGGGGAGCAGTTAGGCATCAATCAGGCTGGCAGGGGAGTGGTTAGGGGGTGATCAGGCTGGCAGGCAGAAGTGGTTAGGGGCAATCAGGAAGGCAGGCAGGCGAGCAGTTGGGAGCCAACAGTCCTGGATTGTGAGAGGGATGTCCGACTGCCCATTTAGGCCCGATCCCACCGGGATCAGGCCTAAATGGGCAGCCGGACATCCCTCAAGGGGTCCCAGATTGGAGAGGGTGCAGGCTGGGCTAAGGGACACCCCCCTCCCCCGTGCACGAATTTCGTGCACCGGGCCTCTAATCTTGTATAAAAACTGCTGTTTGAAATTCTCTGCTATTGTTAGATAGTCCCTTGTTCTGTAAACTCTGTCATTTTTAGATAGTCTCTTATTCTGTAGAATAACTGTTTTAGTTTGAATAATAGAAAAAGATAAAAACTTAACTGTCTGACCTTGCAAGCTAGCCATCTGATGTAACAGTCTAATACTGATACTGATAATAATTTCCATATTCTTATGCCAAGTGTTAGCTCATTATGTATTCAAGGTTACAAACTGTAATAATACCTACACAGAGCTCTTCGTGAAATCTGCAGACAAAGGGCTTAAGAAGGTATAAATAGAGAGAATTTCCTCTATGTGTTTGCTCAGAGATTTGGAAGAAACACCTCCCTCTGGGCCATTCGCAATAAATGACTCCTAATTAATTGTCTCATTAAGGCATCTTGTATCTATCTCACTGATTTACGATACAATAGTATCTTCCAAAACAGTGGCCCAATTTCCTAACTATAGATAGGTTTTTATATCTTTCCAACATTTAATTATGAAACATTTCAAGCCTACAAAAAAGTTGAATGAATTTTACCATAATACCCACATGCCCATATTCTAGATTCTACAACTGTTAACATTTTTTTAAATTTGCTTTATCATATACCTATCAGTCCATCCTCTATTTATTCATCAATCCATATAATTTCTTTGATGGATTTTTAAATGCATTAACATGAGGTATTTTAAAGTGAACATCGGTATTCTTAATCCCTAAACATTTCAGCATTTATGTCACTAGAGTCTGGTATTTATAGTTCTTTATTGAGTAAAATTTGCATAAAATGTAATGCACACATCTTAATATGTTTGCTGAGTTTAGATTAGTGCATATACTATGCTATCTAATAAAAGAGAAACATGCAAATTGACCATACCTCCGCTACACCAACAAGCCATGCCCACCAGCCAATCAGGAGCGAGTATGCAAATTAACCCAACAAAAATGACTGCAGCCATGGAGCTGTAGAAAACAGGAGGCTTTGGGTTGCCCCTGGCGATGGAGAAAGCCAAGCTTCCCACCCCACCCTGGCTGACCCTGGCCTCCTCTCAATGCTACAAAGTCTCAATTATAGAAGATAAATAAATCCCAGATCCCAGGGCCTCCGCTTGGGTCGCCAGGGGGCGTGGCCAGCCTGCAAACCACTACAGGCCCCTCGCCCAGGCCGCCCCACGCCCCAAGGGAACCCCCACCCTAATCCAGGACACCCTTCAGGGCAAACCAGCCAGCGCCCCCTGTGCACCAGGCCTCTATCCTATCTAATAAAAGAGTAATATGCAAATTGACCACCACTCCAACACACAAGGTGGCTGCCCCCATGTGGTCAAAGATGGTTGCCCCCATGTGGACATGAGATGGCCTCCACAAGATGGCCAGCAGGGGAGGGCAGTTGGGAGGGACCAGGCCTGCAAGAGGGGGCAGTTGTGGGCAATCAGGCCAGCAGGGGAGGGAAGTTAGGGGTGACCAGGCTGGCAGAGGAGGGAAGTTGGGAGCGACCAGGCCTGCAGGGGAGAGCAGTTGGGGGGGACCAGGCCTGCAGGGGAGGGCAGTTGGGGGCAATCAGGCCTACAGGGGAGGGCAGTTAGGAGTGACCAGACCTTCAGGGGAGGACAGTTAGGGGTGACCAGGCCTGCAGGGGAGGGCAGTTAGGGGCAATCAGGTTGGCAGGCAGAAGCGGCTAGGGGCAATCAGGAAGGCAGGCAGGCGAGCAGTTGGGAGCCAGCAGTCCTGGATTGTGAGAGGGATGTCCCAGATTGGAGAGGGTGCAGGCTGGCTGAGGGTCACACACCCCAACCCCCCCCCATGCACAAATTTCATGCACCAGGCCTCTAGTGTGAATCCCTTATTAAGATAAAGAACATTTCTATCATCCTATAAAGTTCTCTTTTACCCCTTCCCATGTTATCCCCATCCCCATTCCATCCCCAAAAGCTGCAAATATTTTTATACATTACTGTTAAGTTATCAGTATTGATGCTATGATCTTCATTATAAGGACCTTTATTATTTTATAAAACAAGTAGTCCCATCAAGGTAGGGAGGTTCCACAGTGATCAATGCATCAGTTGAATGGTATTCTGATGGACTAAGAATCCTTGGCATGTTGGTAGCATATGTCATCCCTCAAGGTGGTAACATAGCTGCCACAGTTCCAGCCATCATTTCCTATAAATGTAAAACATTACAACTTTACACTTCCTAACCCTAACCTATTTTAAACGTTAGCCTCTCTGATTTGCTCTTGGTACTGGCTACTGCTGTGGTCGGCAAACTGTGGCTCACGAGCCACATGCGGCTCTTTGGCCCCTTGAGTGTGGCTCTTCCACAAAATACCACGGCCTGAGCGAGTCTATTTTGAAGAAGTGGCGTTAGAAGAAGTTTAAGTTTAAAAAATTTGGCTCTCAAAAGAAATTTCAATCGTTGTGCTGTTGAGATTTGGCTCTGTTGACTAATGAGTTTGCCGACCACTGGGCTAGTGGAATTCCTGCTCTAGGCTTTAAGGATTAAAGACTCTTCTAAGTGCTGATGAAAGAAATTGTACAAAGATAAATATAAAGATTATCTTTCTTTGCAACTGCAGAAAGTTAGGCATTCCTCAATGTCACAAAACTCCTTTCCCAAATGCCAGATAGGACAAGAGTCTCAAGGTCTGGGCAGTTCTAAATGTTATTTCTTGTCAACTGTTAAAACATAGCATAGCATTTCGCAGATGCAGAAAAACAAAACAACACAGGATGAGCTGACAGGAACTCAAACAGATAAAAGTAGCCAAGTAAAGAAGAAATCAACATGTAATTGACCAATCAGTGTATATAAGCAATGGCTAAGCCTCCCTTCTGGGAGACAGAATTTGGATGTTAATCCCCTGTCTTCTTTACTTGGTGCAAGTAAATAAAACTGCCTTGGACAACTACATCATATATATATATATATATATATATATATATATATATATATATATATATATATATATTAGAGGCCTGGTGCATGAAATTTGTGCACTGGGGGGGAGGTCCCCACAGCCTGGCCTGCACCCTCTCCAATCTGGGACATCCCTCTCACAATCAGGGACCGTTGGCTCCTAACCACTCACCTGCCTGCCGGCCTGATCGCCCTAACTGCCAGATCGCCCCTAACTGCCGTGCCCTGCCAGCCTGATTGCCCCTAATTGCCCTCTCCTGTTGGCCTAATCCCCCTAACTGCTCTCCCCTGCCAGCCTGATCGCCCCTAACTACCTATGCCTCAGCCCCGCCACATGGCTTTGTCTGGAAGGACGTCCAGAAGGTCGTCTGGAAGATGCCTGGTCTAATTAGCATATTACCCTTTTATTAGTATAGATATATAGATAGATAGTATATGTGTATATGTATATGTGTATATATGTATATATGTATATATGTATATATAAACGTTTATTGTTTTTTTATATATATATATTTTATTGATTTTTTACAGAGAGGAAGGGAGAGGGATAGAGAGTTAGAAACATCGATGAGAGAGAAACATCGATCAGCTGCCTCCTGCACGCCCCCTACTGGAGATGTGCCCGCAACCAAGGTACATGCCCTTGACCGGAATCGAACCCGGGACCTTTCAGTCCGTAGGCCGACGCTCTATCCACTGAGCCAAACCTTTCAGGGCAACGTTTATTGTTGACACTATTACAGATGTCCCATTTTGTCTCTCTAGCCCACCTCCACCCAGCCCCTACCCGCTCTTCCCTCTGGTCATCACCACACTGTTGTTTGTGTCCATGGGTTATCATATATGTTCTTTGGTCTTTAAAAATATATATATATATACTTTAATCCTAACCCAAGGATATTTTTTCTATTGATTTC
This sequence comes from Plecotus auritus, assembly GCF_963455305.1. NCBI lineage: Eukaryota > Metazoa > Chordata > Mammalia > Chiroptera > Vespertilionidae > Plecotus > Plecotus auritus. The sequence continues at coordinate 30,571,627 of NC_137785.1, read as the reverse complement.
TAGAGAGTGGAACGGAGGAAGGAGGGGGAGGTAGAGAGTGACACACACACATTGATTGGTTCCCTCTTGGGGCTAGGGAACCTACAAAAGTGGGCTGATCCTCTAGCCACTGATCCAAACCAGCTTTGATCTTTTTTTTAAGAGAGCACCCCAAGTGGCACAAATATTCTTTGTAGGCCACAGGGACCTCAGTGATCATTGGTACATTTTGTGAAAGGAAACTTTAACCTTACAAATCTATAATTCTGATTTGTTGTTTTACTTAGCAATTTATTACCCTGGGACTAACACTTAACTTGGTATGTAGATTCTGAAAAGGATAAATATTTGTGAAATTTTTTTTTGTTAAGCCAGAAGAATGTTATTACCAACCCCTCTTCTCCCAATTTGATGGAGGGGAAAACAAAACACAGACACTATTATGAGGTTATAATTCTGCTTTAGATTAGGAGTTTGAGAGAGTCAAATTCCATGTCAGTGAATGCCTGTGGGCACTGCCACACCTTCTGTGGGAGACAGAAAAGGGGAGTTCTTTCCCTTGTATTACACCAGTCCCCTTTTAGTCACCGTGGTACTTTCAAACCCCCAGTGGATGCCTGAAACCAAGGATAATACCAAACCCTACATATACTGTATTTTTTTTTCCTATCATACATACCTATGGTGATGTTTAGATTATAAATTAGGCAGAGCAAAACAATCTATAAATAATAGAGGAATATGCAAATTGTCTGGGATGCCGTCACAGTAACAGTAACGACCGAAAAGCAGGCTGTGTGGGGTGACCAGGTTGGCAGGGGGGTTAGTGAAGGATGACCAAATGACTGAATAGCAGGCTGCATGGGGTGACCAGGCCGGCGGGGGGGGGGGGGGCAGTTGGGGGCAACCAGGCTGGTGGGGGGGGGCAGTTGGGGGCAACTAGGCTGGGAGGGGGGCAGCTGGGGTGACCAGGCCAGCAGGGGAGGCAGTTGGGGGTGACTAGGCCAGTGGGGGAGCAGTTGGGAGCGACCAGGCTGGCAGGGGGGCAGTTGGGGGCAACCAGGCCAGTGGGGGAAAAGGGCAGTTGGGGCAATCAGGCTGGCAGGCAGAGGCAGTTAGGGGTGATCAAGCAGGCAGGCAGGTGAGTGGTTAGGAGCCAGCGGTCCTGGATTATGAGAGGGATGTCTGACTGCCAGTTTAGGCCTGATCCCGGCCTAAACCAGCAGTCAGACATCCCCTGAGGGGTCCTGGATTGGAGAGGATTCCAGCTGGGCTGAGGGGACTCCCCCACCCCCTTGCACAAATTTCATTCACTGGGCCTCTAGTAACTAATAATAAAATAGAAAAATTATAATAGTATACTATAATAAAAGGTGAATGTGGTCTCTCTGACAATATCTCACTGCACTGTACTCACCTTTCTTGTTATGTGAGATGATAAAATATCTACATGAGAAGATGAAGTGAGTTGAATGACACAGGCATTGGGACTTAGCTAAAATGGTCATTCTGACAAGCAAGCACGTTACAGCTTCTCTTTGGCGTACCCGAATTACCAGCATCACCCTCTTGTGGTCTGGGGCCATTGTTAAGTAATATAAGGGTGACTTGAACACAAGCTCTGTGAGACCACACACGCCATCTGGTAGCAGAGACAGCTACTAAGTGACTAAAGGTGAGGAGCGTGTGCAGCTGGATATTCTGGAAAAAGGGATGAATTATGTCTCAGACTGGATGGGGCAGGACAGCATAAGATTTCATCATGTTACTCAGAATGGCCTGCAATTTAAACCTTAAAAATTGCTTATTTCTGGAAGTTTCCATTTAATATTTTTGAGTTGTGGGTAACTGAAATCATGAAAACTAAAACCTCAGATAAGGGAGACTATTGTACTTTTTAAGAACAAAAACATTTTCCCCCAGAAGCCTCCCACTAACCACTGTGACTTCCCTCACATCTTCTTGGGAGTCACAGCCCTTTCTAGGGCCAATCACTAACAAGGAGGCTAGGGAGCTATGACTGGCTTAGACCGCTTTTGCTGAGCGCAGGGACAGAGCTAATAAGCAAGTGAATAAAATCAGGGCTATGCCTGGATTTGCTTATCAATAAAGCAGATTGCCAGTGTCACTGTTAGTTGCTGGGCTGCTTCTGTAGTCGTGCTGCAGAGCCTGGCACTTTGATTCTGCTTTTCTGCCTCGGGTTTCAGGAACCCCACTCGGGCCTCTTAGACTCACGGGATGGGCATGGCTTCTGAGTGAGGGAAGCATCTGCCCACATCCCTCAAGGGGAAAGTACCTAAGCTTTACTGCCTGCATATCTTTGAGGCTTTATTTTCAATCAGGCCTTTTATCGAAAATGACTGAAAGCCAAACTAGCTTAAGCACAGGAGGATTTATTGCTTCTTGTAACAGAAAAGTCCAGGAGTTTGGATCTCCAGTATGGCTGAAGCCAGGTGCTCATACACACTGAGAAATATGCCCCTCTCCCTCTCTCATTTCGGCTTTCCTCAATCCTGAGTTCATTCCCAGGCAGGTTCTCTGTCCCAGTGTTATAGAAGATGGAGAAAAACCAAGCAACACTTAGAGAAATGGAGTTACACAACTTTATTACACCAGCAGACTCAGATGAAGTTTCTCTCAAATTCTGAGCAAAGCAATCTGGTGGAAGCTTTTCCTTTATATCTTTTTGGCTTCTTTGTCCCCCAAATATGGAATGGGGCTTCCGGACCTTTTGGGGGCTTTGCAAAAAGCCCCGTGTGTGGGGATGGGGTCATGAGACCATACCTAAGGGCCTGGTCTGGCACCAGCACTGACAGCCCTCTCTGGGAGTTGTGTATTGTCTTGTGATTTATGGCCTCTGTAATATGTGAGCAAAGAGGCAACAAATCTTGCTAGCCCAGACTGCAGGAAAAGGAGCAATCCTATCTAATAAAAGAGTAATATGTAAATTGTCCATCATTCCAACACACAATATGGCCACCCCCGTGTGGTCAAAGATGGCTGACCCATGTGGACACAAGATGGCCACCACAAGATGGCTGGCAGGGGAGGGCAGTTGTGGGCAATCAGGACAGCAGGGGAGGGCAGTTGGGAGGGGCCAGGCCTGCAAGGGAGGGCAGTTGGGGGAAATCAGGCCTGCAGGGGAGAGCAGTTAGGAGTGACCAGGCTGGCAGAGGAGGGCAGTTGGGGGCAACCATGCCTGCAGAGGAGGGCAGTGGGGGCCATCAGGCCTGCAGGGGAGGGCAGTTAGGGGTGACCTGGCCTGCAGCAGAAGGCAGCTGGGGGGACCAGGCCTGCAGGGGAGGGCAGTTGGGGGGACCAGGCCTGCAGGGGAGGACACTTGGGGGGACCAGGCCTGCAGGGGAGGGGAGTTGGGGGCGACCATGCCTGCAGGGGAGGGCAGTTGGGGGGGACCAGGCCTGCAGGAAAGGGCAGTTGGGGGGGACCAGGCCTGCAGGGGAGGGCAGTTGAGGGAGACCATGTCTGCAGAGGAGGGCATTTGGGGGCGACCAGGCCAGCAGGGGAGGGCAGTTGAGGGCAACCACACCTGCAGGGGAGGGCAGTTGGGGGGGACCAGGCCTGCAGGGGAGGGCAGTTGGGGGGACCAGGCCTGCAGGGGAGGGCAGTTGGGGGCGACCACACCTACAGGGGAGGGCAGTTGGGGGGGACCAGGCCTGCAGGGGAGGGGAGTTGGGGGGACCAGGCCTGTGGGGAGAGCAGTTGGGGGCGACCACACCTACAGGGCAGGGCAGTTGGGGGCGACCACACCTATAGGGCAGGGCAGTTGGGGGCGACCATGCCTGCAGGGGAGGGCAGTTGGGGGAGACCAGGCCTGCAGGGGAGGGCAGTTGGGGGCAACCAGGCCTGCAGGGGAGGGCAGTGGGGGCCATCAGGCCTGCAGGGGAGGGCAGTTAGGGGTGAGCTGGCCTGCAGCAGAAGGCAGCTGGGGGGACCAGGCCTGCAGGGGAGGGCAGTTGGGGGGACCAGGCCTGCAGGGGAGGACACTTGGGGGGGACCAGGCCTGCAGGGGAGGGGAGTTGGGGGCGACCATGCCTGCAGGGGAGGGCAGTTGGGGGGGACCAGGCCTGCAGGAAAGGGCAGTTGGGGGCAACCAGGCCTGCAGGGGAGGGCAGTTGGGGGGGACCAGGCCTGCAGAGGAGAGCAGTTAGGGATGACCAGGCTGGCAGGAGAGGGCAGTTAGGAGTGACCAGGCTGGCAGGGGAGGGCAGTTAGGGCAATTGGGCCAGCAGGGGAGAAGTTAGGCATCAATCAGGCTGGCAGGGTAGTGGTTGGGGGGTGATCAGGCTGGCAGGCAGAAGCAGTTAGGGGCAATCAGGCAGGCAGGCAGGCAGGTGAATGGTTGGGAGCCAGCAGTCCTGGATTGTGAGAGGGATGTCCGACTGCCCGTTTAGGTGGGATCAGGCCTAAACAGGCAGTCAGACATCCCTCAAGGGGTCCCAGATTGAAGAGGGTGCAGGCTGGGCTGAGGGACACACCCCCCGCCCCCCCCCCCCACCCCCCCCCTGCATGAATTTCATGCACCAGGCCTCTAGTAGGTTATATTTTCCCATCTGGGTTACACTGTTCCGCTTGAGTAAAGTTCCCTCAGAGGGAACCAGATATTATACAACGAATTAGCCTTTTGCCGTCTCGCCAGCAGTTCCGGCCTCATAGCCTCCCAGATAAGTAGCCATGGCAGAACAAAAACTCAGTGTCCCAGGAGTTCCAGCACAAGCCCTGGGGCTGTCTCTCATTGGCTTTACCTGGATGGCCTACTGATTTCCAGAGCTGGAAAATGGGGTTGGCCCCATCCAAAGCACGACTAAGAGCAGAGAGGGATGGTTCCCAAAGAAAATGGAGAAAGGGAAATGAATGCCCATCATGTCAATATAGCTCAGATATATAGAGAAGGAAACCCCAGGAGCACTCACCTACCCTGTTTTATCACCAGGAGCAGCTCAGCTGCTAAGGGTGATAGGGGTTAATTTGCTGGGGGTGGTCAGGAAAGGCATCTTGGAAAAGTCAACGTTGGGCCCTAACCGGTTTGGCTCAGTGGATAGAGCGTCGGCCTTTGGACTCAAGGGTCCCATGTTCGATTCCGGTCAAGGGCATGTACCTTGGTTGCGGGCACATCCCCAAGTAGGGAGTGTGCAGGAGGCAGCTGATCGATGTTTCTCTCATCGATGTTTCTAACTCTATATCCCTCTCCCTTCCTCTCTGTAAAAAATCAATACAATAGATTTTTAAAATATTTTTTAAAAAAAGTCAACATTGGAAGCAGAGCCCTGAGGGGTAAAAGACAGTATTCCAAGAAGAGGAAACTACAAGGGCAAAATACCTGAGGCAAATCAATATTTGATAGATGAGTGAATAACTTCAAGAATGAATGAATGAGTGAGTGAATGCCTTCAGGTGGAGACTTTAGAGAGAGCTCCATCTTCCTTCTGGGAGGGAACCATGAGCCCTGGTAGCAATGGGGGTTGTACTGCAGACCTTGCAGTAGAAGTGGGGAGTGCAGACATGGCCTGAGAGGAGAAAGGGAAGGCAGAAGGGGGAGGAGAAGGAGAGATGGGGAGAAAGAGGTGGACTTCTCTAGAGCCAGGAGGAGGGGTTGACAGTAGACCTAGCCTGGGAGACCATGCCTCACAGCCCTCCCTTTCTGGGCTTTCTGGGGCCTGGATACTCCGCCTCCCCCCAGCCCCTACCCCCCCTCCAAAGCTTCCTCTCTCTTCCCTCGCTCACTCTCCCACCTCATTCTCACTTCCTCTTTCTGTTCTTCATACATACCAAGCTTGTTCCCACACAGACCTTTATGCTTGCTGTTTCCTCTGCCTGGAACACCCTTCGCCTGGAACACCCTTCCCCAGGAACTTTGCAAGCTGGCTCCTTAGCTCTCAGGTTTCAGCCAAATATACCCTCCTCAGTGCAGCCCCCCAACCAATTCCCTGCCCCCTGCTCCCACAGCCCCTCCCAATCACACCACCCTGCTGCACTTCCTTTCTCTGAAACTTTCATGTTTGTCAGCCGGTTTGTGGTCACAACTGTCGCCCGTGCCCAGCACAAACCCTGGCACAGAGCAGGTGCTCAGAGAGCTCAAGGCCCAGCAGCCCAGAGTCCCACCCAGAGTGCCAGGGACCTCATTCGACTGTGCTGTTCTTCCCAAGGTGCTAGTACCTCTCTGCCTCAGCCCCCTCCTCCTCTGTTAAACAGGCACACAACAGACACCATTTCTGAAGACAACCTCTCTAAGGCACGTGGAGCACACAGAGCTTAGATCACAGAAGGTGCTCTGTAAGAGTCAGCACTAAATCAGTATTGTCACCGCCCAGGGTTATTGTGAGGTCTTTGAGAGGGCGTTTGGGAACCGTGGTTAACTGCACAAGACTCTGTGTCCAGATTCCATCCATGACTTTGCTTCCTGGCTGTGTGACGGCTGTGGTTCAGCTTTAATGAGCTCATGTAGATGAAAATGCCTAGCGCAGAGCTCCAGGCAACACTTGCAAATTGACTTATGATAGGCTGTCCCCTGTGGGTGCCTTGGCCCATGTGCTCCCTGCCTTGACCATGCTGTCCCATAACTCTGGAATGGGCACTTGCAGCCTTGGGAACAGGGGCTGGGGTGGGGTATACTGGATCAGGAAGTTCACTGGCCTCTGAGCCAGACACATCTCTCTCTCTCTCTCTCTCTCTCTCTCTCTCTCTCTCTCTCTCATATTTCCCTCTCTCTACCTTTCAAATTCTCTTGGAGTTCAGTGGTCTTAACCTTTAGATCCCTGGGGAATGGAAGACAGGTACTTGGGAAAGCTGGTATTTTTTAATTTAGACTTCGGTTTTTGTTTGTTTCATAAACTGGTAAAGTGTGCGACAAAAATATGAAGTCTGATACAGTGTTCTTGCTTTTGAAAAGTATGTGCAAGCAAGGACATGGAAAATAAAACAAAATTACTAAACAAAAAATCATTGTTATCCAATTATAAAATGGGCAATGCCCTGACATGCTCAGTGATCAGAGTGTCGGCCTGCTCACCAAAAGGTCGCCAGATCGATTTCCAGTCAAGGGCATGTACCTGGGTTGCAGGTTCCATCTTGCATGTGGGAGGCAATCGATGTATTTCTCTTACATCGATGTTTCTCTCTCTCTCTCTCTCTCTCTCTCTCTCTCTCTCTCTCTCTCCCCCTCTCTCTCTCTCTCCATTACCCCTTCCACTCTCTCTAAAAAGAAACCACCGAAAATGGTCAAAAAGCCTGAAATGACACTTCACCAAAGAACATACACAGATGGCAAATAAGCATTTGAAAAGATGCTCCATATCATATGTCATCAGGGAAATGCAAGTTAAAACAACCATGAGATACCACTACACACCTATCAGAATGTCCAAAATCAAAAATGCCAAGGATCTGGAGCCACAGGAACCTCCATTCATTACTGATGGGAATGCAAAATGGCACAGCCATTTTGAAAGACAGTTTTCCAATTTCTTTCTAAACTAAACATCCTCTTATCATACAATCCAACAATTACACATCTTGGTATTTATCCAAAGGAGGTGAAAACGTATGTCCACAACAAAACCTACACATTGATGTTTATAGTAATGGGCCTCTAGTAAAAAGATAAGATGCCTCGATGGGTCCATTACTCAGAAAATAAATACATTTTGAGAATAGACCAAGGACAGGACACACTTTCATTTGCTGTGATCGGACCCTGATCCCATCCGGGAGTTTTTCTCAGGAACACTGACCATGCTCTGGTCCCAGGAACGGGCTGAGCTGTTTGTAACATCATAGGAGATTAGCCACCTTGTTATCAGACTTTGAGATTCTGAAGGCCGGACTGCAGACTCTACTCTTCCCCTTTCCATGTTACACTTGCAGCTCGTAGCTGCACAAGTTATCTTCTCCCTCGTGTGTATATAACCAGCCAACTGGTGAGGGGCGGGGGTGTTGGTCAGAGCAGAATTTCTAGGCTGACCGACTGCTCTCCCCATACTGCCGGCATTATTGGAATAAATGCTCATATGTGAGTCAACCCCGTCTCTGCTTAATTTGGCTCAAGGAGTTACAGGCAGCCTTGGACCCATTGTGTCCGGTTTCAAACTTGGCAACCTTGATAGGACCCCCAGTGGGATTTCTTTCCAGGTAAGTACTGGAGATCCCACTAACTGCCTGGAATAGGGGTTCCTGGGGCTGAAATCGGCACCCTTTTTTTTTAATTTAATAAATCTTTATTGTTCAGATTATTACAATTGTTCCTCTTTTTCCCCCATGGCTCCCCTCCACCCGGTTCCCACCCCACCCTCTGTCCTTACCTCCCCGCTCCCCGCACCGTTCTCATCTATAGGTGTACAATTTTTGTCCAGTCTCTTCCTGCACCCCCACACCCCTTTCCCCCTGAGAATTGTCAGTCCACTCCCTTTCTATGCCCCTGATTCTATTATATTCACCAGTTTATTCTGTTCATCAGATTTTTTTATTCACTTGATTTTTAGATTCACTTGTTGATAGATATGTATTTGTTGTTCATAATTTTTATCTTTACCTTTTTCTTCTTCTTCCTCTTCTTAAAGAATACCTTTCAGCATTTTATATAATACTGGTTTGGCGGTGATGAACTCCTTTAGCATTTTCTTATCTGTGAAGCTCTTTATCTGACCTTCCATTCTGAATGATAGCTTTGCTGGGTAGAGTAATCTTGGTTGTAGGTTCTTGCTATTCATCACTTTGAATATTTCTTGCCACTCCCTTCTGCCCAGCATAGTTTCTGTTGAGAAATCAGCTGACAGTAGTATGAGTGTTCCCTTGTAGGTAACTAACTGTTTTTCTCTTGCTGCTTTTAAGATTCTCTCTTTGTCTTTTGCTCTTGGCATTTTAATTATGATGTGTCTTGGTGTGGTCCTCTTTGGATTCCTTTTGTTTGGGGTTCTGTGCACTTCCTGGACTTGTAAGTCTATTTCTTTCACCAGGTGGGGGAAGTTTTTGGTCATTATTTCTTCAAATAGGTTTTCAGTATCTTGCTCTCTCTCTTCTTCTGGCACCCCCATAATTCTGATGTTGGTACGCTTGAAGTTGTCCCAGAGGCTTCTTACACTATCTTCATACTTTTGGATTCTTTTTTCTTTTTGCTTTTCCGGTTGAGTGTTTTTTGCTTCTTTGTATTTCAAGTCTTTGACTTGATTCTTGTGATCCTCCGGTCTGCTGTTAGATCTCTGTATAATATTTTTCATTTCAGTCAGTGTATGCTTAATTTCTAGTTGGTCCTTTTTCATATCCTTGAGGGTCTAGCTAAATTTATCGGCCTTTTCTAGAAAATTCTTGAAAAACCTTATAACCGTGGTTTTGAACTCTATATCCAGTCGTTTGCTTTCCTCCATTTCTTTCATTTGTGACCTGTTTCTTTGTCTCCACATTTTGGCTGCTTTCCTGAGTTGATAGAGTGGCTTTGTGTTTTAGGTGTCCTATAGGGCCCAGTGGGTCAGCCTCCTCAGTTACCTGAGGTGGACACTCTTGGTGCACCCCTTTGTGGGCTGTGTGCACAGTCTTGTTGTAGGTAAGCCTTGATTGTTGTTGGTATCACTGGGAGGAATTGACCTCTAGGCCAATTGGCTGTGAGGATCAGCTGTGTCTACGCTGGGAGAATTTCTGTGTTGGAGACACCCTTATGGGGCAAGACTTGCAAAAGCCTCTGTGCTCAGCTTGGATGGGGCGGAGTCTCAGGGCAGAGCAGACAGCATTGGTTTCCTGTCAGCCCTGCCCTAATAGGCCACTGTGTCTCAGTGTCCCATGGTAATCACTGCAAGCACCTCTGAGAGAAAGCCGCCCTCGAGTTCTGCCCGCTGCCACACAGTCCAGTTTCTCCCCAAATGAGTCTGAGTCCCCAGAGTCTCGCCCGGAAATGGAGTTCAGTGCAGTCGGGAACTTTTGTCTCCCTCCCACTTGAGAAAGCCAGCCGCGTACTCAGTTGCCTGCCCTCTCTGCGTGCGCGTGCCTCGGTACCTCTGCCTTTCACAGTTCCTCTGAGTCTCAGTGTGCTTTTCTCTTTCCTGACAGTCCAGTTTCACCCCGTGTGAGTCTGGGTCCCGAGTCTCGCCCAGAACTGGAGTTCAGCACAGTCGGGAGCTTTTGTCTCCCTCCCACTTGAGAAAGCCAGCCACGCACTCAGTTGCCAGTCCTCTCCACGCACGTCTTAGTACCTCTGCCTCCTACAGCTCGTCTGAGTCTCAATGTGCTTTTCTCTTTGCTTCTAGTTGTAGAATTTCCACTTAGCCAGCTTTCCTGTGGTTCTGGATGATGTACGTTTTGTCTTTTAGTTGTAGTTTTGAAATTGTTGTGTGAGGCAGCAGTTTAGGTGTTTACCTATGCCACCATCTTGGTTTCTCTCGGCACCTTTTTTTTTACTTGAAGTGCTGCCAGGAATTTTCCTGTGGGGTCCACTCTCAGCTCCAGGAATCCCTGTCCTTCCACTTAAGTTGAATCAGCATTTTTTGTATGACACGAGAAGCATTTGCTGCCTCATCTGGGCTTCTTTGTAAGGCATGGGAGGCATTTACTGCCTCTTGTCTCGTCCAGGTGGCAAGAGACTTCCAGCGGTCCTTACCTGGTCTCTGAGCCCTTAGTCTGATCCACTCTGGCATGAGAGAGACATTGCTCTGTTTCAATGTGTGTGTGTGTTTGTTGTTGTTGTTTTTAATGCAGGGCATTCTGAGGTTTCTGTGGCTGGACAGACAAGGACATGGTGTGAAGCTCGTGTCTGTGGGTTGTGTGTACCTGTAAATATTGTACATAGAGTGTCTCTGTTGATTCTAGCTTTGTGTCTCTTTGTTGTTTGGTTTAAAGATGGGGGTGCATCCCACTTGGCTGGGGGTTCCCACTGCTTGTGGCAGGCTGAACCGATAGCAGGAATTGCACAAACTTCCCAGCAGCTGCCAAGAGTTCTTTATCTCAGGGACCCTCCCTGCTCTCCCTCTCAAGGCATCGGTCACCCATAATGCTTAGCTAGTGAGAGTTCCTGTCTGTCTGTAATATAACTTTGATTACAGATGTTATTTGCTTGCTTTCTTAACTTTTGGGGACTTGGTTTTGCTCTTCACAATTTTATGAACACTGGGAATCCTCTGTCTCTGCTGTTTGGGTTTTGTGCCACTCAGACCTTATGAAGGTCATTTGCTATGCAGGTTGGTGTGAGCTGAGAATCTAAGGGTAGTGACCCAGTCCCTTCTTTTGAGAGTACTCATTTATTTCACTTTGAAGATTGTTTTTGTTTCTGTTTTAAAATGGGATAAGATTTCTTCTTATATGCAAGACTTCATGTTGTTACATCATAAGGATTCTACTCAGAAAAAAAATATGGAAACTAATCTTTTAAATACCCTCCCACTCACCTTTTCTCCAGCCTCCTAAAAGTAGTCAAGGTCCTATTATCCCTGTTACAAAATTTGCCAAGAAAATGCCTTAGGTAATAATTGATTTCAAAATCTCATAGAGTTGTTAAGACATAATGAGTAGATATAACTAAAAAGAAGGGTTTTGGTAAAGTTTTACAATATAATTGTATTTATTTAAACATAGTTTTCTCAAGTCTTTGATAACTTAGGTAACTTAAAACTTTGGAATCTTGCTGAGCTAAATAAAAAGTATTAAATACCTAGGTATTTTGAAATAACTGGATACTGAAATATTAATTGATCTGGGTTTGCCTACTTGGGGCTTCTTATTGCAGAGAAGATGGAGAATGTGTTAATGGATATATCTTACATTTTATTTGAAATATGTCTCTTATTTAAATATGTGAATGTATTGCTAATCTGAGGAATGTTAATTACTTACTTGTCACCTAAAAATTGTTTCTAAGAGTTAAGAATTCTAACTAATTTGAAATAAGTTGTATGGGTTGGGTAATAGAAGGCATGAGGTATGAAGATGCATTTTAAAGGAAAAAAGAAAGTGGGTTGTTCTAAAGCTGGTTATTTCTGAATGGGCAAGAAGGTTTGTGAAAGTTGTAGAAGGGTTGTGAAGAGAAATCTTAAAAGGAATACCTATAATTATAGATATACTGAATAATAAATCTAATTAGATAAATGAATCTAAAGTAAACTAATACAGAATTTGTTTGGTTCTTTTCCAGTCTGTTAATAGGGGAAAAGTTTTGTCTGTATTTGCCTAGGAAGCAAAGGTTTTATATATTATTGAAATAGTTATGATATGTTAATCAGGAACTTGGTTACTGAAAAGCCCATCTTCTTAATCATAAGAATTGAAGTTTTACTAGCCTATGTTGTATTTAATATCTTTGGTTGTCACTTTAGATGAATAAATTATTTAATACTGTCTAACAATAATAATAATATATAATATATAATCTTTTGGTCTAATGTATTTGATTACCTTCGCAGGGTTTGAATTTTAAGAAACTTTTTCTTGACCTAGAATTAGCTTTAGGTCATTCCAATGGGCCTTGGAATGCCTCAAGGATTTGCTTTCTTTCCTTATGAAGGAAAATTTTATACTTAAGGTATATGGGAAACTCTGTCAAATAAGGAAATAATTATATTCTAGTTATATATACATATTATTAAAATGGATGCTCCAGAGATTATATATAAAACCTTCAAGAATCTACAAAACTTTGCCCTGACCGGTTTGGCTCAGTGGATGGAGCGTCGGCCTTCAGACTGAAGGGTCCCAGGTTCGATTCCGGTCAGGGGCATGTACCTTGGTTGCGGGCACATCCCCAGTGGGGAGTGTGCGGGAGGCAGCTGATCGATGTTTCTCTCCCATCGATGTTTCTGGCTCTCTGTCCCTCTCCCTTCCTCTCTGTAAAAAATTAATAAAATATATTAAAAAAAAAAAAGAATCTACAAAACTCTGATATACTTTTATTTAGAATTCTGATTGTTATTCTGGGAATGTTGTGTTTTGCAAAAAGGACAGGATTCTATGTAAACTACATTGTAAATAAATCTATAACTGTGTCATTTTAAGTTTCTTTTTTGTCATTGTTTTACTCTGATACATTTGCAAAGATATTACATCATCTGAAAAGGACTCTGATTTATTTATATTACATATCTCTGAGAAGATATTACATATCTTTCAGACCATCCCCTCGAACTGGATGAAAATTATTAGAACTCTATAGAGTATCTGGATTTATATAAACATTGGTAAGAAAAATCAAGAGAAATGGAATTTGATTATAGGACTGAATGAACTAAAAACAATCATAGTTTTTGTAATTTAAAAAATATTGCTGATTTTTAACCTTCTTGTTTTCCAAACATAAGGAAACTTATTTCTTTTCTTAAAGCAATTTGGTAAATTATACTTTCATAAGCAATATTGAGGCATTTCTATTTTTCTCCCTACCTGACCCCTCCATAATCTGGAAACTCTTATTATTGCTTTCATGGCAAGGTGTTTATTGGCATAAATACAATAAGAATCTGATTTCTTCATAAAAGGACATAAGCCAGTTTCCAATTGTGATTTTATTAACCAAGACTTTGCTGGAATGTCATGTCTGAGAGAGACATGCCAGGACTCAGGATGTCACCAGAAAGCTCTAAGGAATAAAGATAGACTTTGAAGCCAATAAGCCCATTGGATAAATAGCATGGTACCTTGCTTGGTCACATGGTTCATGGTGGTCTTTCCAGGTAAGGAATGAAGGTTGCTTTCCTAGAAGATAGCAAGAAGTAACCTCAAGACACCTGTGGGGACCTCAAAAACTTGTGGAATTTACCCAAACCTGTAGGTATTGCAGGAAAAGCCTGATGGCAACTGTGTGGCTTGGCTCTTTTGCCCTGAGAGGAAACTTTCTTGTGAGATTCTGGAAAAGCAGATTTAAAAAGCTTATATGATCAATTGCTATTCCTGTTGTGTTTATGCAAACAATCAGGCCAAACTGGAATTCAACTTAATACAGTAAATAAATTAGTCTTGGTTTGGCTCTTTGATGAAAATGAGGGTAATCTTAGGGAGAAAAAAAAAATGTGTTTCAGTGGAAACCATAATACCCAATTATAGGTAATGAATTCCAAATGCAATTAATTGTCTTCAAAGTTTTGTTTTCAGGTTGTGTCTGTGTATGACATACAGACCTCAGCACTGATGACATCATCAGAAATGTTCTAACTGCAGACAATGTTCTCACTGCTGACAATCTATCAGGTTGTCACTGTGTGATTTTACTCCAGCAGAAGCCTTATGTCTGGAAATCTTCTCAACTGGTTTATGATTTACTGTATACGTATATTAATCTTTATGTTTTGTGTTCTGTTTCATAGAATGTATGCCTCTGTCCCTGCTTAACTAATTGCTTTACTCACACAGTATGGGCCTCATTGTAGAAGCCATCTACATCACTGTGTCCTAAAAATAAGACTCAATGGTTTGGATTTATAATTGAATCAATAAAACATGAATAGCTTTCCCCTTTTAGGCTCCCTCCTTCACCTTCCAGACAGGGAGGACTTCAAGACTCTGCCCCCATCAGCAGGAAGCAGTTACAGAAGAGATCCAATGCCCCTTTTCCCTGAAGGAATTCAGAGCCAAAATCCGTAAAGGGAAAATATAATAGGCCAGGACTAATATAGTTCAACAACAAGACTCCGTCCATGTAAAATTAATCTCATAGATATGAGATGATAATTCTAACGGGGGGAGTGATAGTGGGGAAGGGCATGTAATAAGAATAGAGCCACCCTTGCTGTTTTGGCTCAGTGGATAGAGTGTTGGCCTGTGCATATGCCCAGGTTGCAGGCTCAACCCCAAGTGGGGGGCATGTGGGAGGCAGCTGATCGATGATTCTCTCTCATCATTGATGTTTTTATCTCTCTCTTCCTCTCCCTTCCTCTCTGAAATCAAGTATATATATAAAGAATAGAGCCACAGTTGTCTAATAATTGTTCACCTTACTAACTATAGATAAGTAGTTTTCTTACAGACCCTGGGAAACTGGAGGATGAAATAAGGATATAAAAAGATAAGATGCCTCGATGGGTCCATTACTCAGAAAAGAAATACATTTTGAGAACAGACTAAGGACAGGACACACTTTCATTTGGTTGCTGTGCCCGGACCCTGACCCCCTCTGGGTCAGGAATGCTGACCATTCTCTGGTCCCAGGAACGGGCTGAGCTGTTTGTAACATCATAGGAGATTAGCCACCTTGTTATCAGGCTTTGAGCTTCTGAAGGCCGGACTGCAGACCCTCCCCTCCCCTTTCCACGTTACACTTGCAGCTCGCAGCTGCACAGAGTTATCTTCTCCCTCGTGTGTATATAACCAGCCAACTGGTGAGGGAGGTCAGAATTTCCAGGCTGACCAACTGCTCTCCCCATACTGTTGGCATTATTGGAATAAATGCTCATATGTGATTCAACCCTGTCTCTGCTTAATTTGGCTCAAGGAGTGACAGGCAGCCTTGGACCCATTGTGTCCGTTTTCAGGTTGGTAACCTATGGTACATGCAGACAATGGAATATTATGCAGTGCTAAAAAAGAAATAAAGCTTCAAGCCACAAAAAGACTTAAATGCATATTACTAAGTGAACGAAGCCAATCTGAAAAGCAACATACTGTATGATTCCAACTGATACAGGATTTTTGGACTGGAACACACGGTGTTCTCCTGGGCAGGATGGTTCCCTCAATTCTTTGTCAGTGTCGAAAAATGAATCCACGGATGGAAGGTGGTATAGCAAAGGTGGACATTTATTGAAGAACAAGTACAGACTCCATGTGGGGAGGAGGAAAAAATCTCACAGCACAGACTCCCATGTGGGAAGGGGGAAAGAGTCCCTCCAACTTCCTGTTTCCATGGTTTATAAAGGCTGCAAGTCCCTGTGTCTTGATATCCCTTCTGATTGGTCAATATTCCCTTTTGAATTGGTAACTCCTGAGGCCCTTCTCCCTCCTTGTCCTCCTCTTCCCTCTGGGTTTTCTTCCTCTTTCTTTATTTTGTAACTATAGACTTTTTGGCTACTCCCAGTTCCCTTGTCTTATGGAAATGTACCTTCTCCCAGCTTTCCTGTCTTATGGAAATATAACTTCCCCCAGTCTGTAGCCCTGTGTTTTTTCCCTGGACTCCCAATTCTAAAAATTCCCTACACCTGCCTATATTCCCCTAAAATTCCTATTTCACAACTATATGATAGTCTGGAAAAGGCAAAACTAAAGAGACACTAAAAAGATCAGTGGTTGCCAGATGAGGGAGGGATGAACAGACAGTGCACAGAAGATTTTTAGGTCATTGCAGCTACTCTGTACAATCTACACTAATAAAAGAGAAACATGCAAATTAACCATCACTCTGCTATACCCACAAGCCACGCCCACCAGCCAATCAGGAGCAAGTATGCAAATTAACCCAACCAAGATGGCGGCCGGCCAGGGAGTGAGCGAGGCTTGGGTTTCCCCGGCGATGGAGGAAGCCAAGTTTTCTGCCTGCTCTGGCCGGCCCTGGCCTCTGCTCAAGGATACAAAGTTTCAATTATAGAAGATAAATAAATCCCAGATACCAGGTCCTCTGCTTGGGTCACCGGGGGGCATGGCCAGCCTGCAAACCACCACAGGCCCCTCGCCCAGGCTGCCCCACACCCCAAGGGAACCCCCACCCTGATCCGGGACACCCTTCAGGGCAAACCAGCTGGCCCCCACCCGTGCACCAGGCCTCTATCCATCTAATAAAAGAGTAATAAGCAAATTGACCATCACTCCAATACACAAGATGGCTGCCCCCATGTGGTCAAAGATGGCTGCCCCCATGTGGACACTAGATGGCCGCCACAAGATGGCCTGCAAGGGAGGGCAGTTGGGGGCAATCAAGCCTTCAGGGGAGGGCAGTTAGGGATGACCAGGCCAGCAGAGGAGGGAAGTTGGGGGTGACTGGGCCTGCAGGGAAGGGCAGTTGGGGGGGACCCAAGGCCTGCAGGGAAGGGCAGTTAGGGTTGACCAGGCCTGCAGGGGAGGGCAGTTAGGGGCAATCAGGCTGGCAGGGGAGCAGTTAGACATCAATCAGGCTGGCAAGGGAGTGGTTAGGGGGTGATCAGGCTGCCAGGCAGAAGTGGTTAGGAGCAATCAGGAAGGCGGGCAGGTGAGCAGTTGGGAGCCAGCAGTCCTGGATTGTGAGAGGGATGTCCAACTGCCCGTTTAGGCCCAATCCTACCAGGATCAGTCGGACATCCCTCGAGGGGTCCCAGATTGGAGAGGGTGCAGGCTGAGCTGAAGGACACACCCACCCGTGCATGAATTTCATGCACCAGGCCTCTAGTACTGTCATAATGCATGTCATTATACATTTGTCTAAACTAATAGAATGTACAACACCAACAGTGAACGCTAATGAAAACTATGGACTTTGTGTGATAATGATGTGTCCATGTAGGTTCATCCACTGTAACCTCTCTGGTGTGAGATGTTAGTAATGCGAGAGTTGTGCCTGTGTGGGCACAGGGAATATATGAGAACTCTCTGTACTTTCCACTCAATTTTGCTAATAATCTAAAAGTGCTCTAAAAAATAAAATTCATTAATTTTTTAAAAAGCATTGCTATCAACCACAGTGGCTTTCAAAATTTCCTGACTCCAAGAAGGTCACCTTACATCACAACTCAGGATGAACACATGATCACAACAAGTTCCACAAAACAACACTTCCTACCACCTGAGACAAATTCTGATATCCCTCTTTTCTACTTGATTTCATTAAAAAATGAAATGTTTGCCAAGACCTACTGCACTGATCTCATGAGTCACTAATCAGTCACTACTCACCGTATGCAAAGCTCTAATTACATACAGGAAAGGATATGTTAAAGCCAGAAAAAAAAGTGGGAGGGTTGTACCTGTAGAATAATCCTTTACACTGAACACATTTGTCTTGATGAAATCATCATAGTTTTGCTTTTTTTAAAAATCTGTAGCCAACAGATGGAGAGTATATCATGGATAGGCACAGATCAGGAAAGCTAATTCTGTGGAACTAGTTTCATTCATTTATTCATTCATTCAGCAAATTTGTGTGGGGTGCTGGGATATTGGCTGCAGCAGTGAGTGAGAGCCAGCTCATACAAGGCAGCAAGAGTCCATTGTTAAAATTTTAGGAATTTCAGTCTAAATCACATTGGTGGCTTGAAATCAGCCACGGTAGGAGATTTACAACATGGAAATCAGCAAATGCTGTAAATTGGCTAATCCCCTCTCCCCCTCACCCTGTAGCCAGTTGTTAAACATTCATGAGCTTACTGCAGGTCAGCAGTGACCAAGACCTGGTTCCTGCCCTGCCTGACGGAGCTTATGTTCTAAAGGAGAAGGGGGCATAGCTTACTGAAATAATCACAAATATAAAAGTAAAGATGATAAATGCTATCAAGGAAAGGTACAGGAATCCATGATAACATATACTATTGGGGGTCCAAGAAGAACAGAAAACCTGAGCAGAGACTTGAGAAGATTTAACTAGATAAAAAATGCAGGGAAAAGTACTTCAGGGAGAAGGAATAGCATGTGCAAAAGCCCTGTATCAAGAAAGAGAATGGTGAGTCTGAGCCATGTAGCTGGAGTAGAGAGCAAGTGGGAGCAGAGTGAGAGATGGGAGGAGAGGCTAGATGCGGGCCAGCAGGACCTGTGGGGGGGGGGGGGGGGCAGGGGTCATTTGGTTTTCATGCCAGAGCAAGTCATATAAGGCTGCTCCCATGCTGCGTAGGCGATGTTCTGGTAAATGGCCACTCTCACAGCTTCTCCCATCAGACTCTGTAAACTAGATTGATGATACAGGGGAGAGAGGACATCACCGTCTCTTCCTGGTGTGCTTTTCATTAATGATGAAAACTTGCACTTTAAAATTCAACCTCTGGTAGGTCAGACAGCACCATAATGAGCAAAAAGCACTTTGCTGGCACACTGGAACTGATTTTATTTAAAAGCAGTGAAGTAAGGAGCTCGTATGTGTTAGGTTTAATTGAACAATTGAATCAATGCCCCCTCCCCTGGGAACTGACCTTTAGGCCACTTCACAATGGACATTCCACTTGTCTAGACCACAGTCCACTTGCTAAGACCATTCTCTCTCCCCTCGGACTTCCCAGAATCCAGACCTGCACAGAGAAAATTCTCCGCCCCCAAAAAAGCCGCCAAAAGTCCTTTGAAAACGGCTGACTCCCATCACTGGGGTGCTGGAGCCATCCAGGTTCAGCCACCTGGTGTGCGGATGATCCAATAAATTTGTAATCCCCCACCATTCTGGCCTCATGTGTTCCTCCTTCGGCAACCTAACATTTGGTGCCAGAAACCCAGGAGGGTTCCATGGGGATGGGAGCCATCACCCTGGCTTCGGTCACCCGAGTTTGCTACTCCGAGAGCAGTAGGCAGCGGCAGCTCGACCTGGGCTTAACTCTGAATCCTTCTCGGGTGACTCAATTGCCAGCCTTGCTTGATCAGGCCTCCCTCCCTGACGGGATCCCCCGCCTCCAGTCAGCCAAGGAGGACACCGGACCTGGAACCTCTCCTTCTCCACTGCTGACTCTCCATCCCACACCAGCCACATCGGCCAATCTTCTCTAGGTGAGTGACGTTCCACAATTCCCTTCCCACGCCCCCCACCCCCTCCCGTCTTGTGCCCACTCACTCTCACTGACTTCTCGAAAGTCTCTCGTCCCAAAAGTCCTAGCGCTAGGCCAGAAGACTCCTCAGCCATTTGGCTTTGGGACCTTCTGGATTGGGGACGCCCAGTCCCAAGGGTCACCTCTCATTTCTCATGGTGATTTGTTTAGCAGAAGGGACACCTACCCTAAACAGTCACCTTTGGATTTGTGGTCTGTCACTCACCCTTCCTCTCTCATGGGCCACGCCACACTCCCTCTGCACACTTGCGGGGGGAGATCATGCCCAATCACCTCACTTTATTTTGTGACAGTTTGGCCACAACATAAACTAGATAATAAGTCTCAATGGCCTGAAAACAGCACTTTCGATTTTAACACACTGAGCAATTTAAAGAATTGCTGTCACTGCAATAGAAAATGGTCAGAGATTCTCTATGTCCAGGCCTTTTTCATCCTTCAGTCCCAATCCTCTCTCTCAGTCCTGCTCTACCTGATAGATCCTCCCTTCCCCCAACTGGTGGGCGGAGTATGACGTAACCTGCAGCCCGGAAATACCTGAGTACCTAACCAGGCACCTTGTATGAACATATACATTGACTAACCAATCAGCACCTGCCAAATACCCTAAGCCCTTGTCCCTAAGTACCTGAGTGACTAACTGTGTACCTTATATGGGCCATACATTAAGCCACCAATCAGCACACCAAGTATCCTAAGCCCACATTCCTTCCCATTCCTCCCCTCAAAAGGCGTGTTCACCTCTGCTGTTCTCCCCTTGCGAGACAGCCTGGCAGGTTTTTCCCCTAATAAAGCCTGTAATCCTGGTTTTCGGCTCCCGACCGATCTTTTACTACCCATCAGATCTTTCTCCTTCACACAAAACACCATACCCCTAACACTTCTGATTCTGAATCTACTTTTTACCCAGCAGACCACCAACCTCCAACCCCTTACATATCCCTTCCCTCACCTGCAGTAGATTCCCAAAACCCAGATCTTCCTAACCAGCAACCACCTTCTCCCCAGCCCCTGAGAGCCCAAATCCCAAGAATACAAGCTCCAAAACAGCCTTTTCCCACCTAACTCTTGCTCTTGGGCCACCCAAAGACCACTCTCCCCAACAGCCTCTTCTATTCCCACATCCATTTTACCCCTTGAGGGAGGCAGTAGGAACTGAGGGTATTTTGGTCAATTATGAAAAACGTAATGAAATCACTCAAGGCCCTGACAAAAACCCAGCTCTCCTCCTCTCCCGCCTCACAGAGGCCTTACGGAAATTGACCACCTTAGACCCCACCTCCCCAGCGGGAACCTTTCTTCTGAACACCCATTTTATATCCCAATCAGCTCCTGACACACACCATAAACTTCAAAAAATAGGCAGAGGTTCACAAACCCCTCAAAAAGACCTCATTAACCCGGCCTTTAATAATAAAGATGAGGAGACCCAAATCCCAAAACAAAGGCGAGATCAGGCTAAGGCTGAGGCCCAGAAGGAGGCCTTCCAGCTCCTAGCCACCGCTCTCATGAACCCCAAACGAAGTGCCAGTCCTCCTACCGAGGGTAAGTCAGGGGCTAAGCCTCCTCCGGGCCCATGCTTCAAATACAACAAATAAGGACACTGAGCCAAGTCCTGCTCAAACCCAAGACCCCCACCTGGGCCCTGCCCAAGGTGCGGAAGGGAAGGCCACTGGAAATCAGACTGTAGTCTGGCACCACCGGGTCGGACCTCAGCCAGTCCAGCAAGGCCACCCTTGGATCCTGTTTGGAGCTCCCAGACCTCCTGGGACTTCCCACCGAAGAAGCTGCCCAGGCCCTGACAGGGCCCCACAGACTTACATCACCAGGGCAGAGCCTCGGCTAACGACTGTGGTGGCAGGTAAGCCGATCTCCCTTTTAATTGACACTGGAGCCACTTATTCTGCCCTCTCCGAATTCGCTGGGACCCTTGTCCACTCCTCAGTCTCTATTATGGGGGTTGACGGATTAGTCTCACAGCCATTAGCTACCTCACCTCTACACTGCATCTTACTAAATACCCCCATTCACTCTTTTCTCATTCTACCTCAGTGCCCAGCCAGGGCTATCATGCATCCACTCATAAAGCCCAGTTGTCCCAAACCACAGTCACCTACCTCAGTTTCACTCTCACCCCACAAGGCCGAGCCATTCCTTGGACTGTAAGCACCTTATCTCCTCCATGACTGTCCTCTCCTCTAAACAAGAAATGGTCTCCTTTCTTGGGCTCGCTGGATACTTTCACCTCTGGGTTCCCAAATTTAGTCTTCTCCCACTGAGCAAAGGGACCACTCACTGAGCCTTTAGATCCCAAGGCCAGCATTCTCACCCCTTTAATGCTCTGAAAACTGCTCTGACCTCAGTGCCTTCTCACCCACACCCACACCACCTTTCCCTAAGAACAACTTTCTTTACTGCAAAACTAAGAATGCTTACTTACCAGTCCGGCTATTATCAGAAGCTGAACTCATTATCTCCCAAGCCATAGCATGTTATCTCTAAGGGGAAATGTGGCAATTTTGAATCCAAGTGGCTAGAGGCCTGGGAACAGGCTGCTGGACCTGCTCCCTCCCACCCCCCCGCCCTTTTCTCCAGCCTCATAGGCCTATACATAATTTTCCGAAGGCTTTGGAGCATTGCTGCGTTAAATGATAAACATCTAAATATTTTAAAATAGCATAAAATATTGAAACATTGATTGCTAGACACATTTTAATTCGCCTGCTCTTAGTTTTTATTACAGAAGGTCTCTTGTACTTTGTTGAGTGTATATTTTCTTGAAAGTAAGAGTGTGCTTAAAGTGTGTTGATAAATGTCAATCTAAGAAATGCTGGTTGTTTACTTTTAGGCTAAAGCTGGTTATTTGTGAATGGGTAGAAATGCTTGTGAAAGTTCTAGAAAAAGTTTGTCCACTGATCACCCCTGACATCTGAAGGGACCCCTTCTCTCCTAGTAAGCTAAAGCAACCCCTCCCAGGCTCTCTCTTGTTGCTTATGTCCTTATATCTGAGCCTAGACTTTCTTTATTTCTATGGTTCATTCCCAGTCCTTGACACTATCATTGAAAGCCTCACAAGCCTTCCTGCTTGGTGTTTAGAAACCCTCTCCCCTTTTCTAGCCTTCTTAAAAGTCAGACACTACAAAGGACACCAAGTAGGGAATGATTCTGTAATACAGGGAAATAACAAAGCAGACCAGGAGGCCAAGCAGCAGCTCAGAGGAAGCCTTCATCTCCCCAGCTCTTAGCTATACCCCATATAACACCCTAATACACCCCAGGGAACTTCAGCTCCTATTAGCTCTTGGGGCCACTCAGGAAGATCCATGGCTAAAATTTCAGGGAAAATATATCCTTCCCCAGGGACAGGCCTCCGATATCTTACAGACTATTCACAATTCCCTACATATGGGATATATTTACAACTCCTAAAACCCCTCATCACATGTCCTAGCCTAGCCTTCCTACTGCAAGATATCACCAAAACCTGTTCTACTTGTTACTCCCCAAGGACTCGTTAGACCTCCTTCTTTCCCCCCTCATCAGTCAAGGGGCCATATCCCTGGACAAGACTGGCAGATTGACTTCACTCACATGCCCTCTATTAAAAACACACAAATATCTTTTAACCGCCATAGATACTGTCTCAGGGTGGGTAGAAGCCATTCCCTAGTATGTCTAACACACCTCATTACAATCAGAAAATGGACCTGCTTTCAGATCTCAAAAAACTCACCAGGTCCCCTCCACTCTGAGCGTCCAGTGGAACTTACATCCCTCTACAAGCCCCAATCTTCAGGCAAGGTAGAAAAGGCAAATTCTTAATTAAGTCTCACCTAACTAAATTAACTCCCGAAACTAAAGAACCTTAAACTACTCTCCTACCTCTAGCCTTTATGCACATGGGGGCAATCTCTCCCCGAACCCTCCTTTCTTAGTCCCTTTGAGCTCATGTATGGAAGACTCTTCTTATTAGGAAACTTCCTTGCACAGAGACCCCTCTCAGAGACTATGTCCTCATTTTACATCTCATCTGACAATTACTGAAGAACATGCTGATCAGATCTTCCCTCAATCTTTATAGGAGACATCCCCCCTACTCCTCCTAAAGGAAATCTATCAATAATTCACAGCCCTGATGGCAAGGCCCTTATCAGGTACTCTTAACTGCCCCAGTGCAGCTAAACTATCAGGGCATACCCCATGGTTCCACCTTTCCAGATGAAAACCCATCCCCCAAACACCTCCATCACATGAGCTGGAGTCCCCTAAGTATTACAGCCACCAGATTGGGCCCCCCAGACTCCACCTTACCCACATCCCAGAAGAAGAGGACGAATGAGTGAGCACTCCTGCAGGTGCTCCCTATATATCCTGACCTCCCTGAAAGCCCACCTCCTCTCCCAATAGAAATCCTCCAGGTCCTAGCTACTGCCCCCTCTCCCTTTTCATCAGGATTCTCACCTTTCCATGGGACTGCCTTCTACAAAGGGATTTCTATTACCCATGGGACAAGATTTTCTTCCTTCTAGATCCTAAACATACCCTTCCCCCCTTAGAACAATCCGGACCCTGGAAGTGTGAATGAACTCTCCTTCTCATCTTATTCCAGCCCGCCTCTCCTACACCCATAAGAAATTTTCTCACCTCCACTCATCTAGAACGAACACTTAATCTCACCCATTCCCTCTTAAATCAGACCAATCCAGCCTTAGCCAGGGATTGCTGGCTCTGCTTCTCCTCTCCTCTTCGGCATATACCACCATCCCTATATCAATCAAGAGATGGAATCAGGCCAAAAATCACTCTAGCTTATAAAAAGGAAAAGGGAACTATATTTTCTGAAAAAGCAGACATCCTACTAGGTAATTATCCCCCAGCCCAGGAAAATCAAGCCCCCCTTCTTTTCTGTTTTTATATTCTATCTCTTACTAAGGTAGCTTCTTCCTCCCTCCCGGTCACAGGTCCTATCATGCCACACACCCCACTAACTGCCCAAGCCCCTTTACAAGGTCACAGGGCAATCTAACAATAGGCCATCTCCCACCATCAGCTTGCAACCCACAGTCAAAATCTATCAATAATAGAACTACCAGATACCCATGGTCCCAACGGGTTGACTACCAGGTCTCCCCAGAAGCCAATGGTTATTGCTACAGCCAGTCTGTTTTACTTCTTATCCAACCATCCAGGCCTCAGGCTTCAACTGCTCCTTCCCTTCCCTTTCTCTTCTCCCTTGGATAACAGCCCATTCTAGCATTCCCTCCCACTTTCACTGCAATAAATCTCAACCATTCATCTGTTACCCCTTATTGGTAGTGCCATGGTGACTACCCTCTCAGGTTGGAGCGTGGAACCAGGAAAGGGAATCTCATACCCTTTAGTCCACTTCTTCTCTCTATACCTTTCAGCTTGTTTCCATGATCAGGGATTCTTCTTCCTCTGGGGAGAAGACATACACCTGTCTCCCCACCAACTGGGCAGGAACCTGTACATTCATCTATCTCTCACCCAGTGTAGATGTAGCCCCAAAAATCAGTCTTTGCCTGTCTCCATAACCCACCATATCTGACACAAAAGAGCAGCCCAGATAATCCCTCGTCTCCTAACCCTCGGCATCACAGCAGGGTGGGAACTGGCATGGGGGGGGGGGGGCCTAACCACTGCTCAACATATTTTGAAATTCTGTCTCAGGACCTACAAGAAAGTCTAGATGACCTTGCCAAAAGTTTAGTTCAAATTCAGGATCAAATAGACTCACTAGCGGCTGTCACCCTCCAGAACAGAAGAGGACTAGACCTCCTAACAGTGGAGAAAGGGGGCCTATGCCTCTTCCTGGAGGAAGAATGTTGTTTTTATGTCAGTCAGTCTGGGCTAATCAGGGATGCTGCCCGAAAACTAACAGAAAGGGCTGCAAAGATCAGGGAGCAGCAATCAAATTCACGGGACTACTGGCTGACGAATAAATTGATATATCTGGCTACTTCTCTTCATAGGACCACTGACATTTCTATTCCTCATCCTCATTTTTGGCCTGTGTATTCTGCGTCATTTTTCATCTTTCCTTCAGGACCGCTTTCGAGTCTTCACCAACCAGTCTCTCGAGGAGATCATGCTGCTACTGTTGTGGCAGATGCACGGGAGACGGATCACTCTGAGGGAGGAAAGTTTAACCTTTATTTGGCAGATCTGCTAGTCCAGGGGAATTCCGGATCCAAAGCCTGAACTGAACTTGTAGGGGAGGCTCTGACCTATATATCTCCTCCTGTGGCGGGCCCCTGAGGGTCCCCACATCTCCGCCCAAGTCAGTCTTGGTGGGGCTCTGGGGTTGGGCTCTGCAGCTCCGCCTAAGTCAGTCAGAGTGGGTAAGTAAGACTACGGTTTTAACCAGACTGAACTAGGTTGCAAGCCCTGCCCCGCACACCACCCCCCCCCCTCCATTTTCCTTTTCACTACATCCCCTCGCTCCAACCAGAAGAAACCTAAACAACATTCCAGCTGACTACAGTCAAAGGCCAACCCCCTGTGATCTCGAGGTCCAAACTCAGCAGGAATTACAGAAGATTTGACCTTTGTCCCTTTTCCATAAAACAAAAAGGCTGGAATGTTAGGTTTGATTGAACAATTGAATCAATACCACCTCCCCTGGGAACTGACCTTCAGACCACTTCACAATGGACATTCCACTTGTCTAGACCACAGTCCACTTGCTAAGACCATTATCTCTTCCTTCCGAACTTCCCAGAATCCGGACCTGCACAGAGAAAATTCTCCGCCCCAAAAAAGCCGCCAAAAGTCCTTTACTAGTAAAAACCGCTGACTCTCGTCACTGGGGTGCTGGAGCCATCCATGTTCAGCCACCTGGCGTGCGGATGATCCAATAAATTTGTAATCCCTCACCATTCTGGCCTCGTATGTTCCTCCTTCGGCGACCTAACTGGATGGTTTTTCTTTAGCCTAAGGTGAGCTTTGAGGCAGCATACGGAGGTGATTGTGGTAGCTTATCAGCCCACACCTGGAATAGATGATAAGGGAAACCAGAATATTTAACAAGGGCCAGTGGGAGAAACCAGGGGTTGGTGTGGAGAAAAGACATGGGGCTTCTAGCATCTGCTGGTCTTGACATGAGGGAGATAAAACCAATTTACCTGTGACTGTAGAGGGCAGAATGAAGATGTTTAAGTGGCAATTATAATGGGGCAGCTTTCAGCCTAAAATGAAGAAAGTCTGGCTCTGCAGTTGCAAGAATTTGGTGGCTGTATCAGTCAGGATGCTGCCCCATAGCCGGTACTGTATACAATGTTCCAAAGTTCATGCCCTCTTTCTTTCCCATTGATTGCAACTCTAAAATCTGTGCAGGAAAAAAACCAAAACAAAACAAACCAAAAAAAACAAGATAAAATCTGGACAGAATACGTGGCCTGAAAAATAATTGCAATAGGTGGACTGGAGAAGGACATAAGAATTCGATGTACCACTGTGAGAAACCTGATAGATCCTCCCTTCCCCCAGCTGATGGATGGAGTATGATGTAACCTGCACCTGCGGCCTGGACATTCCTGAGCACCTAACCAGGCACCTTATATGGACTATACATTGAACCACCAGTCAGCACCTGCCAAATACCCTAAAGCCCGATTCCTAAGTACCTAAGTGCCTAATCATGTGCCTTATATGAAACCACCAATTAGCGTGTGCCGAGTACCCTAAGCCCCATCCCTTCCCATTCCTCCCCTCAAAAGGCGTGTTCACCTCTGCACGTGTTGCTGTTCTCCCCTTGCGAGACAGCCCAGCAGGGTCCTTCTCCTCTAACAAAGCCTGTAGTCCTGGTTTTTCGGCCTCTCTCTCATTCTTTCATTTGGAGAGGTGCACGGGAGCGTGGACGATCCTCGAACCTAGTCCCGAGCTTCTGACTCCTGATCCCTGATCTGGCTCTGCTCGGTTGTATGGGCTTTCTCGCCCGTAGGCTTCATGGAGTTTCCCGATCCACAGCCCCCCTCCCGCCCACCGTCTTCCCCTTGACCTGGAAGGGCCTCAGAGTTTCCCGTCTACTCAGCTACACGTTCTACATTCTACGAAAGCCCAGGCGCCTGGCCAGGAAACTCTGCTCTACTCCACGGCAAAGGTCTCGGGGTGACGACCTTGGAACCTTCTCTTCTCTCTCTCTCTCCAGGTTGGCTGAGGGAAAAGGAGGGCACTCCTTGTTCCCACCCCAACTTCCCGGTGGCCCTTCCCTCCGGTCATGGGGACCTCTCAGTCCAAACCCCCTCTACACACCCTTAGGGTGTCTCCTCGCCAATCTCTCGACCCTTGGTCTTTCTGGCTACGTCAAACCAAAGAAGCTCTACCTGGCCACAATATAAACTCGACAATGTCTCTCTGTGGCCCGAAAACGGCACTTTCGATTTCAATATCCTCCAAGACCTAGATAATTTTTGCCACCGGACAGGAAGGCCTCAGAGATCCCTACGAACAAGCTTTCCCCCCTCACCTTTCCCCCCACCCCCGCTCTCGCCCCTTGCTTTACTCCTCATGTTCCACCCATCAGATCCTCCTCGCAAAGTCCTCTTTGTCCTCTCAGATCGGTCCTCAGCCCCTTTCTCTGTCTTCTGACTTTTTCTACCCAGCCCATCATTCTTCTCCACCTCGCCCGCTCCCACCTGCCCCTTACAACCCTGCCGCAGAATCCGCACCCCACGCTCTACCTCTGAGAACTCTAACCGCCCGCCTTCCCCTGTGCACTCTCCGCCGAATCTCCGCTCCCGTGACCGCCAGCAACCGAATTCACAGGTGGCTGGCCATTCCCTTCTCACTCTCTGATCTTCCTGAGAGCCCAAATCCTGAGAACGTGAGCTCCAAAACAGCCTTTCCCATCTAACACTCATTCTCAGGCCACCCAAAGGCTGCCTTCCGCAACAGCCTCTTCTATTCCCACGTCCATTCTACCCCTGAGGGAGGCAGCAGGAACTGAGGGCAGAGTCTGAGTCCACGTCCCATTCTCTATGTCCAGCCTCACAGATGGAGAGGCATCTCAGGTTTCTTTTTCCACTGACCTGACCACCTTTACTCCCCCGACATATGTCGCAAACTTCAAAAAATAAATACAGGTCCACAAAGCCCACAAAAAGACCTCGTTAACCTGACCTTTAAGGTCTTTGATAATAGAGACAAGGAGACCCAAATCCAAAATCAAAGGCGAGATCAGGCCAAGGCTGAGGCTCAGTAGGAGACCTTCCAGCTCCTAGCCACTGCTTTCAAACCCCAAACGAAGTGCCGGTCCTCCAACTGCAGGTAAATCGGGGGCTAAGCCTCCTCCGGGCCCATGCTTCAAATGCAGCAAGGAAGGACACTGAGCCAAGTCCTGCTCAAACCCGAGACCCCCGCCTGGGCCCTGCCCAAGGTGCGGAAGGGAAGGCCACTGGAACTCAGACTGTAGTCTGGCCCTCCGGTTCAGGCCTCAGCCAGTCCAGCAAGGCCACCCTCCGGATCCGGTTTGGAGCTCCCAGACCTCCTGGGACTGGCCACCGAAGAAGCTGCCCAGGCCCTGACAGGGCCCCACAGACTTACATCACCAGGACAGAGCCTTGGGTAACGACTGTGGTGGCAGGTAAGCCGATCTTCCTTTTAATTGACACTGGAGCCACTTATTCTGCCCTCTCCGAATTCCTGGGACCCTTGTCCACTCCTCACTCTCTATTATGGGGGTTGACGGATTAATCTCACAGCCATTAGCCACCTCACGTCTACACTGCATCTTACTAAATACCCCCATTCACTCTTTTCTCATTCTACGTCGGTGCCCAGCCAGGGCTACCATGCATCCCCTCATAAAACCCAGTTGTCCCAAACCACAGTCACCTACCTCAGTTTCACTCTCACCCCACAAGGCCAAGCCATTCCTGGGACTGTAAACACCTTATCTCCTTATCTCCTCTAAGACTGTCCCCTCCTCTGAACAAGAAATTTTCTCCTTTCTCAGGCTCACTGGGTACTCTCGCCTCCGGGTTCACAACTTTAGTCTTCTTGCAAAGCTCCTCTATGACATGACATGGCGAAGGGACCCCCCTCACTGAGCCTTTAGATCTCACCCCTTTCATGCTCTGAAAACTGCTCTGACCTCAGCGCCTTCTCACCCCGCCCCCTCCCCCACTCCACCCTTCCCAAAGAACAACTTTCTTGACTGCACAGGCTTATCAGAAACTGAGATCTTTATCTCTAGGAAAAATGCGGCAGTTTTAAAATTCAATCCGCTAGAGGCCTGGAAACAGGCTGCAGGGCCTACTCCCTCCTCCCCCTGCCTTTTCTCCAGCCTCATCTTCCACTGCTCCTTTCCTTCCCTTTCTCTTTTCCCTTGGTTAACAGCCCATTCTAACATTCCCTCCCACTTTCACTGCAACACAATCTCAATCACTCATCTGTCACCCCTTATTGGTAGCGCCATGGCTAAACTACCCTCTCAGCTTGGAGTGCCGAACTAGAAAAAGGAATCTCATACCCTTTAGTCCACCTCTTCTCCTTACACCTATCAGTTTGTCTCCGTGATCAGGGATTTTTCTTCCTCTGTGGGGAAAACACATACATCTGTCTCCCCATCAGCTGGATAGGAACCTGTACTCTCCTCTATTTACACCCAATGTAGATATAGTCCCCAATGATCGGTCATTACCTGTCCCCATAACCCATCATATCTGACACAAAAGAGGAGTCCAGATAATCCCTCTCCTCCTAACCCTCAGCATCACAGCAGGGGTTGGAACTTCCATAGGGAGCTTTACCCATACTTTGAAACCCTGTCTCAGGACCTACAAGAAACATGTGGATGCCCAGCAAGGGGCAAAACTGGGAAAACAAGAACCTTACCCCCAGGGTAACCTATTCTCCCCTTTCATGTCACTAGTGAGGCAACTGAGACCCCTACTCCTTTCCCCCCTAAAAATAACATCTAGGTCTTAGTTGTATTTCAGCTCCAGGCCCAGAAAAGCAGCAAAACCAGACAAGTGACGCTGTGGCAGCCTCAGGACCAGCTTTTACCTCCCAAGTGACTCAACAGGATCGCTCTCAAGACTTCACCAACCAGTTTGTTGGGGAAATCATGCTGCTGCACCCCTTCACCAACCAGTCTCTTGAGGAAATCATGCTGCTGCACCCCTCGTCCAGCACGGAAAACACTACCTGTTTTTCGCTCACTTACCCCATGGCTCCTCCCACTATTAGGCCCACTGGTATTTATTCTTTTAATTTTGCTCTTAGGCCCCTGTCTCATGTGCTGTTTCACGAGTTTTTTGTAGAACAGAATGCAGGCATTCACCAACCAGAAGGTGGGAGAGATCTATCTGGCCTTGAATTCAGAACCTAGAGACACCTATGTCACCAGAATCTATGAGACCCCTGGTAGATGCCCCTGACAACACCCCCTCTCAACAGGAAGTAGCTATGGAAGACGGACCTTCACCCCCTGACCTTGCCCAGACTCTCAATTTTTTTTTAATATTACCAAAAGCCTGGAATGATAAATCCTCCCTTCCCCCAACTGATGGACGGAGTATGACATAACCTGCACCTGCGGTCTTGACATTCCTGAGCACCTAACCAGGCACCTTATATGGACTATACATTGAACCACCAGTCAGCACCTGCCAAATACCCTAAGCTTTTGATTCCTAAGTACCTAAGTGCCTAATCATGTGCCTTATATGAAACCACCAATCAGCATGTGCCGAGTACCCTAAGCCCCATCCCTTCCCATTCCTCCCCTCAAAAGGCGTGTTCACCTCTGCACGTGTTGCTGTTCTCCCCTTGCGAGACAGCCCAGCAGGGTCCTTCTCCTCTAATAAAGCCTGTAGTCCTGGTTTTTCGGCCTCTCTCTCTCTCATTCTTTCAAAACCAATTTCTGTTGTTATGAGCTACCCAGTAAAGCAGGAATTTTAGGGGGATATAGGCAGCTTAGAGATTTTTTTAGAATTGGGGTCCATGGGAAAAAGCATGGGGCTGCAGATTAGTAGAAGGTACATTTCCATAACACAAGGAAGCCAGGTGCAGTTACATTTCCATAGGACAAGGAGGCAGCAACAGGTATATTTACATAAGACAAGAGAACTGGAAGTAGTCAAGAAAGGTCATATTTACAAAATAAAGAGAAGGAAGCCCTTCATTCAGAAGGAAGGAGGGGGGAGAACCTCACATGTCCCATGTGAGGTTCAACCTTTGAGACCAGGAGTTGCTATAGTAACCAGTATAAGGGAATAGTGACCAATCAGAGGGGATATAAAGGCACCAAGTTCTGCAGCCTATATAAGCCATGGGGAAAAAGAACCCAGTGGGACCCTTCTCCCCCTCCCCACGTGGGAGTCTATTCTGTGTCACTCTTCCCTCTCCCCATGTGGAAGTCTGTACTTGTTCTTCAATAAATCTCCACCTTTGCTATACCACTTTCTGTCCGTGGATTCATTCTTTGATTCTGGCAGACAAAGAATCCGTGGTCCAGTCCAAAAATTCGGTATCACCAGTCTCTGGTATTTTGTTATAGCTGCCAAATGGACTAAGATATCATTCCATATTCCCTTTGCCCTCAGCAATCACCTCACTGGGTCACAGATATTTGGTGAGATTTGAATCAATGGTGAGTTTACAATTTCTTTTTTTCCTTGTATCTGAAGTATGGTAGCAATCATCCCAGGTAGAAACTGCAGTTTTAACTTTAACTTTAACCCTGCTGTTTGGCTTCTGTACTTATTTGCTTGCTAAAACAATAGAAGTTATTTTGATTTTCTGAACTTATGTATGCTATCCCAATCGATTGAATACTCCATGGATGGTGGTTTGAATATCCCATTGATTATGATCTTACTGGTTATTGAAGCACATTCTTCTGTACCTGGGAACCAGGACAACACAATTACCCTAAATTGCCTCAGTAGCTACAGATAATGCATTCCAGTTGACCCAGTGGTCCCAAGACCAGGACAGCACAATTATTCTAAATTGCCTCATTGGCTCCAGATAATGTGTTTCTGTTGATTCAGTGATCCGTAGACCCAAAACTATACTTAATCTTTATAGATAACTAACTTGCTCAATTTCGCTTCTGTAACTGCTTTGTGCAAACCAGGTTCCTCATTCCAAACCCAAAGATGTAATTGATAACTTTGTGATATTCTGCATATATGCCAGATATGGCAAACCTTTCGGGGCTGTGAGATTTGGAGAGCTGATTGCCCCCTCATAAGCCGCCAGCCTTTAATAAATGACTCCATAATTCGACTTCTTTTTTTTTTTTTAATATATTTTATTGATATTTTACAGAGAGGAAGGGAGAAGGATAGAGAGCTAGAAACATCGATGAGAGAGAAACATCGATCAGCTGCCTCCTGCACACCTCCCACTGGGGATGTGCCCGCAACCAAGGTACATGCCCTCGACCGGAATCGAACCCGGGACCCTTCAGTCTGCAGGCCGACGCTCTATCCATTGAGCCAAACCGGTTTCGGCCATAATTCGACTTCTTGATTGAGGCGTCCTTTGTGAGATTCGGGGTACATTACAACATATCTTCTGACCTGAACTGAACACAGTCCAGAACTCAGAAGGGAGCATTGTGGTGCAGACAGAGAGAAATCTAGGAGAAGCTTGAGTCCAGACGCAGGAAAGGGAATTCCTACAGCTCAGAGAGAGTGGGAAATTTTCATTTCTCTTCTTTCTCTCTTGCAGGCAAGCCCACAGTGAGCCATTGAAAAGGGGCAGAAATGGAATGTTAGGGAACTAGCTAGTGTAAAAAATATTAATCATGCTCTGTTAACCATGATTGTTTTATTCTGATTAAAGAAGGCACATTCTACCCTGGCTGGCAGCCGCACTGGGGACCTGGGAGCTGACCTGGAGATGCAGCCTTTCCTCCCCATTTGGAGCTGCCTATTATCTTGGAAAGATTAACAAAGATTTGTTACAGAAACCAGAATCATCAGCCCTTTGCAGACCTCCAGTCTGCTTGCCTGTTAACTGCCCATCTGGCACTCCCTTTGGCTATTTCCCCAGGTAACCCCAGCCCTTGCATATCACTCAGCCCTTTAAAGATCCCCAGTCCTTTTGCATATCTGTAAACTGCCCATTTGCCCCTTTGCCTACTTTCCTTTGTGATTACACCATGACAGCAACAGTACCTGGCAGTAGGAGCCAAAACTGTGACGGAAAGAGACCTTTCTCTTCATTCAGTGGAGCCCTGGCTCCAGGAGGGCACCGCCAAACCTTATTGCTCTCCCCCGCCCACTGTTGCCTTATCTCTTGGTCCTAGACCTGATACAATCATAGAAGTGGCCAGTTTATAGCTGGAGGATCTAAAAGGGGAGCTCAGAGGATCAGAAAGTACCAAGAAGGTACCAAGAGTAAAGGACTTGGGAAAGTTACCCCGAGGTCAAAAACCTCCTGGGCTCAGCTGGCCTTAATTAACATAACAAGGACTTTGAGAACTGAGCTAATGGTTAGACTTCTGCCCAGAGTGACAGCTAGGTGACAACAAGTGAGACAGGTCAGAATAGCATTGCAAATGCTTCAAAAACTGAACTGACATTGGAACCACAGATTACAGAAGGCAGATAGGAATATGCAAAATGAATTTACCTGGGTTAATTGACTGCTAAAAGAAGAAAATATCAGCAATCTTCATAGCATTTAAACAAGACTCAGAGTGTCATTATATAATATTCATACTGTGCAGGATACAATTCAATGTCTGTGATACAATTTTGGCTAACTTCAATTTGCTCTTCCCTGATTTATGATTTTGCTGTGCTGGGTTAAAATTTTAAGATTCTAGGATTAATTTAAAAATGTAAAATTTGTAAAGGTTGCAATCCAGGGGAGTTTATTTTTTATTATTTTTTTAATAAATCTTTATTGTTCAGATTATTACAGGTGTTCCTCTTTTTTTTCCCCCCATATCTCCCCTCCACCTGATTCCCCACCCCACCCCATGCCCTTACCCCCCGCCACTGTCTTCATCCATAGGTGTAAGATTTTTGTCCAATCTCTTCCCGAACCCCTCACACCCCTTTCCCCCTGAGAATTGTCAGTCCACTCCCTTTCTATGTCCCTGATTCTCTATATTCACCAGTCCATTCTGTTCTTCAGATTTTTTATTCACTTGATTTTTAGATTCACTTGTTGGTAGGTATGTATTTGATGCCATTTTGTTGTTCATAATTTTTATCTTTACCTTTTTCTTCTTCCTCCTCTTCTTAAAGAATACCCTTCAGCATTTCATGTAATCCTGTTTTGGTGATGATGAACTCCTTTAGCTTTTTCTTGTCTGTGAAGCTCTTTATCTGACCTTCAACTCTAAATGATAGCTTTGCTGGGTAGAGTAATCTTGGTTGTAGGTTCTTGCTATTCATCACTTTGAATATTTCTTGCCACTCCCTTCTGGCCTGCATAGTTTCTGCCGAGAAATCAGCTGACAGTCGTATGGGTACTCCCTTGTAGGTAACTAACCGTTTTTCTCTTGCTGCTTTCAAGATTCTCTCTTTGTCTTCTGCCCTTGGCATTTTAATTATGATGTGTCTTGGTGTGCTCCTCTTTGGATTCCTCTTGTATGGGGTTCTGTGCGCTTCCTGAACTTGTAAGTCTATTTCTTTCACCAGGTAGGGAAAGTTTTCTGTCATTATTTCTTCTAATAGGTTTTCAATATTTTGCTCTCTCTCTTCTTCTGGCACCCCAAAAATTCAGATGTTGGTACACTTAAAGTTGTCCCAGAGGCTCCTTACATTATCTTCATATTTTTGGATTCTTTTTTCTTTTTGTTTTTCTGGTTGGGTGTTTTTTGTTTTTTCATATTTCAGATCTTTGGTTTGATTCTTGGGGTATGCTGACAGTTGAGTTTCTGTATATTCTTTATTTTAGACATTGTATGCTTAATTTCTGATTGGTCCTTTTCCATTTTTTTGGCATCCTCATTAAGATCCTTAAAGGTCTCACTAAGTTCCTCAGAGGTTTTTAGAAGATTCTTGAGTAACCTTATAAATGTGGTTCTGAACTCTATGTTGTCCAGTAGTTTGCTTTCCTCCATTTCTTTCATTCTTGACATGTTTCTTTGTCTCCGCATATTGGCCGCTTCCCTGTATTGATGGAGTGGCTTTGTGTGGTAGGTGACTTATAGGGGCCAGTAGCTCAGCCTCCCCAATCACTTGAGGTGGTACACCGCTCTTGGTACACCCCTTTGTGGGCTGAGTGCAAAGTCTTGGTGTAGTTAAGCCCTGATTGCTGTTGGTACACTGGGAGGAATTGACCTCCAGGCCAATTGGCTGTGAGGACCCGCTGTGTCTATAATGGAAAAACTGCTGTGCTGGAGACACGCTTATGGTGCAGGACTTGTTTCAGTGGGGCTTTGGTGCTCACTGAGTCTGCCTCTTGAATGTGTCACTTATGGATGTGAGGAGTTGAAATCTGGTGTCTCACACTGACCACTAGGTACACTGGCTTCTGGATCTCCAATGGGGTGCAGGTCAGCTACTGTCTGAGGCCACCCAGCAGGAGCTACAGCGAGAACTACAGTTTTCTCCTCTTTGCTTGGGGTTTGGAGGTTTTGGAGCTGTCTGACCCGGGCTGCAAGTTTGCTAGGTTAAGCTGCAATAGGGCAGGCCATTCATATGCTGAAGCCACTGCATGGAGCTTGGGTGGGTTTGTAGGTTGTGCGGGGCGGGGTCTCAGGGCGTCACTAGGCTAGGGCATGGCAAACAGCGATGGCTGCCAGTTAGCCGGCTCTGCATCTCCGACTGCATCCCCACATCCCTTGCCCCAGTGCAGTAAACAATTATTCCTGCGCGCAGCTCTCACTTTCCAACCCGATGGCAGACAGTCCAGCTTCTCCCCGTAGGAGTTTGGGTCCCCCGCGTCTCCTCAGAAACTGGATTTCAGAGTAATCGGGAGCTTGTCTCCCTTTGGGTTGAAAAAAGCAACGCCTGCCACCAGCCTGGATCGTGCACCTCCATACCTCGGCTTTTCAGCACTTGTGCACGTCTCAATGCTCTTTTCTCTTTCCTTCTAGTTGTAGAACTTTCACTCAGCCAGCTTTCCCATGGTTCTGGGTGATAGACGTTTTGTCTTTTAGTTTTGAAATTGCTGTGCGAGGCAGCAGTTTAGGTGTTTACCTATGCCGCCATCTTGGATCCTCCCCCAATCCAGGGGAGATTAAAACAAAGACCAGCCAGTTCCAAGACTGCTTGTGGTTAACAAATCATTATCTTCCCCATCGGAGGCAAAGCAGGAGGGGAAAGGAAAAGAAGAAGAAGAAGAAGAAGAAGAAGAAGAAGAAGAAGAAGAAGAAGAAGAAGAAGAAGAAAAGAAAAGAAAAGAAAAGAAAAGAAAAGAAAAGAAAAGAAAAGAAAAGAAAAGAAAAGAAAAGAAAAGAAAAGAAAAGAAAAGAAGCAGGAGGAGGAGGAGGAGGAGGAGGAGGAGGAGGAGAAGGAGAAGGAGAAGGAGAAGGAGAAGGAGAAGGAGAAGGAGAAGGAGAAGGAGAAGGAGAAGGAGAAGGAGAAAGAGAAGGAGAAGGAGAAGAAGCCAGAGGTTTCCAAAGCGGCAGAATGGGAGGTGGTATTTGGGTGCTTACAGAACTTGGCAGGGTGTAGAAATTTGCAAAACCCCCCAAGCATCATGCCCATTAAACATCCAGTTGTCAGCGTTGGTATTAACTGGGATGGGACCATAATGGGACCAGACCAGGATGGGAAGCTGGTGGCCCACGCCTGCTTGTGACGTCACAAACCCATGCAGGCCAGCCAAGGCAGAACTAAGGCTGACTTTGGGGGCATGGCAATAAGAGAATGGGCGGTTCTTGAATGAGGATGTACTGCATTCCAAGGGTGGTCCTGGAGGCATAGGACTCCCAGCCAGATTACTGTGTCCTTTCTTTGAACAGAAAGGACAATCATAGTTAACAGCATAATTCAAATAAAATGGTACTTTCACATTGAGTTATCCCTGCTACAAAATTAGTCAAGAAAATGCTTTAGGTTATAATTGGCTTTAAAAATCTCAAAGTTGCTAAGGTATAATAAATAGATGTAACTAAAATAAAGAATTTAGATAAAGCTTTTCAGTAAAAATCTAAAAGAGAACAGAACAGACAGGAATGAGACCCTTGTCCTGTCTTCCCCTCCCTATGTGACCCAGGATGATCTGAGGGAAGAGCCAAGGTGGCAATTTACAATCCCAGCCTCCCCCTTGGGAGGAGAACTATCTTGAAGGCTCCAACCACCATGAGGTCATTGCGCCATCAGAAACAAGTTTTTCTAGGCTGTGAAAGGAGTTGGAGCAGTAAAAAAAAAAAAAAAAAAAAAAAAAAAAAAGAGTTAAAAACTCTGCTAGAGGACCCACATGGCTCAGCTGACTAGCTAGACTAAAAGAAGGAGCAGTGATCTGAAAGTCGGCTATGGCTATCTGGGAAAGGGAGCTCATGGCTGGCCCTGGTGTGCTTCCAGCAGATGTAAGATTTCCAAACCCGGGACCCCCTGTGGGACCTTAACAACAAGGCCCATAGGGGACACATGAGAGATCTCGGGGAACTAATAATTAATGGGATTAGGAGAGCAGTTCCTGGTATCAGAACCTAAATAAAGCCTTCAATAGTCAGCAGGGCAAAGAAGAAGGGCCTTCCGAATTTTACCAAAGACTAAAAAGTCAAATGAGAAAGTACTCTGCGCCAGACCCTGAGCACCTTTTGGGCCAAGAAATATTATAAATTACATTTTGTCACCAGTAGTTGGCCTGACATCTCAAGAAAACTACAAAGGTAGAGAACTGGAAGGATAGAAGTGCAGAAAAGCTGTTAAAAGTGGCTCAGAATGTTTATGTACATAAAAATAAGAAAGGCAAAAACAGAAAATTAACATAATGTTACATGTTTCAATTTGCCTGCTCTTAGTTTTTATTACAGAAGGTCTCTTGTACTTTGTTGAAGGTATATTTTCTTGAAAGTAAAAGTGCATTTAAAGTGTGTTCATAAATGTCAATCTAAGAAATGCTGGCTGTTTACTTTTTGGTTATCATTGAAAAATTAAGGTTTACAAGTTGCTGATGGTATGACAGAAAGAAAGAATATTAGAGTAGAAATACTTAATGGAAGGACTAAGTCATGGTTATGCATTTTGAAGGGGGAAAAAAGGTGGTTTCTAAAGGTGGTTATTTCTGGAAATTGTAAAAATGTTTTTGAAAGTTGTAAAAATGTCTGTGAAGTTTATAAAGAAAAATGTTAAAAGGAAACTAATTAAATGATACAGGCCAGTAAGCCAGGACAAGCAGAACAGGGAAACTGAGATATTTAAACAACAGAGTGCAACCATCTAGAAAACTCTGTCTTCCCTAAACCAAGGACACTGAAAAGTCAATGATTTGCATTTTTCCTCCCTAAACAGAGGGTAAATAACTTATGCCAAAGTTCTCAGGAAGACTGATGGAAGAAATTCAATTAGTGTCATTTGCTGTCCACACCCAAAGACAAATGAAGTTAGAAAATAAGCCTTATTTTGGTCAGTTCTTTTCTAGTAAAGTAATTATGTTATATTCATCAGGTATTTAATAAAAAGACCATCTTTTAATCATAGGAACTGAAGTTTGCTGGTCTATGTTCCTGTATAATACACTTTAACATATAATCTTCTGGTAAAATCAAGTTTGACAACCTTCCTAGGGTTTGAATTTTAAGAAAAGTTTTTTGTGGTTTTTGTTTTTTTTTACCTAGAGTTGGCTGTAGGTGATTCCAATAGGCCCTGGAATGCCTCAAGATCTTCCGACAATGGAAAGTAAGGATCAAGGTTAGAAGGCCTCCTGACCCAAAGCCCTCTTGAGTTTCCGGTTCATCGCCATCAACCGGAAGACTACATTTGTTTTAATCAAGATTTGGTAGGGAAGGAAGTTGGAAGCCTCCTGGGAAGGAACTTATCTGTCTTGCTTACCACAGATTCTGCTGTTCAGAGTGCAGAGCAAGGTTGGACCCATCACACACGAATTAAGGGCCAACACACCTCAACTTGAACAGCCATACCAAGACATAGCCCCTTGAAACTGATGCTAAAAACTGTGAGTTGTCTTAATAACCATCATGTACTGGGTTCTATTTTCTTAAGGAAT
Organism: Plecotus auritus; assembly: GCF_963455305.1. Classification (NCBI taxonomy): domain Eukaryota; kingdom Metazoa; phylum Chordata; class Mammalia; order Chiroptera; family Vespertilionidae; genus Plecotus; species Plecotus auritus. The sequence goes on along the minus strand of NC_137785.1, from coordinate 30,531,911 downwards.
CTGGCAAATTGCAGGGGCTTACAATGTTGGCTGGAGAAACGTGTACAATCTGGATCATACTTACCCAGTTAAGTTATTGGTTATAGATAACTTGAATGACTTGCATATTTCAGCCTTTAGGTCAAAAGATTAGCTAGGACTAGATTTAGGAGTAGATGTCACAGGACAAGATCCCCTAGGCCACTGCCACCAGCATGCAAATAGAAGTAGGATATAAGGGAACGAATGCCTGGGTGGAATGGATTACATATTCTGCACACACCCTGAATAAAAGTGATTGCTACGCTTGCTTGGCGGGAAGGCTAGAGGCCCAAGTGGTCCCATTCCCATTTGGATGGACCTCAGACAGTAATGGGATGGAATGTGTGCTTGCCTTTTACCAGGAGGAAACCGCCTGGGGAAACGCTTCCTGTAAGACTCTCACCCTGTCATTCCCATCCAACAAAGGTAAAGAGCTAAGATCCGCCCCCTCCCCCCACCCTCAAAAAATAACCATCTGGCCCGTCCTTTGACATAAACTATACTAGTGCCTCTCAAGTGGAGGGAACAGTGCTCAGAGATTATGGGAAATGTATTCGGATGCATAAATGACCGAGTGTCCTCAGAAGCCCATCGTGCTGCACTGCCGATACCCTGTGCTGATGTCTGGTGGTGTCATGGGGGACCCTGACTTGTGGCCTTGCCCAGCTAATGGAGTGGAACTTGTGCTCTGATACAATTGGCTATCCCTTTCACATTGGCATATCGTAAACCTTTTTCAATGGACAGGCAGACAAGGAAGAGGAGAGAGTCTAGGGCAGCCTTGGGCAAACTACGGCCCGCGGGCCGGATCCGGCTGTTCTATCCGGTTCTCTTGCTCTCCCCTCCGCTCCTTTACTTTGAATTTATATTAGTTCACACAAACACTCCATCCATGCTTTTGTTCCAGCCCTCCGGTCCAGTTTAAGAACGCATTGTGGCCCTTGAGTCAAAAAGTTTGCCCACCCCTGGTCTAGGGGCTCCTTTGATCCCCATAGACACACAGATCCCATTGAGGTTCCAGGAGGAGTGCCAAGGAGTTTAAGGTTAGAGATAAAATTGCTGCAGGATTTGAGTCTGTCCTGTGCTGGTGGCCCACTGTGAACAAGAATGTGGTGGATTAATTATATTTTCTAGAACCAGCAAAGGCTCATTAACTACACTGGAGACGTAGCTAAAGGAATAGTAAACAGCTAGATGCCAACAGCAGGATGACCTGGGAGAGTAGGTTGGCCTTGGATACGATTCTGGCAGAAAAAGGAGGAACATGTGTAATGTTGGGGCCAGTGCTATACATTCATCCCTGACAACACAGCACATGGACCATCACTGAGGACCTAAGGCATTGGCAGCTTTAGTGATGAGTGAGCTGGGGCCTGGGATTGAGAGTCCTTTCTCTGATGCACTACAGCAATGGTGTCCACTTCACCCCTTTGGTAAGGAGTTACAGTGATGGGAGGTCACATCATCCCATGTCTTATCCAAGGATTAATTGAAACCTCATTGACCAAACAGCAAATTAGTCTTCCCTAGACACTGCAGAGCAGGAAAGTCAATGGATGTCAGCCGAGTTTGAAGAAAGAGTTTAAATAAAGAAAAGGGGGAAATTGTGAGAATAAACAAGTCATATTTTCTGTCAAAGAACAGTTTAGACAGCCCCCATGTTGGACTGTGTGACTTGGCAGCCACCATGTTGGCCACATGGCTTGCAGCTCCCCTGGGGGCCGCCATTTTGAAACGGCAAAGGCCAACCCCTCCCTTTGAATTAGCCAATCACGAAAGACTGTGTGCCTGAGCTCCAATCAAGAGCAAGGGACAGGTCACACGCATCAGAGATTGTAAAGCCAAGCCTCCCACCTGCTCGGTGTGCGTGTACTTCCAGACCATGTGCTCACCCTTCTACATAGAAGTAAAGATGTTTGCCTTGGGGAGATAAGGACACATATGTAATAACTTTATCAATAAAAAAAATAATTAATTAATTTTAAAAAAACATGTTTGCCTTGCTGCCTGGCTCCCAAGTGTGTTTGTGTTCTACCAGGACCCCTAACTTGGGGGGCTCACCTTATTTCTAACATATGAAAAATAATTTAAATCGGCTTTTGTAAAAGTGCTTAAAGAGCAATTATAAACATTCTTGAAACAAATATTAAACTAAAAGATATCAGCAAAGAAATAGAATATATAAAAAAGGGGAAATTTTGCACTAAAAAGACACAACATAATTAAAATAAAAATTCACTGATGGACTCAATATGGACATGATAGAAGGGAGACAGTAAACTTAAAGGTATATCATCAGAAATTATCCAATCTGTACTGTGGAGGGAAAGAAGACTTTTAAAAATGAATAGAGCTTTAGAAACCTGTAGGATGACAGCAACAGTTCTAACATTTGTATCCCAGAAGGGTAAGAGCACAGTGCTGAAAAAATAATTTTTTAATGTATGAAGAAATAATGGCTGAAAACTTTCTAAGTTTGGCAAGAAAACATAAACTCACAGATTGAAGAAGTTGAGTAAATCCCAAAATAGGTTAAAGCCAAAGAAATCCATGCAAGACAAATCATAATCAAATACTAAAACCAAAATACAGACAGAAAAATAACTATATATATAGTTATTTTATATATATTTATTATATATATATATATATATATATATATATATATATATCCTGGTGCATGAAAATTCATGCACTGGAGGGGGGTCCCTCAGCCCTGCCTGCTCCCTCTCAAAGTCCGGGAGCCCTCAGGGGAGGCAATCCAGCGATCAGGGGAAGGCGACACCCCATCACACCTCTGCTGCTGCCACTGCCAGCAGCACAAGCCTCAGCCGGCCCTGGTTACCTGAGCCTCAGGCGGCCCTGGGTGGCTGGGCAGCCGCCATCCAAGGTTTGCCTGGTCCTCGGGCCAGCCGCCATCTGAGGCTTGCCTGCACCTTGGGCCAGCCTTGGGCGGCTTGGGGGCTGAGGGGTCTGGGGGACTCTGGAGGCAGGCGGGCAGAGCGGCCGGGCCCATGGGCCCAGCCTTGCCATGTGCCTGCTACCCCGGTGGGGCTGAGGGGACTGGGCACTGCCATCTTGTGGCTGTGGGCGCCACCATCTTTCAGGGCATGGCAGTCAATTAGCATATTTCCTCCTTATTGGCTATGGCAGTAGTCAGCAAACTGTGGCTCGCGAGCCACATGCGGCTCTTTGGCCCCTTGAGTGTGGCTCTTCCACAAAATACCACGGCCTGGGAGAGTCTATTTTGAAGAAGTGGCATTAGAAGAAGTTTAAGTTTAAAAAATTTGGCTCTCAAAAGAAATTTCAATCGTTGTACTGTTGATATTTGGCTCTGTTGACTAATGAGTTTGCCAACCACTGGGCTATGGGCACTGCCATCTTTGCGATGTGTGAGGGTCAATTAGCATATTCCCTCTTTACTAGATAGGATTTTTTATTGCCCTAGCTGATTTGGCTCAATGGCTAGAGCATCAGCCTGTGGACTGAGGGGTCCCAGGTTCAATTCTGGTCAAGGGCACATGCCTGGGTTGTGGGCTTGGTCCCCAGTCGGGGGGGTGCAAGAAGCAGCCAATCGATGAGTATATTTTAAATATATTTTTATTGATTTCAGAGTGGAAAGGAGATGAAAGAGAAAATAAGACTTGTGAGGGCTAGCTATTTGAATCTGTGCCAGTATCCTGCCTTCTGATGCACACTCTTGCTTGCCGATAAACTCCATTCTTATCAAACTTTATTCTTATCTGTGATGCCTGTCCTGCCTTGCAGGACCTGTTTCCCGGAATACTCCCATCCCGTTTTACAGAGGCCATAAACCATGAACCATATACAACTGGAGGGGCTGGCACCAGTGCTGGCAAGCCTCTGAGTGTGATCTCACTTCTCCCATCCCAACTCATGAGGGGGGCTGCAAAGCCCGTGAAAAGTCCAGAAACCTGATCCATATTTGGGGGACAAAGAGACTAAGGGTATAAAAGAAAAGCTTCGTCCATATTCATCACTCAGGATTTGGAGACTGACTTCCCTGAGACATGGCTCTAGTGCAATCTGCAATAACGGCTACTTTTCTGAATATCCTGAGTGCCTGGCTGATTAATTGTCCCAGTGGGCCACCAGCACAGGACAGACTCAAACCCTGCGGCAATCTGATCTCTAGCCTTAAACTCCTTGGCACTCCTCCTGGAACCCCAATGGGATCTGTGTGTATATGGGGATCAAAGGAGCTCCTAGACTCTCTCTCCTCTTCCTTGTCTGCCTGTCCATTGAAAAAGGTTTACGATATGCCAACATGAAAGGGATAGCCAATTGTATCAGAGCACAAGTTCCACTCCATTAGCTGGGCAAGGCCACAAGTCAGGGTCCCCCATGACACCACCAGACATCAGCACAGGGTATCGGCACCCACCAATGCAAAAAAGAAAAAGTATCTCTCCATTTTACTTGTATGAAATCCTAGAGATGTCCCCACTTTACTTTCTCCTGCCTTTTTAATCTACCACCAATGGATTTCACATCTTCCTTGTATTGTCCCCTTACACATTTTAATGTGTAAAATAAACTGTAAAACTGCTATTCCTCAGAGCATTTTCTCAGTCCTTTAAGATTTCGCTTCTGGGTATGGCCCTCAACACTTGACTTAAGTAAACGTTTTAAATGTTTCTTTAGATTTGGAATTTCTTCTGTTAACAGTAGGATTCACCAGTGAAGCTATCAGGTCTAGAACTTTTCTTTTTTGGGGAGATATTTTATTCCTGATTCAATCTCCATACTATTATAGGTCTATTCAGAGTTTCTATTTCTTCATGATTTAGTCTTGTTAGATTTTCTGTTTTAAGGCATTTGTCCATTTCATATAGATTATCCAATATGTTGGTGTATAATTGTTCAAGTACTCCTATAATCATTTTAATTGTGTAGAATTAGTAATAATGTTCTCACTTTCACTTTGATTTTTTTAATTTGAGTCTTCTCTTTTTTTCTTCATTAAAGGCAATTTTATTAATCTTTTCAAAGAACCAATTTTTGGTTTCACTGATTTTTCGCTATTGTTTTTCTATTATCTACTTTGTTAATCTCTACTCTAATCTTTATTTTTCCTTTCTTCTGCTAGCTTTGAAGTTAGGAGTTACAATGGATGTCAGCCGAGAGCAGGAATAAACAGGGTTTAGTTTGTTCTTCTCTCTATAGTATCTTAAATTGTAAAGTTAGGTTGTTGATTTGCCATCTTTCTTACTTTTAATGTAAACATTTGTAGCTATAAATTTCCCTCTAGCGCTACTGTTGCTGCATCCCATAAGTTTTGGTATATTGTGCTTTTGTTTTCACTCATCTGTAAGTATTTTGTAGTTTCCTTGTGATCTTTCTTTGATCCATTCATTTTTTTTAGTGTATTGTTTAATTTCCAACATTTTTTGAATTCTTTAGTTTTACTTCTGTGATTGATCTCTAATTTCATCTCATTGTGGTCAGAGAAGGTACTTTTTAGGGTATCTATTTTTAATATATAATGAGTCTTAATTTGTGACCTTACATATGATATATCCTGGAAAATGCCTAAGTACCTTTGAGAAGAAAATATATGCTATTCTTAAGAATTCTTAAGAAGAATATGCATGCTTATAATACGTTGGGTAAGGTATTATACATGCCTGTTAGATCCAGGTGGTTTATTGTATTAACTCCTCTATTTCCTCACTTATCTTTTGTCTGGTTGTTCTATTTATTATTGAGAGGAGGATATTGAATTCTTCAACCATTATTGTAAAACTTAAATTCTGTCAGTTTTTGTTTCATATTTTTGCATGATCTGTATAGGTTTGTAAAGGTTTATAATTAATGCAACTTCTTGTATTGAATTTTTATTAATATATAATATACTTTTTTGTCTCTTGTAACATGTTTTATTTAAACTCTATTTTGTCTGCTATTATTATAGCCACACACTCTCTTCTGGTTACTATTTGATGGAATATATTTTTTCCATCATTTCACTTTCAATCTATTTGTATCTTTGGCTCTAAAACGAATCTGTTGTAAACAACTTACGTTTTTATTCATTCTGCCAATCTGTCTTTTAAATATACATATATTTTTATTGATTTCAGAGAGGAAAGAAGAGTTAGAGAGAGATAGAAACATCAATGGTGAGAGAGAATCATTGAATGGCTGCCTCCTGCATATCCCCTACTGGGGATGGAGCCCACAACCTGGGCATGTGTCCTGTCTGGGAATTGAACCATGACCTTCTGGTCATAGATGGATGCTCAACCCATGAGCAACACTGGCCAGGCTCAATCTCTGTCTTTTAATAGGAGAGTTTAATTCATTTGCATTTAAAATAATTGCTAATAAGGAGGGACTTACTTTTACCCTTTTCCTTTTAAATTTCCAAATATCTTATAGTTTTTTAGTCTCTCATTTCCTGCATTACTGCCTTCTTTTGTGTTCAGTTGATTTTTTTTTAAATAAGAAAGTGTTTCAATCTCATTTTCTTTTGTGTATGTGCTATAGCTATTTTCTTTGTGTTTACAATGGGAATTATATTTAATATCCTAAAGTTATAACACTCTAATTTGAATTTATACCAGCTTAATTTCAATAACATAACAAAACTCTATTTCTTTTGGTTACTGATGTACAAACTATAATTTTATACATTATCTCTTAAATTGTGTAGAAACAAAATGTGAAGTTACAATCAAAAGGTGGGGGTAAGGGAAGAGATCAACAAAAGGACTTGTATGATGCATATAAGCCTAACCAATGGACACAGACAACAGGGGAGTGAGGGCATTAGTGGAGGGAGGGGGTTGGGGAGCACTGGGGGCATAAGGACACACATGTAATATCTTAATCAATAAAGAAAAATAAATAAATAAAATGTATTAGTCACTTAGATCATATAGAATATAAAAAGTGCAGTTAGAAATCATAATATTAGCTTTAAAATAATATTAGCTTTTTATTTGCCCACATATGACATTGTGATTTATAATAAGAAATATATGTATAGTCTCTGTCCCCATTTCTGGCACAGAACTTCTAAAACCCTTGGAATTTTCTGTATGAGAGTGATAAAGTTGCCTTTTATTATTTTAATGAGGAAACTTTTGGAAAGTGTCTAAGAATGGGGGCTGGTTGCCAGTGCAGCCAACCATATGGTTAAGAGTAGGAATTTCTAGTCTCACCACCCCATTCCTGGGATGGAAGAGGGACCAATGATTTAATCAATCATGCTTATCTAATGAAGTCTCCATAAAAAAAAACAAAAGGACAGGGTTCATAGAGCTTCTGGGTTGGAGAATACATGGAGATTTGGGGAGAGTGGCACACTCAAAGAGGACATGGAAGCTTTGCAACTCTTCCCCTATATCTTGCCCTATGCATCTCTTCCACCTTGCTATTCCTGAGCTATATCCTTTTATAATCTATACTAGAGGCCCAGTGCACAAAATTCATGCACAGATAGGGTCCCTAGGCCTGGCTGGCAATCAGGGCCAATTGGGGCCTTCCGGCTGCCAACCTGGGCCTCCTTTCCCTGGCTGCCAGCTGCCTGCCACGGCCTCCCTTCCCTGGCTACCAGTGCCAGCTGGGGCCTTCCTTCATTCCACACCACACCCTGGTGGTCAGCATACATCATAGTGAGCAATAGAACTCCTGGTCACCCAAACTCCCGCAGGAATACTTTGCATATTAGCCTTTTATATGTATAGATATATAAAAGCCTAGGAGACCGTCTGACTATTCAGCCATTCAACTGTTCAACAGGTAGCTATGACCTACACTGACCACCAGGGGGAAGACACTCAATGCACAGGCATGGAAACATAGAACAGACTGATGAATCTCAGAGGGAAGGAGGGACGGGGGAGGATGAGAAGATTAACTAAAGATCTTATATGTATACTAGAGGCCTGGCGCATGGATTTGTGCACTGGTTGGGTCCCTCAGCCTGGCCTGTGGGGATTGAGCTGAAACTGGAAGTTTGATATCCCCTGAGGGGGCCTGGATTGTGCAGGCCAGACCGAGGGACCCACTCTCCCCCCAGTGCATGAATCCGTGCACTGGGCCTCTAGTAAATCCATAATCTAGTAAGTAAAATGTTTCTCTAAGTTACGTGAGCCACTCTAGAAAATTAATTGGAAAAAAAAGGGGGGTTGTTGGAACCTCCAGATTATAGCCAGTAGATCATAAACATAATCTGCATTGCAATTGGCATCCGAAGGGGGAGCAGTTTTGTAGGATTGAGCCCTTAACCTGAGGAATCTGATGCTAACTTTGGGAAGATAGTGTCAAAATTGTTGAATTATAGGACACAATTGGTGTTGAAGAATTACTTGGTGTGGGGGTAAAAAAACCACATGCCAGAATTGGGTGCTGAATCTCACCATATATTTTAGCTTTATTGAGATCTTTATTTTTTCATGTGGCTTCCAGTTACTATCTAGTGTATTTTCATTACATCTTGCAGAACCTCCTTAAGCACTTGTTACAGGGTATATCTAATAGAAATGAACTCCCTTAATTTTTTTTTAATCTAAGAATATCTTAATTTCTCACTTTTGAAAGACAATTACTGGATATAGACTTCTTGGTTGACATTTTGTCTTTTAGCACTATGAATATATCAGCTCATTGCCTTCTGTCTTCCCAAGTTTCTGATGAGAAATTTGCTGATAATATTATTGAGGAGCTCTTATATGTGATGAGTCACTTCTCTCTTGGTGCTTTTAAGATCTTTCTTCCTTTGGTTTTTGAAAGTTTGATTATAATGTGCTGCAGTGTCTCTTTGAGTTCATCTTACTCAGAGTTTGCTGAGCTTCTTAAATGTCTATCTTTATATCTTTCATCGAATTTGTAACTTTTCAGCCATTATGTCTTCAAATATTCTCTGTATCTCTTTCTCTCTTTTCCTTCTAGCACTTCCACGATGTATATTTTAGCCTGCTTAAGGGTGTTCCATAGGTCCCTTAGGCTTTGTTCACTTTCAACCCTTTTTCTTTCTGTTCCTCAGACTCAATAATGTCCATTGTCCTATCTTAAAGTTCACTGATTTTTTTCTTGTCTGCTCAAATCTGTCATTAAATCCCTCTAGTGAATTTTTTGTTTCAGCCATTATACATTTTAGTTCCAGAATTTCTTTTGGGGTTCACACTTACATTTTGTTCACGCATCATTTTATTGACTTTCTCTGCATATACTTTTAGTTGTTTGAGCATCTTTCAGTTGTTTTAAAGTCTTTGCCTATTAGATATGCTGCCACATAATTTTCAGGGACAATTTCTGTTGCTTTATTTTTTCCTTCAAATGTGTTGTGTTTTCCTGTTTCTTTGTATGCCTTGTGAATTTTTTTTGTTGAAAACTGGACACTTGAATATAAAATGTGCTAACTCAGGAAATCAGATGTTTGCCCATCCTTAAGGTTTGCTATTTTTTTGTTATTGTTTTGGTTATTGATTTTTTTATTGTTGTAGGTTGTCTCTGTGCCAAAGAGCAGCCTGATGTGTAAATTTAAGGTCTTCTGGGGTCTTTTCTGAACCTGCACATTTCCCTGGGTGTTCATTGTTACATTATAATTTTCTCTGTATATGCAGTGTTTTTGAATGCCTTAGTGTTTACTATCCAACTCCTAAAAATAAGGGGGGGATGCAATAAAGGTGGGGAAAAGAGAGCACCGGCCCTTTAAATCTCCTCAAAGTCATTTTGGCTGGTTAACAACATGGGGGAAAGTGCAACATCATTGACTACCTGTCTTTTGGTCTGAAACTCTGTGATCAGAAGCAGCAATCAGTGATCATAGCACAGATCCTTAATATTTGGAGGACAAAAATGCTTTTTGCCCATTCTTGTCCTGGAGGGTATGTGCAAGCTGCTCCAGGAACACATTCACAGCTGCCTGCCATAGGTCTGGGTTTGGGAGATGAGTAGCTGCTACTGTGCTAGGATCCAAAGCTGACTGAAATTAACCAAAATTTACCAGCCAACCCTTGTCCTGGAAGTTGTCAGCCTTCAATAGACCCCAGAGTACTTTAGTAGACTCCCCATCTATTTCACTTCTAAGAGATTACCATGATAAATTAATGAATGCCAAAGACCTCTATTCTTAATACTGTTTTGACTTCACTAGCAGTAATCATGCCCACCTTATCTTGGACATATAAGTGCCACCACATCCCTACCACCCCTGGATCTCATTATACCTATTGCACTTAGAGATCCCAGTTCAATTGTGAACAATTCTAGTAGCATTTCTGACCTACAAAAAAGAGCCACCACAAAGCTCTTCAAGGATGCCAGGACCTCCCCTCATGAATTTATTTCTGATAGCTACATGATAGTTAATAATAGTGATTGTCTATTAGATAGTAGATCTTAAGTGTTCTCACCACAGGGAAAAACTCCTGTGTCCCCTTGACCCTACCAGTGTATGTGGATAAGCAATCTTAAATGACAAAAGTACTTGGTGTTCCAATATCCCTCAGCCTGTGTTTTTTTCCCCTCAGCTTTATTGAGGTATAATTGACAAATAAAATATGTATATAATTAAGGTATACAACATGGTGCTTTGGTATATGCATACATTGTGAAATGATTACCAAGTCAAGCTAATAACACTGCCATCACCTCACGCAATTATCCTTTTTCTTCCCTGTAGTGAGAACACCTAAGATGTACTCTCTTAGCAAATTTCAGTATTACTGTAATATATACAGTATTATTAACCATAGTCACTGAGCTGTACATTAGAACTTCAGAATTATTTATCTTATATAACTGAATTTTGTGCCCTTTGACCAACATCCCTCCATTTTTCCCATCCACCCCCAAGTCCCTAGCAACCACCACCTATCTACTCTTTTCTTTATGAGTTTGACATTTTTAGATTCCACTTACAAGTGATATCATTCAGTATTTGTCTTTCTGTGTCTGGCTTACTTTATTTAGCATGGTGTCCCTCAAGTTCTAAGCCTTTAGAGAGATTCCGCTAAGGCAGGGGTCAGCACATAACCACCTACAAGCTGTTTTTGTATGGCCTGCAGTCTAAAAATGGTTTTTACATTTTTAAAATGAAATAAAATCAAAAGAAGAATAATATCTGTGACATGTAAAAATTTGTCATGAAATTCAAATTTTAGTGTTTGTAAACTTTTATTGGAACACAGCCATGCTCATTCATTTATAAGTTGTCTGGCTGCTTTTCTGCTACAATGCGCAAGTTGAATAATTTTAACTGGCACTGGCCTGTAAAACCTAAAACATTTACTCTCTAGCTTTTTATAGGAAAAGCTAGCTGACACATGCTCTACAATATACCAAGAACTTCTGACATTTCAACCTAGTATAGGTCACCTTTGGGTCCACATATCAGTCAACCACACAAACTGTCAAAGCTATTCTTAGCTCCTGAAGCTCAAACATTGAATCCAGAATCTCTGCTTTGTGAGGCAATCTATATATATAAAAACCTTAAGCGACTTTTACAACTGATAGACCGATGACTGGTCAACCGGTCGTTATGACATACAGTGACCACCAGGGGGCAGACTGTCAATGCAGGAGCTTCCCCATGGTGGTCAGTGTGCTCCCACAGCCAACCTCTCATGGCTGGCCCTGATCACTGGCCAGGCCAAGGGACCTCACTTGTGCATGAATTCATGCACCAGGCCTCTAGTATCAATAAATTTGGCTTGATCTAACTTTATATTCTTTTGCCTAATTCCACACTTTTAACATCTATTTCCACATATATTTTCCAGTTTTATGTTTACATAAATAGGCAAACAGAAATTGGCAATTGTTTTGATGTTACATTGCACCTCTGTGTGGGTCATATTTTGTACCTCCCCCTTTGGATTCTGTTGAGAGTTGGGCCTAATTATAGGTCTTAGAAGCAAGAAGGGATGATGGGAACAGGTCCTGAGAAGTATCTGCAGGGCCTTGCTGGGCAGCTACCTTAGGCAAGGCCGTTACATTTCTTTAGGCAAGAGGAAACCACCCTCTTCAGCCAGGAGTGCAATTTGCTTCTATGATCAAAGGGAATTCAGAAGAATTGAGGGGTTTTAGATCCCAGGCTTATTAGAATCTTTTCATATGTCCCCGTCCCAACTTTCAGGATCCCACTCCTTTCCAAACAATGCCACAACTTTAAAAAGAGACCCTGTGAGACTGGAAGTTCCATTTGTGCTGAATCCAGTCACCCACAGGATTTGACTTTGAGTGTGCTTTACAGAACTCTCTCCCGTGTGGCCATGGGAAAGCAGTTTCTTTCAGAGCAGTCACGGAAGTTTTCAAGTCCCTCTTATATATCCTGAGCTGGAAATTTAAAGCTCTGAGCTCACCATTTTCTTTCCCTAAGTTTTCACCACAGTTAGAAGCAACCAACCAACCCCATTACACTCTTTATTTTTACTTAATTGTTCTATGGAAGCAAATACTTGTCCACTCAGAGCTTTGCCTTATGTAGGAACCTCATACAGGAAACTACTGGTAATGATCTGAATAACTGTTTCCCCACTTCAGGCCATGAACTATTTGTCCCCTTTACTACTGGAAACTGGGTCATTAATTACTTTAAAACCAGTTAGATCAGAGAACCAATTAAAAAAAAAAAAAAAAGACCCATAACTCATCCTTAAGATTCTATTCTTCTGGAGCCACTCTGAGACCAAATTCTGTGTCAGCAAAGCAGAACCATACACACACTCACACACAAACAATTTGTTACAGGAATTTGACCTTTCACAACTGTGGGAGCTGGTTAAGCTGTCTCTGTAAGGCTGTTAACTCTGAGCTTATCCTGGAACTTGAAGTCCATGGGACAGGCAGTGAGGAAGGGAAGATGATGTAAGGTTGGGGAGATCAAGAGCAATCTGCAACCCACAAGCAGGGGCTGGAGTCCATGGATATGGACTGAACCCCATGTTATTCTCTTTGCCTTTTACCTTGGTGGTGCAGGTGTCCTGCTGAAACCAGGGCCTCTTGTGATGGGGCTAAGCACACACCTGGCCCAGGAATGGGAGAAACTGAAGGAGGCTCTAGGGGGAAGTACAGCACTTGCAGGCCTACTTGCTATCTTACATGTAAGCCACAAAAGGCTGCTGCTCCAACCTCTACCCAGCAAATCTCCCAAGAGAACATCTCTGTGGCCCTCCCAACCATAAGCAGAGAGACATGGGAAGAGGAGTTCTGGAAAATGTAGATTAACCTAGATGAGTGGACACATTACAAAGCCAATTTAGAAGATGTTTGATGTTTCAAATCCTGTTTAATCTCCCATGAGCAGGAGCTGAAGCACATTGACTCATCAACCTCCTTAAAGCAAACACACCTTACTGAAGCAAGCATTGAAGGTCCCTCCCAATACCCCAAGAAAAGCACAATCTAGCTTCAGATGAGTAATCAGACTTCTTTCAGTTAATGTAATTTGGCTTTAATTCTTCCAGAATAAGAACCTTGTCATTGTTGTACTCAGGAGGCTGGCTGCATTACAGGAGCCACTCTATTAGCTCTTGGCAAGAATCTCTCCCCTGATGTAAGAGTGAAGGAGGAGGCTGCAGTTCAAAACTTCACATAAAAAAGTGTCCTGTGCCAGAGGGGTCTGGGCAGCAGATGACAGCCTTTGGAGAGCCCTGGGGCCACAATTGGAGAGATCTCTAATGCTTCTCCAAGTCTGAGATTCAGTGTTCTGTCCCTGGAGGTTGCAACAGACTCCAGTATTATTCTCCCTGATGGCACTCAGGATGCCCTGGATTCAGCTAAAAGGCTCTGCTTTTCAGTTTCCTCTTGCAGTTAGAGGTGGATAATCAGAAGCAAGTAGAAGTCTTTGGGATGGGATCTTGGAAACTCTCTAAAAGGAACTGAGTCACCTAGTGGTTCCTTTCTCTTATCTTTTTCTTTTATAAAATTTTTATTTATTGATTGATTTTTATTTTTTTAAATATATGTTTATTGATTTCAGAGACGAAGGGAGAGGGAAAGAGATATAGAAACATCAATGATGAGAGAGGACCATTGATTGGCTGCCTTCTGCATGCCCCCTATGGGGGATTGAGCCCACAACCCGAGCATGTGCCCTTGACCGGAATCGAACCCGGGACCCTTCAGTCCACAGGCCAAAGCTCTTATCCAGTGATCCAAACCAGCTAGGGCTGTTGATTGATTTTGAGAGAGAGAGAAAGATCAATTTGTTGTTCCACTTATTTATGCATTCATCAGTTGCTTCTTATAAGTTCCCTGACCAGAGACTGAAACTGCAACCTTGGAGTATCGGGATGATGCTCTAACCAACTGAACTACCCAGCCAGGACCCACCTTTTTCTTTTCCTCTTGCCTCTTTTTTTTCCCTGGAATGTGGCATTGTTATCAGGGAAATTGAGGTGTCCCTTTCCCCTCTGCATGCTGGGGGTGGAGTCCTTACGATATCTCAAGGAAAATAATTTTCTGAGACTCTCACAGGAGGATGAGTGGGTTTTATTTGTGTGGAATTACATCCCTGGGTTTCCAAAGTCCCATTTCTCTTAATCCAGTTATAGAAGTGTAGCTGGGGTTTCAGTAGAGCTGGAAGCAAAGCCGGTGTCTAGAGTTTCCGTTCTGTGTTGCAGCCAGATCCAGTTCAGAGCAGGCTTGTTACAGTCCATTAGTCTATTGTGTGTGGGGTTCACAGGGCCCATGATGAATACAGGAAGCAGGAGCCTCACAAGCTAGGAGTCAAACACAACACACCAAGAGCAATCAAGAGAGCGAACTCCTTTGTTTAGGGGATTAAATATCCCAAATTTCACACCCTTGCAGAGGCCACACCCATTCTGGCCAATGACCTGTTCCCAGGTGTGATTGACAAATACCTTTCCAATGGCACCCCAACTGTACTGGGCGTGCGTAGACTCTCCTCCCCGTCCAGTCTCTTCCCCCAGGAATCTGCAGGGAGCAGACTGGTGGCTCCCTGGGGAGTGTAAAGCTTTAGCTTCCTGGTGAAGCTGCCCAAATGACATGCCTATAATACTTGGCCTTCCCTTTGCCCCTTTCCTGTTATTAATAACTAGTTACCATGTTATCAGCATGATGGCTGAGCTTCTGCAGCCACTTCATGACCTTGAGGATTAGAGCCACATGCTAAGGGTAGAAGAGCAATAAGTCATTGGGAGTCTGGTCCCTTATTACATCAAGGAACCCCTTCCCCAGCCTTAGACTACACACCTCAATGTTCTGTTATGTGTCAGAGAAATAAACCACTTTCTTTAAGCCACTATTGTTTCTGGCTTAAGTCTCTTGCAGTTGAATACAGTTTCTGCTTCCAGAATTTTTGCTACGTGAGATAATGAATCCCTTTGTGGCAAGCTGTTCACCAATATCCAGAAGATTATAGTTTCCTGCCCTCTTGAGCTCAAATATGGCCTGGTGGTTTGCTTTGACCAATGAAATGTGCGCAGACATGCTGTGTGCCCCTCCCTGGCAGAGGCTACAAGTGCCAGTGTGTGTCTCACCTCATTCTCTTTTTGTCAGTGATAACTAGAAATGTTTCTGATAGCAGCTTCTCCATCAACTTGGGTTGCAGCATCGCTCCCAGCTGACCCGCAGTGAGCATGCAGTGTGAGTGAGAAACAAACTTCTGTTGTAAACTACTTAGATTTTGACCTTATTTATTTCTGTCAATTTTCAAAAATGGGCTGGCTTGATATAGGGAATTAGGGGTTGACCAGTTCTTTGGAAAGGCTAGTTGAATGGGCTCTAGTCTATGACTTTGCAAATGATTCCCAGGACATGACTGTGAGGAAAACCTCACTCCTCCTGTGTCTCTCCTTTGCTCTCACACACAACTACCACACTCACAGCACTTCTGATAGCAAGTGTGTGGGTTCTTTTCCCCACACCAAGCAATTCTCTGTGACACCAGCTGGGTGTCTTACAATTCAATTCAATCCAACACTAACTTGAGTTAGTATAGACACCACAGGTTAAGGGCTCAGTCCCACAAGACTGCCCCCCTCCACTTTAGATGTCAATTGCTACCAGGTCCCCATGTTACCCACAACTTCTGTCCAAGTTGGCTACAAATTGGAGGTTCCCATGACCTCCCCTGCTTGGATTTGGCTATTTGCTGGAATAGCTCACAGAATCAGGGAAATGCTTATGTTTACCAGTTTATTATACACTGAGTGGACAGATTATTATGATCTCTGAATGCATAATAATCTGGCCACTCAGTGTATATCCTATATAATAAAAGGCTAATATGCAAATTGTCTCCTCAACCAGGAGTTCGACCAGCAGGCAGGCCGGCCAACTGCCCATGTCCCCTCCCCCTGGCCAGACTGGCCAGACCCCACCCATGCATGAATTCATGCACCGGGCCTCTAATACACACACACACACACATACACACTGAGTGGCCAGATTATTATGCATTCAGAGATCAAATAATCTGGCTACTCAGTCTATAACTAGAGGCCCAGTGCATGGATTCGTGCACCAGTGGGGTCCCTTGGTCTGGCCTGCACCCTCTCGCAATCCGGGACCCTTCAGGGGATGTAGGACTACTGGTTTCGGCCCAATCCCCGCAGGCCAGGCTGAGGGACCCCACTGGTGCACAAATCTGTGCACCAGGCTTCCAGTATGCATATAAGATCTTTGGATAATCTCTTCCTGCCCTCCCCCCTCCTCCCTTCCCTCTGAGATTCATAAGTCTGTTCCATGTTTCCATGCCTGTGTGTTGAGTGTCCTGATGGTCAGTGCGTGTCATAGCTACCAGTTGAACGGTCGAATAGTCAAATGGTTGGATGGTCGCTTAGGCTTTTAAATATATAGAATAGAGGCCCAGTGCACAAAATTTGTGCACAGGGGCAGGGGTCCCTCAGCCCAGCCTGCAACCTCTCCAATTTGGGACCCCTCAGGGGATGTCCGACTGCCTCTCACAATCTGGGACCGCTGGCTCCTAACCGCTTGCCTGCCTGCCTGCCTGATCGCCCCTAACCACCTCTGCCCACCTGATTGTCCCTAACCACCTCTGCCTGCCTGTCTGATCACCCCTAACTGCTCCCCTACTGGCCTGATCACCCCTAACTGCTCCCCTGCTAGCCTGATTGCCCCTAACCCCCTCTGCCTCACCCCACACCCGGGACCCAGGCTTCCTTCCCTCTGGCCGGCCACAGGCATCCAGGACCCAGGCCGGCTTTGCCCGGGCCACAGCTGCAGGCGCCTGGGACTGCGGGCGGGTGGCTTGTCGCTCTCCCACGCTACAGGCGCAGGTTCAGCCACTGGTGCCTGGGACCACGGGGCAGGCGGCTTGTCCCTCTCTCAGGCTGCAGGTGCAGGCGCAGCCGCTGGTGCCCAGGACCGCAGGACGGGCGGCTTGTCCTTTTCCCAGGCCACAGCCTGGCTGGTCCCCATTCCTCTCTCCCCAGTGTTGAGTGTCTGAGCCGTTATGACATGACAGTGTGATGGCATGAGGGCATGATGACCATTTGCATATTAGCTCTTTATTATATAGGAAAACAATATAATAAAAAATACAGATGAGCAGCAAGATGAAGAGATGCATAGGGTGAGGTCTGGAAGGGTCCCAAGCACAGGAGCTTCTGTCCCCATGGAGTTTTGGTGTCACCCTCCCAGTACAAGGAACGCTCTGAACCCCATACTATTGGGATTTTATGGAGGCTTCATCATGCAGGTATGATTGATCGTTAACTCACTTTCCAGCCCCTCTCTCCCTGCTGGATGATAGAGAATGGGGCTGAAAGTTTTAAACTTCTAAACATGGCCTGGGCTTTCTAGTGCCCAGCCCCCATCCTGGAGCCCATGAAACATTGCCTCATTAGAACAAAAGACACTCCTATGACCCAGGAAATTCCGACGGATTTAAGGTCTCTGTATCAGGAACAAGGGTCAAAGAGCAAATATTAAAACAAAAGATGCTCCTGGTGTTCTTATCACCTAGGAAATTACAAGGGTTTTAGGAGCTGCATGTCAGGAACAGGTAGCAAAACCCAGCATATATGTTTTCTATTATTTCATAAAGACCAAACTGATCCATATAGGGAGCACCTCCCTATACCCCAATCAGGAGGCCCCACTGCACATGGCATCTTCAGGATCCTGTTGCTCTGTCTCTGACCCAAGAGCAGAAAGTCTTCACCAACCAGGACATAATTTCCCTTTTGTTTTCAATTCTGTTCTGGTTTGCTTTGAGGTATAACTCACATATAGTAAAGTACACAGATCTTTCCTTTTTATTGAATTTACTGGGGTGACATTGGTTAATACAATTATGTAGGTTTCAGGTGTACAATTCTATAATACCTCAAAAAATTAAAATCGGAATTGCCTTATGACCCAGTGATTTAACTTCTGGGAATATATCCTAAGAAACCCAAAATGCTAACTTGAAAGAATGTATGCACCCCTATGTTCATTGCGGTATTATTTACAAAGTACACAGATCTTAAGTGTACACTTCAATCAGTTCTGAGCAATATATATATATTCCTGTAATCTGCACCACTATCAGGATACCGAACATTTCAATCCTTCAAGAACGTTCCCTTATGCCCCTTCTCAGTCAGCCCCACATCCCCACAGTAGAGGCAACATAATAGTAGAGGCAACTGTTTGTTTTTAATCATCACCTGAGGATGTGTGTTGTTTTTTTATTGATTTTGGAGAGAGAGAAGGGAGAGAGAAACATTGACGTGAAAAAGAAATACTTATTGTTTACCTCCTGTACACGCCCTGACTGGAAATCGAACCCACAACCTTTTGGTGGATGCTTCAACCAACTGAGCAACATGGCCAGGGGGAGGCAACTATTATTCTGACTTCTGTCACCATCGGTTACTTTTGCTCATTCCAGGACTTCACGAAGGTGGAGTTATACAGTCTGAATCCTGTATCTGGCTCCTGTCACTTAGGATAAAGCTTTTGAGATTTGTCCATGTGTTGTGTGCACCAGTGGTGGCCCCTTTTCATTGCTGAGCAGTATTCAATGCACACAAATGCCACAGCTGGTATTCACTCACCTATACTGATGGCCTTTTAGGGTTGTTTTCAATTTTTTGCTATTACAAATATTGCTGCTACAAACATTCATGTACGAGTCTCTGTGTGGACATCTGGTTTCCTTTCTCTTGGATGAATATCTACAAATTGAATGGCTGGGTCATATGTTAAGTTTACATTTATCTTTAAAGAAACTGATAGTTTTCTAAAGTGATTCTAACAATTTACAGCAATGTATGAAAATTCCACTTGATCCATATCCTCTTTCAACTTGGTATTGTTAGTATTTTTCATCTTAGCCTTTCTGTGTGTGATGGTGTCTCATTCTGATTTTCATTTATTTTTCCGGATGATTAATAATACTGAGCATCTTCTCATGTGTTTATTGACCATTTAGATGCCGTGTGTGTGTGTGTGTGTGTGTGTGTGTGTGTGTGTGTGTGTGTAACTGCATCTTAATTCCCACCAGTTAGTGACTGGATACTGGAATGGTGTCACTGAAAACCTTGTCACCTTCACAAACACGGCAGCATAATATAGCCAATTAGGCAAAAAGATGTTCTCTTTGGCCTTCTAAATTTCATAGGAGGGCCTCTAATTAGCAGAGCTGGAGCCACATCCAGAACCCCTATGAGAAACATAGGATTAGCTTTTCATCTCACCCCAGGGAAGATGGAATGAGCGGTGAATGGACACAGAGTGCCAATCCCCCAATCATCCATGCAGTGGGTCAGCGCTGCCCTTGATCTTCCCTGAATGCTGGTGAATACCCAAGACCAGGCTGTGCTCCAATGGTGGCACATGCAATGGTTTTAGGCCCCAAATAATACTGTCACATTGATTCCCATCATGAAAGAGTGTATAACCTTTGAATATCTTTTAATGCATCAAATGATACGAGGGAGGGAGGCTCTGTGTAGTAAAGAATTAACCTTATTCAAAGAGAGGTCTGACTTTTGCCCTCAGCTCCAGGAAGGTACGCCCCTGGAATGTCCTGCCTCTAAAGAGTGTCTTTCTTTACCTGGGGCTTTTTCTAACCATGGGATTGATTGGGAGGGGGGGGTCTGTGGGCCACAGGTACCAGCTCAGCCTCCAAAGGGATTGGAAACTAAGGTGACCGTGTGGATGGTCTGTGATGTTTTTGTGACTGAGCTCCCATGAAAGCTCTGGACACAAGGCTTGCAGGAGCTTCCCTAGTTGGCAGTACCTCATGCAAGTTGTCACACATTGTTGCCCGCAGGTAGCACTGTCCCGACCCCATTGGGAGAGGACAATTGGAAGCTTTGTGCTTGGAACTTTCCTGGTCTCTGCCCATGTGTCTCTTCTTGGCAAATACTAATCTGGTTTCTGTCACTGTAATAAACTGTAACTGAGAGTATAACAGCTCTCAATGAGTTCTATGAGTCCTTCAAGTGAGTCATTGAACCTAAGGGTGTCCTTGGGGACAAACGCAGTTAGTGTCAAAAGTGAGAGCGGTCTTGGCCTCCTGAACTTTGAGCAGACAATTGATGGTCCCTCCAACTGAGCAGGCTCTGATCCCTGGCTCAGAGCCCTTGGCCAACAAGTCAGTTTCCAGCTAGAATGCACTTAATCTTTTTTGCTTGTTACTTTCCACTGGGTTTATCTTTATGGCTATCTTCTATTTATATCAAGCAGTACCGATTTTCCATATATGATTGTAATTTTTAAAATAATGTATTTAAGTTAGAAAGAGAGTTGACACTCATATATGTATGTGTATGTGTACATATGTAATATGCATATAATATGTATATGAGTGGTATTCCCTCCTGATTGGTTAGGCATCTGTTCTGTTGCTGGTAGCTGCCAGTCAAAAATATTTTTAATATTCTCCCTATATGTATATATGTATATCACATACAATGTCCATCACATATATAATATACACATATATAATATAATACTCATAATTTATGTGTGTGTATATATATATATATATAATACAGAATATGTCACATATTTATGATTCATATCACATATATGTGTTTGTTTTCATTAGGTTTATCTTTCTGGCTATGTTCTTTTTATATGAAGCAGTGCTTTTTCCATACATGATAGTGTTTTTAAAATAAATGTACTTAAGGTTTAAAGTGAGTTGATTTATTAAAATAAAAGTAAATAATAATACAGCTAGGATGAAATTGTGGCAAAAAATTGAGAAGAGGATATATATATATATATAGCTATATTATTTGATACACTCATATTTCCTTTTATATCTTACTAGTGACCCGGCACACAAAATCACGAAGCCCTGCCCACCCACGTGCACCTGGCCCTGCCTTGACACCCTAACCTCTCCACCCAGAACTCAAGCCCACCTGGCCCCGCCCCCATCCCCTCCGGCCTTCTCTGGCCGCTTCAAGCCCCGCCCTCTGTCCTGTGAGTTACCTCGGGCTGGTTCTGCCTCCTCCTGGCACCTCCCTGCTTCCCCCCAATCTCTGGAGCAATGTGGCGGCTCCGCCCTATCATGGCACTAGAGGAGAGCGTGGAAGCCTCCCACCTACTGTGGAGTTTTAAGTGCCGCTTCCTGGTGGCGCACGCACTGCACTCCTTCCCCTGGCAGGTGGGCGGTTGGTGCGCTGAGTGCAAGCAGTGGGTGGCGAAGGACTGGTGGGGGGGCACTGCGGGCTCTCACCCCCACCTTCCCTGCCTCCCTGCTTCTGCCGCAGGATGGTCCTGCCTCCTCCAGGTGCCTCCCCGCTTCCACCGTGTCTCCAGAGCAACGCGGCGGCTTCGCCCCGCCACACACACAGCCTCCTGCTGGACAGTCATTACGGTGTGAGGGCATCACAACCATTAGCATATTAGCTCTTTATTATATAGGATTACTTCTTTTTATGTTACTCACAGCCCACTAAACTGATTTTGTAATCCATGAATAGGCTGTGACCTAAAGTTTGTGAAATACTCTTACGCAATCACCTGTGAACAGGACCTTATCCCTTTACTTTGGCAGGATGACCCTTAAACCTGGGTAGAGGCCTCTGCCCCAAGCCCTGTACTTCAGAGGGCCTGCTCTGGCCTGGTCTGGTTGAGCCCCTCCTCACAGGCTGAAGAACCCAGGAGCCTTCAGGAAGTTCCCACTGGAGCCTGTGCTCGACTTAACCATGCTCTGGGAACCCGAGACCCAGTTCCCCATCCAAATTTCTCTGAGCCCACTCCAGGGCTTATGTCATCTTCTTGGTGGGCACTCCCATAAATCGAGAGACAGCCCAATCTGTGGGCTGGTGGTGTGGATGAAGCTCAGATATGCAGGCTCAGTGTCCACACTCATGTAAGGCCAACCCTCATGTGTGCATGCTGGAGGAACCCAGACTGTGAAGAAAAGGGGGCCACCATGGGGCTGGAAACTCCACTGTGCTAGCCCAGTTACCAAGGCTACCTACCAATGTTAGGGGTAAGCTGACATTGGACACCAGGCTCTGCGCATGGACCAGGCCAGTGGTCTCAAGTTGTCGTGGGTAGAATCCAGCACTGACCAGAACCCCTGCAGCCCTTCCCCCATCTCTCCTGCTTCACCCCAGGCTGGCTTCATTCACTATATCTCTTACCTTGTTTTTTCAGGGTGACCTCATTAGTCCTCAGGGAGCCTGTCCCCAGCTCCTGCCACTTTCTTCCACTCCCAGTCATGAATGATCAGAGATTGAGAGACAAGGATTACAGTGCTTTACTTTTTTCTGAACAGAATGGTCAATGTGGGAGCAGTGCCTGGGGAGCTGGACAGCCCTCAGGGCAGGCAGGGTTGGGAAGGTAGGGGGTTCCGGCCATCGGCCCTGGCTCTGGCTCCATCTGGGTCTTCCCTCTCAGGCTGGGCTTTTGTGACTCTGTAGGCTCTGTGAGGGGAGGGAGCAGGTGGGCATGGTAAGCTGGTGGCAGCTTGGTCATGGGCCCCCATTTCTGATGGGCTCACCTGTTATGATTCCGGCATAATCGGGGCAACTGCCTACACTTGCCACCTGTGGATGAAGGAAATGATCCAGTCACAAGTTGGAACAATATTGATTTCTGTGTGTGTATGTATGTGTGTGCTTTGGATGCTGGAGGACAAGGCCCATCAACCTTGCTCTTCAGGAAGCACCAAGGCCACTCTGAGGAAGTGATAAGAAGCAGATAGGAGAAGAGCTGGTGCAGGGCCCAAGGGAGGATCTTCTCCCACATATAAAGGAGCACTTTGGAAACCTTCCTAACGTGTGTATTATTCATTCCACAAATGTTTACTGTGTACCTACTATGTGCCAGGCACTGACCTAGGCCCTGGGAATACAGCCAGGAATAAGAATGACTAGAATACTTGCTCTAGTAGAGCTGGTTTTCCAGTGGGGGAGACCAGGAATAAGATCAATAGCCTAGCCCTGACCAGGTGGCTCAGTTGGTTGGAGTGTCATCCAGTGCACCAATAGATGGCAGGTTGGATCTCTGGTCAGGGCACATACCTAGGTTGTGGGTTCAGTCCCCAGTTGGGGCATGTATGGGAGGCAACCAATTGATATTTCTCTCCCACATCTATGTTTCTCTCTCTCTCTCTCTCTCTCTCTCTCTCTCTCTCACTCTCTCATCAATTAAAAAAACAACCACCATATCCTCAGATGAGGATTAAAAAAAACAACAACAACAAACCAAGTCAAGTGTACAGGCGGTGATAAGTCAGAGGGTGATGCGTGCTATAAAGAAAAAGCCAGGAAGGAGGCAGAAGACCTGAAGGCAGTGATGGGAGAGCCACTTGGACATCTGGAGGAAGGGTATTCCACACAGAGTGAAGAGTCATTGCAAAGGCCCTGGGATAGGAACAGGTGGGTTTAAGGAGCAGCAGGGAGGCCAGGAGGCTGGACCACAGTGACTGAGAGGGGATTTTAGAAGACAAAGGGAGCTCCTGGCCACCACCCTTACTTCCCGGATCCCTGGCCTGTTCAGCCTCTTTCCACATTTATTGCCACATGCTCAGCTCATTACTGCACCTGGGGCTCCTTCCTCTGCCTCTTTGGCTTTTTTAATCATCTTTCTCATCCTCAGGAATCAGTTCTGATTTTACCTCTTGAGAGAGAGCAACTCTCCCTTTCCCTCTCAGTGACATCATATGGCTTTATTTTCCTTGTGGTTATTATCTTTCTCTGTATCCACTCTGCTCATTAGTGCATTTACCTACTACATGCCAGGCACTGACCTACTGCTTGTTTATTGTCATCCCCCTGTGAGTTCTGAGCTCCCCCAGGGAAAGACCAGCATCATTGCACAGGTTGGGCACAGAGTGGGTGCCCAAAATATTTGTCTCTGGAACAATTTATGGCCCCAGAACTAACATTCAGGCTCTGTCCACACACAGACCTGGATCCAGTCCAACTGTCTGAGCCTCACTTTTCCCACATGGGAGAGAATAGGCTAGACATAAAGTCAGGATCAGTAAACACATGTTGCTTGACCCCTGATTCAATGAGGTTCAGACACGTGTTAACGTGTTAATCTCTTTTTATTACTGCCAATGTTCTGCCTCCCACCTTAAGACAAAAACTATGTGGCTCTGCCCATTTTTCTGATGAGAAGGTTGGACAAGAGAGGTAATAAAACTTGGTGTAGGTTACATGGTTTAACTGAGAGCTTGCAAACTGGTGGCCTTAGTGATTTATTTAATGTGCGGCATTTTAAAAACTTTTTTCAAAAGTAGTTATTCTGCTTGTTAGTCTCCTTCTGCTCCCTTCCCCATGTGATGCTGGGCCCTGGGAGCCAGCTGACCTGAGACGCCAAAGTCCCAGCCCCTCGCCCTCTACTTCAGCATTGGGAGGGAGGCACTGCAGGAGAGAGCAGGACAGGAGAGACAGGTTTATGTATCTGGTCCCCTCCATCCTGCTCCCTCCTGGCTGGGTTACAATGATGCAGTGGCTACAAACCTCTCTGACAGTTCTCTCTCTCAACCCTTCAGGCCAGTGTAATTACAGCTCCCCATTGCTACTAGTCCTGAGTACTGCACCATCCAGTTATCCTGCCACTACCACATGAACAAGCCGAGGCCAATGAGGTGAAGAACCAAGGTGCCAACAGAGACAGAGGTCCCTGCTGACCTGCAGCTGACCTCAGATGCATGGATAAACCCAGCAGCAACCAGAAGAACCACCCAGCTGAGCCCAGCCTACATTTCCAAATTGCAGAATTGATAGCTAAGTAGCCGGCTGCCATTTTAAGTCACTAAATTCTGTGGTGGTTTGTATGGCTATGAAACTAGGTCGCCTTGCCCAGGGACCTTCATGAACCTACTCCCACCCTGGGTTATAGTGCACACCAAGGCCTCCTCCCTCCCAGTCTTGGTGCCCCTCCCACCCAATGCCCATTCTCACTGGTGAGGATCACAATGCCTGTGATGAACAGCACAGCTGCGACCAATAGCCCCTGTTTCCGGAGAGTGTACTCATCTGCAGAGAGAAAAGTGGAGGTGTGTGGTAAGAGGGTCTTAACCCTTCCTCCCCCTTGAATCCTCCCTGGGTAACTTACCATAGGAGAAGGGATCGTCCTCACTTGAATCTGCAGGGGACAGACAGGGAGCAAGTTGAAGTTCAGCAAAACATTGTGAAGCGAACCAGGATCAGGGAGAGGGGACACCTGTGTCTCAGTGTTGGTGCACTTAGAACAAAACCTAAAGCTCTCAAGTGGCACACAATCTGGCTCCCATCACCTCCCTAACTTTACCTCCTCAATCTCCCCTCATCATTTGCTCCAGCCCTGCTCATGACCTGCCAGACCACTTCAGGGCCTTGGCACTGGCTGCTTCCTCTGCCCAGAGTGCTTCCCCAGATATCCTCATGGCTTCCCCTTCAACTCCTCAGAGAGGCCTTCCATGCCCTTTACAAAATGATCCCAGTCACTCTCTCAACTTAACCATTGTATTTTTTTTTATAACAACTTTAAAGCCACATGACATATAATTAATATGGCTGTTATTTTTGTCTCTCTCCTCCCACTAGAATGTCTGCTCTATGAGGGCAAAGGTTTTTGTTGCTTTGTTCACTGCTGTATCCTAGCACCTAGAACAGTGCCTGGCACATAGGTGAATATCTTTTTAATGAATGAATGAATGAATGAATGAATGAATGTGTTGCATGGGCATATCATTTCCATCTGCTCATTGGGGCTGGCTGGTCAGGAAGTGGAAGACAGAACAAGGGGAAGAATCATGGTGCCTCTAGAAACACCTCCTTGCTGACCCCCCCAATGATCTCAGATGCATAAGTCCAGGTGAGAGCAGGAGAGCCACCCAGCTGAGCCCAGATTAAACTTCCAAATTGCAGACTCAAGTTTCTCAAAACTAAATAAATGGTTGTCATTTTGAGTCACTGAGTTTTGGGGTGGCTTTCATGCAACATTCATTTATGTATTCATTCATCATATATTGCGCATCTCTCCTGTACCCACCCTCTGCCAGCCTTGAAGTTGTGTATTCACCCAACATATGTTTACTGAGGCAGTATTCCAGGTGCTAGAACACACAGTGGGTAGGAAATTGCCTGTTTCCAATCTGGGGAGTTACTGACCAGTGGGTCTACGGGCAGGATCTGTCGTGAAGTCTTTGTCTGGAGACTGCTTGGAGAGTGTGGTGCCTTTAGTGGGATCAGCTGAGAGAGCGGCCAGAAGATGGTGGAGGGCAGGAGCGAGCCATGGAGGGAAACAAGGGGCATCACTGGACGTGTCTTTGTGAGAAACCCCCTTCCCACACCTACACATGTAGTGGGCAGCCACATTTGTCCCCCACTCCGACCCCTGACGTCAGTAAATAATGAATATATTGAATTCCCTCCAACCTCCTGACCCCTCTCCTAGGACTTTGTGGACGGCCCCAGACCCAGGGAGTAAAGGATAACATCTGTCATAACCAGGCCGGGTGCTCCCAGGACCCCGGCCCAGTTACAGAGCCCGGAGACACTTGTTATAAAACATTTTGAATATCGCCTCTGCTCCCAAGCCGAAAATACCAGAGGACCCTCCTCTTGACCTGCCCCTCTGGCACTGAGAAGTGTCCCAGTGAAATGGCTACTACTGTCTGATGTCCCAAGGTGAAGTCAACAGGCAGAAAAGCTGCCTCATGAACCCTGAGTTCCCCAGGCCAATCCAAGCTCCTCACTCCCAAAACATGAACCATCAGCCAAGGATGCTGACATGTTTGGGAAAGCCTTGCCTAGAGGTAGGCAAGATTAATAGCAGGGACAGAAAATGTAAAGGACATCCTGGGTGGCGTGTGGTGCTGAGGCACCATGGCCCTACAGAGCCTGGCTCAGATTCTAGTTCTGCCACTTGAGGCTGTGGCCTAGGGCCAGCAGAGTAACCTCTCTGGGCCTCAGTTCCTTCCCTGTAAAA
Organism: Plecotus auritus; assembly: GCF_963455305.1. Lineage (NCBI taxonomy): Eukaryota > Metazoa > Chordata > Mammalia > Chiroptera > Vespertilionidae > Plecotus > Plecotus auritus. Next base: position 30,504,539 of record NC_137785.1, on the reverse strand, counting down.
TGGGGGTAAGATGGTGGTTGTGAGCATTGAGTGAATACATGAAAGCTTAGCACAGGGTCCAGCACTGAGCAAACTCCCAGCAAATATTGGCTGTTATTATCTACTTGGCACGCACTCCTCCATTCTTTTGGGAACAGCTTCCCCTTTCTTTGGCTTGGGGGGAGGCGGGGGGGGGGGGGGGGGGGGGGCGGGGGGGGGGGAGGTGCTCAGGCTTCCCTAGTCTATCTTGTTCGCCAGTTGTAACCCAGGCCACAAGGGGGAGCACGTGACCCAGTCTCGCCTTTCCCTGGGACCTTGGAAATTCCAAGAAGGGGTTCTCAGTGGAAGCTAGGTGAAGCTTGGGCCCCTCTGAACCAACAGATGACAGGAACCAAGCGGGGAGACAAGCTCCAGCACAAGAGAAACAAAGATGGTGGCAGAGAGGCACTGGGGCTGCTGTGCTCAGGTCTGGGCAGCCCTGAGGCTCAGCGGAATTTCGGTCACACATAAGCAGGAGTATAGAACAGCACACATAACTCGGGGCAGCAAGGACTCAGAACAAGTGAATGAGGGACATGGAGATGTCTTCTCAATTGGGAAGTGGACAGAGTTGCTACACTCCACTTGGGGATGTTCCCTTCCCCAAGACCCTTCATTTCCATCAGTCATAAAATAGATTCTGTCAGAATGTGGTAGTTTACTGGCACCACTGGAAAACTAGCACTTATAAAACTGTTACAGGGAATGGCATGGCCTTAGAGGTGATGCTCTTGCCCAGTGCCCAAAACGCACACTATGGCGGTATCTCAGCCGAGGAGTAGCCCAAGCTACAGGTCCTTTCCAGGAGGGGCTGCTCCTCAAATATGGAGCATCACACAGGCCACCTTCATCTGGTCTCAGCCCCCTTCCCCACACCTCTGGTAACACTTGCTGCTCACTGGTATTAAGGGGAACCACCTCTTCCCTGACTCTTGGTCTACGCAATTCAGACAAGGCTGACCAGGTTCTCCAGCCCAAGGATCCAGGCAAAAAACTCAGGCCTGACCCATCAGAGCAGCCCTTTTCCCAGGTTCTCATTGGTCAGACATGGGCATGTGACCCCAGCTGCGCCAATGAACGTCAATTCTAGACCTTGGGGTGCATATGATGAGAAAGAGATGTGCTCTAGCTGCTGAGTTTGGTACCTAAACTTAGAACTATGGGACCATCTTTGCCACCAAGAAGGAGAAAGCCACTTGAGAATGAAGACAACAGAGAGAAGGAGCAAGTCTGTCATGATGACTTGAGCTCCTTGACCCAACCATGCCTGAAAGTGGTACCTCTGGACTTCACAGCACATATACAGCCAATAAGCTTTGATTTTAGTTGGGTTTTCTGTAATTTACACTTGGAAAGCTCCTGCTCTAACAAGAAGACGTACGCAAAGGAAACACCTTAACCACATTTCCCGGCCCCAGCCCTGCGAAAGAACCTGAACAAAAGAGGATCCTGAGTCTATTAGGCTTGGAAAATGTCACAAATTAGATGCCCGTCTTGGAAACACTTGCTGCAAATAAGGTTGTTGAGACTCTGGAAAATCCTGCCAGAAAGAAACGTGATTAACTTTATCTCAGAGTTTCGCAAACACCTTTGACAGCAAATCCCACTGAGCCACACGGGCTGGGCAAACCAAAAAAATTTTTGGAAGATGTATTAAGAACTCCCCAAACGGTTGCTCTGAGAAATACCCTTGGGGAAAGCTGACCTAGATGAGAATTAAACAAAACTTGCATGTTGCTGTTCTAGTGCTAGGCTCTACCTTCCGGGCTGCTCTCATCCGTCCCCGAGTCTGTGGTTAGAAGCACAGTCTCTCCCTTCAGTTGCTGCGTCTGGGTCGTCTGGGTCGGTGTTTCTACTGAGGTCAGAAGAGCAGGGAGGAGAGGGCAAGAAACGAGTGAATGAGCGGCATGGATCCACAGAACTGCAAGGGGCCCTCTTCCCGCTGGCACAAATCAATGACGTTCCTAAGCCAAGCGGCACTGTGGGAGTGGGAAAGGGGGACTCGTGGACTGCTGGTGGCAGGCAAATCAGTGCAGCCATTTCCAAATAGCTTTGAAAACAAATTTTAGTGTTCATGTCCTTAGCCCCATGTGTGTGGGCAAAAGCTGGGTTCTAGAGCCCGGTTCCTGGACCCTGATCCCAGCCACGTCACCGACATGCAGTGACAATTTGGGCAAGTTACTCTGAGCTTCCATGTCCCTATCTCTAAGGTGGGGATAATGATCATTTCTACCTTAGAGGGTTTGTGTGAAGGTTGAACAAGTGAACAAGGGTAAAATATTTAGACCCAAACAGTCACATAAGTGCTGTGTTTGATCAAAGGGAAAGGGACAAGGTTGCTCATTGTGGCACTGTGTGTGGCAGAAGAAACTGGAAGTGGCCAAGGTGCTCATCAAGAGGTGCAGAGAGGCCTGGCTTGTGTGGCTCAGTTGGTTGGGTGTCATCCCATGCCCCAAAAAGGTCACCAGTTCAATTCCCAGTCAGGCCACAAACCCGGTTGCTGGGGCTTGATTCCCGGTTGTGGGCATGCAGGAGGCGGCCAATTGATGTTCTGCTCTCACATCAATGTTTCTCTCTCTCCCTCTCCCTTCCTCTCTCTCTAAAAATCAATAAAAATACATATTTTAAAAAGATGTGCATCAATTCATTAACTGTGCACAGGTACCCTGTGGAGAACACAGCGGTGAAAAAGAACAAGATCAGTGTCTATACGGGAATGTGGAAGAACTTCCAAACAGGGAGAAAAGGCCAGTTGCAAAAAAAGAATCATATAATATCCTTAAGCCCACACAAATACCTCCCAGTCAGCATGTTTTCTCCAGGTTACACACATGTGATACAATCTCATTGGGGAGCTACTCCCAACCCAATGCTAACAGTGGGGGCCTCCCTGTGATGGGAGAGACAACAAGGATGGGGAATGAACAAAGGGATTTCATCTTGCCTACCACAATTTTATTACTTCCAAGAAGAATGTATTTATATACACCTGTATCGTTAAACATTAACGGAAAATATTGGGGAGCACTTTTTGAATTACGTTAGACTCCAAGAAAAAGTTCAAAAATGATTTGAAAAATTTTTTAAAATGGAAAAAGATAAAGAGATTAAAGGAAGAAGTGAATGGGGTTGGCACATAGGGAGTTTCTGGGGTGTTTGCAAAACTATTCTTAGACTTGGTGGTGGTTACACAGGGGTTCAATTCAGAATAATTTGCTAAGTTGTACATTTATGTTTTTTGTACTTTTCTACATGCATGTTATTTTTCAAGATTCCAAAAGATTATTTTTAAAGAAGTGAATGAGTTGGCTGGCTGTCCAACCACAAATTAAACCAGGGGATTGAGAGTTGGGAGGGCTGAAATGGGTAACCAAAGACCCAGAGTGTCAGGGGAAGCGGGGAAACAATGTTGGTCCCAGGCCTGCCTCCCCCCATATCACTGCCCCACTCACCACCAGCCTGCAGGGTTGAAGTCTGAGGGGTGGACTGGAGCTCTGGGTGAATTGCGTCTGAAGTCCAGAAACAGGGAGAGAAGAGAGAAGAGGTGAGAAGGTCCATGAATGGAGGTACAGGAGTTATTTCCATAGCAACTCAATTTTGATGTTATGAAAATGACTTAATTAATCCAGCCATTTCCTTGTTGCCTAAATGCAATGGCAATATCTTCCCTTTCTCAGGCCCTGCCCTCCCACCGATTCCCATTCCCCTTCTCAGCATCCACCCACCTCTGGTAAGAGCCCTGGAACTTCCTTTGGGGAACCATCCTTCCCCAACTCTCAGCCTACTTAATTCAGTGGGGGCTGGCACCAGCCCTGTTGGAGGTTGAACATGAGACCCAGGTCTGGCTAATCAGCTTTCTGTGTCTGTGGCCACAATGATCAGCTCACGTGTGGGTATGTGACCTGAGCTTGGTCAATGACACTCAGTTCTGGGACATTTGCTAGATTGGGGGAGGGAAAATTCTCTTCCCTCTGGATTCTTAGCAGGTAGGATGGAAGTCCCAGGTATCTAAGTGCCATCTTGGCACTATAATAGGAGAATCTGCCTGAGAATGAAGCCAACACAGAGAAATCAGAACCAAGAAATGAAGACAGGCTCCTGATAGGATCATTTGAGAACCTAGATCAAGCCATGCCTGAGGTCTATCCCTGGATTTTTCAGTTACGCAAATTCAAAAATACCTGTTTGGTCCAGCTTGAGAATTGTTATGCCATTGTTATTTGCAATGATAGGATCTTACCAGATCTGTCCCTCTTTCCTCACCTGGGGTTTGAGTCAGGGCATGAATGTTCACAGTGGTTGAGTCTGCTAGAGAAATGGATGTGGCCTCCTCCAATTTCTGTCCTGAGAAATCAAGGATGAAAAGCCAGGCTCTGGTCCTCCTCTCACCAACACCCCCACTTTCCCTCCCTTCTGAAGCCTTTGAGGGGGGGTGTAATTCAGGAGGTCCTTCTGCCAGTAGAAGAGCAGACAGCTCTTTGATCAGCTTTGGTGGAATCAATACATGATCTTAGAAGTGTTTTAAGAAATGCTAATGCCCAACACCCTTCCTCCATCTTTGTGGGATGGGAGATATGGGTTAGTCCAGGCCAGCCGTGGGCAAACTACGGCCCGCGGGCCGGATCCAGCCCGTTCGGCTGTTCTATCCGGCCCGCAGAGCCGAAAGAGCGGAGGGTTCTCTTGCTCTCCCCTCCGCTCCTTTACTTTGAATTTATATTAGTTCACACAAACCATCCATGCTTTTGTTCCGGCCCTCCGGTCCAGTTTAAGAACCCATTGTGGCCCTCGAGTCAAAAAGTTTGCCCACCCCTGGTCCAGGCACTAGAATCAGCCAGGGCCCTCATCTCAAATTCTGTTCCCAACCATTCCCTTGCTGAGTTACCCACTCTGAGCCTCAACTGCAAGGTGGGGATGACTGAATCTACTTCTCAGGCCTTAGAGAGTGTGAAATGAGATGGAGGGGGTAGAGTCTCCCCTACTGCTTAACATGTAGTCAGTGGCTCGCCCTAGCCCTACTGTCACTACTCTAACCTCTCCTGTCCCACTCTGCCCCTTGTTCACCAACCCAGCCACCTGGCCTACCTGCTGTTCCTCAGACTCACTCACTCCCCCAGATACCTGCTTGGCTCATTCCCTCATCTCCCGCAAGTGTCTGCCCAAATTTCACCTCCTCGGAAGGTCTTCCCTGAACACCTTATTCAAACAATCCTCATTCCTGTCCTCTATTTTTCTCCATAACACGTATCACCTTCTAGCATACTATATAATTTACCAATGGGTTTCTGTCTTTCCCAAATAGAATGTGAGCCCCTGTTTTATACACTGCTGTTCCCACAGTGCATGCAGTAAGATCTGGCACACAGTAGCTGCTCAACGACTCCTTGTTGCATGACTGAAGAAATGCATGGAAACCATTGTATCCAAGAGAACTGCGGCCGTCAGTGAGAGCATGCTCTGGGTTCTGGGACAGGCAGCATGACTGGGCCCAGCGCCTCCACTCATTAGCCTCTAGCACAGGCACTTCCCTTTGCTGAGTCTATTTCTTCATTGTGAAACAGGCAGGGCAACATGTATAATATCATACAGTAAAGCTGAAGGCCAGCTCCCACACACTGCCATGCAGAACGCACCTGCCAATGCCACCATAGCTGCTGCCTTCAGAAGCACTTCCCAGGCAAAGGGGGGACATCTCCAGCTCTTGGACTGGCCCTGGCTCACCCCCTTTCCCTAACTGTGCATCACCCGGGCATCCAGCGAGCTGCTCTGCTGGGAGCCCAGGGCTCCTGGCTGCTGAGTAGAAAACTGACACCCATCTCCTCGCCAAATCAAACTCAGTTCTTCTGGGAGGTGAAATGGAGGCTGCTCAGCAGGGCAGGCTCTGGCCAGACTTGGAGGCGGCCACCCAGGTCTGAGGTGTCCAAAAGGAATGTAATCTTGGCCCCTTCATTGGGACCCCCCACTTCCTGGTGCCAGCTCAGTAGGGGGTGAGGACACAGGACAAGGCATCCAAACCCACTAGCTGCCCACCCAGCAGGGCCCTCGAGGTAGGCTGGGGGCTCTGGAGCAGGGTGGAGACAAGGGCTGGGCCTTACCTCTGGTAGGGAGAATCAGGCCCACAATGGTGAGGAGATACAGGCGACCTGAGGGCGACATCTATGGGGTGAGCAGGAGCGGGGGTCAGCCATGATGGCAGTGAGGCAGGCCCAGGGCAGCCCCAGGGATCCCTACAGCCCCCTTCCCCAGCCTGAGCAGGTACTTCTGGTTTCAAGGACCCCCTACCAGGGCTAACAGGAGAGTCCCAGAAGTGGGGCCCCCAGCAGCCACCCCCTTCTTCCCTCTGCAGGTCCCCAAAGAAAACAAGACACATCAGACAAAACTGGGTTTCAGGTAGCAGCCACTGTACACAGACGCCCCTGAGGCAGAGAAGCACTGGCCCACCAGGACTGACCCTGCTGGACACCCAGAGGGGCCTGGGCACAGGGGTAGATCCTGGGGCCCCTTCCCTCCCTCTGGGGCTGTCTCCCAGCCCAGGAGTCAGCAAGGAAGGGAAAGAGGAAGAGTGAGTAATGTGCTCCTGACCTCAGAGGAAAAAGTGAGTGGTGTCAGGACCTCCCTGCAGGGACGACAGAACATGATGCTGGGCAGATCTGAGAGGGATGGTCCAAGAGGAAGATGAAAACTGGGGAGACTGAGGCAGGAGGAAGAGGGCAGGGCAGCCCAGGACCCGTGTAAGGCAGAGCAGGCCGGGGAACTAAGCATGAATGGGGGCAGAGAGGATCCGCTAAGACCAGTCTTTACTCACCTGGGCCCGGGCCCTGGGCAGAGGGGAGAGGGTGGCGGAGGGTTGGAGGAGAGACTTACGTCCGAGCGGGGGGTCGGAGCCGGCAGCCTCGTGGAGAGAGGGCAGCGGCGGCCGCTGCTGCAGGCGGAGGGTGTGGCCAGGAGAGCGCCTGCGGGCGGCGGGCGGGGACCCAGACGGGCTCAGTCATTTCCTCTTGGGTTTCCTGGCTTCAGAGCCTGGGGTGGGAGCTGGAGGGGGAGACGCTACGGGTGATGCGGAGGGGGTGAGGGGGGAGAAGCCAGGCAGTGACCTCCACCCACCAGGCCTGGGGCTAGGAGGTCTTGGTTGGGTGGGGATCCTTTGGGGACGGGGCTGGCGAGAAGGGGGGCATCTATTAGGGTCTCCAGAGGAGGAGGCGGAAAGGGCACAGCCCAGAGGGAGTTGAGGGAGGGGAAAGGAATCCTAGAAAGAGGAGGAGGCTGCTGGGGAAGAGGAAGAAGGAGGGACCACTTGGGGACTTAGGCGAGGGCTCCCCAGGTTCAGTTTTGCTCCTCCCACATTTGGTCCCCACAGATGAGAGCACACAGACAGAACAGGGGAAAAACCAAATGCACATTTATTCAGCTCAGGACACAGACACCGAGGGTGCAGGAGGACGGATCTTTGGGGAGGAGACGAGGAGGTGCAGGGGGGGCAGTACCCGGGAACTCTGCGGATCAGGGGGTGGGCTCTCGGATTCCAGGAGCTGGAGACCCGAGTCCCTGTATCTGGGATGCAGATGGGCTCTTTGGGGGGTCGTCATTGCCAAGGCCTGGGGAGGGGCAGCAGGGTGCAGCGGCTCCAGCCTCGGGGTGGGTGGGGCGGCTCATTCCGGGGAGCGCTCCCAGCAGCGCAAAGCTGGGGTCCCCACCACCTCCACCCGGTCCTCAGGCTCCCACACTCAGGCAGGGACAGCAGTGGAGGTGCGGAGGCTGGCTTTACACACCGCCACCTCCCGGGGCTGGAGAGAGGGAGAGAGACAGTTTAGGTCAATGACTAGAGCATCCCCTCCCCAGAGCCAGTGAGCCCTCATCCCCACCATGGAATGCAGACCCCCAAGAACTGACACTTTTGAGACAGCGCCAGGGAGTTGTCTTGCCTCCCGCTCCCTGATGTGTGGTCCATGCAGGGACGCCTGTGTGTCTCTGTCCTGCCCTATAGACACTGTCATTGAGGGGAATACACCTGTACCTGCACGGAGACTCCCTGACCCAGCTTGGGCTTCTCTGGGGCTCCCCCCTGTCAGAAAGGGAGCCTCTACCCTCGCCCTTCCCCACACCTGGCCTCCGGAACATTGGGGCACAACCGGAAATCTCCTGTTCCCACCCACATGGGACCGTCACTCAACTGGAGGGTCAGAATCCTGCACATACCCTCAGAACGGCCCAGGCATCAGGGCCTCCCCCCGCCCCCCAAGTCATCCACAGAGTGTCCCCTCAATGCTTTTAAGTCTCATTAAAAGAAAGTCTCATGAAACACATGAAATCTGCCACCAAATCCCCCAAAATATTGAGTACCCCAAAGCCCACTTTTTAGTTACAAGAACTTTATAAGAGGTAGAGAGATTCCCATCTGATTCTTCTAAATATCCCTGGAGAGGATGCAGGTCCAATAAAAACAGGTCAAGATATTTTTACATAATTAAAATTAACACTCCCAAGGAGTCACAATCTTTCTCTACAAGCTTATCCCCCTCCACGGCCTATATCTCTCTCCATCTCCCTTTACACCTTGCATCCACCTGCACCCACTCTCCCCCTGCAGTACCCCCACCTTCCTACTCCCCTCTGCACCCATCCCTCCTATATTCCATCCTCCCCCACCTCCATCCCCCTCTTCCTCACCCTCTCCTGTACCCCCCACACCCTCAATCCCCTCTGCTCTTTATCCCTTTCCGTTGTTTCACCTCATACTACTTACATCAGTTTTTAAAAATCTGCATCCCATACCTCTCTCCTTTTGTCATTTTGATACTATTATTCAAAAGCCCTTCCTTCCTTCACCCCTTCCTGCCCTCAGTTCCTCTTTTCTCTTTCATTACATTCTAGATCTTCCAAATTGAGCAATTAAGTCTGGAAAACATCTGTCTTTCTGCTTCTCTAGTACTCAACTCTGTCTTCATTCTGACTGCGGAAGTCCTTTTCCCTTGTGGGGCCGCTCTCTTCCCAGGCTTCTGGCTTTCTACGCTGGGGAATTAGCTCATCCTTGCTTTTATAAGCTTGTGCACTTGTGTCTGGGAGGTTTAGTGGACTCTAGGACATTTGACATCCCGCTGACTAGCCACGGTTTAACATTTTGATCTGCAGGATCTCAGCTCCTACTGAATATCTCATGTCCATCTATTGGGTTGGTGGCCCCATTCTTAGGGACATACAGTGCAACTCCCCTCTTAATGACTCCCTTTTCTGCTCCCACCTGTCCTCCTCCCAGAACCACACACTTTCTCACCCTCACCTGAAGAGGGAAGCTCCGACTTACAGGACTTGCATGTTGGGCTGTGGAAACAAAGATGAGAAAGAAAAGCAAAAGGATTTGAGATTTATTGGGATGATCACTTAGTAAGTTATATAACGTCTAATTAATTTTTTAAAAAAGAGGCTCAATAGCCACAGGTTTATGTGGAACACAGGCTAGCCCTGGGCCCTTCTGTTCCCACCCTTCTCCCCTCTCTTCCCACTGCTGCCAGACCTCTCAGACCTGGAGTCCGCCTTCCTGCACTTCACCTTCTTGCCTGTTAGGAGAGAGATAGACAGAACAAGAAGACAGGACATAAGGGTCTGGTTGAGAGCCAGCAGGGGTACTCTGTACCTGGTGCCTGACCACGGAGGTGGCCTCTTTGAGGGTTTTAGATTCCAGGAGAGAGACACACTTACTGATGATGATGAGGATGCCCAGCAGGAACAATATGGTGGCCAGAGTCATGCCCACGGTCTGCACGGTGTCATAGTCTGGGAAAGATAATGGGGGACATCAAGGTAAGGTAGCATTCAGCACCACCACCACCTCACCCCCCCCCCCCCCTGCCCAGCCAGTCTTCAGATTGCCCAGCCAGGGTCCCAAAATGCAGGGATGCTGCAGTCTATGCTGGAGGCTCCTCCAGTGGGAGAGTGTGAAGATGACATAGCTCCCCTCGTCCTCTCTCTCCCTGACCCCTTCCTCTGGACCTCCTTCTACTGCCTTCTCCCTGGTCCTGTCCACCATTGTCACCCTTCTGGACTACTGCAGCAAGCAACCTTCTCTATGGTCTCCCTCCCCCCAGCCATAGGGTAGCACCTGAGTCAGATCAGGGTCCTCCTCCCTCAGAGCTGCCCCTTCCCCTCCCCATTTTTATTGCACTCCAAGTAAAAGCCAGTCCTCATCACAGTCCACAGGGCCCTATAAGATCTAGTCTCTGTTCCTTCTCAGACTTCACCCCACTCCACTTCCCCTCAACCCTTAACCCTGGGCACACTAGTCTCCCTGCTATTCCTGGAGCATATCAGGCATGGTCCTACCTCAGAGTCATGCACTTGCTGTTCCTCTACCTGAAAGATCTTCCCCCAAATATCCCTCCCATACTAACTTCTGGGCTTTATTCAAATGTCAGTAAAACCTTCTCTGGCTATCCTATTTAGAATTTCCCATCATCTTCTCAACACTTTAATCTAATTCTTCCCTACATAAGAATTATTCTTGTCTAACTATACTGCAGTAACTATTTTTTAAAATATTAATTTTTAGGACACCCACTCTGTATCAGCAGTGGTCCAGGCCGCTGCCCTCAGGGAGTTGACTTTATCATTGTGCTAAAGCACTGAACAAAACAAAACCAAAAACTGAGTCATGTGACCATGTGTAGCCGTGGTGTGCCTGGGATTAGGGAGGGCCTGTCCTATCAGAGCAGTCAGTATTGACTGAGGCCTGAGGAAGGAAGAGGAGCCTTCGCCAGCTGTGTGAAGAGCTAGAGGAGGACTACTTCTGCCAGAGCAAGAGCAAGTGCAAAGACCCGGAGGTGGGCAAGCACGTGGCTTGTTGCAAGAACAGTGTGAGCGAGCGAAGGCAGAAGCAGGGCTGTTTGGAGAGGGAACAGGGACCAGGTCTGCTGGACCTGCAGGTAGCTTCTTTGAGCTTCCATGTTGTGGGAATGATTTAATGGCATCATCCAAGTAAATCTTTCTCACAATTCTCTTAGGTGGAAACTATTACTTTCCCTTATTTACAGAAGGGTTAAGAAAGGCAACACGGCCAGTGAGTGGATAAGCCAGGATTCAAATCCAGGCAAATCTCAGACTTGTTTGCTACTCTGGTGACTCCAATGCACACCAGCCCAGAGTTCTGGTGAAGCCTGAAGGAGCCCAGAGAAGGTACCCCAATTTGATTCTGCCCTCCATGAGCCCAGCCATTGTGAGCTGTACCCACATGGTCCCATGGCTAGTAGCCCAGCACATATCAGCCACAACTGAAGTCACTTCAGCAGTGACCCATGGGGATCAGCAGCCACCTTCATCCATCCCCAGGTGCTCTTATCACAGAATCTGCCACTCACCATAGTGAAATGGGTCAGGTTCCTGAGGAACTGTAGGAAGGAAGGCAGAGAAAGAGAGAGAGGGAAAAAAATATTTCAACACTGAGTTTCTTAACATATATGAGGATCCAGATGGGGCCACTGGCCTAATGGTTTCTGTGTAGAAATCAGATAAAGAGAGACCCCTTGCTCTGGGTGATGGAGCTTCAAGGTTTGAAGAGTGAAGCACAGGATGGATTCCAGCTCCCACTTAATCCATTGGTTGATACCTTCCCTTGTACAGTCCTGGCCCTAGGCCCTTGTGGAGGTCTTTTGCAAATGATGGATTCATTTCCTGAAAGCATATAGATAATCCCAAGTGCATATGGTGCTGGGGGTGAAGAGACTCCAATCTCACCGATGGGCTGCTGAGTGTGTCACCTTCCCCTGAACACTCCCTGAGACCTCTCAGTCATTGAGCTCCAAAAGGCAGCCACTGTAGCTACTGCTCTCATCCACTTGCTTCTGCCACCAAGTCCAGCACAGGGAGCTGTCCTATAATATACCCTATATTCTGCTATATATAATGTGTTTATATCACTTATTTCTAAGGCATTACTAATTTTAAGATTCATAATTGATTTTGTAGTAGCTTTTCCAGGGCGTGTGTTATGCATGAATATGAATGTAACTGTACAACATGAAACATACCCATCTTTTAGAAAACTCACCCTGATTTCATAAATGTTAATGTGTGGGTAAAATATGTATGTGTGTGGATTTTCTTTTCTCCTTGTCCTAAACTATATTCTCCTTCAGGAGAACTCAGAACATCCTTCCCATTCAGGAACCCATCTGATGGCTCCTGAATTCCTCCGACAGCTCTTAGTACAGTCTGCCGTGTCTAGGGCAGAATTCTAGGGCACCGCTAGGGGAGGGGTGCTAGCAATGGCAGGTGTTGTCGTTAGTGTTCTTCCCCTTCCAGGCTCAGGGAGAGATGGCTGCCTTGATGTGGGGGGAGGAGTCATGTGACTAATCCTGGCCAATGAACTGTGAGTGGAAATGTCACCCTCACTTCCAGGCTGGAGCATTTACGAGCCCAGACAAGATCTCCCTGTTGACTTTGACCTGGTGACATGAATGTTCAGGATGGTAACCGCTCCAGTGTTCATTGGTGAATGAGGTCCCCAGCTGACCTGTGATTGATGAATAGTATAAGTGAGAAATAAACCTTGGTTGTCAGAAGCCACTGAGATTTTTGGTACTATTTGTTACCCTAAATGCTCTAGCCTAAACTGACTAATACAGGTGGCACCTAGACAAGACCCTGAAGAGCACTGATTCACACAATGTGCAAGTTCACCCTTCTCCATTCTCTGTTCAGTCTTCAAAGAGGGAAGAGAGTCTTCGGTAGAGCAATTGGGTTATCCTGCTTTTTGTTGCCTGTGTTTCCATATACCGTCCCTACCCAAACCATCAGGAACCCGCTGGGTGGTGCCTGTCCTAGAATCCTCTTTGGTTCTTCCCTGGCTGCTCTGTCTCCATGTTCTTCTGGTTCCTGCTACCCCAGCAATCTGGGTCCTCAGGGCTAGGCTGGGCTAAGGGTGGAGCCAGGAGGCAGGAAAAGGAATGTGCACCACTCCTGGCCAGTTGCCAGAGACAAGAGGAAGGAGGTGGTTGCTATGGTAACTGGGGCATCTTGATAAGTGAAGAGAGGTAGTGGGCTCAGGCACCTCAGGCGGGTGGGGTTCTGTGGGGGCTTAGGGGTTGGGTTTCTAACTCTGGAGCCAATCTTGACTCCCTCTGCTCCCTTTGTACCTCCCTTTGTTGCCCCTCCCCAGGGCTGGCTTCTGGCCAAGTTGAGGGTTCTTCTCAGGAATAAGGGACCCAGGCCCAGTGGATCTCCTGCATTCCATGTTTGTCCCCCAACTCTCCCTCCTGCTCTGTGACAGGTTGGGGAGAGACTTCACCTTTCTCTCCCCTTCCCTCCCCTCCCAACAATCCATTATTTAGTTTCCTTAAGCAGTTTGCAAGACACACCATACTTTTCCTCCTGGGGTTCCCCAAAACCTGTGGTCCTCCGCTGATGGTGTGGCTGGGGAAAAGGTGGGGGGGGGGCGGTGGCTGAGGCATCTGTCCTCCCACCTTGGGCCGCCTACTGTCATCGATCCTGCTAACCACCTCCATGAAAAGAAGCCCTGGGCTCCCGCCAGGCATGCCAGTTCAGCCCAGCCCCCTCTCCCCAGGGTGGTTTCCAGCCACTGCAGGCCCCCCCCTCCACCCCGCCCTGCTTCCAATTCTGCAGATACGGCTCGGTGCAGCAGCCCCTGCCTGCCGGGAAAGGGGGCAGGGAGGGAAAGATTGGAGTGGAGTGGGGTTTCCTCAGCACCGCTAGCCTTATCCCCTGGCCCTGCGCTCGGCGCTGGGAACCCTTCCTCTGCCCCCAACCCTCAATTAAACCATTCTTCCCTTGCTCTTCTGAAGAAGCAGGCTCAGGAAAGGAAAGGAGGCTCTTAGGAGAGAGAGAGTGTTTAAGCGGGTGCATATAACTGGGTTAATGGGTGTGAAATGCACATCGCTGTGGTTGGATGGAGGTGGGGAGGAGCATCTATGTGCACCCAAGTGCACCCTCTAGTCCAGACAAGACCCCTGAATGAGGGCTGGAAAGGAGGGACCTTTCACCCATTCCTGCCCTGGGGGGCTGCTGCAGCAGATCAGGCCCCACCCTGTGCTGCCCTTCCTCCTCTCTCTCCATTCCTCTCTGGCGATTTGGGTCTATCTCTCTCTCACCTCCTGTGTCTTTCTCTATGCATCCCTCTCCACAGTTGCCTCATTCCCTCTATCTCTCGGTCTCTGATCTTCTATTTCTCTGCGTTTCCCTGTTTGTCTCTGCCTCTCCCCTTCACTCTCCTGGAATCTCTCTGAGTCTCATATCTGTCTTTCTGGGTCTCTGACTCTGGGTCTCCTGTCTCCCTTGACCCCTTTCTATCTCCTTCAGGCTCAGTCAGTCTCTTGCTATATTCCTTTCTATCTCTCTCCATCTCTCACTTCCTCCATCCCCCTGTCTGCTCCTTTTTCTCCCTTTCCCTGAACCTGCCCGGCAGGCTTTCCCACCACAGAAGCTAGCGCTGGGAAAAAGAGGGATATGACCCCTCCCCTCTACCCATTTGAAAAGGGCGAGAACCTCCGTGGCTGCTGACCCATCAGCTCCCACCCTCAAAGCCCATCTCTTCGCAGTCCACTACCATGCTGTGCTGTGCAGGATCAGCCACCCGGTTGCCATAGCTACCGGTCCGAGCATCCTTTCCCGACTGCCGCTCTCCCACCAGGGGTCTCGCACAGGAGGGACACCACTGGGAGAGGGTGCCCAAGAGGCCCAGGGGGCGCCAAGGGGTGCACTGCAGGGGCCTCCGCCCATGGGGGAACGGACATCCCCTTCCCCTCTCCCCTCCCTTTCCAGTACTGATATCTCCTCAGATCCTCTCTCCGAAGCTCTAAGACCTCAGAGCCCCCCTGCACCCTTTCCCCAGGCGACGCTCACCCTTGGTGGGGGCCTGGGTTGGGGTCGCCATGCCGGGCTGGAGCAGGGGGAGGCTGGATGCCGAAACGGTGAAGGCACGGCTGCGGCAGCTGGAAGACCGATGGACTGATGTCTGGGGGAGATGGGGGAGCCCTGGTGTTGGGGGGGGCTGTAGCCAATGGGGGCCCGGAGAGCCCGCCTCCGTCCAGGCCACCCCCGCCCCCGCCCCCGCCCACTGCCGAGGTCTCCGCCCCTTCCCCAAGGGTGGGGGCGCCCCCTGCCGGGGCCTAGGGGGTGCCTGCCTAGGCTTCCGCGCAGAGGAACTGACATCGACAAAATGCTGTCAGGAGAGAAAAACACGTTTTATTGTCAGGCGGGGCGGCAGAGAGGAGTCGGTGGGTCTGGGCTAGGAAGTAGAGCAGTCCAGGTGGCAGTGGCCGCGGGCGGTGGGTGGGAGGCATCAGGTGCCAGGGGAATCCTGTGCGGGTGAAAAGGATGAGTCAGGCGTGTTCCCCAGCCCCCTGCCTCAGCCCTTCGGGCCCCCCCGCCCCCCGCGCCTCCCGCTCCCTGCCCGGCCTAGACAGAGCTGCAGGACCTGGCTGGGCTCCATGGTGCCAAGTGTTTCTACCGCCTGCGGCTGGACAGACCTGAGGGGGAACACAGAGTTCGGGTGTCAGGAGAGTACCCCGGCTAATGTGGAGTGGGGAGCGGCAGAGAAATCCCCGCCCTCCAGTTTGAGATCAGTCCCCATCCTCCACACGCCCGGAGAGGGCCAGGAATGCGGTTCTTGGAACCAACCCTCATCCCCAAACATCCGAAGTCTCCCCAAACTCACGGCGGATGGAGCTGCGGAAAGTTCCCTCCTCTTCATCAGGTTCCCCAGTCCTGGGAATAGAGACGCAGAGGAATTGGGAATGGGAAAGGAGAGAGGCAGCCACGCCGAGGCAGCCCTCCTTCTACAGACCCGTGTGCCCTGAGGCCGAGGGGGGGAAGCAGCAGGCTTGGGTTCCGCCAGAATTCAGGGGCGCCCAGGAGGCGTTCCTGCGGGTACCAGTAAGTACCTCCCGGGGAAAGGACTGGGAGTTGGTGGGGGACGGGGCACCAAAGGGACTTGAGGGGCAGACTGCCTCGAGATGGCCTCTTCTAGTGGGATGATCTACCTCCCTGCGCCTCGTGTTCGCCTCTGTAAAATGAGGTTAACAACGGCACCTGCCTCCGAGGGGTGGCGCGGACGGTAAATAAGATACAACGCAACGGCCTCTGGCACGTGGGACACGCCCAGTAAATCCTGGCTATTATTTATAATAACATCTGTAATGGTTTTCACATGGAGAAGGTACTTGTACTTTCGCATTGTCTGGGCTTTACATTTTTATTTAACGACGAAGCAAAGAGCTAGCAACAAGACCGAGCTAAACTGGGCCACCAAGTGCTGATCTCACTCTTCCGTGCGCTTTCGCCGCGCGCACCGCGCGCATGACTTTGTATTTGTGGAGCCCTTGGCACCTCCAGCCGCCGCCCCCGGGGCTGGGAGCTCGGCCGGGCAGGGAGGGCAGTTAATTCATTGCTGGGTCCCAGAACCTGGCTTGGGGCGTGGCACCTAGCAGGCGCTTGGTACAGATTTGCTGACGGGTCTCCTGCTGTGGGTTGGGTGGGCTTCTGCTTCACCCTCAGAGCCCCCGTAGAGCGGGAGTAAGTGAATGAGCGCTGGAGGGCCTCTTACCTCTGCTGCTGGTTGAATTTGCACCGGCACTTTCTGCCTGTGGATAGGGAGTGGGGGGAAGACAGGGCTGAGAGTCCATCTAGGCGGGCACCGAGGGGCACTCTGGCTCCAGCTGGTGCTAGCGAGGGTGGAGTCGGGGGCGGGGCCAAGGGCGGGAGTCTAGGTGGGCGGGGTCGAGGATGGGATGGGGCTGGGACAAAATGGGGCAGTGCCTGGGCGGGGCAGAACAGGGAGGGCAGAAGTGGAAATAGGGCGGGGTTGAAGGCGGGGTGGGGCGGGGACGGGTGGGACTGGGGTGTAAAGCCGGAGAACCTGGCTGGAGGCCGTGGGGGCACTCACTGAGGATGATGAGAATTCCCAGAATGAAGAGGACCCCGGCGATGACGAGGCCTCCGACCCTCAGGGATTGATAGTCTATGGGCAGCAGGGAGGAGGGTGAGGGCAGGGAGGGGAGGAAGAAGGACAGGAGAAGGGCAAAATGGGGAGGAGGGAGCAAGGAGGAAGGATGAGGAGGAGGAGAGGAGAAAGAAGATCAATCAGAAAGGAGCAGGTATGGGAGGACGGAGGAGATGGATCAGGGAGAGGAGAGCGAAGGAAGGGAAGGAGGTGGGCAGTGCAGGGAGGACGGTGGAGAGGATGAGAGGGACAGGGAGAGGAGAAAGGGCAGGAAGCAGCAGAGGATGGGCCGCAGATACTGAGAGGTAAAAGGAGAAAGAGAAGCAGAGAACCAGAGAGGGATCAAATAGAGACAGAGGCCCACAGAGAGAGCGAGAGCGAGAGCGAGAGCGAGAGCGAGAGAGAGAGAGAGAGAGAGAGAGAGAGAGAGAGAGAGAGAATGAGGACAAGACAGGCAAACCCAGCCCCCTGCCCCTATTCCCAAAGACAGATGCTACCCCCTCCCTCACCGTAGGTGAATGGGTCATGTTCCTGTGGAGCTTCTGGAAAGAGAAAGAGAAATCAGGGGTTGGATGCTTCCTGGGCTCCTTGGACAAGGAGGGGCATAAAAAGACCCTTTTGGGGGGCTCTACCTTCCTGGGCTGAGAGCTGGGGAACAGTTGAACCCTGAGCAAGCTACTTGCCCTCTCCGGGTCTTAGCTACCTTCTCTGCACCGCCCTGGGTGGGGTAGGGTAGGGAGCCCCTAACTGCTCCAGCTCCCCATCTCATTACAGGTTGTCTCTGATTCTACCATTCTGGGGAAACCAGCCACCATCCCACCCTTTGCCTGACCTGGGCATCCTCCCTCCTCCCCCACGTACTAGCCTGTTACTGCACCCCATGTGAGACCCCCACTTTCCCAGTGCCCCAACTGACTCAGGTTAGGTTGGAGTCTCCAGCTTGGTTCTCTAGCAGGGTTTCCCCAACTCCTGCCACCCTGGGTCTGAGGGGGGTAGTGGGCTGCCTCCCCAGACTCACCTGCTCTAGCCATGGCAAGGAGACCCACACAGAGAACCAAGATGTGGTCGAGAGATGCCATTGTCCTGGAGGACACCAAGAGTTAGGAAATGTGTACCCTTGTTCCCCCACCATTGGGGCCTGAACCCAAGGGGTTAAGTCAGAGAGGGACTTAATTCCAAAAGCATTTGGCATGCACCCTGAGTAACAGGGGCACCCCCTGCTTCACAGGACACAGTGTCACCAAATCAACCCACAAAATGGGGTCACATGGCCACAAGGACGGGGGTGAAACACACACTGCCCACGGGGATCTCCTGCAGCCTGGGCCTCCCCACAGCAGGCCGCAGATTCCCCCACCCACTCTAGTGGAGAGCGGGAGGCCTCACCCCACCCAGATGGACAGACAGATACACTGCAAGGGATGAACATGCCCAAGGGCCCACCTGCCCACCATTCCCTAGCTGTGTCCGAAATATCCCAGCTCTGCTGCCCTGGCCCTGACAGCCGCTCTCTGCCTGACCCTGGGTATAAATATCTCCCACTTCACTCTGGAGGAATTTGCCTCGTACAGGCCACCATGGCAACAGCCTTCCTTCCCCTCCTTGGGGTCAGGCACAATCCTGCTGGGGAAAAGGCCACCCCTTCTCCTCTTCTGGGAACAATGAGAAAAGGGAAAAATATATCCCCTCCACCTACCTCTGGGTGACATCTTTCACAAACAGACAACACCAGGCAAGTGACATGAGGGAAAAGACAGATGCCAGGGGCAAGGGCGGGCGCACACACACACACACACACACACACACGCACACGCACACACACACACACACACAGTGGGGCTGAAATGGATACGCACCCGTCCGGTACCCCTACACTTTTAGTTGGAGCAGGATATGGGGTGGAGACACAGTCAGGCATATATTAGTCCTCATCTAGGCCTCCAGTGCACCTAAACAGTGACCAACCCATCCTACACACATAAACGTCCACAACCCACACCAGCCAGGGGCAACAGCAAGGAAGGGAGAAGTTGCACCAATACTCCCACCCCTGGGACAAGCAAATGTCCCAAACATACTGCATTTCTCTTAGGTTTGGCCTGCCTGGGAAGCCAGGGACTGGCCACTCCTGCTCCCAAAATAGGCTGCCCAGCTAGGCGAGGGGTGAGGCCGGGAGGGGAGGGGTAGGGGACGCTCACCCCAATCAGGCTGTCCCCTGCTGGAAGCAGGCCCCCAAGTCTGGTGTGACCGGGCAAGCACTTTGGAACCCCTGGCCCAGAGCTGTATGCACCGCCCCCAGCGATCTCCCCTCCCAGCCCCACCCCAGCCATGCCCTCCCCAACCAGCAGCTGTAACTGGAGCTGGTGCTGGAGGGGGGCCAGGGGGCGGCCCCCAGCCCAGACCGCCCTGGCCCGCTAGGTTAACTCTCTCAGCTCAGATGGAGGAACAGTAGACAGCCACGTTGCGGAAAGCTAGAGAAAGGAGGTCCTGGCAGAGAGGACTGGATTGCAGACACGTACACGCACACTCACACGCACACGCACATGCCTCAGGCCTATCTCAGACAGCTTCTGAGCAGGGCTGAGGGGTGTCAATAATTTTCTGTGCTGTTCCCTGGGAATTGGGCTTAGGTGGCGCCTACGGCCACCTAGCCTGAGTGTTGAGGAGCCCACTGACCCCTGATTCCAGTGTTCTTCAGAGCCCTGGCCAGCAAGCAGCCCAGGACTGTTTGGGGACATTTCAGTGTGTGTATGTGTTGTTCGCTGCTGACTGTTTAGTCCCTCAGGAATGTGCCTGTGCGCACACACACAGAGAAACCCACAGACCCAGATAAACAGGCAAAAAAGCACACGCACACTTGTTGTATGTACATACAAACAGAGACAGACACACACAGAATAACACACTCATAGAGAAACCCAAAGACGGGAAGTGTGTGTACAGCCAGCACCTCTTACACCAGTCACAAAATACCAAGGCAAACACATTTGCTTACCCAAACAACACACACATATTCATTCAGATGTACACCTGTACATAGGCACAATCAAAGACACAGCCACACACTATCCCCCTTACAAACGGTCACAAAGATACACACTCCTAAGAAGACATCCTGACACATCAATGCACACGTGCCACACAGAAATACACTCAAAGACATAGGCACACAGCCAGCACACTTATACACTCTCAGAGACGTGACGTCCACAAAGTTGTGTACACATGCACACAGACACACACACGTTTACATTGGCACACAGAGAAGCAGAAATACTGTCAAGGACGCAACCAGACAAGCAGCCACTCTTACACATAACCACAGACACACACACACACACACACACCTGTGAGCACAACCTCATGTACAGGCAAATAAGCACACAGCCGGCCACACTATCACAGACACAATAGGCCTACATGCTTTTGTTCACACATTAACACCATCAAACATGAGTTGATGTATTTAACCCTGAACTTCCCCTTCCCCGAGCTCATATGGCCTCTAGGATCTCCTGGAGGACACCACAGCTGGCATCCTCATGGACAGGCCAAATTCACAAGGCACTGGTGAGAAATCTGGGGTCAGATCTAGACTCTGCCATTTCTGGTTGTGTGGACTTGAGCAGTCCATATGACCGCTCTGTTCCTCAGCTTCCCATCCTATAAAATGGAGAAATAACTGAGGTCAGACTGTAACCTCAGGCCAAGCTCAGAAGTCTCTGGCCCGCGATTGTATTATTATTAACCCCATTTTAGAGATGAGCAAACCTACGCTGAGCAAAGTGGAGCTAATTCTCTGGGGGTCCCCCTGGTGGTTAAGGACAGAAACTGCCCCCCTTTCAGTCAAAGTTCAGAAGCAGGCCCAGACTTCAGGCTCTGCAGGACACAGAGTCAGGAGAAAGTGTGCATGCTCACACTCGGCACAGGTATAGCCCTGACACACACATATATGTGTGCACACAGCCTCAGAGGACCTACAGAGCTTTGAAAGGCTCCCTCTTCCCCATCTTTCTGAGCCTTTAGCCTCTGTTCCTCCTGGGCCTGCACCCCAGGGCCACCAGCAGTTCCTGGTTAATGATAACCCTGATGTTTATGCAGCACTGGGGAGGGGTGACAGGGAGCAAGGGGGTGAGCCGGGAGAGGAGCACCTGGCCAGCTCTAGCCAATCCTTGGCTTCCTCCCCTCATAGGGCCAACTGCTCCAGATTAGAGTGGTTCAGCCACTTTTTAGCTGTGTGATGTTGGGCACATGATTTAACCTCTCTGTGGCTCAGTTTCTTCTTCTGTAAAATGGAGATAATAATAGCATTCACCTTACAGGGAAGTTGGAATGATTATGAGAAATGATCCGTGTAAAACATTTAGAACAAAGCCTGGCACACAGTAAGTGACCCTCATCATCGTCCTTGCTGGCACTAAGTCCTTTATCTTTTAAAGGCCCTGTAAAGAATTTTGATATCCTCCTTTATAGCTGAGGTAACCAAGACCCAAGGGCCTTGCTCAAATCACACAGCTGTTTGGGTGCAGGTATGCACTTCGGTCCAGGGCCCACCCCAAGCCCACCAACCACTGGGCAATGCCACCCTGCACAGTGGCATTGCCTCTATTGTCTCACTCAATGTTCTTTTTTATTTTTAATATATTTTTATTGATTTCAGAGAGGAAGGAAGAGGGAGAGAGATAGAAATATCAATGATGAGTTTGATCGGCTGCCTCCTGCACAACTCCTACTGGGGATGGAGCCCACAATCCAGGCATGTGCCCTTGACCGGAATTGAACCCGCGACCCTTCAGTCCACAGGCCGACGCTCTATCCACTGAGCCAAGCCGGCTAGGGCATCTCACTCAATGTTCTACACACCTGGGAAGTGGGTGCATGATTGTCCCATTTGAGATGTGGGAAAACTGAGGGTCGGGGAGGCTGAGTGATTTATTTGCCTAAATCCACATGGAACTGGGCCTGGAATCCAGATATATGTGGTCCTGCCTGAGCGTTTAGCCCCTGTTCCCCGAATTTTCTGGATGTGTGCAGCAGGAGGAGAGAGGCTGTGTGTTTACTCAGTGGCGGGGGAGTGGCTAGGTTTAGCTCCGTCCAGTGCCATGAAACAACATTTAAACTCCACATGCCTCAGTTTCCCTATCTGTAAAGTCGGAATTAGTAATATTACCCGCCTCACAGGGTGGTTGTGAGGACAGTAATTTTATGTAGAGACAGGCACACAGTAAGTGCTCAGTAAGTATTATCACTATTATTTGGGATTTGGTAACAAATGCCATTTATTTATGTTTCTTATTTAATGGACAGAATCTATCCAAATTGCTTAAAAGCTTAGTCCAAATAAAAATGACCACTATCAGTGAGTTCTGATCTCCAAAGAAAGAATGCAAGAGCATGTGGAGAGGCTCTGGAGCTGGCGCCGGGGCTCAGTCCTGCCTCCGTCCTCTCTGGGTAATCCAGCCCTCCAATTTCCTGACTTCTCTCCTCAGTATGTCCCTCTGTAAAATACCGTGCAATGTATCAGCCTCAGAAGGTTGTGAGAGGTCAGAGGAGCTAAAGGATCAGCCTTCAGCGCAGGGCCTGGTGCAGAGCCAATGCTGAAGAAGGGGTGGCATCATCATCATTTTTTCCTGGGTTAACTCCCTACCCCCAGTAGGACGTGGGCACTCAAGGGGTTAATTTTGAGCTGAGATGGGTTTGGGTCAGGGTAGCGCCCTGCCATGTATGGCCACCAGAGGGAGCAGCTGGACCTGAACTGGCCCCTCCAAGCTTATTAACAGCATCCGCTGCACTCTGGAAGCCTAGGGAGGGGGTCCTCTGGGAGTGACTAGGATGACCCCAGCCCTCAGTGGTCTCTCCTCACCTTCCTACCTGCAGAGCCATCTGGTCCCCACCCTGGTGGCATCCTCCTCACATTCCCTGAGTGGGGAATCTGGGCGGGGGGCTGCCTGGGAGTGGCCAGAGAGGCTCCAGCCCTTGGTGGCCCCTCCCCTCCCAAGGGGATATCCAGTCCCTTCCCCAGAGCTGCTCTTCCTATGGCCTCTGATCCCCCTCCTCATTCTTACCCGGCTTTTTGGGCACACCCGGTGCCCATTGTGTCCCTTTCCCAAACCCCCAGGGAGAAGGAGTGTGGGAGGAGGGAAGAAACACACAGAAATCTGGAAAGGGGGGTTGAGAGACAAGAAATAAAGACAGACAGAGGGAAACACACACACACACACACACACACACACACACAGCACCACCACCACCACCACCACCACCACCACCACAACCACCACACCACACAGAAAGAAAGGCCAACAGACTGAGAGACAGAGACACAGATAGAAAAAAAGACAAAGACAGAAATAGAGACAGAGCAGAGTGAGAAACAGGCTAACTCACTGAGTCAGAAGAACAGAGAGAGAGAGACAGGAAGAAGGACAGGGAAATAGAAATAAACAGAAAATTGGGCTCCAAAGAGATACAGGGGGAAAGACAGACTGAAAGAGAGAACAGAAAGAAGAGAGAGAAGCCAGGGCAGAGTGTGCCAGCTGGCGGAATGGAGGGTTGCCTGGCATGGGAGATGTAGTGGCCGAAGCCTGGGCAGAGCTGGGTGGGCAGAGGGGAGCTGGTGCCTCAGCAGGGGTGAGGGGGCATGGGAGGGGCAGGCATTTTGCTGCTGCTGCTGCTGCTGGCTGAGGTGGGGGCCGGGGCAGCCTGGAGACCCCCAAAGGGAAAATGTCCTCCGAGCTGCTCCTGCTCCAAAGACAGTGCCCTGTGTGAAGGCTCCCCGGACCTGCCCGAGAGCTTCTCCCCGACCCTGCTGTCACTGTGAGTGTCAGGCCCTGTGGGGGCCTGAGGGTGGGGATGGGAGTCCTGGTACCCAGAGGTTGGGGGTAGGGTGCCAAGGAAACAGGGGCCTGTCAGGATCTTGGAATATGGGCAGCAAAGGATGTTGGGATGCCCAGAAGGGGGCTGCTGGATTTGAAAGGGAGTAGACGGGAAATTCCAAAGGGCAGCAGCACACCAGGGGCTCGGGAGGAGGGATAGCCAGGGGGTGGGCTGAGAGCCACCAGGATCCTTGCCAAGTGAGGCGAGCAAATGCCTGTCTCCCTGCGGAAGATGTAAGGAAAGACACCTGGGCCATGGTGGCATGCCAGGGTCTCCCAGGCGGGAGGTGACTGGGATGGGAGTGGAGCACTAGAGTGGGTTTCTCCTCACCCACAATTGCCCATGTCCCCAGCTCACTCGTCAGGATTGGAGTTACCCAGCTGAAGGCCGGCAGCTTCCTGAGGGTGCCATCACTGCACCTGCTGTGAGTGGGGCCCAGCAGAGCTGACAACTAGCTCAAGGGAGTGGGTGTTTATGCACATGCGTGTGGGGCTATGTGCATGTGTGTCTGTGAAAGCATCTGTATCCACACACATACTTAAATCACATATGTGTGTGTGTGTGAAACCATGCCCATGTGGGCTGAGGGTGGGGGTCAAGGTTAAAATGTCAGATAGGGGGCAACAATTCTGGAAAATTTTCTTTCTTGTTTCCTTGCCAGCCTCTTCACATTCAACTCCTTCTCCATGATTGAGGATGATGCGTTTGCGGGCCTGTCCCACCTGCAATATCTGTGAGTGTGGCCAGTGGATAGGCCAGAATGGGGACCTGGGAAAGGAAGGAGGGGCCCCTCTGTGGCTCCCAGAGTAGGGGCAGGGAGGAGCTGGTTGCCCTGGGGAGGAAATATCTGGACAAGGATCCCTCCTTGAGGGGCAAAGGGCCTGGCCTCTTGAGTGGGGTCAGGATTCCTGCTCAGATGTGGCATCTCAGCTTCCTCACCTCACTTGTCTGTGCTTGATGATCCACAAAAAGCCTGGAAACCTGAGACTACTTCTGGCCCTACCTGACTTATGGACACCCGGGGAGAGCTCAAAGAGGCCAGAGACAGGAGATGTTTCAAATTAACAGGAAGCAATTCTGAGTTGGGTAGTGATGGTAGCGATTGTGGTGATGGTGATGGTGGTGACGACAGTATGACAAAGCTGGTATTGGTGATGCTGGTGTTGGTGGTGAACCTGCTGCTGCTGCTCACAAGTGGTATTACTGAGGATGATGGAGTGGGATGATGCTGATAAAAATGGCGGACCCAATGGTGATGGTGCTGTTGGTGATACTGAGGATGAAGTTTGAGGGGTTGGAGTAGGATAATTATCAGTGCAGAGGACTCTGGTAATTCCAGTATTAGTGTGGGTGTTGGTGTGGGTGATGGCTGTGGGTAGGATGTTGGTGTCGGTGTTGATGTAATGAAAATGTTGTTGGTACTGGTTTGGTGGTGCTGGTGGAGGTGTTGCAATAGTGGTGCTACGGGTGAGTGTGGAGATAATGGTGATGTTGGCAATGCTGGTGCTAGCGCTAATGCTTGTCATAATGGTGGCAGTGTTGGTGATGATGGTGGCAGTCATTTTGGTGTTGATCATGACGGCTGTATTGTTGGTGAAGCTTATTAGAGTTGGTAATGATGGTGTTGTGGAGGTAGGTGGTGATGTTAGTATTGGTGATGAGGGTGGCGGTATCAGTGACAGTGGTGGCACAGTATGGTGTTGGTGATAAATGCAGTTATTAGTCCTGCGGTTGATGGCAATGGGAGAGGCTGGGTATGGGTCACAATGGATAATCGTGGAGGTATTGATGCTGGTGCTGGTATTACTGGTCACAGTGGCAGTGGGGGTCAGGGGGTGGCAGAGCTCACTGTGAGGCTGGCAATGACCACAGGGTCAGGTCCTTGGCTCCCAGGATTGTAGGCTGGGACCTTGGTGAGAAGAGGTTTCTGAGGAGGCTTCCCCTGGGATTATGCCAAGTGTTGGGGAGAACTCAGAATATTCCAGTGGTGTATGGCTTCCATGGGGTGAGTTTCCCTAAAAACTGTAGGGCCACAGCAAAAAATGAGGGTCTCCCCCTTACCGCCCTTCCCCTCCACAGCTTCATCGAGGACAATGAAATTGGCTCCATCTCTAAGAATGCTCTCAGAGGACTTCGCTCACTCACACATCTGTATGTGCCTCCAAGGCCTCATCCCTCCACTGCCCCAGCCACCCTGGCAGGCACCCCTCACTCCATCATCCAGAGCATAGGCTCTCCTCGTAGCTGCTTATGGCTCCTCCTCTTTCTCTCCTTCCACCAGGAGCCTGGCCAATAACCATCTTGAGACCCTCCCCAGATTCCTGTTCCGAGACCTGGAGACCCTGACTCATGTGTGAGGCTCAAGGGAGCTGGGCAGGGAGGGTGGGAATGTTTGAGGAGGGAGGGGATATCTGTGCCCACTTTTGGTAGGCACGATGTGTACGGCTGCAATGATTCATATTTTTCACACCACCTGTGGGGCTCCCTCCTGAACGCTTACCTGGGGAGGGGGTGGGGTGTGGCCTCCAGATGGTGGAAGCCGGGTCGCAGCCCCTCCCCGGCCTCTTGCCCCAGGGACCTCCGTGGGAACCCGTTCCAGTGTGACTGCCGTGTCCTCTGGCTGCTGCAGTGGATCCCCAGCGTGAACGCCAGCGTGGGGACTGGGGCCTGTGCCGGCCCCACTGCCCTGGCCCACATGCAGCTCCGCCATCTCGACCCCAAGACGTTCAAGTGCAGAACCATAGGTGGGGGCTTTCCCTATGGGGTGGGAGGGACAGCAGGGGTTCCCAGAAGAAGGCGGGAGATCAGGGGTCAGAGCCCTGGGCTGAGGGGTTCACTTCACTTCCTGCTTCCTGCCGTTTCCTGGCTGTGAGACTCTGAGCAAGCAGCATCACCTCCCTGAGCCTCAGTTTCCTCATCTGTAATATGGAGGTAATAAACAGTGACAGGATTGCTGTGAGAATTCAGTGATGTATCCACACCTGTATAACATTTGGCACAGAGCCTGGAATGGGAGGCCCTTATAAATGTTCACTCTTGTTACTGTTATTAATATAAAAATGGCCATTTCTAAAATGCTTTCTATGATCATTTTGCTTTTCCATAAACATATGTTGGTGCCGTTATGGGTACTGGGCAATGCAGAGAGCACAGCAGTGATGAAATGGCCCTTGGTCTTGTCCTCATAGAGCCCACAGTCCAGAGGAAAGCAGAGAATGACAGCCTGGAATGATCAGGATCAGAGCCAGGGTGGGGAAAGCACAGAGTGGTAAGGGCTGGGAGATGGGGAGCCCCTGGGGCTGTGGGAGCCCAGAGCCAGAGCAAGAGTTAGATACTCCTGAAGGAATGGGCATTTGAGTTCACATCTGAAGGCTATTAATATAATAATAACTATTATTATCATCATCATAGCTAAATGTGACGTGTTTTAGGTTTTCGGACTCACAGAACAAGAGAATTTAACTTAAGGGTCATTTAAATATATAGATATATTTAAATATAATTCTTTATTGATTTAAGAAAGGAAGGGAGAGGGAGATAGAAAAAACAATGATGAGAATCATTGATTGGCTGCCTCCTGCACGCCCCCTACTGGGGATCAAGCCCGCAACCTGGGCATATGCCCTTGACCGCAATCGAACTTGGGACCCTTCAGTCCACAGGCCAACACTCTATCCAATGAGCCAAACAGGCTAGGGCAAGGGTCATTTTTTATTAAGTTATTTAACAAACATTCACCAAGGTCCACTCTGTGTCTGGCCCTATGACAGGCAATGGGCACACTGTGGTGACCAAGATAACCCTGGGCCCTGGCCTCACAGTTCTGGGGGGAAGGAAGGGAGAGACAAACATTAAAAAAAACATTGCACAAATAGATGTATGTTACATATTGCGATAAACACAGGGGGTTCTACCTTACATGGGCATCTGATAAGGGTTTCTAAAGAGATGGCATTAGATGTGGATGTAGCTACGTGAGGTTAGAGGGAAGGACATTGCAGAGCGGGTGGGGGGGTGCATGTGCAATGGCCCTGAGGCAGCACAGAGCCTGTCCTGCTTAAGCATCAAAGGAAGGCAGGTTTGGTTTGGGAGAGTGAGTGAAAGGAAGGACACATGAAGTCAAAGGTGCAGGAGTCTCATTGCATAGGACACTGAGAGCAATGAGAGGAGAGTGGATTTCACCCGGAGGCTGTGGGAAGCCATGGTGGGTCTTGAGCAGGGAGTGATAATTTGATGGACATTTTAAAAGATCCCTCTTTGGGTGGGCATCCTTGTCAGCTTGGGTCATTGCTGCAATCCTGGCACTTAGGAACAGGCCTGGCATATCAAGTGAAGTAGTATGACCTGGAGTCAACTGCTCAGCTCCGCCACCACTCTGCGGGGCAACCTGGGTGCACTGTTACCATAAAAGCTAAGTTGTAGCAAAGAGGTTCAAAATGTCCTGAGTTAAAGAAGACAGAGGGCCTGCAGTGTGCACCCCAAGCACATCTGGGTTGTCCTGGTTTTCATGGTTGACACTGACTTGTAGCACGTCCATCTGCCAGTTCTTGGGAGTAAGGGGAAGGAGACCAGGTCCAGGTGAGCCACCTTCATACACTTGAGGCAAGGATTGCAGCCACCACTCTGCTCTTATTCCATTGGAAACTTGGTTTGGACATGGCCACACCTACCTTCAGGAGGGGTCCTGAGGGAGCGCTGGGGTGCTGTGGCCTCTAGCTGGGCAGATTGTGCCCGCCTCCAATCCTATTTCATGGAAAATGGGAAGATGGATTTTGCTGGACAACTGGCTGCCTGTGTCTTAGCCTTAGTTTCCTCATCCGTAAAGTGGGTATAACAATGGAATGTACCTCAGAGGGATTTTGTGAAGTTAAATGAATTAATGAACATGCTGTTTCTAAGCAGTTATTTGATGATGCCACGAAGCTTAGAAAATAAAGCATTGCCATGTTGTTTTGAATTAATACGCTATAGATTTAAAAGATCCCACTCTATGTACCTATGAGATGAACACCATGATGGTCCTCATTTCAGAGATGTGCAAACCGAGGCTCAGCAATGAAGACCTTTGGGGTCTCCCGGGCCTGCCTGACTTTCTCCTTCCACCCCCAGAGCTGTCCCGGTTCCAGACGGTTGGGGAGTCGGCGCTGGGTGTGGAACCTTTCTCCTACCAGGGGGAACCCCACATGGTCCTGGCACAGCCCTTTGCTGGTCGCTGCCTGATTCTTTCCTGGGACTATGGCCTGCAGCGCTTCCGACTTGAGGAAGAGCTATCTGGTGAGCCCACCCCGCACCCACCACCTCATCTTCCTGCCTGCGGGGGGCGGGGAGTGGGGGCTGCCCTGCCCACCTCGCCTGATCTGCCTCTTGTTCCTGACTCCCCCACAGCTCCCTCGGTGGTGTCCTGCAAGCCCCTGGTGCTGGGCCTGCGCCTCTTCGTGCTGGCTGCCCGCCTGTGGGGAGGCTCGCAGCTGTGGGCTCGGCCGGGTCCCGGCCTGCGCCTGGCCCCGACTCAGGCCCTGGCCCCAAAGCGTCTGCTGAGGCCTAATGACGCTGAGCTCCTATGGCTAGATGGGCAGCCCTGCTTCGTGGTGGCCGATGCCTCCAAGGCAGGCAGCACCACCCTGCTATGCCGCGACGGGCCTGGCTTTTACCCACGCCAGAGCCTCCACGCCTGGCACCGGGACACGGATGCTGAGGCCTTTGAGCTGGATGGCCGGCCTCATCTGCTATTGGCCTCAGCCTCACAGCGGCCCGTGCTCTTCCACTGGTTTGGGGGCCGCTTCGAGAGGCGCACAGACATCCCCGAGGCTGAGGACGTCTACGCCACACGCCATTTCCAGGCCAGTGGGGATGTGTTCCTGTGCCTGACACGCTACATCGGGGACTCCCTGGTAAGCCTGGGCCCAACCAGGTGGAGGTGGCAGCAGAGGCCACAAGCCACCTCTGACCTGCAGTTGACTCCTACTCAGGGCTGTCTTTGCCTTGGGGACCACCCAATATGGGCTGGTCTTTCAGCATTGACCCCGCTTTGCACGCTGGCCTCCAAACTCACAGGCTGCCCCAAGCTCACAGGCTGATCTTCAAACTCCAACCCCATCTAATGTGTTGATCCTTGAATTCTGATCCCACCCCAACACTGACTTCAAGCCTGTGACCCCTCAAGGCATTGCTAACCCTGAACTACTCCCATTCCCCAACATAGACACTAGCCCCAAGATTCTGATTCTAACCCCAAACTCTGACTCTGTAGCTCTGACTCACTCTAGGACTTACATTTAACCACAGCATCATACTCTAAATCCCCAAGGCTGATGCCCACACCCTCCAGCACTCTCTTTTTAGAGAAAGGTGGACCCAGGGGGAGAGTCTGAGCCTACAAGTCACTGCTCTGACTTAGTTCATAGAATGTCTCTGTGGGGAGCAAACTGTGGGCACAAGGACGAGAGTAGGTGACCAGGGAAAAGGCGACTGTGGCTGGGTTGGAGTGCGGCCAGAGGAGATTGGAGCAATATGTAACATAGTAGGTAAAACTGACAGACTGCATTACTGATGGGTTCTATGTTGGGGGATGGGGGGAAGGAGAAAGAAGGGCCAAGAATGTGGCCTGAGCATCTGGGTGATGACATTTATAAAGAAAGCTACAGGAGTTTAGGGACCTGCAGGCCTCTACTTACAAGCTGTTCCAAGTCCTCTGAAGCCTAGAGGACTACCAACAGGCCTGGCCCTCTTGGATCCTAGTCCTAACCAGCCGCCACACTTCACAGGTCATGCGCTGGGATGGTTCCATGTTCCGCCTGCTGCAGCAACTTCCTTCACGTGGTGCACACGTCTTCCAGCCACTGCTCATAGCCAGGGACCAGCTGGCTATCCTGGGCAGTGACTTCACCTTCAGCCAGGTCTTCCGCCTTGAGCCTGACAAGGGACTCCTGGAACCGTTGCAGGAGCTGGGGCCCCCAGCCTTGGTGGCCCCCCGGGCCTTTGCCCATATCGCCATGGCTGGCAGACGCTTCCTCTTCGCTGCTTGCTTCAAGGGCCCCACACAGATCTATCAGCTTCACGAATTAGACCTCAGTGCCTGACACTGGATGGGATCCTGGACATGGTTGGTGAGGGGGCTGGCATGGGGAGTCTTAGGCCTCTGGACACCCCCTTGACTGACCTCTTGGTCCCACTTGGGGTTATGGCTGGTCCTGTGAGATACTGGCCACAGGCCAAGTTCAAGGCAAGAACTGCCCTCCAATCTTAAGCAACATCTTGGCTGGGGCAAATGCTGGGCGCTCAGACTGGGGCACGGAATCAGATTCCAGAAGTCATGGTGGAGTAATGTGCAGAACTCCCTGAGGTCTGGAAGCATGCCCTCCCCTCAACCTACCCCTCCTACTCCAGCTCCCTGTAAAAGTACCCAGGAGGAGATGGCTTTCCTCTCCCACTAAACTCAATCTGGCCAATCGCTTTTAGTGCACGCCTCTATGACGTTATCAGTTGCTGGGCAGTTTTCCTGCCAGGCTTGCTAACTTCCTCTGTTGCTTGTGCGCATGCCTGCTGCCAAGGCGGAAGCCCAGCACATCCTTGCTGGTGCGAGGGAAATGGGAAGGAAAGCGAGAGTTTTTGCAGGGGGCCCACGGTACTTCTTTCTAGTGAGTTTCAGAGGTGAAGGCCGAAGGTGTGTGAGCTCAATAAATGTGCTGTGCACCCGCCCCAGCTGTTGTTGTGGGATCAGTGGGAAAGAGTGTCCCCTGAGTGACATGGCGGGAGGGGGGCGCAGGGTCCCAGGAGCAGTGTTATAGAGGGGGAGGTCCCAGGGGAGCATGTTGGTGTACTCTGGTAAGCTTTTTGAGTTATCTAAGGAGTGTGGGTTCATGATTATGGGGGATGTTCAAGGGATATAAGGGCATTATTAGGGACAGGTCACAGGTTTATTGTGGGTCTTTTCCTGAGGGGGTCTCTTTTTGGGTGTTTTGAAGGTTTTTATGCACCTTAGGGGTGCCTCTTGAGGGCATTTTGAGGTCTTACTGGGTTTTGGGGCATCTCAAGGGAGTTTGAGGTTCATTGGAGGCTCTCACACCAGATGGCCATCATATATTATTAGGGTTATCATAGGCAATTACTTAAAAGTCTCACAGAGACATTCGGGTATTACGAAGAATCTTGTGTAATAAATTGGGGTCACAGCAGTGAGTGAGCCTTAAGGGGTCTTACTATCTGGGTACTCACATCCTGGTAGGATGATCCCAGTGTCCAGCTGAGTGCCTCAACATTTCTTCTGGTTACAGCTCTCTTTCACTCTCAAATGTCCCCCATTTGAACTAGAAAATGTTAAATTGCACAGGTGGCTCCCGTGGCCATAGCAGTAGAGGACAAACCCCATGCCATTCACCAGGGCCCGAGGGAATAGGCCTTTGGACTTTTCCCAACAAAGAGATTCTGCTGCCAGCTTCTGTGGCAGCTTCCCGAGCGTGTCCACTGCAAGTCCTACCCCAGGACACACAGAGTCTCAGCTGCTTGGGCTGGAGGCAAGACCACTTTAGATCAAACAGTGAACAAAGGGACCTTACAGTGAAAGTGAGGTGGGGTCTGGAAAGGCAGTCTGAGGAGAGGAGGGGAATTCCATCCTGGAGTTAGGTTCCTATGCAGACCAGGACGTGGGGACAGAGAGAGGCCCTCTGTGTTCTTTCGTGGATCCATCCTCAACAGTTATGGGCAGAGCCTGGGAGAGGTGATAGGGTCAGCTTGTGAGACCAGATGGAGTTTTTTTCTCCCCAGAGCAACGCGCGCACGCGCACACATACACACACACACACACACACACACACATACACGCCTCACATCCTGTGTACCCCTTAACCCCTTCTGTTCCTGTTTTACCTGGAGTGACGAGCGGTGGGGTGTCCCCTGGTCGGTGGCTAGGAAAAGAAAAGTGGTGAGATCTGTATTTGCCTCTTTGTCCTCCCCCTCAAGACTAGAAGACTCTCAGCTTTCCTTAACCTAGCTTCCTGGCTACTTTTCCATCATAGAGTTGTACCACCCAGCATCCCAAGCATTTCAAGATTTGGGGCCCTTTGGGGATTTTCAGCTCCGAAGAATAAGCCTGGGAAGTCTTAGTGGCAGGAAATCTCCAGCGCCAAGCCTGGCAACTGGGTCTTTCTGTAAGGCTTAGCTCTTTCACCCCTGGAAGGTGTCTGTCCAGCATGAGATAGGCACACACTGGGAATCCGCTCACCTGGGCTTCTGGTTGAACTTGCATTTGCATTTCGCACCTGTTGGGGAGAGGGGAATGGTCAGGAGAGGGGACCCTGCCCTGCCCCACTCCCCTGGCAGCTCCTCCACTTACTCAAGACGACGATGATGCCGATGGCGCACAGAACCCCTGCACAGATGAGCCCTCCAACTCGGAGGCTGTGCCAGTCTAGGAGAAACCCAGAGGGGGCCCTCAGTGTCAGCCAGCGTCCTCCTCATCCTAGCCCCCACCCCTTAACAAAGATGACTGGGCACCGATGCCGTGCTGGGCGCTGGGGTACAGCTGTGCAGAAAACGAGCCCAGCCTCCTCTGCTCATATCTAGTTAACACGCAGGCAAGCGACACGAGATTTAATGGAGGGTTGGATGGAGAGACGCGGTCTGAAGACAAGTGAGCAGAGCCAGGGAACAGGAAGCCAGAAGGCAGCTCTTTAGGGAGAGTGGTCAGGGAAGGCCTCTCCGCGGGGCCCACTGGAGCAGAGATGTGGGGAGATGAGGGCGGGAGCATGTGGCATGTGGGAGGAAGTATTCCAGGCAGAGGGATCAGAAAGGACAAAGATCTGCAGGCAGGGAGCGCACCTGCTGAGTCTGAGCCCCAGCAGAGAGGCCCCTGTGGCCTGAACAGAAGCAGTGATGAGGGAGGGAGGACAGAGGAGGGACACGGAGCAGACCATGTGGAATCTGGAGGCCACGGAGGGTTTGAATCAAATGGCACAGCTCCTCCAGGAAGTTTTCTCAAGTCAAACCCTTCCAGACTTGATTTGAACATAACAATGGCGTCTCATGAACTGTCCCTGCTTCTCGTAAACTGTCCTTGCTGGTAGTCGTGCATGTTCCCGAGGACCAGGCTGCCTGTCTTGTTCCCTGAATCCACTGTGGCTACTGGCCAATGTCCCGGTCCAATCCTATCCTTGCCCCCTTTCCACCCACATCAGACCCTCACCCAACACTGTGTGGGACCCGCGGCACAAAACAGTGTGCGGGGTGGAGTAGGAGGAGCGAAGGGAGGGGCACCAGCTCTTACCATAGTAAAAAGGACTGTTTTTATCTGAAAGGAAAGAAAAAAGAACATAAATCCAGGAGCATAGCTGGGATACGGGGGCTCCAGGGGGAATTGGGGCGGGGGGGCGCTGATAGAAGAGCACAGTCTGACTTACCTTCTGGGTCATTGGCGTCCAGGGCAGGCAGGCCTGGTGGGAGAAGCAGGAAGGAGAGGACATGGGTGCCGGTCTCAGGAAGTTGGCAGGGCCAGGGACTTGGAGAAAGGCCCCCTGATGGACAGTCCCTGCCTCCCGAGGGTGCAGGGGTCCAGCCCCAAACTAGCACGTCCCATCTCGGAGGTGTGGACCCTCCACTCAGCCCCACACCTGCGAGCCATGCCAGCATTTTGCCTCCTGAAATAGGTTTTAATCTGGATAGCTCTTGGCCACCCTTTGGCCTGATGTTTCCAGACTCCTGGCTACTCCAGGCCTCCTCCAGAAACGGAGCGATGTTCTTGTCCCCAGGACAGATGGCATCCGTTCCATCTTCCTCAGAGCTCATCTCCCTATTCTGCCACATCCCACCCCACCTGTTCTGATGTTTGCTCACCACTCCTCTTTAAAGCAACTTGCTAATTATAAACTTAATACACTTTATTTCAAAATCATCTTTCTATCACCATCCTAAATGGAATACAGTCTTGCCCGATGTAACAGAGAAAAACAAATACAATGAAAGCAAAGGTCTAGGATTAAATTCTGGCTAGAAGCAGTGGCTGCCTGAGCTGGGGGCCTAAGCTCTGTTCTTTCTTTGTTAAAGGAAGATAAATAATTTTAAATTATATTTAAAGTACAAATACATCGTGCTTACTCTGTGCAGGCACTGTTTTAAGTGCTTTCCAAAGGCCAACTCTTTGCATCCTCACAGTGACTCTGTACATAAGTGCTATTATTGTCCTCATTTTACAGATAGGGAAACTGAGGCACAGTTGGTAACTTGCTCCATTACCTCTCAGCTCCCAGTTACCCCTCATAATGAAATGGCAGGGGGCCATGAAGACACAGCACAAGGCTGAGCATTTCCTTGAAGTCATCAATGAGACATCGAGACTAGACTTCCTAGCTGGTTGAGCCGCTGCTATGAGACCCTGTTTTGTGTTCTCTTGAAATCACAGCACTTCTTCCCTCAAGGCAATGCTGTCCGGACAGTCCCCCACCCCACAGGGGCTCTGTGAGGCTTGCCTGCCACTCAGCAGAGGGGCTCAGGGGAAGGCCTTCCCAGGAACAGCACTCACCTGCGAGAAGGAGGAGCAGGCTCAGGGCCACTTGCTGCATGATGGAGCCGGCCTGGAAGGGGAAGGGAAGGGCCCAGCTTTAGCAGGGCTGCAGGGATGCCACTAGGGCCTTTCCTACTCCACGCCCCGCCCAGGGTACACACCTCACCCCAGGGTGGGAAGGCTGGCATTAAAGGCTGAGAGACAAGAGCTGAGGAGTGCAGTGGGGGCTAGGTGAGAACTCAGACCTGATGGGGGAGCAGCAATAATAACTCACTGGACACGGACTTGAGGCTTGAAGTGAATCACCCAGGCAACCAAATAAGAGAGAAGCTGCCTGTGGTTAACCCCATTTTACAAACTGGGAAACTGAGGCTCATGATAGGTGCCTTGTCAGAAGTGGGATTTAAACCTGGGTTGGCTTTGCAGCAGCTGTCCCTAACTCAGGATTCTCAGGGCCTCGGGGTGTTTTGGGAAATGGGGTGTTAGAAGTCAAGTGGCCAGAGGCCCAGTTCCTAGGAGTGTCTCCCATAGACAGCTTGGAACCTGCCCGACTTGCTCAGACTTTATAGACTCAAGCTGCTCAGGGCTGGGTGTGGTGGGGAGAGCACAAGGCTGGGGTGGGGTGGGATAGACTTGGGAGAATTGGCCTGGCTGCAGTCCCAGGTCCATCTTTTGTGCCACCCTGACCATTGACCCCCATTTTTGTCCCACCCCTGCCCATCCCACTCCAGTCCCTGGTTCTGCCTCTACCCCAGTCCCAGCCCCTGCTCCTACTCCACCCCTGCCAAGCTCCTCCTGGCAGCAAACTCTTTCTCCTTCCCCAGGGAGCCCTGCTCAGCACGAAGAGGTCGCCTCTGTCCCCTCTTGGTCTAGAACAGTGGCCGGCAAACTCATTAGTCAACAGAGCCAAATATCAACAGTACGACGATTGAAATTTCTTTTGAGAGCCAAATTTTTTAAACTTAAACTTCCTCTAACGCCACTTCTTCAAAATAGACTCACCCAGGCCGTGGTATATTGTGGA
This sequence comes from Plecotus auritus, assembly GCF_963455305.1. Classification (NCBI taxonomy): domain Eukaryota; kingdom Metazoa; phylum Chordata; class Mammalia; order Chiroptera; family Vespertilionidae; genus Plecotus; species Plecotus auritus. The sequence goes on along the minus strand of NC_137785.1, from coordinate 30,468,185 downwards.
AGAGCCACACTCAAGGGGCCAAAGAGCCGCATGTGGCTCACAAGCCACAGTTTGCCAACCACTGGTCTAGGGTTAGTCTACCCTCCCACCATCTTCTGTGCCTGCGATAAGCACCCGATCTCTGTGCATCCCCTGCCCTCTCCCTGCCCCTGCCCCTGCTCCATGGCCAAAGCATCTGTTGCCATAACCTTGACAGCAAGAGCTTACACTTCCTCTGACCCACCTGTGCCGGGCACTGCCAATGACCCTGCTGGGTTTTCACTCGTGTAATCCCGGACAACCCCGGAGGCCATCTGTTACATTCCCCATTTCATGATGGGAACACATATGTCCTCCCCACCCTGGTGAAAAGCCCATATGACCGGAGAGAGCACCCCCATCTCACTCCTTCTCAGTCCCTCCATGGAACCCCCACCTGAGTTGCTTTCTATTTCAGGAGGAGGGCCTGTAGTTTTGGGGAGCATTACTAATGCATTTAAGAACCCAAAACGTTTCAGGGGGATCTGGAGAGCATGTGTGGGCAGGACAGGCCCGTAGAAGGTCTGCTGCTGTTGAAAGCGACCTGGTGAGGCTTTGCCGCCACAGGACTAACTAGCACTGGTAGGAGCCTGGCTCATGGAGGATCACCCGGGCACGCTGTTCTCAGGTCTGTGCATGTAATCTTCGCAGCCTGATGAAGGCGGCATTGGGATTAGTTCACTTTGCTGTCTCAGCCCTGTAACCTGTGTGAACTACGCTGTCAGTGGCAATGCTGAGTCTCAGCTCTTAAGCCTCTTTCCTTGGGATCCTCCGAGTCCCTGCCCTCTGCGAAGTCTCCATTACTCTCCCTCCCAGCATCACCCAGCACCTCCAGCTCAGGGAAGACTGGAGTGGTCTCAGCTGTGCTTGGCTCTCCCATGGCGCAAGCCGCCGAGCCTCGTGTCTGGGGGTCTGCCCCCCTTTCCTGTCAGGCTGTCCTTGGAAGAGGCCTGAGCTGCTCCTGAACTGACTGTTACTGGTCTGAGGCTTGGACAGGAAGGCAGCTTTGCAGATTGAGGCTCTGCTCACCCCTTTCCACTCCTTCCTGCCATGGAGGTCCCGTCTCCGCCAGCTGCCCTCTGCTCTCCCTTCTGTTCCTCTATGGTGGTGGAGGCCAGGCCTTTCAGGCATGAGGAATGACTCCCGTGTCCCTGAAATCTCCCACCCAACCCCCCATTTTACATCTCCTCGGGAACCTTCAGCTCCTTTTTCTCAATCTACAGGACCCCACTCCCTAGGCACTCAAGTCTAGCCAGTCACCCTATCTGCTCTGATACCACCAACCATCCATGATCCACTTAGATACCTCCATTCGCTCAGGTACACCCAACCCCCCTGTTCACCCAGCCGCCCCCAGTCCTGTGCTATCCAGACAGCCCAGTAGCACTTGTAGACCTTATCGTCTCCCAGCTGGCTCACCAGCTCCAGAGGAGAATCATGGGAGGAGGATCTCTCTAGGGCTTTCTCTAATCTCCTGCTCCTGCCCCAGAAAAAGACCTGGAAGGTGGGTTCTAGGGTCTTTAACAGAGAGCAGTGGAGGGAGGGGGCCCCATCTCTCACCTGTGTGGCTCCCCAGGCTGTGTGGACGGTTAGTTCCGCCTGAGTGCTGCCTTTATCTGCAGCTGCCACGCCCTAAGCAAACCTGGGCAACGCCCGGGCTGGTAGAGAACAAGTCAGACTGCCTAAAGCACAGGGGCTCTCATCCCATTCCTGCTCTTAAAGAGACAGCTCCAGCCACCACCCCACCACTGGCAGGAGCTCCCTGGGCTGGAACTCGTCCCCAACCCCGACATTAGAGGAGGGGGCTTTCTCCAATCTCCTGCCCCTCAGAAAAGGGCCTGGAAGGGAGAAAGTGCAGAGTCTTTAACAGCAGAGCGCTGGTCTGGGAGGGGTGGAGGAGGGCTATGCAGAGGTAATATCCCAGTTGTTTTTACTTAGATTGTGTGCTGTGCTTGGAGGAGGGATTGGCCGCAATCATGGGAGAGCTGATGTCCTCTTCCAGGCCACTTGCTGCTGTTGACTTAGTTTGAGCGTCAACAGAAGATGCTGGTAAGGCCAAGGAGAGGTGGGGCTGCTTGGCCCTAAACCATGACCCTCCTCTGTTGTGTCCATCGTGCCCCAGGGAGACTGGGAACTGGCTCCTGAGCACCAGGTCCAGACCTTCGTAGCCCAGGCTCTTCCTAAGAGCACTGAGAGCCTGGGCTACACAGTGGGCCTCGGAGTGGGGGGCTGCCTGCCATTCCGGATAAGGCCCAACTGCACTGTGCTCGGCTCCTTTACCCTCCCCCCTCCCTCTCCGCCCCTCCTCCTCATGGCATTCCTTCCGGCTGGGGTCTGTGCATGCCCCCACTTGGTCCCCGTTGGGGTGCCCCCTCCCCCCAATTCCGCCTTTTTAGACAGAGAGACTTTTGTCTGGGGGCTGGATAGAGAACAAGGCTCCTTTGAGTGGCTGGTAGAGGATTGGGGTCATGGGGAGGGGCAGGGCCAGAAAAGGGGTGGCTCTGTGCTGGCCACCAGCTGGACTCCAGGCGACCCCCAATACCATCACAGGGGTGGGGAGGAGGGCTGCAGGAACCAGGCCAGGGAGAGGGTGGAGTGCAGGCCCAGGAAAAGGGGTTTGGAGGTCAAGGCTCTGCTGGGGCTATTTGCTGGGGGCAGGGAGAACAGACCCCCCATTTCTCAGCAGGGAGGGACAGGGAGGCAGCAATGTTCACCCAGCTATATGGTTTCTTTATGTGGTTCACTCAGGCAATTTCTCGGTCCCAGGCCCTAGACTAGGACAGGTCCTCTCGCCACTCCCATTCAGGAGGGGCCAGTCCCTACAAGAAATGGAGGGGACACTCATGAAGGGTGGGGCTCAGCCAAAGTGGGAAATTTGGGGTGGGTGGAGATAGAAACAGAGGAAGGGGAGGCCTGAGGGGGATTCCAGTCCAGCCAAGGGGTTTTTGTGTCTGGACAGATAGCATCTCTTGCACAGACAGTTCAAGATTGTAACATCCCTGGGAAGACCCCTTTGGTGGTCTTGGGAGTGGAGTAGTGTCTCCCCTTGCTGGGAAGTCTGGGAACTACAGGCATCTGAGAGTGAGAAGGCCTGAGCGCACTGTGGTGGAGGATGCATGCTCTGTCCTTCATCTATGGCACCGTCTGCAAACTCAGATGCCAAAGGGGGCAGGCAAGAATCGTGAATGAGTACAGCAGGGCAGGCGTGCGATTATAAGGTATGGGGACAAATCAGCAAACAGGAGAACTATTGTTCTAACAGACAGCTGCCAAAAAGACTGGAGCAAGCCCACATGGACAGATAAATAAGTACTTCCCAGATACCTTGGGGAAAAAGCAAGATGTATTGAAGTATGCTGCCATTTGTGAGGGGAAAATAATTTATATGTAAACTCAAGGCCCAGTGCATAAAAAGTCATGCATTGGGGGGTCCCTCAGCCTGGCCTGCCCCCTCTCACAGTTTGGGAGCCCTCAGGGGCCGGAGGCAATCTGGCGATCAGGGGAAGGCGACGCCCCATCACACCTCTGCTGCTGCCACTGCCAGCAGTGCAAGCCTCAGCAGGCCCTGGTTACCTGAGCCTCAGGCAGCCCTGGGTGGCTGGGCAGCTGCCATCCAAGGCTTGCCTGCGCCTCGGGCTGGCTGGCCCTGGGCAGCTAGGGGGCTGAGGGGACTGGGAAACTCCGGAGGCAGCCACGTGCCTGCCACCCCAGTGGGGCTGAGGGGACTGGGTGCCCCAATCTTGTGACTGTGGGCACTGCCATCTTTGAGGGTGGGGCAGTCAATTAGCATATTCCCTCCTTATTGGCTGTGGGTGCTGCCATCTTTTTAAAAAATATATATTTTTATTGATTTCAGAGAGGAAGGGAGAGGGAAAGAGAGATAGAAACATCAGTGATGAGAGAGAATCATTGATTGGCTGCCTCCTTCATGCCCCCTAACGGGGATTGAGCCTGCAACCTGGGCATATGCCCTTGACCAGAACTGAACCCGCGACCCTTCAGTCTGCAGGCCAACGCTCTATCCACTGAGCCAAACCAGCCAGGGCTGCCATCTTTGAGGGCGGGGCAGTCAATTAGCATATTACTCTTTATTAGATAAGATACTTGTATATGAATAAAATATTGTTGCTTCTGGGGAGGGGGATTGGGAGGCTGCAGCATGGGGTGGGAAGAGACACTCACTTATATATCCTAAAAATGTGCTACCTTGAAAAAAAGTTTAATTAAAAATAAAGTAAGGGATAGGCTGTACACAGTTCAGCCAATTGCTACTATTTTTAATAGGTATCAGAAATCTGGATTTTTATATTAAAAGTTGGGTCATAACCGAAACCGGTTTGGCTCAGTGGATAGAGCGTCGGCCTGCGGACTGAAGGGTCCCGGGTTTGATTCCGGTCGGGGGCATGTACCTTGGTTGCGGGCACATCCCCAGTGGGAGGTGTGCAGGAGGCAGCTGATCGATGTTTCTCTCTCATCGATGTTTCTAACTCTCTATCCCTCGCCCTTCCTCTCTGTAAAATATCAATAAAAATATATTTTAAAAAAAAAAGTTGGGTCATATTTTTAAAAAATTATTCAGGTCAAACAGAACACATCTGAGGCCTGGGAAGACCACCAATTAGAGATTTCTGCCAACATCATTTCCAGAATCTTTAGTCACTGTGATTTTGCATTTGGATATCCAAATGTTTATGAGGCTTGTACCCAACTCAGGCCAACCGTAGCTTCCTCCCAAGGCTGGACTAGAACATGCATATCCAAGAGTGAGCTGGACTGGGGCTGGGGCTTTTGGCTGGGAGGGTAAGACTAGAGGCCCCCCTGTGGATGGGTGAAAGTGTGCACACTGGGACCCTGGGGAGGGTTTGCAGGGAGTGAGGTAGTACAGTCTCTTGCATCCTATTGGTGAGTCTTCCAGGCCAATTTGACTTTAGTCACTTTGAGGCAGGATCATAAGAAGCGAGGGAATTTCCTTGACAAGTGGAATAAAGGAAACAGACAAAATAACTAAACAAGGCCAAACAATTTGAGCAATTGACAGCCAGCTAATGAATCACAAGGTTTTATCTTCCCTAACCAAGGACACTTGGGAGCAAATGGTTTACACATTCTAGCCAGGGGTCCTCAAACTAGGGCCCGCGGGCCACATGCAGCCCGCCGAGGACATTTATCTGGCCCGCCGGGTGCCGCTGCCTGTCCTGCTTAGCAGCTGACTCGTCCCGGGCCCGCAGTGTGCATAGGAATTCATTCATAGTTTTTTTTTAAACTATAGTCCGGCCCTCCAACAGTCTGAGGGACAGTGAACTGGCCCCCTGTTTAAAAAGTCTGAGGACCCCTGAGCCATCCTGGAACAAACTAGCCTCAGTCCCAGTCCCTCTTTGATGATGTTCTTGAAAAATGAAAGTAACCAGAAAATAACCCTGCATATAGAAAATAACCCTGACCTTCCTATATGCACATTCTGATGAATCGAGGACACACCTGGAAAGCTAATGAATATTCTGTTAAGACCCTCCCCTGAGAACTCCCCTAGGATTCCTGCCTACAGAAGCGTGTATCTCTGCTCTCTTTCTCTTATACTCTAAGGGTTTCCACAAGACTTGCAACCAGGGGAGCAATGAGCAATGGCAGCTTGTCCCAGGCTACCCCCTCCCCCCGATCCTATCTCCAAGGCCCCCTTTTTCTCTGACTTGCCAGTGAGCCAAAGAAGCCCCACCTAGGCTCTCTCTCCTAGTGCTTCTTCTACCTTAAGCTCTTCCTTTGTTTCACTGTCCCCAGCTTTCATAAACATACCCTCAAAATCACTTGGACTCCTATGAAATCAAGAACCCACACCCTACAGGCCAGGCTGAGGTGCATCTGGTAACAGTATTAAAGTGTGTCCATTTATTTATTTATATATTAGAGGCCCAGTGCACAAAATTCATGCATGGGGGAGGTTGTCCCTCAGCCGGGCCTGCACCCTCTCCAATCTAGGACTCCTCAGGGGATGTCCGACTGCTGGTTTAGGGATCAGGCCTACACCAGCAGTCAAACATCCCTCTCACAATCTGGGACCACTGGCTCATAATCGCTTGCCTGCCTGCCTGATTGTCCCTAACCACTTCTGTCTGCGAGCCTGATCGCCCCCTAACTTTTCCCCTGCCGGCCTGATTGACACCTAACTGCTCCACTGCTGGCCTGATCGTCCCCAACTGCCCTCCCCTGCTGGCCCGATCACCCCCAACTGCCCTCCCCTGCTGGTCTGATTGCTTCCAACTGCCCTCCCTTGATGCGACCCGCCTCCTCCACTGGGACCTGCCTCCTCCGTGCGAGGCAATGGAGATGCCGGGACCAGTCTCCTCCGCATCCTCCTCCACGTTGTGCAGAGCTGCGGGACCCCCAGGCCTCACCTCACGGAGTGGCCGCTGGGCCCCACCTCTGCTATGCACGTGGCCATCTTGTGGCGGCCATCTTGTGGCAGCCATCTTGTGACGACGTTGCATGAAAGGGCACGAGGACCACCTAGGCTTTTATTAGTATAGATACACTAGAGGCCCGGTGCATGAAATTCATGCACAGGTAGGGTCCCTAGGCCTGGCCAGTGATCAGGGCCAATCAGGGCCTTTTGGCTGCTGGCCAGGGCCTTCCTTCCCCAGCTGCCAGCCAGGGCCTTCCTTCATTCCGCACTGGCCCCTGGTGGTCAGCACATGTCATAGCAATCGATAGAACTCCCATTCTCCCGGTTGAACTCCTGAGGGGACACTTTGCATATTAGCCTTTTAGATAGATAGATGATAGATAGATAGATAGATAGATAGATAGATAGATAGATAGATGGATGTTTTGTGGATAAAAGAAGCCACATGCTAACCTGAGAAGTTCAGGGAGGCCTGCATGGTGGCCAGCAGGGGGGTGCAGCCTCAGGTCCCCTGTCCAGCCCCGCTGGGCAGGGGGTGTGGCCTGAGTTCCCCCAACCCAGCACTGGGGGTGCACCTTGAGGTCCCCCATCAAGCCCCGCTGGGTGGGAAGCACGGCCTGAAGTCCCCTGTCAAGCCCTGCTGGGTGGGGGACACGGCCTGAGGTCCCCTGTCAAGCCCCACGGGGGCAGGGGAGGGTGTAGCCTCAGGTCCCTGCTGATTGCTCGTTAAGGCTCCTCATGAGAACTTGGCCTCAGCTGTGGGTGCAGCCATCTTTGTGATGGAGTGATGGTCAATTAGCATATTCCCTCTTTATTAGATAGGATAAGGTGCAAAACTGCCATTCACTGGAACATTATCTCAATTCATTGAGATTTTACTTTCCAGAAATTGTCAAAAGTTTGGCTCAAATAAACTCACAAAAATTCTCTATAGGTTTGAATGTTTCTTAACTTTATAGTTTCTATATATATAGTCTATAGATAATAATATCATTTGAAATAATTCCCCTTCATTTTGCTTTTGAAATCCTTTGGCCCTGAAGAACCTGTTGAAGTTGTGATTGGCTGCGATTTCTCGGTATCCTGGGAATCCTCGCAAAATCAGAAAAACCAAACTTACAGATAGTTTCTGAATATCACAAACTTTTCAGGAATGCTGAATAAAAATACAAGAGCAAGGCCATAGGGTGTTTTATGGTCACCTACTGAAAGTTTTATTAATTTTGGTTTTAATATTCAGGGTCAATAATTTTATTGCTCTTCTTTAAGTCTGTGAATGTTTCCATAGGCTCCTGACAAATTTATAGGCCCCAGATGGGCAGCCTGGGGTGTGGGAGCCAGAGGCACCCGACTCATGAGGGGTTCTTGTTGGGCCAGTTCCCCACCTTTCCGGGTGCAAACTGAGAAGGCCAGGCTGGTGGGTTTATACCGGAAAGGGGACCTGGCCCTTAGCAGGTCTGCCTCAGACCAGCTGGTAGTGTGTGGGTTCTTGACTTCGTGCAGGGAAAATTTCAAACATGAGTCCAGATGACTATGAGGAAACGTTTATTAAAGCTGAGGACAGTAAAACATGAAAGGTTGTAGCACAGGAGAAGCAACAGGATAGTCTAGGGTGGGCTGCCCTCGCTCTCTGGAAAGTCAGAGAAAAGGGGGGCCTTGGGATCAGGTTCAGGGGTTAACCTGGGATGAGCTGTTGCTACCCATTGTTCCTCTGGTTGCAAGTTTTGTGAGGTTTCTTAGAGTTTAGGAGATGCATGGTTGTGAGTAAGAGTTGGGGGAAAAGGGGGGAAAGGGAATGATGGGAACTGCTCCCCAGAGGGAGAGCATGTGGAAGGTCCTTTGTCTTAAGGCTTTATTTCTTGCTCACTGGCTTTATTTCTTTTAGGGAAGGTTTCAGCAAAACAGTCATCAGTTTTCTAGGTGTGCACCTCCAGGATGCTGGTCTCCACCCATTGGTCAGTGTCAGGGCAGGGGGTCATTGTAGCTGGTCCTGGTGTCACCCCCTGGTTTTGCTGCTTTCCTGGGCCTGAAGCTGAAATACAACTGAGCCCTAGATGCTATGTCTAGGGAGGTGACCTTCTGTACCTGCTGGAAATCGCTCTGCAGTTTGTTCAGCTGTCTGTCTCAGTTTCCCTGTTCCCTTTGTTCTACTGGCTTACAGGCCTGTCTCAGGTTGGGGAGGGGAGGTTGCAGCAATATTCCAAGCTCCTATTTCCTGGGCAAGATGAGGACAGAGAGACCCATGGGCAGATAAATATGGCCTCCTGGGGCTCTGGAACTGCTCCCTGTGGCCTCTGTATTGCACACCTGTGGGAGAAGAGTGGGAGCTGGCAGGTGGCCCAGTCCTGTTTCGGGTTGGGGTAGCTGTGGACTTCCCAGAGCCATGTGATGTGCCACACAGGGCAGCCTTAAAACCTGCCTTCTGTGCTGCTTTTGTTGTAGGTGGTGGGAACGGTACCAGGTGGGGTCAGACTAGACCTGGGTTCAGCAACCTTGGTGCTAAGTCTGTGAGAATAAATAAGTAATCTTCTCTGTCAAAGAAGGGAGTTTAGGCAAAGGTCACCTCCTCCCTTTCTTTATTTAAATTAGCCAATCGTGCAAGAATGTGAGCCTAAACTCTGACCAATCAAGAGTAAGGGACAGAGAGAGGATCCAAGGTGGTGGCGTAGGTAAACACCTAAACTGCTGCCTCGCACAACAATTTCAAAACTACAACTAAAAGACAAAATGTCTATCATCCAGAACCACGGGAAAGCTGACTGAAGTTCTACAACTAGAAGAAAAGAGAAAAGAGTATTGAGACGTGCACAAGCGCTGAAAAGCTGAGGTACAGAGGCATGCGAATCAGGCTGGCGATGGGCGACTGGGAGTGCTGCTTTTTTCAACCCGAAGGGAGACAAGCTTCCGATTACTCCCAACTCCAGTTTCTGGGGAGACGTGGGGGACCCAAACTCCCATGGGGAGAAGCTGGACTGTCTGCCATCGGGTTGGAAAGTGAGGGTGGCTTGCTTGCAGGGCTGCGCACAGGAATAATTGTTTACTGTGCTGGGGCGCGGGATGCGGGGACGCGGTCGGAGACGCAGAGATGGCTAACTGGCAGCCATCGCTGTTTGCCACGCCCTAGCCTGGTGACGCCCTGAGACCCCGCCCCGCACAACCTACAAACCCACCCAAGCTCCATGCAGTGGCTTCAGCATATGAATGGCCTGCCCTATTGCAGCTTAACCTAGCAAACTTGCAGCCCGGGTCAGACAGCTCCAAAACCTCCAAACCCCAAGCAAAGAGGAGAAAACTGTAGTTCTTGCTGTAGCTCCTGCTGGGTGGCCTCAGACAGTAGCTGACCTGCACCCCATTGGAGATCCAGAAGCCAGTGTACCTAGTGGTCCGTGTGAGACACCAGATTTCAACTCCTCACATCCATAAGTGACACATTCAAGAGGCAGACTCAGTGAGCACCAAAGCCCCACTGAAACAAGTCCTGCACCATAAGTGTGTCTCCAGCGCAGCCGTTCTTCCATTATAGACACAGCGGGTCCTCACAGCCAATTGGCCTGGAGGTCAATTCCTCCCAGTGTACCAACAGCAATCAAGGCTTAACTACACCAAGACTTTGCACTCAGCCCACAAAGGGGCGTACCAAGAGCGTCCACCTCAGGTGATTGGGGAGGCTGAGCTACTGGCCCCTATAGGTCACCTACCACACAAAGCCACTCCATCAACACAGGGAAGCAGCAAAACACGGAGACAAAGAAACATGTCACGAATGAAAGAAATGGAGGAAAGCAAACTACTGGACAACATAGAGTTCAGAACCACATTTATAAGGTTACTCAAGAATCTTCTAAAAACCGCCGAGAAACTTGATGAGACCTCCGAGGAGCTTAGTGAGACCTTCAAGGACCTTCATGAGAATGCCAAAAAAAATGGAAAAGGACCAGTCAGAAATTAAGCATGCACTGTCTAAAATAAAGAATATACAGAAACTCAACTGTAGATCAATGTACCCCAAGAATCAAACCAAAGATCTGAAATATGAGAAAACAAAAAACAGAAAAACAAAAAGAAAAAAGAATCCAAAAATATGAAGATAATGTAAGGAGCCTCTGGGACAACTTTAAGTGTACCAACATCTGAATTTTTGGGGTGCCAGAAGAAGAGAGAGAGCAAAATATTGAAAACCTATTAGAAGAAATAATGACAGAAAACTTTCCCTACCTGGTGAAAGAAGTAGACTTACAAGTTCAGGAAGCACACAGAACTCCATTCAAGAGGAATCCAAAGAGGACCACACCAAGACACATCATAATTAAAATGCCAAGGGCAAAAGACAAAGAGAGAATCTTGAAAGCAGCAAGAGAAAAACGGTTAGTTACCTACAAGGGAGTACCCATACGACTGTCAGCTGATTTCTCGGCAGAAACTATGCAGGCCAGAAGGGAGTGGCAAGAAATATTCAAAGTGATGAACAGCAAGAACCTACAACCAAGATTACTCTACCCAGCAAAGCTATCATTCAGAGTTGAAGGTCAGATAAAGAGCTTCACAGACAAGAAAAAGCTAAAGGAGTTCATCACCACCAAACCAGGATTACATGAAATGCTGAAGGGTATTCTTTAAGAAGAGGAAGAAGAAGAAAAAGGTAAAGATAAAAATTATGAACAACAAAATGACATTAAATACATACCTACCAACAAGTGAATCTAAAAATCAAGTGAATAAAAAATCTGAAGAACAGAACGAACTGGTGAATATACTAGAATCAGGGACATAGAAAGGGAGTGGACTGACAATTCTCAGGGAGAAGGAGGTGTGAGGTGTGCGGGAAGAGATTGGACAAAAATCTTACACCCATGGATGAAGACAGTGGCGGGGGTTAAGGGCATGGGGTGGGGTGGGGAGTCAGGTGGAGGGGAGCTATGGGGGAAAAAAAAGAGGAACACCTGTAATAATCTGAACAATAAAGATTTATTAAAAAAAAAAAAACAGTAAGGGACAGACAGCGTGCATCAGGAATAAAACCCCGAGCGGACTGCCTGCTCAGTATGCATGCTGCCAGACCCTGTGTTGGTGTGCACCCTTCCCCAGAAGTAAAGATATTTGCCTTGCTGTCTGGCTCCCAAGTATCCTTTGTGTTCTACCAGGACCCCTGGTTTTGGGGCTCACCTTCTTTCTAACAATTTTGGGGGCCCACCTGGGATTCCATTGGTCATTACGGGAGGCCATTGGACCCCTCTCCTGAGGAGACGTGTCCCGCTGCCAAGTTGCAGCGGCCTCAGTGAGAATGGATGGCCATTACCCCCTGGGCCAACTACAAGCTCTGGTTCGAGAGTCAGCCAGCAATGTGGGAAGGGCCCAAGCAAGCACTGTGCAACCAGATAACCTCATGCATGAGCCACGGTGGGAAACTGGACTATAAGTACTGCCTTGGTGGTTGGGTATCCTCAGAAGTCAAATATATGTGACTGGGATGTGTCTGGGACAAAAAGTGAGTGTGGAGCTCTAATCTGCAGTTCTATTCTCCCACAAGGGCAATGTCCAGAGAGGGATGAAGCGAATCTTGGGGAGTGCAAGAAATCTCCAGTATGGAGTATTGAGCACACAGGACACATAGAATAGTCACAAGGGACTTTCTGAGGATGGGAAACAAAAATTCTAGGCCCAGGGAATACATTCCCCAGATAGTCCATTGAGGAGAATGCTGAGGATCAGGGAGGAGGGGGATAGTCCCCAAACCAGGGACAAGAAATATTGTTCTGCTTTGGTGGTGCTTTATACAGGGCATTCTGTGGTGCCTGGCTGGACAGACAAGGAACATGATGAGAAGCTTTATCTGTGGGTTGTGTGCACCTATAAATATTGTATATAAGAGTGTTTCTGTTGATGTTTTGTGTCTCTTTGTTGTTTGGTTTAATTTGCTTAAAGATGGGGCATGCCCCACTTTGGGGGACCCAGCTATTTGTAGCAAGGCTGAACATGTGGCAGAGATTGCAGGAACATCCCAGCAGCTGCCAAGAATTCTTAATCTTGGGGACTCTTCTTTCTTTCCCTCTCAGGGCATCAGCCGCCTGAAACTCTTAACTAGTGAGAGTTCTTATCTGTATGTCTGTAATGTAATTTAGGTTACTAATTTACTTTGCTTGCTTTCTATCTTTTGGGGACTTAGTTTGCTCTTCACTGGTTTATGAACTTAGGGACAAAGATTACATGAGGAAGTAGGGATTACAGGCCTGGGGAAGTAAGTGATGTGGGCTGGGATGGGACTCCATTGTTTGGGCAACAACGCTGTTAATCTTTCCATGATCATAGGCAGGTCTTGAATGGGAATGGACCACATTCCAAGGTTGACTTCCAGATCCAAAGTTGACTACCAGGTTTTGGGGGCATACAATTTCCAGATTTTTGCCTCTAACACTGGGAGAAGCAGATCTGCAGAAGTGCCCTCTAGCAAGTTGGAGAGATAGCAATGTGGGGAGCGGGGAGGCAGGGTCACTCCCGGTTTTATAAAGAAAAATAAAATAAAATAGTACTTTCACATTAAAGCCACGGGAGGCTGGTAAGTTGTCCCTGTTACAAAATTGCCAATAAAATGCCTTGGGTAATAATAGTTAGCTTTAAAATCTCAAAGTTGTTGTAAATATAAAAAAAAAAATTAAGTGTATATGATAATAGTTATATATGCCTAAACATAGTTTTCCAAAAACTTTTAGTAACTTCCAAAGTTTTAGTAACTTAAAACTTTGAGTTTGCTGGGTTAAATGGTAAAAAAAAAAATTATTAAATATCTAGGTATTTTGAAATACCAGGATACTGAAATATTAATCTCAGTTTGCCTCATATGGAGAATCTAGAGGATGGATTTGAATCTGTTGATGAATAATAAGTCTTGTATTTTATTTAAAATATCTCTTAAAATTGTGAATGTATTCCTAATCTGAGGAATGTTAATTACTTACATGCCACCTAAAAATTAAGGTTTCTAAGGGTTAAGAATTCTAACTAATTGGAAAAAAATTATGGTTTTGGTGTCATTTTGAAGGAAAAAGAAAGTGGGTTCTGAAAGTTGTAAGATTTGTGAGGAAGGGTTTGTAAAAGTTGAGGAATGTTTGTAAAAAGAACTCTTGAAAATAAGTTATATAAATGATACAGGCCAGTAAGCCAGGCCAAGTAGAATAGGGAAACTGAGATGGTTAAACAGCAATTTGGAGCTATCTAGTAAATCCCATCTTCCATAAACCAAGGACACTTAAGAGTAAATGATTTACATTTTGCCTCCCTAACAAGAGGGTAAAAAGTTTATATGAATGTACTCAGGGAGACAGGTAGCAGAAATCCAACTAGTGTAATTTGCTGACCACACCCAAGGACAAATGAAGTTAAACTTTTTCTTGACCTAGAATTGGCTTTAGGTGATTCCAATAGGCCCTGGTATCTCAAGATCTCCCTACAATGGAGACTAGGGACAATTTCTTAAGAACTATGTACTGGCTATCTCTTCTATTTTAATGTCTGTCAGATTAGAAGGCCTCCTGGCTCAACCCCGTCTTCTTGAGTTCCCAGCTCTTCACCATCAACCAGGAGACTACATTACCACTGAGACTGCTGTTTGGACTGCAGAACAAGGTTGGACCCATCCCACTCAGGTTGGGGGTGTACCACCAGCCTCTCTGGGTGGAGATACCTCAACTTGGATGGCCATTCCAGGACTTAGCCCCTTGAAATTAACACCAAAGAAACTGTAAGCTGTCTATTTGCTTTAGGGCTCTGGTAAATTGCAGGGGAAATGTGTATAATCAGGATCATGCTTACCCAGTTAAGTTATTGATTATAGATAACTTGAATGACTTGGAATTTTCAGCCTTTAGGCCAAGAGATTGTCTAGGACTACATTTAGGAGTAGATGTCACAGGAAAAGATCCCCTAGACCAGTGGTCGGCAAACTCATTAGTCAACAGAGCCAAATATCAACAGTACAATGACTGAAATTTCTTTTGAGAGCCACATTTTTTAAACTTAAACTTCTCCTAATGCCACTTTTTCAAAATAGACTCGCCTAGGCCGTGGTATTTTGTGGAAGAGCCACACTCAAGGGACCAAAGAGCCACATGTGGCTTGCGAGCCGCAGTTTGACGACCACCGCCCTAGACCACTGCCACCAGCATGCAAATAGAAGTAGGATATAAGGAAACTAATGCCTGGGTGGAATGGATTAAATATTCTGTACGCGCCCTAAATAAAAGCGACTGTTACACTTGTGCAGCAGGAAGGCTAGAGGCCCAAGTGGTCCCATTTCCATTCGGATGGACCTCAGACAGTAACAGGATGGAATGTATGCTTGCCCTGTATCAGGAGGAAACCACCTGGGGAAACCCTTCCTGTAAGACTCTCTCCCTGTTGTTCCCATCCAACAGAGGTAAAGAGCAAGGGTCCCCCAAAACAATCCAGCCCCCGATGTGAACTATACCTCCTGCCTCTCAAGGTGTTTGTGTGTGTGTGTGGCGGGGGTGGGGGGGAAACAGTACTCAGAGTTTATGAAAAATTTATCCAGATGCTTAAATGGCTGAGTATCCTTAGAAGTCAATTATTCTGCACTGTCGATACCCCATGCTGATGTCTGGTGGTATTGTGGGGGACCATTACATTTGGCCTTGCCCAGCAACTGGAGCAGAACTTGCGCTCTAATACAGTTGACTATCCCTTTCACTTTGGCATATCAGAACCTTTTTCAGTGGACAGACTAGGAAGAAGAGAGTCCAGGGGGCTCCTTTAATCCCCATATTTATAGAGATTCCATTGGGGTTCAGGAGGAGTGCCAAGGAGTTTAAGGCTAAAAATCAGATTGCTGCAGGATTTGAATTCTGGTGGTCAACCATCAACAAAAATGTGGATTGGGTTAATTATATTTACTATAACCAGCAAAGGTTTGTTAACTATACTTAAGATGCAGTTAAAGGTATAGCTGAACAACTAGATGCCACCAGCAGGATGATGTGGGAGAATAGGTTGGCCTTGGATATGATTCTGGCAGAAAAAGGAGCAGTATGTGTAATGTTGGGGGGCCAGTGTTGTACATTCATCCCTGACAACACATCTCCAGACGCAGCCATTACTAAGGCCCCACAGGGATTGGCAACTTTAGCTAATGAGTTCTCTGAGAATCCTGAAATTGAGGATTCTTTCTCTGATTTACTAGAGCAATGGTTTGGAAAATGGAAGGGGATGATGGTGTCTATATTCACCTCTTTGATAATCGGGTTAGGAGTTGCAGTAATGGGATGTTATATCATCCCTTGTATGAGAGGTCTTATCCAAAGGTTAATTGAAACCACATTGACCAAACAGCAAGATGATCTCCTTCTTCTAAATACTGCAGAGCATGTAGTCAGCTAATGCTGCCCGAGTTTGAAGAAAAGAGTTCCATCCTAAGAAAAGGGGGGAATTGTGAGAATAAACAAGTAATCTTTCCTGTCAAAGAAGGGAGTGTAGGCAACCACCATTTTGAAATGGCAAAGGTCAACCCCTCCCTTTTTTTCTTTAAATTAGCCAATCACAAGAGAATGTGAACCTAAGCTCTGACCAATCAAGAGAGGGACAGATTGCATGTGTCAGGGATAAAACCCAAGCAGACCGCCCACTCAGTGTGCATGCTACCAGACCCTGTGTTGGTTGCACATCCTCCTGCAGGAGCCTTACTGTCTGGCTCCTGACTATCCTTCGTGTTCTACCAGGACCCCTGGTTTGTGGGCTCACCTTATTTCTAACAGGTTGGATTAAATAATTGAATGGATACCCTATCCCCTGGGAACTGACCTTTAGATCACTTCACACTGACATTCCATTACATTTCCTTTCAATAAGGCCACATTCCACTTGCTAAAACCATTATCTTTTCCCTTGGGACTTTCCCAGGATCTGGACCCACCCAGAGAATTCTCTTCCCAGAAAAATCCCATCTAGAGTCCTTTAAAATCTCTGACTCCTGGTCCCTGGCTGCCGGCACCATTTTGGGGCTCAGCCCATCTGGTTTTCCAGATGATCTAATAAATTCATAATTCTTTACCACTTTCCACCTCTGCATCCCTCCTTCTGTGACCCTAACACTCGGTGCTTGAGTTCTGCCTAGGAAAGAATTCAGAGCCAAGACTTCAACTATAAGAGAACATCTGTCTATATATATATAAAAGCCCAGTGACCATTACTGCAGAACAACCAGAATGACTGGAATAACCAGTGGCTATGATGCACACTGCAGCAGCCAACCAGTGTGATCCAGGCCCCGATTGCCCCCCACAACCCACTGAGGCCCCTCCCCCCAACTGGTCCTGCCCCTGATTAGCCCCCCCTACCCCTCTCTCCCGCTCCAAGGTGCCCAAGAACTGCCCTGAGGCCTAAAGCCCCAGGGGGCAGGGGCTCGGTTCCTGGCTGTGCTCCTCCAGACCTCGAGAGCACCAAATTACAAATGCAGCTGCCATGAAGGAGGCCTGGCTGGGAAGTGGGAGGAATGCACAGCAAAGAGGGTGAGAACTGAGGAAAAGCCTGCCTGGAAGAACCCACACTAGGGGCAGCCACGCCCCTCACCCCCAACTCCAGCCCAGCCCCACAGGCAGTCTGACAGACACTACTGTGAAGTGGGTGCAGAGAGAGCTCCCCGGGCACGTGAGGGGAATGCACTGCGACCCCTGCATGCCACCGCATGACCACCCACCTGTGCCGCAGCCACCACCTCCTCTCACTCACACTGCCACCACAGCCTCCTCCTGCGCTGTGCCCCTGGCTGGCCTCAGGCGCCTCATTCTTATCCCGCCCTGCATCTGCCTGTTTACAATGATTGGGACAAACAGGACAGGCTGGACCAGCGCACAAGCACATTTCCTCCTTCTGTTGCAGCCAGCTTCCTGGGTCCTCCACTCTGTGCTGACAGATAAGGTCGACCTGGCGCTGGGTATGCCAGGAGGCATAGTTCTCGGAAACCCAGAGCTCAGTCTACAGGAGGGCCCTTTGTGGAGGAAGCACACCACAACTCCCATGAAGCACCGCACCTCCTGTGGCCCTGATGCTCGTGGAGGAGACTGAGGGAGGGCAGAAAAGAACACACCTCACTGGTGCTCTTGGGGCACCTGTGTAGTTCTTGGTCTTGGGGGACCTGGTGGGATGTACACTAACTGCCTGCAACCCCTCCCCCTGGCCAGCCCTACCCCCAATCACCCCCCCATCCTGATTGGGGGTGGGGCCAGCTGGCCAACCTCCCCCAGCCAGCACCACCCCCGATCAGCTCCCCATCAGGGGCAGGGCCAGCCAACCTCCCACAGCTCCTCCCCCACCACCAACCTGGCCCAATGGCCCCCACAGGGGCAGGCCGGTGGACCCCACCCATGCATGAATTCATGCACCAGATCTCTAGTCTACATATATAAAAGCCTAATATGCTAATTGTCCCTCCAACCATTCAATTGTTCGACCAGTCACTATGACACACACTGACCACAAGGGGGCAGAGGCTCTGACCGGTAGTTTAGCTTGCTGCTGGGGTCTGGTTGATCAGGACTGGGTGAGACTGGCCAGACATGCCCTGGAGCCCTCTCGCAGTCCCTCCCTGGCCGGCCAACCTCCCATGGTCCCTCTCCAGCCTGCCGGCCCTGATTGGCCCTGACTGGGACTGGGTGAGACAGGCCGGACACATCCTGGAGCCCTCCCACGGTCCCTCCCCGGCCCCAATCATGCACCAGTGGGGTCCCTCGGCCTGGCCTGTGCTTCTTGCAACCTGGGACCCCTTGGAGATGTCAGAGAACTGGTTTCGGCCTGATCCCCGCAGCCAGGCCAAGGGACCCCACCAGTGCACAAATCTGTGCACTGGGCCTCTAGTCTATATATATAAAAGCCTAAGCAACCATTACGACCAGACAACCAGACAATCGGCCAGTAGCTATGATGCACACTGACCATCAGAGGGCAGATGCTCAAGGCAGGACTGGGCGAGATGGCCCTGATCAGCCCCGATCGCTGGCCAGGCCGAGGGATCCCACCTGTGCACGAATTCATGCACTGGGCCTCTAGTCCTATATAATAAAAGCCTAATATGCTAAGTGTCTGGCCATCCGGTTGTCCATTCAACCAATCAAAGCATAATATGCTAATGATATGCTAAGGCTGCTCAACCGCTCACTATAACACGCACTGACCACCAGAGGGTAGATGCTCTGACCGGTAGGTTAGCTTGCTGCTGGGGTCTGGCCGATTTGGACTGGGTGAGATGGGCTGGACATGTCCTCCCATGGTCCCTCCCCAACTGGCCAACCTCACCCATCTCGCCCCAGCCCCGATGTGCACTGGTGGGATCCCTTGGCCTGGCCTGTGCCCTCTCACAATCTGGGACCCCTCAGGGGATGTCGGAGAGAAGGTTTTGGCCCGATCCAGAGGGACCCCACTGGTAAATGAATTAGTGCACCGGGTCTCTAGTTTATTTATAAAATCTCAGAGGTAGAAGAAGTAATTTGTGGAAGAAATGGACTGAGGAAACAAGTTATGGGGCAAAGGAAGGGCCCTTGGAGCGTGGGAGTGAAGAAGATAATGGTAATGTGCCTGAGGGCCAGGGGAGGGGAAGGGGAGAGGGAAAGGTGCATGCGGGCTTGCTCCTGGAGGAGGAGCATGCTGGGTCCAGGGTTTAAAGGATAGAGATTTTTAGGGAGGTCCCAGGGGAAGATCTTAATAGCCATCAGCTTTCCAGGTGTGTCCTTTCAGGCTCTAGGTGGCCACTGATTGATTGGCCTGTGCCAGGGCAGGGGTTCATTATCCAAAGCAGCTGGTCCTAAGGTCAGTTGTGGCTGGTTTTGCTGCTTTTCTGGGCCTGGAGCTGAAATACAACTGAGGCCTAGAAGTTATCTCTAGGGAGGAAAGGTCATGGGCGCCAAACCCAATGACCAGCAATATGCTAGGGGAGGAAAGGTCACCCACCTACAACTGTCCTTTGCTGGATACTCAGGGCTTTCCACTCTGGTGACCTTCTGTATCTGGCCCATCGTTCTTGCTCTGCTCATGTCTGTCTAACTGCCTATCACACTTTGATGTCATCATCCACCAAGAGAAGCTGGAAATGTTGGTTTTTATTATGTTATCTCCTGATTTTTAAGTACTGGCAACTGACTTTTTAAATTTAACACTTTGAAGACCAAATAAAATATACCCAATGGTTGGATCAGGCCCTGGGGCTTACTGGATTGTGTTCTCCATCTTAGAGACTAGGCAAGCTGAGGGTGGAGATACCTCAACTTGGACGGCCATTCCAGGACATAGCCCCTTGAAATTAACACCATTGTCACTCTGTTGTCTTTTTCTATTCCTGGAACACTCCAGGCATGTTTCTGCCTCTGGGCTTTTGCAGCAGTTGCTCCCCCTGTCTGCCTCTTTCCACATGTCACCAGGGGTTATTCCCTTATATTCTTCAAGTTCTGACTCAAATGCCACCTTCTCATGTGGCCTTCCCTGATCACTGTGAGAAATGCTCACCTGTCCAAATTCAGAGACAGAAGTATGGTGAAAACGAGACTTTTAAAACATTCTTGCAAGAGCGGGTGTCCGTCTTGAACAGGCACACACAGAGCAGTGATCACAGGCTATTTATCCCTAGGGTGTGAGTCCCTCCTCTGGTTCCTCATTGGCTGAGTACTGTGGGGTTAATAGTTTTCCTCACACTTGGTCTAGGTCTGATTGTCTCCGACTGAGCCATTTAAAAAAAAAGGGCTGAGGCCTTTTCTAGTTGTCTCCACCCCCCTTCCAGCTCAGGCAGGTGTTTCATCCTGGGTGCCTGGGGAGTTCCCACCGAGGTGCTGGTTCACGTACACAGTTCTTTGTTCCTGTATCCTCTTCCCTCCTCCCTACATCCTGTTCGCCCTGGGGAAGTTCAGTTAGCATTTCCATGAAAAGTTGACTATGCTGGAGATGGATCACAGAGGCCTATTTCCCACAATCACACTATTTAAAATCATACCCACCCTCAGCCTTTTCCATTCCCTTATGACTTATCTATCTCTAAAGCATATTCGAAGAAACTTCTTTGCTTTTTTGATTTCCTGCTTCCCCTGCTGGCAAGCCGTCTCCTCCAGTAACAGAACGAAATGCTTCCTCTCTGATGGCCTGCAGGCTACGCCTGCTGCTGTAGATGTGCTGACTAACGAGGAGAATTCCGCTGGAGGCTTGAGCAGCCCACCTCAGCAAAGAGGTGGGGAAATATGCACCAAGTAATGACGGTTTTTCTTTTCTCTTCTCTTTTTTCTTTTTTGTTTGTAAGCACAGTGAAACTAAATTTTAAGAGACACTGGATGTCATTAGTGTGGATAGCATCAGTTTATTACAAAAGAGACACGGAAATTATTCACATGATGAAAGATTTCAGAACTTCAGTGGAATGGCAGTGTCACATGATGCCGTTTCAATAGTGATTTATTTCAGTCTACATACTTTCTAGAATGTCACCATCTCCAAATAAGAAATAATCCTTGTCGCCTAGAACTACTTTGGTGCCTCCATATTCTAGAAGAACTTTATCTCCAGCTTTCACGCTAACTTGTTGAATCTCTCCACCCTTTCCTCGGAGCCCGATCCAACAGCGACTACTGTTGCTTGCAATACTTTTCCTGTAGATTTTTCTGGAAGCACCATGCCTCCTTTGGTTACAGTTACCACGGCACTCCTTTCCACCAGTGCTCGGTCAGAGGGGAAGGACTTCCTGCAGGCCTGCCGTGCCACCACTCCGACCGCCGCTGCCTGTGCTCCGCAGTCCCCGCGGCCGCAAGGGGAGACCTGCAGTCGGGCGCTGGCCACGTGAACCCAAGGGCCGCCCGCCGCTTGGGCGCCCGCTCCGCCGCCCCGCCCCCCAGAGGGCGGCAGCCGCGCCCCAATTCGCCCCGAGGCGTCGGTGCAGCCCATTTCCGTGGCGACGGGGAGGAAGGCGGAAGTAATGGCTTTTTCAAAGCTTCACAGGAGTCTCCTTAAGAGGATTCTCTCTCTCTCTCTCTCTCTCTCTCTCTCTCTCTCTCTCTCTCTCTCTCTCTCTCTCTCGAGGGGCGGGTAAGAGGGGGACCAAAGGACCAAAGGGTTGAATGTCCCACTATTCCTTGGATTCCTTTTGACACCTCCCTGTCTAACTGTGTAAGGCGAGCATCCACCCCTTGCCTCTCCCCTCCTCCCTTCCCTCAACAATAGAAGATGCCTGGAGCGCAGACTCTGAAGATGCATTTAAGAATCATTTCTCCTATCCTCCTGAGCTAGGCCTTCTTGATCAATAAACCCTTGCTCCAAACTCTGACCTATTGAATATTGGCCTTTCTTTTTGAGGAGATTAGTAAGAAGCTAGGAAAATTCCTTGGCAAGTGGAATGAGGAAAACTGAGACAGATGGTTTAAAAATGGCTGAACAGTTTACAGCCAGATAATAAATCGCAGTATCTTTCCTAACCAAAGACACTTAGGAACAAATGGTTTACACATTCAAGACCATGTGGGGCAGACCAGCCTTGGTTCTGGTTCCTTTCCAGCCGCATTCTTTGAAGGTGAAACTGACCAGAGAATGACCCTCATTTTTATTCATCAGTATATCAAAGGACACACCTAGAAAGCTGATGAATATTCTGTTGAGACCCTCACCTAAAACCTGAAACCTCCCCTAAAATTCCTACCATTAGAAAACAGAAAAAAAAAAAAAAAAAAAAAAAAACTCTTAAGACAGAGGATGCCAGTGCTTGCTTCCCCTTGAGCCTCCCTCCCCATCCTTCCTTAGGGTGTATCTTTGCCTTCTTTCTCCTAAGCTCTAAGGGTGCCGATTAGAGTTGCAACAAGGGGAGCAGAGGACAGCAGCAGCTTGGCCCTGGCTAACTCTCTGATCCTATCTCCAAGGACCCTCCTGCCTAACCTTTTAGTGAGTCAAAAAGCAGCTCTGCCTGGGCTTACTCTGGTTGCTGGATTCTTGCTTTCTCCATCCTAAGACCTTCCTTTATTTCTCTGTCCCAGCTTTAATAAACATACTCTCAAAATCACCTGGACTCACATCTTGAAATCTTTCCTGCACGAAGTCAAGAACCCACACATTCTAGACTGTGCTGGGCAGACCGGTCTCAGTCCAGTTCCTTTCCAGTGACATTCTGAAGCATTGGTTACACTGAGGAGATAGATAGAAGCTAGGTAGACAGGAACAGGGACCATGATGGGGAGGAAGTAAAACCAGAGAACCCAGCTGGCGGAATGTATGAATGTTGCTAAGACAGGCAGCTTGCAATAACAGCTTCCAAGAATGTTATTAAGGCAGAATTCTTTGAAAGAACCTATCAGAAGCTAGCAAAGGAAGCACGTGCTCCTCTCTCTTCTCTCTGACGTGAAGCGGGGGGAGGGCATGCTTCCCTGCACCCACGTGGCTTATGGCCATATGGGGCCTCCACACATGGACTAACAGACTTTCATTCTCATGGATGCTGAACTACACCCAGCTACAACATGGAACAGAAGCTCTGGACACTGCCCCGAACCCCAGCTCCACCTTTTCTAGGACTGGCTTCTCTCAAGAAACTTTGGTTCTGCTAAACTGTTTTTGTCCACAATTTCATTCTTCGATTTTGTGAGACAACAAACTCAGACTCAAACCCCACATTTTGCTTTAAACACGAACCTTAGGCCTGTAACACTCCCAATGAATTTCATCCAAATTATAGAACCATGCCTGGCACATAGTAGGTGTTCATGAAGTAGTTGTTAAATAATGAAAGTGCTCTTATCCCTCCACAAACCATCATGGAGGCCTTGCAGGAGCTGAGGTGGGGTGGTGAGGGCAGGTGGGCATAGAGGACCAGATTTGCTGACAGGCCTACACTCCATTTGTCATCACTGAAGGAGTGATGGCTTGGAGCAGGGGTCCTCAAACTTTTTAAACAGGGGGCCAGTTCACTGTCCCTCAGACGGTTGGAGGGCCGGACTATAGTTTAAAAAAAAAACTATGATCAAATTCCTATGTGCACTGGGGGCCCGGGATGAGTCGGCTGCTAAGCAGGACAGGCAGCGGCACCCAGCGGGCTGGATAAATGTCCTCGGCGGGCCGCATGTGGCCCGCGGGCCGTAGTTTGAGGACGCCTGGCTTGGAGTCTTGGGTATGAGTGGGAATTACAGGGAAGGAGGAGGGAGAAGGCTACATGTCTGGGATGGGGGTCAAGGGGCAGACCCTGCAGCCCCCTTCCAGCCTGCCTCACTCACTAAGACAAGGATCTCAAACTAGTAGCTCCAGGGCCAAACCCAACTATTTCACATGTTTCCTTTAGTTCACAAAGTGTTGAAAGTTAATAGTTGCTAACATTTAAACATTGGGATATTTCAACAAAACAGGCTGCATCTCCAGCTTCTCTTAGAAGACCTGTCCTAACTGGACCCCATTCCTCTTTGGGGGCAGTTTTAGGAGGGGTAGGTCTGTCTCCCTGGGATGACCAAGGCCCCATCTTGCCCTGGTTTGAGGCTTCATGAGAGGAAGCAAGGAGAGGGAGACTCATAGTGGCTATGGCCTCAGGCCTGGTCAGTCATCTCCCATCTCAGACCCACCTTGCAATCATGTGGCCACCATTACAGCACAGACACTGGAGAGTTGATCAGGGTGGGGTCTGTTTAGGAAACACTGCCAGGACTGTCATCAAGTCTGCCCATGGTCATGTTAGGGGTAGGAGGGAGAAATAGAATAGTGGGGACTAGCTATAGTTATAAGAAATATTAATCATGCTGTTAACTGTGATTGTTTTGTTCTGATTAAAGAAAGTGCATTCTGACCTGTCTGGGAATTAACCTCAAAATGCGGTCCATTCTCCTTATCTGAGAACTGCCTATCTTCATGGGAAGATTAACAACCTTGTTGCCAAAACAATGGAGTCTGGAGGTGCCTGTTCTTTGTAACCCCCACCTGTACCTGTACACCTGTAACCTGTAACCATTTTACCTAAGTAACCTTTGTCCTTCTAACCAAAATAAGTGTAAGATTTGAGGGGCAGGAAACAGAAGTCAGAGACCAAGACATATTAAAGGGGAGGTTTATTCTGCAGTAACGAGCGAGATTCATTACGGAGGAGGTAGAGAAACCAGGATTAGGGGAGGGGGAGGAGGAGAAGGAGGGACCCAACTGGGCTGTCTCCGCAGACGGAGAGACAGAGAGATGGAGAGAGAGGAGAACAGCTGCAATGGAGGGGTGGAGACGGCCTTCTGAGGGAAGGAACAGGAAGGGGTTGGGCCCAGGGCTGAATGGGAAGGGGTGGGCCCCAGGGCACTCGGCACGTGCTGATTGGTGGTTCAATGTCTCGGGGATATCTTGGCAGCAGACGCCGGTAACGTCATAACTCCACCCACCAGTTGCGGGGAGGGACGATCTATCAATAAGCAGCTGGTTTATGGGGGTGGGTGGGTAGAGTAAATTTTTGTGGATGACCTGCTGCTCTCCTATGTTGCCTGCAATATCCTACCTAATAAAGGGGGAATATGTTAATTGACCCTCATGCCATCGCAAAAATGGCGGCACCCACAACCAATAAGGAGGGAATATGCTAATTGACTGCCTTGCCCTCAAAGATGGCAGCACCCACAGCCACAAGATGGTGGCGCCCAGTCCCCTCAGCCCCGCTGGGGTGGCAGGCATGTGGCAAGGCCAGGCCCACCCCCAAGCGGGCCCGGCCTTGCTGCATGCCTGCCTCCAGAGTCCACCAGTCCCCTCAGCACCCCAGGCTTCCAGGGCCTCCCGAGGCTTGGGTAACTAGAGCTGGCTGAGGCTTGCGCTGCTGGCAGTGGCAGCAGCAGAGGTGTGATAAGGCGTTGCCTTCCCCTGACCGCCAGGTTGCCTCCCGTTCCTTAGGGCTCCCAGATCGTGAGAGGGGGCAGGCTGCGCTGAGGGACCCCCTCCAGTGCATGAATTTTCATGCACCAGGCCTCTAGTTAGAAAATAAAATGCTCATATATGATTCAACCCTGTCTCTGCTTAATTGGTTCAAGTAGTGACAGGCAGCTCAGACCCATTCATTTTCTGGTTTCAGTCAGGGGAAAAGGCACAGTTAAGAAAAAGATTAGTTGTGCTTTGTGACTCTCTCCGGAAAAGACTTTGACAGGCAAACAACAGAGAAGACTGTCTTTGGAAATGCCTGCACAAAGAGGAGCAGGAGATATCTGAGATGCAAGGTTCAGACAAGTAATAAACAGATAGAGATAGAGAGACATAAAGCAAATGAGGCAAAACATGAAGAGCTGCTGAATGTCTGCACAGGGGATTTGGGTTCATTGCACTGTTTATGCAACTTCTCTATTGTTCAAAAAGTTTAAAAGGAAAGTTGGGAAAATCAATAATAAGCCACAAAATAAAAACAACAATAAAAGATTAGAGGAAAAGTAAATTTAGGATCGGGTAACTTAAAAGTTAAATAAAGAGCCCCAGCCAGTGTGGCTCAGTTGATTGGGTGTCATCCTGGCCACTAAAGAGTTGCTGATTTGACTCCTGGTCAGACCCCTGGTGGGGACATGTGGGGGGCAGCCAACTGATCAATTTAGAGCAATGTTTCTCCTCTCTCTCCCTTTCTTTCTCTCTAAAAATGAATAAATTATTATTTTAAAAGTTAATCAATTTAATTGAACTTAGGCAATGCGTTCATGCATATAGTATGTATTATATATTTCCTATTGTGTGTGTGTGTATATATATATATTTTTTTTTATTTTTATTTTTTTTTCCTTTTAGACAAAAGCCTGTGTTTTTGTGTGTTTTTTTTTGCCTTCCCAACATGTCTTCCTTTTCCTCCTCTTGGATCAATTGCCAGTCCCTCATCCCTTATGCATCTTCCTAGTGGTGGGTGCCTCCCTCTCCTGGCTGCTCAGCCCTGGCCTGAGGGGCCCCGGGCTCTGTGGCTGGCCCTAGAGTTGGCAGGCTCCTGCCTGGCTGCAGAGGCAGCGAGATGAGTCTGCAGTTTTGAGAGCTTGGCTCTGTGGCCATGGGAGGCACTGACCCAGCAGCCTGCTGGCAGCCAGACCCCTGACATCTTAGCATGCCCATCCTCCCTTCCCAGCACCTCCGTGTCCAAGAATGTGGTGCTGTGCCCAGTGAGAGCCAGCTCCACAGCCCTGCACATCCCTGAGTCATTTGCCTACTGCTAACAGTCTCTCTCTCATCTTCAAAGAACAATCCTGGTGGATGCAACTGCAGGACACACTGCCTGCTATGGAGGAATTATTCTCTCCGTGGAGGAAGCTGTGGTACATAGGGGTCAGTCACTTAGCCACAGTCACACAGTTAACTAAGGGTCGAAGTTGGAATTCCAAGCTGCCTTCACATCGCGTAAGTGTGTGTGTGTGTGTGTGTGTGTGTGTGTGTGTGTGTGTGTGGCGGGCGGGGTGTGTGTGTGACAAAGGACAACAGAGCCCCACATAACTTTGAAGAACAGACAGCAGGGTGGGAAGAGGAAATAAGACCCCAGAGAATATTTTCAGAACCAACCACTGCCACCCCCTCCACTGCCCCACGGCCCAGCCTCCATCCCCTGCCTCCCTGGTCCCCTGCTCCTGTCCTGCCCTATAATCTGCTCCCCACATACAGCCAGAGGTAGCCTGTGAACCGCTGGGTCAGGTCAGGGCCTTCCTGGTTCAGCTCTCTTCGCTGTGCCTCATTCCTGGTAAAAAGCCAAAGTCCTCACCACGACCCATAAGCCCCCTCCAGCTGGTTGCCTGTCACCTCCGTGGCCTCATCTTCTCTCCCTCAGCCTCTCACTCACTTGCTCACTCAGCCCCAGCCACACTGGCCTCTCTGCTATTCCTCCAACACCCCAGCTACCTTCCAGCCTCCAGAATCTGCTCTTGCCCCTCCTCTAGGGACTTTACATTTATTTACATCTTCCCACAGATGTACCCAGGTCCCATCTCATCTCCTTTCTTCAGGGCTTTGCTCAAACATCACTTTCCTGATGAAGCTTTCCTTGGTCACTCCATTTAACCATAGCCTCCACTGTAATCTACCACCTCCCCGCTTCCTGTTCTGTCCTTTATTTTTTTCAAAGCACTGGCATCTATCACCTCCTGACATACTATACAATTATACACATACCGGTTTTGTTTACTGTCTCTCTCTCCCCTTTGGGATGCCAGCTCAGTGAGTGAGGGACCTGGTCTGTTCTATTTCCTCTGTGTCCCCAGCACTGAGCACAGGGTCTGGTCCATGGTACATGCTCAGGAAATACTTGTTGAGTGAATAAACGAAAACCATTCTTGAGAGTTACTATATCCCAGGCCTCATAACAGATGAACCTGGTACCCAACTCTCCTTAAAGAGATCACACTTTGAGGGAACACATGAGGTCCACAGATGGAGAGGGAAGGAAGTCAGAGCCAGAAAGCCTAGATTCAAATCCTAGCTCCACCACGTACTCACTATGTGATCTTGGGTAAGCAAGTCTCCCTTCCTGGCCTCAGTTTCCCCATCTGTGCAATGGGGATAAAAATAGCACTCACTCTACAGGCTGCCCTTTGTATTCAATAGGGCTGTGTGTGGAAAGCTGACAGCATGACTAATTCTGAAAGCTGTCCCCTTCCTGGAAGGCGTAAGGTGGGAGGGGCAGGGCTTGTGTATTCCAACAGTTAACAATGGTGTGCTTGTAGGCAGGGGAACTCAGGCGTGGAAAATACATCCACCCCTGAGGATTCCAGAAAAAAGCCTCAGGTCTCAGAGGGCAGGTCTTCCTGGGCATTTACATTCTTCGTAAATAAATGTAAATTCGCAGGATTTCTGCAACAAGAAATACTGGTTTGGGAATCCTTGTCCTTGCCATGAGCAGCTGTGTGGGTTGGGGGAATCTCTCCCACCTGCAGCTTCCGAAGCTAACACTGGATTCCTTTAAGACAACCTCCGGGCCACAACACTGGTTCAGTGGGGTCCAATCAAAGTGAAGCACTGGGATCTTGTTTAGTAATTGGAAGAAAAGATTTGGGGTTTGCTTTGGACGATGGGGAATGCACATTGGAGACCTGGAAATTTCGGTACTTTGCCACCACAAGAAAGGCAGCCTGAAGACAGAGCTAAAGCTATAGAGGCCACAGACCAAGAGAAAGCTGAGAAACAGTCAGCACCCTGTTCAAACCACGCTCGGTTTCACTATGGAATTTTTAGTTATGGAATAAAGAAATCTGACTTGTTTGAGTGAGTTTTAATGTGTTTTTTGTTATTTATAACCAAGGAAAGCTAAACTGTTATACAAAGAAATTCCATGGACCCAGAATCACGGCACTGGGATATGTGTCACGTGGTTTTACTTAGCTTGAGCCAATGCATTTCTTCTAGCTTCACACAAACCAAGAGTCGGGGGAGAAACCAAGATGGCAGCATAGGTAAACACCTAAACTGCTGCCTCGCACAACAATTTCAAAACTACAACTAAAAGACAGAACGGACACCATCCAGAACCACAGGAAATCTGGCTGAGTGAAAATTCTACAACTAGAAGGAAAAAGAAAAGCTCACAGAGAATTGGAGGTACGGCAAAGGGGCTTTGTGCGCGCAGAGAGGAAGGGCGGCTGAGAGCCTGGCTGACTTTCTCTGGCGGAAGGGGGAAGGAAGCCTCCGACCGCACTGAACCCCAGTTCTGACTGCACTGAACCCCAGTTCCGGGCGAACCCCTGGGGACCCACGCTCTTACGGGGGGAGTCTGGACTCTCGGGCGGAGACTCAAGCTGGGAAAGGCAGAAGTCTGAAGGCGCGCGCGGGCCAGTGCGCACAAAGGCTGCGGAGGTTGCCACAGGCTTTCCCTAGTGGAAGGGAGTCAGAGGGTCCTGACGGCACTGAGCCCCAGTTCTGACTGCAGTGAACCCCAGTTCCAGGCGAGCCCCTGGGGACCCACGCTCTTGTGGGGGGAGTCTGGACTCTCAGGCGGAGACTCGAGCTGGGGAAGGCGGAGGACTGAAAGCGCACATGCGCGCAAGGGCAAGGCTGACAGGAAGCCAAGACTGAGACTCCACCCCATCCAAGCTGAGCACAGAGCCTATTGTAATTTGGCAAGTCTAATCCTATAAGGCTGTCTCCAGCACCGAACTTCTCCCAGCATAGACACAGCTGATCCTTATAGCCAACTGACCCGGAGGTCAATTCTTCCCAGTGATACCAACAACAATAAAGACTTAATTACAACAAGGCTGTACACACAGTCCACAAAGGGGTGCACCAAGAGTGTCCACCTCAGGTTAACTGGGGAAGCAGACCCACTGGGCCTTATTGGAAACCTAGCACAAATATCTACCTTACCAACTCAGGGAATCAGTGAAAATGCGGGGTCAAAGAATCAGATCACAAACGAAAGAAATGGAGGAAAACAAACGACTGGATATAGAATTCAAAACCACGGTTATAAGACTTTTTAAGAATATCCTAGAAAAGGCCGATAAATATAACGAGACCCTCGAAGATATGAAAAAGGACCAACTAGAAATTAAACATACACTGACTGAAATAAAAAATATTATACAGAGACCCAGAAACAGAATAGAGGAACACAAGAATCAAGTCAAAGAACTGAAATACAAAGAAGCAAAAAACACTCAACTGAAAAAGCAAAAAGCAAAAAAAAAATCCAAAAAGTTGAAGATAATGTAAGAAGACTCTGGGACAACTTCAAGCGTACCAACATCAGAATTATGGGGGTGCCAGAAGAAGAGAGAGAGCAAGATACTGAAAACCTATTTGAAGAAATAATCACCGAAAACTTCCCCCACCTGGTGAAAGAAATAGACTTACAAGTCCAGGAAGCGCACAGAACCCCAAACAAAAGGAATCCAAAGAGGACCACACCAAGACACATCATAATTAAAATGCCAAGAGCAAAAGACAAAGAGAGAATATTAAAAGCAGCAAGAGAAAAGCAGTTGATTACCTACAAGGGAGCACCCATACGACTGTCAGCTGACTTCTCAACAGAAACTATGCAGGCCAGACGGGAGTGGCAAGAAATTTTCAATGTGATGAATAGCAAGAACCTACAACCAAGATTACTCTACCCAGCAAAGCTATCATTCAGAATTGAAGGGCAGATAAAGAGCTTCACAGATAAGAAAAAGCTGAAGGAGTTCATCACCACCAAACCAGTATTATATGAAATGCTGAAAGGTATTCTTAAAGAAGAGGAAGAAGAAAAAAGTAAAGAGAAAAATTATGAACAACAAATACATATCTATCAACAAGCGAACCTAAAAATCAAGTGAATTAAAAACCTGAGGAACAGAATAATCTGGTGAATATAATAGAATCAGGGGCATAGAAAGGGAGTGGACTGATAATTCTCAGGGGGAAAGGGGTATGGGGGGTTCATGAAGAGAATGGACAAAAATCATACACCTATGGATGAGGACAGTGGGGGGGAGGTAAGGGCAGAAGGTGGGGTGGGAAATGGGTGGAGGGGAGCTATGGGAGGAAAAAGGAGAAATAATTGTAATAATCTGAATAAAGATTTATTTAAAAAAAAAAAAACAAAAAAAAAAACCAAGAGTCTCTAGAGGCCAATGAGTGCTTACCTCAGTCAGGTCACGGCTCTCTCTGCGGACAGTCTGGGTCCCCCTTGCCTGGATAGACATCTTTGAAATGGACCTGTTCTCCTTCCCAACTTCCACCTTGAAAAGGGCCAATGAGCTGAGGAAGTCAAGGACTTGGTAAAGACAGAAGCGTACGTGACAGGCCAGCAGAGGACTGTGGCTCAGGCAGACTAGAAAGTCCTGAACGAGAAGGTGGCCCCAACCTCCTTTCGTGGAACAGCCTGCAGTCACCCTGTCCGGCTCAACAGGAGGCAGCCGCACCAAGGGCGAGACAGCAGGCCCATGATAACAAGGCCGCCTACAACCCACAGCCTCCAGGGCCAGCCAGCCCTAATCGGTTGAAGGACAACAAACTCCATCTAATCAGACTAGAGCACTTGCATTTCCCAGCCTCCGCCCCTTGCGGTTTTGACACATAAAATTCAACCTCAAGGACAGCAGAGGCTGAGTCTTAACTTCCCTGGTTGTGGCTCCATCCTCCCATTCCCTCTAATAAACTCCCCTCTTACTTGCCTAATTGCTTGAGCGACTCCAATCTTACAATAAGTGCCTGGGACTTAAACCGTCTTCCCATCAAAGGTGGTGATGTGTGAGTGCCCAGATGCCTGTTTGGTGCCAGGGAAAAGTGGGTGTCACTTGAAGATGCCCCTTAGGGTCCTACACTTCTGCCCAGGTCCTCGGGAGGAAGGGATGTAGTGCTCCAGCTACACAGGGGCACCATTCCAACCTCTGGGCCTTTACACTGGCTGTTCCCTCTGCCTGGATACCCTTCCCGCCAGTGTCTACATGACTGCCTTTCTCATCCCCTTCAGGTCTCTGCCCCAGTGCTTCCCTGCCCGCCCTGTCTTAAAGTGGAACACCCCACTGCACTCTCTTACCTCCTTCCCTTCTTTATTTTTCTCCGGTGCAAACTGTATTACTAGAAGTTACATCTCATTATAATAATTATACTACCATATATTGGTTTATTGTCTTTCTCTAGGGATTTTTATCTATGTTTCAACAAAATAAACAAAGTCCTTGCCCTCGGCGAACTCCTGTTCTGTCAAGAGGAAGACAGACAGGAAATAAAGAAGTGATCAATAGAAAAGATGATATACTTTAAAGGAAAGAAAATGGGGGTTATAATAGAGACTGGGAAGGGTGGCTCCTTTCTTGGGGGTGGTCAGGGGAGGCTTCTCAAAGGAAGTGACATTTGTACGGAGACTTCAAGGATGAGAGTGCATCACCTATGTGAGCATCTCAAGGAACAGCCTTACAGCCGAAGCGACAGCGCTGCAAAGGTCCTGAATGGGGGTCCTGCCTGCAGTGTTGAAGGAGCAACAGAGAGGTCATCGTGGCTGGAGGAGCATGAGTGGGAGCGAGCGGGAGGAGTTAAGGGCAGAGAGGTGACAGAGGCCGGTTTTGTGGGGTCACATATGCCACAGTTTTACTCTGAGTAAGATGGAGCCATGGGAGGGCTCTGAGAAAGGAGCTATGTGAACAGATTTGGGGTTTAGAGATTGCCTCTTCATTCTGCCTGCCATGGACAGGGCATTGACAAAAAGCCGGTTTGACTTTGCAGTTACGTTTTATTTCTCAGTCAAATACTTTTATGCCTTACTAAGTATCTTGTTCTAGGCAATCTACACTTCTTAGTCTTCATATAGGTAAGCACCTGTGACATATTAGGAAATAGTCTATACTGCCTCTGCCCCCAGTTCCTGGCACACAGCTCCTAACACCTGCGTGATTTCCTGAGTGACAGGACTGCTATGAGCGCCTCTGTTCTAATATGTAGTCCCTGACTCCAGTTCCTGATGCAGAGCTCCCAAATCCCTGGGAATTTTCTAGGTGATATGAGTGTCTTTTGTTCTAATGAGGCAATGTTTGGTGGGCTCCTGGATGGGGGCTGGTCGCCAGAAAGACCAGGCCATGATTAGAAGCCTGGATCTTTCAGTTCCACCCCCATCCTCTGGGGAGGGAGAGGGGCTATAGAGTTAACACTGACGGTGCCTATGTGATGGTGCCTCTGTAAAAAGCCCTGATTACGGGGTTTGGAGCATGGCAGGGTTGGTGAACACATCCATGTGCTGTGAGGGCAGCACCCCAACTCCATGGGGACAGAAGCTCCTGCATTGGGGACCCTCCTGGACCTCACCCTATATATCTCTCCATCTGGTTGTTCTTTTGTATCCCTCATAATAGACTTTATAACAAACCAGTAAATGTAGGCATTTCCCTGAGTTCTGTGAGCCATTGTAACAAATTACTGAAACTGAAGAGAGGGTCAGGGGAACCTCTAATTTGTAGCCAAGTCAGACAAAGTTGTGATAACTTGGGGACCCCCATTTGTGATTGGCACCAGAAGTCCAGGGCAGTCTCAAGTGACTGAGGCATTAACTTGTGGAGCCTGATGCTATCTCTAGGTCAAGTCAGCACTGACCTGAATTGTAGGGCACTCAGCCAGTGTCACAGAGACGTGGAGGATTGCTTGGTGTGGAAAACCCACACGTCTAGTCGCAGGAGCACTCTGTGTGATCAGAGAACAGCACCACGATCCCTCTTTGTGCACGTGCAGGTGCAGGTTGCTGAGGACTTAAGGCTGGCGCAGGTGGCTGGGCGGGGTGGTCTATAGAAGTCATAGTAGCTTTTGGCTGGACATGCCACACCTGGGGGAGGAAACAGATGAGCAGGGGCCACCACCCTGAAACCCTGGATCCCTCAGTCAGAAGGAGAAAAAACTCGGATGGGTGCAGGGCAGGGAGGGGTCAGGGATGGACCATAGGACCCTTCCCAAACCGCCATTGTGCCTGAGTAATGCTTTTCCTCCATGTGGTTTATTACTATCATGTCCATGGATCACTTAAAAATTGTGCCACATACCGAACCGTTAGGACAACTCAAGATCAAGTGCAGGGAGGTGGATTAGAAAGGGGCTGAGAGAAACCCTGGTTCTGGTGTGAAGTTTGGGTCACCATCCCAGGCAGCAAGGTTTGGGTCTCCCTGAAAATGAAGGGCTCCAATCTGCCAGGGATGTTGGAATCCTAGCTGGCCAAGGGGTGAGGTCATCATCAGAAGGTGAAGGGGCACTTACTAGTACTACCCCACAGGCTGGCTCACCACTCCAGCAGGTGGACACTGTGCAGGGTGCAGAGCTTGGCCTAGGCCTCCATTGAGGTACACAGCATGCCATTGCCCGCGCCAGAGGGGCAGAGGTTGAAGACACAGGCCTGGGTGTAGGATACAAGGAGTTAATGCAATGGCCCAAAGCAGTTCAACAGGGCTGGGTGCCCCAGTGCCCTGCCGGCAGTGAGGAATACTGAGGACTCACATTGGCCACCTCCAATCCTCCTGTCTCGCCTTCCCTCCTGGCTAGCCCCGCCAGCCTCCCCCTTCTAGCCCCTGACAGTCCCAGGCACAGTTTTATCCTATATAATAAAAGGGTAATATGCTAATTAGATCGGGTTGACCAGACATATTCCGGAAGTCCAACTTCCTTCCGGACAAAGCCACCATGGGGGGCACCAAGACAAAGGCAGTTAGGGGCAATCAGGCCGCCAGGGGAGCAGTTAGGGGGCAATCAGGCCAGCAGGGGAGCAGTTAAGGGATGGCCAGGCTGGCAGGGGGGCAATTAGGGGGCAATCAGGCTGGAAGGGGGGCTGTTAGGGGTCAATCAGGCCAGCAAACAGAGGCTGTTAGGGGCGATCAGGCAGGTAGGTAGAATGGTTAGGGGCGATCAGGCAGGCTGGCAGGGGAGCAGTTAGGGGGTGGCCAGGCCAGCAGGGAGCAGTTAGGAGGCAGCCAGGCCTGCAGGGGACAGTTAGGGGGCTGCCAGGCTGGCAGGGGCAGTTAGAGGGCAGCCAGGCTGGCAGGGGGCAGTTAGGGGGCAGCCAGGCCAGCAGGGGGGCTGT
The DNA here is from genome assembly GCF_963455305.1 of Plecotus auritus. Taxonomy (NCBI): domain Eukaryota; kingdom Metazoa; phylum Chordata; class Mammalia; order Chiroptera; family Vespertilionidae; genus Plecotus; species Plecotus auritus. The sequence goes on along the minus strand of NC_137785.1, from coordinate 30,433,323 downwards.
TAGGGGGTTAACAGGCTGGCAGGGGGGCGATTAGGGGGTGACTCAGTCGGCAGGGGGCCAGTTAGGGGACAACCAGGCCAGCAGGGTGGCAGTTAGGGGGTGACCAGGCCAGCAGGGGGGGCAGTTAAGGGGTGACCAGACTAGCAGGGGACCAGTTAGGGGGTGATCGGGCCAGCTAGCAGAGGCGGTTAGGGGCAATTAGGCAGGCAGCTAGAGTGGTTAGGGGCAATCAGGCAGGCAGGCAGGCATGCAGGCAGGTAAGCGGTTAGGAGCCAGAGGTCCTGGATTGCGAGAGGGATGTCCGACTGCTGTTTTAGGCCCCATCCCGCAGGGGTCCCGGATTGGAGAGGGTGCAGGCCGGGCTGAGGGACCTCCCCCCCCCTCCCCCCCGTGCATGAATTTCATGCACCGGGCCTCTAGTAAACTTATAAAAATCCCAACCCACAGTAACAAGTGACTTTCATACCATCGTTCAGCAGAGCAGTTGTCAGAACATGGATTCTGGAATCAACCTTGTTGGCTTCAAATCCTACCTTTGCTACTTGGGCAAATCTCTAAATCTGTGCTATCCATACAGTAGTCACCAGCCACCTGTGGCTATTGAGCACTTGAAAGGCAGCTAGTATGACTGAGGAATGAGATATTTGATTTAAATTAATTTACATTTAAATAGCACATGAGGTTAATGGCTGCTGCACTGGTCATCTCCAGACTAAAGTTTCAGTGAGGGTGGGGGTTTCCTGCCTCCTCTATGAGATGTGATAGAGTGGAGTATTTGAGATCAAGCGCTCTGGAGCTAGGCTGCCTGGGTTCCAATCCCCATTTGCCCTATTGCGGGAAATGGGGCGAATACTAATCCTTCTGTGCCTCCATTTCCTCACCTGTACTAAGAAGCCCATATGTTTGCTACTGGTGGCCTTTTTCATCCTGTCTGTCCTTGGACTCTGACTGCTTGCCTGCTGTCTGTCCTCAGCCTAACCTTTCCCCCAGCCCAGGCCTCCCTGGCCCAGTGTGGCCACTAACCAAGGCCAGCGGTCCTTGGTTGCCAAAGTCAGCATCACTGGGGGCTGGCACCCTGCTGGGCAGCACCTTGTCATTGTTGGGGTCACCACTGAAGTTGCCCCGGAACCCACGGCGGTGGCCAGGTACTCAGGCCCCACCTGCAGGAATAGCTTTTGCGGTTGTTGAATCATACCTGAGCTGGCACCCACCTGCAGTAGCACCAGGATCTGCTCCCACCACACACGGGCCTCAGTGCCCAGCTGCACCAGGAGACCTACTACCTGACCTACTACCTGGGGGAGATCAGGGTCTGCCGTCTCCTGACATCTCCCATCCCTGCCCAATGCCATCCTCATACCCCTTTGTGACCCCACAACAGGTATCGGGGGAGTGAGGGAGCACTAAGGGGAACGTCCAATTCCACATGTCTAAACCTGAGCTCCAATCTTACCCCAACCCCATCCCCCCACCTTCCCATCTCAGGCACAGACAGGATGCAGAGACCAAAACCTAGGTCAGTCTAGAACCCGCCTCTCTCACCCCACATCTGATCCTCTCAAACTTTTTTAGAATCCCACCACTCCCCCGCCCTTACCACTCTCCCCCTGATTTCAACCACACCAACACTTTCCTCCTGTACCACTGAAACAGGCTACCTGCCCCCTTGGCCCCCAACAGTTTATTTCCATACAAAGCCAGAGGGAACCTCGTCCCATTTAAAATTATAACCCCCACCCCATACACACATGCACTTCCAACATTCCTTTCAAGTTTTATTTTCTGGGATTTATTACAATCTAATATATATATACATATATATTTTTTTAATGTCCAAATATCCTGAGCAGAGAGAATTGTTTATTCAACCACATGAAATGCATAGATAGGAAACCTCTATTTAGGAGCTGGTGGCCTGCACTCAGCATCGCAGATAAAAATATATGCCTTTCAACACAGATCTAAACACCTTCACATTTTAAAAATCAGAATTCTCTACACAAGTTTTAGGCTGACAGAATTCAAGTTCTGAGTTCTCATATATAGCTTTAACTTGTATTAAACACATGTTTATTTACAACATGGATAGAGAATAGGGGCTATTAAGGCCATTTTCTCTTTGTGAAATACTGCAAAATATGTACATAAGTACAACCTAATATAGGCAAAGGTCCTAAAAGTCATTTTGTTGGTTTAACGTAATTGAGTGTCGGTATGGGAGTGAAGACAGCCTGTCATTAGCACCGATCCACACCACCGGCATGTGCAGTATCCACTCTGCAGCTTGTGCCGCAGGGCTGCGGCCGAGACAGGCCCTGCACCAGGACCGGTGTGTACCTCGCCCAGGCCAACCTGAAGGGCACTGTGCCATCCTCTCGATTCCATCTCCAAATTCATCACAAGGTCCAGAGTCAACAACCATTTACAAAAAGAGTTGAGCCACAGGTCAGCCACGCCGAGGGTGCAAGGGCAGCTCTCCGGGACCCCAGGCCTCACCTCCGATGCCTGCTGTGTCCGGGGTGGTCCCGCTCGTAGCGGTGGCCTGTTCGCTCATAAGACCTTGAACGCTCCAGTCGCTGATGTCTATAGTAATGACTTTTCTTCTTGTACTTTCCAGAATTATCTGCCGGCTCCCGTGAGCGGCTTCGCGAGCGGGAAGAGCTCCGGCTCCGAGACTTCTGGGTGGGGTACTTGCAGTCCTTGGACTTCCGATAGCTCCTCACCTTGGAGCCTTTGCAGGGAGCGCCTCGGTGCGCTTGTCTCGGGGTGAGTCACTCCGGCTCCGCGAGCGGCTTTGGGACTTGGACCCTCCAGTCGTCGAGCCGCTGTCACTTTTCCTCCTCCAAGGAGAAGCGGGTCGCGATGGGGACCTCGAGTAGCTCTGCTCACGGCTCCCGCTCCGACTCTGACTGCCTCGCCCCTTCGGCAACCCGTTCACCGGGCTGTCAGCCTCGGCTTTCTTCACGCCCTCTGCTTTCCTCTTGGTGTTCTTCACAGAGAGTGGGGAAGCCTTGTTCCCTTTACCTTCTTTGGGAGATTCCGCGGGCTTCGGGGCAGGGGAGAACCCCGAGGTGCTGTCCAGGGCAGGGGTGCTGCCTGGCAGCAGGCCCCTGGCTTGCGCCTTTGCCTCGGTCCATGGCGTGCTTCCTCTTTCCACCTCACTTTCCAGTTGTGTAAGGCAACCTTTTTCCGAGTATAAAGCTGCAGGATTTTTAAGCAGATTTCTTGAATTTCTTCTTCAGTTGCTCCAAACAAGAGAAACCAATGGGGACGATTGGGCAGAGGAATCTCCAGCGTCCGGGCTGCATGATAAATGCAGGCACAGGCGATGCTCTCGGGCTGGAACCTCACAAACACGTCTGTGCGAAGGCTGTCATCCATGTAATTCCATGAGGTCTGGACCAGGTGCTGGCTACGCTCACATTCTAACACCTGAAGGGACATAACGATTATCTTGTGAGGGTGCTTCACGTGGACGCAGAGACCCAGCTCTTTGAGAACTCGTCTCTCTGCCTTTATAATCTGGTTCTTTAAGTTAACATGCTCTTGATCCAGTAGTAGAGGCGCAGGTTTCTTTTTCTCCCCCAGCTGTCGAAGGCGGTGAAAGACGTTCATGACATCCCGTATCCGCCTGGGAGCCGCCTCTATTTTGGAGGCCAGGTGCACACAGGCCATTGACACATGCTCCGTGGAATGCTTCACAAAGGACCTGGTGTAGAAGAACCGCGGGAACAACACCTGCCCGTCGCCATAGCCACCTGCGGCAGGCGGAGCAGGATGCCGGCGCCTGGATGAGCTCACAGCCCACTGCGTGGAGGTCGGTCTCCGTGCCGGTGTCGAGCCCACTCGACATGGATGGCGCGAAGCGGAGCTTGTCGTCGGGCAGGAGACAATTCTCCAAGGTTATGAGCACCCCGGAGTACAGCCGGTCTCCAATCAGCACGCCCTGCGACCCGGGGACTGTGCCCCCCCCCCCCCCGAGCTCGGGGTCCCGGCCGCTGCTGCTGCGGCGGCCGCTGGACCCTGAGCCCCGGCCTCGGCTGTCGTAGCCGCTGCCGCCGCCGCCGCCGCCGCCGCCACCGCCATTTTGTGCCGCCGACTCTTCTTCTGGCTTCTGCCACAATCTAATATATTATATGTTAATTTTGTACTGTCTCTCTCACACTATTATGGAAAAGGCTCCAGGGAGGAAGGAACCTGACTGTTTTGTTCTCTGCTATGTTCCCAAAGTCTAGAACAGGGCCTGACACAAAAATCTATCTTCAGTAAAGTTTTATTGAATGTACGGATGATGGATGGATGATGGATGGATGATGGATGGATGATGGATGGATGATGGATGGATGATGGGTGGAAGGATGGAAGAATGAATGGATAGATGGAGGAATGGATGCAAGGATGGAGGGATCAAGGTGTGCTATATTGTTGCAGATGATGTGATGCAAGGGAGTGTCAATGAAGGGGTGCGTTGATGCAGGGGTAAATGAATTAAGGAGTAGAAGAATGGAGGGGTAGAGGAACGGAGGGATCAATAAGTGGATGGAATAGTGAATAAATGGATTGAAAAATTAAGGGATAGATGAATAATTAAGTGGCAGGATGTTGTAAGGATTGATGGCTAGGTGGCTGGATGGATGCAGCATGGACTTAAATGGGTGAGGAAAGATGAGAGACTGACCTGTACAGGGCTGAGAGCTGGGCTTACCCTTCTGCCTTCTCACCTGAACTTGTTGCCCTCTTTCCAGAAGCACACGGTCTTTAGTGCTGAGCTCCACCCCCATGTGGTACAAGAACGACACATGCTGGCTGCAGAAATGCCTGTTGGAAGTCCTGAGTGATGGGCACCAGCTCACAGGAATAGGCCAGGGGGTAGGTGCAGGTGCCTTGGAAGTGAGCCACAGCCCCATCGAAGGTAAAATAATGAGTGTGTCCAGTGGTCTAGGGGACTCGGGCTGCCCTGCTGGCTACTCCACAGACCACAGACCTCCCAACAGCCCTGGTCTGTCACAGCTGCAGCATCTGGGCATTGGTTCACCCAACCAGGCCCTGCCAAGGAAGAGAGACCTGACCTGGTCACATGCCCGAGGCCTGGGGCAGGCCAAAGTATGGGCCTGGCAGCTGGACTAGAAAGAGCAGAGGCCAATGGGCTGACTCCGCATGAGGATGGGCATGAAGGTGATGCTGAGAGTCAACTACAAGGAGTGCCTGACACTCTGTGGGGCTCAGAGGACAGCAAACTGTGACACTTATTTCCCTCAGCAGAAAGCCCGACATGGATACAAAGTTAAGTACCCAATACCTTTCTTTATTATTATTAGCAGTAGTAGTATTGGACCTGGCAAATGGTCAGGACTTAAACGGTGGACACTAAATAACACTAACGACAGCAATAGTAAAGCACGGTCGGGGCGCATGCCGGGGTTGCAGGCTCGATCCCCAGTGTGGGGCGTGCAGGAGGCAGCCAATCAGTGATTCTCTCTCATCATCAATGTTTCTATCTCTCTCCCCCTCTGAAATCAATAAAAATATTTAAAAAGAAATACTTAGCACACAGTGCTGAGGACAGGGAATGAGCTTAGTAAAAATCATCAATACTACAGACATGAATTGTAGCACCTGGTAAATCCCCAGTCTGCCATCTACACCAGTTGAATATGGGTGTTCTGGATTGGGGACCTATTCCTGGCATGTTTTGGGGGTTTCTTATCCTCAAGATGCCTGGTCCCCTCACAGGAGCAAGACCCAGACCTCCACTCACTTAGCAGGAGTAGCTGCTGTGCTCACAGCTGAGGTGCTGGGGGCACACACACCTGTCTGGGAACCACAGGTGCACTTCGCGGCAGGCACAGCCATGAGCGTGGGCAGGGCCACCACTGGGCCGGTGCCGGTGCCACTGCATGGAGATGTAGAGACATGGGAAGTGGGGGGCCAGGCAGAGCAGGTAGCGGCTATGCTTAAGGTATGTGTGCTGTGCGCTGAGCAGGGTGAAGGAAACAGATAAGGAGGCCTAGGATCTGCACGCCCGATGTCCCTGCTCCCTGTCCCAGTGCTTCAAATCCCAGGCCTGCCTCTGACCTGTTGCTTCACCTCGCTAGGGCCCAGCACCCCCATCCCTAACATGGGCTCTTTAGGACTGGCCTCAGACTTGTTTTGAGGAGTAAGCAAGTAAAATAAATTGTTTGTGGCAGTGCCTGGCACATCATGAGCCCCGGGTAAACGTTCTTCCAGAAACAGCCTCTAGTCCAGTACCTTTCTGGCTCCATGAGCACTGTCCCACTTCTCCCTTACTCCAAAGCTTTTGAGGGCTCCCTACTGCCTAGGGGTCAGATTCATAGTGACTCTAACATAGGGCAGGGCATGGTTTTAGGGGTGTCCTGACCCCCGGGATGGTCCCCTGGAGGCTTTCAGTGCCTGTTGGTTGGGCAAGGGAGTGGTGGCCCCCAGAGAATGTGTCTTGTTCCTATTGCAGCTCTAATTTTCAAACGTCTGATATCCAAGCTCTAGGGACTCAGCAAAAGCTGTGCTGCAGGAGAGGAGAGCAGGATGTTTGGGGACAATCAGAAAGGTCTGAATATGGACTAGGTTTTTCATGATATCAGGGAATAATTATTTAATTTGTTAGGTGTGAACAAATCATGACCTTTTTGTAAATCCTAATTTATTAAAGGCTCATGCTGAAGTTTCTACAGGTTTACACAATGTCTGGGATTTACTTTACAAACATAAATAAATAAGGTGAGGAGTGAGTGGATAAAACAAGATTAGCCACAACTTGGCCATGGTTGAGCTGCCTGATGGATACAGGAGCATTTGTCATACTATTCTCTCTACTTTTGTTTATGTTTGAAAATTTCTGGACTTAGAATTAAAGTGAATAAAAAAGAAAGAATTGAAGGATGTTGTATAATAAAACTTCTTCCATCCTTGGAAAAAGAAAATCTTGGGTTCGAGTCTCACAATGTCCTTTATTAGCTGTGAACAAATGACTGACTACCTCTTTGAGCCTCAGTTTCCCCAACTGTAAGAGGAGATAAACACAGTTGTTGTCTCTCACTCACAAGGTGTTTCTGAGGAGGTGACAGCAACAAGCGTATGGAGCCCTCAGCCCCATGCTGGGTCAGCGAGGATGTTCAGTAAGTATTAGTAGCTGTTGGATTATTATTTTGGCACCTCCGGGAATTAGAAAGGTGGGCCTCTCAGGTCAGGCTTCCTGAGAGTGGAAAAAAACACCCAGATCACTTGACAGAAGGCAGGGAACAGCACCGGGTCACAGAGTAAGCCCAGGGGTTGTATTAAAATACATAGCGATCAGTAGAGCACAGGCTCTGTACCAATCAGCATGCATCCGCTGAAGTCTGGGAAGAGTCTGGAAGCCCCTGCCACACCAGGCTTTGAAATGTGGGAAGTGGCTGAGGGCACGCAGGAGTATAGAAGTGTTTCTGTCTGTGGAGCACATGGATGAGTTCGCACCCTGCTTAACCATGACTCTGCACAGGAGGAAGAATTCCACCAGCACCCAATAGTGACGTTTGCAGCCTGACAGACTGTGGCATACATCTACAGGGCCAAGCAGGGGATGCAGTCACTGTGCCCAGCCAGACACAGATCACTGACACAGCTGGATACATATAGATCTGGGTGGATTTCACTGTGGCAGAGGGCACAGGGCCCTGGGGTCCTGCAGGAGCCAGCATCGCCTCCTGCCTGACAGTCTGCAACTCCTCACTATAGACTGGACATGCAGCCCCATAGTCATTCTCACAAACCTTGCTTGCCGGGGTCTTATCCGCATCTACTAGGGTTCAGAAATCTGGAGAAAGGGCTGCAATGCAAATTAATAAAGAGACTAAACATGAAATATAAATTTGGGGAGCATTTTGGGGGAGCCAGAGGAGGCTTAATTCTAATAGCTAAATTCCCCGAATCTCCGGGCCCAAGGCATTTTATTCCCACATTTTTCCCTATAGCAAAGCAGATATACATATCAAAGGTAAGGTTTTGTAAACAGTAAAGTATTATCAGGTTGGGGAAACTGCCTTCAGCTGTCTGGCAGCAGGCAATAATATGTAGATCTTCAGCCCTGCTGAAGCCCCAAGGTCCATCAACCTTTTGATGAACTTCTTGCATTTATGACCTGGTGGAATTAGCCTCCAGCACTTGCTCTTCTTCTCCATGGTAATGCGGGCCTCAGCATCACCCCTGGAGTCACTGTTGCCCTTGAAGGTGCCACAGAGCCCACCTGTGTGATTCTCATGCTGCTGCAGCTGCGGCAGGCTGAGGATGAGGTTACAGGTGAGGTCTGTGCTGAGCCACAGGCCAAAGCCAGACTGTGGCCTGGAGGAGAGGCCTTCCAGCCCACAACAAGCCTGCACCCATTCGAGCTTGCAGGAGCAGACAAAGAAAGACTCAAAACAGGACCATATTGGTTTGGTTCCATGTTGCTTAGCACACAATAGATGCTCAAATATATGTGAAATATTTTTAAGTGAAGAAGCAAAGACAGGACTATAATAATGAACATTTCTTGTTTTATCCTACTTAGCATTCTATTCTCCTTTCTTTGGATTTCCTTGGGAAGCCACCCCTCGATCTCTGTCCATGTAGTTCACAGGAAGGTAATCCCACAGGAGCTTCCAGCACATGACCCAGGCCCAGCCAATCAGCTAGTCCACATGACTGTTTCAGAGGTGGTCACATGACTCAAGCTGGACCAATGAGGAATAGCCCTGAGATTTTTTAGGAAGAGGCCCTCCGTGTTCAGTGGCATTTACCAAATTGGCAGCCATCTTCATCCTTACAATGTGGGACAACAGTGCCCAGAAAGGAATCCATCACAGAGGAAAGTTCGGCCCAGAACTTTGGTTTTCCTGGACAGTGGTTTGAGCACTTGGATCCAGCTGTGCCTACAGCCAGTGACCTGCAGACTGTTTTCAGTTATATAAACCAAGAAATTTCTTTCTTAAGCTGGTTTGAGAGGTGTTTCTGTTGTTTCAAACGTGTTCTGACAAACAGAAAAGTGAGTATAATCATAGCATAGAGACAAAAATGGGAAAACATTGGAGGGAAAATTATTTTTTCCCTTGGGGCTGTGGGCTTTGTGACTGGCATCTGAAGTGAGGATTATCCTATGGGACTGAGCCCTTAAACCTTCGGAGTCTGATGCCTGAACTCCGGGTAGTTAGTGTCAGAATTGAATTGAACTGGAGGACACCAGCTGGTGTGCACAGAGTTGGAGAACAGGTTGGTCTGGAGGTGAAAACATCACACATTTGGCATCCGAAGTGTGAGTAAAACGAGCTCAGAATGGTTTTTACATTTTCACATGGTTGAAAAAATTTTTTTAAATAATAACATTTGTGGGGCATGAAAATTATGGAACATTTAAATCTCAGTCTTCATAACACCATTTTAATATAACCTAGTGCATTTGTGTTTGTGTTGTCTGTCTGGGCTGCTCTTGCACTACAACAGAAAACTTGAATAGTTGCGGAAGAGTATGGCCCACAAAGCCTAAAATATTTATTATCTGGGTCTTTACAGTGAAATTAGTAACAAGTGAAAGGAGAGAATTTCAGATTGAGAAACTGAGTTGTGTAGCAATGAGTGGCCGAGCCTTGAGGGCTGCTTTGAGTACGGTGGCCAGAAAGACCTTTCTGCGGAGGTAACATCAGAGCTGGGACCCGTATGATGAGAAGGAGCCAGCCAGGTGATGTCTGGAGAAAGGCATTCCAGGACAGGGAACAGCAAATGCAAAAGTCCTGAGGTGCGAATGATCTGGAACAGCAGAGGCAGTGTGGCAGGAGCTGGGTAAGCTAGAGGGAAAAGGAGTGTAAGAGGTGAAGGGAGCTGTCGAACAAGAAGCAGCAGCACTTGAGGGTCTCAGGAAGATGTGTGAAGGTTAAATTTCATTGCTAGAGTGATGGGGAACAATGGACGGTTTTAATCAGGGCTTTTATACTTTTAAAGTCCTCAATACAGGTTGCTGGTAACCAAGACAGATCCCGTCTCTGAAGACAGACCCCATCCCTGTCTTTGGGGGTTTCAAAGCTCAGGGGAAAGATAATGGAGAAGAGATTACTGAGGAGGTGAGCAACGTGAGTGTGTGCGTGTGTGTGTGTGTGTGTGTGTGTGTGTGTGTGTGTGTGTGTGTTGGGGAAGGGAGTGTCTCCCTCCCAGTCTCAGAATTAATAGAGGAAGTCAGAAGAGAAGAAATTCTCTGGAGTGGAGCAGGGGAGCTTTTGTTTGTTTGTTTGTTTTTAATATATTTTTATTGATTTCAGAGAGGAAAGGAGAAAGAGGGAGAGAATCATTGATCAGCTGACTCCTGCACACCCCTTACTGGGGATAGAGCCTGCAACCTGGGCATGTGCCCTTGACCAGTGAGAGATTCGCAACGCAGGAGACAAAAGACAGAGAGTCTGGCCGATTGAAAGGGGGAGGTTTTAATCGTGCGCTCCCGGGCGAAATTCACTGGTCCGAGGGTGGGCCAGGGAAGTTTGCGCCAAAAGGTGAAGTATGGTAGCAACCATACTTGGGTAAAAATTGCTGTTTAATATTTTAACCTTGCTGTTTTGGGTTCTGTACTCATTTAAAAGTTATTTTGATTTTCTGAACTTATGTATGATTGAATACTCCCTTGATGGCGGTTTGAATATCCCATTGATTGTGATCTCACTGGTCATCGAAGCACATTCTTCTGGGACCCAGGACAGATAGTGATCCTAAATTGTCTCAGTAGCTACAGATAACTGAATTTCGGTTGACTCAGTGGTCCCAGAATCTGGACAGCACAATTATTCTAAATCGTCCAGGTGGTCCCAGATAATGTGTTTCTGTTGATTCAGTGATTCATAGATACTTTAGATAACTAAGTTGCTCAAATTCTGCTTCTGTAAAAATGCTTTTTCATGAAACAGGTTCCTCATTCCAGACCCAACGATGTAATCAATACCTTTGTGATATTCTGTCAATATAAGCCAGATGTGGCAAACTGTTCGGGGCTGCGAGGTCTGGAGCACTTTTGCTCCCTCCTATGCTGCCGGCTTTTAATAAATTACTCCATAATTCGACTTTTTGAGGCGTCCTTTGTAAGATGGGGGTTACACTACAACAAAGGGAGTGTCAGTACTTCTTTTATACAGCTGTTTAAAAGTGGGAGGGGAGGGGCGGGCGGAGGGCATGAGAGGTGTGGAATTTCCTCCTCCGGCCGGGAGTCTAGGAAGGGGCCAGTTATCTGTGTCACCATCTACCTTGCAGCTGCATGCATGGGCTCTGGACTTCCCCTGCTTCGACCTAACATCCCGGCTTTTTGGTGATGGGGGCACCGAAATCTTCCCGGCTAATTCCTGCTGACCAGGGGCAAAGAGGGTGGGGGATGTTAAAGGCCAGGGTCAGGCAGAGGCAGGTTGGAGGCCAGCCAAGTGTAGGGGTGGAGCAGGAGCTGGTTTACAGTCACCCAAGACATTTCTGCCATCCGGGAGCGGATGAATTTGAGGAGGCAGGGAGCTAGGGAAAAAAAGACACAGATGAGAATTAGGGGCCCTATCAGGGGTAGGATCCAGGTAGCTAAAGGGCTTTGGAGCCAGCTGAAAAGAGAGTTGTCCCGGGAGTGTCTTGCACGTAGTTCTTCACTCAGCTCAGTCAGGGTCTGCACGTTCTGCTCCATCACTCCGGACTCGTTGATGAGGCAGCAGCATTCTTCCTGAAGGAACATGCAGGTTCCCCCTTTTTCCGCAGTGAGAAGGTCTAGGGCCCGTGGGTTCTGCAGGGCTGTTTGGGCTACCGATGTGTCTGGCCACTGCAGGGCAGCTAAGGAGGCAGTAGTAGACTCCAGGGCTATCTGGAATTTGTCATTGAAATCCTGAGCAGAGATTATGCTGTTCCCGAGGGCCTCCCAGCTAGGCCTACCGAGGCAGCGATATTTACCCCCAACATGACAGGGAGGAAGGTGGCCGGCAGGCCCGGGGGTGGGGTGAAGGGAGCAACCAGGCAAGCTCCGACTCTCCATACAAGGTTAGTTGGGGAACTACTGTGACCACGAAGCAAGGCCCGGGGTCAGAGGAGTTGATGCAGTTGCTTAAGGTGCTGTTGCACCAAAAGAAGGTACCTGGGCTGGCCTTGGTGGGACTGGCTGCAGTGTGGTTTTGGGTACAGTTCCCAGTGACCCGTCCCCCAGTTACTGTAAGACCCCCAGAGGGAGACCCTTACTCTATCCCATGGATCGACGGCAACCCCAATCAACCGCAGGAGGCGTCACTTGATGCAAACAGCAAGAGGCTTTATTCCAGCGCGCTGGGACCCAACTCGTAACTCACTCAAGAGCTGAGTTGAGCCCCGAGCAGAAAATTTTACAGGCTTATAAAGGCAAAAATCATACATTGGGAGGGGTCACACATGTGAGGGGGGAAAAGAGGACAAAGCCGCCAGGAAATTCCAACAGGGCTTGTTAATAACATGTGTAATGCCAGGGCCTAAGTTTTCAGTCAACAGTCCCATCTGGTAATCTCCTATCCTGCTTTTCTTATCTGTCAGAGCACTATTTGCTCTGTCTGCTCTTAGCTCGGGGCTGTTTCCTGGGACAGGTTTAAGGGTCTTGTTCCCATCACTGTCGGAGGGGGAAGACCTTGGAGAGTTAAGATAAAAACAGACAGCTGTAAAAAAAAAACTTTACTCTTTCAGCTAGGGTTTGCTTTTTTCCTGAAGCACCATTTCCCATTGTTGCTTTTTAATCTCTGGAGTTAAGAAGTCCAGGATTTGCCCAGATAAGATAAAGTAAGCAAAATTCTTTACCTTTCATTACCAGGTTGCTGGTCTGGTAGCATATCTACGGGGGCAAGGTGGGTTCTGGAGTTTCGGGTTCCCAGAGGGGAACGCCAGCCAGGGGAGGCTGACATTCACCGTGTCCCTGGGTTCCTGGAGGAGTCATGAGCGGGACAGCAGCCAGCAAAGGTCTTTGGAGAGAGACGCATAGAAAGCAGTGCGAGACATTGGGCAGGGTGTGGGTCTCGTTGAGGAATAGTAGAGTGTGTTGGATAAGTTGGATCCAAGAAGACAGGACTTCTACCCCGGGGGAATCAGGCAGCTTCCCTTTAAGGGAATGTTCAGCCTGTAGGATGCTGTTGGAGACCTGGATTTGGGCCTCCTGGGCCATGACATATTCCCGGGAGATGTAGATGGTCCCTGAAGGGGTCGAGCTCCAACCACCCCCATATAGTTTTCCCATAACGCCCACAACCCATCGCTGGTCCCAGGGGTCCCAGACCCTGATGTTGAAGGTCCCGTCCTTCCAGAAAAAGGGGCCAGACCTGACCTCATTGTAGGCATCATGGATGACACAGCCTGACCAGCGGCAACCCCCATAGGTGTTGACATCTCGATTACACCTGTCTGGGTTCCGCTGGTCGTAAGCAAAACAGACATATGGTCGGCCACTGTTGGATACTGACTGGAGGTCAACAGTAATCAGGATCTCTGCCTGGCATCCGACCAGAGGGCAGTCCTGAGATCCCACCTGCCGGGTGACTTGTGTGCTGTCCTGGTCGTAGGTTTCACGGACCTTGGACCTCCACACATAAGCAGGTGGGGGTGGGTGTAGGTTGCCCAGGGCTGGGAGGAGAAGGAGCGGGGGAGGGCAGCTAAGGTGGATCTTAGTGGGGCCCAACACCTCACATTTATAGAAGTCATGCCGCCCCGGGGTCCTCTTGAGTCTGGAGAGGTGGTGCCACGACGGATCACCAAGTAGTTTGGCCGCCGTGGGGGTTGTGAGGATTACTGTGTGAGGTCCCGTCCACCTGGGCTCCAAGGCCTAGGGATGTAAATTCTTAAGGAGGACTGAATCCCCCGGCTGAAGAGCTGGTCCTCAGGAGCCCTGGTCGGCTGGTTCTAGCCTGGGCAGAAACCTGTCAGCGTGTTCCCAGAGTAGCTGCCTGAGTAAAGACAGGTATGGAAGATAAGTAGCCAGGAGAGGAGGGTCAGTAGGGAGACGATGGTTGAGCAAGAGGGGTCTCCCATATAGGAGTTCAAAAGGGCTTAAGAAAGTGGGGCTCCTTGGTGTAGCCCGGATTCTGGTCAGGGCCATGGGCAGGAGGTCCGTCCAGGAGCTGCGAATTTCTAGAGAGAGTTTAGTTAGATGGTCTTTAAGGAGGCCGTTGACCCTCTCGACCCTACCCAATGATTGTGGGGGGTAGGGTATGTGCAGTTTCCAGGAGATGCCAAGAGAGGTGCTAACCTGCTGAACGACCCTTGATATAAAAGCTGGGCCGTTGTCTGATTGTATGGAGGTGGGGAGGCCGAACCTAAGGATTATGTGTTATTAAGGTCTCAGCCACAACCTCAGCAGTTTCCTTGTGGGTAGGGAAGGCCTCTACCCACCCTGTCAGGGTGTCTACCATGGTAAGCAGATATTTGGTCTTCTTGTGGGGAGGCATATGGGTGAAGTCTACCTGCCAGTCCTGCCCTGGGAGGTGTCCCTTCATTTGATGGGTAGGAAAGTTGGGGAGCATTCCTCCCTGGGGTGAGACAGCTGCACACGTGGAGCAGGAGGAGCAGGCACTCGTGACTGCCTCTCGCAGTGTGGGTGAGGTGAAGAGGGGTTCGAGGAACCTCCAAAGTGCCAGCGGTCCAATGTGCAATGACCGGTGGACCTGTTGGGCAATGGTCCCTACCTGAGCCTTGGGAAGGGCGATCTTGTTATTTATGAAGATCCGTCCCTCAGGACCAGAAGAGCCTCCCCATTGTAGGAGTTTATTTTTTTCTTCTTCTGTTTACTGAGGGGTAATGGAGGGAAGGGAAAGGAACAGGACCATGGCTGGGGACCCTTCACCCTGAGTTAAGCCTCTGGCCACCACGTCTGCTCAGGTGTTTCCCCGAGTAACCATCAAGGAGTCAGTCTGATGGCCTCAGCAGTGCATGATGGCTACCTGGGAGGGAAGCTGTAAGGCATCAAGTAAGCGGGTTATGAGTCTAGCGTTGATAATAGGTGAGCCTTTAGTGGAGAGAAAGCCCCTCTCCCTCCAAATAACTGCGTGGCAATGGGCTATCAGAAAGGAATATTTGGAGTCTGTATATATGTTTACCCTCCTCCCTTTGGCAAGATGTAGGGTACAGGTCAGCACAATGAGCTCGGCCTTTTGAGAGGTGGTACCCTCTGGGAGCCGGGCCACCTCCAGGGTCCGCTCGGGTGTTACTACTGCATAGGAGGCTTTCCAACGCCCCTGGGGGTCTAGGCACGAGCTTCCATCCACAAACAGAGTTAAGTCAGGATTAGAGAGAGGAAGATCTGAGAGTCCCGCCCGAGGTTGAGTGAGGGCCTCGACGACCTCGGGGCAGGAGTGCATTGCCACAGGTTGGG
This sequence comes from Plecotus auritus, assembly GCF_963455305.1. Classification (NCBI taxonomy): domain Eukaryota; kingdom Metazoa; phylum Chordata; class Mammalia; order Chiroptera; family Vespertilionidae; genus Plecotus; species Plecotus auritus. The sequence continues at coordinate 30,417,974 of NC_137785.1, read as the reverse complement.
TGGAGGCAGCAGGAAGGAGAGTGGCCGGGTTCAGGGCTGGAGACTGAGTTAGGGAGATGTCAGGACTCTCGAGGAACAGGAGATGGAGTTCCTGCATGCGAGAGGGGGCAAGGAGAGAGAAGGATCGGTGTGACAGAAGATCTGTAGTCTATGGGTGGAGAAGACCTGTAAGGGTTGCTGGAGGCAGATCTTCTGGGCCTCCTTGGTGAGAGCAGCGGCTGCAGCCAGAGCCTAGAGGCAGGGCTGCCATCCCCGAACCGTGGGATCAAGCTGTCTGGACAGGTAGGCTACGGGGATGAAGGCTGCCCTAGGGGCTGGGTGAGGACCCCCATAGCTATTCCCTGTTTCTCATCAGTAAATAGTTGGAAAGGCTTAGAGATGTCTGGGAGAGAGAGGGGGAGATGCCAGAAGGACATCCCGGAGCTTAGAAAAAGCCTGGCGAACGAGGGAGGGTGAGGAGAGGGGGCCTACTGGTGTTTCTTTAGCGGCCTGGTATAGGGGCTTAGCTAGGAGAGCAAAGTTTGGGACCCAATGGCGGAAGAATCCTACCAGCCCTAGAAAGGACAAGATCTGTTCTGCAGAAGTGGGAGGCTGTAGGTCTCGTATTGCCTGTGCTCGGTCAACTGTCAGTCCTCGGGAATTGGGCGTCAGACAGATCCTCAAGTAAGTGACGGTGGGATCTAGGCAGGGGACACATGGTATCCTTTGTCCCCTAGAAAGTTGAGGAGGCCAGCTGTCTGCCTCCGAGAAATGTCTAAAGAGGGGCTGCAGAGAAGGAGATCATCTACACACTGGAGAAGAGTGCTGGGTTCTAACGAGCATTGATGGGGGTCTCTGGCTAAGGCCTGGCCAAACAGATGAGGGCTGTCTCTAACCTCTGGGGCAGAACTGTTCAGGTGAGTTGGCGGGATACTTGCTCATCTGGGTCCTCCCAAGTAAATGCAAACAGATGGTAAGAGTCTGGATCCAGAGGGATGGTAAAGAAGGCGTCCTTGAGGTCGAGGACAGAAAAGTGGGTGGTACCAGATGGGATGCGGGAAAGGAGAGTGTAAGGATTGGGGACCACCGGGTGGATGGGGACCACCGCATCATTGATTAGTCGGAGGTCCTGCACCAGCCGGTAGGTCCCGTCTGCCTTCCTAACGAGGAGGATGGGGGTGTTGCAGGGAGAGTTGATAGGTATGAGGAGACCCTGCCCCAGAAGCCGAGTAATGAGGGGTTTGAGCCCTCGGCGATGAGTTAGGGAGATAGGAAACTGGGACGGGAGGGAAACGAGGTGGGGTCCTTAAGTCGGATCCTGACCGGGGTATGGTATCTAGTAACCACCAGGGTAGAGGTATCCCATACTTTTGGGTTGACAAGGGACGCAGGCAGTGGGGGATCAGTGTTCTCGTGAAGGGAGGGGGCCAGGAGCGGAAGAAGCAGGGAGGCTGAAGGACTCCGAGTGAGCTGCAGAGTGGCCCCTAGTTTGGTGAGGATATCCCGTCCTAAAAGGGACACGGGGCACGAAGGCATGACTAGGAACGAGTGGGTTATAGGGCTATCGTCGAGGAGACAGGGAAGGGGCCCGGTGGCCAGCGGACAGGTGGATTTGCTGTCAATACCCATGACTGAGATAGGGGAAGGGAAGAGTGGCCTGGAAAAGGAGGGCAGGACGGAGAAGGTAGCCCCGTATGGATCAGGAAGGAGACCTGCTTACCCACTACCTTGAGCATTACCCTGGGCTCAGCGAGGGTGATGGGGGTCGTCGAGTTTGGGCATCTTCAGTCTTCAGCTAGTCCCAGCATGGCCAGCCGCAGGTCATGACCTGGAAGGGCAGCCCCTCTACGCTGAGACACAAAGGGCCTGTCACTTTTCCAGGGGCAGTCACTTTTCCAGTGGCCGTTTTGACCGCATGCTGGGCAGGGCTTGGTTGGAGCCTGGGGCTGTGGGCACTGCTTTGCCCAGTGGCCTTGGTTTCCACACTTGAAGCATCCTCCAGGTGGCGTTTGTCCTCTCGTTGCACCCCCACCATGCACAGTCCCCTTTGGACCATGCATGGCTGCCATGGGCCTCAGGGCTGCTACCAAGGCTTGGGTTTGCAGACTCACCTTTTGTCGAAGGCGGGCCTCCCAATCTGATTCTGCCTGCTCCTCATGGTCATTAAAAACCTTAAATGCTATATTCACTAGATCCTGGACCAGAGTCTAAGGGCCATCCTCCGCCTTTTTTAACTTTTTTCGAATATCTGGGGCCGACTGCGAAATGAAGTGAGTGGCTAAAACTGTTGCTCCGGCCGGGGACCCAGGGTCCAGACGAGTATATAAGGTCAGAGCCTCAGTCAGCCTGTTAAGGAAGACCGCGGGGTTCTCATCTGGTCCCTGAGTAACTTCCCTCAGCTTGTCAAAATTAACTACCTTGTGGGAGACAGCCTGTAGGCCAGCTATCAGGCATTGGAGCATCTGGTCACAACGTCGGCACCCGTTTCGCCCTTCGGGGGTATCTAGTTGGTACTCTCAGCCTGGTTCCTGACGAGGAACGGCCTGGGCCCCCACCGGCATAGAGGCATCTGTAAGGTGGATCTGATCTGCGTGGTCCATCGCTGCTCCTAAGACTCTTTCCCGTTCATCTGATGTTAGGGTGGAAGAGAGAATGACATGGATGTCATGCCAGGTGAGGTCCTAGGCCTGAGAAAGGTATCGGAATTCCTTGATGAATGCAGTGGGTTGCGGAAAAGGACCCCAGCCTCTTCTCAATCTGGGAGAAATCCGACAGAGAGAAGGGAACATGGACCCTGACCACTCCCTCAGCCCCTGCAACTTCCCGGAGGGGGCAGAGGAGAGGAGGAGCCCTGGAGCGGGTGTGCCTGCTGACTGGGGAAGCAGGCAGGGGTGGGGGAAGGGGAAGGTCAGCAGGTAAGGGAGAAGGTGCTGGGGGAGGGGGCGGCGGAGGGAGGTCGGGGAGTGAGGATGGGGGAAGGGAGGGAAGGGACGGCAGGGCAGAAGGAGCTGTGGGGTAGGGAGGCAGACAAGTCGGAGGAGAGGAAAGATTCTCAGGGGGTTCAGATAAGGCGGAAAGTGGAGGGGTGTCGGTAGGCAGAGGGGGTTTCTCGCGAGCTAGGAGAACCTGGGCTGTGGAACAGGAGGAGCAGAGGGAGGAACGGGAGCACAGATAGAAAAAGGCCTGGACATATGGGACCTCGGGCCACTTCCCGGCTCGTTGGCAGAAATTACTGAGGTCAGTTAGGATGTTGAGGTCGAAAGTCCCGTTTCGGGCCATTTTTATCCATGGTCCAATTCATACTGAGGCCATGCCACGTTACAGAAGTAAATGAGGCGTTTAGGACGCAGATCCTGGGACAGGCCTAGCTTAGCCAGATTGGTGAGGAGACACCCTAGAGGTGTCTTAGGATCCGGTTTAGATTTTTGATTGTCCATACTGAAACCTGGGGTCAGTAGTGGAGGCTAAGGACTAGCGTCCCAGTCATGGAGCCAAGGCTATGGACGGGGAACCCGAGGGACAGCAGGGGACGTCTCCCCTACCTCCTGGGGTCTGGACGGAGGCCAAAAGGCCAGAGAACCGAGGTGGGTAGGAACGTATCCGCTGCCTCCCCAGGTTCGGAACCCCTCCTGGAGGGGCCTGGAGGGCTGTGCCCGGAAGGCAATCTCTTTTACGGCCAGAGATGCCAGAAGAACGACTGCCAGGAATCAGCACAGACTGAGACTTACCACTGACACTGTCGAGCTGGGGGGGTGGGGGGGGGGGGGCGGGGAGGAGCCTGAGGGTCCCGAGCCACGAGGAGAAAAGAGGGGGGCACCCCGAACCATGAACGGTCAAATAGGATGCTCGCACCCTCCCGGGTCTTCGGCACCAAATGAGAGATTCGCGACACAGGAGAGAAAAGACAGAGAGTCCGGCCGATTAAAAGGGGGAGGTTTTAATCTTGTGCTCCCGGACGAAAGGACGAAATTCGCTGGTCCGAGGGCGGGCCAGGGAAGTTCGTGCCAAAAGGGAGTGTCGGTACTTCTTCTGTACAGCTGTTTAGTGGGGGGGAAGGGCAGAGGGCATGAGCGGTGTGGAATTTCCTCCTCGGGCTAGGAGTCTAGGAAGGCGCCAGTTATCTGTGTCACCATCTACTTTGTGGCTGCATGCATCGGCTCTGGACTTCCCCCCGCCTCGACCTAACAACCAGAATCGAACCCAGGACCCTTCAGACCACAGGCCGATGCTCTATCCACTGAGCCAAACTAGCTAGGGCCAGAGGAGTGGGTTTTTTTTTAGCTCAAAGTTCATCTTGATTTGGGCACCCAAAGTCCTGTGGAGGGGGAATTAACTGCACCCTTCCTGGGCCATTTTCCTGGTTCTAGCTGCCTTGAATGCTCCCACTCAGTCCAAATGGCTCCCTCCCTTCTCTCTCTTGGCACTTCTCACACACCTGGGCCATCCTTGGCTTCAACATATAATACTGATGACCCTGCCCCAGCACTCCCCAGCCCTCATCCTGCTTCATTTTGCTGACATTCTATCTAATCTATATATTTACCTGTACCTTTTCTGTCTTTTTTTCCCATTTTATTTTTTTCAATTACAGTTGACATTCATTATTTTCTTAGTGTCAGGTGTACAGCATAGTGGTTAGACATTTATATAACATACAAAGTGATCCCCCATAAATCTAGTACGCATCTGGCACCATACATAGTTATTACAATATTATTGACTACTAGAGGCCCGGCGCACAAAATTCGTATGTGGGTACTGTTCCTAGGCCTGGCCTCTGATCAGGGCCATCTTCCCCAGCTGCCGGCAGCTGGCCCCGCCCCCTGCCACCACCCAACCCCAGTTCCCTGTTCGCCATTGGGATCAGAGCCTACCGGCCAGGGGGAGGGACCAAGAGGTTGGCCTTTCCCGCCTGCTCACTGGCCCGACCCCCCTGGCCACCCCCGGTCACCCTCTGTGTGTGGGGCGACTGGCGGGGCAGGGGCCTTGGCCTGGTGCCACCCATCCCCGGTTTCCCGTTCCCCATCAGGTGATCAGAGCTGGCCTGCCAGGGAAGGGACCAAGAGATTGGCTGGCAGGCCCACATAGGGTGATTGGGGCCTGTGGGCTAAGGGCAGCTCCTACATTGAGCATCTGCCCCCTGGTGGTCAGTGTGCATCATAACCGGTCTTTCCACCATTCAGTCAATTTGCATATTATCCTGTTCTTGAGGCTTGGTACATGAAATTCATGCACAGGGAGGGGGTCCCTCAGCCTGGCCTGCACCCTCTCCAATCCAGGACCCCTGCAGGATGGGTCCTAAACCAGTAGTCTGACATCCCTCTTGCAATCCGGGACTGCTGGCTCCTAACTGCTCACCTGCCTGCCTGCCTGATCGCCCCAAACCTCCTCTGCTTGCCAGCCTGATCGCCCCCTAACTGGTCTCCTGCCAGCCTGGTCACCCCCTAACTGGTCCCATGCCAGCCTGATCACCCCTAAACTGCCCCCCTGCCAGCCTGGCTGCCCCCTAACTGCCCCCCTGCTAGCCTGGCCACCTCCTAACTGCTCCCCTGTGGACCTGATCACCTCTACCCTCCTCTGCCTTGGCCCCTGCCACCATGGCTTTGTCCGGAAGGAAGTTGGATGTCCAGAAGATGTCCAGTCGACCCGGTCTAATTAGCATATTACCCTTTTATTAGTATAGATATTCCCAATACTGTACTTTACATCCCAGTGACTATCTTGTAACTGCCAATTTGTTACTTCTTAATCTCTTCACCTTTTTGACCCAGCCCCACAAACCACTTCCCATTTGACAACCATCACTTTGTTGTCTTATCTATAAGTCTGTTTCTGTTTTTGTTTATTTTGTTCTTTTAGATTCCAAATATAAATGAAATCATATGGTGCTTGTCTTTCTCGGTGTGACTTATTTCACTCAGCATAACACCCTCCAGGTCTATCCATGGTAAGATTTCATTCTTTTTATAGCCGAGTAATGTTGTATTGTATATAAGTGCCACAGCTGCTTTATCCAATCAAATATTGATGGCTATTTAGGTTGCTTTTATATCTTGGCTATTGGATGTAATGCTGCAATGAACATAGGGAGATTTTATATATATATATATTCTAATAAAAGAGTAATATGCAAATTAACCACCACTCCGCTATACCCACAAGCCACGCCCGCAAGCCAATCAGGAGTGAATATGCAAATAAACCCAACCAAGATGGCTACCGCCACAGAGAGCTGGAGGGAGGCTTGGGTTTCTCCAGTGATGGAGGAAGCCAAGCTTTCCGCCTGCCCTTGCTGGCCTAGGCCTCCACTCAAGGCTACAAAGTTTTAATGATAGAAGATACATATCCAAACAGAAATGGCAGCAGCCACGGAGCTGGAAAGAGCAGGAGGCTAGGGTTGCCCCCGGTGATGGAGGAAGCCAAGCTTTCTGCACAACCTGGCCAGCCCAGGCCTCTGCTTAAGGCTACAAAGTTTCAATTACAGAAGATACATAAATCCCCAACAGAAATGGCTGCCTCCACGGAGCAAGCAGAAGGCTTGGCTCTGCTCTAGGCTACAAAGTTTTAATTGTAGAAGATAAATAAACCCCAGATACCAGGGCCTCCACTTGGGTTGCGAGGGGGCATGGCCGGCCTGCAAACCACCACAGGCCCCTTGCCCAGGCCATCCCACGCCCCAAGGGAACCCCCACCCTGATCTGGGACACCCTTCAGGGCAAACCAGCTGGCCCCCACCCATGCACCAGGCCTCTATCCTATCTAATAAAAAAGTAATATGCAGATTGACCATCACTCCAACACACAAGATGGCTGCTCCCATGTGGTCAAAGATCCTGCCCCCATGTGGACACAAGATGGCCACCACAAGATGGCCAGCAAGGGAGGGCAGTTGTGGGTGAGCAGGCCAGCGGGGGAGGACAGTTGGGAGGGACCAGGCCTGCAAGGGAGGGCTGTTGGGGGTGATCAAGCCTGCAGGGGAGGGCAGCTGGGGGTGACCAAGCCGGCAGAGGAGGGAAGTTGGGGGCAACCAGGCCTGCAGGGAATGGCAGTTGGAAGGGACCCAGGCCTGCAGGGGAGAGCAGTTGGGGGGGACCACGCCTGCAGGGAAGGGCAGCTAGGGGTGACCAGGCCTGCAGGGGAGGGCAGTTAGGGGTGAACAGGCCTGCAGGGGAGGGCAGTCAGGGGCAAACAGGCTGGCAGGGGAGCAGTTAGGCATCAATCAGGCTGGCAGGGGAGTGGTTAGGGGGTGATCAGGCTGGCAGGCAGAAGCAGTTAGGAGCAATCAGGAAGGCAGGCAGGTGAGCAGTTGGGAGCCAGCAGTCCTGGATTGTGAGAGGGATGTTCGACTGCCCATTTAGGCCTGATCCTCGGGCCTAAATGGGCAGTCGGACATCCCTTGAGGGGTCCCAGATTGGAGAGGGTGCCGGCTGGGCTGAGGGACACCCCCTCCCCCGTGCACAAATTTCGTGCACCGGGCCTCTAGTGTGTGTGTGTGTGTGTGTGTGTATGTGTATGTATGTATATATATATATATATATATATATATATATATATATATATATATATATATATATCTTTTCAAAATAGTGTTTTAGAATTTTTTAGATAAATACCCAGAGTGGAAATGCTGTGTCATAAGGTAGTTCTATTTTTTAATTATTTGAAAAATCTCCACAATGTTTTCCATAGTGGCTGCACCAATTTGCAAACCCACCAAAATTGAGGGTACCCCTTTCTCCACATTCTCACCAACACTTACTGTTTGTTGACTTATTGATGATAGCCATTCTGACAGGTGTAAGCTGGTATCTTATTGTGGTTTTAATTTGCCTTTGTCTTATAATTACTTACATTGTGCATCTTTTCATATGTCTATTGATCATCTGTATGTCCTCTTTAGATAAATGTCTACTCAGGTCCTCTGCCCATTTTTTAATTGGGTTGTTTGGGGAGGGTTTTGGTGTTAAGCTGTATGAACTCTATATAAATTTTGGATATTAACCCCTTATCAGATGTATTATTGACAAATATGTTCTCCCATTTGGTAGGTTGTTTTTTCATTTTGTTGATGGTTTCTGTTGTTGTGCAAAACATTTTTAGTTTGATGCAGTCTCATTTGTTTATTGTTTTGTTTTGTTTCCCTTGATCAAGGAGATATATCAAAAAATATTACTAAGAACAACATTAAAGAGTGTTGAGGAGCACAAGAGACTTGGTTGGAAAGTTGTAAGGAGGACATTCTGATAAAAGGGAAGTGTGTGGAAGGCCGCCTACCCTGTCTATTGGAATTCTGACTTAGGGAAGACTTAAGGGAGTGTCAAAGGCGGTGCCCCTAATTATTCCTTGACCTTTCCAAACAAGTCTGTGTATGTGCAGACCCCTGGGTGTTTACTGGAATCCTTATCTTAATCCCTAGGTTTTCTTGTTTAGAGGACCCTGCAGACACATATGTCCTCCCAATATTACTCACCCTACTTATTATATCTAAAGATAAAAATTCCAATAAAAGCCTAAGGAGGCAGGCAATCAAGGCTGCCTGGCTGCTATCAGCCAGGCTGTCCCGTAGCCCTCTCCCCCACAGTGAAACTGGCTTGAAGTAATCTGTTCATCCATGGTTCAGTGGTTGCTGGTCAGCCCTGGCAAAAGAGTGTGCTGCCTATGTTTTCTTTTAGGAGTTTTATGGTTTGGGGTCCTATTTTTAAGGCTTTAATCCATTTTGAGTCTATTCTTATATTTGGTATAAGAATGTGGTCTAGTTTCCTTTTTTTTTTTTTTTTTGCATGTATCTGTCTAGTTTTTTTTTTTTTAATATATTTTATTGATTTTTTACAGAGAGGAAGGGAGAGGGATAGAGAGTTAGAAACATCGATGAGAGAGAGACATCGATCAGCTGCCTTCTGCACACCCCCTACTGGGGATGTGCCCGCAACCAAGGTACATGCCCTTGACCGGAATCGAACCCGGGACCCTTCAGTCCGCAGGCCGATGCTCTATCCACTGAGCCAAACCGGTTTCGGCAATCTATCTAGTTTTCACACCATTTATTGAAGAGACTATCTTTACCATATTGTATACTCTTGCTTCTTTTATCATGGATTAATTGACCATATTGGTGTGGGTTTATTTCTGAGCTCTGTATTCTGTTCCACCATGCTTTTTTGATTGCTATAGCCTGGTAGTATAGTTTGATAACTTTGTTCTTTTTTCTCAAGTTTGCTGTGGCTATTCAAGGTTTTTGTGGTTCTACATAAATTTTAAAATTATTTGTTCTAGTTCTGTGAAAAAATGCCATTGATATTTTCATAGGGATTGCTTTGAACCTATAGATTGCTTTGGTGGTATGAACATTTGAATGATAATAATTCTTCCAGAGATCAAAGATGGCTGACGATGGGAAGGCAGACTGCAAGATAGTGTGTGAGTGAGAGAACGAAAGGAGAATGTGTGGACGTACAGGGAGTGTCTATTTGTGAGTGAGAGACAGCTATATTCCAAGGGACTGTTGAGGACTCCCGGAACAGGTTCCCCTGACCGGGCAGCCTCCACTGCTGCTGAAATCTCTCCCAGAGCGACCAGCTTTGCCGCAGAGACCATGCCTTCTTGAAGGGGAGAGTGGCTGTGATCAGAAGCCTAGCCTTACCTTCAGTCGGGAAGAATCGGATACCTGCCAGGACCCTACAACCACAACACCCAGGGACCAGCTGCGAACCCACAAACACTAGGTCTCAAGCAGCACGAATACGAGGACTTGGATGAGCTCTTGCACCTTCTCACAGAAAGGTCAGATTTTTCCCAGAGAAAGGTGAGGTCTGCGATCCAGGCTAGAGGGAGAAACATGTGCAGCAGGATCTAGAGGTTCAGAGGAAACCTGTGCCCCACAAAATCCATGGATGTTGGAGCCAGGGTAGTCTGCGAATGTGGCAGGGGGTCCACAGGGCTGCTGGAAGAAGGGAACTCTAGAAATCAACCCATAGCTGGGCTGGGCACAAAAAGGCAGCCTGAAGCTTTACCAGGAAACCAGCTGCACTGTGCCAGGGGAAAAAGACGTGCAGAGAGACATGCTGGGGCGAAAACGTGGTGAGTTTGAACACTTATTCTGGCTCTTTTTTCTCTTTAAATCCTTGATTTTGATTACTAAGCCCAGAACATAGGGTCACCCAATTAACAACACTCTCAGAGACTGCAGGGGAAAGTTATTTTTGTGGAACCTGGGGATCAGAGAGGGGAGAAATTATCAGAAAACCAGCTCTGGGGCAGTCCATTTCCCCAAACCATTATTAAGTATGGTAGGGAAAACAAAATCTAAATACTGGGTAGAGAGGACTTATAGCCCCGGATGTCAATACAGAAACACTGCCACCCAGGGGTTGAATCACAAATTGACTCTTGTGTAAATACAACTAAAGGCAGGCTGAGAAACAAGAAATACTGCCTGCTTGAAAACAGGATTGTGGTGTATAACACAGAGGAGCGATGGAACACAGGGAACTTCAATACTGTCCTGACTACCTGACAGGAAACAGGTGTGCCAAACAGAACAGTGGAGGAAGTGAATGACCTTCACTACTGCACTTTTTTTATTTTTTATCTTTTACTTAAGAAACTAATTTTTTTCTTTTTTTCTCACTTGATTTTACCTTCTTAATTATTATATTTTTATTTTTAATCAGTATTATTACTACTATTATATTACCTTTTTTTAAAGTTTAATTTTATTTTCTCTATTTTATTTTGGGATTAATACATTAATACATTCTATTTTCATATTTCCTTTAGCATCATTTTACTCTATCTCTACTTTACCTTTATGCCAACACTCTCTTCCTTACTTTCCCCCTTTAGTTGTCCTGTTTCTCTTACCCTATTTCTCCTTTAGATTTTCCCTATTCCTTATTTTTACCTCTGTTACAAATTCATCCTAATTATAGATCTAATTTCTGATATCCTTCTCCGAGTCCATACACACTTCTCTCTTCTCTTCCTTCACTATCCAATTTTTTTCTCTCTTCCCTTTTTTTGTTTGTTGTTCTTGTTTGTTTTGTTTTTGTTTGTTTTATGTTTTATTTTGTTTAGCTTTGCCCTTCTTTCTCTCTGTCCTATTGTTGTTGTTTGTTTAATTGCTGATTAGATTGGCTTGTTTGTATGATTGTTTCTCTTATTTATTTATTTATTTATTTATTTATTTATTTATTTATTTTGCTTCTGTTTTTCCTCTCCTCACTTGTTATTAGTTGTTGTTTGTAGTTTGCATTCATCTCTGGGTATTAGTTGTTTGCATTTTTTTGTATTCGTTATTGTTCTATTGAGTTTTCTCCCCATATAAATAGTTTTCCCCCTTCTTTTTTCTTTTCTTTCTTTTCTCTCTTACTTTTTTCCTTTTCTGACTATCATTTTTGCACTCTCTTTTTTTAAATCTCCTAATTCTCTTTTATCTGGTGGTCACCTTTATTTGGAGTTATTAGTATCATGAATACATTTGTGTTCAGTGTCTTGTGCATTGTGCCTTCTTGTGTTGTATTTTGTGCCTTTAAGTCAATGCAGGAGAGAGAGAGCACTACATAACCAGACAACCAGAGAGGAGAGATCATGGGGAGACAAAGAAACAGCCCACATATGAAAGAAAAGGAGGCATCACTAGAAAAGGAAGTAAACGAAATGGAGGCAAGCAATATGTCAGAGAAAGAATTCAGAGAAATGGTCATAAGGTTGCTGAAAAGGTTGGAAGAAAAATTCAATAATATGTGTAAGAACCAAGGGGAAATGAAAAAGAACCAAGAAGAAATGAAAAATGACATCACTGCAATAAAGAACTCAATAGAAAGCATCAAAAGTAGACTAGAAGAAGCAGAAGACAGCATCAGTGAGCTAGAAGACAAGGTAGGAAAAAATACCCAAGCAGAGCAGCATCTAGAACAGCCGTGGGCAAACTACGACCTGCGGGCTGGATTCGGCCCGTTCGGCTGTCCTATCTGGCCCTCGAAGCCGAAAGAGCAGAGGGTTCTCTTGCTCTCCCCTCCACTCCTTTACTTTGAATTTATATTAGTTCACACAAACACTCCATCCATGCTTTTGTTCCGGCCCTCCGGTCCAGTTTAAGAACCCATTGTGGCCCTCGAGTCAAAAAGTTTGCCCACCCCTGATCTAGAAGAAAAAAAAACTTAAAAACCAGGAGGAGAGCCTAAGGGAACTTTGGGACAACATGAAACGAAACAACATCCACATAATAGGGGTGCCAGAAGGAGAGGAAACTGAGCAAGGAATAGAAAACCTGAAGAAATAATGACAGAAAACTTCCCTGATATAGGGAAGAAAAAACTCACACAAGTCCAAGAAGCTTACAGAGTCCCAAACAAAATGAACCCTAAAAGACCGACGCCAAGGCACATTATAATTAAATTGGCAAACACCAACGACAAAGTAAGAATCTTAAAAGCAGCCAGAGAGAGACAGAAAGTTACCTACGAGGGATCCCCCATCAGACTAGTGACTGATTTCTCAACAGAAACACATCAAGCCAGAAGGGAATGGAATGAAATATACAAAGTCATACAAAGGAAGGGTCTGAATCCACGAATACTGTACCCAGCAAGGCTATCAATCAAAATTGAGGGTGAAATCAGGAGCTTCAGAGACAAAAAAGGACTAAGGGAGTTTATTACCACCAAACCAGCAATGCAAGAAATGCTAAAGGTAAAAAGAAGAAATAGGAAGGGAAGAAGGAACACAGGCATAAAGAATAAAAATGGTGACAAACAAGTACCTATTAATAATAACTTTAAATGTCAATGGATTAAATGCCCCAATCAAAAGACATAGGGTAGCTGAGTGGATAAGAAAACATGACCCATATATCTGCTGTCTACAGGAAACCCACCTTAGAAAAAAGGACTCACACAGGCTGAAGGTGAAGGGATGGAAAAAGGTTTTTCAGGCGAATAGAAATGAAAAAAAAAAAAAAAGAAAATCTGGGGTAGCAATACTTATATCTGACAAATTAGATCTCAAAGTGAAGGACATAACAAGAGATAAGGAAAGCCACTTCATAATACTAAAGGGAGCAATCCAACAAGAAGATATAACTCTGGTAAACATATATGCACCCAATACAGGAGCACCCAAATACATAAAAAAAAACTCCTGGAGGATATCAAGGGAGAGATGGATAGCAATATAGTCATAGTAGGGGACTTTAATACCCCACTAACACCACTGGACAAATCCTCTAAACAAAAAATCAGCAAAGAAACATCCATCCTAAATGCCACACTAGGTCAGATGGAATTAATTGACATCTTCAGGACATTTCACCACAAACCCACAGAATATACATTCTTCTCAAGTGCACATGGGTCATTTTCAAAGATAAACCATATATTGGGACACAGCCAACGTCTCTTCAAATTCAAGAAGATAGAAATCATATCAAGCATCTTCTCAGATAACAATGGCATAAAACTGGAAATCAACTACAATAAAAACAACCCAAAGAAATCAAACACCTGGAGGCTAAATAGCATGCTATTAAACAATGAGTGGATTACCAGAGAGATCAAAGAAGAAATAAAAAGCATCATGGCAACAAATGACAATGAAAACACAACAATCCAAAGTCTATGGGACACAGTGAAAGCAATTCTGAGAGGGAAGTTCATAGCTCTACAGGCCAACCTCAAAAAACAAGAAACAATGGTAATAAATTATCTAACCATACATCTCAAAAGTTAGAAAGAGAGCAACAAGAAAAGCCCAGTGTAAGCAGCAGGAAGGAAATAATAAAGATCAGAGTGGAGATAAACAACATAGAGACCAAAAAAACAATACAAAAGATCAACAAAACCAAGAGCTGGTTCTTTGAAAGGATAAACAAGATTGATGAACCTCTAGCCAGGCTCACCAAGAAGCAAAGAGAGAGGACCCAAATAAACAAAATCAGAAATGAAAGAGGTGAAGTAATAACCGATCCCACAGAAATACAAACGATTATGAAAAAATACTATAAACAACTCTATTCTAACAAAATGGACAACCTAGATGAAATGGACATATTCTTAGAAAAATACAAGCTCCCAAAACTCAACCAAGAAGAATAAAAAAACCTGAATAGGCCGATAACTACCTAAGAAATTGAAACAGCGATAAAAAATATTCCAGCAAACAAAAGCCCTGGTCCAGACAGCTTTACAGGGGAGTTCTACCAAGCATTCAAAGAAGAACTAAAACCTATCCTCCTCAGACTATTTCAAAAAAATTCAAGAGGAAGGCACACTTCCAAGCTCTTTATATGAAGCCAGCATTACCCTAATCCCAAAACCAGATAAAGATACCACAAAAAAAGAGAACTACAGGCCAATATCCTTGATGAACACAAATGCTAAACTCCTCAACAAAATTCTAGCAGATCGGATTCAGCAATACATTAGAAAGATCATACACCATGACCAAGTGGGATTTATTCCAGGGATGCAAGGATGGTACAATATCCACAAATGAATAAATGTTATACATCACATAAACAAACTGAGAGACAAAAATCACATAATCATATTAATTGATGCAGAAAAAGCATTTGACAAAATCCAACACCCTTTCTTGATAAAAACTCTCATCAAAGTGAGAATAGAAGGATCATACCTCAACATAATAAAAGCCCTATATGACAAACCTACAGCCAACATCATACTCAATGGGCAAAAATAAAACCCATTTCCCCTAAAAACAGGAACAAGACAAGGATGCCCACTTTCACCACTCCTGTACCACATAGTACTAGAAGTACTAGCCATAGTGATCAGACAAGAAGAAGAAATAAAAGGCATCCACACTGGAAAAGAAGAAGTAAACCTGTCCTTATTTGCAGATGACATGATATTGTACATAGAAAAACCCAAAGACTACATCAAAAAAAGGAGTTTCGGGTGTGCCCAAATCCTGTTCATCAGGATCTGATGACCTAATAAATGAATTTGGCAATGAAGCAGGATACATAATTAACACCTAGAAATCTATGGCCTTTTTATACACCAATAATGAACTCACAGAAAGAGAAATGGAAAAAAAATCCCATTTTCCATTGCACCAAAAAATTAAGATACCTAAGGACGTAAAAGACCTGTACTCAGAAAACTACAGAACATTGAAAAAAAGAGATAGAGGAAGACATAAACAAATGGAAGAACATACCATGTTCATGGATTGGTAGAATCAACATCATTAAAATGTCCATACTACCTAAAGCAATCTATAGATTCAATGCAATACCTACTAAAATACCAATGGCATATTTCAAAGATCTAGAACAAACTCTCCAAAAATTCATCTGGAAAAAAAAAAAGACCCCAAATAGCCACAGCTATCCTGAGAAAGAAGAACAAAGTTGGAGGGATCACAATACCAGACATCAAGCTATATTACCAAGCCACAGTTCTGAAAACTGCCTGGTACTGGCACAAGAACAGACATATAGACAAATGGAATAGAATAGAGAACCCAGAAATTGACCCAAGCCATTATACTCAATTAATATTTGACAATGGAGACAAGAGCATACAATGGAGTCAAAACAGTCTCTTTAATAAATGGTACTGGGAAATTTGGTCAGATACATGCAAAAAAATAAAACTAGATCACCAATTTACACCATACATAAAAACAAACTCAAAATGGCTAAAGGAATTGAATGTAAGATGGGAAACCATAAAAATCCTACAAGACTCCATAGGCAGCAAAATTGCAGGCATATGTCATAGCAATATCTTTACAGATATAGATCCTAGGGCAAAAGAGACTAAGGAGAAAATAAACAAATGGGACTACATCAAAATAAAAAGCTTCTGCACAGCAAAAGAAACCATCAACAAAACAACAAGAAAGCACACTGCATGGGAGAACATATTTGCCAATGTTATCTCCGATAAGGTTTAATATCCAACATTTACAGGGGGATATTTCCAAAAACACATACAATTTAACAAAAGGAAGATAAACAATCCAATCAAAAAATGGGCAACGGATCTAAATAGACACTTTTCCAAAAAGGACATTCAGAAAGACAAGAGACACATGAAAACATCCTCAAAGTCACTAATCATCCGAGAGTTGCAAATCAAAAGAACAATGAGGTACCACCTTACACCTGTCAGAATGACTATTTGTCATGTATAGTGTGGTGCGGTGTTTCTTCCTTTTCCGAGTCCCGCATGGAAAGGGAGAAAGACAGGTTCCTGAGGGGAGGAGCCTGGGGGTTAAGAAATTAGAGAAAGAAAGAGACAAGAGACAGAAATAGATTCAAGCTGGGTGCCGGGTAGCTTCCTGTCCTCTGATAGAGAGACAGTCACACTCACCTCAGACAACACAGCATATTTATTGGTTTCCAAAGGGATTTTATGATCAAAAGGAGTTTCGGGTGTGCCCAAATCCTGTTCATCAGGATCTGAGTAAGCTCCTTATTTTGGGTGGGTCAAGGTCCTTTTTGTTCCTAATTCCAAGTACATGGGTACTGATAACAGGATTCTGCCAGTGCCCTTGGCCTCAGCTGATAAGAATTTAAAAAGGTATCCATGTGCCTTCCCAGACGGCTCTCTACATCTCCCCCATTTTAATTTTTTAAAAGAAATCTTGCATTTATAGATCAGAAATAAACATATAAGAACAAAAAATGTTTAGGTCCCAATTTCAATATTCAAAAGTTCAAATTTTAATGTCCAACAGTTCTGAGTCCAAGTTTCAATGTCCAAAAGTTCCAAGTGTACACGTCAGCAATGACATCTGGATGGTGGACAAATGGTGGCAATGCAGGTTTGACCTCTGGTTTGGTCCTGGGCAACCTGCAGTGACAGCTGCTGACTGCTAGCATGGAAAGGTATCATCAGCGTCTTCCATATCTGGACTGTTTCTCCTCTTGTCTTCATGGCTGAATTATTTCCTGCTAATTCCTCTCTGTTGCAGGAATCCACATGGTCTTGGAGTTTTTGGAAATATAAACATATTCTCGTCCAAAGGTTAATAAAGAAATCTTTTTTATGAATTTTACTTGGGATCCTTTTAATTTTTTGCCCAAAATTATGACTGCTTTAGGGTTCATTGCATGTTAAGCGATTTTAACATGAAATGAACTACCAATAGAAATTTTGGTTAATACTTTAGGAACAGCATTTTGTACAATTAGATTTTCTTGAATATTCCCTTATTTCATTTAGCCAATTTAAATTAATCTGAAAACTTGACTATTTTACTGTCAAATTTAATACTTTAATGACAATTTTAGTTAATGGAAAGGATTATATGCATCCTTGAGAAATCCCTGAGCACTCCTGGATTTAGGCTAGATTTAGGTATAGGGCAGCTGCCTTCAACCACTTCTCTGTTGCCTGGGTCTCAGTCTTAGCTGGGCCAAGTCTCTTGTTTGTAACTGGGTCTCAGTCTTAGCTGGGCCAAATCTGTTTGTTGCCTGGGTCTCAATCTGAGCCGGGCATGGGAAGCATGAAGCAGCCATGGGGCAGGAGACCTCCCTCAGAAGGGGCGAGGGTTCAAGCCTCTGTAATGTTGGGGGGGTGAGGATCTGTCACACCTCTGTTGACCCCCAAGTTCTCTCCTGATGGCCCCCTGCGACTGTGCCTGTCTTAGGTTGCCCCTCCCTTGAGGAGTCTTATCCGTCATTGACTAACCAGCCATCCTCCGGGACCAAGCAGGGTGATGTAAGGTTCAGTTCTGTCTCCTTCGTAGCCTATGCCCCTATGGCCTCCATGCCCAGCACCTGCCTTGGGATCCCCCCACTGGTGGGGGGCCCCGGCATTGATCATATATCTTGGGGAACCCAGGTTTCTTCTCCAGGGAGGGCCCAGCTCACACCATTGTGCGAGAGACAGATCTATGGTACCATCCAACATGAGGTTTCAACCTCAGAATGAACTGAAAACTCAAGCAACAGCTGTGGGCAATTGAATTGTGAGAAGAGGGTTCCTTTTGACAAAAAGGGCCAATATAGAATGCTCAAGTACCTTCCCAAGGGGCCTTTCACACAGTGGAAGGAATTGAATCCTTTCATGTCCCTTTTAAATTGCTGCTAAACATTAAAAAAAAAATTAGATTTTTAAGTTTGTTTGGATTAATTGTACAATATGCTGTTTGTAAAATATCAAAAATTATAATGACATTGTAGAATAATACCATGCAATTTCAAGTATATTAGATGTTTTAAAAGGATTTCTTTTAATAAGAGAGAATAATTTTCTTGTATTACTCTGGGCCCTTGGAGCTTTACAAGAATCATCTCTGTTAAGGCCTTGAAATTTTAACATGGAAAAAAACCATCAAACAAATATTTATATTCATATATGATTTACTAGTTTTTGCATCCGCCATTCATATGCAAACTTGTTATCTACTTCCTGCTGGTTACTTGCCTCAGGGAGGGAATTTCAAAAGGGGCTGCTTAAAATGCCTTGGGAAACTAGCTTTAATTTGTCTACCAGTTCATCTTCGCCATCTTTAAAGCTAAAATCTCTAGGGTTTTTATTCTGTACACAGAAAAGTGTCAAGCCCAGCTCAAAAACTATGCGCACTCATTTTTAAACTGGCCTTTTCGCTTTACATGAGCACAGAAATCCCCGATGCATTTATGAATTTGTAAAAACTTTAATTCATTAGCTGGAAAAAGGAAAGATGGCGAATATGAGGCCTCTTATGGTGGCTTTCTTGGGGAGTGGTGTCTATATTGGATCGCCACGTGTCTCTCCCTTCCCCTACATCCTGCTTACTTTAGGGGAAGTTTTTGCAACAGATCTGGCCAC
The DNA here is from genome assembly GCF_963455305.1 of Plecotus auritus. Taxonomy (NCBI): domain Eukaryota; kingdom Metazoa; phylum Chordata; class Mammalia; order Chiroptera; family Vespertilionidae; genus Plecotus; species Plecotus auritus. The sequence goes on along the minus strand of NC_137785.1, from coordinate 30,399,207 downwards.
ATTTTTTCATGCTTAAAAGACAGATCTCAAATTTTTTCTTTATAACTAACACCCAATTTGGCCAAGATCAAAATCTTCCTGCAGATTATTTTATGAATTTTAAAGAAAACTTGTGCTATAACTTTAATTTCACCAGTATAGTCTTGATCTATCACACCTGGTAAAACTTGAAATCCTCTCATAGATAAGCTACTTCTTCCTAAAATAAGTCCCATGGTGCCCTTAGGTAATGGTCCATAAATCCCTGTAGAGATTGCTTGTGGACCCATATCGGGAGTTAGTACATATTTGGCGGTGGGACAGAGGTCCAATCCTGCACTTCCTGGGGTGGCGCGGTAGAGTTCTCTGATAGTGGACCGGTTGTAGGCAGGCCGGTATGGTACGACAGTGCCCCCACTGTTTGGCAGGGCCGAGGCCAGCCCCATTTGCCGTTTCCCTGATGTGGGTCAAGAGGCTGGCCATCAATGCCTCTCTGGGAGCGGCAGTTATTGGCCCAGTGTCTTCCCCTGCCACAGCGAGGACAAAATCCCAACTGCGGAGCAGGGAGACTAGGAGCTGAACTTCCTTGTCCCCTTGAGGCAACCTGTTACCAGCAATTCTTTGCAATATGGCCTGGCCTTCCTCAAGTGAAACAAGTTCATTTTTCTTTGCTCCCTGAATGGTCCCTTTGCAGAGACTCCTTCAGTGCAGCAGCCAAAGTCACTCCCTGAACATAGGATGGCCCAATATCAGCACAAATACGGATGAACTCAGAAATTGACCCCCTTTTTCTGTAGGGGCGGAGAGCCTCCTGAAATGTTCTATTGGCATTCTCAAAAGCCAGTTGCTTCACTAACAGGGATCCCGTATTGGAATCTCCAACCACTCCGTCTACTGCCTGAAGCAACCGTGCCACAAAGTCCTGATAGGTCTCCTCTGGCCCCTGTATAATTTTTGTAACGTCCATGCTTTTTTCTCCCTTAGTGGGCAACTCCCTCCAAGCCTTAGTGCCACAAATATTTATCTGCTGATAAGCTTGCAAAGGGAACATCATCTGAGCCTGTAAGCTGCTACATGTTCCAGTTCCTATTAACATTTCAAGAGTGATAGGCACACCTTGTTGTTGATTTTTTAGCTGCCTGTTTTTCACTAATTTCAGTCCAATTGGATTTCCACAGTAAATAATCTCCAGGGGAAAGACATGCCTTAGCCAATGTTTGCCAGTCTTGAGGAGGCAGAGCTTCACTAATTACAGTGTCAATCAAGCTCAAGACAAATGGAGAAGTGGGGCCATACATGGAGACAGAGGTTTTAAACTCCTTGAGGGTTTTAAAAGGAATGGCCTTGTGCACTCTCAGTATCTGCCCTGGGTTGGTAGGGTCTGGCCTTTCTAGGATCGGATACATTGAAAATCCTGTAATATCCTCTCCAGCTCGTCTTGCCTCCTGTAAGGTCAGCTGTAAAGGGGATAGTACCAGCGGCACAGAAGTTGTAGTTACTTTCATATTTGGCTGTGTGCCAGTTTCTGGCCGTAAAGGCCCAGGGGCTAGGGTCGTTTTTTCAAAACTGTGAGCAAGATCTTCCTCATCATCTAAATCATCTCGCTCATGGTAATGTTTGTATCTCCTTTTCTCAATCTCTGGCTTCCGCTCATATTTAGGAGGTAAATACTTGTTAGGCCGACTCTTAAGAGCAGCGGCAGGAGCGGCAGCGGGTGAAGGGGGGGAAGGTGGGCTAAGGAGAAGGAGGAGGAGGAGGAGGAGGAGGAGGAGGAGGAAGAATCTCCTTTCCGAGACTCTGAATTATCCATGTTTATACCCGGTTATTCAAGTGAATTCACAATTCACAACACACAATACACTTCCCAAAAATTTACCTTAATCTGCGTGCACGTCGTGGAAGTGACCCCCTCGCCTATTTTCCCTCCGTACTCAGGTCCCTGTTCGGGCACCAAATGTGGTGCGGTGTTTCTTCCTTTTCCGCGTTCCGCACGGAAAGGGAGAAAGACAGGTTCCTGAGGGGAGGAGCTTGGGGGTTAAGAAATTAGAGAAAGAAAGAGACAAAAGACAGAAATAGATTCAAGCTGGGTGCCGGGTAGCTTCCTGTCCTCTGATAGAGAGACAGTCACACTCACCTCAGACAACACAGCATATTTATTGGTTTCCAAAAGGGATTTTATGATCAAAAGGAGTTTCGGGTGTGCCCAAATCCTATTCATCAGGATCTGAGTAAGCTCCTTATTTTGGATGGGTCAAGGTCCTTTTTGTTCCTCATTCCAAGTACATGGGTACTGATAACAGGATTCTGCCAGTGCCCTTGGGCTCAGCTGATAAGAATTAAAAAAGGTATCCATGGCCGAAACCGGTTTGGCTCAGTGGATAGAGCGTCGGCCTGCGGACTGAAGGGTCCCCGGGTTCGATTCCGGTTGAGGGCATGTACCTTGGTTGCGGGCACATCCTCAGTGGGAGGTGTGCAGGAGGCAGCTGATAGATGTTTCTCTCTCATCGATGTTTCTGGCTCTCTATCCCTCTCCCTTCCTCTCTGTGAAATATCAATAAAATATATTTAAAAAAAAAAAAAAAAGGTATCCATGTGCCTTCCCAGACGGCTCTCTACAGTATAGCTTTTATTATGTCCAAGTATGTTCTCTCTATTCCACTTTGCTGAGAGTTTTTATCATAAATGAATGCTGGATTTTGTCAAATTCTTTTTATGCATCAATTTATATGATTATGTAATTTTTATTTCTCCTTTTGTTTATGTGGTTTATCACATTAATTTATTTGTGGATATAGAACCAACCTTTCTTCCCAGGAATAAGTCCCACTTAATCATCATGTATGATCTTTTAAATGTATTGCTGAATTCAGTTTGCTATTATTTTGTTGAGGATTTTTTGCATCTATGTTTATCAGGGATATTGGCCTATAATTTTTTATTTTTTTAAATAATGTGTTTGACTGGTTTTGGAGTCAGGGTAATGCTGACCTAGTACAACAGGCTTGGGAAACTTTCCTCCTCTTAAATTTTTTGGCAGAGTTTGAGAAGAATAGGTGTTAACTCTTCTTTGAATATTTGGTAAAACTCACCTGTGAAACCATCCAGTCTAGGACTTTTGTTTGTTGGAAGGTTTTTTTTTAAATTACTGTTTCAGTGTCATTAGTAATAATCAGTCTGTTCAGATTTTCTGTTTCTTCTTGATTTACTCTTGGAAGACTGTATGTTTCCAGGAATTTATCCATTTTTTCCCAGATTGTCCAATTTGTTGGTATATAGTTGTTTATAGTATTTTCTTATAATCCTTTGTATTTCTGGAGTGTCAGTTGTTACTTCTCTTTCATTTCTGATTTTATTTATCTGGGTCCTCTCTTTCTTTTTTTTCTTGATGAGTCTGGTTAAAGGGTTATTCATCTTCTTTATCTTTTCAAAGAACCAGCTCTTGGTTTTATTGATATTTTGTATTAATTTTTTAGACTCTATTTTATTTCTGCTTTGATCTTTATTATTTCCTTCCTTCTACTCACTTTGGGCTTTGTGGTTGTTTTTTTCTAGTTCCCTGAGGTATAAGGTTATATTGTTTATTTGAGATTTTTCTTATTTCTTGAGTTTGGCCTGTATTACCATGAATTTCCCTCTTACAACTGCTTTTCATAGTCCCATAGATTTTGGGTTGTATTTTAATTTTCATTTGTCTCAAGATATCTTCTTATTTCTTCCTTTATTTCTTCCTCATTGTTAACCCATTCATTATTTAAAGTTTGTTATTTAGCATCCATATATTTTCAGTTTTTTTCTTGTAATTGATTTCTAGTTTCATCCCATTGTGGTCAGAGAAAATGCTTAATATGATTTTAATTGTCTTAAATTTATTGAGACTTGTGTTGTGGCCTAACATGTGCTCTGTCCTGGAAAATGTTCCACGTGTGCTTGAAAAGAATGTATATTCTGCTGCTTTGGGGTGAAATTATCTGAAAGTATCAACTACTTTCAGATAATTTTAATGTCTGATCTAGTGTTTCATTTAAGGCCACTGTTTTCTTGTTAATTTTCTGTCTGAAAGATGTTGAAGAGGTGTGAGCATATCCTATAATTGCTATATTACTGTCCATCTCTCTCTCATGTATGCCAATATTTGGTTTATGCACCCAAGGTAGGTGTTCCTACCTTGGGTGTGTAAATGTTTACAAGGATTATATCTTTTATTGGATTGATCCCTTTATCATTATAAATTGTTTTTCTTTGTCTCTTGTTATAGCCTTTGTTTTAAAGTCTATTTTGTCTGATATAAGTATTCCTACCCCAGGTATTTTTTTTCATTTCCATTTGCATGAAATATCTTTTTCCATCCCTTTACTTTCAATCTATGAGTCTTTTGATCTGAAGTGGATCTCTTGTTTTCATCATATGCATGGGTCTTGTTTTCTTATTCAGCTACCCTGTGTCACTTAAAAATTTTTTAAATTAACTTTATTGGGTGACATTGATTAATAAAATTATATCAATCTCAACTGTACATTTCTATAATACATCATCTGAATATTGCGTTGTATTTACCCTTTACCCTTTACTACTCCCCCACTCACCTTCTACTCTGGTAACCACCATACTGTTGTCTGTGTCTATGAGTTTTTGTTTGTTTGTTTGTTTTATTAGTTCATTTATTACTCTCAGTTTTATATCCCACATCTGAGTGAAATCACATGTGTTTTGCCTTTTTGTTTGAATTATTTCACTTAGCATGATATTCTCAAGATCCATCCAGGTTGTTGCAAATGACAGTATTTCTTTTTTTTTTTTTTTTTTTTTTGCTGAGTAGTAATCCATTGTACCACATTTTCTTTATCCAATTATCTATGGAAGGACCGTTTGGTTGTTTCCATGTCTTGGCTAATGAGTAGTGCTGCAATGAACATAGGAGCACATATAACTTTACAAATAAATACTTACAAATTTATTCCAGTAGAGTTTCCTGAAGAGAGGTAACTGGGTCATATGTTAACTCTCTTTTTAATTTTTTGAGGAACCTCCATACTGTTTTTTATAGAGGCTGTACAACTTTACATTTTCACCAGCAGTGAATCAAGGTTTCTTTATTTGTTTTGTTTTTTCTTTTTGTTAATCCTCACCCAAGGACATTTTTTCAAGTTTTAGAGAGAGTGAAAGGGAGGGGGGAGAGAGAGAGGTAGAGTAAGAGAGAGAGGCAGAGAAAGAGAAACACATCGATTGGTTGCCTCTCAAACACACCCCACATGGGGCTGGGGATTGAATTTATGCCCTCGACCGGGAATCTAGAATCGGACAGGTGACCCTTCAGTGTGTGGGGCAGTGCTCTAACCATGGAGAAACACTGTCCAGGGCTCATGATTTCTTTTTTTCCACCACCTTTCCAACACTTGTTATTATTTGTCTTATTTATAGTAGCCATTCTAACAGGTATGAGGTGCTATTATTATAGTGTTGATTTGCATAACTATTAAACTTGAGCATTTTTTCATATCCTGTTGGCCATTTGTATGTCTTCTTGGGAGAACTGTCTGTTCAGGTCTTCTGCCCATTTTTAATTGAATTTTTTGGTCATCGTTGTTGAGCTATATGAGTTCTTTATATATTTTGGATATTATCCCATTATCAGATGTGTTGCTTGCAAATGACTTCTCCTTTTTATTTTTGGTTGCCTTTTTATTTTGTGGTGGATTCTTTTGCAGTGCAAAAGCTTTTTCATTTGATATAGTCCCATTCTTTTTTTTTTTCCTCTTGCCTTTGAAGTCAAATTCATTTTTCCTTTGGCTGCTCTGATTGGGTGTTTTTTTCTACTTTGTCTTTCAAATCACTGATTCAGTCCTCTCCTTCTTCAGCTAAATGTGTATTCCTTCCAGTGATTCTTTATTTCAGACTAGAGGCCTGGTGCACGAAATTCGTGCATTTGGGGGCGTCCCTCAGTGAGGCCTGCACCCTCTAGCAGTCTGGGAGCCCCCAGAGGGAGGCCCTGCCCACCCTGCTGGAGCTCTGGGATCAATTGCAGAGCAGAGGGAGGCCCTTCCCACCCATCCTGGGCTCTGCATTCACTTGCTCCCACAGGGAGGCCCTGCCTGCCCTGCCCACCCTGCCAGGGCTCTGTGATCGATGCTGCACAGAGGGAGGCCCTGCCCACCGGCTCGGGCTCTGCGATGGGTCCTCCCAGCCATGGCAGCTTGCCTTAGCCCTCACAGCCACAGCTTTGTCCAGAAGGACATCCAGAAGACATCTGGTCTATCCGGTCTAATTAGCATATTACCCTTTTATTAGTATAGATATTCTTCATTTCTGACTGGTTCTTTTTTATGGTTTCTTTGTTGTTGTTGTTTTCATGCTGTTGAGCATTCTTTTTTTTTTTAAATATATTTTATTGATTTTTTACAGAGAGGAAGGGAGAGGGATAGAGAGTTAGAAACATCGATGAGAGAGAAACATCGATCAGCTGCCTCCTGCACACTCCCTACTGGGAATGTGCCCGCAACCAAGGTACATGCCCTTGACTGGAATCGAACCTGGGACCCTTCAGTCCCCAGGCTGACACTCTATCCACTGAGCAAAACCGGTTAGGGCCATTCTTATAATTATTACTCTGAACCCTCTATCTGATAAATTGCTTACCTCCATTTCATTCAGCTCTTCTTCTGGAAAACTATATTGTTCTTTAATTTGGGGCCTGTTTCTTTGTCTCCCCATTTTGACTGCCTCTTTGTGTTTGTTTCTATGTATTAGTTAGATCTACAATTTCCAGTCTTGGTTGGGTGGCCTTATGTACATGTAGGTGATCTGTTGGACCCAGTAACGCAGTCTCTCTGATCTCCTGAGCTGGATGCTGTAAGAATGTCCCGTGTGCATGGTGTGGGCTCTTATGTTGTAATTGAGTCTTGATTGCTATTTACCCAGTTGTGGGTGGGATTGACCCTCAGTCTGGCTGACAGTGAGGCTCAACCTCCAACACAGCACGTAAGCTGCTGTGCAGGTGCTGATCATATGAAGCAGAATTCGCCTCAGCAGGGTTCAGTGCCTACTGAGATCTCCCTGTGGATATGCTGCTTATGAAGCTTTTTAGATCCTGCTCTATTGTTGTATAGAGCTGGTCACTGGATGTATTGGTTCTGGGCCTCTTCTGAAGGACTCCAGTGTAGGCCAATGTCAGATGCTGTCTGTGAATGGCCTTGGGCAACCTGTTTGGAGCTATCAATGGTACAAAGCTTGTGGCTCCCTCTGCTGGGCTTAGGTGCATGGACCAAGCTTTATATTAAGGCCAGCTTTTACTAGCACTGGGCCCAGAGTTAGGTCTGCAAAAGACTCAAAGCATTCAGAGATCTGCCTCTACCTGCAGGCTGTCTGATAGGCTTAGTCTCTTAAAGAGTCCCTGGCTATACTCCTCAAAAGAGTGTAAGCTTCACAGGGAGGGGCAAGAGGGATTCCAGTGGGTGGGACTATTGCTTCCCCTCAGGCTGATGCTGCATGGAGGGGAATGCTCTGCCTGAGAAAGTTGGCTTATGCTGTATGGAGGAATGACTTGGCACAGGGATCCTGGTGGCTGCCCTCTCAGTTCTCTCCCCAGAGCCACCAACCCCATACTCTCCTCATGCTGCTCTAGTCAGTTCTGCCCTCCTTCTACTGGTACCCAAAATGCGTGGCTGAGAATGAAATGTTGTGCATTGGCACTTGAAGAGGGTGCCTGCATTTCTCACCCTGGTGGACAGAAACCCCACTGCTTTTCACAGCCAGATGTTATGTGGGCACCATTACTGACTCTGGGCCTCTGGGCTGGGGAGGACAGCATGGGGTTTAGACCCCACACTTCTCAGAGGGAATCACCCACAGCTGATAAATCCCTCCAGAACTTCAGCTGTCAGCCATGAGGGCCCAGCTAGCCCTCTCATACCTCCGTATATCCTGCCAGTCTCGATGTGGCCTCCTCTGCAAGTCCTTGGTTATAAGGCTTCTCTCCAGATAGTCTTCAGTTGGTTATTCAGGATGATTTTCTAATACTTTAGTTGTAATTCCAGTTTGAGTGAGCTTCCACCTAATCCACTGCCCTCTTGGCTCTCCCTCATTAATTTTTGACAATTTTAATATAATGTGCCTTGGAGAAGGCTTTTTTGATTGAGATAATTAGGTGTTCTGTTGGCTTCCTAGATTTGAGGATCTAGCTTTTCTCTATAGGTTTGGGAGGTTTTGTCAACTATTTGCTTGAATAGGCTCTCTGTGCCAATCTCTCTCTCCTGTCCTTTGGTATACCCATTGTTCTTATACTAGAGGCTCAATGCATGAAATTCATGCATGGGTAGGGTCCTTAGACCTGGCTGGCAATCAGGACTGATCTGTGGGGCAGTCGGGGGCCCCCACTGGCACCTGCCTTGGCCGGCCTGCCACTGCCCACTCGCCGGCCCCACCCCCTGCCACTGCTGCCAGTCACCTCCCTCTGCAGGGCAACTGGTGGGATCAATGCCCCCCCCCACCCCCGCTGGCACCCAGCTTGGCTGGTCTGGGGCCTGCGGGCTGAGGGCAGCTTCTGTGTTGAGCATCTGCCCCCTGGTGGTCAGTGCATATCTTAGTGATGGGTCGTTCCAACAGTCATTGCATATTAGGCTTTTATTATATAGGATTGCTCTTTCTGGTGGAGTCAGAGAGTTCTTATTGAATTATTTAATTGTTTTGACTCTCAAGTATTCCTTCTATATCATTTTTAGATTTCTATCTTCAATATCACTAATTCTTTCCTCCATCTGGTCAGCTCTATTTCATAAGCTTGCTAGTTCATTCTTCATCTCTTCTATTGAGTTCTTCAGCTACAGAATTTCTTTTTTTTTTTTTTTTAAGTTTCAATTTCTTTGGTAAAGTACTCCCTTTGTTGATTTTATTTCTGAGTTCATTAAACTGCCTATCTGTGTTTTCTTATATCTCATCCAATATTTTCAGAACTGAAATCATCTTTTCTCTGTCATTCAAATCCCATCTTTCCATGTGTTACATTTACTTTCTATAAATTAAAAGAAATAATTTCGTAGCTGCCTTGTTACTTTGGTTATTCATGGTATTTGATGAATTATTTCTCTAATTAAGCATTTATGGAAGGAAATCTGCTCTTTCTTTAATTCCAGAAGGAGGGGCTGAAGTGCAAATTTTTTCTTTTCTTTCTTCCTTTCTTTTTCTCTTTCTTTCTTTCTTTCTTTCTTTCTTTCTTTCTTTCTTTCTTTCTTTTCTCTTCTTTTCTTTTTTTACACGGCTCTAGCCTCTCAGATCTCTGTAGGGTTGTGGAAAATACCCTGTATTCCATGAGGAGGCGGGCATCTTTGTGATCAGATTGCCTTGTCTCAGGGGACTACCCCTGTGGGGCAATGCAGTTGGTGATGGAGTTCCAAGCCTGTGAAATCCCAGTGCTATCCCCTGCAACCAGATGATATGGGCAGTGTAACCACAATTGGTAGGGGCAGGATGAGGTGGGAGAGCCCAACTGGTGCATTTGTGGCTTTGTACTCCTACTGTTGATGACTGCCAGGCCTCAGCTGCTTCCCCTCTGTATCTCCATCCCATAGCTGGGATGAGTTGCAGCATGTTACTGTCACTCAGGGAAAAATGCTTCTTTTTCTTCAGTTTTCAAAGTTGTAGATAATGTGCTCAGTAGCCTGACACACTTCTGCAGCTTCTTTGGGTGCCTGCTGCTAGCTCTGGAAGGATGAGGGGAAGGTAGTGCTGAGAGTGTGAGGGATGGCAGCCAAACTTGTTGGCTTTGTTTTCTTGCCTGGCAGTGACAGTCACTGGACCACCACAGCTGCATCTCTGTACTTTGTCTTTCCCTAAGTTGCTGGGTTCAGCCACAGCATCTACCAACCACACAGGCAGGAATACTCTATCTCTTTGCTACTCTAGACGGCAGGGAGTGCAGGCAGCATCTTGATTCCTCCCCTCTCCTGAGACTCACAGTGAGCTTTGGACTGCATCCATAGTACCTATTTCTGCTCTTTTCCTTTCCTCCTCCCCTACTTGTTCTGACTCACCCACCTTAAGATGTTTCGATATGTGGATCCTCAGATGTGTTTGTCTGGTGAGCAGGGAATCCTTTGTTGAATTATAGCTGTTGAAATAGTTGTAACTTCAAGGAGAGAGACCAGGGTAACCTATCACACTGCCATTCCTCTGACATCCTATCCTTTATCTTTTGACTGGAGACTTAATCTATTTATATTTAAAGTGATTATTGATATGTACATAGTTATTGCCATTTTATTATTCATACTTATGTTCCTTTTTTTCATCCTTTTACTTTAAAAGGTCCTTTTAACATTTCTTGGTTTGGCAATGATTGAGTCCTTTAGCTTCTTCTTGTCTGGAAAGGTCTTTATCTCTGTCATTCGAATCTAAATTATAGCTTTGCTGGGGAGAGTAGAATTGGTTATAGGTCATGCCAATCCCTTCTGGCCTGCAATGTTTCTGTTGAGAAATCAGCTGACAGTCTTATGAGAGCTCCTTTGTTGGTAACTAATTGCTTTTCTCTTTCTGCTTTTAAAATTCTCCCTCATTTTTTTTTTCCTAGCTGGTTTGGCTCAGTGAATAGAGTGTCAGCCAGCAGACTGAAGGATCCTGGGTTTGATTCTGGTCAAAGGTATACGCCAGGGTTGTGGGCTCGAAACCCAGTAGGGGGCATGCAGGAGGCAGCCAATCAATGAGTCTCTCTCATCATTGATGTTTCTCTCTCTCTCCCCCTCTCCCTTCCTCTCTGAAATGAATTAAAAATGTATTTAAAATAAATAAATAAAAATCTCTTTTGTTTTCTTTAACCTTTGGCATTTTAATTATGATGTGATTTAGAGTGGGCCTCTTTGGGTTCATCTTGTTTGTGACTCTCTGTGCTTCCTGAATTTGTATGTCTATTTTCTTCACCAGGTTAGGAAAGTTTCCAGCCATTATTTCTTCAAATAGGTTCTTAATCCCTTGCTCTCTCTCTTCTCCTTCTGGTATCCCTATGATGGGCATGTTGATATACTTGGTGTTGTCCCAGAGGCCCTTTAAACTATCCTCATTAAAAAATTTGTTTTTCCTTCTACCATTCTGATTAGGTGTTTTCTGTTAACTTGTATTCCAAATTGCTGATTTGTTCCTGTGCTTCATCTAATCTGCTTTTGATTCCATCTAATGTATCTTTCATTTCAGTTATTGTGTTTTTTTATTTCTGACTGGTTCTTTTTTTATGTATTCTGCCTTCTTTTTTAATATTTCATATCTCTTTGTTGAAGTTCTCACTGAGATCATCTATTCTTCCCCTAAGTTTATTGAGCATTCTTATAACCAGTGTTTTGAACTCTACATCTGGTAAATTGCTTGCCTCCATTTTGTATAGTTCCTTCCCTGGAGTGTTGTCTTGTTCTTTCATTTGGGACATGTTTCTTTGTCTCCTCATTTTGGCTGTTTCCCTGTGTTTGTTTCTATATATTAGGTAGATCTGCTATATCTCCCAGTTTTGGCAGGCGTCCTTATGTAGTAGGTATCCTGTGGGACCCAGTGGCACAGTCTTCCTGTTTACCTGAGACAGGTGCTCTAGGGGTGTCCCTTGTGTTGGTTGTGTGTGGTCTCCTGTTGTGATGGAGCCTTGATTGCTATTGGCACGTCAGTGGGTGGGATTGGCACATCAGTGGGTGGGCTAACTGGTGGTGACTACAGAGGACAAGCTGTTGTGTGGAGGCTGGCCCCTTGCTTTAGCAGGGCTCTGGTGCCTGCTGAGTCCCCCTTTGGGTGTGTTTTTTTTGTGTGGCACTAATTGGGTAGTGCTCAAGTGTGGTCTGAAGCTGGCCATCAGGTATGGTGGTTTAGGGGCCTCTTGGGAGGGGCTCTGGTGCAGGTCAAGGTCAGCTGCTACCTGTATCTGACTTAGGGCCACCTGATAGGCGTTACAAAGGATCTGCAATTTGGTGGTAGCTGCCCGTGCTGGGCTTGAAGGTGCCTTGGGGTGGTTATGCTGTGAACGGAGATTAGTTGCACTAGTGCTGAGCTTGAGGCCATTTGGCAAGAGGTACAGGGTATCCTGAGGCCAGCTGCTGCTTGTTTGGGATTTGTGGACCTTTGAGAGATTTTTAGGAAAGTCTGCAGTATGGGGCCAGGACAGCCATTTATGTGGATTATCCTCAGAAAGATCTCTGGTGTGTACTTGAATTAGGTGGTATGGGGGGGTCTCAGAGAATCACCAGGTGGGGCAAGAGCAGTGTTAGATTAATGGAGGCTCAGTTTTGGCACCTGTCTGCACCTGCAGGTGGTGTTGGGGAGATCTCCACAAAGGAACAATGATGCCTGATAACACTTCTGTCCCAGAAGAGCTGCTCTTGCCCTGATGCCAGATCATTCAGTTTCTCCCTTGACGTCCCTGCAGCTCGTCTAGCTGCTGTTACTTCTCTGGAGCTTAGGGTGAATGTTTGTGAGTAAGTGGGTCTCTGCTTGAGACCTTTAAGATTGATAGTTACAAATTAGTCATGGGGATGTAAAATGCAGCACAGGGAATGTTGTCAATAATGTTTTAATAACTATATCATGTCAGATGGGTGCAGGACTTATCAAGGGGATCACTTTATAAGTTATATAAATGTACTATGCTGCACACCTGAAACTAATATAATATTGAATATCAACTGTAATTAAAAAAATTTTTAAACTTAAAGAGATATGGCCAAAGCTGAATGAATATCACTATCTAAGAATGAATTACTAAGTTATATAAACAAATCAGAAAATGTATTAGACATGTATTACTGTCAGAATTTTATTATCCACACTAGAGGCCCGATGCACGAAATTCATGCACGGGTAGGGTCCCTAGGCCTGGCAGGCAATCAGGGCCAATCTTCAGGGTGACCTGTGCGGTGATTGCGGGGCAGCACCGACCCATTCGTTGGCCAGCCCCGCCCCCCGATCGCCCTGCTGCCACTGGTCGCCTTCCTCTGTGGGGCAACCGGCGGGGCGATTGGGGGGCTCCCACTGGCACCCACCTTGGCTGGCCTGGGGCCTGCGGCCTAGGGACAGCTCCTGTGTTGAGCATCTGTCCCCTGGTGGTCAGTGAGCATCATAGTAGCCGGTTGTTCCACCAGTGGTTCCGCCATTCGGTTGATTTGCATATTAGGCTTTTATTATATAGGACTATAGCAGGTGAATCTTCCAGGCTGAACACTTTAGTGATAATTTAGTATCATTCCTCTTCTGTCAGTGGCCGATGTGCTTCCATAGTCAATAGTTCCTGTAGCAGTTCTAAAACATGGCCAAAATTTTTTCAACAGATAGAGAGTTGGGGTCTGTCTCTGTTTCCTCTCATTGGGTCTGGGCAGGTGTGTGACTGCTTCAACCACAGAGTAAAGCAGAAGTGAGACTGGGTGCAAAAGGCAGCATTTGCTATAATGTTCACTCCAGAGCCCTGAACCATGCAAGAAATTCAAATGTCCTGGGGCAGCCATGCTGGCAGGATGCACAAGCCACTTGAACATACACTAAGTTGGAAGTCTGAACTAAGCCCAGCCTTTGAGCCTTCCAGCCCAGACACCAGGCTTGTAAGGAAGCTCACAATCCAGTCCCTGCTCACTAGCCACTCTGCCCCGTAGGTCTCCTAGATGAGGACCTGGACATCACGAAGCAGAGACAAGCAGTCCCTGCTGCTCTCAGTCTGACTTTCTGAGCCACATAATCTTGAGCATAATAAATGGTTGCTATTTTACACCACTGAGTTTGGGGCGGTTTGTTATACAGCAGTAGAACTGGAACAGCTGCTCACTTAATAACTGCAGGATTTAAGTAGTATTCCTTTTCTGCAGAAACAAAAATCCATTCCCTATTTACACCACTATTTGAACATTCACAATAATTATTTCTGAATATAAAATGAATGCCCATCACAATCATTGTTAATCATGGTGCCATTTTACTTTCAGAATAACTGTTGTGAAAGGATAATTGTACATTTCTCCTTGAATTTGACTGGAGAATGCCAATTTATAAACCGCATATGGAGCTTTCCTTTCCAAGTTACACCCAGGAGGCTTTTCTATATTTGAAAGTGAATATTCAGCTATAAACATAACAATGAGTGCAGAGCCTTGCTGCTGTTCCTGATGTGGTTACAGTAATTAGATAAGACGGGCCAAATGCTCTGGCTCAGAGATGCACAGCAATGACATGGAAGTGAGAGTTTTGATAGGCAGTTATTCTGAAGACCAAAATTCCAGCACTACTTCAAAGCAGCCCTGCGGTTGTTATTATTTTTCTAATCTCTTTGGGACTTCTCGGGGGTGGGTGGCAGGTTGGTGGGAACAGGAGAAAGTGGGGCTCGCTGACCCCTAGCATACAAAGGAAACTGGTGAATGGCTGTTGAGTGAATGATAATCTCCCCACCCCACTTTCCCTCCAAGGCAGCAATGATGCTGGCAGAACCCCCAGGGGCCCCGATTGACATTTTCCCAGTAGGCTGCCTATTGACTTTTAATGCCCAAATTTCGGACAGATACCCTGGAATAGGGCCACATTCCTCAGCTCCCCCAGGTCAGGGCCGTGGCCCCTTCAGTCCCCACAGAGCAGCAGCCTCTCCTCCTAGACCACTCCTTCCTGGCCAGGCTGAGCTGTGTCCTCTCAGATGCTCCAGGACGTGATCTGCTCAGAACCCGAGGGTGGGCCATATTCTCTGAGTCCCAGAACTTCATAAAACACATGTACAGTACAATTTCCGGCTGAAAATTACAGAGGAAAGTGTATAGTCACAGCCCTGTAACTCAATGCATTTCTAACAAAGCCACGTGAGTCAGGTCTTCAATTACACCTCACGCAGGGTGGCCAGGACTGCCAGCCACAGGCAGGCGTCTGGAAAAACTGCATGGAGCTCTGCCAACCAGATGTGGGTTGGTACCTGGGTGCTCTGATGGACTAAGCAGGGTGGTGGTCAACCATGCATAGTTTGGTGTGCAGGGAGTGATGCTTGGGGCATTTTCCAAGATAGTGAGTTATTCAGAGGTGCTTTCCTGTGTCTATTAATGTTTTAGAAAATTTGTTTGGGGGCTTGTAGTTGATGGGCAAAACATTATAATTGTTGCTGTTGAAAGTGATGAGAAACCTGCACTCGATTAGCGTTGTCCTGTAGAGTATCTCGTTTTCAGCACCAGTGGGCAAGACTAGCCAAAAAGGGCCTTAATTTCTCACACTTTAGAGGCAGCAGCGCCCCCTAGTGGCCATTGGGCCCCCACAAGGGAGGCAGATGCTCTAGAAAACACAGTGGGTGTCCGAAGCTGGGACCCAACTTCCAGCCTGGATGAAGGAAGAGGTGGGGTCTCAGGCTGTGCTCACAGGACTGGGTGCTCCTGTCTCCATCCTACAGGGCCTTCTCCTGTGTTGGCCAAAGGTGGATGTCTTTTTTTCTTATTGGGTATCTACATTCATTTTTTCTGGAAATAGCAACCCATTTTCCTTTGGGGAACCCCCCACACTCATGTAGTTCTTGAGGGTCAAACCTCCCTGCCACCTCATGTGTTATGTGTACAGTGATTTGATAAGGGATGAGCATATGGCCCAAATCTGTCCAGTGAGAGCAGGCCTGGGGCTTTTTTGCTATGGCTGTTGGGAAAGAAGCATTCCCTTCCCTCTGGCACTAAGTGGTCCATGGTGTGTAAACCCAGAGGTGGTGGTGGTTGTTGTTGCTTGGGGGGGGGGGGGGGGGCATCTCTGTCTCTGCTTGTAGGGGAGGCTGCTTGGATGTGAAACTGATGCAGAGAAAAGCAGATTTGCGAGGAAAACAGGCACAGTTCTGTTAAAAAGAAATATTTGAGCAGCTGGATCCAACAGTACCTGAAGCCCGATGCTTCAGGGCATCTCCAGTTATGAATCAATTCTTTTCTCCTAAGCCAGTGGGAATTAGAGGTCATGGTCCCTGCCTGGTTTGTTCCAGGCCCTAATTCCTTGTTTCCTTCCCTCAAAATATTGCTTCTTACATTTGCAAACTCAGAGGCCACATTAATCAAAACCAATTTTATTATTTAAAGAACAGCTTTTCATCAGGGATACCTAGATGGGGATCCCCAGATGGCAGAACAATATTTACATGCGGGTCAGGAAGGTGAGTCTCAGGTAGTCCCAGGGCTGAGTGGGCCCGCCACTGTGGAAGACAGGACCCTGGAGGGAGGGTATCCTTGGACTTGTGGGCTGGGCCCAAGAAGAAAAAAGTTCCATCCCAGGCCCAGAGTGCTTCCCACCATGTGGGGCTGAGGCCACCTAGATCAACTCGGGCCCTGGAGGCGTCTGCAGCCAGGAGAAGCATCAGGTCAGAGCTGAGTCAGCATGCCGCTGGCTTCGGAGTGAATCTGGGGAGACAATTGGGGCCTTCTGAGGTCTGAGAGGCTTCCCTGAAAGTCCCACAACTAGCCTCCTCTTCCAAGAAGCCCTTTGAAATGCCTCTGTTCCACAGGGTGCCTCTTCTAGGCCTGAGCAAAGGTCTCCAGAAAACCCTGCCTCCCCTTCCCCAATGAGAGTCCCAGACTTTTGCATCCTCTGGCTCCACCTGGGCCCCACTTTCACCTTTATGGCCTGGAAGATCCACTCCCGGAAGTCACTGACTTTGGTGTAGACGCCTGGCTTCTGGGCCAGGGCACAGCCAGTGCCCCAGCTCACAATGCCACAGAGCCGCCAACGTGGGGTCCGAGAGATGCTGTCCTCACACACGAAGGGGCCACCACTGTCGCCCTGGTGGGGGAAGGGGAGGCAAGGCTGGAGGTGCTTTCGGATGGCCACAGGCTGTGGTCACAGAGTCATCTGGCCCTGAGGTAGGGAGTCTGACCGCCCACTGCCCTGTGCCTCCATCTCTAGAGTGGCAGGGTCAGGGGCTGTCCCCCACAATCCCTCACCTGGCAGGCATCGATGCCACCCTCAAGGTAGCCAGCACAGAACATCTTGGGCTTGATCTGGTTCCCGTAGAAGTCAGGACCGTTGCAGACATCGTTGCTGATTATGGGGACTCGGGCCTCCTGGAGTACCCCAGCCTGTTGGCCTGGGGGTGTGCGGGCAAGGCTGGGGAGAGCTGGTGAGCATGCACACCCCCCTCCCCTCCTGGTGCCCATCCCAGGCTCCTCAGTGTCCCTATGGCCCAGGGCCAAGAGGCACCAAACCTGCCAGACTGCTCTTCTCTGGCCCAGGTCAGTCTCCCTCATGGCGGCTTCCCAGGCAGAGGGTGGGACTCACCGTAGTACTGTGTGTTGCCCCAGCCAGTCACTGTACAAATCTTGCCATCCACCAGGGCCTGGCCGGCAGCTGGGAGGCACACGGGCTGGATGTATTCTGTGAGAGAGACCACGCTGGTCCAGCCCTACCTGGAACCAACGTCTGTCCAGCTGCCTCCAGTGCCCCTGACACAGCCTTTCCTCTGTTCTTTAAAGCAGCTACAGCAGCAGTTGCTGTCCACTGAGAGCTCACTCGGTATCTGGCACCTTCCTGTGTCAGTTCCTTCCCTCTCCATCAGCCCAGGGAGGAAGAGGACTATTACCCCATTTCACAGAAGGGGGGATGAGGCCAAGGCACTTGTTCAAAGTCTCACGATGAGTCAATGGCAAAGCCAGAATTTGAACCCAGATTGCCCAATTCCCAGGCCGTGTTCTTTTCTTTTTTTTTTTTTTTTTAAAAAAAAAATATGTTTTTATTTATTTATTTATAGAGAAAGAGGAAGGGAAAGGGATATAGAATCATCAATGATGATAGAGAAACATCGATTGGCTGCCTCTTGCACACCCCCTACTGCGGATCAAGACTGCAACCCAGGCATGTGCCCTGACTGGGAATCGAACCTTCGAACTTTGGTGCAAGGGACGCTCAACCAATTGAGCCACACTGGCCAGGACTCATATTCACCTTTTTAATCATGCCAGTAACCCTAGGAAGTCCTTTTTATGATGAGGGCAAGTACAGCACAGAAAGGTAATGCCACATGCCCCAGATCACACAGCTGGCAAGCACCTGCATCCGACGGTGAAGCTGTTACCCCTCAGCTGTGTTTTAAACCCAAGCCACTCTCACCCCACCCCCTGTGCCTCATGGATACTTCCTTACTTCAGTGCTGTTAACCCCTCACTCTTCACTAAAGAGGAGACTTTATTTTGTTTTAAGGAGAAAAAGAACATGTATCACTCCCTTAAATGGAAAACCAGTATCATGAATCATTAAAAAGAAAATAACCATAAAAATAAGTACAATGCAAACCACAAAATGGTCCTGGCTTCCCTGGCACACAGCCTAGGGGTTGCAGGCTGATTCCAGTGCCAGGAGGCCTGGGCTCCAATCTCTGCCATTTGCCAGCTGTGGGAATCTGAGACATTATTTACCTCCTCTCTGTCGGGACCTCTCCCCAGGTGGAAAACAGGATGATTAAAGGATCCACCCTCCCAGGCTGCGGTGAAAACTAAATGAGCTTGTGCACGGGACCTGAGAACAGAGCCTGACACAGAGAAGGCGCCGTGCAGGTGTTTGTGTTCATTCCTCTCATCACTACATCACTTTATTGTACTCTCACTATTATCATCAGACTGGTGCCTGTCGGAGGCCCATCACCACCACCATGGTTTTTATTGTCATTACACACAATGGCCTGCTGAAAGCTGAAGCCCAAGGCCTGCCCTCAGCCCCCCAGGCAGGCCTGGAGAAGTGTCAGAGACACCCTGGCCCCCCGTGAGTCTTCCTCATTGGGAGCAAGGGAATGCCCCAGAGAGCTGCAGGGGAATGACTCTTAACTGCCTGATTCATCCATACATTTAAAACACTGTCTTCATTTCATTTGATTGGGTTTTGTGGTAAAAAATGTTTTTGATATAGAATTCATATACCACACAATTCACCCACTTAGGATGCACAGGTCAATGGTTTTTAGTGGGCTCACAGATGTTGAATAGCATGTGGAGCACTAGGAAGGTACAGTCCAGCACCACAATCAATTTTAGGACATTTGCACCACCCCCAAAGAAACCCTGTGTCCTTACCTATCACCCCTAATCTCCCCATCCCCAACCCTGGCCACCACGAATCTGCTTTCTTTATAGATGTGCCTATTCTGGACAGTCCTTATAAACGGAATCATATAGCGACCTTTTGTGTCCGACTTCTTTCTTAGCAGAATGTTTTCAAGGGTTGGCCATTGCGTATCACAGAAGTGGTTGTTCCTTTCTATGGCCAAATAGTATTCTATTGTATGGATTGGCCACGTTTTTATCCATTTGTCAGAGGACAGACATGGTCGTTTCTACCTGTTGACCACTGCAAACAGTGCTGCTGTGAATGCTTGTGTACAAGCTCCTGTGTGGACACGTGTTTTCATTTCTTTGGGGCGTCCCCCAGGAGTGGAATCGCTGGGTCACATGGCAACTCCGTGTTTCACTTTCTGAGGAACTGCCAGACTTTACAAAGCGGCCGTACTAATCATTCCCACTTGGTGGGCACCCACTTGTGTCCCTCAAGAGCATTTCCCTTATCACCGTGGACTCCTAGGCCCCTGGTCCCTCCTCTGACCTCCCGGCCTCAGGAGTCCCCAGGCCAGGGCTCAGCCCCCAGACTTACCTGTAAGGGGCAGGGGGCTGGAGAGGTGGACCAGAGCGATATCATTACTGTTCTCCTCACTGTTGGGATCCCGAAAGGGGAGATAGCCCCCGTGGTAGACTACTGCCTGAACCCCCATCTGCAGGCCGTGGGGTGAGGCCTGGGCAACAGCGCCGGCAAACACACGCCATCGTGACAGGACCCGGTTCCGCCTACCAGAGAACAGGAGGGGAGGGTGGCAGCCTGCCTGGAAACAGCCTCCCCACCTTGCTGCCCCCGCTACCCTCCTTAGTGCCGTGGGGGTCACTTACTCAGGGAAGCAGTGGGCAGCTGTCAGCACCCAGTCTCCAGAGAGCAGGGACCCGCCACAGAGGTGCGCGCCATCATAGCGAAGGCTGACTTGCCATGGCCACCTGCCCAGGCTGGTGTCCTGGCCTCCCACAATGCGGTCTACGGGCAGCTTCCTACGGCCACAGTCTGTGAGAGAGGGGAGTCAGGGGGAGCGGGGGCCTGGGAGCCCTCAGGGCCAGCCCTGCACCAGGGGGTCTGAGAGAACACGCCCCACTCCGGGAGTGTGAGGGGTGCTCCCCCTTGGGGGAGTCTGAGAGGACACGACCTGGTCCTTTGAGGACCGAGAGGGTATGGCCTGCTTGGGGTTGTCCGATGGGACAAGGCCCTGCCCTGGGAGATCTGAAGGGGACAGGGACCCATCCTTGGGGGACATGGTCCTACCTTGGTCTCAGAAAGAGGGTTCTGAGTGTCAGGGTCTCACCTTGGCAGATGGTAGCCAGGAAGCGGCCCCTGGGACAGTCACTGTAAGAAAGACAGGGATGGGGACAGAGAGAAACAGAAAGAGGCCAGTTCAGACAGAGAAGGAAAACGAGGAAGAGCAAGTAGGGGCGCCTGGGGAGCTGCGGGGCCGGGGTGTGTGCCCGCACCTGCCCACTGCCCTCCTCACCACACGGAGATGACCTCGAGCAGCCTCCGGGCGTAGGGCAGCCTTCCCTCGTCCACACAGAAGAAGCCTGACGTGCCGTTGGCACCCGCTGTCCGCACATCCAGCTCCGAGTGGGCCAGTGCCCTGGGCAGGGCAGGGGTCAGGCCTGCTCCTCCCATCCTCCCGCTGCCACCCCTCCAAGGGGCACCCCGTACCTGAGGAAGCCCATCTCCTCACAGCTGAGTCCCGCCACCCTGGCATTGGAGCGTGAAGAGCACAGTAGCCGCCACGTCCCCTCCGTCTCGTCAAAGACTGTGAGCCGAGTGTCTGCTGGGCTGACCTGCACTGCGGGAGACAGGGCGGCCGCACGCTCACCCCCTGCCCAGCCCTCCTGGCTGCGCTCCGCTGTGTGTTCTAGTCTGAGTCCCGGCAGGGCTGATCAGAGCACCCCATCCCCCCCCCCACCCCCCGCCCCCGCACTCCTGACTGTGTCCAGAAGGGCACGGGACAAA
The DNA here is from genome assembly GCF_963455305.1 of Plecotus auritus. Classification (NCBI taxonomy): domain Eukaryota; kingdom Metazoa; phylum Chordata; class Mammalia; order Chiroptera; family Vespertilionidae; genus Plecotus; species Plecotus auritus. The sequence continues at coordinate 30,378,228 of NC_137785.1, read as the reverse complement.
TTAGACCAAGGAACAGCCGCCCAGGGACTTTGGCTGGCCCTGCTGGGAACAGGGAAGTGCCTCTTTCCACAGGACTTCCTAAGCTGGCTGCTCACGTGCTGTAAGTCTGGGACTTTGCTGGGACATTTGGAAAGAGGGAAACTGTTTCAACCAGTCCCCCAAGGGAATGGTGTGTGAGGCTGCATGTGCTGAGGCCATCTTTGCCCACGTGAGGGAACAAATAAGCCAACATAGAGGAAAGCCAAGAGATTTCTGCTAATAGTTTTAAGCTCCTTGATGGAGCCAGGCTTGAAGAACCCCCAGAAGTGGTTGAGTTAATCATTCCCTTTTTCATTTAGCCAGTTTATTTTTTTTCTTCCATCTTTTGCCATCTGAGGACCCTTGACTAATACATCAGATTGCCAAAATATTTAAATAGACATCCTATAGTCTTAAATTTAAAAAAAGAGGAAAGGATAGGTATCTTTCCTGTAGGACTTGTCAGAGCCTTGAGTATATTAAAGTGCATGATAATTCTCCAAGCAGATGATGTAGTACTCATTCATTCACTCATTCATTCACCAAACTAACTAAGCTTTAACTAGACACATACTTCATGCTTAGTCCTATGAGGAGTGATGCTAGGTACACAAAGATTACTAAGACAGCCCTCACCAAACCGAAGTCTGGGGTGAGGGAAATAACAATAAACATCACCCAACAAGGCACATCCTCACACAGAGACGAGGCGGGGCAGGGACACACAGGAGGGCTGAACAGCGCCTGGAAGGGATTCCTCCTGCCTGGCGCTGGTGGTATTGAAAGCTGATGTCCTCTCAGCTCCCCACACACGGCCAGAGGACCCTTGTTCACCCCTAAGCCAGGCCACAGTCCTTAGTCATATTTATTTACATTCCCCACTCAGTACGTGCCGGCTCTAGTTTAGGCAGTGAACAAATCAGACCCCTGCTCTGTGGCATTCAAAGGCCACTAGATGAGATGGATAAGGAAAGGTACAGATAAGGAAAATAGATCATGTGTCACCAAAGAAGGGGCCAGGGAGACAAATCAAGCTTTGACAGAGTCAGGGTGCTGGTGTGAGTGGTGAGGTTGGGGTGACGCTGCGATTTTCAATAGCTGGGAAGGAAAGTTCCCGAGAAGTGGTAAGGGAACGAAGACCTGAAGGAAGTGAGAAAGAAAGTTGTGAAGAAAAGTGAGGGGGCAGAAAACTAGGCCAAGGGAAGGGAATGCAATTGCAAAGATCCTCAGGCTGGGGGTGGGGACTGAGCAATAGCAAGGAGGCTGGAGCAGACTGAGCGAGGGGAAGGTGAGGCAGGAGACAGACTGGATCAATGCTAGGACTTTGCTTTTACCAGGAGTGAGGTGCTCCTGGGGAGGATCTGAGCCAGGAGGGCTCTGACCTGCCTAGGGTTCACAGGCTCCCTCTGGAGAACAAAGTGGGGGGTTGGGGGAGGAGGGACTGGAAGCAGGAGATAGAGGTGGCTGTATGTCCAGGAGGGAGAGGATGGAGGCTGGGCCAGGGTGGAGCACTGGAGGGGGAGAAGAGTTTAGATTTTGGACAGATTTTATAGGTGGAGCCCACAGGGTTTGGGGACAATTGGATTAGGGAAAGAGAGGGGTCAAGGGCAATTCCAAAGTGTTTGGCCTTAGCCACTTGAAGGACTAAGCTACTACTGACAGGGTTGGGGAAAGCGGGAAGGTAGGTTTGGAGGAAGATCGGCTGTGAGCCTCTCCTTTTCTGAGAGCACGTTCTAGGACAGGGGTGGGCAAACTTTTTGACTCGAGGGCCACAATGGGTCCTTAAACTGGACCGGAGGGCCGGAACAAAAGCATGGATGGAGTGTTTGTGTGAACTAATATAAATTCAAAGTAAAGGAGCGGAGGGGAGAGCAAGACAACCCTCCGCTCTTTCGGCTCCGCGGGCCGGATAGAACAGCCAAACGGGCCGGATCCGGCCCACGGGCCGTAGTTTGCCCATGGCTGTTCTAGGACCCTGATTCCGGTGAAAGTCACTTTTGCATCCTCTCAGGGAAAACCCAGTGAGACCACACCAAGCCGAGCAATCTTCCCCAAGCCCCACAGATTTGGGCAAGGACTTCCAGGGAGAACCCTGTCCTGCTGAGGACCTACTGTGCCCCAGCGCTATGCTACATGCTCTCTGTCACTGTACCCCGAGGCCACAAAGGTCATCCCCATTTTCCAGATGGGTGAGTGGAAGCTTGGGGAGGTGAGGTGACTTGTCCCGCATCGCCAAACGAGGCAGAGAGGATATGTACTCAGGCCCCAGTGACTCCAAACCCCAAGCTTTTAAAGTTGCCCTACACAGTCTCTTAGGCAACTTCCCCTCGTAAGGGTGAAACAATAACAGTGCAGAAATAATCATACTGACTACGTTTCCTGGGGATGTCCATGGGCTGGCCCCATGCTATGTGTCTTATTCTCTCCCATACCATCCCGGGAGGTAGAGACCATTTCTATGCCCATCTTACAGAGGAAGAAACTGAGCCTCTGAAAGCCTGGGGTGGGGGGGCAGGAGCAGGCTTGAAGGGGTTAATGGGGGAAAAGGGGGACATATGTAATACTTTCAACAAAAAAAGATTTTAAAATTCTATATAATAAAGAGGTAATATGCAAATTGACCATCACTCTAACACACAAGATGGCCCCCCCATGTGGTCAAAGATGGCCACCCCCATGTAGACACAAGATGGCTGCCACAGATGGCCAGCAGGGGAGGGCAGTTGGGAGGGACCAGGCCTACAAGGGAGGGCAGTTGGGGGAGATCAGGCCAGCAGGGGAGGGCAGTTGTGGGGGACCAGGCCTGCAAGAGAGGGCAGTTGGGGAGGACCAGGCCTGCAGGGGAGGGCAGTTGAGGGGAACCAGGCCGGCAGGGGAGGGCAGTTGGGGGCAATCAAGCCGGCAGGAGAGTAGTTAGGGGGTGATCAGGCTGGCAGGAGAGTGGTTAGGGGCAATCAGGCAGGCAGGCAGGTAAGTGGTTGGGAGCCAGCAGTCCTGGATTGTGAGAGGAATGTCCGACTGCCTGTTTAGGCCCGATTCCACTGGGATCGGGCCTAAACGAGCAGTCGGACATCCCTCGAGGGGTCCCAGATAGGAGAGGGTGCAGGCTGGGCTGAGGGACATTCCCCCTCCCTCCCTCCGTGCACAAATTTCATGCACCGGGCCTCTAGTAATAAAAGTAAATAAATAAATTTTTTTTTTTTTAAAAAAAGGAAAAGAAACAGCCTCAGAAAGGATGTATTTTTCCAGGGGCCTAAAAAACTGGCAAAGCCAGGATGTGAAACCGGGCCTGCTGACCTGCATACCCCCTGCTCCTTCTGTGGGTCTAACAGAGACCCTTACTTGTCCCCACCCCAAATACACTGATCCACGGCCTAGCTAAGAGCTTCCTGGCTAATAAGATGAAATACTGCCATTTGCAACAACATGAATGGATCTTGAGAATATCATGCTGACTGAAATAAGTTAGACAGAAAGAGTCAAGAACCATATGATTTCACTCATATGTGGGATATAAAACTAAAAGCAACCAATGAACAGACAAGATAAACAAACAAACAAAAACAGACACAGACAATATGGTGGTTACCAGAGGAAGGGGGTTGGGGGGTAAGTAAAGGGTAAAAGGTCAAATATATGGTGACAGATGATTTGACTTTGGATGATGAACACATGATGCAATATACAGATCATTTTTCATAGAAATGTACACTTGAAGTCTATAACCAATGTCATCCCAATATATTTAATTTTAAAAAGGCGTTTCCTGGCTTGCTTTCTTGATTTAATCATGGCCCCTTGCTCTGGGGTTGGGCAGGGGCTTCCTGGCACCTCTCTTGGGTGGTACCCACCACCCCCTGAGTTCCAAGACCAAGACTTGGATTTGAAATACCAAGTGGGGTAGAGTAAATTCTTATTTTGAAATAAATGCTCCAGAAATGTGAATTCCAAGAAGTATGAGGTTTTAGGAAACCATTATTCACTTTATGATTGTGTTTTAGGGAAGGTGGAGGGGGAAGGAATATAAAATGCCCCCTCTAACTATTTTTAAAGCCTTATTTTGTGCCACTGTTTCTCACTTTTAAACACTTTATTCTCATTTGTATTATTTTAATCAATGCAAAGTGTGTTCTGGGCCACCTGGCTTGCTTACCAAATTGTCTGATATATTTAGAAGTGTGACAACCCCAGAAAAATGAGGCAAGGATATAGTTTCATTTTTTTTGTGGGGATTTTTTGTTTGTTTTTTGTTTTGTAATTTCCCAGCGCTTTTTGAAGACCCCAAGTATAGCTGAAGGGCAAGGGTGCTGGGCCTGGCCTGAGCTGGTCGTAACTGTGGCCTGTTACCTTCCGCTCGGTAAAGCCCAGGACAAGTTAGTTCATCTTAGCGGTTTGTATTTGTGCTCAGTCGTTAAGCAAAGATTTCCTGCCCTGGCCAGTTTGGCTCAATGGATAGAGTGTCGGACTGCAGACCAAAGGATCCTGGGTTCGATTCTGGTCAAGGGCACGTATCTAGGTTGCAGGCTCCTCCCCAGCCCAGGCCCTAGTCGGGGCATGTGCAGGAGGCAAACTCTCCCTCTCTCTTCTACTCTCTCTAAAAATCAATGGAAAAATATCCTCAAGTAAAGATTAAAAATAAATAAATTCCTGAGCATCCACCATGTTCAGGACACTGTCTGGGGCAGTAAAAAAAAAAAAAAAAAAAAATGCTTCAGGAGTAAATAATCCACTGTGAGTGTGAGGAGAGTTTTACCTGGGCAGCAGGATGGCCATGGACTTGGGGAACATGCAGTCTGGGAGTGCCCAAAGGCCTTGCTCAGGGAAGTTAAAACCAATGTTTACCAAGTTGGCTGAGAGCCAAGCCCTGCCTGGATCATTCTGTCCTCTAATTCTCACCCCGAGCTTATAGATGAGAACATGGAGACTCTGCCAGGGCCCCCACTTGGCAGTGACACTGCAGAACCCCAAAACCTGCCTCTAGGTACGAGCTGGAAAGAAGTGGGTGAACAAAGGTTATGGTGCCAGGAGGGTCCTTCAAGGGTGTGAGAGTGACAGGAGCAAGTGTGAAATGAGGGCAAAGAAAGGCCCTCACTGGGAGCCCAATGGTGGTGGGGAGCCATGGAGGGACTTGGCAGGGGCATGATCCCTCCGCCCTGCCCCTGATGTGACATGTGGTCTTGGGCAAGTAAGTGCACTTCAGTGGCCTCAGTTTCCCCATCTGGGGTGATGATAATAGCTCCAGCGTCACCAGGCTATTGTGCAAGGGCCACAGCCAGGGCCTGGCATATGGGAGCCCTCACTACGGCAGCTCCCGTTTCGTGAGGGGCCATAGCACGTACAGGTTCTGCATAAAAGCTGAACCCAGCTGCCGAGTTCCACACTCCAGAGCTTACTAGCTCTGTGACCTGCAGCATATCACCTGGCCTTTGTGTGCTTTGGTTTCCCCATATTAAAATGGGCTGTTGTGAGGATTTAATGAATTGACACCTGTAGAGCCAAGGCCTGTGCCTGGCACATGTAAGTGCTGGCTTGACCACTAGCACTGATGTTGGCTTCCCTTGTCTGGATTTTCATTTCTTCTCTTAATGTGAGCTGAGTCCTTTATGGAAGTAGATGAGGCGCATGGGAGTGAAAAAGATATCCCATCACCCAGCTTCCCCTTCCTTCCTGCTGTCTGGACCACGAAAAGGCAGCGTGAAGTTAGCATTTTGGGCGACTCATTCATTCATTCCACAATGAGCTTCTGTGCCTGTTTATCAGTGCGGTCATTCTCCCTGCCTGCTGCAGACACAGCTCCACTGGGCACGTCTAAGGGCTATGCCTGTCCCATCATTGGTCAGTTGTGTGTTCTCTCTGGTCCTCACTTTCCACATCTGTGAATGGGATGATAGCAGCTACCTTCTAGGGGAGCTAGAGCGTTCACTGGTTTCATACAGTGCCTCTCAGACATGTTTTGTCTACGCTCTGCAGTAAACATAAAACCAAAAAACAGTTTTCCATCATGATGAGGCCTTGAACTTCTGTTTTCTGAGGCAAACCATCCCATGGCTCTGAGCCTCAGTTTCCCCATCTTTAAAATGGAGAGAATAACAGTCCCACCCTCATAAAACCAAAATAAAAGATTAACAGGAGTTTTTCTTACTGAGACTCATTCGAATATTTTCTAGTCTCATCTATTTCATACTTTTTAACATCCGATTTTCAACTCACTAATTTAATTTTATGATACATTAATGGGTAACACATTTAGAGTCTGAAAAACACTGTGTTAGACAAGTGAATTGCTTACAGCAGCACCTGGTCCAGACAAGCACTCAGCACAAGTGCATTCATTCAAAAATCCTTCCACTGAGCTCCCACCAGGCACAGGTTTTCTTCAGGGCGCCCCAGAGGGTCCCAGCCTGCTTTACTCACCTGGATACAGTGGCTTCTGATCACTCCTGAGTAGAACGGTCACTGCAGAGAAGGCAGAGGTGAGGGCAGGTAGGCTGGGGCCGCAGGGGCAGGGGAGGGTAGAGGTGCAGGGAGCCACTCTCACCAATGGCCCAGGATGCTGCCCCGATGCCTGTCAGGAGCAGCAGCGTCCCTGCAGTGAGAGCTGCTACCTTGGATCCAGAACAACATGGCACAGTCCGGCCACCTGCAACAGAAACCATGCTGGGGCCACTGCCAGGCCTGTCCTCGTCAGGGTGGGGTCTGGGCATAGGGTCAGCTCTGTCTGCCCCCACATGTCTGAGCCTACCAGGCCCAGTTGGCAGGGCTGCCTCTCCCCTGCAGCGAGGACAGCCAGGTGTCCAGCTCCTCAAGGGTTTCAGCTGGGAAGGGGAGTGGCTGGGACAGCTGCCACCCTCGCTGCCTGCACTCCTGGCATTTCTCCTCCCCAGTGACGCTGCTCTGTAGCTCCGTCATCACGCTGGGACATCTCTTCCTGGACCTCTCACTTCTGCTAACTTTCCCAGACGTTTCTCCTGGGGGCTGTGACTCCTGACCTTTGCCCTTTTGGCAGCTCTCGTCCCTGCTGTTTCGCATTCCCTCACTGCCTCATTTCTCTCTAATGTTCCAGACCCTCTGTCCCTGGGTACCAGACTTTCCCCACAGGACCCAGCTCCAAGGTCAAGTTTGCTCCTGGAGGTTAAGAACTTAAGTTTGAAAACTTGCCAGCCTCACTTCTAAATACTGACCTTCCCCACCCTTAGCTGAGACCTTGGGACAGGTGACATCACCTCTTTGAGCCTCAGTTTCCTCACCTATTTAATGGGCATCCACCCTCTAAAAATAATACTTTTAAATAATAAAGTTCTTTTAAATAATAATAGCCAAACTCTTATCAGATACTTATTATGCTCCAAGTACTGCTTTAAATGCATTAATTTATTCAGTCCTTATCTCAGTTATGAGTCCCATTTTTCATACAGGGGAAACTGAGGCCCAGAGAAGAATCACATGCCTGAAGTGACTCAGCTAGCAAGAGGCAGTGTTGGGTCCTGAACCCTGGGAAGAATTGGAGCTGGGGCTCAAATGTACAACCACTAAGCCATGCTACCTCTCCCTGTACATAGTCCCTGGCATATAGCAAGTTCTCCAAAAGTGCCTTTCAGTCATTAAAGCAGTGTGGTCCTGGCAACTCCCTTCACCTCTCTGGGCCTCAGTCTTCTCATTGGTAAAATGGAGCCTTATTCATTCATTGTCCCATTGAGCATCTGCTGTGTACTAGGTACCATTCAGGCTCTAGAGGCACATCCCAAAACAAGATGGATGAGATGCTGGCCATAGGGCTCACATTCTCATGTGTGTAAGATGAGGGGGAAGTGAACAAGTAGACAATAAATGAACTTGATAATTTCCAGTTGTGGCAAAGACTATAAAGAAAATAATTCATGTCGGGGGCAGAAGGTAGCTTCTGTAGGGTGCTCAGGGAGGGCCTCCCTAATAAGTGATTTTTTTTAAAATACGGGTTGGTTTTTTTTTTTTTATTGATTTGAAAGAGAGAGGGAGAGAGAGATAGAAACATCAATAAGAGAGAAAGCTCATTGATCGGCTGCCTCATGCACGCCCCCTACTGAGAATCGAGCCTGCAACCCAGGCATGTGCCCTGACCAGGAATCAAAACAGTAATCTCTTGGTTCATGGGTCGATGCTCAACCATTGAGCCACACAAGCCCAGCCCTAATAAGTGACTTTTGAGCTGAGGCCAGCCATGCAAACCTTAAGGAAGAACACTGTGGGCAGAGGGAACAGCATAGTCAAAGGCCTGAGGCAAGAATAAGCATGATCTGTTAGAGGGCAAGAGAGGCCACTGATATGGCCAGAATGGCATGCACTTGGGAAGACAGTGGAACCAAAGCTGGGGCCAGCCAGGGAGGCCTGGGACCTGGGGAGAAGATGGATTTTATTCCCTGTACAACAGGGCCCCTGGGGATTAAAAGCCAACCCCTTTGCTAGGCATTTCGGAAGGAACAAAGAGAAAAGGCTGCTGAAAGCCTTCAGCTGGGCCTGGCATGTGCCTGACTGCCCTTGGCACCTGCAAGGCACTCCCAGGGCTACAAGAGATCCCATTCTCTCATCTGTGGCACAGTCGTCTGGCCGATAGGCACAGGGCCAGCCAAGCACCCAGAACAGAGCGGGGAGTGGTTCAGGACCTTCCTGGGATGGCCACTGTCTGGGTGTCTTAAGAATTTGAGAGCCCAGCGGTTCTCGTCAGGCACGAGAGAACACTCCCTCCCTCCAAAGGGGCCCAGCTGGCAGACCTCGCCATGTCTCAGGAGGGCCTCCCGGCCCACTCCCAACTCTGTACCCAAGCACTTTCCTGGTTCTAGTGGGAGGTCCTGGTTCCTTTGTTTTCAGCTGTGCTCTGCTGCGCCTGCTAAGGCAGAAAGCTCTGCCCCCCATTCTCCTATGACAAGAGGAAGAGCCTCCTTCCATGCCCTCTGGTTCAGGGGACTTCGAGCAACCCCCCAACAGGTGCCTCTGGTGGTCAGGAAGCACCCTCACTCTGAGAGAAGACCATCCTTGTTGTGATTCTATGGGATCCACCGGGCCTTTTAGATCAGTGAGCCAGCTCCCCGCTCCCGCCCCCCCGCCTCCCCCCCCCCACCACCGCCGCCCCGACTTCACCCAGAGGCTCTGCTCTGCACTCCTGCAGGGGCACCTCCTGCCCCCACCATTTGTCTGTAAAACCCTCACAAGTGACAGCTCTGGCTCCTTGTCTCTGAGACTCTACTCAGCTGACGGCTTCATGTCTCAGTCCCCCTCCGACCCAACTTCAATTTCCTGAATGGAAGTCCCCTCACTTAAATTCTGGGACACCCAGAGGTCTTTCCTTCTACTTCTCCGACAGTGCCTTCTCCATCTCCTGACCTATTTATCTCTGAAATCTGGAATTCACAGAGCGGGTTGTCTCCCCTGCCTCCACAGCCTCAGTTTCCCTTTTCTGTCCCAGGCCATGATTTTCCTGCAGATTAGGGTCCTGCAGCCTCTTAGATATTCCCTCCTGGAATCTTCTAAGCCATTCACACCTCAGGTCCCACACTGGCCTCCATGTCTCCCCAAATCCCAGGTCGCACCTGAAGCACTCATCCTCAGGCCTGCCCCTCCTCTGCAGGACACCTCCCTCCCTTCAGAGCTTGCAGGTCCCCAGCTTGCAGGCCTCCTGAATGTTTCCTGTCCACCTTCTTCTTCCCTGTCCCTCACTCCATCCAACTCCTGGCTCAGTCTCCCCCTCTGGTCCAGCCTCTACATGGAAGCTTGGGGGCTTTTGCTAAATATCAAACCCAACCTGTCCCTACTTTCCCTAGAACTCTCCGTGACTCCCCAATGTTCCACAGGACATAGTCCAAGGCCCCCAGCCAGCAACCCTAGCATAGAAGCACGGCTGGTAGAGATTTGAGAGTTGAACATATATTTCCCCTAACCTGAGAGCCCTTCCAAAAAACAACTGAAACCACAGACTTACAAATAGACGTTAGAAAAGAGCAACAACGAATAACAGACAGCACCATCTTGTGGAGAGACCCAGCACACCCAGGCATCTGCCTGCCCCTCATCAAAAATAGTGGGAACAGACCTCGGTCCCACTGCCACACCTCATCACCCTCTCAGCTCCATTTCAACTTTACTTCCAGGAATACCCAAATTAGCCATGTGCCACTGCACTCCCAGCAGTCTGTTACCTGCCGACATTTAGCTAGGCCATTCCCTCTGCCTGGCACACCCTCCTACTCCCTCCTCATCATGAGTGTCAACTCAGATATCACCTCCTCCAAGGCTGAGTCCCCAGGAGCACCAAGACCCTCGAGTTGGGCCTAACACAAACCGAGCAACCACTGCAGCAGCAATGGCTCTCAACCCGCATGCCAACTCACGGTCCTGCCCTACAGATCCTCAAGTCTTTGCAACTGTTCGTGAGGAAGGTATTGTTATCCCCACCCTGGCTTATGGGTGAGGAAAAGAGGCCCAGAGAGGTGCAGCCACCTACCCCAGGTCACCCAGCACATAAGCACAGCACCACAACCTTTTAGCATCTGTGTCCTGATTTGACCACACCCTCCAGGCAGACTCCCCTGCAAGACTGGGCCTGAGCTGCCTGAGGACGCACTGGAGCCCACTCTGCCTCAGTTCCCTCTGTACCCAGACCTGTCTCTGTCCATCCTTCCCATCATTTGCAAAATGGAGATGGTACCCAGGCACACCTCACAGGGTGGTGTGAGTATTTAAATGCAGGGAGCGCCTTCTCCTGAGCCCCTGGAAGTTGGCCGCACTCTGGCCATCGCTGAATGGTTGGGGGTCTGAGTGGCTAACTGTACTGAGATCCAAGGAGCCAGTGATCCACACTGATCATTGCAGACAACACACTCAGCACTTCCTGCATTAAATACTTGCACCACCCTGTGAGGTGTGCATGAGTACCATCTCCGTTTTACAGATGAAGACAGAGGCCCAGAGGGTTAGGCATACTGCTTGCTCAGGGCCTTAAAGCTAGAAAGCACTACTACCTAGGACCGAACCCAGCTAGCCTGGTTCCAGGAGGAAGAGAGGGAGTCCGCCCGGGTGGAGGGCAGGGAGGAAAAGCCGCCTCCCACCCAACCCCCAGCTGGCTCCCATGTGTGGAGAAGGTCCAGATAGCCAGGCTGTGGGAAGCCCTGGCTGGGGGCTGCCAAGAGCCCTTGAGAGCCAGCCACTCGGCAGTGGCTTCTTCCCATTGCCCTGGAGTAGTTTCTCTGCTCTCTCTCCCCTCTCCTTCCATCCTGCCAGGTCCAAAGTCCTCCCTCTGCTCTTTTGCCCACAATGCCAGGCGGCAGGAGGAATGTCGGAATTGGTGGGGGTCTCAGATCCCCAGGATTCCAAGTCTGCTGGCCTCTGTCATGAGCTTTGGTTAACAGCATACATCTCACATGCTAAGCCCCTGCCGTCATGCTGCTCCCAACCTCACACCCTGCCCTGCTGCTGTCACTGCTCCCAATAACCTCATGTGGCATTAGGGCCCATGCTTGACCCAGGGGGGAAACTGAAGTCCAGGAAAATGATGTCACTTGCACAAGATCATACAACAAAAAAGTGGCAGAAGCAGATTCAAACTCAGGCCAAAAGGTTCAGCTCCAGAGTCTGTGTCTTTAACCGTAACAGCCAGTCTCCCCACCATAACCCCAAATGAAGGAGAGGCCCAGGGTCAGCTGAGGAATTGCTGGGAGGTGAGGGGAAACTGAGGCAAGGAGCCTGGAAGGTCATGCGGGGTAGCAGGTGGGCAGGTGGTGGCACAGACTCACAGAACATGTGGTTAATAGTTAATCGGGTGGCGAAGGCTTCAGAGGGGGTGGGGATGGGCCCAGGAGGAGTGCCAGAGAGAGGGGGCTCCAAGGGGGCGGAGGGCTGGAAAGAAAGCACAGAGGGAGGGGGCAGTCAGGCAGAGCCAAAGCTGGGGCTCACGGAAAGGGGGACTTACCCTCCTTCTCCGCCATGTCACAGCCTCTTGTTAATGATTCCCCGGCTGACCTCCTGGGCCGGGGCAGGACCTGTGGGGAGATGAACGGAAAGGCAGGGCCTGGGGAGCCCAGCCCAGCTCCAGTGCCCCCAGTCCCAGGCGCCCATCCAGGGAGGCTGGAGGACCTGGGCCCTGGCCAGAGCACGCCGTGATCACGGACGCAGATTAGGCTGGGTTCAAGGATGGGGTCAGTGTCTGACTGGTGGCCAGGGAGACACCTGGATGGGCAGGCTGGGGGCTCCCATGCCTCAGCCTGGAGGACAGAGGACTGAGGGTCTGAATTCCTAAGCAGAGTGGGGGCCTGAAATCCTGGGCCCTAGGGAAAGATGGTTTTGGGGGCCAGGACTCCATGGTATGAGGTTGGAGGGGTGGAGGGGCAGGGCACCTAGTTCTGAGGGAGAAGGAGACTGGGGCCCAATCTCTGAATCTGAAGAAGGGGGGGGGGGGGGCTGCTCTAAGGTCCTTGGAGAGAAGTTAGAGAGCCCACTCTTGGGGTCCCTGGGAGTCCCTCAGTTGGGAGGGGAGCATTAGGCTAGGTGGGAGTGAGGGGACCCCTAGCCTGGGGACTGGAACTGAGGGCCCTGGTCCTTACCCTGGGGTCCGGCCGGTGGGGGTGAAGCTGAGAGATGGTGCCAGTTAAGGGTCAGTCTCCAGGCCTGGGCAGGAGCATGGTGGCCCCGCGGCGGCGGCCAGGAGGCAGAGGCAGCGGCGTGGGGCCTGCTAGGCCTGGCTGCCTCACCTGAGGAGGAGGGGGCTGGGCAGGAGGCGGGGAAAGGGGTGTGGAGGGGCGGGCAAAGGGATTGGCAGCGCCAGAGGCCACCTGGCTGGTGGGGCAGGGTTTGCAGGGGCTGGACCAGGGGAGCCCAGCCACCTGCCTCCCTCCAGCCTGAGGGGTGGATCCAGGTATGCCAGTCAGGGGAGGTGGGAGTAGGGGCCGGTTTGGTCTGGGGACATGGGTTTGGGGAGACAGAGTAGGCTGGGGTGCTTACAAAGACTAAAGAATGGGGATATGAATTAGAGGGGGTCAGACAGAGTGCCCCAACTGCCCTGCTCCTTCTCCTGCCTCCTGCCCAGCCCCCACCCTACCCCAGCTCAGGCCTAACTCTGTCCCTGCCTGCACACCCCGGCCCCTTGCAACACCCCCTGTCCAGCTCCTGAACAAGGTAGTCCCTGTCCCTTCCCCAGTTCCAGGCCCTGCCCCAGACCCGTCCCCCGCCCCAACTCTGGCTCCAGCCTCTGACCCTTCCCAAGTCCCCTGCCCAGTCCATCTGTTTTGCCCTGCTCATACATACACCGCCCCCCCAGCCTCCTCCCCCAGCTGCTTTCCTACAAGTCACGGGGGCTGGTTTGCTTTGGCAGCCTCTCTGCTGCCTGCAGCAATGACCTCTGGAGCCTGTAGAGTCCTAGGTAGGGGGGAAGGGGGCTTGGCCCGGAAAAGGCAGCACTGAGTGCTGAGGCCCAAGCCAAGTGGCCGGAAGTGACCAATGGCAAATACACACTGTCACACTAGTGGTCAAGAATGATCCACGTCACACCCCAGGTCCAGATAAACAGCCAGACACTATCAGACACCTGACTGTGGACAGCCACATAAACAGACCACAGCTCTCACCCCAGCTAGGCTGTCCTCGCACCGTCAGACCCACCTGCTCACCCCACTCAGCCACAGCCTCCCACAGGGGACACACTGGTGTAGACTTGGTGCTGCTCAGCCCCTCGTCTCTCCCCTCTCTCTCCTTCCCCCTCTCCAACTTGCACCACTCCAGAGAGACCCACACTGCTGAGGAATGAGGGAAGAAATGAAATGGAGTCACTATAGAGGGCCGCTACATTTCTGAAGTCAGTTAGGGTAAGGTATGAGGAAACAATTCTATTTTTGCTTTGACTACACTTGAAACTAGAACTTTTAGACTTTCCAGCCGTGCATCAGTGGCTGGAGATATAACCCTATAGATCACCCTCTGAAGAGCTTAGGGAAGAATGTTCATGTATCCAGACCCCTGACATCCGATCACAACTTCAGACCCGTTCAGAAGCCAAGAATGCAGAACGGACTTTCCCCTCACGCATGTGCTTTTTACTGTATGAACTCTCTCTCCATTGTTATCTCTTCTTGGGAACTCTCTGGGTATCACATGATAGTGTTTATTTGCAAACCCCAAGACCCTTGAATACTTTGCCATTTTTAATTTTAACAAAGCCTCCTGATTCATTTGTGCTGGCCTGGGACACAAAAACCCACGCCACAGCTGCTGTGCCTCTTCTCCCCCCGGCAGCACGCCCTCCCGCGCTGCCTCCTTGGCTCCCTCCCAGTCTCCCTCCCACTCACGGTCACTGCTGAGCTAATGACACCCCCATCCCACATTAATCAAGTACTAAGCGGCTGCAATTGCTGGGCTTTCAGCAGGCACTGAGCCTGAGACACTGCACCCACCTGTTCCTTCCCCATCCTTACCCCTGAGTGTGTGTAGGGAGGGCAGGTCCCAGGGAAAACTGAGGCTCTTGGATTTGGGGGTGGAGTGTAGAGGGCGACTGGGTTCACGAGAGAGACTAGAAATCAAGTCCAAGAATCTTTATTTCACGAACAAAACTACTTGTGTAAAGAGAGACGAGGCTGTCTGGACCACTTTCTAAGTGGCCACAATCCAAGGCTGGTGAGAGAGGGTGGGCTGGGCAGGAGTGCATCACAGGAGAGGGGACCCCAGGTCCAGCCAGAGGAAGCAGGAGGGGAAATGTCGGTGAGGGTTGAAGTGGGTTCCAGAACCCCCTGCGCAAAACTGTTCTGGCCTTCACGACCCCGCTGGGCAGGGAGGGGCTGGGCCCCACAGTGCGTGTCTGAGCGGCCAATGTGTGCAAATCAGCAAGAAGGAGGGGTGCAGAGCCGCTGCCCCCACCTCACCGCCCCCACCCCAAAAAAACAGGCAGCAGAAGCAGGGGTGGCAGCAGCGGCGGTATTGCTTTAGCCATCATGCATGGCGAGAGTGGGCAAGTGGGCAGGAGGAAGAAGGCTGGATTAAGGGTGTGCGCTAAGCCACCTGTCCCTCCCACCCTAGCAGCTCCGCTGGCAGGACTCTGAGGCTGTGGAGGCCCAGGAATGGCCAACCCCCATTGGGGGCAGGCTTTGCCCGGAAGTTCCCCATTAGGGCTGGCTCTTCCTTGAGGAGCCCAGGGCCTAAAGGTGAGGGAGAAACAGGATCAGGGACCTAGTGAACTGACCCCCTCCCAGACTTACCAGCCCCTGCCCACACAGCCACCTTACCAGGGCTACTCAGCCACCTGGACACCCGTGCAGTTCTCTTTGCTTTCTGAGGTGATGGCCAGGTATTCCGAACTGTGGGAGCAAAGGCCAGGTGGACAGTGACCCCATCAGGCTGGCCCACCGCCAGGAGACTGAGGAGGGTTTGGTCTCTGCCCCAGGAGCACAGGGCTCCGGAGTTAGAGAAAGGAGGGGCGACAGGCCGGACTCCTAGTGACCCACAAGAAGTCCAGGCTGGAGTCTGGAGTCCTGAGTCTGAGGCAGGAGAGGACTGGGGGCTCAAACTCCTGGGTCCCGGGGAAGAAACAGGCTGGGACCTGGACTCCTATATCTTTGGGGGACAGTATTCTGGGCCTGAACCCTAGGTCCTAAAAGAAGTGTGGCTGAGAGTATAAGAGAGGAGAGGGCTGGGACCTTCTCCCATCTCTGACAACAAATGCCCCCTCTAGGGACAACTGGCAGATGGTGCCCGGGGTTGCCCACCCCCCCTCCCCACTTAACTCACGCTCCCCTCTCGGGAGTCCTGGGTTGCCTCCCCCCTCCTCACTGACCCCACTTACGCATTTTCTTGCGCAGCAGCCTCTGTGGCAGCAGCGATCTTCTTGTAACAATAAACCATCTCTGCCACAAGCCATATGGTTAACACCACGATGAGCACATACATCATGATCTCAGACACGATGGACGCCATGTCTCTGTTGGCTGCAGGGGCCAGGCAGGGTTAAGTGGCAGCTAAGGCCAGGCTCAGGAGGCAGGACCGCCTGAGTTCCTCAAGCTTGTTGTGCCAGCTGGGACAAGTGGCTCGCCCGCCCTGGGCCTGGTCTGCACATGGCAATGTGCGGCTTCCCTAGTGTCATCACTGTTACTGTGGTCTTGGTCACCAGCTGTGATGGGCTGCAGGATCACCTCATCCTGCCTCCCTGTGTACCTCGAGGGTGCATCTGTGTCAGTCAGGTGGCTGGAGGTGCCCAAGAGCTATAGCTCTGCAACCAGAAGGCTCAGGCTCAAATGCAGGCTCTGCCACTTGCCAGCTGTGTGACCTTGGGCAAGTGACTCAACCTCTCTGGGTCTCAGTTTCCCCATCTGTAAAAAGTTGATAATCATAACTCCTTCATGAGAGTGATGTAGAATTAAAAGGGCTTTTAAACAGTCATAGACTAGTGTTTGACATATAGATGTCAATAAATATTTTCTATTATTAATATTATTACTGTAATTATTGGGGCAGTATAGCATAGGACTCAAGAGCAAGGGATCTAGGGCCAGACTGTCAGGGCTTTGCCTCTTAGTAGCTGTGTGACCGTAGGCAAGTGACTCTCCCCCTCTGGGCCTTGATTCCCTCTCTGTAAAATGAGGATGATAATACTCATGCCTTCTCACAGGGTGGCTGGGAAGAGAAAATGGCAGTTAACATCCCTCAGGTGCTTGGATGCACTCACAGACTGTAAGCCCTGGCTGCTGAGGCTGTTCTCTGGAAACCCCCTATCCTTCCACAGCACTGGCTCCTTTCCTTGAGCCTAAATTTAAACGGAACAGGAGTGCAGTTAGCCAGGGGACCAGAGTTGAAGGCCACTGTGGCACCCAGGCCAGATTCCACAGGTGTCTGCATCCCCAGCCCCTCCTTCCGGCTGGCCAGGATCTCATCTTCCCCCACTGTGCCCATGTGGTCTTCCTCCGTCAGTGCGCACTTTCTGCTGCTCACCCGCAGATGGCACTGATGCTTTCTGGGCCAGCGCAAGGGAGGGTACAGGGCTGGATGCTTCCCCCCTACTTCCCCACAGGAGGAGGTGGGGACAGGGTTTCACACTTCATTCATTCATTCATTCATTTACTCAAAAGATCTCATGAATGCATCTCACGCAGTGAATATGTGCTCTCAGCCAGGCTCTGTGCTTTGGTCTTTATCTGAGCATCCCCCTGACTCTTCGAAACAACCCCGAAGGTAGAGACAGTTCTGGTTTCCCATGCCAACCGACCTCAGGAAGCATGCTGAGTTGATTGATAAATGTTCAATACAGCTCACATCACCAGAATTCACAACCCTGCTCCTGGAACTCAGTGCCCAATGATTTAAGGAATTCTGTACCTCCTGCTCTTCCAATCTGATTAGGACAGTGACAGACACGGCTCTATAGCTCGTTTTCCAGACAAGGATACTGAGGCCCAGAGAGGGAAAGGTGCTGAGAAAAAATGCACAGCCAGGACTGGACTCGGAGCCAGGATTCACCCCCGACTCTAACTGACTGCAGGGTCTGAGCTCCTATCTGCTCTGTAAAGCTTCCACAGCCAAAGAAAGACTTGGTAACAGCTGCTGTACAGAGAGTGTGGTCCCCATCGACCCATGCAGACATCTCAGAGGGAGGACCAGCGTTCTCCCTCATTATAGATGAGAAAGTGAGGCACAGGGTCACAGAGAAGCTCAGAGGCACCTTCTCTGGGGAGATCTTTGCTTTCTTGAAAAACCCCAAATCTTACAAGAGCTTCCCCTGCGTGCCCACACAGGCCGGACTTCTCACCAGCCTCAAACACTGCTTCACCTCAAGACATTCTTCACTCATAATGGGCACATCTGAGGAAAGAGTGAAGAAATCAAATGAAATCACTATGTTCAAGCTGCTAAATTACTAAAGTCAAATAGGTAGAGGCAGAGGAAATGACTCTACTCCTGATTCAACTAGCCTGGAAACGTAAACTTTTGAACTAATGCTCATGTGTCCAGACCTACTGACATCCATTATCCAGATTACTAGACTCCTGGGAAATCACATCTTGGGTTAATCCAGAGGCTCAGAAGGTAAGACTGGTTTTTCTCACGAATGCACTTCTCACTGTGAGAGCTCTTAGCTTTTCTTTCTTCTTCGGAACACTCTGGGTATTGTCTAGTTGTGTTTTCAGTTTGCAAACCCTAAGACTTTTAAATAAACTTGATCATTTATTTCTAGCCAAAGACTCCTGATTCACTTACACTTGGCTGACATATCCAAAATAGAATTAGCCCTCTTCTCCCCATCTGCCAGCCCCACTCCCAGTGGGGACCGCAGATGTCTCCTACCATCTTCTGTACCTCTGCCAAGCCAGTGAAGGTCTCACCACCAACACCCACTGCCCCTCCTTTAGAAATGACTCAGTTCATTCCTTAGCAGTTATTATCAGGAAGCAACATAGGCTGATAGGTAATGTTGAAACTCAGTAAGAGAGTGAACTAAAATAAAAAAAGAATATGGCCCAGCCAGTGTGGCTCAGTGGTTGAGCATCGACCTATGAACCAGAAGGCCACGGTTTGATTCCCGGTCAGGGCACATGCACAGGTTGTGGGCATGATCCCCAACAGGGGGTGTGCAGGAGACAGCTGATCAATGATTCTCTCTCATCATTGATGTTTCTATCTCTCTCTCTCCCTTCCTCTCTAAAATCAATAAAAATATATTTTAAAAAAAGACCAAACTAACATGAAACTTTCAACAGTTTCTACACACAGACACCAAAAAAAAAAAAAAAAAAAGAAAAGAAAGAAAAAGAATATGGCATGGCCAACAATGCTAATAATACAATAATATCAGGGGCAGTAAAATACTGTCATTTGATGAGTAAGGTTAAAAGCACTACAATATGCCCTAGCTGCTTTGGCTCAGTGGATAGTTTTGGCCTGTGGACTGAAGGGTCCTGGGTTTGATTCTAGTCAAGGGCACATACCTCAGTTGCAAGCTCAATCCCTGGCCCTGGTCAGGATGCAGAAGGCAACCAATCAATGTGTCTCACAATGATGTTTCTCTCTCTGTCTCTCCCTCTCCCTTCCACTCTCTCTAAAAAAAAAATCAATGGAAAATATCCTCTGCTGAGGATTAACAAAAAAAAAAAAAAAAAAAATACTACAATATGGTGGGTGGTGAATATATTATAGTGTAACAAGTATTTAATTTTTAAATACTATAATATGATTGATATTTTAAAATACTACAGCATGGTAGGTAATGATAAAAATATGATAGTATGGTAGATAATGTTAAAAATACTTTAGTGTGATGGATTATAATAAAAAATACTGTTGTATGCTAGGTAATATTAAAATAGTATAATATAAAACACTATAGTATAGTGGGTGATGCTAAAAGGCAATACTATAATATAGTAGATAAAAAACACCAGAGAATGGGGGGTAATGCTAAAATGGCAGGCTCTGCGAACACAACATAAAGAGCTCTATATGTGATAGATGGTGTTAAGAACATAGACTCTGAGAGTAGAGCAATATGGTAGATAATGTTAAAAAAGAGAGACCTTACTGGCCCACGGTGTGCTTGAGCCCCAGCCTCCACCACAAAGATGAGGACGGCAGCCTGAGCCAGGCAAGACCACAGATGGAAAGACCGTGGTGCCTGACGGGATCACGGCACCTTCCTGCCCCCCGAACCCCTCATCTCAGCACTGATTCGAGAGAGGATTGACACAGACTATAAGCCCCAGTACTTGGGAGCATCTTTGTCACAGCCACTCCACCTTCTCCACACTCATGCAGGCAGGGCCCCATCTGCTGTGTGAGTGCTGCCCACCCAGCATGGTGTCCTACACCAAAGAGCTGCTCAGACACATCTCCGGCATTGAATTCTGCCAGATCGCTTCGGTGTTTGTTTTTTTTTTTAATATATTCTATTGATTTTAGCGAGGAAGGGAGATGGATAGAGATAGAAACGTCGATGAGAGAGAAACATCGACTGGCTGCTTCCTGCACCCCCCTACTGGGGATTGAGCCTGAAACCCAGGCAGGTGTCCTGACCAGAAATCAAACCGTGACCTCCTGCTTCATGGGCTGATGCTCAGCCACTGAACCACACCAGCCGGGCTGCTAGGTCACTTTGAAGACAGTGAATCATGCCAAAGCAGAAACGGCAGTCACACAGGCTTGGTTGGTTTTCAGTTCAGGTCCCAGCCCCATGACCTTGGCCATGTAATCTTACCTCCCTGAGCCTGGGCTTCCCCAACCTATAAGAGCCCCAGCCCAGAGGGTCTCCATCTACATGAGGTGCTGAGGCCTGTCTCGGGGAAAGGAAGGACGATCACATTGCCCATGATGGTGTGTGTGTGCTACGGGCCCCAAGGGCTATCCTTGCCACAGCTTTTTGGTGGTCCAAGGTCTGGGATAGCTCCCCAACTCTCTAAGCCGATATGGGTCATAGGGCCCTGGAAAATTCCAATTTACATCCTTCAGAATATGGTTCAGAGAAGGGGTCCAAGGCAACTGAAGCCAAAATGATGAAACGGTTCAAAAACATCTTAGAGCCTACTCCTCAGGGTGGCCCCAGACCTGCAGCACCAGTCTCGCCTGAGCACTTTTCAGAAATGGACCCTGGGCCCACCAGGTCTGCTGGGTCCAGATCCACACATTGGCAAGACTCCGGGAGGGCTGTGTGCAGATTGGAGGAGCACTACTCTAAGTGATGCACTGCCATCTCTTCCCCCACGGTGACACGGGAAGGCAGAGCTCAGGCTACTTGACAAGCCGAACTGCCACCATCGCCCCACATACAGGCATGCCAGCAGCTGACACCCAGCATATCACTCAGTCCTTGCAACCTCCCTGGAACATAGGAATGTTTCAAACAACATCCTGAAAGGTAGATACCATTACTGTCCTGTTTCCTACAGGACAAACCCTTCAGCTCAGAGTCAGAAAGACACCTGCCAGAGGTCACACAGCACAGACAGCAAAGGTTTCACACCCAGAACTTGCATGGGAGAGGCCTTCTGTGACATCTCCATGAATTGAAGGGAAATGGAGGCCAAAGTTGGGGTTGGGGAAAGAGGTGCTGTTCCCCCTGCTGCCGTAGGCAGTTGGCTGGCCCAGAATGCAGCCAGCCTGCCCCCTTCCTGCCATCTGTCCCTCCATCTGCCAGTGGAGGGAGACAGGCAGGGCCTGACTCACCTTTGTCCACTACCTCCAAGTGGATCTTTTTGACGATGGTGGTGTTGTGCTCATAGTTCTCAAAGAAGAGCAGGCGGTAGACATGGCACTCGTAGTCACCCGAGTGGTTGTAGGTGACATTTGTGATGAAGATGGACAGGTCCTGCAGGTCCTTGGTGCCCCGACTGCCATTCCACACCACACGGCCCTCAAAGCGCTCGTCCTCCTCCAGCTGCAGCACCTCATTCTCATAGCGCAGGATCTGCGGGCAGCGGTGGGGGTCACTGCCTGGGCTCATGTACCCCACCTAGACCTCTATTCTGTCCCTTGCCTTGACACACAGACAGACATATGGATGGATATACACATGGGCTCAGGCAGGGAGGGTACAGCGGGGCTAGGGTCATGCCTGGGTCTGCCTCAGACCCTGACTGTGTCCCTAGTCCTGAGACACACACTCACACGCATTCCCCATCACTCCCCCAGCCCCTATTCATTCTCTACAATTCTGCCCGGTCTCCAGACATCCGCCTCACTCTTGGACAGAGGCAGCCTGATCCCGCTGCTGTAGACCCTAATTCTCCAGTGGGCCCTAAAAGTGTGTGGCGCCTCCTCAGCTGTAATTCAAAGCACACATAGTGTAAAGGAGGTCAAAACGTTCTGCTTCTCCTCTGTGACGGCCACCCAAAATATTTTGCTGGTACAAAGTAATTCCATTGTGCCAACCGTGGGCCAGGTACATCATCTCAGTCAATCCTCACACAGACTACGAGCTGGACACCATGACCACCCTGTCTTTACAGAAGAGAAAACTGAGGCTCAGACAGGCTCAGTGATTTCCCCAAGGTCACCAGCTGGTCAGCGGTGGAACTGAAACTTAAATTCAGGTCATCAAGAATAGCACATTATTGAGAGCAAACAATCAGCCCCCTCAATCCTGCCCCCACTCAGACACCTACGCTCACCCTCCCACACCCAAGGTGGGGCTCCCACACACCTTGACAAACTCCTCAGTGCCCTTCTGGCGGAAGGTCCACTCAGTGAAGGTCTCAGCGGTGGTTTCGCTGCGGCGCTTGCACGAGATGCACAGAATTTTGAAGGTGTCCCCGTATACAGCCTCCGTCTCCGAGTCTACCTCCACACAGCCCGCCCAGGCTGAGGACACTGTGGGGACAGCAGGGACACCTATCACCTAGGCCATGCTCGGCTCGCAGGTTGTTGGCCCGCAGGCCCCTCGGAAGCCATGTTTCCCCTCAATAATGATGACAAGTGGACAGAGCCGGACACAGTCTGGCTCGGCCACTTTCTGTGTGCTCTTGGCTAGTCACCCATCTTCTCTGAGCCTCAGTTTTCCTCTGTGAATGGTGAGGGAAGCAATCATCTTTGCTTTTGGAGTTTGCTGAGCAGATTCCATAAGTTAGGTAACGCCCCAAAGTGTGGCGGGGGGTGGCACACAGAAGGCCCCCAATCAATAGGGCTGTTACTGTGCTCAGTAACTCTCAGTATGTGCTACCCAATGCTGTGCCTCCAGCTCCAGCTCTGGGTCTTTTTGTCTCTTCCTCTATTCTTGTTCCCTTACTCTGCCGTCCCTTTCCACCTTCCTGAATAACTGTCTCTGACTCCCCCCTCTTTATCTCTCCTAGGGGTTTTTCTGAAGGTCCCACCCTTCGTGTTCTCTTTCCAGGCTCAGACACGCTCTCCCGCGCGCTCTTTCCACCTTTCCCTATCCCTTTGTAAGCTCCATTCCTCCCCGTGTCTCCCCGTGTCTCCATCTCTTTCTGCCTCTTTTAACTTGTTCCTTCTGCAGCTCAGATGAACTCTCCTCAATCTCTTCCTCTGGCAAACTCTGTTTCTCTCTCCTCTCTGTCTGCCCCTTTACTTCCATCTCCCCAGTCTCCCAATGGAGCACTCCAGAGTACTCCGGTCCTTCTGCGTCTTTCGCCCCTTCCCTCTCCTGTCACCATCTCTTTCAGCCTCCCCATCTCTCTAGTCTCAGTCTCCGGGCGCCGCCTCCTCCCCCACCCCCAGCCACCCCTGCGGCGTGGGTGTCACATTGCAGCTTGCGGAGCTCCGGGAGCAGCTGACTCCGCGTTTCCTCGCCCCCAGCTGGCCACCCGAAGCCGCGAAGTCGTGCCAGCGGGACCCCGCCGTCTCTGGCCCACCCGCAACTTCACCCCTCCCCCCAAGCCCCGCGCCCGGTGGGCACAACTTCTGAAGGGACTCAGCCAGGCCGGGGGATGGGCGGAAGCGGCCCTCGCCCCACTCCGGGGCCCTGAGCCTGAACCCGCTGCCTGACCGTGCCCCGCTGTGTCCCTCGCCGCGCGCCCCCCGCTCACTTACTCAGCGCCGTGCCGACCACGAAAGCCAGCAGTGTCCCCATGACTGCGCTGCGCCCCTCTCCCGGGCCGCCGGTATTAATAGCGGGGCGAGAGGCGGCGGGGCCCGGCGGCCGTTAGAATGTCCCCGGGAGCGCGCGGGCGCAGCAGCTGCGGCTCTGGAACCAGCGAGGTGGGGGAAGAAGGGGGGGCGCGGCCCCCCCGCTCCGGTTACCGCCGGGGGCCCAGCCCCCGGGCCCGGCGTCCGGGCATCCCCGCCGCGCGGGTGGCTGCTGCTGGTCGGGCTGCTGCGCTAGCGCGCACAGCCCGGCGCATCCGCCAGATGCCCGGACCCAGGCCCCTTTAGGCTTGGGCGCTTGGGTGCGGGCCCCGCTTTCCTGCGCACTGCAGCCGCGGCGGCGGCCTGTGAGGGAGGAGGGAGAGGGAGGGGGCGGGATGAATCACCGCGGGAGGGGGGCGGAGGGGGGGGAGGGCGCGGCAGCCAAGCCTTTGCCGCAGCGGCCCGGGAGGCGCCCGCTCCACCGGCCTCTCCGGATGGCTCAGGGACGACGGCTTCTGGGCAAGGGCGCATGGTCTGGGTGTCCGGCCCCTCCAGAGGCTGGGAACCCCCAGCGTCAGAGTCTGGGAAAGGTCACCCCCAGAATCACAAGGGGGCTGAGAGGGCAGTTTGGGGGCAGGGCTTAAGAATTCAAATTATAGAGATCATCCTCATGGGATCAAGAGGGTCTTGCTGGACCACCAAGTGATCCCTGGCATCAGGCCAGAGCATGGCAGACCCCTCCCAAACAGGAGGGACACTGGATCCAAACCAGAGGACACCCTGGGGGGTTGGGGTGCTATCTTTCAGGAGGATGCCCCCTCCTTTGTCTCTGACATCATCTTCTATTCCTCTCTCCCACTGCTAAGCTGGCTGCCCAGGTCCCTGCTGTTTCCAACACACCAAGCTCATTTCCACCTCAGGGCCCTTGCCCTTGCCCTCCCTTCTGCCTGGACCACTCTTCGCCCAAGTATCCAAAAGGCTCACACCAGCTCCTCCTACAGCTCTTGGCTTCAATGTCACCTTCGTTGGGTTCTGTCCATTCCAGAGAAACTGCCTCCCCCGTCTTTACTTGACCTCCTTTACTTGTTACCTTTTTCCCCCACAGCAGTTGTCACCAGACATTGTACTCTTCCTGTATATAGTTTCTCTGTTCACTGTTTGTCCCTCCAATCTTGGAATATATACCCCCAGGGTGAGGACATTGTCCTGTGCACCTGTGTCTCCAGACCTGAACTGTGCCAGGCACATTGTAGGTGCTTGATAAATATTTGTTGTGAATAAATAAATGCCAATGCCAGAGTCCTTGTGATATGCTGAATCAACTTCTAACTCCTAACATGTGCAGCAAGTTCTATTATTAGCCCCATTTCACAAAGAGGAAACTGAGGCTGAGTCACTCCCTCACCTAGGGTCATGCCCCTGGGCCTCAGGTAGATCTGGAATCCTGCCCAGTAATGGCAAGTGGCCTGTCTTGTCAGTAGGTTCTGCAGAATGGAGAAGATAGGCTGTCAGACTCTGGTGGGGGTGAGACTTCTGATTGGGGGGTGGGTCACTGGCCCCCAGTTCAGGTCCTGGCCACCAGTTTGGGGGGGAGGGGGAAGGGTCCCAGAAACCCACTGGCCTAGCCCTGCTGGACAAGAGGAACCAGGGTGTGGGGCAGGCCTGTGGCAGAGGGACAGGAAGCCAGGGACATCGGACACTTCTGTGGTCTGGGCCTCTGTGCCAGCACTTACTTCCTGGGTTGTGAAATTCCCCTATAGAAAATAACCTTGATGTTCTGAGCTTTCCCTCTGGCAGGGGTGGTAGGCAGAGGAACAATGAGGACAGGTCTTAGGCCTGGGACATGGGCACCTACTGACAGATGTTCCCTGAGCACCTGCTATGGGCTTGGTGCTGCTCTATGCACTTTACTAACATTAACTCATATAATTTTTCCTACAAGGTGGGTATTACCATTGTGCCCACTTTACAGGTATGGGAAACTGAGACTCAGAGTGGGTAACTTGCCATGACCACATAGCTAGAGGATAGGAGGCTGGCTCAGCTCTTCCCTTCCTGTGGTCCATCCTGCCTCTGTCCCATTCCTCCAGTCCTCTGCCCCAGGCCATCAATTACAAAAATTCTTACAGCCTCACTGGGACATATTGAAGGTCTCTCTGTATCCCTTAGCCTGGGGTGATAGTCACTGACAGTACCCCGCTGTGACTCTCCCTCCCCCCCCCCCCCCCCCCCCCCCGCCGTCACTGAGCGCCATGCTAAGCCCATTTCCTTATCAGTAAGACAGGGGTTCAGATAGCCTCATCTGGATGGGCCGTAGTGGGGTCCTGAAGAAGTCAGGACCTTGCATCTAAATGTGGAGCCACCAGGGGCCAGGCCTACAGTCCCTGCCTTCCTACTGAAGGGCCTCAGGCATGTAACTATTTGTCTCCATCTCATAGAGCCAGTGCAAGAATTAAATGAACATCAGACCATGGCACTTAGCCTGGTATGTACTTGGTACTCACTTTTTCCCCCTTCAGTTTTTCTGCAATGAGTAACATTAGTGAGTACCCTATCATAAGTGGCCACATTTATTAACTCCTCACACAGCAGTTCTCAAAGTGGGATCCCTAGACAAACATCATCAGCATCACCTGGGAACTTGCAGACAGTACAGGCTGTTGGCCCACCCCGAACCTGCTGAATCACACTTTGCCGGTGGGTCTGGCAATCTGCCCTCCAGGAGATTCTAATGTAGCTTAAGTTCGAGAACAACTCACTTTGAACAACCCTGAGAGACAGGGGCTATTCTTATGCCCAGTGAACAGAAGACAAAACTAAACCTGAAAGAGACTGACCGGCTCCAGGTTACATGCCTGCTTAAGTATCAGAGGTGGGATCTGAACCCAGGCCACCAGGCATTAGAGTCTGTCCTAGGAGCCCCCACACTGGACCCTGATGAGGCAAAGCTTGTGTGCGATGCTAGGGAATTCCAGGTCATATCAGTGACTATCGCCCCAGGAAACGAACAGATCCCCTTCCCTGGCGCATGGGATGAGTGCAACAGAAGGCTCCCGCCCATTCCATAGGCACAGCCACAGCCATTTCCAACCCTTTATTGGGACTCTGTCAGCCCAAATAAATATAATACATTAAACCCAGAGCTGAGGGAATCGTGCACCCCAGGAGGTGCCCCTACAACTCCAGCAGGGCAAAATAAGTTAGCAGGGGGCCTGCCAAAGGCCAGGCCAGCTCCCTGGCTGGGCAGGCAATGGCAGCTGGACTCGCACACGCTGGTCTAAAGTGCATCTCGGTTCTGTGGTCCCCATGTCTGCATGGCCCCTAGCTGGGCCACTGGGATGGGTGGGCAGGAGGTTCCTGGTGCTCACACCGTGCCAGCAGTGGTCACCGAGGTTCTGTGTCCATCTGTCCGTTTGGGGGAATGGCTGTGTGACCTGGCGTCCTCAGGAGAAGCTGTCGTCGGGCTGTGGCTGGGAGTCGAAGGGAGGGTCTGACACAGTGATGCCTTGATGCAGCTTCTCCAGCGAGAACTTCATCTGAGGGAAGAGGTGAATGCTGGGAGGGGTGATATCACTTCCCACTCTGCAGCTGAGGAACTGAAGGTCCAGAGAGGCCATGTCCCCTTGCCAGGGTCACCATGTTACACAAGCGGAGCCATCTGTACTCAGTTTAACTTCTTACAGGCAGCAGACGAAAGGGGCCCAGATGGCCTGGGTTCAAGTCCAGCCTCTGCTACTTCCTGAATAACCTTGGGCAAGCCCCTTCCCCGACCCAGGTGCCTCAGCTGAAGGATGGGTCAGTAACATACCTGCTGCACCAGGTTATTTCAGGTTCCTGATGTGTGACCACCTAGGACCTGGCACACATGTTATTCTTATTCCCGGCTATGCAACCTTGGGCAAGTTTAATCGCTCCATACCTCAGCATCCCTATCTATTACATGGGGGGAGAAGAGCACCTCCCTCAGAGGCTGGCCATGAGAAGCAAGGCAGTTGGTCATTTTGACGCTTAGAGCAGCACAGCTTGATCAGTGTCTGCTGTTAGCATACATTTGAAAAGTCAACTCTGTGCCCATAGCAATGTGAGAGGAAAATAACAGGCATTTAGCTGAGGATGGAGAGGCTCTTCCCTCCCTCTCTGAGCTTCAAACCCTTCTACCCTGTCCTATGGCCTTTCCCAGAGTGAGCGTACCTGTTCGAGCATAATTTCAGGGTGCAATGAGGCCCCTAGATAAGCCTCAGCATTATGGCCTATAGTGACCAGACACGATGTTCACTGTTACCCACCAACTTACACTCAGATACCCTTGGGTGCCCAGCTAATGCCAGTTGCTCCCCAACTTCCCACACCCACTCCCCACATTGGGCACTTACCCCAAATGCCTGAAATTTGTGCTGAGCCACCACTTTATTGAGCACCTACTGTGTGCCTAGCACTGGGATTGCACTACTAACAGCAAACACAAAATGTTCGCATGAACTTGGCACTACTCCAATTTGAACTCATTTAATCCTCATAGCAGTCTTTGAGGTAACGTCAATTACTATCCCATTTACAGAGGAGGAAGCCAAGGCTCCAAGTCACACACCGGAATTTAAACCTGGCCTTCTGAATAGATGTTGCCCCTGAACTATAGGGGGTTTATGGGGCAACCCCTTCCAGAGGTGAGACCCCAGTATCCTTTGGAGAACTTTTCTCCCCCCCTTATGTGATCCCTTAGTCACCCCACGTGAGGGAGGGACTCAGGGACCAAGCCTGGCCTGCCCCTAGCCGCTGTGCTGGTTCAGGGGTGAACACATGACCCCAGCAGCCAGTGAGTGAGCACTTTCCTTTGTCAGCTTAGAGCTGCAGGCACCACCTGGTCATGCTGGGGGAGAGGATGCCCAAACCAAGCCGAACCTGGGGGGCGAGGCAGTCAAAACATGGCAGCAGAGATCAATTCTCACTGCCATTTAACGGCTGGGCCCAGGATGAGAGCCAGTATATTCTATTTTTCCATTCTGCTGATTCTCCGGGCAACCCTAGAAGCTGGGGGACTATGAACGGCCTCCTCATTTTATGGAGGAGGAAGCTGAGGCCCAGAGGCATCTGCTGCATCTTGGATATGAGTGCAGGGTCCCACAGCCCCGGGGCCGCACCTCGTCCAGGAGCTCTACCGAGGCCCGCAGGATCTGCCTCCACTTGTGCACCTCGACGCTGTGGAACTGCTTCTGCAGAGCCAGGACCTCTGCCCACTCTGCGGCCGTCTGGGGGAACTTGCTGTTGGGGGGTACAGGACCTGAGTGGACTCTTGGCCTCCCCCCACCTGCCCAAGCTCCAAACCCCCTCAGGGTACCCACTCACTCCTTGGCCAGGGCCAGACTGTGCCAGGACTCGAAGGTGTGCGCTGTCCTCTCCAGGGACCAGAGGCGGTAAAAGAGGAGGATGTTGAGGGCGATGAGGACGATGAGGCTGGGGGCAGGGGACAGAGGTCAGGAGTTGGGCGCACACACACAACTTGAAAGGACACAACTCCCCCCTTTCAGAGGAGGAAGTTAAGACTCAGAGAGGGGGAGACATGTCCAGGGTCACATAGTACAGAAGTAGCCAAGTCAGGGTTCTCATCCTGTCTGACGCCCACACCCTTAACCGTCCACCAAATCACCTCCCTGGGAGAGCCAAGGGCAGAGAACAGAGAAGCTGCAGACCCTACCTCACACAGATCCTGAGGAGGCAGTGAGGGGAAACAAAGAGATGAGAATTGCCCAGCTCATCCTACCCACCCCCACCCTCCTCACCCCAGTCCCAGCAGAGCATGCCACACAGCCTCTCACTAGATTGCTGCTGCTGCTGCTGGGAAACTGAGGCTGGCCTAGACAGGCAGAGTGCGTGGCCGATCTGACGCTCACCCCTAGAGTCCATGTCCATGGGATCTCACCTCCATTTCCTCAGTGTCCTGCCCCCCACGCCTCCAGACCTTTGCATGTGGTTCTCCCTGTCTAACCCCCTGGGGCCTCCGCTCAGGAGTTCTGTCCCACGAAGCTTTCTCTAACTGCCCACCGATCCCACCTGGAGGAAGCCTCCACTGGCCTCCCAGGCTCTCCCATCCCAGCCCTGTCGCTTCTGCTTGTGTTTCCGCCATCACTGTGGTCTGGTGCCAGGACTGTCTCCCCACAAAGCTGTTGGTAACTACTGTGTCCCCAGCATCACCAGCTTAGGGTTAGGCACAGAAAACATGAATACAATGTGCAAGTATAATTGCTTCTTTTGCAACTCTCCTGGTTCACCTAATTTCACCTCATTTGTGTACCTGCTCCTCCAGAAAGCCCTCCCTGTCCTCAGGGTGAGGTCAGGTCCCCCTAACCTCCCTGAGCCCCAGGGCGCCGCTCTCCCAGCAGGAAGACTGTCTGCGATGAACAGAGCAGCACACTGCATGGAGCTCTGCTGGGCACATCCCAGACAGCACTGAGGTGAGCACACTCCCACTCAGGCTGAGGCCCAGTGAGGCCCTGGTCACACGGACAAGATGCAGATCCAGGCCTGTCTGAGCCCAAAGCTCAGCCTCCTTACTCACACAACACTGATGAGCACCAGGGCACTGGGGATGCCTGTCCCGGGGCCCTGGTCCATGGATGGTTCTGAGAAGCGGGAACTGAGGGAGCCTGTGGGAAAGCAACTCGGAGTCAGACTCATCTAGCCCACCCCAAGGGCCCCACTCCTCCGCCAGCCCCGCCCAGGCCTGAGGGACACACCCGAGGTGTGCATGCCAGCCCGGGTGCAGGGGTCTGGGTCTGGGTGCTGGGGCCCATCACCGTGACCCCTCCAGCTCAGGGGCCGCTTCCGCCTCCGCAGGCCTGACAGCAACCCCCGGGCATCCTTCCCGCCTTCCTCCAGGGATAGCTTCTCGGCCTTGGCAAGCTCTCGCTCTGCGGACACAAAGAGCACTCTGCAGGTCTGAGCCTGACCAGCACCCCCCTGCCGCACTCCCCCCCCACCCGTCCTGTCCGGCTCTGTGCCCTACCCAGGTGGTGGAAATAATCCTCAATGCCACTCCACGAGTTCTTCTCAATGAGAGACTTCACGAGGCTCCAGGGCTGCTTCCGGTAGCGGATCTCAGAGGATACTCTGGGGGTGGAGGATTGAGGTCAGGGGTCAGGGTCTGACTCCAGCCTTGCTGCCCCATTTTTGGGGGTGTTTTCCCCCTCATTCAGAGAGGCCCTGTACACCCATAGACCAATCAAACACCCTGCCCCCACCCAACCATGGCTTCCTGTGATCCCTGCTCCCCAGAAGTGCTGGCCAGTCAGCCCATAAACCCTTCTCTGTCCATACCCACTACCTTGGCAAGTCTCCCTTCCATAAGTGCTGCCTCAGCACTGCCCACCCAAACTGAGGCTTAATACCCTCTCAGCCCTGAACCCCTTCCATCTTGCTGCTGCACGCACCTCTACATGGGGGTCTAAGATAGCTTAACACATCCCCAACTGAGCTCCTGATCTTCCCCAAACCTACTTCTCCCCATTTCCCCATCCTGGTCAATGGCAGTGCCATCCTTCTAGAAGCTCAGGTCCAACACCTCTGGATGTCCCTGGCCTCTTGGGGACCAACACTTCTGCCTGCCAGGGCAGCAACCAACTTTCTGCTGCTGACTTTGGCTGGGAGAGTGGGGCGCAGAGGCTCTGGAACCACCAGGGCATCAGGTGGAGGCAGCTGCTCACCGGAGACGGGCCTTGTTCCGGGCAAGGCCCAGGATGCAGTAGCGGTGGGCAGTGTAAAAGTAGTCCTGGTAAGGGATGCCCTGCGTCAGCACCTCCGAGTCTACCACACACCCGCCCGCCTGCGGGCCGCGCCGGAACAGAGTCTGCAGGGACAAGGGAGGGAGTCAGGGCTGCCCCACCTGCCACCCAACCCAGCTGGCCACCTGTCTGGCTCACCTGTGTCTCTACCACCGAGGCGCTTTTGGGACCCAACGGGTTGCTGATGGGAATGGTGTAGGTCAGCACTCGGCGTTGATGGCACTTGCTGTCCCCACTCCAGGGGCTCAAGGTCACGTCTGGGGCAGGGAAGAGCAGAATGAGAACACTATTCTCCAGCCCTTTGTCCACAGGCTGTAGGCCTTGCCCCCAAACTTGCTTTTCCTCCACGTCCCCAGCTTAATGCCTACCCCACCTTCCTTGAGACATTCAAAACCTTGTATGTTGATGATGGCTGGAACCTTTCCTCTCCCTACACTTCCCACCTCTCCTGAGGCCATCTCATCCATTCCTGCAGCCTCAGCTTCCCTCTCTGTCCCAGTCCTGGCTTCTCCCCTAAGCCTCAGACCTAAGATCCTGTGACCTCCTGAACACCTTCCCCTGAAAGTTCCCTGGACCCCTCCCACCCACTGGACCCCACATTGGCTTCAGCATCTCTTCAAACCTGCCCGTCCTCTGGAGCCCTATCTCAGGGGTGGTACAACTGTCCTCCAGGCTCTCCCCAGAGCCCTGGGCCTGGACACTCCCGCCCCCATCTGACTCCTCAACTCCTCTGCTGGTCTCATGGTCAATCCTTGCACTTTACCTACTGCTGTGGCTCCCCTCGCCACACCAGGCCACAGGGGCCCAGCCTCAAGGCGTGTCTCACAGTGCCTGCCTCTAGCCCCAGGGCCTCTGCAGGCACACTGCTGGCCTCCTGGGTCCCTCTCCCCAACCTCCTCCTCTTTCCCTGGAAAAGTTCCTCCTTCATGCCTTAGTTTCAATTTCACATCCTTCCAGCTGCCTTTCCTGATACTTCTCAGATCTCAGCTACCCCTCTGACACTCACCCTTATTTGTGTGAGAATCTATTTCCTCTCATTCTTACTAGATTCTGGATACATCTGTCCTGGTCTCTGCACAGAATGGGCACTAAATGTATGATCATTACATCATATTTATGAAATCTGTACTATCGGTTACTGTTCTAGGCACTTTTTTAGTATTAACTCACTTAACTCTCCTGAGACCCTGACAAGACATACCTCTATCATGCAGAAGAAGAAACTGAGGCACAGACAGGCTGGAACACTGCTAGTAAGAGGCAGCCCACTCTGGTCTCATGGATGCTGTTTTTAAGCCCCGCACTCTGCCACACCCAACCTGCACAGCAGTGCCTGTCTGTCTCCGGGCTTGTCCTCCCCACCCCTCCCTGTGCCGGGGGACGGGACCTCACCCCCTGACCTGTGAACTTGCACTGCTCCAGGAAGCCCTGCAGGAAGGGCGAGTCTGAGAAGAGCATCTGCTGGAGCCGCTCTGCACCCATGTGGAAGACGGAATTGATGAGGAGACGGCCAGAGAGGTCAGGAAGCAGGGCAGCCAGGTCTGCTGGGCCACACACAAGGGCAGCGAATGAGGCCACCCGCGCTCCTCCTTCCTCAGAGTGGTTCCTCGGATTCCCTGTGGTGACCACTCCCCCACTCCTGGCCCTGTGGAGTGGGTGGGCAGGCCTATCCTCCTAGACCGCAATGGACCCTGTGACACAGCACACTACTCGGCCCCCTCTGCCCCAGGGGTGGCTTTAGGGTGGCGTGTTCCACAGACCCAGACAATCAGAGCCACCAGGATTGGTTCAGGGTGGAGCAATCACGTAGGCCCAGCCAACTGCATTTCCAGCAATCATAGGCTCACTGGCCTGTGGCGCTTGGCCACAGTGATCAGTTCAGGGATGTGTGTGATCCCAAGCAACCAGTGATTGGTTCACAGGGGTGTGTGCAACCAGACCAAACAGCCACAGTGATTGCTTCAGAGGGGAGTGTGTGACCCCAGGCAGCCAGAGTGATTAACTCAGGAGTTGGCTCACTCTCCACTCAGAGCCAACCCTAGAGCTGTTAGTAGGGCCACTGGGAAAGCATCTTTTCCTTCTGCTAGACTTCTCTGGAGCAGGGCAGGGGCTCCCTCTGCTCCCACAGAGGAGAAGCTACCTGAAAATGAAGTTGGTACAGAGAAATGGAAATGATGATGACGATGATGATGGGAATAGTAGCTAATACCAACTGGCCCAAGAACTTTACTCGTATTAACTCATTTAATTCTTTTAATAACAACCCTATGAAGTGATTATTAGTGCTTATCCAATTTTTCAGATAGGGGAAATGAGGCTCACAGAGGTTAAATAATTCGCCCAGGTTACATAGCTAGGAACCACTGTGGCCAGAATTTGAACCCTAGCAATCTGGCTTCAGAGTCTGTGCTCCTATCCACCCTGCCCTGCTACCTTTAAAGCAGATCTAAAGATACCAGGTGTCTAACAACACCATTTGAATGCCTTACCTGCCCACTCCCTGGATTTCTTAATCCAGGGAGCTAGCAAATCCTTGTTTATATCAGTCTGAGTAAGGTTGTCACATGCAACTGAAAAAAATGATTCAGACCACCTGCCTCACCTTCCTCCCCCGTGGATGAGGAGGAGTTACTCGTGTCCGTCAACAGCTCCTCGCTGGGCAGCAGTTTCAAGGGGCCCAAGGAAGTGGGTCCATCAGGTGGGGTGGGCTCTTCGTTCGGGGGTTCAGCCACTGGAGTCACTGTCTGGCTGGAAGAGGCATCTGGCTGTCTGGCTGTCTGCTCCTCTTTGTCCTCCTCTGCCTGCAGAGAATGGCTTAATCCAGCCTTGTCCTACCTCCATCCCAGCCTGAGGGCCTCCTGTGTGCCCACATCGACTGTAAGAAAACCAATTCCTGGAGGTCACATGTATATGGAGGGCTTACAGCAGAGTTACAAGAGGCCCTAGGGCCACCAAGACGAGGGCTGAGAGCCCCTTCCAGGCTTATCTTGGATGCCTGGGCCATAAGCTTTCTTATGCCTGTCCTATCCGTCTGTCCTGTCCATGCCTTGCCTAAATCCTAACTCATCCATCCATCCCTCTCTTGTTTCTGCTGTCTCTCACTCTTTCCATCTGTCTGTCTCTCCTTTGCCTGCCCCTAATTTCCTTGCCCACTCACAAGCTCCATCTATCTTCCATCTACCCCCCATCTACCTCCATCCACTTCTCTGTCCCTCTGACCATGCCTTCCTTTTCCCCTAACCTGTCCCTCTCCCCAACACCACCTCTAGCCTTCGCCTGTCTCTTCCCCTCAGCACCCTCATCTCTCTCTCACTCTCCTGCTCACCCCATGGTCTGCATCACTGCTGGCTCGGGAAAGGTTGGGGGTGATGTGGCCACGCCGCAAACCCACTGGGCTTGGCTCCTGGCTGTGGTCGGCTGCCCCTGAGGGGGTGATGTCATTTAGGGCAATCACATCTCCTACTTCCTTGGGGCTCCTGCAAAGAAAGGGAGGGGGTGAGGTCACTGTATCCTTGAGCCCCATACACCCACCTCGGTCCACCCAGGAGTCCAGGAGCTCTGCATGCAACCCCTCCTGTCTCCCCCAAACCCGGAACCAGTTGTCAACCTTTGACTCACCCCAGACCATTCAGCTGCAAGGGGCAGACATAGTCCTCATCCTCGCTGGTGAGGCCTAGCTCTGAGCCGTAGCACTGATGCACCAGGTGCCAGAGCTCGCGGGGACTCAGCGTCTGGGCAGGCAGGACGTAAGGGGGCTAGCCTCCACCTCACCCAGGCCAGAGCCCTTCCCACCCGTCCCCACCAGCCTCAGCAGTCCCCCCAGTGCCCACATGGGGCAGCATGGTCTCCCATCCTAAATCTCAGCCCCAAGGCAGCCCTGGGAGGAGGAGTCAGTATGCCCAGGACTTTCCCCTCGGTTTTCACAACACTCACACCGCTACAGGTCAACGGTCCCCCCGTTCAGAGGAGAATACAAGGCCCCGGGAGGAGAAGTCATGTGCACGAGGTCAGGGATTCAAACCCAGCCAGCCTCCGGACCTCTGCCCCACCCCCCCATGCTGTCCTGCCCCCCCATTTCTCCAGTGTCCTCAGGAGCCCTGGCCTTTCAGCTACCCATGGCCAGAAGGGGTAAATGACCATGACAAAACAGAAATAACAGTGATAATGATAGCAGCAGCAGCAGCACTCACTGAGCTGTTATCATATGCCAGGCATTCCAAGTCCTTCACGTGAGTTAACTTACTGATTCTTTAAAACAATTCTGTAAAATTGGTGCATTTATCATCGTTTTAAGACAATGACACTGAGGCCCAAGTGGCAGTGCTGAGATGTGATTCCAGGGGCTGGTCTAACACCCTGAGCTAACCACTTGACAACCCTGCCCCATAAGAGCTGACACTGCCAAGCACTTATTCTGAGCCCAACTCTGGCTGCTGTGAAGTAGGGACAGTATCCCTTTCACTGACGGGGTTCAGTGACTTACCCAGGTCCCTCAGCTCCTCAGTGATGGGGCTGGAACTCCAACCCTGGCAATCTGGCTTCGGGGCCTGAGCTTGGAACCCTCCTCTGTCCTCCCCTTCTTACAGCCTTTAACACTGTGCTGTCCTGTTTGAGCCCCTGCCCCAGCACTCTTGCCCCTAGTGGCTGGGGCTGCCCCCGAGAGGACAGGCGTGAGCACAGCACTACCGGAGGAGCGGGTCTGGGCCTTGGAGGGGCTACAGGCCAGCAGCAGCAGACCATGAGCCATGCCAACCTGACATCTAGCCACCCTCCCTCCCTGCCAGCAAAACTCTGATTTGTTTGGGGTGAAAATCTTCTCCAGCCAATTCATCTTTCCTTTGCCACAAACCCAACTTCCTTTGCAACCGAAGGCAGTCATGTGACCCAGTTCTACCTAAAGAAATACAAAGAGAAATCTGCTAAAGGAGGCTTTTCCTCCCTGATAAAGGACATTCCATTTTCTATTCAACCCTTTTCTCCTTCATGTTTGAGACACTTAAATGAGGGCACGATGCCTGCAGCAGTGGCAGCCACCTTGTAACCACGAGGCAACAGGCATGTGAACAAAACATTAATATGCAAAGGATGAGAGTATGGAAAAATGGACACGAGCTTGGGATCTTGACAACATAGGGAAGCCTTCAAACCCACCCTGGACCACCTGCCTCCAGACCTGTCGTTACATGAGCATCAGTGTGATGCAGTGGATGAGTGGAGTCCGGAACCTGACTGCCACATAAAAGCTCATGTTTTCCCCTAACTGCCTTCCCCTGCAGGCCTGGTCAGCCCTAACTGCCCTCCCCTGCAGGCCTCGTGCCCCCCGCAACTGCCCTCCCCTGCAGGCCTGGTCAGCCCTAACTGCCCTCCCCTGCAGGCCTGGTCACCCCTAACTGCCCTCCCCTGCAGGCCTCGTCCCCCCCGCAACTGCCCTCCCTTGCAGGCCTGGTCCCTCCCAACTGCCCTCCCCTGCTGGCCTGATCACACACAACTGCCCTCCCTGGCAGGCCTGGTCCCTCCCAACTGCCCTCCCCTGCTGGCCATCTTGTGTCCACATGGGGGCAGGATCTTTGACCACATGGGGGCAGCCATCTTGTGTGTTGGAGTGATGGTCAATCTGCATATTACTCTTTTATTAGATAGGATAGAGGCCTGGTGCATGGGTAGGGGCCAGCTGGTTGGCCCTGAAGGGTGTCCCGGATCAGGGTGGGGGTTCCCTTGGGGCATGGGGTGGCCTGGGCAAAGGGCCTGTGGTGGTTTGCAGGCCGGCCACGCCCCCTGGCGACCCAAGCGGGGGCCCTGGTATCTGGGGTTTATTTATCTTCTACAATTGAAACTTTGTAGCCTGGAGCGGAGGCCTGGGCTGGCCAGGGCTGCAGAAGCTTGGCTTCCTCCATCGCCATGGGCAACCCTAGCCTCCTGCTCTTTCCAGCTCTGTGGCTGCCACCATTTCTGTTTGGATTTATGTATCTTCTATCATTGAAACTTTGTAGCCTTGAGTGGAGGCCTAGGCTGGCAAGGGCAGGTGGAAAGCTTGGCTTCCTCCATTGCCGGGGAAACCCAAGCCTCCCTCCTGCTCTCTGTGGCCGTAGCCATCTTGGTTGAGTTTATTTGCATATTCGCTCCTGACTGGCTTGTGGGCGTGGCTTGTGGGTGTAGCGGAGTGATGGTTAATTTGCATATTACTCTTTTATTAGATAGGATTATTAGATAGGATGAAATAATTCAGTATCTGTTTCTTAAGCCATTGTTTGATTGGCATTTCAGTCACTTGCAGCCAAATGCATCCTATGTAAACCTATGCAACCACAGTGGGCATTCCAGAAGAGCCGGCTCAGCTAGCACTCAATGGGCTATCAGATTGTAGTTAAGTAAAAATCTGAAATCCCTAACTCAAAACCTTTGGGGCAAGATATGATTCAAAATTAAGATTTGGGATTTAAGAATGATAGTACATTGCCAATGATAATAACTAGTATATTTAATATCCAGTGCAGTGTATAGTAAGTCAGAGGTTCTCAAAGTGTGGCCCAAAGATTTCTGGGGGTCCCCTGAACCCTTTCAGGGGGTTCATGAGGTCAAAATTATTTCACAAGTATAATAAATAGTACTAGTAGTATAAGATGTTACTGATCTTTTCACTTTTATTTTCTCATGAGTATACAAGGGACTTTTCCAGAGGCTATGACAGGCCATGCTGTCATTTTTCTGGTGGCTAATGCAATGCGTGCTTGTGTATTCTTATGTTTAAAAATGTCCCAGTTTCAATTTCTAATATAGTAAATATCACTAGGTGTAACCTACTTACACAAATATTCTTGGAGTCTACAATTATTTTAACAAGTGTAAAGGGTTCTGAAATTATAAAGTTTGAGAACCACTGGTAGATTCTATATTGGATACTATAACCTTATATTGATCACATCTAAGCTTTACTCCAGTCATGCACATTAATAACGTTTTGTCCCGAAACACATGAATAGTCATAGTGAGATTTAGACCTGTGCTAGGCAATAGACACGCATGACCGTTTACGTTTAAATTAATTAAAATTAAAAGTGCAGATCCTCAATCACACTAGCTACTTTTCAAGAGTTCAACAGACTCTTGGCCAGTGGCTACTCTACTGGACAGCACAGACAGAGACCACTTCCATCCTAGAAGAAAAGTTTGATTATGCAGTGCTGACACTCAAGATAATAACCATATTATTAGCTCAGATCAGATTTTGCTGCCACATATATAAAACCATTACGGTGAATAAGGGGCCATGGATACATATTTCTAGTGGGCAAGGTCTGGTGCTAGAGCCCATGGTGGCCCCTCATGGTGCCTATGGAGGAAGCTGCCGACACGTGGGGCCAGATACTCATAGAGAAAAGCTGAGCAGTCCTGCAGTTCTGGCACCCCTGGCTCCATGGTCCCCTGGCTCACCCGTAAGCCCCCCACCCCCCACCCAGGCCTCATCCAGGCTCACCTTTTCAAGCAGTGCATTCTGCCAGAGGCGGAAAATGAGCAGGAAGCAGCGGTCCCGGGCCCCGAACGAGGTGAAGAAATGCTGCAGGAGAGCGATGGGGTGTGGGAAAGACATGGAAGGATAGAGGGAAGCTCCATCCCCAACCAGCTCTGTTCCTGATCTCGATCCTGATGTACATCCATCCATCATTCCTTCCTTCATTCCACAGAATGTGTATCCTGTGCACATCTCAGCAATGGACACTGGAGTCACTATGATGAGGAGATGGTCCCTGGGGCGGACCCTGCCCCCGCCCCCAGAGCTCACAGTCCAGAGCAGGAGACAGGCACATCTCCAGATGCGGTCAGTCCAGAGTGATTGGGCTGTGAGGGGGAGGAGCCCATGGTACTTTCCCAGCCTCCTTTGCCCAGTAGGGTGGTCAGCTGATCTTTTTTGGCCAATAAAACACAAAGGGAATTCTGCTGTGAAGTGGGGTGCATGTGTGTCCGGACCACATTTCTTTTTCCTTTCCTGTCTGGGCCGTGGGTGTGAGGCAGCCATCTTGGGACCATGAGGCAAGATCGTGAGGACAGAATGGAGTGTCAGGGAAGGCTTCCAAGGAGAGAGGACATCTGAGTTGTAGATACGTGGGGGGAGGGAAGAATTTTACTGTTAATCCTGTCTCGGCAGCTGTGTGGGGGGACGGACTGCAGGGACTAAGGAAGTAGGAGCTGGTGCAGAGATCCAGGTCAGAGATGATGGGAGCCTTGGCCAGGGCAGGGGCAGGAAGAACAAAGAGAAAGCCACAGACTGAGCACAGATCAGGGTGCAGAAAATACAGGGCTCTGGTGGTGGGAGAAGGGAGGAGCCGGCTAAGATCAGTGACCACATGGCCTTGCCAGCAGGTCCTCTCACTCACCTTCTCGCTCTCTGTGCAGATCTGGATGGCATTGGGGATCAGCTTGGCTGTCTTTTCCTTCTTCAGACATGTCACTTCCTTCAACTGGATGGAAATCTAGAAGGACAGGTGGGTCAGAAGGGGCCAGAGCCCTCCCTGCCCTGAGGCCACTTCTCATCCCTGTGTTGGCTTACTGTTGTCTCCCAGCGGAAGATGTTGCTGTAGAAACAGATCCAGTTCTCGGAAAGATAGAGGCGGCCCTGGAGGAGGATCTCACGCTGCAAGGCACAGGAGTAATCTGAGGCGGCCAGGGAGAGATGGGCGGACAGACACCCGAGTCACACGGCTGGCTTGGCTAGCACCCAGGCGGGGAGGGTCGGAAGGGCAGAGCTGCGAGCTCAGGGCCGGGTCCAAGACTAGGTGGGCATCAGACTCACCTACAATGAGGCGTTCAGCTTCAGGGAGTTTGCTGAACAGTTTTCGGAAGTCCTCATTCCGCTGTTTGTACGTGGGGCTCAGCATCTGAAGAAAGTTTGGGAGGTGTGAGTCCAGATGGGGTTCATACCCTTAATTCTGCCCCACTATGCTCCCAGAAGGCCCTCAGTCTCCTCTGTCCCAGACAGGCTCTTTGAGGCTTCAAGTCTAGCTAATAATTCTGGCTTCCACTGCCAGTAACATGAGAGTAACCATGATGAGAGCTCCCATCTACTGATTTCTACATAAGCCAGGCTCTGTGTCACATACCCACCATCATCATTGACTCATTGTGACCTTCAGCCTTGTAAGATTGGGACTGTTTCACAAGGAGAGAGGCCCAGAGAGGTTAAGCAACTCACTCAAGGTCACACAGCACATAAGTAGCAACAGAGGTATGACCCCAGGTCTGCTGACCCCTGCACCCACTTTTTGACTTCTGCCTCCTCCCTCCCTCCCTCCCTCCCCTCCAGCAAGTCCCTCTGCCCAACACTTACACTGTACCAGCTCTGCATCTTCTGCAAGAGAAAGGAGTGGAATCAGAACAAGCCCCTGGATTCCCCAACTCCCACCCCTCTCCCCACCCGGCCTGGGCCTGCACCAACCTTGCTATTGCGAATGAAGTTCCGGCTGCCCAGGCTCTGGGTGCTGGGTGTCCCAGGCACCCCACCCTTCTCTGAGGAGCTATCTGACCCCTTCTCCACCATGGTGCCTAGTTCTGGCTCAGGCGGGGGTCGGCTTGGGGGCAAGAGCTGTAGCCGCTTACGGAGAGATGGGGAGCTGCTTGGCGTGCTCCGGCCAGAGTGGGGGGTGGTACTGGGGTAGGGAAAGAAGGGGTTATGGGGTAAAACAAGCTGGGGTATGGAGACAGGCCTATTTTGGGAGGCCTGCCCACCAGTCCATTGATCCCCACCCATCTATTCTACTCTACTTCCTAGCGGCATGGCCCAGAGCAGGTTCCCTAACTCTCTGTACCTCGGTTACTTCATCTGTGACCCAAGGGTGAGAAATACATGTTCTCATCTAGTTGTCTGGAGGATTAAATGAATCAATACATGCAAGAGAGCTTCTAATAGAGCCTGGCACACAGTGCACTCTCAGTATAGCTGCTATTTTTTAATTAACTTATTAGTCATTCATACAGTACTTATTGAGCAGCCACTTTCCACTCAGCTGCTTGAGCTAAAAACCTAAGCATTTTCTTTCTTGCTCCCCCTCATTGCTAATCTGTTAGCAAATCCCGCCTCCAAAATCTATTTCCTTATTTCTATTATATACTTCCCCACCTCCAGCGCCCTGGCTCTGCCTCCGGCACACCAATAGCCCCTATAATCTACTCCCCACACAGCTAGAGGGGGCCTATGAACCCGAGTCAGGTCAGGACAGGACCCTCCTGGTTGAGTTCTCACCAGGCTGCAGCTCAATTCCGCTGAAAGCAGTCCTTACCGTGGCACCCAAGGCCTAGTGTTGTCCCTGTCACCCCCCCATTCCAGCCTCTGCACTTCTATTCCCTGTACCTGCATGTCCTTCCATAGGCCCAGCATAAGCAGCTGTCTTATTCCACTCAAATACTCTTCCCCTGGTGGCCCCCCTGAAGTGGCCCCAGCCCCACCCACACTATCTAAACTCCTCCTGATCACTTATTCAGTTTGTTCATTGTCTCCTCCAGCACCCAAAACTGAACCTGGCACCTAGTGAACTCGGAATACACATTGGTATGAATAATCCAAACGCTGCCTAGAGCTGGGAGCAGCAGGTACCACTCGAGGTGCTTCCTGCCTTGGAGGATTGGACTGCTGCTGAGAGACAGCCCAGAACAAGCAGAACGCTCCTAGGACAGAATAAACACCAACGGCCACAGGGTTGTGGGGTCAGCTGGGGAACTGTAACGGGACTCGTGTCAGGACCCACTTTCATGGCCAGCTCTGCATATGATGAATGTACTCTTCCCACAACATGCTGTGCATTTGATACGATTATCACACACATACCCTTTTCACAGAGGAAGAAACTGAGGCCCAAAGCAGCAAACCACTTGTCCATTTAATGCAGAGGGGGGACTCCATCTCCCTGGGAAGGAGGTAGGAGTTCCTCAACCCCGGGGCTCCTCAAACTTCTCTTGTCTCCAAGGTTTAGCACATGCTCTTTTCCTGTTCAGACTGTCCTTTCCCTTCTTGGCCTAGCTGCTAGCAAATTCTTATGCATCCTTCAGGACTCTTGCTCCACACCTCCTCCCTCCTGGACACTGCCCCCCACAGCTCCTACCCCAGCTCTAACCACTCTGCCTATGCTTCTCTCATCCTAGCCCTGACTACTCTATGCTGTCACTGTGTGATGACAACTCCATTTCCCCCACAGATCTGTAAGCTCCCTGTTGTCTTGGTTACTGCTCTATCCCTGGGATTGCTCAAGACAGGGACCAGGATAGGCAGTCATGTCCCCTGTACCTGTGAAATGGATTTGTGGAAATAAATAAATGAATAAAATAGATGGTGACCTAAGCCACCACCACTCTTAAACTTTCAAAGCCACCTTCTCCCTAGGTCTCCCTGCTCCATCCCTCTCCCCACATATGCAGTGAGAGGGAGCCTATGAACCACAGGCAGGTCAGGGCCCTCCTCGTAAGCCCTCCCCTGCTGCACCTCACTCCAGCTGAAAGCCCAGGGCTAGTTGCTCTCATCGCCTCTCCTCTCGCTCACTCTTCCCCAGCTCCTGCCTTGACTAGTCCCTCTGCTCAAATGCCCTTTCTCCCAGATGTCTGCAGGGCTCCCTCGCCTCCTTCAGCTCAATGGACATGTCTCCAAGACACCTTCCTTCCCCTCTATTTAAAACACACTTCCTACCTCCCAACCCCCCTTCCTCTCCACCTCTTCATCTCCCCCATCCTGCCCGGAACTTGGATTCAACCAGGTATACGGCTTGCCCAATCCTCTGAGGATTGAGGCCAAAGCTGATCCGTTTGGCCACTTCCCTGGGTGACCTTGGGTAAATGTCTAAAGCTTTCTGAACGATTTTTTGTGCCTGTTTCTTCTTGAGTATAATGGGAATATAATAGTACCAACCTCACAGGCCTGTCTGCAGGACATACAGACAGACAGCCCACCACATGGAAGGCACTCTGATTTGATCATTAAGGACCGTCAGCCTGAAATGGAGTACATGGCCACTGCCACTGCCCCAGCACACCCGTGTTGAAGATGCTATGCTGACCGCGACAGGTATGGCAAGATACCTCAGCCCGACTGACCCCAAACTGCAGTCATTCACTCTCTAACTATACACACTGACCACCTGCCACGCACTAGGCACTGGACACACAGAAGTGAGCAAACCAGGTATAAACCCTGCCTGCAGGACTGGATGTTCTGTTTGGGGAACAATCAATAAGGAAACATGATAATCTCACTGACACTGGTCACACCAACAGCACCAGCAACACCTGGAAGTTTTGAGAAATGCCGATTCTGGAACCCACTACAGACTTACTGAATCAGAGATGGGATGGGCCCCAGGAGACTGATGCATGTTCAAGTTGGAGGACCACAGTGATAAAGGAGGGCTAAGTGGATGGGTGGGGTGCAGGGCACACTTAGGCTGAGCCCCCAGGATGAAAAGAGATCTGGCAAAGGACGGAGAAGACTGTTTAGGGAGCAGGAACAGTGAGCTAAGCAGGTCTTAAGAGTGAGGTGGCCAGTGGGATGGGGAAGGAGGACAGGAAGGCATAGGCCCACCCACAGGTGCTGTGGGCTCCCGGCAGGAGTTTGGATTTCACCCTAAAGGCAATGGTGAGCTATGGATGAGTCTGAAGAAAAGGTGACCATTCCTCCCCACCTCATCTTCTCCCCTCTGGTATGAACTGCAGACCCCTCCTCAACCTGCCTCAGTCTCCTGCAGAAACAGGTCAGGGGAGGGCACCTGAGGACAGGTGTAACACAGACAGACAGAGCAGGGCAGGGCCTGTGCTCCCAGATCTTGCTCCTTAGCAGGAGGAACAGGAAGTGCTCAAGGGCAGACACAGCCCTGAGGCTGCCCAACCAGGCAGCCTGCAGCAGACAGAAGGGAGGAGCCCCGAGTGGCTAGAGTACCGTTATGGGGGTGGGGACTAAGAAGAAAATGGGTTTTTGCCACTGAAGACACCTCACCTCCAGCTTCCTGGGGCT
This sequence comes from Plecotus auritus, assembly GCF_963455305.1. Lineage (NCBI taxonomy): Eukaryota > Metazoa > Chordata > Mammalia > Chiroptera > Vespertilionidae > Plecotus > Plecotus auritus. The sequence goes on along the minus strand of NC_137785.1, from coordinate 30,333,942 downwards.
AAACAGGCCCAGAGCTCCAGGCAAAGTGCATTTCTCCAGTTGCAAGAAGTCTTCCCCACACCCCCATCCAGCAATAGTACCACAGCTATGTTACAGTCACACACAGAGCCGTGAGTCCCAGCATAATTACACACAGCATTAAAGTATGCTACAGTCACAAAGTCCCAGAAGCTACACACACATACACATGTGCACACACACGAGGCTGCAGACTTACAAAAACCATAAAAAGTCCGAGATAAATCACATTCACACATACAGCTACGAGAACATCTCAGAGAAGAGTTGAAAGCAAACAACATTCCCAGTTAGAGTCGTAGTGAAAGAACAGTCACAGAGGACCCCAGCTAACACATGCACAACCTAGGGAAATTAAGTCACAGGGTCAGCTCAGCTCCCATGGTGCTCACCATATGGGAGCTCACCACCAGGCACAAAGCAAAGGCCTGCTCTTAACACGGCAAGGGACGGAGGTGTCAGCTGCTGTTGCTGACAGAGAACCCTGCCCCTGGCACAGAAGCCAAAGACTCAGAATAACGGGGCCCTAGGGGTGTGGCCCCATCTCAACAACACAGAGGCCAGGTTTGATACAATGCATGGGACATGCTTTACAAACTGTAACAGGAACAATGGCAGTTATGATTATTGTTCCAAATAGTCAAGAGTACCCGCAAGGTCTCAGGAGGGAGGGCCCCAGGCCCACTAAGAGTCACAAGGGGTCTCTTTCTCTTGCTCTTCACACACACAAAGCCCCTCCCAGCTGCATACATGGTAGGCCAGGCACATACATAAAACAATGTCACAAGCGGACACACACAGGAACTTTCACACAAAGATGGAATCTGAGGTAAATTATAGGCACAACCCCAGAGAGTCTCAGTCATACATGTGTAGCCATGCTTGGACACCCAGGTAACTGACTTTTGCACAGAGTGAATAGGGTCAGAGGTAAATTATAGGCACATTCAGAAGCAGATGGTTGGTCATAGGAGTGAGCACAGAGCCCCAGACACATATGGTCATACATTACAGTCACACACACAGTCAACTTATAGTGACACGTGAAGCCACAGATGGAATCACATGTAAATTACACACACACACACACACACACACACACACACACACACGGTCAAAGGGGATAACAGCGGCCTACACTCTAGGACACTGACACCCATACACAAACTTCCCAGACACCTACGATTATTCGGAAACACCGGGCCCAGTCAGGGTGCAGGACCCCAGCGGGGCCAGGCACGCGGTCGGCCTGCTACCTGGAAGTCCCTATCCCCCAGGAACCCCGACGAGACCCGCGACAGGACGGTGGGAGGAGGCTCAGCCCCGGAGGGGCTGCTCCCGGGCCTGCGAGCCGCCCCGCCTCCAGCCCAGTCCAAAGGCCCGGGTGAGCGTCGCCCCCCCACCCCCTCGTCTCCCAGGCAGGAGCGAGCCGGGCCGGGGCCCTCCCCGCAGGCCGCGCTCCTGCGGAATCAGCCCGGGACCCGCAGCGAGGCCCCGCCAACCTGGCGCATCGCTCCTGGGCAGGGAGCAGCCAGGCTGGAGCGCCCCGCCGTCGGCGCTCAGTCCCGTGCGCACCCAAGGACCACGAGCCCCCTCCCCACCCAGGCCGGGCCCCCGTGCCCAGGCTGCGGGACCTTGGCTCCGGCCGCACCCCCGCCCGGCCCCGGCGCCCCCGGCGACCCGCCGGTCCTTACTCGAACATGGATGCGGCGGCGGGCGCGCCCAGCCGCGGGGCAGGGCAGGGCCAGCGGCTAAGCGGGGCTGGGCCGAGCTGGGCGTCCCGGCAGCACACCCGCCTCGCCTTCCGAGGCCGCTGCCCCACCGACCCGCCACCCCGCCGCCCCGCCGCCCGCACAAAAGGGCTCAGCAGCCGCAGGCCGCCGCAGCGTCACGCACCCCCTTCCCGCCCCCGCGCGTCACGGCACCGCCCCCGGCCCGCGAGGCGGGAGGGTGGGGGCTGGCCCCGGTAGGAGGCGGGGCCTAAATATCAGGCCGCTGCGGGGGGAGCGGGGGAGGACCGAGAGCGGGGGGCGGGGAGAGGGAGACGGGGGGTTCCCGTCCGGGCCGCGGAGGGGCAGCGAGCCTCTAGGGGCCGTACGGCGAAGTAGAGACCGAGGGACTTGGGGGAGCGGGGATGGGGGGGAGCGGGGATGCGGGGGGAAGAGAGTGAGACCGAGAAATGGAGAGGCGGCTGGGACGCCGGAGATACAGAGAGAGAGCCAGAGAGAGGAAGAGAGAGAGCCAGAGAGAGGAAGAGGAGACGGAGAGCGAGAACCTAAGGAGAGAGGAGAAACACAGAGGCTGACGTGTTAAAACGAAACGCCGCCATGGCAGCTGCCTTGGCACAGGCTGCCACTCCCTCCCCTGGGCCGGAAAGGGGTCCTCAGCTCCAAGGGCGCCCCTGGCCGGGAGCTCCCCCCTCCCCCCAGGGAGGAACCTGAGAGGTGGGGCGGGGCTGCGGGTGAATGGAGATTGTGGGAAACCGAGGAGGCGGGGCGGCTGGCACTGGGGGTGGGGATCGCGGCTGCGGGAAGGGTTGACCTCAGGAGGTCCCGGCGCCGGGGCTTGGGGACCCCTTTCCGCCCCAGCGGCTGTCAGCCGAGCCGTCAGAATCCAGCCTCCCCGGCGCGGATCTGTGCCGTGACCTTGAGGTAGTCGGCCCAGTCCTGGGGACCCCACTACTTCTGTGGGGAAGGGCAGCAGCGCCCTTTCACAGATGGGGAAGCCCGGCCTCGAAGATGGAGAGTGAGTGGCCAAGTCACCCAGCCCGCAGGCTGCTGTGAGACCCACCCCTGCTCTGCGGCCATAACCCGCGCCTCTCTGCGACCGCTGCCTGAGTCTGTAGGTCCTGGACTCCTTGGCGGGACAACAGGGAATGGGAGTCCCACCTCACAGCTTCTGGCCAGAAGCACCCCGCAGAGAGAATTGCTCCACACCCCTCTACAGGACAGGCTGTTCCTTCCTCTTGGAAAACTCCATTCCCATCTCTCTCCCCAGCCTCCAAACAGCCCAACTCCACATCTCCATTTTGGTGGATGGCGGCCCCCAAACTTCAGTCTTTCCTGACTCCTCTCTTTTTCTCACACCCTCTCCAATCTCTCAGCAAACTGCGGGCTCCACCTATACAATCTATCCAGAATCTAAACTCCTCCCTTCCACCTCCCACCCTGGCCCAGCCTTCACCCTCTCCCTCGGAGAGATTGCAGCCTCCTGCTCCTGTTCCCACCCCCACAGTCAGCCCCCTACAGGCAGCCTGAGGAAGCCTGTGAACCCTGCCAGGTCTCTGAGCTCTCCTAGGGCTCCATCTCATTCCAGCTAAAAGCAAAGCCCTCACCTTGATGCCCAAGACACCACTTTGACGTTACCTGTCTCCCCTGCTCACTCCTTGTAGCCTCCCCCCCCCACCTCGCAGCCTCCCTGCTGTTCCTCTAACTCACCAGACAGGTTCATGCACCCACCCGCTCTCCAAGCCTTTGCACTTGCAGTTTCCTGTGCTTGGAAGCTCTCTCCCCCCCCCCCCCCCCCCCCCAGTTCTCCCCTCTCACCCTCAGATCTCAGAGAGACACACACCCCCACCCCTCATCGTCTCCCTCTGTCTCACTACTCTTGGCCTGTTTCTTGTTTTGAAATACTTTAACATTTTTAATTAGGGACTGTTTATTTCAAACAAGAAAAAATATAACAGTCATCTGTGTCCCCACCACCCATATATAATTGATGTGGACATTTTGCCATTTTTGCTTCAGACCCTTTCTTGTTTTTTTAAAGAAATAAATGATTAGTCACAGCCAAAGGCCCAGATCCCACCCTATTTCTCTGCCTCTGCCCTCAAGGTACATACTACCCTGGAGCTGTGCACTTTCCATCCTTTTTCCACACAGGGATGCACCTACCAGCAATATGTACATATTATAAAAAGATACACAATTAGGCTCCTACTGTATGATTTTACAACCTGCTTTCTCCATCATCAGTTTCTGAGATTTGTCCACATTGGCACACAGAGCTCTACTTCATAAACTTTAATCTTATCATGAGTTGGAGAAACCACAGTGCATATTTCTCTTCAGGGCCAGTGTAGCTCTTTCCTCTTTTCCCCTGTAGCCTTGAACCTCCCAGTTCCTGTCTCCTTGTGCCAGAACTAGTGTTCTTTTGCAAAAGTTTTGTTTAAACTTTTTTTTTTTTGCCTGTGAGCTGCAGCAGGAAATACCTTTATATTGGCTTCCCTACACACTTAGAAACATATGTGATGTCACAAAAGTTGTAAGGAACCATACTTATTCACTATGCCTCATATGCTGTGTTATTTCCAATTCTATCCTAATTCTGTTTGGGGAAAAAGTACCAATTGCAATGCACTGCATCAGTTTCATGGTCTTTGAATGGGTCATGATCCATAGTTTGAAATACACTGGGTGCTCAGCTAAGCCCAGATTTGCTTGTCCCAATGTGTACTCCCAATTGCCTGTTTTTGTTTGTGCATCTACTTAACAACTTCCAGTCAGGCTAAGACCACATTCTAATGAACTTCAGCCCTCACCAGGACAGACAGCCACAGGAAACCCACTCTTGAGCATGAGTCCCTACCTAGAAAGAGAAAAGCCCTTTCCTGCCCCACCTCCCAGGTCTCACCTGTCCAGGGGCAGACTCTCCAGGTTGGGGGTCCTCAGCAGCTGCAGGCACTGGGGTGCCTGGGTGCAGTCGGGTGACTCCCCATCACTGGATGGTGTTATCTGAATGGAGGGTGCCTCCAGGAGCCTCCAGGGCTCAGAGGCCAGGTCCTCAGCCCTGCCATCCTGTGGCTGCTGGTTCTGCCACTCGGCTGGGGGGCCAAGTGAGTCCTGGGCTCGACCCTGGATCAGAAGGGACGCCCCAGGGAGTAGGGGCAAGAGCTCAGCCATGGGAAGGGCGTTGCCTGCTTTGTTGGGGCCTTGGACAGCAGGTGTGGTCTCTGGGGGAGAAAAAGAGGTAAAGGGAACAGGTCCTGTCTAAGTTCTCCTCCCTAAAAGGGAGAGGAGCTGAGGTGCAGAGCACTATGTGGGGATCCAAGAGGTTTGAGTGGGATTCCTACCTCTGCCAGTATCCTCCCTTCATGACCCCAAGCCTCCATTTCCTCTTCTGGAAACTGAAGGTCCTGATGCTGACCTCCTAGGGTGGCTGAGCAGTGTCAGAGAGTTCTGACATATGGAGGGCCTAGCCGAGGGCCCAGCACACAGTAAGTGGTCAGTGAGTGTTTATGAAACCTGTTCAGGGCCAGGGTGTTTCTGTTTGTTTGTTTTTTGAGTATTCACCAAGGCCAAGCCCTGGGTTTTCTGTAAACTGCCACCCAGCTCCCTTCCACACACAGGACCAGGAAGGAGCCAGGCCTGAGGGGCCCCAGAGGCCTCAGGCCTGGGTAACGGCTGATCATGAGGCAGAATCCAGGATTTCCCTTCCCTGTTTGCTCAGCAATTGCCCCTCCCAAGACTAACAATGGGAGGGTGGCTGGGCTGCGGCCTCCTCAGATGAGAGGAAGCCGGGCCAGTTCCTGCGGTTTCGGCTGTGATATTGGAGGCTGCCTGGGTCTGGAGAGGTCAGATCAGTCTGTCTGTCCTTACAACAAGGGCTTCTTGGCACCCAGCTGCCAGGCAATAGGGAAGGAGGACTGTGGTTCTCAGAGAGGGTTCCCCTGGTTCACAGAAGACTCTTACAGGCCAGGCCTGGACCCCAGGGTCCTTTGCAGGCACCCCAATACCCCTACCTTACGGCTTCTACCTTCTTCTGTCTTCACGGGGTTTGGACTTCCAGGATAAGGGCAAAGAACAGGCCCTTCCCTCCCCCGGGAGTCCTGGCTGGGCCAGAGAGTCGTGACCTTGCCAATTGGAATAGCATGTCCACTGGAGTCATGTTTCCCTCTGGCCAGCAGGAGAAATGACAAAGTGGGGGTGGGGGAGTTCATTCCATAGAAGAGGCTGAAGGTAGTGCCCTTCCCTCTTGACTGTCCTGTTGAGGAAGGGGCTGTCTTCATCCTAGGCCTCTACTAATCCATCTGTTAACATAAAAACATTCAAGCCTGTAAAGAATTTTTGTGAATTTATTTGAACCAAACTGTCAACAATTGCCAGGAAGCAGAACCTCAACGGATTGCGATAATGCTCTGGAGAAGGGCGGGTTACATCTCTATGTATACATTGCAATCAAAGGGAAGAAATCTAGGTGGTTTACATGAAATCCCACCTGGTGATAGACTAGAGAGGTGGGAGAAAGCAAAGCGGCGGGGGGGGGGGGGGGGGGGGGGGCGAGTGGGGGAGAGGAACGGGGGGAGGGGAGGAACGGGGGGGCGGGGAACTCCAGGGATTGGATAAAAAGTAAAATGATAGACACATACTTAGGTGGGTACAGGAACAATTAACATGATAATGAAGGAATTTGTGGTATCTGTCCTGGTGCCCAGGCACATTAGGTTGTATCCCAAGGGGTCCAGAAAAAGGGAAGTTACAAGTTACCCAGACATTTCAAGGATATGTTATCATAGGTGCAAAAAGACAGATAGGCTCAGTTAAGGTAAAGGTTGACCTTGTCAGTGAAGATACCGGCCTAGGAGGTGACTACCCACCATAAGTTTCATTTCAGACCATCCTTTGTGGTGACTTTAGGTCTCTGAGTTTGCAAGACTGCCATGCAGGCCTCCACTGAGCTTGTCAGGTCAGCATGTGGCCCCTTCCATCCACGTGTCCGTCTGTTGCCAGCAGCCAGCCACAACCTAGCTTCTCACCCCACTGCTCTCCCAGAACTGCTCCTCCAAGCCTAAAGACCCTCCAGGTGGCCAAATCCAAATCTCACACACTTTCCACTTCTCATCTTCCTGCCCTGCTCTCAGAAGCTGGAACCTGGGAGACCATTCTGCCTTCTGGGAGGTTCTCATAGCCTCCAAAATGCCACAGGGCCTGGCTCTCCTCCCATCTCACTTTTATTCCCAGGGCTTAGGCCCAGGCACTTCTCTCTGACTTTTCATTTTTATTACATAACTAGAGGCCTGGTGCACGAAATTCGTGCACGGGGGGGAGGTCCCCTCAACCCAGCCTGCACCCTCTCCAATCCAGGACCCCTTGGGGGATGTCCAACTGCCAGTTTAGGCCCGATCGGGATTGGGCCTAAACCAGCACTAGGACATCCCCCTCACAATCCGGGACCACAGCCTCCTAACTGTTAACCTGCCTGCCTGCCTGATCACCCCTAACTGGCCCCCCTGCTGGCCTGGTTGCCCCTAACTCTCCCCCCCCCCCGCCGCCAGCCTCGTCACCCCTCACTGCCCCCCTCTGCAGGCCTGGTCGCCCCTCACTGCCCCTCTGCCAACCTGGTCACCCCACGCAGCCCTCTGTTCAGTCATTTGGTCATCCCTCACTAACCCCCCTGCCAGCCTGGTCGCCCCATGCAGCCTGTTCAGTTGTCCATTTGGTTGTTTCGGTTGCGACGGTCGCTTAGGCTTTTATATATATAATCACTGCATATTAAAGTATGTCTATACCATAGATGTGAGTTACAAAGTGTAACAGCAAAATGAACCTCATAACTCCCACCCACCCAATTTGAGAAACAAGCACACCTTGAAGTATGCCCCTCCCCCTGCCTCCCTCCAGAAGTACTCATTCATCAGCTATCATCCATCCACATTATTTTGTTTTGATTTATTTACTAGAGGCCCAGTGCACAAGTTTTGTGCACTGGGCCTCTAGTCTTATCTAATAAAAGGGTAATATGCAAATTAACCAGCACTCCGTCACAAAGATGGAAGCACCCATAGCCACAAGATGGTGGTGCCCAGTCCTCTTAGCCCCGCCGGAGTCCCCCAGTCCCGGGTGGGGGGCACTGAGAGCGGGCAGTGTGAGCAGCATGGCAGAATGCTTTCTTCGTCGCTGCAGTGATGAGGCAAGCATTCTGCACCTGGCCGTGAATGGGCCTCTGGCCAGTCTGGGGTGCGGAACACTTGCATTGTCACCCTGGCAATGAAGCAAGCGTTCCATGCCTGGCCGCAGATGGGCCTCTGGGCTGTGGAGAGCCTCTGGGCAGCGGGCATGGAGCGGCCAGCCCTGCAGAGAGCTACTGGCACACGGATTTGTGCGCAGGGCTACTAGTCCTATCTAATAAAAGAGTAATATGCAAATTAACCATCACTCCGCTACATCCACAAGCCACGCCCACAAGCCACGCCCACAAGCCAATCAGGAGCGAATATGCAAATAAACCCAACCAAGATGGCTACCGCCACAGAGAGCAGGAGGGAGCCTTGGGTTTCCCCGGCAATGGAGGAAGCCAAGCTTTCCGCCTGCCCTTGCCGGCCTAGGCCTCCACTAAAGTCTACAAAGTTTCAATGATAGAAGATACATAAACCCAAACAGAAATGGCAGCAGCCATGGAGCTGGAAAGAGCAGGAGGCTAGGGTTGCCCCCAGTGATGGAGGAAGCCAAGCTTTCTGCACACCCTGGCCGGCCCAGGCCTCCGCTTAAGGCTACAAAGTTTCAATTATAGAAGATACATAAATTCCCCCAAAAATGGCTGCTGCCACGGAGCAAGCAGAAGGCTTGGCTCCGCTCCAGGCTACAAAGTTTCAATTGTAGAAGATAAATAAACCCCAGATACCAGGGCCTCTGCTTGGGTCGCCAGAGGGCGTGGCCAGCCTGCAAACCACCACAGGCCCCTCGCCCAGGCCACCCCATGCCCCAAGGGAACCCCCACCCTGATCTGGGACACCCTTCAGGGCAAACCAGCTGGCCCCTACCCATGCACCAGGCCTCTATCCTATCTAATAAAAGAGTAATATGCAGATTGACCATCACTCCAACACACAAGATGGCTGCCCCCATGTGGTCAAAGATCCTGCCCCCATGTGGACACAAGATGGCCACCACAAGATGGCCAGCAAGGGAGGGCAGTTGGGAGGGACCAGGCCTGCAAGGGAGGGCAGTTGGGGGTGATCAAGCCTGCAGGGGAGGGCAGTTAGGGGTGACCAAGCCAGCAGAGGAGGGAAGTTGGGGGCGTCCAGGCCTGCAGGGAAAGGCAGTTGAGAGGAACCCAGGCCTGCAGGGGAAAGCAGTTGAGGGGGACCAGGCCTGTAGGGGAGGGCAGTTGGGGGTGACCAGGCCTGCAGGGGAGGGCAGTTAGGGGCAAACAGGCTGGCAGGGGAGTGGTTAGGGGGTGATCAGGCTGGCAGGCAGAAGCGGTTAGGGGTAATCAGGAAGGCAGGCAGGCGAGCAGTTGGGAGCCAGCAGTCCTGGATTGTGAGAGGGATGTCCGACTGCCCGTTTAGGCCCGATTTCACTGGGATCAGGCTTAAACGGGCAGTCGGACATCCTTCGAGGGGTCCCAGATTGGAGAGGGTGCAGGTTGGGCTGAGGAACACCCCCCTCTCCCATGCACGAATTTCGTGCACCGGGCCTCTAGTATTGTATAATATTCCACTTATGAAATAAATTGTAGATAAATACTACTATATACTTATTGATTATGTTAATGGACATTCAAAGGCTTTCCAATTTGTAATATTACTAATAGTGCTGCTATTCATTTACATGTCTCCTCTGTCACATATCAAGTATCCATTCATTCGTCTTTTCCTGTGTAAAATGCACACTGTCCTAATTAAGTAGACCTAATTATGATATATCTATATCTACATGTGCATGATTATTGCCTATCAGCTTATATTTAGGAGTGTGGCCCAGCATGAGGCTCAGCCTTTGGTTTACCAATGGAGGAGGCAGTGGAAGACTGAAATAAAAAAAGTTTTGCAGAAAAATATCAAAACTTCTATTTAGGAAAACTTGTTGGAAATGCATGTGGAACCTCCAGATGGAGAGGTTCAGCAGGCAGCTGGCCAAACAGAACAGGGCTGACCCTGGGAATCCTTAGCATGTCAATGAGGATTAGATGTCTAGCTGTCAAGATGTCGCTTATTATTTTTATTTCTCCTCCTCCTCCTCCTACTCCTCCTCCTTCATCTTCTTCAAAAACCCTTCAACATTTCATATCAACTGGTTTGGTGGTGATGAGCTCCTTTAGCTTTTTCTTGTTTGTGAAGTTCTTTATCTGATCCTCAATTCTAAATGAGAGGTTTTCTGGGTAATCTTAGTTGTAGGTCTAGAACCCACCCTTCTCTCCCTGAGCAAGATTAGTGTTTTCCAGAAACAAGGTTGATGCAAGATTCTTTCTAAGGGCTGAGTTATATGGGCACCTGGCCTTACAGTCAGTATTGTCTTCACCTTTTCTTTTTTCTTTTGTGTGTGGGGTTGTTTTTGGTTACTCTTCACCTGAGTATATATATTTTCCCATTGCTTTTTAAAGAGAGTAGAAGAAAGGGTTGGAGGAAAAAGTGGAGGAGGAGGAGGAAACTTGGCTCTTTCTGGCCCCAACTGGGATGAGGGATCAAACCTGCAATCTAGGTACGTGCCCTTGACCTGGAATCGAATGCAAGATCCTTCGGTGTGTGGGCTGAGGCTCTAACTACTGGGAACACTGACCAGGGCTTGACCTTTTCTGATGTCTGCCTTCCAGACAGATTTTTGAGTAAAACTGATGGTTGGCATTAGGGCTGTGGAGAGAAGGAAACTTATTAGAAACTAATATCTTTGGAAACACGGGAAGGGCTATTGTGTGGAAATGAAATCTCAAAACAGAACAGGGTTACTAAGAACTCCACATGAAGGTCCCTTGTTTCCTATCCTAAAAGCTCTGTGGACTGAAAACCTCCTGCTTCATTATTCCTGCCTTCCCCACATTCGAGGGAGTAGCAGGAGCATGAGATTGCCCACTGGAGTCTCTTCCCAGCGGGGCCAGCGCAGTGGGTTGAGGGGGTCCAGATTTTATACCATTTCCATAGCATTCTCCCCATGAAGAGTTGATGCAGAAAGAGTCAATGCTGACTTCCACTTTCCACTCCTCTGTGGGTATTCAGGAGAGTACAGGCTTATGACAAGTAATAAGCAATAAGGTGATATTTGCGTTCCCCAGATATTTCATGGTTTCCTGACTGTATCTACTAGTATCTGTTTCCATTGAACTGTGACTTCTGGCTTTTTTTCTCTGTATCCACGTGGGTTTGGTAAGTTGACTTCTTACCAAATCTCACCCACACTCTACATATATATGTAAGGTTTCTTACTCAAGTGTGTCTGATTTTAACAAATCCCCTCCCACACCCTCCACCTTGGAAAGTCCCAAATGTTCTGAAGTCCTCCCCTTCAGTTCCTTGTTTGCTCAATCTGAGAGTCCTTCCTCTGGGCTAGACTCAGCTTGCTTTCTACTTAACAGATGCCTCTCCAGGTACTAACTGGCTGTTCCCTCCCAGCGACCTCCTCCTTGACCTCCCAGACAGTATTCCTCGGGCCTCTGTTTCTCGTGAACTTCTGCTTTGTCTCTCCAGCATCTTGGATCCAAGTGTTGGTGCTGCTGCTCTCAGAGCAGACACCCTGTCCAAGACCATTTCCTGTCCTAAAAACTGGGGCTATCTGGGAAAGACTCTTCGTGTACCTTGAGTTCCCGAGGACTCAGCACCTTGACAAGGGCAGGAGGGATAAAGATGGATATATTTGCATTGCATCAACCAGAGGGTTAAAGACTAGGCCTTCCAAGGGTTTCTTCCTTCTCCCCAGCTTTTGTCCCAGCACCTAGTTTTCTGTTTTGCCTCCTCATTTTATATATTTTATTCTGACCTTAAAAACTGCATAGAGGGGCGCAGTCTAAGAAAGGATGGCCTGTTCTACTTCTCAAAACTTAAAGAACCACATTTTTTTTTCTTGCAAGGATGTGTCAGGAACAAATACAATATTTTCTGTAGAAAATAACTGTTTTGGAGACATTTATAATGAGAACTTCCATCCAGTATTCTGCCCAGACTGAGAACTCGTCAAGGAAGATATTGGAGGCTTCATTTCAGCAGTGATGGTGGAGAGCCTTTTGAGACACTGCAGTGATTTTCTAGGTTGTCTCCCCTCCCACTGACACACCTTGTAGGCTGCTCTTCTAGAAAATGGGAGGTAAGCCATGGACAGATGGACCCAGTCACAGCCCTCATCTTTGAAGTGTGGAAAATGTTATTACCCGCCTCAAGGGCTTTTGAGAGACTCTAATGAGATACAGTAATAGAAGTAAAATGCTTAGGCTGGGCTTGGGCGCACGGTGAGTGCCCAATTACTATTTTAGCTATTACATGTTCTAGGGGCCAGGGGAAGAGTATGTAAATAAGTATCCATGGATCATGATTTCAATAACCACACTGTACAAGATGGTGGAAATTAGATGCTGCAAAAATAGAGGTAGGACAAACATAAAAATTCTGGAATGCTTGTCATGTCCCATGTTGGTTTTGTTTAGCATTGGGTGTTTTTACACACCACTTACTAAGCAAATTCTTTTCTTTTTAATCTTTATTATTGAGAGTGTCCCCCTTTACGCCCCCCCCCCATTGTCCTCCTCCACCCAGTTCCCACCCCACCCCAGGCCTTCCCCACCCTACTGTCTATGTCCATAGGTAAGATCTTTGGTTAATCTCTTTGGGACCCCTGATCCCTCATCCCTCTGAGATTGTCAGTCTGTTCCGTGCTTCCATGCCTCTGATTCTATTTTATTCACCAGTTTATTTTGTTCATTAGATTTCTTGTTTGTTTATTTTGATTTTTATATTCAATTGTTATTAGATATGTATTAGTTGCCATTTTATTGTTCATATTAGAGGCCTTGTGCACAAAATTCGTGCATGGGGGGGTGTCTCCTCAGCCCAACCTGCACCCTCTCACAATCCGGTACCACTAGCTCCTAACTGCTCACCTGCCTGCCTGCCTGATCGCCCCTAACTGCCCTGCCTGACAGCCTGGTTGCCCCTTACTGCCCCCCCTGTCGGCCTGGTTGCCCCCAACTGCCCCCCTCTGCCAGCCTGGTCACCCCTAACTGCCCCCCCCCCGCCACCCTGGTCACCCCACGCAGCCTGCTGTTCAGTCGTTTGGTTGTCCCTCACTAACCCCCCTGCTGGCCTTGTCACCCCACGCAGCCTGCTGTCTGGTTGTTATTGTTACTTTGACAGCGTCCCGGACAATTTGCATATTCCTCTATTATTATTTTTATTTCTCCTCCTCCTCCTCCTACTCCTCCTCCTTCATCTTCTTCAAAAACCCTTCAACATTTCATATCAACTGGTTTGGTGGTGATGAGCTCCTTTAGCTTTTTCTTGTTTGTGAAGTTCTTTATCTGATCCTCAATTCTAAATGAGAGGTTTTCTGGGTAATCTTAGTTGTAGGTCCTTACTATTCATCACTTTGAATATTTTTTGCCACTCTCTACAAAGTTTCTGTTTAGAAATCAGCTGACAGTCATATGGGCACCCCCCTGTAGGTAACTGACTGCTTTTCTCTTGCTGCTTTTAAGATTCTCTCCTTGTCTTTAGTCTTTGGCATTTTAATTATGATGTGTCTTGGTGTGGGCCTCTTTGGGTTCCTCTTGTTTGGGACTCTCTGTGCTTCCTGGACTTGTAAGTCTATTTCTTTCACCAGGTAGTGGAAGTTTTCTGTCATTCTTTCTTCAAATAGGTTTTCAATATCTTACCCTCTCTCTCTATCTTCCCCTTCTGGCATTCTCATAATGCAAATGTTGGTACACTTGAAGTTGTCCCAGAGGCTCCTTACACTATCTTCATATTTTTGGATTCTTTTTTCTTTTTGCTTTTCATCCTCATATTCTAAATTGTTGATTTGATTCTTAGAATCTTCTACTCTACTGTTGTAAATTGTTCTTTATTTCAGTTCGCGTATGCTTAATTTCTGACTGGTCCTTTCTCATGTCTTTGACATTCTCACTAAGATCCTTGAAAGTCTCGTGGAGATCTTTGAGCAACCTTATAACCATACGTTTAAACTCAATGTATCCTGTAGTTTTCTTGCTTTCATTTCTTTCATTTGTGACATGTTTCTTTGTCTTTGCATTTTGGCTTCTCCCCTGTGTTTGTTTCTCTGAATTAGGTAGAGTTGTTATGTCTCCTGGAATTGGTAGAGTGGCCTTGTGTAGTAGGTGTCCAATAGGGCCCAGTGGCCTAGCCTCCCCAGTCACCTGAGCTGGGCACTCTAGATGTGCCCCTGTGTGGGCTGTGAGCACAGTCTTGTAGTTGAGCCTTAACTGCTCTTGATGTCTCTGGGAGGAGTTGACCTCCAAGGCCATTGGCTGTGAGGACCAGTTGCAACTACAGTGGGAGAGCTACTGTGCAGGAGGTGAGGCATAGCTATAAAGCAAGGCAGACTGGTGCTATTTCTGGGATTGGGAACTTTTATTGGTAGGTTTGGGGCATGCTAACACCAGCTGCAGCTTGTTTGAGAGATTTTAGCAAAGTCTGAAGCCTGAGTCAGAACAGGACATTCATATGGAAAAGTTGCTGCAAACAGCTTGGGTGGGGCTGCAAATTGGATGGGGCAGGGTCTCAGGAAATCTCCTGGGTGAAGCAAATAGTGTGCTCCAGGCTTATGGAGACTCATATATGGCTGCCAGTCAACCCTGTAACAAAGGAGGTCCCAGCACAGGAACAATTACCCTTGTGAGCACCTCTGTCTGGAAGAAAGCTGCCCTGAGTTCCTACCCCAATGCCAGACAATCCAGTTCCTCCTCATGTCTGGGTTCCCCCAGAACTGGAGCTCAGAAGAAGCAGGTCCATGTAAGTTTGTGTACAGACCCTTTAAGAGGAATGCCTGCATCTCCAGCAGCCTCTGTGTCTCTCAGTCACAATCCTCACTGGTTTTTATAGCCTGTAGTTGTGAGGACTTCTCTTCCCAGCTCTGGAACCCTAGGCTAGGGGCCTGGTATGGGACTGGGACCCCTTGCCCCTCACGAGTGGCCTCCACAACCAAGATATCCCTCCAGATTTAAAAAACAGCACACGTGGGTGTCAGACCAGTTCATTCCACACCTCTGCCCCTCCTACTAGTCTCAATGTGCTTTCCTCTTTACTTCTCTAGTTATAGGACTTCCATTCATCCAGCTTTCAGGTGGTTCTTGATGTGGTTGTGGGAGGCAGTGAGTATAGGCATTTATCTATGCCGTTATATTGGTTATCTTATTATTATTATTTTGACAGACAACTGTTTTGTTTTTATTTCATAATCATAAACTTAACTCTGCAATCCAGCTAGACTGGGAAGGGGTAAGGAAATTATGGAACCCAATAAACTGGCAAGAGCACAAAGATTATGGAACATTCCAAGCAAATTGGGGTGAAGGGGCGCTCTCCTGAGCTACAGAAGGAATGGTCTGGTGGGAAAGATAAAACACAAGTCAAATTTATTAGAGTTGTCCAAGTCAGCAATGGTGATCTTCTTGCTGGTCTTGCCATTCCTGGACCCAAAGCGCTCCATGGCCGTCATAATATGCATGCCTTCTGTCACCTGGCGAAGACCACATGCTTGCCATCCATCCACTTGGTCTTGGCAGTGCAGATGAAAAACTGGGAGCCGTTTGTGTTAGGCCCAGAATTTGCCATGGACAGGATGCCAGGGCCTGTATGTTTCAGGATGAAGTTCTCATCCTCAAATTTCTCCCCATAGATGGACTTGCCGCCTGTGCCATTATGGCGTGTGAAGTCACCACCTGGCACATAAATCCCGGCATAATTCTGTGAAAGCAGGAACTTTTATAACCAAATCCTCTCTCCCCAGTGCTCAGAGCACAGAATTTTTCTGCTGTCTTTGGAACTTTGTCTGCAAACAGCTCGAAGGAGACGCGGCCCAAGGGCTCGCTGTCGACGGTGATGTTGAAGAACACGGTGGGGTTCACCATGGCTGGTCACGGGCGGCTTCGGGGCAGCGGCATCTGCAAAGCCGGTTCTCTTATTATTATTAAGCAAATTCTTAAAATGAGAAGGTGATGCATGCTTGCTTGCAAAGAGACCAAAGAAGGGAGGAACTGGAAAGATTTCATTTGGCTCCACAGTCAGGCCTGTGAGGAGGACACTCCTCCAAACAGAATAGCTTTGATCTGGCTAAAATTTCTTCTGTTGTATGTATTGGTATAATGCATATTTTTTACTTTTATTTTAAAATATTTAAAAAATTTTAAGTATGGCTAATTTTATAGGAAACAACTAGCCTTGCCCTGCAAACCTGAGAAAAGAAAGGGAAGGAGTAGGGGAACTGGCCACACAGGCCCCTTAGGAACAGACACCCCGGCTGAGGGTTTGATCCAGATTGGGGTGCATTATCCCTGGTCCAGGTGCGTGAGGGAGGCAAAACAATTGATATTTCACTCTCACATATCTTTCTCCTCAAATCAATAAAAGCATGTCCTCAGGTGAGGATTTAAAAAAAAAAAAAGGAAAAGAATTTAGCTTTGCAGAAAGGAACAATATCTCAGAGAAAATATAAGCTGTAAGGTGGAATAATGAACAATAAAAGTGATGAATGTGTGGGTGGAACTAAATGAACAGTCAAAGAATAAAACAACACATTTTTGTTTTTTCAGGTTAAAAAAACAGTCTAGAACTAAAATACATGATAATGTAGACGAGAAAGGGGCACATACTAAACCTGACAAGCTCAGGGAAGACCTGCATGGCGGGCCTTACAAACTCAGGGACTGAAAGTAACCGTATGGGATGGTCTGAACATACGAATTCTTAACAGTGGGTCATGGCAGGTAGTCATGTCTTAGGCCTGCAGCTTCCTTGACAAAGGTGACTCTTTACCTAAGTGAGCTGTCCATTATTTGTTGTTGTTTTTGTTTGTTTGTTTGTTTGTTTGCATCAAAGATAACATACCTTTGAAATGTCAGAGCAATCTTCTTTTCCAGACCGCTCAGGGCACAACCTCTGTTCTTCATTATCTCGTTCCCTGCATACCATCTCTGTGTTGTAAACGTTAATTAGTAACTATCTGATACCCATCAATGTAAAAGAAGCATGCCTCTCTCCATTTTACTCTTTATCCAGTCTGAGAGATTTCCCACTTTACTTTTAACCACCTCCCTAATCTACCACCAATGGATTTCATGTAACCTCCTTATATCTTCTCCTTTTATTCTAATGTATAAAAGAAGTTGCAAAATTGCCATTCTGCAGAGTATTTTCTCAATTTGTGGAGCTTTTTCTTCCTGGCAATTGTTGTCAGTTTGGCTCAAATAAACTCATAAAAATTATCTACAGGTTTGGATGTTTCTTACATCGACAATAATAGTGGCCTAAAAGTCAGGATGGATGACTGGAACTGGTGTTCTAAAGTCCTTGTGTTGTTCAAGGAGAATAAAGATACTGATAAGAAACTTCAATACATTACACATGCATCTAAAATAGAAAGAATGTATAACATCTAAATTAGTAATGGGACAAAAATGAAAAAGGAAAACTCTCAATCCAAAATAAGGTGCAACAGATAAGAAGCATGAAAAAGTGGGATAAAGAGAAACTGCACAAAATATTGTGGCTGAAATATAACAAGCAGATCCATAATTATAATGCAAGTAAAAAGACTAATAGCTCTAGTTAAAAGACAAGCAGCCAAAGTAGATACAGAAAATATCTAGCTACATGCTGTTACCAGACAAACTGACATGTAAGGATAAAGAAAGGTTGAAAATAAAGTGGTGAAAAAAGATTTAACAGGAAAATACTAACAAAAGAAAAGTAGTGTAGCTATAATATTGGACAAAAACATTTTTAAAGGTAAAGACAGCCACAACTTAACAATATAAAAGTTTAGTTCACTAGGAAAATACAACAGTTCTAAGCTTGGATGCACTAATGAACAAATTGTACCCAATAAGGAAAGAGTATTTTAAGCACATATGGAATATTTACAAAATTTCATCACAGTCTAGGACAGTGGTCGGCAAGCTGCGGTTCGCGAGCCACATGTGGCTCTGTTGACTAATGAGTTTGCCGACCACTGACCTAGACTCTCGATTCCAATAATTACAGGCTGTTGTTGTTCCTTGTGATTAAGCCCCTATCATAAAGATAGTGTCAATGCAACGTTAATGATAAACAAATGCAATCTCTGATCACAATAAAATTAAATCAGAAATCAATAACAAAAATATAACTAGAAAAATTCAGATATGCGATGTCCAAAAATATATGCACACACTTTGAATAATTATAAAGACAGTGTTTATTAAAATACATTTCATTTTCAAAATTGAGCTATCAGCTGTTAAAGTGTGCATACATTTTTTGGGGACATGCTGTATTTGAAAATTAGGAAACACATTTCTAAATAACTCATGAGTCCAAAAAGATATTATAGTAGAAACTAGATAATATATGGAACTAAAAATAATTAAAATGCCACATATAAAAATTTGAAGGAAAGTGATAGCATTAAGTGCTATTTAATGAAGTAAGTATCCAAATTAGAAAGGTAGAAAGAGAGAGGAGAAGAACCAAGATGGTGGAATAGGTAAGCACCTGTACGTGCTGCCTCCCACAACCACATCAAAGTTACAATGAAACTATTAAAAAAAAAAAGGTGGCAGAGTAGGAGGATGCTGCACGGACATGCTCCCAGGGACAAGCTGGAATTACAGCTGAAATACGGAAAGGCTTCCTGAATAATCAATGGAAAACTCACAGGAAAGACCCTGATACCCAAGGACTGAAGGTGGAGACCGCTTAGAGACTGATAGGAGGGGCAGTGGTGTGAAAGAGCTGGCCAGGCACCCACAGATGGCAACTGAAGTCCCAGAGAGATATCTCAGCTGTGGGGAGTGCCACTGAGAACTCTGAAATCTAATCCTGAAGCTGGGCTCCCCAACAGAGAGCACCAAAACTGAGGAGGGTACCCACATGACATCTGGCTGTGAAAAGCAGTGGGGTGCTGTCTGCCAGGGAGTGACAGTTGAAGTTCGGGCACCCACTTGAAGGGCCAATGCACAAAAATTCCCAGTGAAGCCACTCACTTTGTGCTTTGGCAGAGGGAGGGTGAAGTGGACTGGAGCTGTGAGAGCAGAACCCAGGACTGGGGACTCAGCAGGGATAGAGTGCAGAAGGCAGACACCCCAAGTTTCCTGGGCTGAGTCAGTTCCTCACGCAGCAGTGGACATCTTTCCCACATAGACGTCTACCTTGCCCTGGGGGGAAGACACACCCTATTGGAAAACACCTTGTCTTGAGGCCACTTAAGAGATTAAAAGTAACAATTAGCCTCCAGGCAGAAGCAACTGCCCCACCCTGTTGAAAAAACTCTTGCCACACCTAAAGACAATTGCCTGGGGGCAATTAAAGTCGGAATCTTATTAATCTGAGACAGAGGCGGTCTCTGGAGGCTTTGAGTCTTTGCCTAATCCAATTAGACAGAAACAGCCTTTAACATTGTCCTGCACTAGAGATTGAGAGGTTTAGAGAACATACCTAATACATAGTCACAAACCCAAACAGACAACCAAAATGGGGAAACAAAGAAACAACCACCAAATGAAAGAACTAGAGGCTTCTCCAGAAGAAGAGATAAATGAAGCAGAGATAAGAAATTTATGTGAAACAGAGTTCAGAGTAATGATGTTAAAAATGCTCAACAGTATGAAAAAAAGATATAGTAACTATGAAAAAAGAACAGTCTGAGATAAAGAACAACATATCACAAATAAAGAACACATTGGAAGGAATACACAGCAGATTAGGGGAAGCTGAAGATCGAATCAGTAAATTAGAAGATAGAGTTGAAAATATCACTCAATTAGAGAACCAAAAAGAAAAAACAATTTAAAAACAGGAGACCAGCTTAAGGGAGCTGTGGGACAATGTGAAACGTAACAATATTAGAATAGTAGCTGTGCCAGAAGAGGGAGAAAGGAATAGAGAAGACGTTTGAAGAAATAATGGTAGAAAACTTCCCTAACCAGGTAAAGGGAAAAGTTGCACAAGTTCAGGAGGCACAGAGAGCCCCAAACAAGAAGAACCCAAACAAACCCACGCCCAGACACATCATAATTAAAATGCTAAAAATTAAAGACAAAGAGAGAAACTTAAAGGCAGCAAGAGAAAAGAAAACTGTTACCTACAAAAAAGTTCCCATAAGGCTGACACCTGATTTCTCATCAGAAACTCTACAGGCCAGAAGGGAATGGCATGAAGTACTCAAGGTAATGGAAAGCAAAAATCTGAGACCAAGATTACTATATCCAGCAAGGCTATCATTCAAAATAGATGGTCAAATAAAGAGCTTCCCAGACAAAAAAAAGCTAAAGGAGTTCATCACCACCAAGCCAGCATTATAAGACATGCTAAAGGGATTGCTGAGAAGAAGAAACAGAGAGAGAAACCTAGCCATACAGAATTAAAATAGCTATAAATAAGTACCTCTCAATAATAACCCTAAATGTAAATGGGTTAAATGCTCCAATCAAAAGGTATAGGGTATCTGAATGGATACAAAAACATGACCCAACTACATGCTGTCTACAAGAGACCCACCTCAAAACAAAAGACACACACAGGATGAAAGTAAAGGGATGGAAAAAAAATTTTGTGCAAAAGGTAAAGAAAAAAAAAGCTGGAGTAGCAATACTCATATCCGACAAAATAGACTTTAAAATGAAGGCCATCACAAGAGACAACAAAAGTCACTACATAATACTAAAGGGACCAATCCAACAAGAGGATATAACTCTGATAAACATTTATGCACCCAATATAGGTGCACCTAAATATATATATATATATATATATATATATATATATATATATATATATATATATATATATATTTAAACTTCTAGAGGACTTTAACAGAGAGACTGACAACAATATAGCCATAGTAGGGGACTTTAACACCCTTCTGACTTCACTGGACAGATCTTCCAGGAAACAGAGACTCTAAAGAACACACTGGATCAAATGGATTTAATAGACGTTTATAGAACATTTCACCCCAACTCAGCAGAATATACATTCTTCTCAAGTGCACATGGATCATTCACAAAAGTATGGAGTTTCTTTAAAAAAAAAAAATTGGAACTCCCATTTGACCCAACAATCCCACTTCTAGGAATATATCCCAAGTAATCAGAAACACCAATCAGAAAGGATATATGCACCCCTATGTTCATAGCAGCACAATTTACAATAGCTAAGACTTGGAAACAACCTAAGCGCCCATCAGCAGATGAGTGGATTAGAAAACTGTGGTACATCTACACAATGGAATATTACACTGCAGTAAAAAAGAAGGAATTCTTACCAATTGCAACAGCTTGGATGGACCTGGAGAGCATCATGCAAAGCAAAATAAACCAGTCAGAGAAATATAAATATCATAATGAACAACATAAACTGATGATCAAAAATAGAGCCAGAGGGGGGGAAATATAGTAACTAGAATATAATAGAAGTAATCCTGTTATTTGCAGATTTTTAGTATTTCCTACAACTTTTGTGATACCATATTATATTAGTACAGTTTTGGTAAATCCTTTTACTCTTGAATTATTAATGTTTATTGCATGTAATATTATTATATTTAAGATCATTTTTCTTGAAAAAAATATAATTAAACTATAGAACAAGCATCATTCAGAACCACTTGAAAGCTGGCTGAATGGAAGTCCTAAAACTAAAGAAGCAAAGAGGGAAGCATATTGAGACTAGTGCAGAGGCATGGAACTGGCTGGTCTGATAACCATGTGTGCTTTTTTTTTTTTTTTTTTTTTTTAATCTGGAGGGATATCTTGGCTGTGGAGGCCATCTGTGAGGAGCAAGGGGTCCCAGCCCCACACCAGACCCCCAGTCCAGGGTTCCAGAGGTATGGGCTATAAAAACCAGCAGGGATTGTGGCTGAGTTACACAATAGGGAGGCTGCTGGAGACCCAGGTGTTCTTCTTAAAGGGCTGGCACATGAACTTACTCAGACTTGATCACTCTGATCTCCAGCACTGGGTGGCTTAGGGGGACTCAGATACATATAGGGAGGAATTGAATTATCTGGCATCAGGGAAGGAACTCAGGGGCAGATTTCTCGCAGACAGGGGTGCTTACAGGGGTCATTATTCCTGTGCTGGGACCTCCCCTGTTATAGGGTTCACTGGAAGCCATATATGAGTCTCCATTAGCCTGGATCATACTGTTTGCTCTGCCCTACTGAATCCCTGAGACCTTGTCCCACCTAATTTGCAGCCCACCCAAGCTCTTTGCAGCACCTTTTCCACATGAAAGTCCTGTCCTGGCTCAGGCTTCAGACTCTGCTAAAATCTCTCAAACAAGCATCAGCTGGTGTCAGCATGCTTATCAATGAAAGGCCCAAGACCCAGCACTAGCACAAGCCTGCCTTGCTTCACACCTGGGCCTCACCTAATCACTTCCATGCCCAATATAAATAGCAACCATCTGCAGAATTCTCTGTAGCTCCTGCAGGATGGCCCCAGGCAGTGACTGACTTTGTACCTCTCAGAAGGCCCCATAGCCAGTGTCCCTGGTGGTCAGCTTCAGACCATACCAGATTACAACTCTACACATCCACAAACAACACACTCAAGGGACAAACTCAGTGAGCACCAAAGCCCCACTGAAGCAAGTCCTGCTCCATAGGGCTATTTCTTGCACTGCAGCTCTTCTAGTGTAGTCACAGGTGGTCCTCACAGCCATTGGCCTAAAGGTCAGCTCTTCCCAATGACATCAACAGCAATCAAGGCTCAACTACATGACTGTGCACACAGCCCACACAGGGGCACACCTAGAGTGCCCACCTCAGGTGACTGGGAAGCTAAGCCATTGGGCCCTAGAGGACACCTACTATACAAGGCCACTCTACCAATTCCAGGAGACATACCAGCTCTACCTAATACATAGAAACAAACACAGGGAAGCAGCCAAAATGTGGAGGCAAATAAACATGTCACAAATGAAAGAAATAGAAGCAAGCAAACTATAGGATACAGAAGTCAAAACTATGGTTATAATGTTGCTCAAGGATCTTCATGAGAGCTTCAAGGGACTTATGAGATTTTCAAGGATCTTATTGAGGATGTCAAAGATCAGTCAGAAATTAAGCATACACTAACTGAAATAAAGAACAATTTACAGGGATTCAACAGTAGAGGATTCTGAGAATCAGATCAACAATTTGGAATATGAGGAAGCAAAAAACACCCAATCAGAAGAGCAAAAAGAATCCAAAAGTATGAAGATAGTGTAAGGAGCCTCTGGGACAACTACAAGTGTACCAACATTTGTATTATGGGGGTTCCAGAAGGAAAAGAGAGAGAGCAAGATATTGAAACCTATTTGAAGAAATAATGACAGAAAACTTCACTACCTGGTGAAAGAAACAGACTTACAAGTCTAGGAAGCACAGAGAGTCCCAAACAAAAGGAACCCAAAGAGGCCCACACCAAGACACATCATAATTAAATGCCAAGGACTAAAGACAAAGAGAGAATCTTAAAAGCAGCAAGAAAAAAACAGTTACTTACCTACAAGGGAGCACCCATACAACTGTCAGCTGATTTCTAAACAGAAACTTTGTAGGGAGTGGCAAAAAATATTCAAAGTGATGAATAGTAAGGACCTACAACTAAGATTACTCTAACCAGAAAAGCTCTCATTTAGAATTGAGGGTCAGATAAAGAACTTCACAAACAAGAAAAAGCTAATGGAATTCAACATCATCAAAACAGTATTACATGAAATGTTATGAGTATTTTTAAGAAGAGGAAGATGAAGAAGAAAAAAAGATTAAAAAAATATGAACAATAAAATGGCAACTAATATATATCTATCAACAATCTATACTAATAAAAGGGTAATATGCTAATTAGACCAGACATCTTCCAGATGTCCTTCTGGACAAAACCATGGTGGTTAGTGAGGGATGACCAAAAGACTGAACAGCAGGCTGCGTGGGGCGACCAGATCGGCAGGGGGGGGGGCAATTGGGGGTGACCAGGCCAGTGGGGGGGGCAGTTGGGGGCAACCAGGCCGGCAGGGAGGGTGCAGTTGGGGGCGATCAGGCTGGCACACAGAGGCAGTGAGGGGCGATCAAACCAGCGGGGGTGAGGGCAGTTAGGAGCTACCAGGCAGGCAGGCAGGTGAGCAATTAAGAGCCAGCAGTCCAGGATCATGAGAGGGATTTCTGACTCCCAGGATCAGGCCTAAACAGGCAGCCGGACATCCCCCAAGGGGTCCCGGATTGGAGAGGGTGCAGGCTGGGCCGAGGGGACCCCCCCATGCACAAATTTTGTGCACTGGGCCTCTAGTTGAATATAAATATCAAAATAAACAAACAAGAAATCTAATGAACAAAATAAACTGGTGAATAAAATAGAATCAGAGGCATGGAATCATGGAACTGACTGATGAATCTCAGAGGGAAGAGGTGTGGGATAGGGGTGAGAAGAGATTAATTAAAGATCTTATATGCATATACATATTACCTATGGATATAGACAATAGGGCGGTGAATGCCTGGGGTGGGGTGGGAACCAGGTGAAGGGGGGCAAATAGGGGAAAAAGAGGGACATTGTAATACTCTCAACAACAAAGAATTTTTTAAAAAAAGAAATATAGAAAGAGATAAGAGAATGTAAGGAAGAAAATAATAAAGACAAGAGCAGAAAATAATGAAGTAGAAAACAAAGATACGATAACGATTGGAAAAGCCACAAGTTAGTCTCTATCTACCTATCTATCTATCTATCTATCTATCTATCTATCTATCTATCTATCTCCTATCTAATAAAAGAGTAATATGCAAATTGACCATCACTACAACACACAAGATGGCTGCCCCTATGTGGTCAAAGATGGCTGCCCCCATGTGGACACAAGATGGCCACCACAAGATGGCCAGCAGGGGAGGGCAGTTGGAAGGGAGCAGGCCTCCAAGGAAGGGCAGTTGGGGGGGACCCAGGCCTGCAGGGAAGAGAAGTTGGGGGGGGGGGGACCAGGCCTGAGGGGAGGGCAGTTAGGGGTGACCAGGCCTGCAGGGGAGGGCAGTTAGGGGTGACCAGGCCTGCAGGGGAGGGCAGTTAGAGGCAATCAGGCTGGCAGGGGAGCAGTTAGGCCTTAATCAGGCTGGCAGGGGAATGGTTAGGGGGTGATCAGGCTGGCAGGCAGAAGCGGTTAGGGGCAATCAGGAAGGCAGGCAGGCGAGCAGTTGGGAGCCAGCAGTCCTGGATTGTGAGAGAGATGTCCGACTGCCCGTTTAGGCCCAATCCTACGGGCAGTCGGACATCCCTCGAGGGGTCCCAGATTGGAGAGGGTGCAGGCTGGGCTGAGGGACACACACCCCCATGTACGAATTTCGTGCACCGGGCCTCTAGTGTGTGTGTGTGTCTGTGTGTATATCTCCTATCTAATAAAGAGGGAATATGCTAATTGACCCTCACACCGTCTCAAACATGGCGGCGCCCACAGACAATAAGGAGGAAATATGCTAATTGACTGCCCTGCCCTCAAAGATGGCAGCTAATTGACTGCCCCATCCTCAAAGATGGCGGCACCCATAGCCACAAGATGGCAGCACCCACACCCCTCAGCCCTGCTGGGGCAGTAGGTGCACCTGCCTCCGGAGTCCCCCAGTCTCCTCAGCCCCCCAGCTGCCTAGGGCCTGCCCGAGGCACAGGCAAGCCTTGGATGGCAGCTGTCGATCAGGGGGCAGGGCCAACCAGTGGGTGGCACCAGGCTGCCAGTCTAGGTGAGTGCCAGTGGGGGCCTCCCGATCGCCCCACCCACCAGTCACCCCACAGATCGGCCCTGATTGCCAGCCAGGCCTAGGGACCCTACCCTATATATTGGGAACAGTCCCTTAGATTTAAAAATTAAATCCTGGCAAGGCTACTCTAACACTGAAAAAACAGGATGATGCAGCAATGACATGCATGGACTCTGGCTTGCACATTTTGTGATCATCCCTGAGTCTGACACATATAACTGTGTGACAAAGCCAATTACTTAACTTCTCTGCTTCTCTTTTTCCACCCATAAGATGGGGAAAATGGTATTACTGCCTCAGAAGGATCATGTTATGTACTACTTTTTATAATCAGGGCAAAAAAATGTAGCTGCCCATACAATAGCACGATGCCTTTCACCTGTATGAAAAGTATGGTCACTGGTGCATGCAGCGTCCCAGATTGCAAGAGGGATATCTGACTGCTAATCGGGCCTAAACCAGCAGTCAGACATCCCCGAGAGCGCAGGCCAGGCTGAGGGACCCCCCGTCTCTGAGCACGAATTTCATGCACCGGGCCTCTAGTACAAAATATAAATGGTCATATAGCAAATAAATCAAAAAGTTGAATTACTCATTAAAAATCTTGCTCCCTGCATTCTCCCATCAGATCATACATACAAAAACATGGGGTAAAAAAAGATAACTGCTTGTTGAATTATTTCAGCCTTTCTATTAAAATTTCTATCAAAATTAAAATGGAAAAAGTCTGCATTTATTAGGCCCAATAATTTTTATTCTAAGAATCCAAGTGATGAAAATGCCTAATCATTTTTGTACAGGGATGTTCAATGCAGCATAGTTTGCAATGGAGACAAAGGAAAAAGGCATTTTATATGATACTAGGGGTGCACCTTGAAAGGAACTGTGGGCTGCAAGGCTGCAGTGGGCACAGGGGTGGGTCTTGGCCCATCCTTGTGCCCCCACCTGGCCCCTCCAGCCACGGGCCCCAGTTCCCTGTCTGCCAGCAGACCCGCTCCCACCACTGCTGCTCCCATGGGCTGATGGCGCCAGCCCCGCTTGCACCCGCTGATGGCATGGAGCGATAGGGGCTGGTACCAACAATGGGTGGGAGTGGGGCTGGAGCCATAAGCGGGTATGAGTGGCAGCTGCTGCCCTGATTACCCCTCAGGAGCAGGGGGAGGTGGAGAAACCCTCAGGGGCAATCGGGGCTGGAAGCCAACATTCGCACCCGCTGACGGTGCCAAGCAATCGGGAATGGCGCTGGGCACCAGCAGCGGGTGCAAGTGGTGGTTCCAGGGCTGGCAGCAGGTGTGAGTGGGCTGTCACCGGCAGCGGGTGTGAGAGGCAGCTGCCAGCCCAAATCACCCATCAGGAGCAGGGGGAGGTGAGAAGCCCTGAGGAGCAATCAGGGCTGGCGAGTGTGAGCGGGGCTGGCACCAGCAGTAGGTGCGAGTGCCAGGTGGGACCACGGTGTGCAGGAGCAAAGAATTTTCACTAACCACCAGAGGCTTGCCCTGATAACAGCAACCAGCAACCTGCCATGGTCTGGAGCCCCTGCTCACCTACTCCACCATCTGGCCACGGCCAATGCCCGCCATGTTCCACGCTCTGTCGCCTGCTGCCAACATCCACAGTATTCTGCAAGCGCCCCCTGGTAGTCAGCACACGTCATAGTGACCAGTTGTTTGGTTTTCCTGCCATTTGGTCTATTTGCATATTAGGGTTTTATATATATAGATGATTTAATAGGACATTATAATTAACTAGAGGCCCGGTGCACGAAATTCGTGCACGGGAGGGGGGTGTCCCTCAGTGCAGCCTGCACCCTCTGCAATCTGGGACCCCTTGAGGGATGTCCAACTGCCTGTTTAGGCCCAATTCCTCTCACAATCCAGGACTGCTGGCTCCCAACCACTCGCCTGACTGCCTGCCTACTTGCCCCTAACTGCTTCTGCCTGCCAGCCTGATCACCCCCAACTACTCCCCTGCCAGCCTGATCGATGCCTAACTGCTCCCCTGATGGCCCGATTGCCCCTAACTGCCCTCCCCTGCTTGCCTGGTCACCCCTAACTGCCCTCCCTTACCAGCCTGGTTGCCCCTAACTGCCCTCCCCTGCTGACTTGGTCGCCCCCAACTGCCCTCCCGTGCAGGCCGGCTCCCCCCCCCAACTGCCCTTTCCTGCAGGGCTGGTCATCCCTAATTGCCCTCCCCTGCTGGCCTGATCGCCCACAACTGCCCTCCTCTGCCAGCCATCTTGTGTCCATATGGGGGCGGCCATCTTGTGTGTTGGAGTGGTGGTCAATTTGCATATTACTTTTTTATTATATACGACTAGGGGCTCAGTGCATGAATTCATGCACCAGTGGGGTCCCTCGGCCTGGCCTGTGGAATCAGGCTGAAACTGGCTCTCTGACATCCCCTGAGGGGTCCTGGATTGCAAGAGAGTGCAGGCCAGGCTGAGGGACCCCACCGATGCATGATCAGGGCTGCGGAGGGACAGGGGAGGTTGGCCAGCCAGGGAGGTTGGCCAGCCAGGGCGTGTCCAGCCCATCTCATTCAGTCCCAATTGGCTGGATCCCAGCAGCAAGTTCACCTACTTGTCAGAGCATATTCCCCCTGGTGGTCAGTGCATGTCAAAGCAACTGGTCGACTGATCAACTGTCTGCCCCCCTGGTGGTCAGTGTACATCATAGCCAGCAGTTGAGCAGCCTTAGTATATCATTAGCATATAATGCTTTGGTTGGTTGAACGGCCGACTAGATGACCAGACACATAGCATATTAGGCTTTTATTATATAGGATTGTTCTACTTTTTCTATTATCAATATGCCTGAATAAAAGTGCTAAGCTAATGTTTCAAAAACTTACTTGTAATGTCCGTAGGGCCATCGTCAGCAAACTGCGGCTTGCGAGCCACATGGGGCTCTTTGGCCCCTTGAGTGTGGCTCTTCCACAAAATACCATGGCCTGGGCAAGTCTATTTTGAAGAAGTGGCGTTAGAAGAAGTTTAAGTTTAAAAAATTTGGCTCTCAAAAGAAATTTGAATCATTGTACTGATGATATTTGGCTCTGTTGACTAATGAGTTTGCCAACCACTGCCTTAGGGCATTGTAAATACTTAATAAACAAGAGTGCAATTAATGTATTTTAAAAAACTAGTAACAAAAAACGGGATGCATTTTATTATATACTAGAGGCCCGGTGCATGAAATTCATGCAGGAGGGGGTGTCCCTCAGCCCAGCCTGCACCCTCTCCAATCTGGGACCCCTTGAGGGCCTGAACCTAGTAGGATCGGGCCTAAACGGGCAGTCGGACATCCCTCTCACAATCCAGGACTTCTGGTTCCCAGCTGCTCACCTGCCTGCCTTCCTGATTGCCCCTAACCGCTTCTGCCTGCCAGCCTGATCACCCCCTAAACACTTTCCTGCCAGCCTGATTGATGCCTAACTGCTCCCTGCCAGCCTGATTGCCCCTAACTGCCCTCTCCTGCAGGCCTGGTCACCCCTAACTGCCCTCCCCTGTAGGTCTGGTCCCCCCAACTGCCCTTCCCTGCAGGCCTGGGTCCCCCCCAACTGCCCTTCCCTGCAGGCCTGGGTCCCTCCCAACTGCCCTCCCCTGCTGGCCTGATTGTCCACAACTGCCCTCCTTTGCAGACCTCCTGGTCCCTCCTAACTGCCCTCCCCTGCTGGCCATCTTGTGGTGGCCATCTTGTGTCCACATGGGGACAGCCATCTTTGACCACATAGAGGCAGCCATCTTGTGTGTTGGAGTGATGGTCAATTTGCATATTACTCTTTTATTAGATAGGATAGAGGCCTGGTGCATGGGTGGGGGCCAGTTGGTTTGCCCTGAAGGGAGTCCTGGATCAGGGTGGGGGTTCCCTTGGGGCATGGGGAGGCCTGGGTGAGGGGCCTGTGTTGGTTTGCAGGCTGGCCACGCCCCCCAGTGACCCAAGCAGAGGCCCTGGTATCTGGGATTTACTTATCTTCTATAATTGAAACTTTGTAGCCTTGAGTGGAGACCAAGGCAGGCTAGGGCTGAGGAAGCTTGGCTTCCTCCATCACCATGGACAACTCAAGCCTCCTGCTCTCTCCAGCTCCGTGGCTGCAGCCATTTTTGTTGGGATTTATTTATCTTCTATAATTGAAACTTTGTAGCCTTGAGTGGAGGCCTGGGCCCGCCAGGGTGTGCAGAAAGCTTGGCTTCCTCCATTGCCGGGGAAACCCAAGCCTCCTGCTCGCTCTGTGGCTGCAGCCATCTTGGTTGGGTTGATTTGCATACTAGCTCCTGATTGGCTGGTGGGCATGGCTTGTGGGTGTAGCGGAGTGATGGTTAATTTACATATTACTCTTTTATTAGATAGGATGAATCATTCTTCAATAATATTAAAATGCAGAAAATATATTAGGAATGCATATTATACAGCAACATAGAGCAACATCAGAAGAGCTAAAAGATGAAAGCGACTGCTTATAATAAGTGGCTGGAAAGCAGGGCATGGCTGTTGATTTATATCTTTTTAACATTACATGATGTATAAATGTTAACTATGTGTCTTTTAATACAACTATATATGTATCTAAAGTTTGAGAATGCTATATGAAAATATAGCACTTAATTTTTCAAAAACTTATTTTGAGAAAATTAGAACTATGTCAGTTCATTTCATGGTGGATACCAATTTTGTCTTTCTTTTCTGTCAGTATTGATTCCATTCACCCCTTCCAGCAGGCCAGGAACTGCCTTGTGCCCATTGTTGCCTCCATAGCCATGCTATATCATAACTGAGCTATCTGCACTAAATAAAGTCTCCCCCTATACCACACCCCAAATTGGGGACTCCTGTTGACCCTGAATTGACACCAATGACCATCAGTTGACACCTCAAACCTCCTCAGCTCGGCATTCAAGGCCCCATGCCAACCCCATCTAACTTAAATACCAGACCACATCTCCCACTACTCCTCAGACTGTACACTCCTCTCAAGTCACACTGTCTCCCACACGTATCCTCAGAAATTCTCCCTGAAAACACATGTAATCAGGCTGCCTGGAGAATTCTTTCTCTTATATAAATATGCCCATTTTTCAAAGTCCAGCTTCAGGCTCACCTCTTCTTTCTGGATCATCTCTGGACACAATGTTCACTCAGTTGTTGACTGGCTGGAGCATTTCTGCTTCCTGCATACCCTTTGGCCTACCTGGTGAACACCCACTTCACTTTCACACTCGGTTTACAGGCAACATTCACTGTAAATACTTCAGCAGTAATCCTCTCCAAGAAACCTTTCTTACCTTGGTCCCGAAAGAAATGAATGTTTGTTTGTTTTTGTCAGAGCAGTTATCACCTTGAACCAGGGTATTCATCAACATTTGGAATATCCTGATGAAATGAGAGCTCCCCAAGGGAAAGTACTAGGTATTAGTCGCACAGCATGAAAGTTTGCTGATTTATATGCTCCTGTGGCACTTTTTTCCTCACTCCCTTGTTCTCCTTCAGCATTCAGTGTAACTA
Organism: Plecotus auritus; assembly: GCF_963455305.1. Taxonomy (NCBI): domain Eukaryota; kingdom Metazoa; phylum Chordata; class Mammalia; order Chiroptera; family Vespertilionidae; genus Plecotus; species Plecotus auritus. The sequence continues at coordinate 30,302,783 of NC_137785.1, read as the reverse complement.
TTGCCTCCTCTAGTGGTCTTTCTAATTGCCTAGAGTAAGATGGGTCCTTCTACAATCTCTCATGACTTCCTACTGCTTTATATTGATTATGAAAGTCATCGTTTCTCTGAGTGATTATTTGAATGTCCATCTCTTCCACTAGACTCTGCACACCACAGGCAGGGACAGGACATAACTGGGCCATCGGATTCCCAGTGCCTAGCACCATGTTTGGCACACAGTTGATGCTCAAAAAATTGCTTGTGAAATGGAGGAATTCAAGATTGACTTTGCTTCCCTGAACTAAGTTTAGCACAGAGAACATCTTATTATGAACATTTTCAAACATTCCCAGAAGTAGAGAGAAAAACATAATGAACTGTGATCTTACATCATCCAGCTTTGATAGTATTGATAGGTATTCTTGCCAATCTTCTGATACGCTTTTTAAAAAATCAACTTGTTGAGGTATAATTTACACACAATAAAATGTACTTGTTTTGAGTGTACACTTCCATTAATTTTGGCAAATATATATTTTCATGATCCCTAGAAGTTCCTTTGCAGCACACAGCTTTGGGGATAAAAATTCTTAATGTCTGTTACCTCATTTGGATCTGATCCAAGACAAGCTGAGGCCTGGGCCTTACAGAAACAGGAGATTTTAAAATACCCCGAGGGCAACATGAAGGGAAAGATTTGGGCTATTTGGGCCTCTTCACTTTCCTGGGACCCAACCCCAAATTGGCCTCAACTTGTCCAGTCATAATACTCTTTCTTTTTACCCACGTACTGGTGGAAGTTTCTTCCCTTGTGATCTGAGAATGAAGAAACGTTTTTCTTTCTTTTACACTGGGGTTAGATCCTGAAGCACTCCAACCATTACCATTGCTCCTCCTCAGCCTGCCTATCATCAGTCTCCATGTCCACTGGGGGTGGCCTTTTCACTCGCCATCACCTGCCCTTCATTGAGGCCCTACGTACAGGCCAGGAGCACCCTGGATGTCAGACACTGATTCCTGGTGCCAGGAGCAGAATGGGCTGAGCAGGAGCCTTGGCCACAGCCCCACCCTGGACAGGCACTGCAGGCCTTTAGATGGCCAGGTCTCAAGGAAGAAAGTGGGAGACAGTGGGAGGCAAGCCATGGGAAGGTGGGCTCCAGCGGGGGCCTCCTCCTGATGGGCAGAAACACGAGGTGAAGCCAGAGCACATCATTTCACATCCTTCCTACATCTCTGATGTCTGGGAGGAGAGTTGTTTAGGGACCCAAGAAGGAGAAGGGTTTGTGGGCCCAGAGGAGTAAGGGCACTTGACAGAAGGGGAAGCAGGAAGGCCCTGATTGAAAGAGTCAACATCTGAGAGGTTCAGGGAATTCGCTAAAGAACAATATAGCATTTCATTTGAGCAGGAAATACATTCAGACTGTAGCTTCTGTTTTCTGCACCACGGGGAGGAGCAGAAAAAGGGAATGGTATACAGGAGAACTGGCCATTATTTGAGAAGACAAAACCAACCCCCGCCTCGTGGCTCTGACAGTATTTTTTCTACATACCCCCTCTTCCACATCAGATCAGAGGTTAGAACTGTGCCCACCGCATCTGTACACCAGGCTCTACAGTGTGGAATGAGCTGGACTTACAGCGATTCTCAACCTTGGCTGAACATTAGAATCCTCAGGGGAATTTTTAATAATCCAGACCCCAAGATTGTTCAAATCAAATGTGGGTGGGGGTGGGGGGGGTAGGTGCCTTTACATCAGGAATTTTTTAAGTTCCTGGGGTGATTCTAACAAGCAGCCAAGGCTGCGAACCACTGAGCTGGAGTGCCCTTCAAACTTCAGTGCTCACGCGAACTGCCTGGGTTCTTCACAAAGTGCAGATTTTTCGTTAAATGTATTTTTACTAGAGGCCCAGTGCACAAAATTTGTGCACTGGGGGGGGGGGTGTCCCTCAGCCCAGCATGGGCCCTCTCACAGTCCAGGAGCCCAGTGATCAATTGCCCCAAAGAGGTAGGCCCTGCTCACCTGCCGCAGCCTGTAGGTTGGTGGCCTGGGCCTCCCTCTGCAGGGCAATCATGGGGCGATGACCAGGCCCCCAACCAATCACATAGCACCTGCCTTGGCTAGTCTGTCTCCAGTGTGTGCATGTCATAGTGTGGTCGTCCGGAAGGTGGTCTGATGGTCGTTCTGCTGTACGGTGGTCCGGTCGATTTGCATATTACTCTTTTATTATTATAGATTAATTTCAGAGAGGAAGGGAGAGAGAGATAGAAACATCAATGAGGAGAGAGAATAATTGATCAGCTGCCTTCTGCATGCCCCGGAATTGAACCCAGGACCTTTCAGTCTGCAGGCTCTATCCACTGAGCCAAACCAGCTAGGTCACCAAGTGCAGATTTTTATTCAGCAGACCTGGGTTTGGGGCCTGAGATTCTGCTTTTCTAGCAAGTATCAGGCTATGCTGCTGCTGCTGGCATTATTTCATTTTCACAATGCCCACCTGCATTAGATTTGATGGGTACAGATGTGAAAAAGTGAGTGACAGAGAGGTAAACAGGTATGTTGAAAGGAGCTGGAACTCAGGCAAGTCTCCCACGGGACAGGCATTGTGGTTCTTGCATCCTCTGGTGGCCAAAACCTCCCTAGCAGCACTCAGCAGAGAACTGATGTTAGAAGCTACCTCTAATAGATATCATTTCTGGGGCATTTACACATTTTTCTCCAGGGCCCAGCCACCAGCATCTTCATTTCAGCCTCGCAGTAGCCTGAGCAAACCCAGCCAAACCTGCTCGGACCTCTGACCTATAACACTGTGAAGTAATAAGTGGGCATTGTTTAAGATGCTAAGTTGTTTTGCAGCAATAGAAAAGGAACACAGGGAGTTTTATAGGCTTTACAATAACAGGACAAATGAGAATCCCAAGCCCACAATCTTGGCCGGCGACCCTGGGCCATGTCTCTTCTCTAGTCCAGGCATGCAGTTCTGTTCCCAAACTCGTGCCCCAGTGGGAGGGAGGCAGAAAGGATGGTACTTCCATGGACCAAGATTATACCTGCTGCCTCTTCACGACTACACGCACCTATGGTGTCTGTTGTCAGTGACACTCATGAAAGTTCAGGATGGCAGGGGGCTAGTTTGCTCTCTGTGGCAGATTGTGTTTTCCAAAGATAAATTCCATCCCACGTGCCCTTCTTACCGGAGACCTTGAGACTCCTCCATCAAGATATGGGGTCTATGTTTCCTTCTCTTGAATCCAGCTCACCTAAGACTATGATGAGAACAATGCTAGGTGACTTTTGATGTTAAATCCTAAATGGTGATACACTCTGCTTGTCTTTCTCTCTCAGTATGCTCCCCTTGGAACCTAGACACCGTGCTGTGAGAAAATCCAAGCAACCACATAAAAGGGCCACCTGTGGGTGTCCTGGCCACGACTCCAGGTGCGATCCAGCATCAGTTATAGACATATGAGCGAGAGAGTCTTCAGAAGATTCCAGCTCCATGTATTCAAGCCACCCCAGCTGATGCTGAGTGGAGCAGACATGCACAAATTGCAGATTTGTGAGCAAAATACATGTTTTAAACTGGTAAACCTTGGGGTGCTTTGTTATGTGGTAATAGGCAACTGCAATACTCTCAGACTCTCTCCCAAAGATAATACACTAAATTTGATGAGGTGGGGTGCAAGTGGGAGTGAGCAAGCTCTGGTTTTGATTAATTACAGGTGAGTGACCTATTTTTCATTAACTACTATTTTTGAAAGCCAGTCTCCTTAGAGATGAAGCCCAATGCTTATAAACTATTAGGAAATTAGCCCTAAAAAGTTTTAGAAGGACTGGCATTTTTCTAACTTTTCTTCTTTGCCATTAAATTAATTTAAAAGGTTGTCTCCTTAAATACTAGTAGTTCTCAAGAACAGTCTAGACCAGAGGGAAGTGCAGTTTAGGTATTTTTCTCTAGGTACTTCCGTTCCTACAGGAGGCAGACTTCTAAGCAGGCCTCCAATGATCCTCACCTCCTGTTATTGGCGCCCTTGTATAATCTCCTTCCCTTCAGTGTGGCTCTGGTTTCTTGACTTGCTTCTAACCAATGGAATATGGCAAAGGGGATGGCATGTCACACCCATGATTAAGTTACAAAAGATCATGCTTCTCTCTGCTAGCAGACTTTCTTAATTATCTTCTTGGCTTGCACATCTGATGACACAAGCTGCCATGTTGGACAAGAGGACTGAGAGCAGCCTCTGGCCAACAGCCAGTGAAGAGCGGATGCCCCCAGAGCCCCGGCCTGTGAGAAACAGAATGAACGTGGACGCAGCTCCTTCCCAGTTGAGCCATGAGAAGAGACATCAGCTCTGGCTAGCACCTGGGGAGGGACGCTGACTCACAAAACTGGGAGGTAATAAATATTTTTCATGTATTTAATTTTTATAAGTTTTTTTCTTTTCTTTTATTATTATTTTTATAATATACAAAATAAACCTATTAACAGATTGTAGGCACAAAATAATTAGCCATTTACATGCAATAAACATTAATATTTCAAGAAAAAATATTTTAAATATAATAATATTATCAAAACTGTACTAACAGTATAATATCACAAAAGTTGTAGAAAATATTAAAAATCTGCAAATAACAGGATTACTTCTATTATATTCTAAAATATTTTTTCCTCTCATTTCTTTATCAAAATCTCCCCAGTCACACTCAGGTTAAACAAGTGCCCACACTCCCCCAACACAGCGGGTTCCTACCCAAGTGTGCCAGCCAGTATCTAAACGAAGGAAGCATTTCAGTGCCACGCTGGCCTGCTGGCTCCTTTCCTTGGTGTCTACTGTTTGCTGAGCTGACCTTGAACACTTGACTCCATGCATTCCCTTATAACCCTCCTCCCCTGGAGCCTGTGTCAGATTCTGTCTGATCAGGGAAGCCTCAGGCTCACTCTTCATCTTCAAATGTTGTACATTCATGGACGCGCCCTCTGGGCCAGGCAGGATCTGGCTCTGCACAAGTGGCTTCCTCAGGATGTACTGGCTTTTCCTGTGCCAGGAAGAACCGTTTCCTCCAAGTCATGAACTGTCTCTCATTTGAGCTCCTGCCTCTCCTTCTTTGGCAGTTCTGGACCCTGGGTCAGAGCCATTTATGCTTGTCCATGTTGGAATGGAGAAGCCTTGCCTAGTACAAGTGATGGAGGAATTCTTGATTAGAGCAGGCCAGAGGGCAAGAGGAGCAGGAGTGGATTTCTGGGCTGAGTTTTGTTGGAAAAAGAACATTTGAAAGCAGGATAGTGAACGTTGGGGCCACCTGAGCACCTGTTTCCCTGCTTCCCTTCTCTGCTCCCACATCTACGCACTCATATTATATGACATCAGCTGTTTACCCCACAAACTTTCCTTTTGTCTTTACACATTACATTTTTAATTTACATTCTGTAAACCAGAACCAAGTACTGCACACCAAGGAAAACAGATCTGAATTGTTTGTTTCTCAAATACTCAAGGAAAGAGTATTTTTCCAGGACTTTTGTGTTAACATCTGCAATGGTTTTCAGGGCCAGACAAAGAAGACATGTTTTCTCTACTCTGGAGCTAGGCATATAGTAGTCGCCACCAAGTTACCACCCCACATTATGAAAACGCATTCAGCAAGACGAGTTAGGTAACCACCACACAGAGACCAGTATTTCAGACAGATGCAATCAGCGCCATGGTGGTCCCCGCAAAAGGCCCTCGCCTGAAGAGAGCTGCTGGTAGTCTCCCCATCCTCGGAGAAGTCAGTGAACATTGCTCTGTGGGAAATGCTCTGAGCTCTCCTGGGAGAAATGAGGAAAATGGGAGGCATTCCACAAGAAGGTCACTCACAGGGGCAATCCTAATATATAAAAACCCAGGGTCCATAACGACTGACTAAAGGCTCAACCGAACACCAGAAGTCAGTCCTGCAGTCAGTGTTAGGTTGCCGCCAGTGTACGCGTGGTGACCCATTACTGACTGCCAAGGGGGCTGCGGATCAGGCCTGAGAGAGAGGCAGGGTCTAATCCTCAACCTCTGTGGCAGCTGTTGATCAGCTGTTGCCTCTCTCTTTCTCTCCAGGCTTCGCCAGCAGCCGCACCTCTGTTTCATCCCTGCCTCTCTGATCAGGCCCGGATATAGGCCCAGAGACAATGACTGGCATAGAAACCGACCAATTAGAACCAAATTGGCTGGCAGGGGAGGGCAGTTGGGGGTGAGATCAGGCCTGCAGGGTAGGGCAGTTAGGGGTGATCAGGCAGGCAGAGGCAGTTAGGGGCAATCAGGCCGACAGGGGAGAGCAGTTGGGGGTGAGATCAGGCCAGCAGGGGAGGGCAGTTGGGGGCAACCAGGCTGGCAGGGGAGAGCAGTTAGGGGTGAGATCAGGCCAGCAGGGGAGGGCAGTTGGGGGCAAGATCAGGTAGGCAGGCAGAAGCAGTTAGGGGAGATCAGGCAGGCAGGCAGAGGCAGTTAGGGGTGATCAGGCAGGCAGGCAGGTGAACAGTTAGGAGCCAGCCGTCCCAGATTGCAAGAGGGATGTCTGACTGCTGGTTTAGGCCCAATCCCTGTGGGAGGAAATTTTCACTTTTCCCACAGAGCCAAAACCTCAAATCAGGATCCATTCCAAATGATGCAAACATGTAACCATAATGCACAAAAACCATAATGCACAAATGCCCCCCCCCCCGTGCACGAATTTTGTGCACTGGGCCACTAGTCCTATATAATAAAAGTCTAATATGCTAACTGTCTGGTCAAATGGTCAGCCATTCAACCAATCAAAGCATAATATGCTAATGATATGCTAAGGCCGCTCAACAGCTCATTATAACATGCACTGACCACGAGGGAGCATATGCTCCAACTAGTAAGTTAGCTTGCTGCTGGGGTCCGGCCGATCGGGACTGAGCGAGATGGGCCGGACACGCCCTGGGGCCCTCCTGCAGTCCCTCCCTGGCTGGCCAACCTCCTGCGTCTCTCCCCAGCCCTGATTGTGCACCAGTGGGGTCCCTCAGCCAGGCCTGCACCCTCTCGTAATCAGGGACCCCTTGGGGGTGTCAGAGAGCCAGTTTTAGCCCGATCTTGCAGGCCAGGCCAAGGAACCCCACTGGTGAACAAATTCATGCACCAGGACTCTAATAGGAAATAATGGTTTCAGACTCTTGTGTTAGCAGGCCTGTGTGCTAATTTTTTCCATCCATTTAACAAATAGTTATTGAGTGTCTCCTAGGTTTCAGACACTGTGCTATAGAGGAGGATAAGGCATATAGAGCTACAGGGCTTCAGAAAGAGTTGCGCCAAGATGTGTGGCTGTGGTATATGGATTATTTTGAGCTAACCAAGAGCCTGCAGGCTCAAGAGAAACTTCTGCCCCCTGTCCCCTCAACTATCCAAAAGAATTTAATCAGGGACTTTGCCCATAAAAAGAATTATTACCAGAAATAAATTTTTATGACCTAATTAGAGGACAGGGCAAACCTAATTACTGACCCTCTGCTCTCCTTATCGTCCTGCTGAGCCCTTCCCCCTGGAGCCCCAGGGGCCTTACCTCATCCCTAACTCAGAATGTCCCTTATACCCTGTTTTCCCTTTCTGTCTTTGAACATGTCATGTATGTGGGGTCTCTAACTTTCTCATGTATGTGGGGCTCCTGTGCACAGGAAATTAAGTTTTATTTTTCTCTTGTCAATCTGTCTCCTGTTGAGGACGGAAGAACTAGAGGAATAGGGGAGGAAATTTTCCCTTTCCCCACAGAACCAAAACCTCAAATCAGGATCCATTTCAAATGGTGCAAACATGTAACCATAATGCACAAAAACCATAAAATACTCTCAATAAATATGGAAGAGTATTTTTAAAAATCTCTTTTTTTGTGTGTTAATCCTCAACAGAGGATATTTTTTCATCGATTTTTAGAGAGAGTGGAAGGGAGGGAGGGGGAGAGATAGAGAGAAACATCGATGTGAGAGAGACACATTGATGTTTCTCTGTCTCAACTGGTTGCTTCCCACATGGGCCCTGACTAGAATCGAACCCAGGTCCCTATCCACTGAGCCAAACCTGCTAGGGCTGGAGGAGTATTTTTAAAAATTAACATCAGCTTTGGGATTGCCTTTCTTTCTTTCTTTTTTTTTTAAAAGACTTTTAAAAATTTATTTTTAATTGATTTTTTTTTTTACAGAGAGGAAGGGAGAGGGACAGAGAGTTAGAAACATCGATGAGAGAGAAACATTGATCAGCTTCCTCCTGCACACCCCCTATTGGGGATGTGCCTGCAACCAAGGTACATGCCCTTGACCAGAATCGAACCTGGGACCCCTCAGTCTGCAGGCCAACGCTCTATCGACTGAGCCAAACCAGTTAGGGCTGGGATGGCCTTTCTATGTATGATGCCATGAATATAAAAAACATTCTTTTAAATAATGCAATAAAAAATAAAACAAATGACATACTAATAAAAATAATTGTGCCCTAGCTAGTTTGGCTCAGTGGATAGAGCATTGGCCTGTGGACTGAAGGGTCCCAGATTTGATTCTAGTCAAGGGCACATGGCCAGGTTTCGGGCTCAATCCCCAGTAGGGGGAGTGCAGGAGGCAGCCAATCAATGATTCTCTCTCATTATTGATGTTTCTTTCTCTCTCTCCCTCACCCTTCCTCTCTGAAATCAATAAAAAATATTTTTTAAAAAGACTGTTAGAACCAAGAGTCTACTTCTAAAATAATAATAATCATGATAATAATAATAATTGCTAGTAATATAACAAAGGGTTAATTTTCCACATATAAAAAAAGCTCCTAAAATCAATATGAAAAACAGCAATTCAGTTAAAAAATAGGCAAACAATATGAAGATATGGTTCATAGAAAAGGAAAATTTAAGGTGTCTTATAAGAAAATTCACTCATCTCAAGAGAAATGAAAATTTAAACTATAAAGAAGAACAATTCTTCATGTGTCAGATTGGCTGTGACAGAAAGGAGTTTGCTGGCATTGTGCTGGGGATGATGGGGACCAACAGGCAGCATCTGCTGCTGGAGGGAACATGAGTGGGCCTCACCTCTAGGAAAGCTATTTCAAAATATTTGTTAAAAGTATCAGTGTCCCTAGCTTTTAACCAGGAATTATGGTGCTAGACAATTTCTTACAGACATATTCACAAGTATGAGGTATGGCAAGTTATTAAGTTATTCACTTCAGCCTCCCCCCACCCCCTTTGTGGTACAAAAATATTGAAAATAATTCAAATGTTCACTAATAGGGGACTAGTTAAGTGAATTAGGTTAATTAAGTACAGTAGTGCACTGGCAAATGTTTACCAACCGCTCACTGTCCAGGGGCGGAAAGTACTGATTTGTAGCATTTGGATTCTCTATGCATATATAAGCAAATATGAATCTAGATTCTGATTTTCTAAAGCACAAAATGTACCCCAATATTGAAATAGTTTTATTTCTTAGAGTTTAGTCTGGCCCCTCCTGCTCCTCTCTCTATCCATCCTCTCTGTTCCTCACTCTCACTCCCCTAGTTTTAATTATTTCACAGAGACCAATGACTCCCAAATCTCCATCTTCAGTGTGGTCTTCAGAACTCCAGAATCCATCTGCCTCCTGGATGGCTTCCCTGGATTTCTTGCTCACTGTTGTACACTTTCGACACCTGTTAGCCAGATTTTCTCATGACCCTTCAACTGCCCCCATCATCCCCACTTCAAGTGACCTCACCACTCCTTCCCACCCACAAACACATTTTCCTGAAATGTTCTGCTCTTGAATCTATGTTTTGTAATTTTTTGTTTTGAAATAATTTTAGATTCACAATAATACTTAGAGTTTCCATATACCAAACTATACTCAGCTTCCCCTAGTGTTAACATCTTGCATAACTATAATACAATGGCCAAAACAAAAGAATTAATATCGGTACAATACTATTGCCTAAACTCTAGACTTTATGAGGATTTCCCCAGCTAATCAACTCTCTGTATTCTAAGATCCACTCTAGTATCCCTCATTGCCTTTTGTTGTCATGGTTGCTTTATTTGCATAGTCTCCTCCAATCTGTGATAGATCCTAAATCTTTCCTTGCCTCTCACGACCTTGACACTTTTGACAAGTTAAGTTATAATTGTGCAATATACAATAAGATATATATTTGGTCTTTGTCCTCTTTCTGGCTCCAAACACCCTTGCGCAAAGGTGTCTTTTTTATGCTAATAAGGTGACTTTTTGACCCTGCTTAAGGGTGGGGGCTGGTTGCCAGGAGAACCGAACAATATGATTAGAGGGCTTGAATTTCAACCGACCCCACTTCATCTTTGCAGAGGGAAGAGGATCTGGAAGTTGAATCAATCCACAAGGGCCAATGATTTAATCAATCGTACGAAGGTTAATGAAGTCTCCATAAAAACCCAAAAGGATGAGACTAGGAGAGTCTATGGGTTGGTGAGCATTTGGAGATCTGGGCATAGAAGCTCTGTGCCCTTTCCCCATACCTTGCCTTATGTATCTCTTCCACCTGATTGTTTCTGAGTTATATACTTTTTTTTTTTAATTTAAAATAAATCTTTATTCAGATTATTACAATTATTTCTCCTTTTTTCCCCCATAGCTCCCCTCCACCCATTTCCCACCCCACCTTCTGCCCTTACCTAACCCCCACTGTCCTCATCCATAGGTGTATGATTTTTGTCCAGTCTCTTTATGAACCCCCCCATACCCCTTTCCCCCTGAGAATTATCAGTCCACTCCCTTTCTATGCCCCTGATTCTATTATATTCACCAGATTATTCTGTTCCTCAGGTTTTTAATTCACTTGATCTTTAGGTTCACTTGTTGATAGATATGTATTTGTTGTTCATAATTTTTATCTTTCCTTTTTTCTTCTTCCTCTTCTTTAAGAATACCTTTCAGCATTTCATATAATACTGGTTTGGTGGTGATGAACTCCTTTAGCTTTTTCTTGTCTGTGAAACTCTTTATCTGCCCTTCAATTCTGAATGATAGCTTTGCTGGGTAGAGTAATCTTGGTTGTAGGTTCTTGCTATTCATCACATTGAAAATTTCTTGCCACTCCCGTCTGGCCTGCATAGTTTCTATTGAAAAGTCAGCTGACAGTCGTATGGGTGCTCCCTTGTAGGTAACTAACTGTTTTTCTCTTGCTGCTTTTAATATTCTCTCTTTGTCTTTTGCTCTTGGCATTTTAATTATGATGTGTCTTGGTGTAGTCCTCTTTGGATTCCTTTTGTTTGGGGTTCTGTGGGCTTCCTGGACTTGTAAGTCTATTTCTTTCACCAGGTGGGGGAAGTTTTCGGTCATTATTTCTTCAAATAGGTTTTCAGTATCTTGCTCTCTCTCTTCTTCTGGCACCCCCATAATTCTGATGTTGGTACGCTTGAAGTTGTCCCAGAGTCTTCTTACATTATCTTCAACTTTTTGGATTTTTTTTTTTTGCTTTTTGCTTTTTCGGTTGAGTGTTTTTTGCTTCTTTGTATTTCAATTCTTTGACTTGATTTTTGTGTTCCTCTTGTCTGTTTTTGGGTCTCTGTATAATATTTTTTATTTCAGTCAGTGTATGTTTAATTTCTAGTTGGTCCTTTTTCATATCTTCGAGGGTCTCGTTATATTTATCGGCCTTTTCTAGGATAATCTTAAAAAGCCTTATAACCGTGGTTTTGAATTCTATATCCAGTCGTTTTTTTTCCTCCATTTCTTTTGTTTGTGATCTGATTCTTAGACGCCGCATTTTCACTGCTTCCCTGAGTTGGTAGATTTGTGTGCTAGGTTTCCAATTTGGCCCAGTGGGTCTGCCTCCCCAGTTAACCTGAGGTGGACACTCTTGGTGCACACTTTTGTGGGCTGTGTGTACAGCCTTGTTGTAATTAAGTCTTTATTGTTGTTGGTATCACTGGGAAGAATTGACCTCCAGGCCAGTTGGCTGTAAGGATCAGCTGTGTCTATGCTGGGAGAAGTCCGGTGCTGGAGACAGCCTTATAGGATTAGACTTGCCAAATTGCAATAGCCTCTGTGCTCAGCTTGGATGGGGTGGGGTCTCAGTCTTGGCTTCCCGTCAGCGTCAGCGTTGCCCTTGCGCGCACGTGTGTGCCTTCAGTCCTCTGCCTTCCCGGCTCCCGATTCTCCGCCCGAGAGTCCAGACTCCCCCACAAGAGTGTGGGTCCCCAGGGGCTCGCCTGGAACTGGGGTTCACTGCAGTCAGAACTGGGGCTCACTTCAGTCAGAACTGAGGTTCAGTGCCGTCAGGAGCCTCTCACTCCCTTCCGCTAGGGAAAGCCTGTGGCAGCCTCCGCAGCCTTTGTGCGCACTGGCGCGAGAGGACTTTCAGTCCTCCGCCTTCCCCGGCTCCCGAGTGTCCGCCTGAGAGTCCAGACTCCCCCCACAAGAGCGTGGGTCCCCAGGGGCTCGCCCGGAACAGGGGTTCAGTGCAGTCAGAACTGGGGTTCAGTGTGGTCGGGGGCTCCCTTCCCCCTTCCGCCAGAGAAAGTCAGCCAGGCTCTCAGCCGCCCTTCCTCTCCGCGCGCCCAAAGACCCTTTGCCGTACCTCCAATTCTCTGTGAGCTTTTCTCTATCCTTCTAGTTGTAGAATTTTCACTCAGTCAGCTTTCCTGTGGTTCTGGATGGTGTCCGTTCTGTCTTTTAGTTGTAGTTTTGAAATTGTTGTGCGAGGCAGCAGTTTAGGTGTTTACCTATGCCGCCATCTTGGTTTTTCCCCTACTTTTTTTTTTTAATTCCAGAGAGAGGAAGAAAGAGAGAGAGAAACATCAATGTGAGAAACATCGATCAGCTACATCCCATATGTGCCCTAACCAGGGATCGAACCCACAACCTGGGTATGTTCCCAGATCAGGAATTGAATCCTCAACCTTTTGGTGTATAGGACAATGCTCCAACCAACTGAGCCACACCAGCCAGGGCTGAGTTATAAACTTTTATAATAAACTGATAATCTAGTAATTAAAATGTTTCTCTGAGTTCTGTGAGCCACTCTAACAAATTAAACCTGAGGAGGAAGTCATGGGAACCTCCAATCTGTAGCCATTTAATCAGAGCACAGGTGATAACCTGGGCTTGCAACTGGCATCTGAAGTGTGTATAGGGGTGCAGTCTTATAGGACTGAGCTCTTTATCTGTGGGATCTGACACTATCTTCAGGTAGATAGTGACAGAATTGCGTTGAATTGTAGGACAACCAGCTGGTGTCACAGAGAATTACTTAGTGGTATGGTGAAACACTCCCCCACACACATTATAATTGGTGACCAGAATTACTACAAATCTTTGTAGACTGTCCCTCAGTTTGGGTTTGCCTGATGCTTTTCTCAAAATTAGATTGAGGTTATGTCTTTATGATAAGGATGCCACAAGAGTGATGTTGTGCCCTTCTCAGTGCTTCACAGCAAGGGGCTGTGATGTTAATATGACATTATTGGTGACGGTGACCTTGATCACTTGCTTAAGATATTGTCTGCTGGTTTTCTTACCATAAAGTTCCTATTTTTCCTTTGTAAATAATAAATTTCCCCTCATTTACTTTCCTCACAGGCTTAGCACTTGGTATAGAAGGTACACAAAATAAGGTTGCAAAGGCCTAAAAATCCATCATCTTAGACTCCACCTGTGCTTTCCCTGCATCCAAGTCCTGCCAGTGAGGGAGGGAATCTGGAGTAGTCTTAAGCTGATAAAGTTGACTTGTTTTCAGACTGAAGGTCTCTGTGGTCTCAGCCCCTAGGACTAATGGTCTTGGAAGGGGATTTCTGGCACATCCCCTTCCAAGACCCACCACCTTCCCCCATTGGAGCAGGACTCAGTAGCTGCCCCACAATTGTTGGTGCCATTGAGGCAGAGAAGGATGGCATTGGGTCCTCTGTCTGCCCATTAAGGATCCTGTGGTTATGGGAGTCCCAGAAGGTATGAGAGAGACTTCCTCACTACGGAGGCAGGAATTAAAAGAATTGTCCCTGTACCCACTAGCAGCAATTCCCTCTTGAATGTGTCTGTCAAAGCCCCTTCTCCACACTACAAATGTGCAAGCTTCATTCCATTTTTTCCAGCTCTCATTCCATCCCTACCCATCACTCTTCTAGTCATTTATCCACTCATGCATTCCTCTGTCCATCTTCCTGATATGCATTTTATTCATGCCTGCTCTCAGTAACTGTGCATCAATCACCCATCATTTTCTGCTTCAATGTTAGGGTGCAAAGGGGAATGAGACACCCCAGTTTCTTGCCCTGATAGAGCTCAGTGTGGGGCAGGGATGAGTTAACCTCCCACAGGAAGTGAACAGTTGCAGACTATATAATGAAGGAAGAGGAAGCCAGGAGTGTATCAGCTGGTGGTGTGGAGGCTTCCCAGAAGAACTGGGGGAAGAAGCCTCCACAAAATGCTGGCAGGAGATGAGGGTGGCCCAGACCACCACAGGTGGTAGATGATGTAGAATCTGCAGGGTTTGGATGCTGCCTGTGGGAACAGAGTAGGAGGGAGGAGTGAGTGAGTGAGTGCTCCTTGGGTGAGGACAATGAGCTTGGGCCACTGCACATAACTCCCAGCCACAGAGTATCCCCACATACACTGATACCTGCTGCATAGGGGTCAGAGCCAAGCATATCATCTATAGTGGAGGAGGGTTAGGTCGCTTGCTAGAGAAGGTGCCACAGAACTGTGCCAATTGGAATTTTGTCCAGGTGTCAGGACATGAAGGGTGAGGCCTGACCAGGCCCTTGAGGAGAGGATATGGAGCAGTCTCCTAGAATGACAGGTCTGGGAGCTGGAAGAGGTGGCAAAGGGAGGAGTCTAGACATACACTGTTTTCTTCTCTTTTTCTTTTTCTTTTTTTTAATCCTCATCCAAAGAGTGAGAATATTTTTTTCCGTTGATTTTTAGAGAGTGTGGAAGGGATGGGGGAAGGGGAAAGAGAGAGAAAGAAACATCAGTGTGCTACAGACACATCGATTGGTTGTGCCCCAACCAGGGGTGGAGGATTGAACCTACAACCAAGGTACATGCACTTGACCGGGAATGGAACCCGAGACCCTTCGGTCCATGGGTTGACACTAACCGCTGAGCCAATCTGGCCAGGGCCATACACTGTTTTCCACACAACTTGTGGTTCAGAGAAGCTAGGATACCACATCCTCACCAACTGCAGACCCCATGCCAGATTACATTTTAGCTTTTGGCTTCCCTCACTATCACATTTAGCCTTATGAGCTCTTCATTTACTGGGTCATCTACTCATTTATTCACTCAGAAAATTTTGTTGCGGCCATATTGTGTCTTGGCATTGAACCAAGATCTGGAGTTACATCAATGAATAAGATATGTTCCTTGTACCAAGTGAGCTAATACAATGAAATATTTATTATCACAGATAGCACTGAGCACCTATCATGAGTAAGCCTTCTATGTTTAATGTTTTCACACACACTAGATTATCTTTTGCCCTCCTGCCTCTCCATTTTATAGTTTAGGAATCTGAAGCCCTGGGAAACTCGGTGACCTGGCCGATGTGACCGTTTTTATGAGGATTTAAAGCAGATCTAGCTAACTCAAAGGCCTTTATTCTTAAGTGTTTTCCAATACATGCTGGATCAAAATTTGTCCTAAACTCAGTCTGGTAATCTGTTTACCCCAGGGTTGGACCCAGGCCTGGACATCCCACACTTCCATTCCATCCAGGGGACCCAAGTCAGGGCAGCTGGAGGAGTTGTTTCCTCGTGTTCTCTTCCCAGCCCATTGTCAGTGTATGCATCCTCAGTGGACACAACCTCCTCTGGGTCTGCTCTGGGTTGGTTACATGTGAATAAATGTAGGCAATATTTTTTATTTGGTCTATCCTTCAGTACCAGTTTTTTAATTTGAGAATCACATAGGCATTGCTAACAATCAGTGGCATTTCTCTAGTGCTTAAGAGTTTATGAAGTGTTCTCACATATAATATTCTAATGTATGCTCCCAATGACCCTGGTTATAGCCACTATTCTCATCTAAAACACAAGGAACCTAAAGTGTAGTGAGAGAGCTAATGGCCCAAATGAAAGGTGAATCCAGAATAAGAACCCAAATCTTCAGACTACTTTGTAACAAAACTTACATGTTTCCATAAAAGAGGTTCCGTAGTAGTGAGAAAGTTTGGGAACGATACCAGGAAATCAGCAAGGTTTGTGAAAAGAGGACTCTTATAAGTTAGTAAACATTTTGTGGAAGAGTAAATGAAGAAAATGAGTACAGAGAGAGGAAACATCAAAACATCTATAAAATGAGGGGGAAGGAGTGATGAGATTGTAAAAGGGAGAACAAGGATGTGGTCCTATAGGCTCCACCATATAGGAAGTGAGGCTGAAAATTATATATCACTGTGACTGAGCATTTGGAAATAGGCAAGCAAGACCGTGTGTCAATTCTGCCTTAATAACTAAGAGGCATCAGGCATCTCTCTTAACCTATCACTCAGTTTCTTCAAAAATCAAATGATCATAATTCATAAGCAGTGAAGATTAAGTACTAGAACATCCATTCAAATACTTTGTGAGAAATTGAGCAAGTACAGGTGTCAAGATTCTCTCATAATTCTTCTAATTCACTTCCAATTTTATTTATTTAAATATCTCCATATTTAAACTCACTACATGAATATGTGTCATCTTGGTTAGACTAGAGCTATCTTCCTCAGAAGCCCTTTCCCTGTATGGTTTTGGGTCAGAGTTGGCCAGGAAAGCACTTAGCATGAGACTTGGGTGCTGGAAGTGAAGCGGCAGCCATCACTCTCTAAAAGTCATCATGGTCAGACCAGTGACAGATGCAGAGGAGCCGGGGGTTCAGCTTGCCCTGCTCAACTCCACTCCATGTCCAGCTCTCCTCGACTCTGGCCCTGCTGACTGACTAGCCCAGGCCCATCTCCAGGTTTCTGACTGTGAACCCACAAAGGCGACAGTCTCTTCTGTGGACTTCACCAGCTCCCACTCTGCAATCCCAGATTGGCAGCAGAAAGCTCATGGCTTCTCAGGTTGACAAGTTGGTGACACCTATGGAACTCCAGCTCCCCTTCCAGGCCTTTCTTTCCCACCTCATCCCACTGTTATGTGACGTCGAATTCTTATAATCAACCCTTATCCCAGAATACTTATTGGGGTTCTACTTCCCTGGCTGAATCCTGACTGATCAATGGTTATCAGAACTGTGAGTGGCTCCAGGGGAACAGAACCTCAAGGAGGGGAATCTGGAATTGATTCTCTAATCCAGTAGATGTAACCTCATTGATGACCTTGTCTTCAATGGTAAAGGAGACATTGGTTGTCTGTGGCATGCAGTGTCAAAACAGTGATTAAAATGATTGCCTGCAGTAGTGTAAGTGCCTGATATTAAGGGCTAATTGCCAACGCACCCATTTCAAAAGACACCCATCTCGAATAGACGTACTGCCAGCTGTATGACAGTTACTAGCAAAACAATCCGATAAGAAAAAAGGCTCTCCATACTCACAAAGTTCCCCTTTCAGAAAACCCTGGGTGACATAGATAACAGACCACTTCAATGACCCGGCCTCCAGTTTCCTGTGCCCTAATTCCCACTCTTGTGCTTCAAATTGGCCAATAATGAGTGACCTCATGAAGCCCCAGCCACTCATGCTCAGATCCCAATAAAGTCAGAGCTCAGGTCTTCTCTCGCTCTGCCTCCCCTATCCCCCACACTTCAACCTCACTGTGTAGCCCTTGAGCATGCCATGTACTCTCCAGGACCTGAGAGCAATAAATCTTGCTTTTCAAAGTTCCCTGATTGTTTTTGCCAAAGTGCATCCTGCAATCACAATAAGAACAAGGGCCAGTCCAGCCACAGCACTGGCCCTGGTGGGGAAAAGGTCTGTGGGGCTGCAACAAGTAATATGGGCTGGGTGAGTGTCTCTGGCATTCCAAGGTGACAGCTGGGACTGCTGATACCTGTAATGAAGTGACTATGAGGTAAGGTTCTGGGGTGACCAAGTAGTTGCTGCCATAGAACATTTTATTGAAAATTTAAAAAAGAATATAATGCACTTGGTTTCTTGCTTCTAAGTGCAAAAAAAAGGGGGGGGCCTCTGGGCATTAAATTCTCAGCTCAAGGTCAAGGTAAGGGATAGAAAGCTTCTACGACTGTCCTAAAATAAAATAAAAAATCTTTATTTCCTTCAGCAGCCAGGTTGAGATTTATGAAAATTAAACCCAAAGCCTAATCCTGTGAATAGCTGAGTTACAATAAAAATTGAACCCCCAACTTTCCATTGTCTCTTATGTTAAAGAAAAAGCAGCTCAAAAATTTAAAAATGCAAGGATCCTATATAATAAAAGCCTAATATGCAAATTGTTCAATACGGGAGTTCGACCGCTCACTATGATGTGCACTGACCACCAGGGGGCAGCACAGAACATGGCGGGCGTCAGTGATGCAGCGCTGGCAGCAGGTGGAGGTACTGCCAGCCCCAATGGGCCCCCGATGAGAGCGGGATACTGGAGCAGGTGAGCGGGCGGTGCCAGACCACGGCAGGTGCAAGCAGGGGCCCGATCACCCCACCGATGGCAACCAGTGGCGGCAGGGCGCCTGGCCCCAATCAATCACCCTGCAGGCAGGATGGTGGAGCAGGTGAGGGGGCGGTGCCAGGCCACAGCAGGGTGCCAGGTGGGGCTGCGGGGCTGTGAGCCTGGGGGCACAAGCTGGGGCCCCATCCCCACATGCCACCCTGAGGGACCCCATCCATGCATGAATTCATTCACCGGGCCTCTACTCTGTGTGTATATACACACACACACAGAGCTAGATGACAGAGGAATATCTGAGTGTGATAGTTTAGTTATATGGAAAGAGGAAGATATGAAATTTTGGTGAATAGTTGGTGACTCCACTTAACTCCCAGGGGCTGAAACCCAGAAGAATGGCCCTGGTAAGCATGGGGGCCCTTGGCTGAGCTTTTGGAGAAAACAATGAGAAGCCGTGTCATGCTGGTGTATAATCTGGGACCAGATCTAGAATAATTATTATGTGTGTGGAGCCAGAACTGATGTCAGTATCATTTGAAGCAGTTACAGTTGAGAACTTGTATAAAAGGGAAATCTATATTTTTAAGGAAACATCAGAAAAACTACTAGCATAAGACAGACAACTTAGTAACTCGATTGCTTTAAATACATTTTCTCTTTGGTTTTTGCTTTTCCATGTAATTATTTTATTAGTCTTGCTTTAATTTAAACTTTTTTATTAAAGTGTAGTAGGCATACAATATTATATTTGTTTCAGGTGTGTAACCGCGATTTAATTATATATATATATATATATATATATATATATATATATATATATATACCTTCTGATGTGATCACCACACTAAACCTAGTAGCCATCTGTCACCGTGCAAAGTTATTACACCAGTATTGACTGCATTCCCTGTGCTGTGCACTACATCTTTAGACACATTTTCTCATTAAAGTTCACAGCAGGCTGTTTGGAAGCATTTGCGGATGAGGCATTTGGCCAAGGCGAGTTGGTAAGCAGCTGAGCCAGGAATGAAATCTGTGCCTGATTCCAGAGACACAGATATTAACTCTCACTGCACTCCCTCTCCTGACATCGAATTAGAAAAACTTTATTAGAAAATATACAAAATTACACTCATACATTGAAAACATAGGTAGCTTAAACATTAATCAGGGCACTTTCAGGTTATAAAAATGGGCTGCAAAAGAGAGAGAAACCTAAAGAGACATGTAACCAAAGAAACTTTAAAAGTACCTAAAGAGGTACTATTTCTTACCCCATACTACAAACAAAAGTCCATCAGGCCCAACCACTTTAATTTTCAAGTGCCATGAAAATTTTTAGAAAATTAACTTTTTGGTACTTGAAAAGAGACTTCTAAATTTCAATGGGAAAAATAATTAGGAAGGAATTCTAATGATCCAAAATGATCTCTCTTTCTGACAGTTCATTATTGGTACATAAAAATGCTACCAATTCCTGAATATTATTTTTCCCATTGAAATTTAGAAGTCTCTTTTCAAGTACCAAAAAGTTAATTTTCTAAAAATTTTGTATCCTGTTACTTTGCTAAATTCATTTATTAGATCTAGTAGTTTTTTTGGTGGAGTGTTTAGCATTTTCTATACACAATATCATGTCACCCGCATATAATGAGAGTTTTACTTCCCATTTTACAATTTGCATGCCCATTAATTCTTCTTCTTGTCTGATTACTGTGGCTAAAACTTCCAGAATTGTGTTGAATAAGAGTGGTGAAAGCAGACATACCTATCTTGGTCCTGATCTTAAGGGAAACTCTGATCTCCACCCCACCTCAATAGGGAGCGGGGCTGGCTGGCCCACTACCCACAGCCCCTCCCCATGGCAAGCCCCACCCCCAATCGGCCCCCCAACCCCAATCGGGGTCAGGGCCTGCTGGCCAATTGCCCACAGCCCCTTCCCCCAGTTGGTCCAGCCCTGATCAGCCCGATGGGCCAGCTGGCCAACCTCCCACCATCTCCTCCTCCTGACAGGCCCAGCCCCGATCCGCCCTGATTTGGGCCAGGCCTGCCGGACCCCACCCATACACGAATTCATGCACTGGGCTTCTAGTTTTTTATAAAAAACAAAACACAACTCTTCAGCAAATTGGGAATAAATGGAGCATATCTCAACTTAATAAAGACCATATATGACAAACCTACAACCAACATCAAACTTAATGGGCAAAAACAAAAACTATTTCCCCTAAGAACAGGAACATGACAGGGATGTCTGCTTCACCACTGATATTCAATATAGTGCTGGAAGTCCTAGCCACAGTGATCACATAAGAAGAGGAAATAAAAGGCATCCAAATTGGAAAGGGGGAAGTAAAACTGTCATTATTCACAGACAACATGATATTGTACATAGGAAACCCTAAGGACTACACCAAAAATCTACTAGATTTAATAAATTAATTTGGCAATGTAGCAGGATACAAAAATCAATGGCTTTTTTTATACATCAATTATGAATTCTCCAAAAGAGAAACTAAAAAAAAAAAAAAATCCCATTTATTATTGCAACAAAAAAACTAAGATACTTAGGAGTAAACTTAACCAAGGTGGTAAAAGACTTGTACTCTGAAAACTACCAGATGTTGAAAAAGTGATAGAGGAAGATATAAACAAGTGGAAGAATTTAGTATATTCATGGATTGCTATAATTAACATTCATTAAAATGTCCATACTACACAAAGCAATCTACAGATTCAATGCAATCCCTACTAAAATACTGACAGCATATTTCACAGATCTAGAACAAATATTCCAATCTTGAGAAAGAAGAACAAGGTTGGAGGAATCACAATACCAGATACGAAGTTATACTACAAAGCCACCATAATCAAAACAGCCTGGTACTGGCACAAGAACAGGCATATAGATCAATGGAACAGAACAGAGAACCCAGAAATCAACCTAAGCCATTATGCTTCATTAACACTTGACATAGGATGCTAGAGCATACAATGGAGTTGAGACAGTCTCTTCAATAAATGGTGTTGCGAAAATTGGACAGATAATATGCAAAAAAAAAAAAAATGAAACTAGACCACCAACTTACACCATGCACAAGAATAAACTCAAAATGGATAACAGACTTAAATGT
Source organism: Plecotus auritus (assembly GCF_963455305.1). Taxonomy (NCBI): domain Eukaryota; kingdom Metazoa; phylum Chordata; class Mammalia; order Chiroptera; family Vespertilionidae; genus Plecotus; species Plecotus auritus. Next base: position 30,281,141 of record NC_137785.1, on the reverse strand, counting down.
AAGTTGGGAAACCATAGGCAGCAAAATCTCAGACCTCTCTCATAGCAATAGGTTTATGGATACATCTCCTAGGGCAGTGGTCAGCAAACTGCGGCTCGCAAGCCACATGCAGCTCTTTGGCCCCTTGAGTGTGGCTCTTCCACAAAATACCACGGCCTGGGCGAGTCTATTTTGAAGAAGTGGCGTTAGAAGAAGTTTAAGTTTAAAAAATTTGGCTCTCAAAAGAAATTTCAATTGTTGTACTGTTGATATTTGGCTCTGTTGACTAATGAGTTTGCCGACCACTGTCCTAGGGCAAAGGAAACTAAGGAGAAAATAAACAAATGGGACTATCCTATCTAATAAAAGAGTAATATGCAAATTGACCATCACTCCAACACACAAGATGGCTGCCCCCATGTGGTCAAAGATGACTGCCCCCATGTGGACACAAGATAGCCACCACAAGATGGCCAGCAGGGGAGAGCAGTTGGGAGGGACCAGGCCTGCAAGGGAGGGCAGTTGTGGGCGATCAGGCCAGTGGGGGAGGGCAGTTGGGAGGGACCAGGCCTGCAAGGGAGGGCAGTTGGGGTGATCAAGCCTGCAGGGGAGGGCAGCTGGGGGTGACCAGGCCTGCAGGAGAGGGCAGTTAAGGGCAAACAGGCTGGTAGGGGAGTGGTTAGGGGGTGATCAGGCTGGCAGGCAGAAGCAGTTAGGGGTAATCAGGAAGGCAGGCAGGTGAGCAGCTGGGAGCCAGCAGTCCTGGATTGTGAGAGGGGTGTCCCAGATTGGAGAGGGTGCAGGCTGGACTGAGGGACACCTACACCCGTGCATGAATTTTGTGCACCGAGCCTCTAGTATCAAAATAAAAAGCTTCTGCACAGCAAAAGAAACCATCACCCAAACAAAAAAGGAGCCCAATATATGGGCGAACATATTTGGCAATGATACATCTGATAAAGGGTTAATATCCAAAATATATAAGGAACTCATACAACTTAACAAAACACGTTTTTCGGTGCAGTGGATTTGACCAACAGACAAAGGCGAGTGCCGGGCTCTGTCTATTGTACACACAGAGACACCAGCTCTGAGTCCGCCTGGCCAAAGGGAGCTCAGGGCCTGTGTGCAGAGCCTTCTGGTGGTTTCTGTTTCCTTGCTGAGGCCGTCCTCCCTGGGAAGCCTGGGGCCCATGCTCAGCTCCAGCTCAGTGGGTCTTCACAGCCGCTCCCCCAGGCCAGCCCCACCCCTGATTGGCCCCCCAACCCTGATCAGGGGCAGGGCCAGCCGCCAACTTGGCCCCTCCCCACCGGCCGGCCTGGCCCGTTGGCCCCAATGGGGGCAAGCCAGACCCCACCTGTGCACAAATTTGTGCACCAGGCCTCTAGTTAATACATATCTGTCAACAATTTATTTGAAGGCAAATGGATTAAATGCTCCAATCAAAAAACATGTGGTGGCTGAATGAATGACAAAACAAGACTCTTACAAACTGTCTCACAAGAGACTCACTTCAACACAAAAGACTGAAAGTAAAGGGATGGAAAAAGATATTTCATGAAAATGGAAACAAAAAGATCTGGGGTAGCAATACTTATACCAGACAATATAGACTTTAAAATAAAGCCTGGGCCACTCCTGGTGCTGCTTGTGTGCTCGTTTGGTGCAGACCTGGTACCTCTTTTGTGAAGTGGCAGCTGAGGAGATGCCAGCTCTAGCCATGGCCAACGAAAAGCCCAAGGAAGGAGTCAAGACTGAGAACAACGATCATATTATTTGAGGGCGGTGGGGCAGGATGGTTCTGTGGTGCAGTTTAAGATTAAGAGGCATACACCACTTAGGAAACTAATGAAAGCCTATTTCATTCGTTTTCAATGAGGTAGATCAGATTCCACTTGATGGGCAGCCAATCAATGAAACAGACACACTTGCATAATTGGAAATGGAGGATGAAGATATAATTGATGTGTTCCAGGAGCAGACAGGAGGTGTCTACTAAAAAAGGAACCGGCTACTTTACTCCAGAACTCTGTTCCTCCAGACCAAGAAGATATTCTCAATTAGAAAACTGCAATTGGGTTTCAACACATCTGACTATCTACTAGTATATATATAAAACCCTAATATGCAAATAGACCCAACGGCGGCACAATCGAACAACCGAACAACCAAACAACCGGTCGCTATGACATGTGCTAACCACCAGGGGGTGCTTGTGGAACATGGCGGGCATCAGCAGCAGGGGGCAGAGCATGCAACATGGCAAGCATTGGCCACGGCAGGATGGTGGAGCAGGTGAGCAGGGGTGCCAGACCAAGGTGGGGTGCCAGTCTCTGTCATCGGGGCGAGCCTCTGGTGGTTACTGAAAATTCTTTGCTCCCATGCACCGCTGTCCTGCTAGGCACTCCCACCTGCTGCTGGCACTGGAGCCACCACTCACAGCCATTGCTGACCCCCAGCGCTGGCCCCAATCACTCAGCACCATCAGCGGGTATGAGCAGCGGCTGCCAGCCCCGATCGCCCCTCAGGGCTTCTCCACCTCCCCCTGCTTCTGAGGGGCAATTGGGGCCAGCAGCCGCAGCTCACACCCGCTGCTGGCACCGCCCCAATCGCTCCATGCCGTCAGCAGGTGCAAGTGGGGCCAGTGCCGTTAGTATGTGGGAGTGGTGGTGGTGGGAGAGGCTGTCGGCAGACAGGGGACCGGGGGCCAGGGCAGGAGGGGCCAGGCAGGGGCACGGAGGATGGTCCAAGACCCACCCCAGTGCCAACCACAGCCTCGTGGCCCACAGTTCCTTTCAAGGTGCACGACTTCATGCACTGGGCCCCTTGTATAATTTGCTCTATTCTTTCATTTTCCGCTTCCCCATTCCTTTGTTGTACATAAAGTAACTGATGTATGTACACAGGCATTTGCATTTTTTTAACTAAATGGCCAATGGTATGTTCTTTTTGTTTGTTTTTAAATATATTTTTTTATCGATTTCAGAGAGGAAGGGAGAGGGAGCAATAGAAACATCAATGATGAGAGAGAATCGTTGATTGGCTGCCTTCTGCATGCCCCACACTGAGGATTGAGCCGCAACCCTGGCATGTGCCCTGACTGGGAATCGAACCATGACCTCCTGCTTCATAGGTTGACACTCAACTACTGAGCCAACATCAAATGGAGATGGGATGAGGAAAAATTACTGGTTCTGTGAAAATGTCCTCTTTCTTCATTTAGGGGATATGCTCATTCAGCTTTTAGACTAGAGGCCTTCCTTCCCCTGGCTGCCAGCACCGGCTTTCCTCTGGCACCTGGGACCTGGGCTTCCTTCTGGCCACCGGCAGGCACCTGGGACTCAGCTTCCCTCACAGCCCCGGCTTCGTCCGGAAGGACCTCTAGTCTAATTAGCATATTACACTTTTATTATTATAGATTCCAGGAATTTATTTTGCTCTCACTGTTTAACAATAAAAGAACAACAAAAATTCTTGCATCCTTATTTCATTGGGTAGTTTTAATGTTTTTCATTTATCAGTGTAAAATCAAGGACAATTTTATAACTTGTTTGTATATAACTGTTACATGTAGGGCAAGCTGTCTTTAAGTAGAGATAAATTACTCTAAAAAAATGAATCATAGTTTTTCCTTTAAGTCAAGTGTCTTGTTGTTTAAATAAACTTCTCGTTTAAAAAATAAATAAAACCTGTATGAAGGACCCAGCAATTGTACTTCTGGGTATTTATCTAAAGAAACACAAAATACTAAATCAAAAGGGCATATGCATTCATATGTTCATTACAGCATTAGATAAATGGATGAAGAACAAATAGTGCTTATATACAATAGAATATGGTAGCAATAAAAAAAGAATGAAATATTGCCACCTGTAACAAGATGGATGGAACTATAGAGTATTTTGCTGAGTGAAATAAGAAAAAGGCAAATGCCTTATGATTTCACTTATATGTGAAATCTGTAACACAGAATAAATGAACAAGAGGATCAGAAACAGAGTCATAGATACAGAAAAGATTTTGATGGTTGCCAGATGGGAGGAGATTTGGGGAAAAAGATGAAGGGATTAAGAAGTACAAATGGGCAGTTACAGAATACTGGGGGATGTAAAGTACAGCATAGGAAATACAGTAGGTAACTAGCCCTAGCTGGTTTGGCTCAGTGGATAGAGCGTCGGCCTGGGGACTGAAGGGTTCAATTCCGGTTAAGGGCACATGCCCAGGTTGCGGGCTCAGTCCCCAGTAGAGGGTGTGCAGGAGGCAGCTGATCAATGATTCTCTCTCTCTCTCCCTCTTCCTTCCTCTCTGAAATCAATAAAAATATATTTTTTTAAAAAAGAAGGGAACTAATAGTATCTGCCATGTCTGAAAAGCCAAGTGTGACAAGGATGCTGTTTACTAAGTACAAAATTGAAAAAAGGGGTCAGAGTCTTTAGCATCCACCCCAACAACCAGCCCTAGGACCAGACAACACAAGTCTGTGGACAGTGTTACTCATGGAGAGCGCTTGATGCTCACTGCCTTGTATTTCTGCCACTCGGTTCTCTTTGTTCCAGCTTGCTCCTTTTCTGTCTAGAGCCAAGAATCCTTGCCCATCATGTGGGAGCCTGGGATTTGGTTTTTTAATGAAGTAACAAGTACTTTCCACTAGACTATAAGCTCCATGAAGCCAAAGACTATTATTTGCCACTATCTTGGATTGATACCTGGCATATCCAAATTTAGTAGATATTCATTAATTAACAGATGACCTTTCTCTTTCCCTAACCCCTGACTTTATTGAGGTATAATTAATGAATAAAAATCACATATAAAAGAAAATCTCAGGAGAAACTAAAAAAAGAATTTGAACTAAATGAAAATAAAAATACAACTCACCAAAATTCATCAGATGCAGTTAAAGCAGTGTTTAAGGGGAAATTTATAGCAGTGAAAACATCAATAATATAGCTTCTACCTTAGGAAACTAGAAAAAAGTATAAAATAAACCCAAAGTTAGCAGGATAATGTAATAAAAATTTGAGCAGAAATTAATGAAATTTAAAATAGAAAATTAATAGACAAAAATCAACAAAATTTAAACCTGGTTCTTTGAAAAGATTAATAAAATTCTCACCAGGCAAACTATATTAGTCTGCAAGGGTTGGCATAACAAAATAACACAAACTAGGTGATAGATAAACAATAGAAATTTATTTTCTCACAGTCCTGGAGGCTATAAGTTCAAGATCAAGTTGCTGTTAGATTTGGTTTCTGATGAGGCCTCTTCCTGTCTTGTAGACCACGGTTTCTTACTGTGTCCTCACCTGGTCTTTCTTCTGCATGCCTGAGGGAAGTTATCTCTGGTGTCTCTTCTTCTTCTAATAAAGACACTGAATCCCAACACATACAATAGGGTGGAGAAGGCCTAGGGCGGGGGCGGACTGGAGGAGGTCAATTCAGGGGGAAGGGGGACATATGTAATACTTTCAACAATAAAGAATTATTTAAAAAAAATAATAAAGACACTGATTCCATCATAACGCCCCACCCTTATGATCTCATTAACTTTAATTACCTTCCTAAAAAACCCATCCTCAAATATAGTCACATTGGGGTTGAGGCTCCTACATATCAATTTTAGGTGCAGGGGGACACTCTTCAGCCCATTATACTAACAAACTAGAAACAGGGGAAGTCAGAAATAAAAGACAGACCATTTACTAATAATCCTATGGGCATTAAAGGTTAATAAAGCAATATTATGAACAACTCTGTGCTCACAACTTTATAACATAGATAAGTGGACCAATCCATGAAAGACATAATCTTTCAAAACACAAAGGACCAAGTAAATTAGATAACCTGATTAGATATAAATCTATTAAAATTGATTCAATAATTAATAACATTTCAAAACATAAAAAAATAGGTCCTGATGGGCTCACTGGTGGATTCTACAAAATATTTAAGGAAGAAAGTTCACCAATTCTCTAAAAGTTCTTCCAGAACATAGAGGTAGAGGGAATCCCTCCTAACTCATTTTATGAGGCTAACATTACCTTAATAGCAAAACCATACAAAGTCATTATAAAAAAAGAAAACTATAGGCCAGCCAATGGCTCAGTTGGTTGAGCATCTTCTGATGCAACCAAAGAGGAGCAGGCCTAAGCCGGCAGTCGGACATCCTTAGCACTGCCACGGAGGCGGGAGAGGCTCCCGCCACCACGACTGCACTCCCCAGCCATAAGCCCGGCTCCTGGTGCACTGACCACCAGGGAGCAACCCCTGCATTGAGCATCTGCCCCCTGGTGGTCAGTGGGCATCATAGCGACTGGTCGTTCTGCCATTTGGTTGATTTGCATATTAGCCTTTTATTATATAGGACTAGAGGCCTGGTACACGAAATTCATACACAGGTGGGGTCCCTATGCCTGGCTGGTGATCAGGGCTGATTGGGGCCAGGCCAATCAGGGCCAGGCCGGAGACAAGGCAGCAGTCACCAGGCTGGGTGCGGAAGGAATGGATGCTGGACGCTGATGCTGCCATCATCGGCACCCTGCCACCGCTCGGTTTTCCACCTCCTCCCCTCCTTCCCTCACCACCACGCCGCCACCACAGCAGGCAGGCAGCGGGCCAATTGGGGCCTGCTGGCCTGGTGAGGGACAAGGCATGGGAGGTTGGCCACTGGCCCCGAGGAGGGAGCCAGCCCTTGGCCCCCCTGGGAAAGGGGCCACATCCACCGCCACTCACCCCTGGTTCCCCGTCCCAGCCCGGGGGCCAGGGGCCAGGGGAAGGGACCATGGGAGGTTGGCCAGTGAGGGAGGTTGTCTGTGGGAACGCACTGACCACCAGGGGGCAGCTCCTGCATTGAGCATCTGCCCCCCGGTGGTCAGTGCACATCATAGTGACTGGTCGTTCCAGTCGCTTAGGCTTTTACATATATAGATTACTTAAGCTAAAAATTACAAATACTCATTCTAACACAAAGTTATAAATACCTTTACCTTCCTCCTGGACAATATAAGAGTCTCAGAATATTAATCACTTTGTCCGATTTCAATTTCTATGATTTTATAGTATGCATGGTAATTCCATCATTCTAACTCCACAAGGAAATATTATTCATATTTTATACAGGTAATGAAGAGGTATATTGACCCCCCAGATACAGTCCTCTCTCAGATCCTCATTCCTATCATTGCAGAGCTTTCACCTGGAATCACTTTTCATTTTTCTCAAACATAATTTTAAAATTGTATTTTATGCAGATTAATTTTCCATTAAATTTGTTATTTTTGGCTTGAAATAATCTTATTTCATTTTTTTCTTGAAAGATGATTTGCTATGTATAGCAATCTAGGTTGGTTGTAATTTCTTCAGCAGTTTGAATAGGTCCTTTCAATGTGGCCCTCAATCACACTATATATTGGAAGTGAGCAGTGACAAATAATTGAGTGAGGAGAGGAGGACGTTTTGCTTCCTGTGAAAAAGAATCTCTACTCAAGTCCTGACAGGTGTTGCTCAGTGATTTGAGCATCAGCTCACAAACCAAAGGGTTTCAGGTTCGATTCCTGGTGAAGGGCACATGTGGGAGGCAATCAGTAGATGTGTCTCTCTCACATGGATGTTTCTCTCTCTCTCCCTGCCTCCCTTCCACTCTCTGTAAAAATCAATGGAAAAAATATCCTTGGGTGAGGATTAACAAAAAACAAACACAAAAGGATACTCTCCTCAAGCAACATCTACCCAGGCTCTTCTGAACTCTCTTCTCAACTAGACCCTGACTTTTGGACTTCTGTGTCCTGTCTGCATTATCTAATTTTAGCAAGAATCCTGCTAAGTCAGTTTAACAAGGACCACCCCCCCTCTATATCTGATCATCTAATCAGGTTAGTCATTTCCTCCATCCCCCAGGTGATGCCTGATCACTCTGGCCTGCCTTCAGCAACATTCTTGTTAGGTCAGCTTAGCCAGAACACCCTCTTACCTCTATGGTTACTCTCAGTAATTATCCATCCACTGACACCTCCCCCTCCCCCCCCTCCCCCACCACCCTCCTTGGCTATATATTCCCACATATCCTTGTTATATTGCAATAGATCCCAATCTCTCTTTCATTTGTGGACAAAAAAGGTGCTGTAATAAATCTAACCTAAAATAACCTCATAGGTTGTTCTGATCATAAATTCCTAACTGGGCAGGTCATGGTGGATAGTCATGTCCCAAGCATATAACTTTTTCAGTAAAAGGTATTTAAGCAAGCCCTGTCCATTGTTTCTGTGCATCTAGGTTAACACACCTTTGATGTGCTAGAGTAATCCTCTCTTCCAGACACCTCAGAGGGATAACCACCCTCACAGGAGCACAATCTTGTTAACTATCCCAGACCTTGCTTTCTCCCACCTTCATGTAATATTTCTTAGGTTTCCTCCTTAATTTTATGTGTATACAAGAAAACTATAAAACGGCCATTCTCTGGAGCATTTGAGATCTTGCTTCCCAGCAATGCTGTCAGTTTGGCTCAAATAATAAATTCATATAAAAACTCTAGGTTTGGATGTCCTTATGTGGACACACTTCAAGTTCCTATTACAGTGGTCCCTATGGGCATGCAATAGCACCCCTGAATGCAGTCAGCCTTACTATCTATCTATATAAAAAGCCAGTGGCCGTTACGACCAGGACGACCAAATGACCGGTCCAACTCTCGCAGTGTGGCGGGGCGGGGCCGTGGAGGCTGAGGAGCCTTGCAGGGTGGGGGCTGTGAGTGTGGAGCTTCGCGAGGCAGGGGTCACGGAGGTGGAAGAGCGACGCTGGGCGGAGGACTTGGCCCTGATTGCAGCTAGGCCTAGGGACCTAACCGTGCACAATTCCATGCACTGGGCCTCTAGATCTTTTTTTTTTTTTTAATATATTTTATTGATTTTTTACAGAGAGAAAGGGAGACGGAGAGAGAGTTAGAAACATCGATGAGGGAGAAACATCGATCAGCTGCCTCTTGCACACCCCCTACTGGGGATGTGCCCACAACCAAGGCACATGCCCTTGACCGGAATCGAACCCGGGACCCTTCAGTCCACAGGCCAACGCTCTATCCACTGAGCCAAACCGGTCAGGGCTGGGCCTCTAGATCTTTAATAAGTGTCTTGAATAACTTTTTCTTTTATGCCTGAGAATTAGGAATGAGTAATGACATGTCATTTTATGTCACAAACTTGAAACCATGTTGACTCCACTGTCTGCTTGTAACTGAGGGCATTCAGTCTTAGTGTTCTCAAATGTTGACTCTGTAGCCTATAAGAATCTGTTCCTTGGGCAATAGGCCCACCTGGAGTTTATGAAACTCTCCTGCATATGTTTTAAAGAATAAAATAAAATAGCCAAATGGTAAAAGGTGTGCTTTTGTGTAAAAATTATCATTAGCTATGCAACTACCTGCTGAATTAGAATCATTGTATTTCATATATTGAAAAATATCCCTGATTTACTCTGTAGAGTGGTGTCTCTGACTTTTCTTCCACAGCAGTGTTTATGACTTTTGATGATTATAACCGTAACAATAGCCCCAAGTATCAAGCAGTACCTATGTCCCAGGCCGTTACCTCCATGAAATATGTAGTGTTATTTTCCCAGTTTTATTACTGGACTTAATGATAACTTTTACTCAAACTGCAGTCCCTGGAGAGCTTGTTGGCACACAGAATGCTGGGCCCACCCTAGATCTTCTGAATCTCTTTTGGATTGTTTCCCCCAAACTTGCATCTTAATAAATTCCCAGATGATGCTGGTGTTAATGGTTTGAGAAGCACTGAATTAGAGCAACGTTTAAAGCTAGCACATGGATCCCGTATATCCGGTATTATCACCATTTTCAATGTGAATCTAGGGCTCTGGATGTGGAGAAGTGAAGGGGCTCACTTTCGCCCTCGCAGGCAGAAGCGGGTCTTTTATAGACCTCGAGGGCGGGGGCGGCCCAGGCGGTCACAGAAGTCTGGGGACAGTCCTTTTCGGAGGCAAAGCTCGCCGAGCAGCTCTGCCCAAGTCACGAAGAGCCCAGTTGGTCGGGTCTTCTCCCCTCGCCGCCCCCTACGCGGCCAGCCGGATGCAGGCCGGAAAGCGCTCAATCCTGGAGGCGTCACCGGCTGGAAAAGGTGGGCGTCGTCTATGGCGTTTCACCTTTCCCATCGCTCTGCTTATGAATGGGCCCTGGAGGGGAGACACCCGCAGCCCAGGGTCGAGAATCCAGACCAAGGATTATATAGAGCGGTTCCCATTTCTGAAATGTAGTGGAATGCGGTCGGAAAGGGTTTCTAGGCACAGGGACCAGCCTACGCAAGTGCCTGGCAGAGAACAGGTGGGCCCGAGTCAGCTCTGGAATGAGCTGCTGAGCTGGGCCTCTATGCTGAGGGCTTTGGGCGCCACAGAAGGGCGGAGCAGAGGAGTGATGTAACTCAGGTCTTATTCCTATGGAGCAGAGTGGAACACCACCCGGTGAGGCCACTGCAATGTCCAGGTGAGTAGTGCAGGTGGCTGGGGGTAGAAGGGACTGAATTTAGAGTCTGTCTTTTAAGTTGGGTTCACAACATTTTTTGATGTGGAGAGTGCCAATGAGAAGGGATGATGATCCCATGGGTTTTTTTGGTTTAGCAGCTGGTAGGATGGATGATCCATCAACTGAGATGGCATAGTTGGTTGCAGAAGGAATTTTCAGAGGAAAAACAGAAGTTAGGTTTTAACCATGTTGAGTTCTGATGTTCTTTTTCCTCCCAATATTTTATTGATTTTTAGAGAGAGAGGAAGAGAGAGGGAGAAAGAGAAACATAGATCAGCTACCTCCTGTACGCCCCCTACTGTGGATCTAGCCATCCTGGACATGTGCCCGTACTGGGAATTGAACCAGCAACTTTTTGGTGCGTGGGACAACACCCAGCCAACTGAGCCACACTGGCCAAGGAGTTCTGACGTTCTGAGTGGAGATGAAGAGTAGGCAGCTAGACCAGTGGTCGCCAACCTGTGGTCCGCGGCCCACTGGTAGTCCATGAGGTCCAAAAGGTTGGCGACCACTGAGCTAGACAGACACACTGCTTCAGAATTGTGGGGAGGTGTAGTTAAAGAATGAAAGACTGGATACACAGAATGACAGTGGCCAGACCATATATAAAAAGAGAACTTTGACCCACAACCTGCAGCAGCCTGCCTAGGAAACCAACCTCTTTATCTACAATAAACAGCCCAGGAAGCCAGCCTGCTATAAGTCAGACTTGCAGGAAGTCAGATCACAGTACCTCTAGTGAGAACCCAGGAAGCTAAACAATAACCTCTATAACAACTGGCCCCAGGTGGCCAGCACTTGATTAATAACTGATAGCCTCTATAATTTTAATTCCCTCTTCCAACTTAGGTCCTACTAGAGAAAGTCAAATATACACCCTAACCAATCATATAGGATGCCCTGTTTCTAGTTAGCCTGCCTATAGCTCCCATTGTCCCATGCCAACAAGGCCCATCTGCAGCCCACCCCGCCTCTGTCCACTCTAAAGCTTCACCACTCCTCTGCCTTCCTTCAAGTCTGCCAAAAACATAAGCTACTGTGGCTGACTCCCTTGCAAGAGAATAAATAGCATTTACTTTTCTCATTTGGTTGATCTTTATTTATCTCTACAGTTAGAAACATACAACATGGGGCATCTGGTGTGTGAACAAGGGTGTAGCTGTATGTCCGATATAGGAAAGTGACATTTCAGGTCCTGGTGGCAATGACAGAGGAGAGTGGGGCCTGAGAATTGAGAACCAGGGTATCTTGCTTGGGCACCATGGTCGGCTTGTTTAGTATCATAAAGACAGATGAAGAAGAGCAGTGGTGGGGTGGCTGTAGTGGTGGTGAGGGGCTGTGTAGGGAAAAGGGGGTCTGGCAGGAGGCCATATTTTCCTGGGGCTGTAGAGATGAGAGGTGCTGAGGCTTAGTCATAACAGAAGTAATATTACAGTGAGGCCTGGGCTGATGCTTATTCTTACCTCTGCGTTCTCACCAGGCCCTGTTGTGACCCTTGATGTGGCCTGGGAATTTTCAGTCAGGCTGGAAAATTAGCTCAGGGGAAATGAGGTCAGCTGGAAGAGCCACTAAACCTAGGGTAGGTAGGGGTAGGAGGACCAGAGGTATTGGCTTTGGAATGACTGTGACTGATGAAGGCCCAGAATGTGGAACAAAGAAGAGGAAGAGGGCCATGGGGATCAGATATCTATGTGTTGTTCTGGGTGGCTTAGCTTGGAGCCAAGAACTGGGGCAGGATGGGATTATGGTTCTGTTCGCCAAGAACTCTCTGGATGCGTGGTGCAGAGTGACATGTGGAAGTTCATGGAGATGGCTGTGATATGGGCTGGAATGGGGAGAGGGTACCCTAATAATGGGAATGCAATGGTGAGGTACAGAGTTTGAGGGAGGTGCAGTCCAAAATGTGATATGCATTAAGGATTGAGTGTGAGCTGGTACTGGGGATTATGGGAGAAGACTGAGCCCACCTTTATTTGCATCAGGAAGGAATGACATTGGTGACACTAGGGGAGGGACCCACAGAAGAGGGAGTTGGACCCTGCACTTCAAGCCCAGAGCTTACTGAGTCTCTCTGCCCATCTGCCTATCAGTGCTGTGGGCTGATCTAGCAATTATATGAGATCGGAGAAAAGACCATGTGCCAGTGGAAACAGGGTCTGGGATCTCCTCTGAGTTGGGGAGCTGGAGAGGAGGGTTAGCAGGGAACGGACCAGGAGTCCTGAGGAGAGAAGCTAATCATTGAATGAACTGTCCCCATCATGGCAGGGCTATGTGACCTTTGAGGACGTGATTATTTACTTCTCCCAAGAGGAGTGGGGACTCCTTGATGAGGCTCAGAAACTCCTGTACTGCGATGTGATGCTGGAGAACTTTGCACTTATAGCTTCTCTGAGTAAGGCCTTCCCCTGCACCTGGGTGTCCTAAGCTCACTCTTTCTGTCCTTTTCCCAAGATGTAGTGTTTTCCTTCCCATTGCTAGACCATGGGTGCTGCTCCCTTCCCCGCTTCCCTGGTGTATGTGCTGTGGGTTTCAGGAGTGAGCTGTGTGTAGGGTCCCCCCAACACCTGCTGCCCTGAAGCCATGAAGAGAAGGGGCCAGCAATGGGGAGTCTGATAGTCCAATGGATCCTGTCTGACTTAGCCACTCTCTGTCTGTGTGACCGCCCAGATCTGTGACAGTTCTGTCCTGCTCCTCTCCTTTAGCTAACATTTCCTGAGGACTGACTGCCAGGAGCACTAGGCACTAATGTGGTTACTCCTTGCTGTGACCATTGGATGTTCCTGCCAGACTTTCCATGTGTGTTCTTTTTGTAACATTTTGTTTTCTTTCCTATGGTTTCTGGTGGGGTAGTTCACCTGGGGAAGTGCTAGCCACTTACCTGCCCTGTCTTTTCCTTAGGTCTTACATCCTTCAGGTCCCATGTAGTTGCCCAGCTTGAGATGGGGGCAGAGCCCTGGGTGCCTGACAGAGTGGACATGACTTCAGCCATGGCAAGAGGGGCATATAATGGGCCTGGCTCTGTTAAGTGGGAGATGGGGAGCATGTGATGTCACTACTGTCTTCAAATCATACCTGCAACATTTCTCTTGTTCATCATTGTTTTGATGCTAAAGCCAATGACCATATCTCTCTTCTACCTTTCCTGTCCCATTCTTAACATACTGCCCACTTGTCACTTCTACTGTGCCCTACCTTTCTGGCCTCCATGTCTCACTCTTTCCACAGCTCCTTCTGTTGCACTCTCCAGTATGGGCCTATATTTAATATGCCATGAGATGTGCACATTCCTTTCAATAGTCCTTGAACACTAGCTACCCAGTTGCAGTCAGTTTTTCCTGAGCCTAGACATAGCCTACTGCACAGGGTCAGTAGCCAGGGTCTTGCTGAAAAGTCTTTATAGAGAAGTGAGTTGGAGACCCTGCCTTTCTGCCCAATGCTGTACCCCATCCTTGTGTCTTTGGTCCCAATAAGGCCAACCCCCTTTTGTAATCTTGCCAGGCACCATACTGCAGAGCATTCCCTTCCTTATCCTGACCTCAGGCCTTTCATATTGCCAACAATCCCATGGGCTCATTCCTCGGTTAGACGTGCACTTGTGACAGGGCTGTTTCCTTCTATTGGAGTTAACATGAATTTTACCAGTTTCTCTACTTTCAGATGGTCACCGTGGAATGAAGGGTGAAGAGTCACCTTCTGAGCACAGTTTTTCTGTGGGAGTGTCACAGGACAGGAATCCCAAGGCAGCTCTATCCACCCAGAAGGACTACCCCTGTGATGTGTATGATCTACACTTGAAAGATATTTTGTACCTGGCTGAACACCAGACAACACATCCCAGGCAGAAACCATATACGTGTGAGGCAAATGGGAGAAAGTTCAAGTTCAATGCAAACTTTCACCAGCAAAATATGCAGCAGGTAGATAAGTCTATCAGAAGGGAAGAGGATAGGGCCTCACTTGTGAAGAGCTGCAGACATGACACATCTGAGAAATATTTCACATTCAGGGAGGGTGGGAAGGACTTTGTGGCCAGATTTGGCTTTCTCCAGCATCAGGTCACTCACCATGTGAAGGAGCCACACCAGGACACCAAAGGTGTGGGGGATCTTCCACTGTGCAAAGCCATAACAGGTTCAGTGAATTTGGGAATGCTTTCAGTAACAAACCCACACTTGCTCAGCACCAGAGAACCCACACTGGAGAAAAGCCTAATGAGTGCAGCAAATATGGGATATTCTTTAGCCATACCACTGGCCTCTTTCAGCATCAGAGAAATCACAATAGAGGAAAGCCTTATGAGTGCTGTGAATGTGGAAATTCTTTAACCCACAGTCAGGTCTCATTAAACATCAGAGTTCATACTGGTGAAAGTCCTCATGTATGCAATTAATGTGGGAAATTCTTTAGCCGAAGCTCTAATCTCACTCAACATAAGAGGGTTCACACTGGAGAAAAACCTTATGAGTGCAACAAATGTGGGAAATTTTTTAGCCAACACTCCAACCTCAATCATCATAAGTGAGCTCATACTGGTAAATGTGCTCATGAGTGCAGTGAATGTGGGAAATCTTTCAACTGCAACTCTAGCCTAATTAAACATCAGAGAGTTCACACTGGAGAAAGACCTTATAAATGCAATGAATGTGGGAAATTCTTTAGCGGAAGCTCTGACCTCATGAAACATCAGAGGGTCCACACTGGTGAGCGGCCTTATCAGTGTCCTGAATGTGGGAAATCATTCAGCCAAAGCTCCAGCCTCAATAGCCATCAGAGACTTCACATTGGTGAACGGCCTTATCAGTGTCCTGAATGTGGGAAATTCTTTAACCAAAGCTCTAGCCTCAATAACCATCAGAGACTTCACACTGGTGAGTGGCCTTATGAATGCCTTTAATGTGGGAAAACCTTCAGACAAAGGTCTAATCTGAGGCAGCACCAAAAAGTTCACAAACCAGATAGGCCATATAAGTGTAGTGAATGTGAAAAGGCCTTCAGCCAAAGGCCTACCCTCTTTCAGCATCAGAAAATTCACACTAGAGAAAGGAGTGCAGAGAATGTGCTCCCTCCTTCAGCACAACACACACTAGAGATAATCTCTGAGAGTAGTCTTTATGAGGGAGCCACCAGAAGTTGAACCTTGATCATCAAAATATTCACACTGGGGAGATTCCCTACAAATGCTAGATATGTTGGAAGCTTTCTAGAGTTAAGTTGTATGTTCTGACCATGGGCTTTACCAGTGTTTGTGGCAGACATCTCAGCTCTACCCACTGGCAGGTTTCCAGAGTGTGTGTCAATCACTCCCTGTGCTCAGGGAAGGCAAACCCCTGTTCTCTCTTTCTAAGAGGGAATCGTGAGTAGCCTATGGCTAATAAGGATACCTCATTCCCTTCTGTTTTAACTGGTGTAGCTGTGAATATGACCCATCTTTGCCCATGAAGACCAGAGCTGGGTTTTGCGGGCAGCTTGCTAAGAATGTTTCCCTCTTTCAACGCCATTGTTGATCTCATGATGCTCATGATGAATTTATCCAGCTTCCACCTCACCCTTCCCAACAACTACCTACTTTACATTGGTTTGGGTGATAATAATGGTCTTATTAATAAAGCCACCTTTAATCTTATGTATTCTGATCACTGTGTGGAATGGGTTGAGAACATAATTAAGGTCTACCAAATTAAAGGGGTCTCCAAATTTATGTCTCAGAGGGAACAGCAGATGGCAGGGGACAGTTCTCAGTCCAGATTTGGCTTCATTTGTATTCAAGGCCTCCTAGGGAAAATTGTAGGGCTTTGGGGTCTAATGTCATGGAATGAAAGGCATGAATTTTTGTGGACCAGAGATTACCTTGGGGAAGAGGCAATTGCGACAAACTTGTAAATGCATCTGAGAACATGAATTAGGCCCCTTGTTTCCAGGTGATGCCTCATATTCCCTAGCACAGTGGTCGGCAAACCGCGACTCGTGAGCCATATGCAACCGACACCCCCACTTCTTCTAACGCCACTTCTTCAAAATAGACTCATCCAGGCCGAAAACCAACTTCTGCGCATGGGCCACGAAGTTTCAATCGCACTGTACGTGTGCGCCTGCACGTGGTATTTTGTGGAAGAGCCACACTCAAGGGGCCAAAGATCCGCATGTGGTTCGCGAGCCGCGGTTTGCCGACCACTGCCCTAGCACTTTTGAACAGACGCTATTTACCTGCCAAGGATCCATATATATACCTTTTAAGTCTAACATCTGGTATACAAGAGTCTCTGTAAGACAGTGGGCCCAGCGAGACCATAATTTGTACAGAAACACTGGAGGTTATAATGGAGTAGGTGAGACTACAGCAAACTAGAGGAAATGTACCTGTTTTAAAAGTGCATCCACAAATGTTCCCTTGAATCTGACTGTGCAGGGTGAAGGCTTTGCAGAAATTCTCAAGACTTCCAGATCTCTGTCTTATGACTAAGTTCACTGCAGAGCAAATAATGTAAAAAGTTTTGTGGATTACTGCATGCTCACTGCTATTTATTTTAAGTTCATTGCTGCATTGGCAGAAAAATGGGGACTGGGAGGAGGTAGATCCTGTACTCCAGGGATATAGCATTTGTGACATAGTCAGCCACTTTTGCTGCCAAGGTAAGGAGTAAGATAGTAGAGTCAATATAGGGTTCCCAAATCTTCCAGTTTTCTAAAATGAATAGAGATCAGATTTTTATGTGCAACAATTTCTTTTAATGCTTTATTGAGATAAAATTGTCAGGCAATAATGGACTGTACATATCTTATGTGTACAATTTCATAAATATTAAAGTGTGTATATACTCAGGGAACCAACACTATAATCATAATAATAAACCTACCCATCACCCACAAAGCTACCTTGTGCCCCTTTATTATTCCTCTTTGCCTTCCTCAGGAAACCATCAGCCACATCTCAAAGAATCTATTGATTTACCTTTTTTTTTATATAGATTTGTCTTTCATAGAATTTTATGCAATTGGAATCATAAAGTATAACATATTATTCATATTATTTGTCTATTTTCTTTCATACAGGATAACTATTTTGACAACATGCATGCTCTGTATATGGATAGATCATTCCTTTCACTGCTGAGTAGTGCTCTGTTTCATGAATTCACCACAATTTGCTTTATCTTGTAAATTAAAATTCTGTTAAAAATACATATAACATAAAATGTACTATTTTAACCATCTAAGTGCTCAATTCAGTGGTGTTAAGTATATATTGTTCAATCATCCCCATCATTCATCTCCAGAACACTTAATCTTGTAAAACTGAAACTGCGCCCATAAAATAACTCCTAACTCCCCCTCCCAAGCCGCTGGTAACCACCATCCTACTTTCTGTCTCTTAATTTGACTGCCCTGGGTACCTTATATATGAAATCATAGTGTTCGTCTTTTTGTGGCTGGTTTATTTCACTCAGCATAATATCCTTCATGTAGTGTGTGCTAGAATTTCCTTTTCAAAGCTGAAAAACATGCCATTGTATGTATATGCCATATTTTGCTTATTCATTCATCTGTCAATGGATGCTGGGTTTACTTCCACCTTTTGGCTATTGTGAATTATGCTGCTATAAACATGGGTGTACAAATAT
This sequence comes from Plecotus auritus, assembly GCF_963455305.1. NCBI lineage: Eukaryota > Metazoa > Chordata > Mammalia > Chiroptera > Vespertilionidae > Plecotus > Plecotus auritus. The sequence continues at coordinate 30,263,009 of NC_137785.1, read as the reverse complement.
CTCTTTGAGACTCTGCTTTCTATTCTTTGGGGTATATGCCTGAAAGTGGAATTACTAGATCATATGGTAATTATATTTTTAATTTTTGAGGAAACTCCATACTGTTTTCCACTGTAGCTATACCATTTTACATTCCCGCCAACAGTACCCAAGAACTCTAATTTTCACATTTTTACCAACATTTGTTTTTTTCTGTTTTTTTATAGTATCCTAATGAGTGTGAAGTGGTATCCCATTGTTTTGATTTGCATTTAACTAATGACTCATGGTAATGACCATTGTTTCATGTACTTGTTGATCATTTGAATATTTTCTGTAGAGAAATGTCTATTCAAGTCCTTTATCCATTTTTGAATTGAGGTTTGTTGTTGTTGAGTTTCAGGAGTTCTCTACATATTCTGTATACTAATTCCTTATCAGATGTGTGATTTGCTTCTATTTTCTCCCATAATATGGGTTGCCTTTTTACACTATTGATAATAATATCCTTTGATGCACAAAAGTTTTTCATTTCATGAGGTCCAAGTTCAATGTCATGAAGCTTTTGTTCTCTTCTAAGTTTTATAGTTTTAGGCCTTACATTTAGGTCTGTGATCCATTTGGAATTAATTTTTGTATATGGTGTTAGGTAAGTATCCAACTTCATTCTTTTGCATGTGGATATCCAGTTTTCCCATTGATCTTAGCACCCTTGTAAAAAGCCATTTCTCCATATAGTGAGGGTTTATTTCTGGGCTCTCTAGTCTATCCCATTAGTTGAGTTGATGAAGCCCTGCTGGCAAGTTGGGGTTCCTGTTGTGTGATATTCCAAATAGATGGAGCCAAGACCACCAAAGGGAGTCTTACCCTGAATATTCAATTAAGCCTAAGGTGACCTGCTGGGCACCAAACATAAAATAATGGTTTTCTTTTTGTGATTATGTAGAATAATGTCCTTATTTTTAGTACATTCCTAAGTATTTAAAGATGAAGTATTGTAATTTGTGCAACTTACTTAAATGATACAGCAACATTTTTATATAAATACTAGAGGCCCGGTGCACGAAATTCATGCACAGGTAGGGTCCCTAGGCCTAGCTGGCATTCAGGGCTGATCAGGGCCTTCCTTCATTCCGCGCCACCCCCTGGTGGTCAGCGCACGTCATAGCGAGTGATTGAACTCACAAGGGGACACTTTGCATATTAGCTTTTTATATATAGAGATACAGCAAAGTGGTAAAATATTGGTGAATCTAGGTGAAAATTTTAAAGATTGTCATATTACTCTTTAAACTTTTGTGTAGTTTTAAATTCAGTTGGCAAAATGCAAAAACAAAACAAAAGAAACCAGGTTTTTAAAAATGATATTATACTTCCATATATTGATACATTAAAACAATACAATTTATAAAATACAAAACAAAATCCCTCAAAGTAATATAAGTAGACTATTAAGTGTATTGGGTTGAATAGTGTTCTCTTAAAATTCTTGTCCACCCAGAACCTCAGAATATAACCTTATTTGGAAATAGGGTTCTTGTAAATGTAATTAGATAAGATGAGCTCTTACTGGATTAGAGTCTGCCCTACATCTAATATCACTGGAGTCCTTATAAGAAAAAGAGAGGCTCTCTGCCCTAACTGGTTTGGCTCAGTGGATAGAGCGTCGGCCTGCGGACTGAAGGGTCCCGGCTTCGATTCCGGTCAAGGGCATGTACCTGGGTTGCGGGCACATCCCCGGTGGGGGGCGTGCAGGAGGCAGCTGATCGGTGTCTCTCTCTCTCATCGATGTTTCTGACTTTCTATCCCTCTCTTTTCCTCTCTGTAAAAAATCAATAAAATATATTTTAAAGAAAGAAAAAGAAAAAGAGAGGCTCTAGCCAGTTTGGTTTAGTGGCTACTGCATTGGCCTGCAATCTGAAGGGTCCCAGGTTCAATTCCAGTCAAGGGCACATGCCTGGGTTGCGGGGCTCAATCCTCAGTGGGGAGTGTGCAGGAGGCAGCCGATCAATGATTCCCTCTCGTCATTGATGTTTCTCTCTCTCCCTCTCCTTTCCTCTCTGAAATCAATAAAAATATATTTTAAAAAGAAAAAGAGAGGAACTGGCTTCCGGTCAGAATGACAGAATAGGAGAGTGCTGAGCTTGCCTCCTCCCACATCAAAATTACAACTAAATTATTGAACTATCAACCTGGAGAACCACCTGCAGGCTAGTTGAATGGAGCTCCTATAACTAAGGATATATAGAGGGCACATGAGACTGGTGGAAGGTGCAGAGATGTAAAATGGGTAAGTCCAATGCCCAAGTGTGACAGTTGAGAATTAGGAGGAATATCTTAGCTGCAGGGGTCCTCACTGAGGAAGAGATGGGTCCCAACCCCACACCAGGTTCCCCATCCAGGGCTGGGAAGAGTAGTCTTCACAATAGTGAGCTGTGAAGATCAGTGACAATTCTGTCCTACTCTTTTGAGATGGAGGGCTACTGGAAACCCAGATGTCCTCTTAAAGGGCCAATGCACAAACGCACTTGCTCACAGGTACTCACAGCAGATCAAAAGCAACCAGAGACACAGGGAAAAAGTTAACTGTGGATTCAGGGCATGGGCTGCCATTGTCCCTGTGTTGAGCCCTACCCCTTTGTAGCCTGTAGAGCCAAGAAAGTATAAAATCTAAATTTGCATTAAACAGGTAAACAATACTGCCCCACCCTGGTGACTCCTGAAGACCTTGCCCCACACAACTCAAGAAGGATTTCCTCCAGTGAGACAGAGGGCTGCTAGAAACTCAGGTGTTTTCTTTTCTTTTTTATTTTTTTTTTCAAATTGCAGAAAATATTTATTTTTTTTAATAAATCTTTATTCAGATTATTACAATTATTTCTCCTTTTTCCCCCCATAGCTCCCCTCCACACAGTTCCCACCCCACCTTCTGCCCTTACCTCCCCCCCACTGTCCTCATCCATAGGTATATGATTTTTGTCCAGTCACTTCATGAACCCCCCCATACCCCTTTCCCCCTGAGAATTATCAGTCCACTCCCTTTCTATGCCCCTGATTCTATTATATTCACCAGATTATTCTGTTCCTCAGGTTTTTAATTCACTTGATTTTTAGGTTCACTTGTTGATAGACATGTATTTGTTGTTCATAATTTTTCTCTTTACTTTTTTCTTCTTCCTCTTCTTTAAGAATACCTTTCAGCATTTCATATAATACTGGTTTGGTGGTGATGAACTCCTTTAGCTTTTTCTTATTTGTGAAGCTCTTTATCTTCCCTTCAATTCTGAATGATAGCTTTGCTGGGTTGAGTAATCTCGGTTGTAGGTTCTTGCTATTCATCACTTTGAAAATTTCTTGCCACTCCCGTCTGGCCTGCATAGTTACTGTTGAGAAATCAGCTGACAGTCATATGGGTGCTCCCTTGTAGGTAATTAACTGTTTTTCTCTTGCTGCTTTTAATAGTCTCTCTTTGTCTTTTGCTCTTGGCATTTTAATTATGATGTGTCTTGGTGTGGTCCTCTTTGGATTCCTTTTGTTTGGGGTTCTGTGCGCTTCCTGGACTTGTAAGTCTATTTCTTTCACCAGGTGGGGGAAGTTTTCGGTCATTATTTCTTCAAATAGGTTTTCAGTATCTTGCTCTCTCTCTTCTTCTGGCACCCCCATAATTCTGATGTTGGTACGCTTGAAGTTGTCCCAGAGTCTTCTTACACTATCTTCAACTTTTTGGATTTTTTTTTTTTTTGCTTTTTGCTTTTTTGGTTGAGTGTTTTTTGCTTCTTTGTGTTTCAATTCTTTGACTTGATTTTTGTGTTCCTCTTGTCTGTTTTTGGGTCTCTGTATAACATTTTTTATTTCAGTCAGTGTATGTTTAATTTCTAGTTGGTCCTTTTTCATATCTTCGAGGGTCTCGTTATATTTATCGGCCTTTTCTAGGATATTCTTAAAAAGCCTTATAACCATGGTTTTGAATTTTATATCCAGTCGTTTGCTTTCCTCCATTTCTTTCGTTTGTGATCTGATTCTTTGACGCCGCATTTTCACTGCTTCCCTGAGTTGGTAAGGTAGATTTGTGTGCTAGGTTTCCAATATGGCCCAGTGGGTCTGCCTCCCCAGTTAACCTGAGGTGGACACTCTTGGTGCACCCCTTTGTGGACTGTGTGTACAGCCTTGTTGTAATTAAGTCTTGATTGTTGTTGGTATCACTGGGAAGAATTGACCTCCAGGCCAGTTGTCTGTAGGGATCAGCTGTGTCTATGCTGGGAGAAGTTCGGTGCTGGAGACAGCCTTATAGGATTAGACTTGCCAAATTGCAATAGCCTCTGTGCTCAGCTTGGATGGGGTGGAGTCTCAGTCTTGGCTTCCTGTCAGCCTTACTCTTGCGCGCACGTGCGCGCTTTCAGACCTCCACCTTCCCTGGCTCCTGAGTCTCTGCCCGAGAGTCCAGACTCCCCCCACAAGAGCGTGGGTCCCCAGGGGCTCACCTGGAACTGGGGTTCAGTGCAGTCAGGAGCTTCGGACTCCCTTCTGCTAGGGAAAGCCTGCAGTAACCTCCGCAGCCTTTGTGCACACTGGCGCGCGCACCTCCAGAACCCTGCCTGCCGGGGCTCCCCCGGGTCTCCCCCGGGTCTCCGAGTCTCCGGGTGCCTTTCTCTCTACCTGACAGTCCAGAGTCCCCCTGTATGAGCCTGGGTCCACGGGGTTTCGCCCGGGACTGGGGTTCAGTGCAGTCAGAACTGGGGTTCAGTGCAGTCGGGGGCTTCCTTCCTCCTTCCGCCAGAGAAAGTCAGCCAGGCTCTCAGCCACCCTTCCTCTCTGCGCGCACGAAGACCCTTTGCCGTACCTCCAATTCTCTGTGAGCTTTTCTCTTTCCTTCTAGTTGTAGAATTTTCACTCAGCCAGCTTTCCTGTGGTTCTGGATGGTGTCCGTTCTGTCTTTTAGTTGTAGTTTTGAAATTGTTGTGCGAGGCAGCAGTTTAGGTGCTTACCTATGCCGCCATCTTGGTTTCTCCGCCTCAGGTGTTTTCTTAAAGGGCCTAACAACAACTCAATTGCTCACAAGTAGTCACCCTAAGCTCCTGTGAAGAGATGGCAGCTTGGGCACCAGACACATAGGGAGAGAGACTAAGTTGTGTGGTTTCCAGCGAGGGCTGCCACTGTCCCTGTGTTGAGTCATTCCCCTATATAGCATGCAAGAGATGGTGGCACAAAATCTGAATCTGCATTAACTTGGTGAACACCCTCGCCTTGCCCTGGTGACTCTGAGACTCTGAGACCCCTGAGTCTCCCAATTCATACACTACGTTTGACTCAGCCAATGGCTGTGCCTCAGGGCCAGCCTCAGCCCACACTGAGGCTGCTTTCTAAAAAACTCTCCCACGGTTTACAGGCCCTAGGCAGGCAGTAGCTAGTCTCAGTGTGCCCTGTGCCTTTTGCTCAAGGCTCAGCACAGGCAGTTACCAATTATGAGTCACTTTGTAGCTAATAGATCTGAGCCAGGCACAGACAGCAGCTGACCTCAGCCTGTGCTGAAGAACCTCTGAAGAGGCTCCAGAAACAACACCTATAGTATCCAGCCTCAGACCACAAAAGAGCACCACCCAATTAGCATCACAAACAGGACACCCAAAGGGTGGTTTCTTCAAGCACAAGAGTCTCACTGGGGAAAATTCCACTGTGGTCAGAAATAGTCCTCACAGCCAATCAGCCTGGGGGTCAACCTCACCCACTGACCAGGCTCAACTATAACAGGAGAGCATACACAACTCACACAAGAAACACTAGTGGAGCACCTGCCTCAGGTCACCAGAAAGACTGCGCCACTGGGACCCAGAGGGCACATACTACGTAAGGCCACCCTTCCAAGACTGGGAGGTGTAGCACATCTACCAAATACATGAAACACAGAGAGGCAATCAAAATGAGAAAAGAAAGAAACATGTTCCAAACAAAAGAATAGGAGAGGAGAAAAAAACTAAATGAAATGGAGGCAAGAAATTTACAACATGCAGAGATTAAACACTGGTTATAAGAATGCTCAATGAATTTAGGGGAAGAATAAGTCAACTCAATTAAAAATTCAAGAGATATTAAACATTAAAAAAGGACATAAAATATAAAAAAAACACTCAGAAATGAAGAATACAATAACTGAAATGAAGACTATACTAGAAGAAATAGACAGCAGATTAGATAAAGTAGAGGGTCATATCAGCAATTTGGAAGACAAGGTGCAGAAAACACCCAACCAAAAAAAAAAACAGAAAAAAAATTTTTTTTAATATATAATTTTTCAGAAATAAAGATCATTTAAGGGACCACTGGGACAGCAACATTACAACATTTGTATCATAGGGGAACCAGAAGGAGAAGAGAGAGAGCAAGGAATTGAAAAACTATTAGAAAATATAATGACAGAAAAATTCCCTAACCTGGTAAAGGAAATATATATACAGGTCCAGGAAGTACACAGAGTCCCAAACAAGATGAACCCAAAGAGGCCCACACCAAGACACATTACAATTAAAATGCCAAAGATTAAAGACAATCTTGAAAGCAGCAAGAGAAAGGTAATTAATTACCTTCAAGGGAGCTTCCATAAGACTGTCAGCTGCTTTCTTAACAGAAACATGCAGGCCAAAAGGGATTGCCACAAAATATTCAAAGTGATGAAAAGTAGGGACCTACAATAAAGATGACTCTACCCCATAAGGGTATCATTTAAATTTGAAGGAGAGATAAAGAGCTTCCCAGACAAGAAAAAGCTAAAGGACTTCATCACCACAAAACCAATATTAAAATGTTAAAGGGGCTTCTTTAAGGAAAAGAAGAAAAAAAAGAACAAATATGAATAATAAAATGATAATAGCTACCTACTAATAATCACTTGTAATGTAAATGGACTAAATACTCCAATCAAAAGATAGGGTAGCTAAAAGGATAACAAAATGAGACCCAGCCCGGCTGGCATGACTCGGTGGTTAAGTGTTGATCTATGTACTAGGAGGTCATGGTTTGATTCCCAGTCAGGACATATGCCCAGGTTGTGGGCTCATTCATCAGTGGGGTGTGTGCAGGCAGCAGCCAATCAATGATTCCCTCTCATCACTGATGTTTCTATCTCCCTCTCCCTTCCTCTCTGAAATAAATAAAAATATTTTTTAAAAAATAAAACAACACCCATACATATGCTGTCTATTTGAGATCAAAAGACACACTCAGATTGAAAGTAAAGTGATGGAAAATGGTATTTCATGCAAATGGCATTATCAACAAAAAAGTTGGGGTAGCAATACTTATATGAGACAAAATAGACTTTAAACCAAAGTCTAAAATAAGAGACAAAAAAAAGACAATATAGCCCTAACCGGTTTGGCTCAGTGGATAGAGCGTCGGCCTGCGGACTGAAGGGTCCCGGGTTCAATTCCGGTCAAGGGCATGTACCTGGGTTGCGGGCACATCCCCAGTAGGGGGCGTGCAGGAGGCAGCTGATCGATGTCTCTCTCTCATCGATGTTTCTAACTCTCTATCCCTCTCTCTTCCTCTCTGTAAAAAATCAATAAAATATATTTTAAAAAAAAGACAATATAAATAATAAAGAGATCAATAAAAAAAAGTATAGAACCCGTGTAAACATTTATGCAGCCAATGTAGGAGCACCTAAATTCATACAGTGAATATTGATGGACATTAAAGGGAGATATAGACAATAATACAGTATTTGTAGAAGGCTTTAACACCACATTGACATCAATAGATAGATCATCCAGATGAAAAATCAACAAGGAAGCAGCAGCCTTAAATAACATATTAGAGCATATGGATTTAATTGATATTTAGAGCATTTCACCCCAAAGCAGCAGACTATAAAAACAACTGAAATAATCCCTAGCTGGTGTTGCTCAGTGGTTGGAGTGTTGGCCTGAACACCAAAGAATCGTGGATTTGATTCTCAGTCAAAAGCATGTGCCTGGGTTGCAGGTTTGATCCCCAGCCCCGGTACAGGAGTGTACAAGAGGCAACCAATTGATGTATCTCTCTCACACTGATGTTTCACTCTCTTTCTTTCCCCTCTCCCTCCCTTTCTTCCACTCTCTCTAAAAAAAATCAATTGAAAAAATATCCTTGGGTGAGGATTAACAAAACAACAGCAATAAAAAGAACTGAAATCATATCGGACATCTTCTCTGACCACAATGTTACAAAACTGGAAATCAATAGCAAGTAGAAAACTGAAAAATGCACAAATACATGGACACTAAATAACATTGACTAAACAATGAATATGTTAATAAGATCAAGGAATTAAAAGCTCCCTTGAGAAAAAAACAAAACAAAACACAATGACACGAAATTTTTGGGACACAGTTAAAGAAGTTTTAAGAGGGAAATTCATAACAATGCAGGCCAAACTCAACAAACACCTCAAATCTAATCTTATACCTAAAGAAACTAGAAAAAGAACAACCAACAAAGCCCTAAATGAGTAGAAGGGAGGGAATAATAAAAATCAGCAGGAGAATAAACAAAATAGAGTCTAAGAAAATACAAAAGTTCAATGAATCCAAAAGCTGGTTCATTGGAAGATAACAAGATTGATAAACCTTAACCAGACTCATCAAGAGAATAAGAGAGAATCCAAATAAATAAAATCAGAAATAAAAGAGAAGTGACCACTGATACCACAAAATTGTAAGAAAATACTTGAAACAATTATATGCCAATGAATTAACAATCTGGAAGAAATGAAGAAATTACTACACACTTCCAAGACTGAGTCAAGAAGAAGCAGAAAATCTGAACAGACCAATAACTACTAACAAAACTGAATGAGCAATCAAAAACACCCAACAAACAAAAGTCCTGGACTGGATAGCTTCACAGGTGAATTTTACCAAACATTCAAAGAAGAATTAATACCTATCCTTCTCAAACTATTCCAAAAAACTCAAGAGCGTGGAAGGTTCCTAAGCTCCTTTCACAAGGCCAACATTACCCTGATTCCAAAACCAGACCAAGACACTACAAAAAAAATTATAAGCCACTATCTCTGATGAACATAGATACAACACTCTCAACAAAATATTAGCAAACCGAATTTAGCAATACATTAAAAAGATCATACACCATTATCAAGTGAGATTTATTCCTGGGGTGCAAAACTGATTCAATATCAGCAAATCAATTAACATGATACATATCATAAACAATATGAAGGATAAAAATCATATGGTCATATCAATAGATGCAGAAGAAGCATTTGCAAAATTCAGTAGCCATAGGACAAAAACTCAACAAAGTGGAAATAGAAGGTACATATCTCAACATAACAATGGCCATATATGACAATTTCACAGCTAACATCATACTCAACAAAAAAGCTAAAAGCATTCTCTTTAAGAACGGGAATAGAATGAGTGTCCATTTTCACCACTTTTATTCAACACAGTATTGAAAGTCCTAGCCCTAGCAATCAGATAAACAAAGAAAGAAAGAAAAGGCATCCAAATTAGAAAAGAAGCAAAACCATCATTTGCAGATAACACAATACTATTTATAGAGAACCCTAAATATTACACCAAAAAACTACTAAAATTTATAAATGAATTCAGTAAAGTAGCAGGATACAAAATTAATATTCAAAATCAGTTACATTCGATACACCAATAATGAACCATAAAAAGAAATTATAAAACAATCCCCTTTCCAATTGCATTAAAAAAATCTAAAAGTAAATTTAACTAAGGAGTAAAAGACCTATATTTGGAAAATTATGACACTGAAAAAAGAAACTGAAAAAGATATAAATAAATGGGAAGCATATGCTATGCTCATGCATAGGAAAATAAACATCATTAAAACGTACCCAAAGATCTGAATAAATTCAATGCAGTCCCTATCAAAAGACCAACAGCATTTTTTCACAGAACTAGAACTAAAATAATCCTAAAATTTATGTGGAAAAACAAAAAATCCCGAATAGACAAAGCAATCTTGAGAAAGGAGGACAAAGTTGGAGGTATCATGCTACCTAATATCAAACTGTTATATAAGGCTATAAAAATCAAAATAGCAAAAAAACAGACACATAGATCATTGGAACAGAATAAATAACCCACAAATAAACCTACACCAAATGGTCAATAAATCCATGACAGAAAAACCAAGAATATACAATGGGGTAAAGACAGTGTCTTCAATAAATGGTGTTCGGAAAACGGAATAATACATTAAAACAAATGAAACAGCCTCCCTTTTACACCATATGCAAAATAAAATAAAAATGGATTAAAGACTTACATATAGGACCCAAAACCATAAAACTCCCAGATGAAAACATAGGCAGTAAACCCTTTCCTAATAGTCTTAGTAATATTTTTTCAAATATATCTCCTTGGTCAAAGGAAACAAAAGAAAAAATAAAGAGATGGAACTACGTCAAAGTAAAGAGTATTTCTGCAGTGAAGAAAATCACCAACCAGTCTGGTCAACATGGCTTAGTGGTTAAGTGTCAACCTCTGTACAGGGAGGTCATGGTTTGATTCATGGTCAGGGCACATGCCCAGGTTGTGGGCTCTATCCCCAGTGGGGTGTGCAAGAGGCAGCCTATCAATGATTCTCCCTCATCATTGATGTTCTATCGCTCTCTCCCTCTTCCTTCCTCTCTGAAATCAATAAAATATATATAAGAAAACCATCAACCCAAAGAAAAGACAACCTCCTGAATGAGACAAGAATCTAAAGAACAATCTATATATATAAAAGCCTAAGCGACCGTCACAACCGAAACAATTGAACGGACGACTGAACAGGCTGCGTGGGGCGACCAGGCCAGCAGAGGGGGGCAGTTAGGGGTGACTAGGCCAGAAGGGGGTGGCAATGAAGGGCGACCATGCTGGCAGAGGGGGGCAGTGAGGGGTGACCAAGCTGGTGGGGGGGGCAGTTGGGGGCGACCAGGCCAGCGGGGAAGGGGGGGCAGTAAGGGGTGACCAGGCTGGGAGGGGGGAGTTAGGGGTGACCAGGCTAGAAGGGGGTGGCAATGAGGGGCAACCAGGCTGGCAAGGGGGGCAGTTGGGGGCAACCAGGCCAGCAGAGGGGCAGTTGGGGGTGACAAGGCCATCAGGGGGGAAGTTAGGGGTGATCAGGCAGGCAGGCAGGTGAGCAGTTAGGATCCAGTGGTCCCGGATTGTGAGAGGGATTCTGACTGCTGGTTTGGGATTGGGCCTAAACCGGCAGTTGGGCATCCCCCGAGGGGTCCCAGATTGGAGAGGGTGCAGGCTGGGCTGAGGGGACCCCCCCCCATGCACGAATTTAGTGCACCAGGCCTCTAGTATATATGAATAAACAAAACAGAAACAGACTCATAGAGAGAACAAACTAATAGTTTCCAAATTGGTGGGGAAAGGGAGTTGGGTGAAAAGGGTGAAGGGAGTAAGAAATACAATTGGTAATTACAAAATAGTCACTGGGATGTAAAGTAGTATAGGGAATATAGTCAGTAATATTGTAATAACTATGCATGGTGCCAGAAGGGTATTAGACTTGTCAGGGGGATCACATCTTAAATTAAATAAATGTCCAATCACTATACTACCCGTGTTTCCCTGAAAATAAGACAGTGTCTTATATTAATTTTTGCTCCCAAAGACATGCTAGGTCTTATTTTCTGGGGATGTCTTATTTTTCCATGAAGAAGAATACGGTACACATTTATTGTTAAATGAAAATAAAGGAAATTTATTACCTGTATACGGTACGGTAGTACAGTAGTTGTCAACACAAACCAGACAAACTGAATCCTACAGTATCAAGAATTTACTCATTTATTCAATGACAATCATGTCATCATCTTCTGGAACATCATCATAACAATCCAATTCCTGAATTTCCTGGTGAATTTCTTGTGACTCCATTTCTTTCAGAATCAGTGGACCAAATCTCTCATGTTTAACAATAGCACTGTCTTTAAATGAGTACTTCTTGTCAAGGTAGCCTGCTCACAGTGCATTTGCAATGCAACTGTCAGTGATTTTCTCCCATGAATTCTTCACCCAAGTCACAATTTCTTGCAGTTTAGGTTTCACAAAGTTTCCACGCTGATTTCTCTCCATTCTATTTTCAATGTAGTCATTAATTTCCATGCGCAAATTGTCTTTGAATGGCTTGTTTATTGCAATATCAAGAGTCTGGAGATAGGCCGTCATTCCTGCGGGAATCATTATCTGATCTATTTTTCTTTCGTGAAGAAATGTCTTCATGTCTTTAGCGCGGTGAGTGCTGGCTGCATCCCAGACTAGCAGACCCCTTTGGCTCCCTCGCATAACAAGCGGCAGCATTAAATCGACCCACTTCCTTATAACTGCTTGTGTGGCCCAGGCTTTTTCAATTTCAGGAATAAAAACGCCCAAAACACGTTCAATCTTTTCCTTCTTGCCCTTAGAAATGATTAAAGGTGGGATTTTAGTGCCATCCAGACGAATTGCCAAAATACAGGAAACACGTGCACTTTCGTAAGCAGTGGAGGGAATGTACGCTAAGGAGGCACCCCGCTGTTCAATTGTTGTTTGAGATGATTGGCCCATAAACACTGCAGTTTCATCCATAGCCATCATGTTGGAAAGATTGTATTTAGAGAAGTCAGCATCATCAATAAAGGACTTGAATGCAAGTGCTCGCTTAATAACTTGAGTATCTTCCAACCTAAACAATGTTGTAGATCTTCTTAAAGACAGTTCACTTCGCTGAAGGAAATTATCCAGCCAGTGTTGTGATGCTTTGAAGTCTTTGGGGGCTATGTCAAACTGTGGTGCCATTGCAAGGGCAAATTCTTGAATCTGAGCCCTATTCACAACCAAAGTCTTTGCTCTCCTGTCAACAACCCATTCACAGATCAGGTCTTCCAGCTCAGAAAATAATGGTTGCCGACCTGATCCCTTGCGCTTTTTAGCATTTCCCTTGTCCACTTGTTCAATGAGGTTACCATACTCTGCTCGCCATTTTCAGACCAATCAGATACTCAACATCTTCTCTTTGCAGAAAGCAGTAAGATTTTGGCCCCAAGAGTCTTCCACGATTCCTTTCTTGTACTCCATGGAGTAGCTTTTTCTTTTTGTGCTCATTTCTACCATAGGGGTTAAAAAAAAGGAATTGGGGTATCAAGGTGGGGGGAGGGGGATCACTCAAAATGACACAGGGGGGATCAGAGGGGGGAATCAAAATGGCACAGGAGAATCAGAGGGGGGATTACCATTTTAGTAACCCCTTTTGATCCTCCTGTGCCATTTTGATTGCCCTCTCTGATCCTCCTGTGTCATTTTAAGTTATCCCCCTCCCCCCACCCCTGTGCCACTGAACACCTTCACCAGACATCCCCCCTACCCCTTTATCAGACATTTACCCCCTGGGGCCTGCCTGGGGACTGTCACTGGGCTTGCTGGGGCCTGGATCTGGGCTGGAGCAGGGTCTGCCACTGACTGAGAACCTTCAGTCATCATGAAGGCGGCCGCGAGCATCAGGTAGTGTCACCAGAGACAGACCAGCACTCACCACCTTCGCCACGTCCCGTCCGCTCTAATCCTCCTGTTCTTCTACACGCATCTGCGAAAGTCTCCTCCTCTCTCCTGCCCCACGCTCACCGCTCACTCCGACTTCCGCTCCACCTCCACACAGCAGTGACGTCAGGACTCCGCGTAACATCACTGGTTGCTAGACGCCAGTCAGGGCGGTCCTAGCGACCAGTTTATGGTAAATTAATTTTCATTCTGAGACAGAGCCTGGGGGCCTTATTTTCGGGGGATGCCTTATATTTCACTCAGAAGGAAACCTGTAAGTAGGTCTTATTTTCGGAGGATGTTTTATTTTCAGGGAAACACGGTATATACCTGAAATTGACATAAAGTAATATTCAGTGTCAACTGTGATTGAAACCAATCAATCAATCAAAAAAGAAATACATAGGTTCATATAGGTGGTTACAATAAATGAACATCCTATATAAAAAAGCCTAATATGCTAAGTGTCCGGGCATCCGGGTGGCCATTCAACCAATCAAAATGTAATATGCTAATGATATGCTAAGGCCACTCAACCGCTCACTATAACATGCACTGACCACCAGGGGGCAGACAGTCGACTGGTCGAACACTCGCTATGATGAGCACTGACCACCAGGGGGCAGATGCTCCAACCAATAGGTTAGCTTGCTGCTGGGGTCCAGCCAATTGGGACTGAGTGTGATGGGCTGGACATGCCCTGGAGCCCTCCTGCAGTCCCTCCCCAGCTGGCCAACCTCCCACATTCCTCCCTGGCACCAATCATGCACCAGTGGGGTCCCTCAGCCTGGCCTCACCCTCTCACAATCTGGAACCCCTCAGGGGATGTCAGAGAGCCAGTTTCAGCCAGACAGGGGAATGACCGGGCGCTATGACGCACTGACCACCAGGGGGCAGACACTCAACACAGGAGCTGCTCCCTGGTGATCAGTGCACTCCCACAGGGGGAGCACTGCTCAGCCAGAAGCCTTTCCCACCTCCACAGCAGCACTAAAGATATCCAACTGATGGTTTACAGGCCTAAGCCATCAGTCGGACATCCCCCGAGGTTCCAGATGCTGAAGGAGAAAGGGCAAATAGCAATATTAAAATATTTCTTCTAATTATTTTTCTTTCAATGTGCAAGAATCTGTACACTGGGCCACTAGTATATAATATAAACAAGAGCTATGAAATATGTGGCAAAAGATTTTTCTTCAGGCAATTGCCATTAAAAAAAACAATTCTATTCAAATTCTGAATAAGTGGTGTATTAGTGTCAATTTGAATAAAAAATATGGAAGTCCACCAAAATGTGTAATGATACATTTGCAACTAAATAAAAATTTAAATACAAACTTCAAATAAGCACATTTTCTATTACAACTTACATCAATTAAACAATTTTTTATTAAATTTATTGGAATGACATTAGTCAATAAAATTATATAGGTTTCAATTGAACAATTCTATAATACATCATCTCTATATTGCATTATTTACCACCCAAAGTCAAGTCTCCTTCTGTCACCATATATTTGACCCACTTTATTCTTTTCCACCTCACCTCAAGCCTCTTCCCTTTGCTAACCACCATACTGTTTTCTGTCTACAAGTTTCTATTTGTCTTGTTTTCTGTTTTATATACCACTAGAGGCCCAGTGCACGAAATTCGTGCATGGGGTGTGTGTCCCTCAGCCCAGCCTGCACCCTCTCCAATCTGGGACATCCCTCTCACAATCCAGGACTGCTGGCTCCCAACTGCTCACCTGCCTGCCTTCCTGATTGCCCCTAATCGCTTCTGCCTGCCAGCCTGATCACCCCCTAAACACTCCCCTGCAGCCTGACTGATGCCTAACTGCTCCCCTGCCAGCCTGATTGCCCCTAACTGCCTTCCCCTGCAGGCCTGGTCACCCCTAACTGCCCGCCCCTGCAGGCCTGGTCCCCTCCAACTGCCCTCCCCTGCAGGCCTGCTCCCCCCCAATTGCTCTCCCCTGCAGGCCTGGGTCCCCCCCAACTGCCCTTCCCTGCAGGCCCAGTTGCCCCCAACTTCCCTCCTCTGCCAGCCTGATCACCCCTGACTGCCCTCCCCTGCAGGCTTGATCACCCCCAACTGCCCTCCCTTGCAGGCCTGGTCCCCCGCAACTGCTCTCCTCTTTTGGCCTGATCGCCCACCACTGCCCTCCCTTGCAGGCCTAGTCCCTCCCAACTGCCCTCCCCTGCTGGCCATCTTGTGGTGGCCATCTTGTGTCTACATGGGGGCAGCCATCTTTTACCACATTGGGGCAGCCATCTTGTGTGTTGGAGTGATGGTCAATTTGCATATTACTCTTTTATTAGATAGGATATGTAAGTGAAATCATACGGTTGCTTAATTTTTCTGATTATCTTATTTTGCTTAACAGCCATGGGCAAACTACGGCCCGCAGGCTGGATCCAGCCCGTTCGGCTGTTCTATCCAGCCCGTAGAGCCAAAAGAGTGGAGGGTTCTCTTGCTCTCCCCTCCGCTCCTTTACTTTGAATTTATATTAGTTCACACAAACACTCCATCCATGCCTTTGTTCCGGCCCTCCAGTCCAGTTTAAGAACCCATTGTGGCCCTCGAGTCAAAAAGTTTGCCCTCCCCTGGCTTAGCATGATATTATCAAGATCCACCCATGTTGTCAAAATGGCAGTATTTCATCTTTTCTTAGGACCAAGTAGTATTCTATTGTATATATGCACCACATCTTCTTTATCCAATCATCTATCAAAGAATACTTTGGTTGGTTCCATGTCTTGGTCACTGTGAATAATGCTGCAATGAAATAGGGGAACATATACATGTACAAATAAATGTTTTCAAAATTTTGGGGTACATGCCCAGAAGAGGAGTTTCTAGGTCACACAATAATTCTGTTCTTAATTTTAAACTCCATACTGTTTTCTGTAACTAGAGGCCCAGTGCACAAAATTCTTGTGTGGGTATGGTCCCTAGACCTGGCCTGAGATCAGGGCCATCTTCCCCAGCTTCCCGCAGCTGGCCCCACCCACCACCACCACCCACCCCCCAGTTCCCCATTCACCATCGAGTGATCGGTGCCTGATGGCCGGGGAAAGGGACCGAGAGGTTGGCTGTTCCTGCCTGCTTACTGGCCCCACCCCCACCGAGGGTGGCCATCAGGCAATGGGAGCCTGCCGGCCGGGGAAAGAAACCAAGAGGTGGTCAGTGCACCTCATAGTGACTGGTCCAGCAGTTGTTCTGGTCGTTCTGCCTTTAGGGTCAATTTATATTACCCTTTTATTATATAGGCCTGGTGCACAGGTGGAGGCTGGCTGGCCAGCCATGAAGGGGGCCCTGGATCAGGGTCAAGAGGTCCCCACTGGGGAGCAGGGCCGGCCTGGGCAAGGGGCCGAGGGTGGTGTGCAGGCCAGCCACACCCCCGATCGGGGTGGGGGTCCCCGCTGGGGGTGGGGCTGGCCTGGGCAAGGGGCCACAGGCGGTTTGCAGGCTGGCCACACCCCTGGTTTTGTCAGGAAGAATGTCCAGAATGACTTCCAGAAGATGTCCAGTCTATCGGTCTAATTAGCATATTACCCTTTTATTAGTATAGACTAGAGGCCTGGTGTATGAAATTCATGCACGGGGGAGGGTGTCCCTCAGCCCAGCCTGCACCCTCTCCAATCTGGGACCCCTTGAGGGATGTCTGACTGCCCGTTTAGGCCCGATCCCGGTAGGACTGCTGGCTCCCAACTGCTCGCCTGCCTGCCTTCCTGATTGCCCCTAACCACTTCCACTTGCCAGCATAATCACCCCCTAACCACTCCCCTGCCAGACTGATTGATGCCTAACTGCTCCCCTTCCAGCCCGATTGCCCCTAACTGCCCTCCCCTGCCAGCCTGGTCACCCCTAACTGCCCTCCCCTACAGGCCTGGTCCCCCCCAACTGCCCTCCCCTGCTGACCCAGTCACCCCAAACTGCCCTCCTCTGCAGGCCTGGTCATCCCTAACTACCCTCCCCTGCAGGCTTGATTGCCCCCAACTGCCCTCCCTTGCAGGCCTGGTCCCCGCCAATTGCTCTCCCCTGCAGGCCTGGGTCCCCCCCAACTTCCCTCCTCTGCCAGCCTGGTCACCCCTAACTGCCCTCCCCTGCAGGCTTGATTGCCCCAACTGCCCTCCCTTGCAGGCCTGGTCCCTCCCAACTGCTGTCCCCTCCTGGCCATCTTGTGGTGGCCATCTTGTGTCCACATGAGGGCAGCCATCTTTGACCACATGGGGGCAGCCATCTTGTGTGTCAGAGTGATGGTCAATTTTGCATATTACTCTTTTATTAGGATAGAGGCCTGGTGCATGGGTGGGGGCTGGCTGGTTTGCCCTGATGGGTGTCCCAGATCAGGGTGGGGGTTCCCTTGGAGCATGGGGGGCAGCCTGGGTGAGGGGCCTGTGGTGGTTTGCAGGCCCGCCACACCCCCCCGGCGACCCAAGCAGAGGCCAGGGCCAGCTGGATGCAGGTATCTGGGATTTATTTATCTTCTATAATTGAAACTTTGTAGCCTTGACAGAGGCCAGGGCAGGCCAGGGTGGGCGTAAGGTTGGCTTCCTCCATCACCAGGGGCACCCCAAGCCTCCTGCTTGCTCCAGCTTCATGGCCGCCACCATCTTAGTTGGGTTAATTTGCATACTTGCTCTGATTGGCTGGTGGGCGTAGCAGAGGTACGGTCAATTTGCATGTTTCTCTTTTATTAGATAGGATGGCTGTACCAATTTATTTTCCCTCCAGTAATGTTAAGGTTTTCTTTTTCTCCACAACCTCTTTAATGCTTGTTAATACATGTCTTGTTGATAATAGCCATTTCAACAGGTGTGAGTTGGTATTTCATTGTGGTTTTGATTTGCATTTGTTGGCCATTTGTTTATCTTCTTGGGAGAAGTGCCTGTTCAGGTCCTCTGCCCATATTTTAATTAAATTGTTTGTTGTTGAACTGCATGAGTTCTTTACCTATTTTAAATGTTAATCCTTTGTCAGAAGTGTTGTTTGCAAATATCTTCTTTCATTCAGTTGGTTCCCCGCCCCCCCTTTTTTTTTTTTTTTTTGGTTTCTTTTGCTTTGAAGAAGCTTTTTAGTATCATATAGTCCCATTCATGTATTTTTGCTTTTACTTCCCTTGCCTTTGAGGTCAAATACATAAATTCCTCTCTAAGACCAAGGTCCATAAGTTTGGTACTTGTTTTCTTTTATGTACTTTATTTTTGAGGTCTTATATTTACATCTTTGATCCATTTTGAGTTAATTTTTGACAAATAGCAATCTAGTTTCATTCTTTTGCCTGTGGCTTTCCAATTTTCCCAGCACCATTTATTGAATAGACTTTCTTTTCTCCATTATATGTTTTTGACTCCTTTATAAAAAATTATTTGCCCATATACATGTGAGTTTAATCCTGGGCTCTTAATTCTGTGTCTCTGTTTTTCTGCCAGAACCATGTGGTGTGTCTGCTTTTGCCATTACCATGCTGGTTTGATTATTGTCACTTTGTAGTATAATTTGAATACCTCTAGCTTTGTTCTTCTCCCCCGCCCTGCCCCCCAGGATTGCTTTGTCTATTTGGAGTCTTTTGTGTTTCCATTAAATCTGATATTTTTGTTTTATTTCTGTAAAAAATGCTGTTGGGATTTGGATAGGATTGCATTAAACCTGTATATTGCTTGGGTGATTTGGCCATTTTCAACTATGTTGGCTCTTCCAATCCATGAACATGGAATATCTTTCCATTTCTTTGTGTCTTCTTCCATTTCTTTTAATGTCTTGTAGAGGTCCTTCACACCCTTTATTCCTAGGTATGTTATTCTTTTAATTGCAATATTAATTTTTTTCATTTCTTTTGGTGACTTTATTTAGTATACAGGAATGCAAAGGAGTTGTGTACATTGATTTTGTACCCTGCAACTTTACTGTATTTGTTTACTGTTTCTAATAGCTTTTTTTTTCAATTAAAGCTTTTTTTAAATATTTTTATTGAGTTTATTTATTTCAGACAGGAAGGGAGAGAAAGAGAGAGATAGAAACATCAATGATGAGAGAAAACCACTGATCGGCTGCCTCCTGCACACCCCACACTGGGGATCGAGCCCACAACCCGGGCATATGCCCCGACCAGGAATCAAACCCGTGACCTCCAGGTTCATAGGTCAATGCTCAACCACTGAGCCACGCTGGTCAGGCTAGCTTTTTTTTTTTTTTTTTAATGTGTGTGTGTGTGTGTGTGTGTAACCTTTAGGCTCTTCTATATAAAATAATCAGTCATCTGCAAAAAGTGACTATTTTACTTACTCATTTCCAAGTTGGATGCCTTTTTTTTTTCTCTTGCCTAACTGCTCTGGCTGAGACTTCCAGTACTATGTTGACTAAGTGGTGAAAGTGGGTCTTGTTCCTAACCTTAGAGGAAAAGCATTCAGTTTTTTCACAATTGAGTATATTAGCTGAGGGTTTGTCATATGTATATGGCCTTTATTGTGTTGAGATATTTTCCTTCTATAACCATTTTACTTGGTGTACACAAATGGATGTTGTATGATGTGAAAGGATTTGTTCTGCATCTATTGATATTATCACATTTTTATCCTTTATTTTGTTAATGTGATGTATCACATTGATTTGCATTTGTTGCACCATCCTTATGCCCCTGGAATGAACCCCATTTGGTCATGATGTATTATCTCTTTAACATGTTGTTGTATTTGATTTGCTAGTATTTTGTTTAGGATTTTTGCATCTGTATTCATCAGAGATATTGATCTGTAGTTTTCTGTGTGTTATACTTGCCAAGTTTTGGTATTAGGGTAATGTTGGCCTTATAAAATGTGTTAGGAATTATTGTCTTCAAAGTTTTGGAAGAGCTTAAGAATAAATATTAAATATACTTTGAATGATTGATAGAATTTATTAGTCCATCTGGTCCTGGACTTTTACTTTTGAGGACGTTTTTTATAATTGTTTCAATTTCCTTACTGTTGATCAGTCTGTTTAGATTTTCCAGTTCTTCAGGATTCAGTCTAGCAAGGTCATATATTTCTAAGAACTTGTCCATTTTTTTCTACATTATTGAATTTGGTGGCATATAGTCTTTTATAGTACTTTTTGTATGGTCCTTTGTATTTCTGTGTTGTCTGTCATAACTTCTCTTTCATTTCTGATTTTGTTTGAGTCTTTTTTCTATTCCTAGTAAGTCTAGCCAGAGGTTTGTCAATTTTATTGATCTTTTCAAAGAACCAGCTTTTTCTTGCATTAATTTTTTTCTATTGTTTTTTCCTGTATTTCATTTAATTTTGCTCTAATTTTTATTATTTTCTTTATTCTGCTGAATTTGAGCTTCAATTATCTTTCTTTTTCTAGTTCTTTAGGTTGTTTATTTGGGAGTTTTCCTTGTTTCTTGAGATAGGCCTGTAACAATATAAACTTCTCTCTTATTACATAATCACTTTTGCTATATCTAAAAGTTTTTGTTGTTAAATCTCACTTGAGGATATTTTTCCCATTGATTTTTAGGGAAAATGGGAGGGAGAGAGCGGAAGTGGGAGAGAGAGAGGAGAGTGAAACATAGATGTAAGGGGGACATCAATTGGTTGCCGCCCACACAAGCCCAAACTGGCATCAGGGATCAATCCTGCAACCCAGATACATGGCCTTGACCAGGAATCAAACCAATGGCCCTATGGTGCATGGGCCAGTGCTCTAACCACTGAGAAACATTGTCCAGGGCTCCCAAAAGTTTTGATATGTTGTATGGTCATTCTCATTTGTCTCTATGCATCTTTTGATTTCTCCTTTTATTCTTCTTTGACCTAGTCACTCTTCAGTAGCATGTTTTTTAAATATCTACATATTTGTGGGTTTTCTCTCTTTTTGCAGTTGATTTCCAATTTCAAAGTACTTTGGTCAGAGAATATGCTTGGTATGATTTCAATCTTTTTAAATTTGTTGAGTCTAGTTTTCTGTCGTAACTTATGGTCTATCCTTGAGAATATTACAGGTGCACTAGAGAAGAATGTATAAACTGATGTCCTGGGATGAAAGCCTCTGTAAATGTTGATTATGTCCATTTGGTCTGTATTATTTAAAGCCTGTATTTCCTTGTTGATTTTCTGTTTGAATAATTCATCCATATGTCAATGGGGTATTTCGGTCCCCTACTATAACTATAATTTTGTCAGTTTTTCCCTTTAGTTCTGTTAGTAGTTGCTTTATATATTTTGGTGCTCCCTGATTAGGTGCATATATACTTACTAGAGGCCCGGTCCATGAAATTTGTGCACAGGCAGGGGGTGTCCCTCAACCCAGCCTGCACCCTCTCCAATCTGGGACCCCTTGGGGGATGTCCAACTGCCAGTATTCCGACGCCTAACTGCTCCCCTGCTGGCCTGATTGCCCACAACTTCCCTCCCCTGCCGCGACCCGCCTCCTCCGCCAGGACCCGCCTCCTCTGCACTGCAGAGCCATGGGACACCCAGGCCTCATCACTTGGAGCAGCTACTGGGCCCCACCTCCGCTGTGAGCACAGCCATCTTGTGGTGGCCATCTTGTGATGACATTGCATGAGGGCCTCATGCAAGGGTATGATGCCACCTAGGCTTTTATTATATAGGATAAGTGTTATATCTTCTTGATGTGTTATTGTCCCTTTATCACGATAAACTGTCTATCCTTGTCCCTTGTTATATTTTTTAACAAGAAAAAAACATAAGTTTATTAACAAGTATATCTCATGTATATGTGGGAGCCGATCCAGGGAAAATGAGTAAGTATCAGGGGTGGCTTAGATTTCAGACTAAATACCATCTTCAGTTTGTTGACATAAGAACATCTGAACCTGCAGAGAATTTTTATGAGTTTATTTGAGCCAAAACTGAGGGCAATTGGTGGGCAGCAAGATCTCAAATGCTCTCCACTTGTTACCTTCTTTATCTTGAAGTCTATTTTGTCAGATGTCAGTATGGCTACTGCTCTTCTCTGGATGCCATTTCCTTGGAGTGCCATTTTCCACCCTTTCACTTTGAGTCTAAATTGTCCCTGCAGCTGAGCTATATCTCCTGAGACATGGTTAAGTTTTGCTTTTTGATCCAATCTGTTAACCTGAGCCTTTTTAAAATTTCATCTTTATTGTTGAAAGTATTACAGATGTGCCCTGTTTTTCCCCATTGACCCCATCCACCCCATGCCTGCCTCTCCCAGGCCTTCACCACACTATTGTTTGTGTCCATGGGTTATGAAAAGGGAGCCCACCATATGGGAGAACATATTTGCCAATGATACATCTGATAAGGGGTTAATATTCAAAACACATAAGGAACTCACACAACTTAACAAAAGGAAGACAATCCAATTTTTAAAAATGGGCAAAGGACTTAAACAGACACATCTCCAAAGCAGACATACGGATGGCCAAGAGACATATGAAAAAAAATGCTCATTGTCACTAATCATCAGAAAGATACAAATTAAAACAATAATGAGGTATCACCTCACACATGTCAGAATAGCTACCACCAACAAATCAACAAATGACAAGTGCTGGATGTGGGGAAAAGGGAACCCTAGTACACTGCTGGTGGGAATGCAGACTGGTGCAGCCATTTTGGAAAACAGTATGGAGTTTCTTCAGAAAATTAAATATGGAGCTGCCATTTGATCCAGTGATCCCAATTCTAGGAATATATCCTAAGAAACCTGGAACACCAATCAGAAAGAATACATGCACCACTCTGTTTATAGCAGCACAATTTACAATAGCTAAGATCTAGAAATAGTCCAAGTGCCCATCTGTAGATGAGTGGATAAAAAAGCTGTGGTACATGTATACCGTGGAATACCATGCAACAGTATAAAAGAAGGATCTCTTATCCTTTGAGGCAGCATGGAAGGATCTGGGGAGTATTTTGCTAAGTGAAATAAGCTAGTCAGAGAAAGACAAGTATCATATGATCTCAATCATATGTGGAATCTAATTAACAAAATAAACTTATGAACAAAATAGATCCAGAGATATAGAAGCATAGAACAGACTGATGAATCTCAGAGAGAAGGTGGAGGTGGGTGGGTGAATGGGGAGAGATTAACCAGGAAACTTATATGCATTTATACATTACCCTGTGCCTTTTTATTGGTAAGTTCAGTCCATTTACATTTAGGGTAATTATCAATGTATGAGGATATAACCCTTTTATTATTTTGTTGTCTGCTCTGTCTGCATTGTTTCTTTTCCTTTGTGTTTCTGTTAGTTTACTTTGGTGGTATTCTATTATTTTTTCCCCTCTATTTCCTTGTTTTTTGTCATGTGTCTGAATTCTAGATTTTTTTTTTTTGGTGTGGTTACCATTAGCTTTTGAAAAGAAGTTTCATATATACAGTAGTCCTTTTTCTTCTGAAGGTATCTTATCTCCATTCCATTGTGCAAATTCAGACATTTCCCCCACCCCTTTTATATTTTTGTTATCACAATTATCCTTTTTTATGCTGAGTTCATTTCCAAATTACAGTAGTATTATCTTCTGAATAATGGTTGCAATTTCTTGGTCCTGTCTGCCTATTAGTCACCTTACTCATAGTTCTGTATCCTTTATTCTTTTTGTTTCAGATAAAATAACTCTTTCAATTTTTCCAATAACACAGGTCTCCAGCTTCTGTATGTCTGCAAAAGAATTTATTTCTCTTTCATATCAAAAGGATAACTTGGCTGGATATATTATTCTTTAGTAATCTCACTCTCTCAATAGTTTGAATATTGGATTCCACTCTCTCCTAGCTTATAGGGTTTCTGCTGAAAAATCCAGTGATAATCTAATGGGGTTTTCTTTATAGTTACTGTCTTATTTTCCTAGGCTGCCTTGAAAATTCCTTCTTTGTAATTAATTTTTGACAGTTTTAATATAATGTGCCTTTTTTTTTTTAGATAATTCAGTATTCGGTTTGCTTCTGGATTTGAGAATCCAGCTCTTTCCATAGTTTGGAGTTCTCATCAATTATATTTTTGAAAAGGCTATATGTTCCCTTCTCCCTCTCTTCTTCTTCTGGTATACCCATTAGTCTTATATTGCTCTTACTGATGGAGTTCTCATAGTGGTCTTTTTTTTTTTTTTACACTTTCAAATCCCTCTTTCCATGTCATTTCTAGATTTCTATCTTCAATATCACAAATTCTTTTCTCCATCTAGTCAGCTCTATTTCCTAAGCTAGTTAGTTCATTCTTCGTCTCTTTTATTGAGTTCTTCAGGTCCAGCACTTTTATTTGGTTCTTTTCAAAATTTCAGTATCTTTAGTAAAGTATTCATTTTGTTTATTGATTTTATTTCTGAGTTCATTAAACTGCCTGAGTTTTCTTGTATCTCATTGAGTTTTTTTCAGAACTGCAGTCTTGCATTCTCTGTCATTTAAGTCACATATTTCCATGCCTTTAAGTTTATCTTCTGGAAATTTTTTATTTTCATTCTGAGCTGTCTTGTTTCCCTGACGGCACATGGTGTTTGATAAATTATTTCTCTTCCTAGGCACTTATGGGATTGAAATCTGCTTTTTAAAAGAGTGTTTAGCACTTCTCTATTTAGCAAGTTGATAAGAGGTTTTGCAGTAGGTGGTGCTGAAGCACAGTTTTTATTTTCTCTTGCATTGCTCTGGCTTCTTGGATCTCTGCAGGGTGATGGAAAATGCCCTGTATTCCCTGGGGCGGTGGGCACCTCCTCTGTCTTGAGGTCATCTAGGTCTTATGGCACCACCCCTGTGGGGGAAGTGATATGTGTTTGAGTTCCAAGCCCATGAAATCCCAGTGCTGCTCCCTGCAACTAGACACTTGCTGAAGTGCTGTACTGCCTGTGGTGTTCCAGGTACCACCTGGATGAGGGTAGAGTAGGCTAGGAGAGGCTGGCTCGTGCATTTGTGGCTTTGTTCTCCCAGTAATTCGGCTGCTAGGCCTCATCTGCCACACCTCTTTATATCCATCTGTCACTGGGATTAGGCACAGCATGCACCTGTTGCTTAGAGAGGGCGGCTTCTTCCTCTCCAGTTCTCAGGGCTGCAGATAATGTGCTGTGTAACCCAATACTCATGACTACAGCTTCTTCTGGGCCTGCTGCTAGCTCTGAGAAGGTGCAGGGAGGCAACCAGGCTGTGGCTTTGTTTTCTGCCTGGTGATGATGGCTGCCAGACCACAGTTGCCACCTCAGTGTACCGTCTCTGCCCTGGTCACTGGTTTCAGCTGCATTGACCATTCAAGAATGATTATTCTACCTCTCTGCTCCTCAGGGCTGCAGAGTATGCAGGATGCAACATGATTCTTCCCCTGCTCCTGTGACCTGCAGTGAGCTCCAGGCTGCATCCATGGCACCTCTCTCTGCTCTTTCCCCTTCCCTCCTCCCTTGTTCACTTCAGTTTGGCCCACCTTTAGCTGTTTCAATGCACAGATCTCTCAAGCATGTTTGTGTGTTGGGTAGGGAATTCTTTGTTGAATTATAACTGTTCTACCTGCTGTAACTTCAAGGGGAAAGACTAGGACCTATCATGCTGCCATGCTTCTGATGTCACTCACATAAACATTTTTTTAAAAGCTCATTTTCTTGAATTTATTTTCTAAATGAAAAATAATTAGTGGATGTCACTAACAATATGACTTCCAACCATAAAATTATTTTGAAATGTGTTGCAAAAGACCTTAAATTTATCAGAAAGAACACTCTTATCTCTTTCTTACTCTCTTATCTTCACTGTTATGACCCTGCACTTTCTTCCAAGATATTCTTTCTTCCCAATTACTCCTCAGCTGTGTCTCCTCTCAATAGAGTCCACTGTCAACATCTTGTTCTCCATTTCCTCTCAACATCCTATTAAAGCTGCTCTTTACTAATTTGCAAATGCCATTTAATTACATATTTTAGCTTGCATATTAATACTGCAAATTTCACTACAAGGTGTTCTTTTTTAATATAAACTCATACAAAAGAACACATAGGCTACCATAAAGGGGCTCCCATTTGCCACATGTGGGACAATTTACTACCAGAATGATAGTAAAAGATTATAACTTACTGAATACAATAAGAATGCATAAATAAAATAAATAAAAAATAAATAAATGGGGATAAGGGAATGCTCTTCTTATATTAAAATGCTAAATGCCGAAACCGGTTTGGCTCGGTGGATAAGAGCGTCGGCCTGTGGACTGAAGGGTCCCGGGTTCAATTCCGGTCAGGGGCATGTACCTTGGTTGCAGGCACATCCCCAGTGGGGGGTGTGCAGGAGGCAGCTGATCGATGTTTCTCTCTCATCGATGTTTCTAACTCTATCCATCTCCTTTCCTCTCTGTAAAAAATCAATAAAAATATATTTTAAAAAATAAAATAAAATGCTAACTAATAAATGTTGAAGAAATGACAGAGTTACAAAATTACTACTTAGTGACCATCTAGTTCAGGTACCAGCAAACTTGGTCCATGGGCCAAAAGTGGCCTGCCATGTATTTTTGAAATAAAGTGTTTTATTTGTTTTGTTTTTTATCTGTTTTTATTGATTTTAGAGAAAGAGGAAGGGGAGGGGAGAGAGAGAGAGAGAGAGAGAGAGAGAGAGAGAGAGAGAGAGAGAGAGAGAGAGAGAGAGAGACATTGATGTAAAAGAGAGCCATTGATTGGCTGCCTTCCCTACACCCGCACTGGGAATTAAGCCAGCAACCCAGGCATGTGATCTGATCAGGAATCAAACTGGTAACCTTGTGGTTCATGAGACAATGCTCAACCAACTGAACCATTCTGGCCAGGCTGAAATAAAGTTTTAATGAGACACAGCCATACCAAGCCTATCAATGGCTGCTTTCACACAACAGTAGAACTGAGTAGCTGCAACAAAAAACGATAGGGCCTATCGAGCCTAAAATATTTAGGATTTGGCTCTTTATATAAAAAGTTTGCTGATCCTATATCTAGTTGTTTTACTTAAGAATCAGCAATGGGGGGGGGGGGAGGTTTGGCCAGCGCAGGCACAGAGACCACGCCATCTTAAAAAACAGAACTGCTTGAGACTAGGATCCTAGCCTCAGCACCAGCCAATCGGGTCTCAGACACAAACCAGGACTCTACAGCAACTAGGGACAAAGACCTGCGACCAGAGCTGCAGACCCACAGACACCAAGAATCCAGATATCCTGGCTGCAGATTTCTGTGAGTAACAGAGCCCATCCTCCTCCCCGCAGGCTCACTGTAGTGCCATAGGAACTGCTAGTCCTGCCGCTCACACAGGGCTGAAGCTCCACTATGGGAATTTGAGCCTGGGTGCACACTCAGACACTGGGATTTTGTTCCCCACAACGCAATCGGGCAACCAAACCCCACGCCCACACAGGGTGGCAGTGCCACCTGACTTCGATTCTGGACACATGCACACGTAAGTCTGTTTTACGCAGCACAGGAGTGGACCTCCTGCCGACACAGTGCAACTGTGCAACCCAGTCCCCCAAGCAGACTGGGGACCCTGATTCTCTGTGCAAGAGGCAACACTGAGCACCAGTGACTTGACTCTGTTTCTCATCACACACACCTGGGATCCCTGATTCCCAGTGCATTCACACTAAGAGCCAGTGACTCCAATTCTTGGCACATGCACACACAGGGACCCTGATTCTCGGCGTGAGGCTGCACCAAGCAACAAAGACTCTGATACTCAATTCTTGGTGCGGGCACAGGGGGACTCTGACTCTGGCACACGCAGGGGACTCTGATTTTCGACATACGCCAGCAGGGTCTCTTTTTCAGCATGGTGCAGGTGGGGTCCCTGATTCTAGGTGCGCACACGAGGCCACACTGAGCACTGGTGCGAGCGTGGCTCCCACCAATGCATGGCAGCCACACGTCTTGTTTTCGGAGCTCTTCAGTGACACAGGTGGCATGAAGCTCCCACTGCACATGGCCCAGGCCCCTTCAACTTGGCATTTGAAACTTCTGGTGATAGTTAGAATGGGGAGAAAACAAAACAATGCCCAGAGGAAAGAAAATGAGGAATCACCAAGAAAGGAAATAAGTGAAACAGAAGCCTGCAACATGACAGAAAAAGAATTCAGAGTAATGGTCATTCAGTTCATACACCAGATGGATGAGAAAATCAACAACCTATGCAAAAATCAGGAAGAAATCAAAAGTGATATAGCTACAATAAAAAACACCATGGAAGGTTTAAACAATAGACTAGAAGAAGCAGAGGACCGAATTAGTGAGTTAGAAGGTAAGATAGAGAAAAAAGACTAATCTGAACAGCAACTGGAAAAAAAATTAAAAAGCAGAAGGAGAGCCTAAGGGAGCTTTGGGACAACACAAAATGAAGTAACATAGGTATAATAGGGCTGCCAGAAGGACAAGAAGAGTAGCAAGGATTAGAAAATCTATTTGAAGAAATAATGACAGAAAACGTCCCTGATATCGGGAAGAAGAAAGTTACACAAATACAGACAGTCCCAAGAAAGATGAATCCCAAAAGACCCACAACACGCAGAGAAACCAAGATGGCAGCATAGGTAAACACCTGAACTTGCGGCCTCGCACAACAACTTCAAAACTACAACTAAAAGACAAAACGGACATCATCTAGAACCACAGGAAGGCTGGCTAAGTGGAAATTCTACAACTAGAAGGGAAGAGAAAAGCACACTGAGACTCATAGGAGCTGCGGAAGTAAAATGCAGAGGTACGGAGGAGTGTGCGTGGAGAGGGCTGGCAACTGAGTACGCGGCTGGCTTTTTCAATCCGCAGGGAGACACAAGCTCCTGACTGCTCTGAACTCCAGTTCCGAGCGAGACTCTGGGGACCCAGGCTCACACGGGGAGAAACGGGACTGTCTGGCATCGGGCGGAACTTGAGGGCGGCTTTCTCTCAGAGGTGCTGTAGCGATTATCGTGGGACACTGAGACCCAAGGGCCTCTTAGGGCAGGGATGATAGGAAGCCATTGCTGTTTGCTCTGCCCTGAGACCGCCACATCCAAGCTGTGCGCAGAGGTTTTTGCATATGAATGGCCTGGTACTTTGAAATCTAAACTTACCTAAAAAACTGCAGCTGAGTCAGAAAGACCCAGAACATCCAAAAGAAGGCACAAACCCCATAGCAGCTTGCATTGCTTCATAGCTGGGACTCATCTGGGCACCTCCAAAACCCAAACAAAGAAGAGGAATCTCCAGATCTCTCTGGGTGGCCTCAGGCAGAGGCTAAATTAGCACCTCCTGGGAGATACAAGAGCCAGTGTACCCAGGGGTAGAGTAGGACCATCCAGATTACAACTCCTCATATCCATAGAGACACACTCAGGAGGCAGACTCAGTGAGCATCAAGGCCCCACTGAAGCAAGTCTTGTCTCATAAGGGTGTCTCCAGCACAGAAGTTCTCCCATCGTAGACACAGCTGATCCTCACAGCCAATTGGCCTGTAGGTCAATTTCTCCCAGTGATACCAACAACAATCAAGGCTTAATTACAAGACTGTGCACACAGACCACAAAGGGGTGCACCAAGAGTGTCCACCTCAGATAACTGGGGAAGCTGAGCCACTGGGTCCTATAGGACACCTAGCAAACAAAGCCACTCTATCAACTCAGGGAAGCAGCCAAAATGCGGAGACAAAGAAACACGTCACAAATGAAAGAAATGGAGGAAAGCAAAGGACCGGATATAGAGTTCAAAACCACGGTTATAAGGTTTTTCAAGAATTTTCTAGAAACCGCCAATAAATTTAGTGAGACCCTCAAGGATATGAAAAAGGACCAACTAGAAAGTAAGCATACACTGACTGAAATAAAGAATAATATACAGAGATCCAACAGCAGACTAGAGGATTGCAAGAATCAAGTCAAAGATTTGAAATACAAAGAAACAAAAAACACCCAACCAGAAAAGCAAAAAGAAAAAATAATCCAAAAATATGAAGATAGTGTAAGGAGCCTCTGGGACAACTTCAAGCATACCAACATCCAAATTATGGGGGTGCCAGAAGAAGAGAGAGAGCAAGATACTGAAAACCTATTGGAAGAAATAATGACAGAAAACTTCTCCCACCTGGTGAAAGAAATAGACTTACAAGTCCAGGAACTGCACAGAACCCCAAACAAAAGGAATCCAAAGAGGACCACACCAAGACACATCATAATTAAAATGCCAAGAGTAAAAGACAAAGAGAGAATATTAACAGCAGGAAGAGAAAAACAGTTACCTACAAGGGAGCACCCATACGACTGTCAGCTGATTTCTCAACAGAAACTATGCAGGCCAGAAGGGAGTGGCAAGAAATATTCAAAGTGATGAACAGCAAGAACCTACAACCAAGATTACTCTACCCAGCAAAGCTATCATTCAGAATTGAAATGCAGATAAAGAGCTTCACAGATAAGAAAAAGCTAAAGGAGTTCATCACCACCAAACCAGTATTATATGAAATGCTGAAAGGTATTCTTTAAGAAGAGGAAGAAGAAAAAGGTAAAGATAAAAATTAAGAACAACAGCCAAAACCAGTTTGGTTCAGTGGACAGAGCATCGGTCTGCAGACTGAAAGGTCCCAGGTTCGATTCCCGTCAAAGGGCGTGTACCTTGGTTGCAGGCACATCCCCAGTAGGGGGTGTGCAGGAGGTAGCTGATCGATGTTTCTCTCTCATCTATGTTTCTAGCTCTCTATCCCTCTCTCTTCCTCTCTGTAAAAAATCAATAAAAAATATATTTTAAAAAATTATGAACAACAAATATCTATCTATCTACAAGTGAATCTAAAAATCAAGTGAATAAAAAATCTGATGAACAGAATAAACTGGTGAATATAATAGAATCAGGGACATAGAAAGGGAGTGGACTGACAATTCTCGGGGGGAAAGGGGTGTGGGGGGTGCAGGAAGAGACTGGACAAAAATCGTACACTTATGGATGAGGATAGTGGCGGGGGGGTAAGGGCAGACGGTGGGGTGGGAACCTGGTGGAGGAGAGCTATGGGGGTTGGGGGGAAGGAACAAGTGGAATAATCTGAACAATATTTATTTAAAAAAATAAAAATAAATAAAGACCCACAACAAGACATGTCATAATTGCAATGGCAAATGTTAATGACAGAGAATCTTAAAGGCTGCAAGAGAGAGACAGAGAGTTACCTACAAAAGATCCTCCATCAGATTATCAAGTAATTTCTCAATAGAAACACATCAAGCTAGAAGGGAATGGAAGGAAGTATACAAAGTGATGCAAAGCAAAGGACTGAGTCCAAGAATACTCTATCCAGCAAGACTATCAATCAAAATTGAAGGAGAAATCAGGAGCTTCGCAGACAAAAAAGGCTAAGGGAGTTTATCCCTACCAAGCCAGCAATGCAAGAAATGCTAAAGGGAATGCTGTAAAAAGAAGAAATAGAAAGGGAGGAAGGAACACAGGCATAAAGTACAGAAATGGCTACAAACAAGTACCTATCAATAATAACATTAAATGTAAATGGATTAAATACTCCAATCAAAAGACATCAAGTGAATGGATAAGAAAACATGACCCATATATCTGCTGTCTACAGGAGACCCACCTCAGAATAAGGGACTCACACAGACTGAAAGTGAAGGGATGGAAAAATATCATTCAGGCAAACAGAAATGAAAAAAAGCTGGCGTAGCAATACTTACATCTGACAAAATAGACCTCAAAGTGAAGACCATAACAAGAGACAAGAAAAGCCACTTCATAATTCTAAAGGGATCAATACAACAAGAGGATATAACTCTAGTAAACATTTATGCACCCAATGCAGGAGCACCCAAATACATAAAGAAACTTCTGGAAGATATCAGGAGAGAGATTGACGGCAACACAATCATAGCAGGAGACTTTAATACCCCATTAACATCACTGGATAAATCCTCTAGACAAAAAATTAGCAAAGAAACATCAATCCTAAACAACTCACTAGATCAGATGGACTTAATCGACATCTTTAGAACACTCCACCCCAAAACTACAGAATATACATTCTTCTCAAGTGCACATGGAACATTTTCAAAGATAGACCACATATTGGGACACAGGCAAAGTCTCTCCAAATTCAAGAGGATTGAAATCATATCAAGGATCATCTCAGATCACAATGGCATAAAATTAGAAATCAACTACAGTAAAAACAATCACAAAAATTCAAACACTAGGAGGCTGAATAGCACTCTATTAAACAATGAGTGGGTCACCAAAGAGATCAAAGAAGAAATAAAACACATCCTGGAAACAAACGACAATGAAAACACAACAATCCAAAATCTTTGGGACACAGTGAAAGCAGTCCTGAAAAGGCAGTTCATAGCATTACAGGCCTACCTCAAAAAACAAGAAAAACTGGTAATAAACTCTGCAACTTGAAGAATTAGAAAGAGAGCAACAAGAAAAGCCCAGTGTGAGCAGAAGGAAGAAAATAATAAAGATCAGAGCAGAAATGAATGACATAGAGACCAAAAAAAAAAAAAGATCAATGAAACCAAGAGCTGGTTAGCTGGTTCTTTGAAAGGATAAACAAGATTGATGAACCTCTAGCCAGGCTCACCAAGAAGGAAAGAGAGAGGACCCAAATAAACAAAATCAGAATTGAAAGAGGTGAAATAACAACAAACCCCACCAAATACAAAGAATCGTAAAAAAATACTATGAGCAACTCTACTCCAACAAACTGGTCAACCTAGAAGAAATGGACATATTCCTAAAAATATACGACCTTCCAAAACTCAACTGGGAGGAATCAAAAAATCTGAATAGGCCGATAACTATAGAGATAATTGAAGCAGTAATAAAAAAACTTCCAACAAACAGATGGCTTCACAGGGGAGTTTTATCAAACATTTAAAGAAGAAATAAAACCTATCTTCCTCAGACTATTCAAAAAAATTCAAGAGGAAGGAGCATTCCGAAGCACTTTCTATGAAGCCAGCATTACCCTAATCCCAAAACCAGATAAAGACAATACAAAGAAAGAGAATTACAGGCCAATATCTCTCATGAACATAGACGCCAAAATCCTCAACAAAATTCTAGCAAATCAAATCCAGCATTACATTAGACTAAGATCATACACCATGACCAAGTAGGATTTATTCTGGGGATGCAAGGATGGTACAACATCCACAAATCAATAAACGTGATACACCACACAAATAAACTGAGAGATAAAAACCATATAATCATATCCATTGATGCAAAAAAAGCATTTGACAAAATCCAACACCCTTTCTTGATAAAAACTCTCAGCAAGGTGGGAATAGAAGGATCATACCTGAACATAATAAAAGCCATATATGACAAACCCACAGCCAACATCATACTCAATGGCAAAAACTAAAACCATTTCCCCTAAGAACAGGAACAAGACAGGGATGCCCACTCTCACCACTCCTGTTCAACATAGTACTGGAAGTACTAGCCATTGCAATCAGACAAGAAGAAGAAATAAAAGGCGCTAAGTTGGAAAAGAAGAAGTAAAACTGTCCTTATTCACAGATGACATGATATTGTACATAGAAAACCCCAAAGACTCCATCTGCTAGACTTAATAAATGAATTCGGCAATGTAGCAGGATACAAAATTAACACCCAGAAGTCTATGGCTTTTCTATACACTAATAATGAACTCACAAAAAGAGAAATTTAAAAAGCAATCACACTTACCATTGCAACAAAAAAAAATTAAGATTCCTAGGAATAAACTTAACCAAGGAGACAAAGGACCTGAACTCAGAAAATTTCAGGATGCTAAAAAAAGAGATAGAGGAAGACATGAACAAATGGAAGAATATACCATGTTCATGGATTGGTAAAATCAACATCATTAAAATGTCCATACTACCCAAAGCAATCTATAAATTCAATGCAATCGCCATTAAAATACCAATGGCATACTTCAAAGAACTGGAACAAATTCTCCAAAAATTCATCTGGAATAAAAAAAAGACCCCGAATAGCTGCAGCAATCTTAAGAAAGAAGAACAATGTTGGAGGAATCACAATATCAGATATCAAGCTATACTACAAAGCCACTGTTCTCAAAACTGCTTGGTACTGGCACAAGAACAGACATATAGACCAATGGAACAGAACAGAGAACCCAGAAATCAACACAAGCCATTATGCTCAATTAATATTTGACAAAGGAGGCAAGAGCATACAATGGAGACAAGACAGTCTCTTCAATAATTGGTGTTGGGAAAACTGGAGAGATATTTGCAAAAAAATGAAACTAGACCACCAACTTACACCATACACAAAAATAAACTCAAAATGGATAAAGGACTTAAACATAAGATGGGAAACCATAAAAATGTTAGAAGAAGCTATAGGCAACAAAATAGCAGACATTTGTCATAGCAATATCTTTACCAATACAGCTCCTAGGGCAATGGAAAATAAACAAATGGGACTACATCAAAATAAAAAGCTTCTGCACAGCAAAAGAAACCATCAACAAAACAACAAGAAAGCCCACTGCATGGGAGAACATATTTGCCAGTGTTATCTCCGGAAAGGGTTTAATCTCCAACATTTACAGGGAACTCATACAACGTAACAAAAGGAAGATAAACAATCCAATCAAAAAATGGGCAAAGGACCAAAATAGACACTTTTTGAAAGCGGTCATTCAGAAAGCCAAAAGACATATGAAAACATGCTCAAAGTCACTAATCGTCTGAGAGATGCAAATCAAAACAACAATGAGGTACCACCTCACACCTGTCAGAATGGCTATCAACAAATCAACAAATGACAAGTGCTGGCGAGGATGTGGAGAAAAAGGAACCCTCCTTCACTGTGGGTGGGAATGCAGACTGACGCAACCACTGTGGAAAACAGTATGGCATTTCCTCAAAAAATTAAAAATGGAACTTCCATTTGGCCCAGTAATACCACTTCTAGGAATATATCCCAAGAAAACAGAAACACCAATC
Organism: Plecotus auritus; assembly: GCF_963455305.1. Lineage (NCBI taxonomy): Eukaryota > Metazoa > Chordata > Mammalia > Chiroptera > Vespertilionidae > Plecotus > Plecotus auritus. Next base: position 30,227,569 of record NC_137785.1, on the reverse strand, counting down.
AGAAAGGATATATGCACCCCTATGTTCATAGCAGCACAATTTACAATAGCTAAGATTTGGAAACAGCCTAAATGCCCATCAGCAGATGAGTGGATTAGAAAACTATGATACATCTACACAATGGAATACTACGCTGCTATAAACAAGAAGAAATTCTTACCCTTTGCAGCAACATGGATGGAACTGGAGAGCATTATGCTAAGTGAAATAAGCCAGTCAGTGAAAGAAAAATACCACATGATCTCACTCATTTATGAAAAATGAAGAACATTATAACCTGATGAACAAAAAGATAGATACAGAGGCAGAGAAGCATCGAACAGACTGTCAAATTACAGCGGGAAGGCTGGGGAGAATGGGGGGGGGGGGAAGGTAAGAGATCAACTGAAGGACTTGTATGCATGCATATAAGCATAACCAATGGACGTAAGACACTGGGGGGCGGGGGCGGGGGCGGGGGCGGGGTGAGGGCATGTGCCAGGGGGTAGGGGAGGCCAGGGGAAGGTCAATGGGGAAAAAAGGAGACATATGTACTACTATGTGTAATACTTTAAACAATAAAGAAAAGAAAAGAAAAGAAAACTGTGGTACATCTACACAATGGAATACTATGCTGCTGTAAAAAAGAAGGAATTCTTACCATTTGCAACAGCATGGATGGATCTGGAAAGCATTATGCTAAGTGAAATAAGACAGTCAGTGAAAGATAAATACCACATGATCTCACTCATTTATGGATAATAAAGAACATTACAAACTGTTGAACAAAAATAGAGGCAAAGAAGCATCGAACAGACTGTCAAACTACAGTAGGACAGCAGGGGAGGGTTGGGGGGTAAGAGATCAACCGAAGGACTTGTATGTATGCATATAAGCACAACCAATAGACACAAGACACTGAGGGCAGGGGGTGAAGGCAAGTGCAGGGGGGTAGGGGTGGCCGGGAGGAGGTCAATGGGGAAAAAAAAGAGATATATGTACTACTATTTGTAATACCTTAAATAATAAAATAAAAATTTTAAAAAACAAAGTAATAAATTAAAAAAATAAAAAGAATCAGCAATGGATGCTAAAATTAGTAGTAAAAGTTTGATGAGGAACATATTTACAGTTTCAAAATATCTACCAACAAGATGCTTTTTAATTACACAGCAGGGGAAATTACAGTGGAGAAACCTGGCAGACTCCCCCATAATCATATGGTCAAAGGTAACATCATCAGTAATGAGATAAACTGATGTAATGAGCCTCTTGACATGCACAAAGAACAACAATCACTTCAATAATATTTCTGCCAAAAATACATAATTGAGTCTAATTATGAGGAAACATCAGGTAAATCCAAATTGAGGGACAATCTACAAAAGAGATGTGCTCAGCAAAAATGCCAAGGTCTTAAAAGGCCAAGGAAGGCCAAGGACTTGTTTCAAGTTAAAGGAGACTAAAGTAAGATGACAACCAAATGAAATCCATGATTTTTGTCTTAGATTTTGTTTGGAATTTTTTTTTCTATAAAGAATACCATTGAGACAATTGTTGAAATTTGATTAAGGCTTATAAATTAGATAAAAATATAATGCCAAAAAGTTTGATTTTGATAATTATGCTACGATTATATAGTGAATGAACTTGCCCTTAAGAAAAACACACTGAACCATTTAGGGTCAAGAGCATCTCATGGCGGGTAGTGGTGGCAGGATGAGAATGATAAAAAACTAATATATAAAATAGTAACAACCTCTGGGTAAAGGTTATATGTATATATATTCTGTACTATTCTTATAAATTTTCTGGTTAGAATTTTTTCAAAATAAAGAATTATATAAAATCCATCAATTAAGTAAAGAACTTGTATTTACAGGGTGTCCCAAAAAAATGTATACACACTGTAACAGCTGATAGCTCAATTTTGAAAATGAAATGTATTTCAATAAACACTGCCTTTATAATTATCCAAAGTGTGTGTATATATTTTTGGGACACCCTGTATTGGGTAAACCAACAAATTTCAACTAAAAAAGAATAAATATGTAACTGCAAATCAGCACAGTGATTACTAAAAATCATAAGCCAGGATGTGTCTAAATTTAGCTCCAACAACTAGCTCTGTAATTAGGAAATTTCTTAATCATCCCAAGCCTTAATTTCCTCAGGTATAAAATACTGATAGCAATTTCACACATGTCATAATGTTGCTGTGAGAATCAATAAGGAAATGCATATAAAATGCTTAGAACAGTGCCAGGTACACAACATAGAATCAATAAAGTAACTGTTATTACTGCTGCTGCTATCACCATCACTAACTTTTACTATTACTATCACCACTATCTACTACTCTTAATATCACTACCACCACCACCACCACTGCCACAACCACTGGCTAAATAAGAAACATTGGTTCAAAAGGGAATATACCACCACCACCACCACCACCATTATTACCACCAATACTGTTTAAATAAGAGATAATGGTCAAAAAGGGAATAAGTCAGTATAGTGTAAGTAACCTGAAAAACATTAAGATTTCATACCTCCCCTTACTAATTTTCAGTTGATTTTTTTCTTATAGCTCTGAGAAAACAGATTAAGATCAAAGATATTATTTCCTCCAAATTCAAATCCACTGTCACAGTTTTCTCTCATGTATAATATTCTAGCACCTTGCCCCTCAAACTCAAGGCTACTGCTTCCATAATAATGACCTCTTTCTAATTCATTCAATTTCACCACTCTATGCAACCATCCCCACTGCATTTAGGTGTAACCCCATGTCCCAAACACCCACCTCCTCCTAAGCAAATGCCTCCCAGAACTGTTGTACTCACTCTCACACTGCCTCACCTCACATTCTGTTAAACCAGACCAGTCAGGCTTTTTCTTCTTCTTCTTCTCTTCTTCTTCTTCTTCTTCTTCCTCTTCCTCTTCTTCTTCTTCTTCTTCTTCTTCTTCTTCTTCTTCTTCTTCTTCTTCTTCTTCTTCTTCCTCCTCCTCTTCCTCTTCCTCTTCCTCTTCCTCTTCCTCTTCCTCTTCCTCTTCCTCTTCCTCTTCCTCTTCTTCTTCTTCTTCTTCTTCTTCTTCTTCTTCTTCTTCTTCTTCTTCTTCTTCTTTAATCTTCACCCAAGTATATGTTAGAGAGAGAGGAAGGGAGGAAGAGAAAGAGCGAGAAACATCAACCGGTTGCCTCCCATGTGTGCCCTGATCAGATATCGAACCTGCAACCTAGATATGTGTCCTGACCAATATTCGAACTCACAACCATTTGGTGTACAGGATGACGCTCCAGCCAACTGAGCCACCATACAGGGCCAGACTTTTACTTCTTGACACGACTGAGAATTTCCCTTCCTGGGAAAGCCAAGTATTGTGGTCAATTCTCATTTCTTATTTCAATTCACTTTTCAGTGAAATATTTTCTTCTTTTGTGTTTGGTGGTACTACTTCAGATTTTAATTCTACCTTAAAATGTGCTCCTTCTCAGCAGTCTTCTGGCAGCCTCCTCTAACAGACCTCTAAACATTGAAGAATGTACTATCTGCATCGGCCCTCTCAATAACCTTACCCAGTTCCATGGCTTTGAATACCATCCATATACCAATAAAACCCAAATTTTTATATGTGAGCCTAAACTCTCCCTGACTCCAGACTTGCCTACTTGGCATCTTTAACTGGATGATTAATAGTCATCTCAAACTCAATATATTCAAAGTAGACATCTTTAGATTTATTCTCCAACTTGCCTTTTCCCTCTTGTTCCCATCTCAGGCCATTGTATCACCATTCATCTGTTCAAGTCAAAACCTGGTGATCCCTTCCCTCTTTGTCTCCACACTTGTATACAATAATTCACTAGTATGTTGTTAGTTCTATATTCCAAGTATATTATGAGTACTGTACCTTCTCACTACTTCCCACCACTAACATTCTAATCAACACCACTATCACCTCCTGTTTGCACTACACAATTAGCCTCCCAACAGGTTTTCCTATTATTATTCTTGTTCCTATTCAGTCTATGCATCTGTGCAGGAAAAAGCAGAGACCTGAGAACCCCAAATTAACTCATGGATATTCACTGGAAAGGTTAGCAGGCTGGTTTGAGAAGAGCTGGTGACACTGGTAGTGAGTATATGGGGTGCTTGCTAAGGGATGAAGTGGCGGTAATTATTCAGGGAGGCAGAAAAACGGCTGAGATCAGTAGAGGCATGTGAAGGGCTTACACAGTAGCTGGAAGAGTTTCATCTCCTCAGTTGGAGAATCTAGGTAAAGAGTATATGAAAATTCCTTGTATAATTCTGTAACTTTTCTGAAAGCCTGAAATTATTTCTTAAAATATTTTTATCTTCTGCTCAGGGTGATGGTTAGAAGGATATCTGCCTTATTATAACTTATTAAGCTGTACTATATTTTAATGTGTTTTTTTCTATCACATATTTAATGTAATTTCTTAAAAATTAAAAATCTGAAAAACATAAAATTAGATAACAGCTTTTAGTCACTTTCAGGAAATAATCCACATTTTTTATTTTTTATTTATTTATTTATTTATTTTTTAATTGTTTGAAGCATTACAAATAGTAGTACATATGTCTCCTTTTTTTTCCCATTGACCTCCCCCCGGCCTCCCCTTCCCCCCAGTACATGCCTTTACCTGCCACGCCCCAGTGTCTTTTATCCATTGGTTATGCTTATATGCATGTGTACAAGTCCTTCGGTTGATCTCTTACAGCCCCCCCCCCCCACCTCCTTTGCCTTCCCGCTGTAGTTTGACAGTCTGTTCAATGCTTCTTTGCCTCTGTATCTATTTTTTCCCCCATTTCTTTCCTTTAAAAAATCTTGCCTCTGCAGACTGGAAATAAACGTATAATAACAAAAGTTTGAGTCCCAATTTCAATGTCCAACAGTTCTGAGTCCCCGTTTCAATGTCAAACAGTTCCTTATGTGTACATGTCAGCAATGATATCTGGATGGTGGGCACATGGTGGCAATGCCGGTCCGACCCTCTCTGGTTTGGTCCTAGGCAACCTGCTGCGTCGCACAGCTGCTGACTGCTAGCGTGGCAAGGCGTCGTCAGCATCTTCCATCTCTGGACTGTTTCTCCTCTTGTCTTTGTGGTTGGAGCAGACCTGTCAATTCCTCTCTGTTGCAGGAATCCACATGGTCTTGGAGTTGTTTTCTGAAAATATACAAACATATTCTCGACCAAAAGTTAATAAAGGAATCTTTTCTATATAATTGATTTGGGATCCTTTTTATTTTTGCCCAAACGATTTTCCTTTGTCTTATTTAGACACCATGTGTGTTTTTCATGGGTGTCTTGCTGTAAGCATTACAAATGAAAATTAATTTTGTAAAGTAAAAATTTTCTAGATGTAATTTACTTATAGGATATTTTTCCTTACATGATATTACCCTACTATCCCCCCTTTTTTGATTAATGGAGGCTTTTGTAAATTTTATAATGCAGTCTTGATAACTTTAAATTTTAATTTTTTGCACAAAAAATATGACTGCTTTAGTTTCATTGCATGTTCAGGAATTTTACCATGAGATGAACTACCAATAGAAATTTTAGTTACCGACAGAGGGAAAAATGGCGGCGGAATAGACAGACGTGTTCCGAGCCTTGTCCCAGAGCAGAAAGAAAGAACAGCTGAGGGTTGCACGAGGAGTGTTTGTTGGCAAGTTGGGGGACAGCTGAACTCCAGAAGAAGGTGGGGGACTGCTAGACGGGGTTCCCCTGACCTGGCAGCCCCCACTGCGGCTGGGTCTCCTCCCGGAGCTGCGGGCTTGGACGCGGAGTCTGCGCCATCTTGAACAGGAAAGTGGAGCTTATTGGAAGCCTGAGAATCCACAACTGCGGCACCCACGGAACAGCTGCGAGCCCCAGAACAACGCTCCCCAATTGGCGCAAACACACGGGTTCAGAGGAGCTCTACACTCCACCACGGAAAGGTCAGATTTCGCCTGGGATAAAGTGAGGTCTCTGGTCCCGGTGGGAGAGAGGAACGTGCGTTTTGCGGGAGCTGGAGGACCAGGGAAGTCTGTGCCTAGAAAAATCCGTGGCTGTTGGGGCTGGCGTGATCCGTGAATGTGGAAGGGGGTCCTCAGAGCTGCTAACAGAAGGGCTCTCTAAAAAGCAACCCATTTTGATCTGACGTGCAGGGACACCCTAAGAATTTCAGGGGTGTGCCGGCTGCCTAGACTTACGCACAGCCCCGGAGTTCACACACTTGGGCTTTTTCCTCTTCAAATCCTTGCTTCTGATTTCTAAGCCCAATACATAGGATCACCCAGTTGGGGACACCCTGGGAGACTGTAGGGGAAAGTTGTTTTTCTGGAACCTGGGGATCGGAGCGGGGAGTGACCATCGGAGAGCCAGCTCTGAGGCAGCCCACTCCCACAAACCGGTAGTGAGTGCCACAGGGAAAGAAGGCTCTAACACTGCCTAGAGAGGCCATAGATAGACCCGGGAGTCAATCCAGAAACACTGCCACCCAGGGGCTGAATCACAAATTGACTCTTGTGTAATCAAAAATAAAGGAATACGAGAAATTAAGACACACCGCCTGCTTAAAATCAGGACTGGCTTACAACACTGAAGAGCAGTGGAACGCAGGGAACTGCAATACTGTCCAGACTGAGAAACAGGCGTGCCAAACAGAACAACAGAGGAAGTGAATGACCTTCACTACTCCACATTTTATTTTTATTTTTTATTTTTTTATTTTCATTTTTTACATCTTTTACTCAAGAAACTAATTTTTTTCTTTTTTCCTCACTTGATTTTACCTTTTTAATTAGTACATTTTTATTTTCAATCCATATTATTACTACTGCTATTTTATCTTTTTTTTTTTAAGTGTCATTTTATTTTCTCTTCATTTTATTTTGGGATTAGTGTTCTACATTCTATTTTTATCTTTCCTTTAGCATCGTTTTACTCTATCTCAACTCTACCTTTATGCCATCACTCTCTTCCTAACCTTCCCCTTTTCGGTGTCCTGTTTATCTTACCCCTTTCCTGCTTTAGATTTTCCCTATTCTTTCTGTTTACCCCTTGTTAAAATTTCACCCTACTTACATATCTAATCTCCAATCCCCTGCTCCAAGTCCTTACACACCTCTCTCTTCGCTGTCTTAACTATCCAAAAAATTGTTTTTCTCTCTGTCCTTTTGTTGTTGTTCGCTTGAATGTAGATTATATCGAATTTTTATGCTTTTTTGTGAGATTGTTTTGCTTATTTTTTTTTGTTTACTTTTTTGTTTGTTTTGTGCTTCTGTTTTCCCTTGCCTCACTCAATATTAGTTGGTGTTGTAGTTTGTATTAATCCCCAGGTACTTGTTGCTGGCATTTGCTGGGATTAGTGATTGTTCTATTGGAGTTTTATCCCCAATATATATAGTCTGTTCCCCTTTTCCTCTTAGTCTCTTTCTTGTCTCTCTTACTTTTTTTTTCCCTTTTCCCAATTTCATTTTTTTTCTTTCTTTCTTTTTTTCTTCTTTCTTTCTTTTTCCTCTTCTTCTTTCTCTCCTATCCCCTAATTTGCCTTTCTCTGGTGGTCACCTTTATTTTGGGTTATTAATATCGTGAATACATTTCTGTTCAGTGCCTTGTGTGTTGTACCTGGTAGTGCTGTATTTTGTGCCTTTAAATCAACGCAGGAGAGAGAGAACTACATAACCAGACACCCAGAGAAGAGAGAACATGGGGAGACAAAGAAACAGCCCGCATATGAAAGAAAAGCAGGCATCACCAGAAAAGGAAGTAAGCAAAATGGAGGCAAGCAACCTTCCAGAAAAAGAATTCAGAGAAATGGTCATAAGGTGGCTGAAAAGAATGGAAGACAAATTCGACAATATGAGCAAGAACCAAGAGGAAATGAAGAAGAACCAAGAAGAAATGAAAAATGACATCGCTGATGTAAAGAACTCAATAGAAAGCATCAAGAGTAGACTAGAAGAAGCAGAGGACCGCATCAGTGAGCTAGAAGACAAGATGGGAAAAAATACCCAAGTAGAGCAACTTCTAGAAAAAAAAATTAAAAGGCAGGAGGAGAGCCTAAGGGAACTTTGGGACAACACGAAACAAAACAACATCCACATAATAGGGGTTCCAGAAGGAAAGGAAGCTGAGCAAGGAATAGAAAACCTGTTTGAAGAAATAATGACAGAAAATTTCCCTGATATAGGGAAGAAAAAACCCACACAAATCCAAGAAGCTCACAGAGTCCCAAGCAAAATGAACGCCAAAAGACTGACGCCAAGGCACATTATAATTAAATTGGCAAACACCAACGACAAAGTAAGAATCTTAAAAGCAGCAAGAGAGAGACAGAAAGTTACATACAAAGGAACCCCCATCAGACTAGCAACTGATTTCTCAACAGAAACTCATCAGGCCAGAAGGGAATGGAATGAAATATACAAAGTCATGCAAAGGAAGGGTCTGAATCCAAGAATACTGTACCCAGCAAGGCTATCAATCAAAATTGAAGGTGAAATCTGGAGCTTCACAGACAAAAAAGGACTAAGGGAATTTATTACCACCAAACCAGCAATGCAAGAAATGCTAAAGGGTCTGCTGTAAAAAAAAAAAAAAGAAATAGGAAGCGAAGAAGGAACACAGGGGTAAAGAATAGGAATGGCGACAAATAAGTACCTATCAATAATAACTTTAAATGTAAATGGATTAAATGCCCCAATCAAAAGACATAGGGTAACGGATTGGATAAGAAAACAAGACCCATATATCTGCTGTCTACAAGAAACCCACCTCAGAAAAAAAGACGCACACAGACTGAGGGTGAAGGGATGGAAAAGGTTTTCCAGGCAAATGGAACTGAAAAAAAAAGCTGGGGTAGCAATACTTATATCTGACAAATTAGATCTCAAAGTGAAGGACATAACAAGAGATAAGGAAGGCCACTTCATAATACTAAAGGGAACAATCCAACAAGAAGAAATAACTCTGGTAAACATATATGCACCCAATACAGGAGCACCCAAATACATAAAAAAACTCCTGGAGGATATCAAGGGAGAGATTGACAGCAATACAATCATAGTAGGAGACTTTAATACCCCACTATCACCATTGGACAAATCCTCTAAACAAAAAATCAGCAAAGAAACATCAATCCTAAATGACTCACTAGACCAGATGGAATTAATTGACATCTTCAGAACATTTCACCCCAAAGCCACAGAATATACATTCTTCTCAAGTGCACATGGGTCATCTTCAAAGATAGACCATATGTTGGGACATAGGCAAAGTCTCTTAAAATTCAAGAAGATAGAAATCATATCAAGCATCTTCTCAGACCAGAGTGGCATAAAACTGGAAATCAACTACAATAAAAACAACCCAAAGAAATCAAACACATGGAGACTGAAGAGCATGCTATTAAACCATGACTGGGTTACCAGAGAGATAAAAGAAGAAACAAAAAACATCATGGCAACAAATGACAATGAAAACACTACAATCCAAAATCTATGGGACACAGCGAAAGCAGTCTTGAGAGGGAAGTTCATAGCTCTACAAGCCTACTGCAAAAAACAAGAAACAATGGTAATAAATTACCGAACCCAACAACTCAAAGAGTTAGAAAAAGAGCAACAAGAAAAGCCCAGTGTAAGCAGAAGGAAGAAAATAATAAAGATCAGAGCAGAAATGAATGACATAGAGACCAAAGAAACAATACAAAAGATCAACAAAACCAAGAGCTGGTTCTTTAAAAGAATAAACAAGATTGATGAACCTCTAGCCAGGCTCACTAAGAAGCAAAGAGAGAGGACCCAAATAAACAAAATCAGAAATGAAAGAGGTGAAATAACAACAGATCCCGCCGAAATACAAAGGATTGTTAAAAAAAATACTACGAACAACTCTATTCCAACAAACTGGACAACCTGGAGGAAATGGACATATTCCTAGAAAAATACAACCTTCCAAAACTCAATCAGGAAGAATCTAAACAGCTCAATATGCCAGTAACTATGGAAGAAATTGAAGCAGTCATCAAAGAGCTTCCGGCAAACAAAGCCCGGGGCCAGACAGCTTCACAGGAGAGTTTTACCAAACATTCAAGGAAGAACTAAAACCTATCCTCCTCAGACTATTCCAGAAAATTCAAGAGGAAGGAACACTTCCAAGCTCCTTCTATGAAGCCAGCAACACCCTAATACCAAAACCAGATAAAGACAACACAATGAAGGAGAATTACAGGCCAATATCCCTCATGAGTATAGATGCCAAAATCCTCAACAAAATTCTAGCAAATTGAATCCAGCAGTACATCAGAAAGATCATACACCATGACCAAGTAGGGTTTATCCCAGGAATGCAAGGATGGTACAATATCCACAAATCAGTAAATGTGATACATCACATAAACAAATTGAGAGATAAAAATCACATAGTCATATCAATTGATGCAGAAAAAGCATTTGACAAAATCCAACACCCTTTCTTGATAAAAACTTTCAACAAGGTGGGAATAGAAGGATCATATCTCAACATAATAAAAGCTATATATGATAAACCCACAGTTAACATCATACTCAATGGGCAAAAACTAAAACCATTTCCCCTAAGAACAGGAACAAGACAAGGATGCCCACTCTCACCACTCCTGTTTGACATAGTACTGGAAGTATTAGCCATTGCAATTAGACAAGAAGAAATAAAAGGCATCCAAATTGGAAAAGAAGAAGTAAAGCTGTCCTTATTTGCAGATGACATGATATTGTACATAAAAAACCCGAAAGACTCCATCAAAAAACTAACAGACTTAATAAATGAATTCGGCAATGTAGCAGGATACAAAATTAACGCCAAGAAATCTATGGCATTTCTATACACCAACAGTGAACTTACAGAAAGAGAGACTAAAAAAGCAATCCCATTTACCATGGCACCAAAAAAATTAAGATACTTAGGAATAAACCTAACCAAGGAGGTAAAAGACCTATACGTGGAAAACTACAGGACACTGGAAAAAGAGATAGAGGAAGACATAAACAGATGGAAGAACATACCATGTTCATGGATTGGTAGAATCAACATCATTAAAATGTCCATACTACCCAAAGCAATCTATAGATTCAATGCACTCCCCATTAAAATACCAACGGCATATTTCACAGACCTAGAAAGAACTCTCCAAAAATTCATCTGGAATAAAAAAAGACCCCGAATAGCCACAGCAATCCTGAGAAAGAAGAATAAAGTAGGAGGGATCTCAATACCAGATTTCAAGCTGTATTACAAAGCCACTGTCCTCAAAACAGCCTGGTACTGGCACAAGAACAGACATATAGATCAATGGAATAGAATAGAGAATCCAGATATCGACCCAAACCAATATGCGCAATTAATATTTGACAAAGGAGGCACGAACATACAATGGAGTCAAGACAGTCTCTTCAATAAATGGGGTTGGGAAAATTGGACAGATACATGCAAAAAAATGAAGCTAGATCACCAACTTACACCATACACAAAAATAAACTCAAAATGGATACAGGACTTAAATATAAGAGGGGAAACCATAAAAATACTAGAGGAATCCACAGGCAGCAAAATCTCAGACATATGCCAGAAGAACTTTTTCACTGATACTGCCCCTAGGGCAATGGAAGCCAAAGAGAAAATAAACAAATGGGACTACATCAAAATAAAAAGCTTTTGCACAGCAAAAGAAACCATCAGCAAAACAACAAGAAACCCCACTGTATGGGAGAACATATTTGCAAATCTTATCACTGATAAAGGTTTAATCTCCAACATCTACAGGCAGCTTATACAACTTATTAAAAGGAAGATAAATGATCCAATAAAAAAATGGGCAATGGGGGAGGGAATAATGGCGGCGGAATAGACAGACGTGTTCCAAGCCTTGTCCCGGAGCAGAAAGAAAGAACAGCTGAGGGTCGCACAAGGAGTGTTTGTTGGCCGGTTGGGAGACAGCTGAATTCCAGAAGGATGTGGGGGACTGCTGAACGGGGTTCCCCTGACCTGGCAGCACCAACTGCGGCTGGGTCCCCTCCCGGAGCTGCGGGCTTGGACGCGGAGTCTGCGCCATCTTGATCCGGAAAGTGGAGCTTATCTGAAGCCTGAGAATCCACAACTGCGGCACCCCAGGAACAGCTGCGAGCCCCAGAACAACGCTCCCCAACTGGCGCAAGCACACGGGTTCAGAGGAGCTCTACACTCCACCACGGAAAGGTCAGATTTCGCCTGGGATAAGGTGAGGTCTCTGGTCCCGGCGGGAGAGAGGAACGCGCGTTTTGCGGGAGCTGGAGGACCAGGGAAGTCTGTGCCTAGAAAAATCCGTGGCTGTAGGGGCTGGCGTGATCTGTGATTGTGGAAGGGGGTCCTCAGAGCTGCTAAGAGAAGGGCACTCTAAAAAGCAACCCATTTTGATCTGAAGAGCAGGGACACCCTAAGAATTTCAGGCAGTCCAGACTTACGCGCAGCCCGTGCGCTCCCTGGGTGCCTGGGCTTACACGGAGTCCCGGAGTTCGCACAACTGAGCTTTTTCCTCTTGAAATTCTTGCCTCTGATTACTAAGCCCAATACATAGGATCACCCAGTTGGGGACACCCTGGGAGACTGCAGGGGAAGGTTGTTTTTCTGGAACCTGGGGATCGGAGCTGGGCGTGACCATCAGAGAGTCAGCTCTGAGGCAGACCACTCCCACAGGCCAGTGGCGAGTGCGGGAAAGAAGGCTCTAACACTGCCTAGAGAGGCCATAGATAGACCCGGAAGTTAATCCAGAAACACTGCCACCCAGGGGCTGAATCACAAATTGACTCTTGTGTAATCAAAAATAAAGGAATACGAGAAATTAAGACACACCGCCTGCTTAAAATCAGGACTGGCTTACAACACCGAAGAGCAGTGGATCGCAGGGAACTGCAATACTGTCTGGACTGAGAAACAGGCGTGCCAAACAGAAAAACAGAGGAAGTGAATGACCTTCACTACTTCACATTTTATTTTTACCTTTTATTTTTTTATTTTTTTTATTTTCATTTTTTGCATCTTTTAATCAAGAAACTTTTTTTTCTCTTTTTTCATCACTTGATTTTACCTTTTTAATTATTACATTTTTATTTTCAATCCGTATTATTACTACTGCTATTTTATCTTTTTTTTTTTTTTTTTAAGTATCATTTTATTTTCTCTTCATTTTATTTTGGGATTAGGGTTCTACATTCTATTTCTATCTTTCCTTTAGCATCGTTTTACTCTATCTCACCTCTACCTTTAGGCCATCACTCTCCTCCTAACCTCCCCCTTTTCAGTGTCCTGTTTATCTTACCCTTTTACTGCTTTAGATTCTCCCTATTCTTTCTGTTTACCCCTTGTTAAAATTTCACCCTACTTACATATCTAATCTCCAATCCCCTGCTCCAAGTCCACATACACCTCTCCCTTCGCTGTCTGAGCTATCCATAAACTTGTCCTCCTCTCTGTCCTTTTGTTGTTGTTTGCTTGAATGTAGATTATATCGAATTTTTATGCTTTTTTGTGAGATTGTTTTGCTTATTCTTCTTTTGTTTATTTTTTTGTTTGTTTTGTGCTTCAGCTTTCCCTTGCCTCACTCCATATTAGTTGGTGTTGTAGTTTGTACTAATCCCCAGGCACTTGTTGCTGGCATTTGCTGGGATTAGTGATTGTTCTATTGGAGTTTTATCCCCAATATATATAGTCTGTTCCCCTATCTCTCTTAGTCACTTTCTTGTCTCTCTTACTTTTTTTTTTCTTTTTTTTCTTCTCTTTACTTTCCCTTTTCCCAATTTCATTTTCACACTCCTTTTTTCTTTCTTTCTTTCTTTTTTCCTCTTCTTCTTTCTCTCCTATCACCTAATTTGCCTTTTTCTGGTGGTCACCTTTATTGGAGGTTATTAATATCGTGAATACATTCCTGTTCAGTGCCTTGTGAGTTGTACCTGGTAGTGCTGTATTTTGTGCCTTTAAATCAACCCAGGAGAGAGAGAACTACATAACCAGACACCCAGAGAAGAGAGACCATGGGGAGACAAAGAGGCAGCCCGCATATGAAAGAAAAGCAGGCATCACCAGAAAAGGAAGTAAACGAAATGGAGGCAAGCAACCTTCCAGAAAAAGAATTCAGAGAAATGGTCATAAGGTGGCTGAAAAGAATGGAAGACAAATTCGACAATATGAGCAAGAACCAAGAGGAAATGAAGAAGAACCAAGAAGAAATGAAAAATGACATCGCTGCTGTAAAGAACTCAATAGAAAGCATCAAGAGTAGACTAGAAGAAGCAGAGGACCGCATCAGTGAGCTAGAAGACAAGATGGAAAAAAATACCCAAGAAAAGCAACTTCTAGAAAAAAAAATTAAAAGGCAAGAGGAGAGTCTAAGGGAACTTTGGGACAACACGAAACAAAACAACATCCGCATAATAGGGGTTCCAGAAGGAAAGGAAGCTGAGCAAGGAATAGAAAACCTCTTTGAAGAAATAATGACAGAAAATTTCCCAGATATAGGGAAGAAAAAACCCACACAAATCCAAGAAGCTCACAGAGTCCCAAGCAAAACGAATCCCAAAAGACCGACGCCAAGGCACATTATAATTAAATTAGCAAACAACAACGACAAAGTAAGAATCTTAAAAGCAGCAAGAGAGAGACAGAAAGTTACATACAAAGGAACCCCCATCAGACTAGCAACTGATTTCTCAACAGAAACTCATCAGGCCAGAAGGGAATGGAATGAAATATACAAAGTCATGCAAAGGAAGGGGCTGAATCCAAGAATACTGTACCCAGCAAGGCTGTCAATCAAAATTGAAGGTGAAATCAGGAGCTTCACAGACAAAAAAGGACTAAGGGAATTTATTACCACCAAACCAGCAATGCAAGAAATGCTAAAGGGTCTGCTGTAAAAAAAAAGAAATAGGAAGTGAAGAAGTAACACAGGGGTAAAGAATAGGAATGGCGACAAATAAGTACCTATCAAAAATAACTTTAAATGTAAATGGATTAAATGCCCCAATCAAAAGACATAGGGTAACGGATTGGATAAGAAAACACGACCCATATATCTGCTGTCTACAAGAAACCCACCTCAGAAAAAAAGACGCACACAGACTGAGGGTGAAGGGATGGAAAAAGGTTTTCCAGGCAAATGGAACTGAAAAAAAAGCTGGGGTAGCAATACTTATTTCTGACAAATTAGATCTCAAACTGAAGGACATAACAAGAGATAAGGAAGGCCATTTCATAATACTAAAGGGAGCAATCCAACAAGAAGAAATAACTCTGGTAAACATATATGCACCCAATACAGGAGCACCCAAATACATAAAAAAACTCCTGGAGGATATCAAGGGAGAGATTGACAGCAATACAATCATAGTAGGAGACTTTAATACCCCACTATCACCATTGGACAAATCCTCTAAACAAAACATCAGCAAAGAAACATCAATCCTAAATGACTCACTAGACCAGATGGAATTAATTGACATCTTCAGAACATTTCACCCCAAAGCCACAGAATATACATTCTTCTCAAGTGCACATGGGTCATCTTCAAAGATAGACCATATGTTGGGACACAGGCAAAGTCTCTTCAAATTCAAGAAGATAGAAATCATATCAAGCATCTTCTCAGACCACAGTGGCATAAAACTGGAAATCAACTACAATAAAAACAACCCAAAGAAATCAAACACATGGAGACTAAACAGCATGCTATTAAACCATGACTGGGTTACCAGAGAGATCAAAGAAGAAATAAAAAACATCATGACAACAAATGACAATGAAAACACTACAATCCAAAATCTATGGGACACAGCGAAAGCAGTCTTGAGAGGGAAGTTCATAGCTCTACAAGCCTACTGCAAAAAACAAGAAACAGGGGTAATAAATTACCTAACCCAACAACTCAAAGAGTTAGAAAAAGAGCAACAAGAAAAGCCCAGTGTAAGCAGAAGGAAGGAAATAATAAAGATCAGAGCACAGATAAACGACATAGAGACCAAAGAAACAATTCAAAAGATCAACAAGACCAAGAGCTGGTTCTTTGAAAGGATAAACAAGATTGATGAACCTCTAGCCAGGGTCACCAAGAAGCAAAGAGAGAGGACCCAAATAAACAAGATCAGAAATGAAAGAGGTGAAATAACAACAGATCCCGCTGAAATACAAAGGATTGTTAAAAAATACTACGAACAACTCTATTCCAACAAACTGGACAACCTGGAGGAAATGGACATATTCCTAGAAAAATATAACCTTCCAAAACTCAATCAGGAAGAATCTAAACAGCTCAACATGCCAGTAACTATGGAAGAAATTGAAGCAGTCATCAAAGAGCTTCCGGCAAACAAAAGCCCGGGGCCAGACGGCTTCACAGGAGAGTTCTACCAAACATTCAAGGAAGAACTAAAACCTATCCTCCTCAGACTATTCCAAAAAATTCAAGAGGAAGGAACACTTCCAAGCTCCTTCTATGAAGCCAGCATCACCCTAATACCAAAACCAGATAAAGACAACACAATGAAGGAGAATTACAGGCCAATATCCCTCATGAATGTAGATGCCAAAATCCTCAATAAAATTCTAGCAAATAGGATCCAGCAGTACATCAGAAAGATCATACACCATGACCAAGTAGGATTTATCCCAGGAATGCAAGGATGGTTCAATATCCGCAAATCAATAAATGTGATACATCACATAAACAAATTGAGAGATAAAAATCACATAGTCATATCAATTGATGCAGAAAAAGCATTTGACAAAATCCAACACCCTTTCTTGATAAAAACTCTCAACAAGGTGGGAATAGAAGGATCATACCTCAACATAATAAAAGCTATATATGATAAACCCACAGCTAACATCATACTCAATGGGCAAAAACTAAAACCATTTCCCCTAAGAACAGGAACAAGACAGGGATGCCCACTCTCACCACTCCTGTTTGACATAGTACTGGAAGTATTAGCCACTGCAATTAGACAAGAAGAAGAAATAAAAGGCATCCAAATTGGAAAAGAAGAAGTAAAGCTGTCCTTATTTGCAGATGACATGATATTGTACATAAAAAACCCGAAAGACTCCATAAAAAAACTAACAGACTTAATAAATGAATTCGGCAATGTAGCAGGATACAAAATTAATGCCAAGAAATCTATGGCATTTCTATACACCAACAATGAACTTACAGAAAGAGAGACTAAAAAAGCAATCCCATTTTCCATTGCACCAAAAAAATTAAGATACTTAGGAATAAACCTAACCAAGGAGGTAAAAGACCTATATGCGGAAAACTACAGGACCCTGAAAAAAGAGATAGAGGAAGATGTAAACAGATGGAAGAACATACCATGTTCATGGATTGGTAGAATCAACATCATTAAAATGTCCATACTACCCAAAGAAATCTATAGATTCAATGCACTCCCCATTAAAATACCAACGGCGTATTTCACAGACCTAGAAAGAACTCTCCAAAAATTCATCTGGAATAAAAAAAGACCCCGAATAGCCACAGCAATCCTGAGAAAGAAGAATAAAGTAGGAGGGATCTCAATACCAGATTTCAAGCTGTATTACAAAGCCACTGTCCTCAAAACAGCCTGGTACTGGCACAAGAACAGACATATAGATCAATGGAACAGAATAGAGAATCCAGATATCGACCCAAACCAATATGCGCATTTAATATTTGACAAAGGAGGCATGAGCATACAATGGAGTCAAGACAGTCTCTTTAATAAATGGTGTTGGGAAAATTGGACAGATACATGCAAAAAAATGAAACTAGATCACCAACTTACACCATACACAAAAATAAACTCAAAATGGGTACAGGACTTAAATATAAGACGGGAAACCATAAAAATACTAGAGGAATCCACAGGCAGCAAAATCTCAGACATATGCCAAAAGAACTTTTTCAGTGATACTGCCCCTAGGGCAATGGAAGCCAAACAGAAAATAAACAAATGGGACTACATCAAAATAAAAAGCTTTTGCACAGCAAAAGAAACCATCAACAAAACAACAAGAAAGACCACTGTATGGGAGAACATATTTGCAAATGGTATCACTGATAAAGGTTTAATTTCCAACATCTACAGGCAGCTTATACAACTTAATAAAAGGAAGATAAAGGATCCAATAAAAAAATGGGCAACGGACCTAAATAGAATCTTTTCGAAAGAAGACAGAAGGAAGGCCAAGAGACACATGAAAACATGCTCAAAGTCACTAATTATCCGAGAGATGCAAATCAAAACAACAATGCGATACCATCTCACACCTGTCAGAATGGCTATCATCAACAAATCAACAAACGACAAGTGTTGGCGAGGATGCGGAGAAAAAGGAACCCTCGTGCACTGCTGGTGGGAATGCAGACTGGTGCAGCCACTGTGGAGAACAGTATGGAGTTTCCTCAAAAAACTGAAAATGGAACTCCCATTTGACCCAGTAATCCCACTCCTAGGAATATATCCTAAGAAACCAGAAACACCAATCAGAAAGGATATATGCACCCCTATGTTCATAGCAGCACAATTTACAATAGCTAAGATTTGGAAACAGCCTAGGTGCCCATCAGCAGATGACTGGATCAGAAAACTATGGTACATCTACACAATGGAATACTATGCTGCCGTAAAAAAGAAGGAATTACTACCATTTGTAGGCACTTGGATGGAATTAGAGAACATTATGCTAAGTGAAATAAGCCAGTCAATGAAAGAAAAATACCACATGATCCCACTCATTTGGGGATAATGAAAAACATTATAAACTGATGAACAAAAAAATAGTTACAGAGGCAGTAAAGCATCAAACAGACTGTCAAATTACAGTGGTAAGGTTAGGGAGAGGTGGGGGAAATAAGAGATCAACTGAAGGACTTATATGCATGTATATAAGAGTAAGCAACGGATACAAAACATTGGGGGGTGAGGGCATGTATGGGAGTGGGGTGGGGGTGGGGGGGCAATGGTAAGATATGTACACATATAATACCTTAATAAAAATTTGAAAAAAAAAAAAATGGGCAATGGACCTAAATAGAATCTTTTCGAAAGAAGACAGAAGGAAGGCCAAGAGACACATGAAAACATGCTCAAAGTCACTAATTATCCGAGAGATGCAAATCAAAACAACAATGCGATACCATCTCACACCTGTCAGAATGGCTATCATCAACAAATCAACAAATGACAAGTGTTGGCGAGGATGAGGAGAAAAAGGAACCCTCGTGCACTGCTGGTGGGAATGCAGACTGGTGCAGCCACTGTGGAGAACAGTATGGAGTTTCCTCAAAAAACTGAAAATGGAACTCCCATTTGACCCAGTAATCCCACTCCTAGGAATATATCCTAAGAAACCAGAAACACCAATCAGAAAGGATATATGCACCCCTATGTTCATAGCAGCACAATTTACAATAGCTAAGATTTGGAAACAGCCTAGGTGCCCGTCAGCAGATGACTGGATCAGAAAACTATGGTACATCTACACAATGGAATACTATGCTGCCATAAAAAAGAAGGAATTACTACCATTTGTAGGCACCTGGATGGAATTAGAGAACAGTATGCTAAGTGAAATAAGCCAGCCAATGAAAGAAAAATACCACATGATCTCACTCATTTGGGGATAATGAAAAACATTATAAACTGATGAACAAAAAGATAGATACAGAGGCAGTAAAGCATCAAACAGACTGTCAAATTACAGCGGTAAGGTTAGGGAGAGGTGGGGGAAATAAGAGATCAACTGAAGGACTTATATGCATGCATATAAGAGTAACCAATGGATGCAAAACATTGGGGGGTGAGGGCATGTATGGGAGTGGGGTGGGGGGGCAATGGTAAGATATGTACACATATAATACCTTAATAAAAAATATTTTTAAAAATGTGACACCTTTTATGATAGTCAAAAAAAAAAGAAATTTTAGTTAACCACTTTAGGAACAGCTTTTTGTCCAGTACAATTAAATTTTCTTGAATATCCACTTATTTCAATTAGCCTATTTAAATTAATCTGAAAACTTGATTATTATTTTACTGTCAAATTTAATACTCTACCAACAATCTTAGTTTACCCTGTAAATATTAGTGGAAAGGATTATTTGCATTCTTGAGTAGGCCCTGAGCATTCCTGGTGCTAGGCTGGATTTAGATATAGGGCAGCTGCTGTCAGCCAAGTCTCTGTCTGTTACCTGGGTCCCAATCTGAGCTAGGCCAAGTCACTGTCTGTCACCTGTGTCCCGATCTGAGCTGGGCGTGGGAAGCAAAGCAGCCATGAGGGCAGGAGAACTCCCTCAGACGGGGTGAGGGTTCAGGCCCCTGCAAGGTTGGGGGGTGAGGGTCTGTGCCCCACCTCTGTTGATCCCCAAGTTCTCTCCTGATGGCCCCTCTGCGACTGTGCCTGTCTTAGGTTGTTCCTTCCCTGAGGAATCTTACCTGTCTCTGGCTAACCAGCCATCCTCCGGGCCAAGCAGGGTAATGTGAGGTTCAGTTCTGTCTCCTTGGTAGCCTACGCCCCCATGGCCTCCACGCCCAGCACCTGCCTTGGGATCCCCTGGCCTGCTGGCGGGGCCCCAGCACTGATCACATATCTCGGGGAACTCAGGTTTCTTCTCCAGGGAGGGCCCAGCTCACATCCTTTTATTGTCCACATCCTCGCCAGCACTTGTCACACAATTGGGCGAGAGACAGATCCATGTACCAGCCACCACAAGGCTTCAAGCTCAGCATGAACAGAAAGCTCAGGCAACAGCTGAGGGCAATTGGATTGTGAGAAGAGGGTCCCTCTTGGCACAAAAGGCAAGAGGGGCCAATATAGAATGCTCAAGTGCCTTCCCAGCGCCCTAATTCCTTCTGAAAGGGATTATATCCTTTCATGTCCTTTTTTTTTTTTTTTAAATTGCTGCCAAACATTCCAAGAATTAGTTTGCAAGTTTGTTTGGGATAATTGTACAATATGCTGTTGTAAAATATCTAAAATTATAATGACATTGTAGAATAATATCATGTAAGGATATTCTTTGCTCTAGGCCATGGCAATTCAATTTCAAACTGGCTGTCAATTTCTTTTTGTAACTTTATATAAACTTTGTCAGGGAGGCAAAAACACAAATTATTCCCCCATAACCCCCCACTTATGCCCCACCCCCTTGTTGTCTGTGTCCATTGATTAGGCTCATATGTATGCACACAAGTCCCTTGGTTGATGTCTCCCCCTTACCCCCACCCTCCCCTACCTTCCCCGAGGTATGACGTGCTGTTCGACGTTTCTCAGTCTCTGGATCTGTTCTTGTTCATCAGTCTATGCCGTTCATTATATTCCACAAATAAGATCATGTGATATTTATCTTTCTCTGCCTGGCTTACTTCACTTAACATAATACTCTCCATCTCCATCCATGTTGTTGCAAATGGTAGGAACTCCTTCTTTTTTACCGCAGCATAGTATTCCATTGTGTAGATGTACCACAGCTTTTTAATCCACTCATCTGCTGATGGGCATTTAGGCTGTTTCCAAATCTTAGCTATGGTGAATTGTGCTGCTATGAACATAGGGGTGCATATATCCTTTCTGATTTGTGTTTTCTAGTTTCTTGGGATATATTCCTAGAAGTGGGATCACTGAGTCAAATGGGAGTTCCATTTTTAGTTTTTTGAGGAAACTCCATACTGTTCTCCACAGTGGCTGCACCAGTCTGCATTCCCACCAGCAGTGCACGAGGGTTCCATTTTCTCCACATCCTCGCCAGCACTTGTCATTTGTTGATTTGTTGATAATAGCCATTCTGACAGGTGTGAGATGGTACCGCATTGTTGTTTTGATTTGCATCTCTCTGATGATTAGTGACTTTGAGCAGGTTTTCATATGACTCTTGGCCTTCCTTCTGTCTTCTTTAGAAAAGTGTCTATTTAGATCAGTTGCCCATTTTTTGATTGGGTTGTTTATCTTCTTTTTGTTAAGCTGCATGAGTTCCCTGTAAATGCTGGAGATTAAACACTTATCGTTGATATCATTGGCAAATATGTTCTCCCATGCAGTGGGCTTTCTTGTTGTTTTATTGATGGTTTCCTTTGCTGTGCAAAAGCTTTTTATTTTCATGTAGTGCCATTTGTTTATTTTCTCTTTAGTTTCCATTGCCCTAGCAGCAGTATCAGTGAAGAAGTTCCTTCGGCATATGTCTGAGATTTTGCTGCCTGTGGATTCCTCTAGTATTTTTATGGTTTCCCATCTTATGTTTAAGTCCTTTATCCATTTTGAGTTTATTTTTGTGTATGGTGTAAGTTGGTGATCTAGCTTCATTTTTTTGCATGTATCTGTCCAATTTTCCCAACCCCATTTATTGAAGAGACTGTCTTGACTCCATTGTATGTTCATGCCTCCTTTGTCAAATATTAATTGAGCATAGTGATTTGGGTCCATTTCTGGGTTCTCTATTCTATTCCATTGATCTATATGTCTGTTCTTGTGCCAGTACCAGGCTGTTTTGAGGACAGTGGCTTTGTAATACAGCTTGATATCCGGTATTGAGATCCCACCTACTTTGTTCTTCTTTCTCAGGATTGCTGTGGCTATTCGGGGTCTTTTTTTTTATTCCAGATAAGTTTTTGGAAAGTTCGTTCTAGGTCTGTGAAATATGTCATTGGTATTTTAATGGGAAGTGCATTGAATTTATAGATTGCTTTGGGTAGTATGGACATTTTGATGATGTTGATTCTACCAATCCATGAACATGGTATGTTCTTCCATCTGTTTATGTCTTCCTCTATCTCTTTTTTCAGTGTCGTGTAGTTTTCCATGTATAGGTCTTTTACCTCCTTAGTTAAGTTTATTCCTAGGTATCTTAATTTTTTTGGTGCAATGGTAAATGGGATTGCTTTTTTAGTCTCTCTTTCTGTAAGTTCACTGTTGGTGTATAGAAATGCCATAGATTTCTTGGCGTTAATTTTGTATCCTGCTACATTGCCGAATTCATTTATTAAGTCTGTTAGTTTTTTGATGGAGTCTTTAGGGTTTTCTATGTACAATATCATGTCATCTGCGAATAAGGACAGTTTTACTTCTTCTTTTCCAATTTGGATGCCTTTTATTTCTTCTTGTCTAATTGCAATGGCTAATACTTCCAGTACTATGTCAAACAGGAGTGGTGAGAGTGGGCATCCCTGTCTTGTTCCTGTTCTTAGGGGAAATGGTTTTAGTTTTTGCCCATTGAGTATGATGTTGGCTGTGGGTTTGTCATATATGGCTTTTATTATGTTCAGGTATGATCCTTCTATTCCCACCTTGCTGAGAGTTTTTATCAAGAAAGGGTGTTGGATTTTGTCAAATGCTTTTTCTGCATCAATTGATATGACTATGTGGTTTTTATCTCTCAATTTGTTTATGTGATGTATTACGTTTATTGATTTGCAAATATTGTACCATCCTTGCATCCCTGGGATAAATCCTACTTGGTCATGGTGTATGATCTTTCTGATGTACTGCTGGTTTCGATTTGCTAGAATTTTGTTGAGGATTTTGGCATCTATATTCATGAGGGATATTGGCCTGTAATTCTCTTTCATTGTGTTATCTTTATCTGGTTTTGGTATTAGGGTGATGCTGGCTTCATAGAAGGAGCTTGGAAGTGTTCCTTCCTCTTGAATTTTCTGGAATAGTCTGAGGAGGATAGGTTTTAGTTCTTCCTTGAATGTTTGGTAAAACTCCCCTGTGAAGCTGCCTGGCCCTGGGCTTTTGTTTGCTGGAAGCTTTTTGATGACTGCTTCAATTTCTTCCATAGTTATCGGCCTATTGAGATGTTTAGATTCTTCCTGATTGAGTTTTGGAAGGTTGTATTTTTCTAGGAATATGTCCATTTCCTCCAGGTTGTCCAGTTTGTTAGAATAGAGTTGTTGGTAGTATTTTTTAACAATCCTCTGTATTTCGGTGAGGTCTGTTGTTATTTCACCTCTTTCATTTCTGATTTTGTTTATTTGGGTCCTCTCTCTTTGCTTCTTAGTGAGCCTGGCTAGAGGTTCATCAATCTTGTTTATCCTTTCAAAGAACCAGCTCTTGGTTTTGTTGATCTTTTGTATTGTTTTTTTTGGTCTCTATGTCATTCATTTCTGCTCTGATCTTTATTATGTCCTTCCTTCTGCTCACTGTGGGTTTTTCTTGTTGCTCTCTTTCTAATTCTTTGAGTTGTTGAGTTAGATGATTTATTAGCATTTTTTCTTGTTTTTTGAGGTAGGCCTGTAGAGCTATAAACTTCCCTCTCAGGACTGCTTTCATTGTGTCCCATAGCAATTGCATTGTTGTGTTTTTATTGTCATTAGTCTCCACGATGTTTTTAATTTCTTCTTTGATCTCGTTGATCACCCAATCATTGTTTAATAGCATGCTATTCAGCTTCCAAGTGTTTGAATTTTTTGGAAGGTTTTTATTATAGTTTATTTCTAATATGCCATTGTGGTCTGAGAAAATGCTTGATATGATTTCAATCTTTTTGAATTTGGGGAGACTTTGATTGTGACCCAGTATGTGGTCTATTTTTGAAAATGTCCCATGTGCACTTGAGAAGAACATATATCCCGTGGCTTTGGGGTGAAATGCTCTGAAGATGTCAATTAAGTCCATTTTATCTAGTGCGTCATTTAGAATTGCTGTTTCTTTGCTGATTTTTTGTCTAGAGGGTTTATCCAGTGATGTCAGTGGTGTATTAAAGTCTCCTACTATGATTGTATTGTTGTCAATCTCTCCCTTGATATCTTCTAGGAGTTTTTTTATGTATTTGGGTGCTCCTGCATTAGGTGCATATATGTTTACCAGAGTTATATCTTCTTGTTGAATTGCTCCCTTTAGTATTATGTAGTGGCCTTCCTTATCTCTTGTTATGGCCTTTGCTTTGAGGTCTATTTTATCAGAGATAAGTATCGCAACCCCAGCTTTTTTCTCATTTCCATTTGCCTGAAAATGTTTTTCCATCCCTTCACTCTCAGTCTGTGTGAATCCTTTGCTCTGAGGTGGGTCTCTTGTAGACAGCAAATATATGGGTCATGTTTTCTTATCCATTCAGCTACCCTATGTCTTTTGATTGGTGCATTTAATCCATTTACGTTTAATGTTATTATTGACAAGTACATGTTTGTTGTCATATTTTTCCTTAGTGTTTGTGTTTCTTTTTGCCTTTCTCTTTCTTCTTTTTACAGCAGTCCCTTTAGCACCTCTTGCATTGCTGCCTTGGTAGTGATAAACTCTCTTAGCCCTTTGTTGTCTGTGAAGCTCCTGATTCCACCTTCAATTTTAATGACAGCCTTGCTGGGTATAGTATTCTTGGATTAAGTCCCTTGCTTTGCCTCACTTTGTATATTTCATTCCATTCCCTTCTGGCCTGGTGTGTTTCTTTATCAGGGGGATCTCAGCCCTTCCGGGCTGCAAACTGTCTCACCAGCTGCGCCTCCTTCGCCAATTTGGGCTCAATCCACATTTTTTATAATTAACAAAATACATACATATTACCTGACCCCTTCTTTTTTCTTGTTATTCTCACTTTATTAATTCTGTTCTACTCTGTTTATTGCTCCTGAATCACACAAAATTCCCCAAGGAATTTACATTTACTGTTTACTATGCATGGAATGTTCTACAAAGTCATATGGCCTAAGATCTTACTTCTTGTGCTTGTCTCTGTTCAATATCACCGTCTCAAATATATAAATAAACCTAAATGCAAAAAAGGAGCTGAAATTCAAAATATAGCTGACATTCTACATAGGGAAAGAAACTAAGAAGCCTAATGATATGATAGGGAAATGAGAAGATGAGTAAATGTTAAAATTGGTAAAGATAAAGTTCCTTTGGAAAATTTGGTGAGAGGTTCCTCATTTTCTCCAGCCTCAGGTCTTTCTACACAGGCCTTGGGCCTTTGAAAGGAGACTTCCCAACAATATCTCAGCAGTCAGCCTGCCATGGCCTGTTTCTTGCAATGGTGCCTTCTCCACCTGACCTGCCTTACTCACCTGTGAATTGTCTTCCTTGATCTTTCCTCACTATCATCCAGGTCTCTTCCATGGTTCCAATAAGGTAATCACATGTGGTTTAAAAAGGGATCATCCTGCCCTAATGGTTTGGCTCAGTGGATAGAGCTTTGGCCTGCGGACTGAAGGGTCCCAGGTTCAGTTCCTGTGAAGGGCATGTACCTTGGTTGCGGGTACATCCCTAGTGGGAGGTGTGCAGGAGGCAGCTGATTGATGTTTCTAACTCTCTGTCCCTCTCCCTTCCTCTCTGTAAAAGATCAATAAAATACATTTTTTTTAAAAAAAGGGAACATCCTGCTTACAATATAAGAATGCCAGACCTTGTCGAAAAGAAACAAAATGTGTATTCAAAAATACTTTGAGCCTTCGTTAAATTTGCAATAACTACAAGTAAAAATGATATTAATAAGTACTTCAGAGAAAGGTAGGGGGACTCAAGAATCCAGATAGGTGGGGGAAAGTTCTTATTTTAAATAAAATCTATCTATCTATCTATCTTCTGTATCTTGACAGAAAGTATGACATTGTAATTGAGAGTACAGTTTGTGAAACCAGAGTGCCTGAGTTCAAATTCTTGCTTCTGCCACCTACAAAGACAAGCACAATATGAACATAACTATTATTTTTCTAAGAGAAAAACAAAAAGTTTTCTGAGACATCTATATCTATAGGATATTAATTTAATCTAAATGCAAAATTCATATATTACAAATTTTAACTACAAAATCAAGTTAATTATTTTACAAGAAATAACATGAAGTAACTTCACTTTTAAATGATTTCTGTTTATCCAATCTATCACTATATAAATTGCACAGACTCACCAGAAAGAACAAATCAGGACCCTTTGTATAGCTGTTCTGCCTGCCGGTAAGACAGATATCAACAGAGCAATTTTTTTACAGCAATTTAGGGCATAAACACGTTAGGAAATCTGGTCTTTGCCAATGTTTATGCAATAAACACACCAGAATTCTAATCCTGCCATTTTATCATTCCCCACCCAATAATGCTCAAATAATTTCTGTGGTAACAGGAAGAAGATATTACATTCATTTTTTTTTCTTTTTTTTATAATTCTTTATTGTTGAAAGTATTACATATGTCCCCTTTTTTCTCCAACCCACTCCAGCCCCTCCCCCTGCCCCAGCCCCCTCACCCTCACCCCTCCTCTCCAGCCCCAGGCTTTCAGCACCCTGTTGTCTGTGTTTCTGGGTTATGCATATATGCATACAAGATCCTTGGTTGATTACCTCCTACCCACCCACCCACCCACCCACCCTCCCCTGCCTTCCCACCAAGATTCCGCACTTGTTTTAATGCTTCCATGTCTCTGGATCCACTCTGTTCATCAGTTTGTTAATTAGATTCCACATATGAGTGAGATTATGTGATACTTGTCTTTCTCTGACTGACTTATTTCACTTAGCATAATACTCTCCAGGTCCCTCCATGCTGTCTCAAAGGGTAAGAGATTCTTCTTTTTTACTGCTGCATAACATTCATTTCTTAAGATAGCCCTAAAATGCACAATGAAGAAGGTATTTTAGTGAAATCATATGTTACTTGTCTCATATGTGGAATCTAATGAACAAAGTGAATAACAAGAAAATCAGAGACAGACTCATAAAGAGCAGGCTGACAACTGGAGGGGATAGTTGGGGAGAGTAAAGAGTTTGAGGGGAAAAAAACACCTCATGAACACAGACAACAATGTGGTGATTGCTGAGGTTAGGTGGAAGAGGGTATAAATGATGATGGACAGAGAGTTGACTTGGGGTAGTGAATATAAAATACAGTGTACAAATGATGTGTTGTAGAATTATACACCTGAAACCTGTGTAATTTTATTAACTAATGTCATCCCAATAAATTCAATAAAAAGGAAAAAAAGAAAACCCTGGTCAGTGTGGCTCTGTTGGCTGGGTGTTGTCCAGTGCACCAAAAGGTTGCTGGTTCAATTCCCCGTCAGGGCACATGCCAGGGTGGGGGGGCTTTATCCCCAGTAGGGGGTGTGCAAGAGGCAGCTGATATGTTCTGTTCTCACATCGATGTTTCTCCATCTCTCTCCCTCTCCCTTTCTCTCTCTCAAAAAATCAATTTAAAAATCTTAAAAAAAGAAAAAAAGAAGATATTTCATGGAGCAGGTTCCAATTTATTTAAGAGATAAACTTACCAAGTGAGACCAAGTTACTATAGTTCTCCAACATCACATCTCTGAAGTCCCTCTGAGCAGAATCCAGACTCTCCCAGTCCTGCTGAGAGAAGGCTATGGCCACATCCCTGAATGCCACTGATCCCTGAAACTGTAAACCCACATATTTCTGGGGATAATAAAGAAACTGTTTTGACTCCGAAGAGCCATAGCAATCTTGAGAACGAAGAACAAAGTTAGAGGACTCACAATACCAGATATGAAATTTATACTACAAAGCCACCGTAATCAAGACAGCCTGGTACTGGCACAAGAACAGGCATATAGATCAATGGAACAGAACAGAGACCCCAGAAATCGACCCAAGCCATTACACTCAATTAATACTTGACACAGGCGGCAAGAGCATACAATGGAATCAAGACAGTCTCTTCAATAAATGGTGTTGGGAAAATTGGACAGATACATGCAAAAAAAAATGAAACTAGACCACCAATTTACACCATACATAAGAATAAACTCGAAATGGATAAGAGACCTAAATGTAAGTTAGGAAACCATAAAAATTTTAGGAGAAACCATAGGCAGCAAAATCTCAGACATCTCTCATAGCAATATGCTTACAGCTATATCTCATTGAGCAAAGGAAACTAAGGAGAAAATAAATAGAACTGCATCAAAACAAAACACTTCTGCACAGCAAAATAAACCATCACCAAAACACAAGGGGAGCCCACTGTATGGGAGGGCATATTTGGCAATGATACATTTGATAAAGAGTTAATATTCAAAATATATAAGGAACTCATACCACTTAACAAAAGGAAGACAAACAACCCAATTTAAAAATGGGCAAAGGACCTAAATAGATACTTCTCCAAAGTGGACATACAGATGGCCAAGAGACATATGAAAAAATGCTCAGAGTCACTGATCACCAGAGAGATGCAAATTAAAACGACAATTAAGTATCACCTCACACCTGTCTGAATAGCTACCATCAACAAATCAACAAATGACAAGTGCTGGAGAGGATGTGGAGAAAAGAGAACCCTAGTACATTGTTGGTGGGAATGCAGACTGGTGCAGCCACTATGGAAAACAGAATGGAGTTTCCTCAAAAAATGAAATATGGAACTGCCATATGACCCAGTAATTCCACTTCTAGGAATATATCTTAAGAAACCCAAAACACCAATCAGAAAGAATGTATGCACCCCTATGTTCATAGCAGCACAATTTACAATAGCTAAGATCTGGAAACAGCCCAAGTGCCCATCAGTAGATGAGAGGATAAAAAAGCTGTGGTATATTTATACCATGAATACTATGGAGCATTAAAAAAGAAGGATCTCTTACCCTTTGAGACAGCATGGAGGGACCTGGAGAGTATCATGTTAAGTGAAATAAGTCAGTCAGAGAAAGACAAGTATCACATGATCTCACTCATAAGTGGAATCTAATTAACAAAATAAACTGATGAATGGAGTGGATCCAGAGACATGGAAGCATGGAACAGAGTGTGGAATCTTGGCAGGAAGATGGGGGAGGGTAGGTGGGTGGGAGGTAATCAACCAAAGACCTTGTATGCATATATGCACAACCATGGACACAGACAGTGGGGTGGTGATGGTCTGAGGAGGGGAGGTGGTGGAGGGGGAGGCTGGAGGGGGTCCATGGGGGAAGAAAAAAGAAATATGTAATACTTTCAACAATTAAGATTTTTTTTAAAAGAAATTGTTTTCAAGATGACAGGAGAGAAAATAAAGTTTTAATTTAGCAAAGGAGCAATAATATAGCAATCAAGTAGGCTGGAGGCTTATGATACAGAAAATATATGAAGCAGAATATCTATAAGTTCTGGAAAAATCCTGTTACTATGGACAAAATTTTCTGTATGCTGTGGAATACCACATTACTTCAAATTTGTTGGGAAGTAAATAAAGTAATCCAAGTTTCTCTGTTCAATAAAATCACAAAGACATTGCCTGCTAAGTACCCAACTAATAATTTCTCAAGAACTACATCATTCTGCTTTTCAGAGTAAAAGTTATGGTTTTTTTCTCAAGCATAAAAACTTTATCTTGGAAAATGGATTACACAAATTGGTTCATTCCTCAAGCTTCAAGATCATTACATCATAAGTATTTTTTCCTTGTATTCATAAATTTTTCATAATGGCAAAAAAGCATATCTTATTAATATATATCAGAGTTAGTAACTATTATATATTTATATGAGATTGGACCAAATGTCTCAGGTTCCTCCAATTCTGGTTATCTATGCTAATCTACTGCTTATGATTATACCAGAGGCCTGGTGTACAGAACTCGTGCACTGGGAGGGGGATCCCTCAGCCTGGCCTGCACCATCTCGCAGTCTGGGACCCCTTGCTCCTTACCATCCACCTGCTCACTGCTCCTTACCACTTGGCTCGCCACTCCTTAGCGCTGCCATGGAGGCAGGAGAGGCTCCCGCCACCACCGCTGCGCTTGCCAGCTGTGAGCCTGGCTTCTGGCTGAGCGGTGCTCCCCCTGTGGTCAGTGCACATCATAGCAACTGGTCATTCTGGTCGTTGCCACTGTAAAGGTCACTTAGGCTTTCATTATACAGATGCTTATATTATCACTAGAGGCCTGGTGCACGACATTCGTGCACTCTGGGGGAGGGGGTTCCCTTAGCCTGGCCTGTGCCCTCTCTCAGTCCAGGACCCCTTGGGGGATGTCCTTAGCACTGCTACAGAGGCAGGAGAGGCTCCCGCTATCTCTGCTGTGCTTGCCAGCCGTGAGCCCAGCTTGTGGTTGAGCGGTGCTCCCCCTGTGGGAGCGCACTGACCACCAGGGGGCAGCTCCTGCGTTGAGCGTCTGCCCCCTGGTGGTCAGTGCACATCATAGCAGTTGTTCAGCTGTTCTGTCAATTTGCATATTAGCCTTTTATTATATAGGATACAGTATTCCTCACTCAACACTTTAACTGTTCTTTAGTTTGTGGGTTATGATGAAGATGATTCAGAATTAAATGTATGTCACCCAAGTCAGGCAGGTCCCATTCCAC
Organism: Plecotus auritus; assembly: GCF_963455305.1. NCBI lineage: Eukaryota > Metazoa > Chordata > Mammalia > Chiroptera > Vespertilionidae > Plecotus > Plecotus auritus. The sequence goes on along the minus strand of NC_137785.1, from coordinate 30,196,296 downwards.
AACAAATTTGACCTAGCACCACTCTCTCAGGCATTACCTGGCAAGAATCATGATATCAATGTTTCTATGTCACAATTATATCCCTTATGTGTCCCTAACAATCAATACAATATCAGATCTGTGGAAAATTTTATTTTCTAATGTGTAGTCAAATGAGGCCAGTGTCTCAAACTTACCACACCATAGACTGACATAAGAATCTCAAATAATTCTCTCCTGGAACTTCACATCTTCACTCTCTATCACAGCCCTTCAGCAAAGACGTATCACACAGGACCTGCTCAGTAATTTGCTAGATAAGCCCATGAACACCAATTAGCAAAGGAAACCTCATAAGGAGGAAGCAGTTGTTTGGCATTGTTCAAATACGAGGAATCAAGAAGCAGATAATTTGAAGGTGCTCTCTTCAGAAAAACACTTTTGGTTAATTAATGAAAATATCTAGGTAATCTAAATGTCCAATATTTCAAGGAAAAAAAACAATAATTTACATGGGTCATGCTTTTAGCCACATAAGAACCAGTAAGTCTTCCTTGAAGTTTCTCTGCCAGAGAAGTTCAAACTAAAAATTCCAGAGCTGAGAAAAGACGGCTTTAGTGTTCCCAGCAACTTCAGCCAAAAATCCACAGTGACCCAAGCTGTAAACAGCTGGATGCTGAACAACAGCATTTCTTCAATGAAGCCAGAATCAGACCCTTCAGCAGGAGGTTTTCTGGCTAGGCCAGTGGTCGGCAAACTCATTCGTCAACAGAGCCAAATATCAACAGTACAACAATTGAAATTTCTTTTGAGAGCCAAATTTTTTAAACTTAAACTTCTTCTAACGCCACTTCTTCAAAATAGACTCGCCAAGGCCATGGTATTTTGTGGAAGAGCCACACTCAAGGGGCCAAAGAGCCACATGTGGCTCGTGAGCCGCAGTTTGCCGACCACTGGGCTAGGCCTTCATTTTGGGGAAGTCAATCTGGATCTAAAATATGGCTGCACAGTTCTGCTTTGAAGATTCTCCTTCCTGAATTCCTATATTCTAACTAAAAAAGAGGCCATATCAGCCAAGCCAGAGCTGCTTTTGCATCCTCAGGATAAGGTCAAGACATGGAAAAGGGAAAATATAGAAGATATTGATCAGGCATTTGCTAACATCTCAATGGCTCCGTTTTCTCATCATTAGAATAGGGATAAGAATATCAGCTACTACATATAGTTATCTTGAAGAATAAGAAAATCTATTTAAAACACTTAGTATCCTATATAATGAAAGGCTAATATGCAAATCAACTGAACTGTGGAATGACCAGTCACTATGATGTGCACTGACCACCAGGGGGCAGACGCTCAATGCAGGAGCTGCCCCTGGTGGTCATTGCACTCCCACAAGGGGAGCGCAACTCAGCCAGAAGCTGGGCTCCTGGCTGGCGAATGCAGCGGTGATGGCGGGAACCTCTCCCACCTCAGCTGCAGCTCTAAGGATCCCTCGGGGGATGTCCGCCTGACAGCTTAGGCCCACTCCCTGCCTAAGCCAGCAGGCGGACATCCTCCAAGGAGCCCCGGACTGCGAGAAGACACAGGCTGGGCTGAGGGTCCCTCCGCCCTGCCCCCCAGTGCATGAATGTTGTGCATCGGGCCTCTAGTAATAAAATAATTGCTATCAAGAGTTAGCTATTATTGTTGAAGAACATTTACATGCCCCTTATTTCAGTTTTATAAAAGAAACAATTTGTTTCCATTTTTTACTTATCTCTGGCATGCTTTCCTATAATTCTAACTAAAACAGTTAGTGTCCTGGCCTTAAGGATGCACCTTTTCTTTTAAAAAATAGCAGAAAAGATTCTCTGACATCTCCCCTTTAATTTATCTGTAGAAATTAGAGAGAGGGACCATTCTGCAATAAGATGCAAACTTGAAATAGTTAACAAAGGTTGAGTTCTTTTTGTGCAATATGAAGCTACTGGTGTAAATGTTTATAACTATTATTATTGTGTCTCTTTTTTTACATAAATTTGTCACTGGAAATGTAATTTGTATAACAGATCCTTGGAAGCCATTTTTCCTGCACTGATAATTTTTTGTATGACATTGCTATAATTCAACAAGGTGTAAAAACTTGTAAGGTTTTTCAAACAAGAGGATCACTGGGTGCTTCCCTTTTCTTCCTGCTATATGCAAATAATAATGAATCCTATAGTTTACTTTTTTAATCTAAGAGTTGAAGAGTCTTTGTTACTTTAAAAAATCAATTAGTGTGATTTTATTCTGAAAACAGAATCATATCATATGCTAACAAAAACAGAGGGTAAGTGCCCTTTTTATATTAGTAACTATTATAAAATATATTAATAACTAAAATATTAATAACTAGTATCAATATTATATTGATACTATTATCAATATAAAATATTATATTAATAACCATAAAATATTAATAACTATTATGTCTGTGTCTCAAAAATAAAAAGCAGTTTCCTTCTACTCCCACACTCACAATATCCTGACACCAAATGCGTGGGGGGTTTTCCCCACATGTACCAATTCTCCAACACCTGCTGGGTGTCCTACAACTCAATTCGGCTCTGACACTGTCTTCCTGGATCTACCTGGCATTACCATCAGCTCCCACAGGTTCAGGACTCAATACCACAAGACTGATCTCGCTCCAAATGCCACCACAAGTTCCAGGCTGTCATCTATACTTCTGACCAACCCGCTGGAACTCAGGGCTCCGGGGTGGGGGGTAGGATGGGTTTCACATCCCACTTTCTCAGGAGCTTTTCTTGACGAAACTTAAGGCTCTGAAATTCCCACCTCAAGATCACTTCTGTGTCTCCCTGCTGGAAGCCTCATTCGACGGTTGGGCAACAGACCTCCCGCCTCCCTCTGGGGCCATCTGTCTAGGGCAGACCCACAGGGATTGGGAGGGGAGGGTGGGCAGGAAGCAGCGGGGACCTAGAACTCGGGTCACAGCGGTACCCCTCACAGCTAGAGAGTCCAAGTTCACACGGCGGTCCCGCCCCCAGTCTTCGCGGGCACACCGGCACTCCCTCTCACACACTCGTCAGCCCCACAGTCACAGTCCCTCCCCCACTAATCCCGCACAGGCCTAGGATCTGGACAGACCAGAGCCTCCTCACCCACAGCGCTGTCCACCGCCACGCTCACCGCAGGTCAGGGTTCGGTTCCGCGCCCGCCCGCATCCGCAGAGCCCCCTCCCACCCCCCACCTCCCCGCTCCCCCGCACGTCCCGCAGGAATTGTTTCCCTTCCCAGAAGCCAAGTAACCCCCCTGGGGCTGGACTGGGGCTCCAGAGTTCTCCCTCATGCCAGGTGTAGACTTTTAACTCACAAACTCCAAGTAGGCTGCCGCACCAACCACAAAACGGTGGTGGTTAAAAAGGCAGACCGGGATTGCCCCGGTGGCTTTTGGGAAACGTAGTCCGGAGCCCAAGTGCAGGCGAACTATGTAGCCCTTGGCTCTCAGGAGCGGTGCCCAGAGACTTGGCGAGTTCTTGCTGGGTATTGAAAGTGCTCAGCAAAGGTTCTCACTGAGCTGTCAACCTGGCCTGACTCTGCTGGCCCTAGAGGTGGGCGAGTTTGAAGATCGGTTTGAGGCCCAGAGGAGGTGAATAGGGTCAGTCCTGTCCAGGCAAGGCCCAGATGAGCAATTAGGAGACCTGAGGCTTGAAGTAGAGAGCCAACCCAGGAAACACTATCATACCTGACAAAACAAACACATTATATACTAAAATGTGTTTGTTACTTTAACATAAGAGTATGAGAAAATAGGTGTTTGAAATTATTAATCTTTCTGTATTGTTTATTATTTGGTTACAGAAATCCTATATAATAAAAGCTTAATATGTTAAGTGTCTGGTCATTTGGTCGTCTATTCAACCAATCAAAGCATAATATGCTAATGATATGCTAAGGCCCCTCAACTGCTCGCTATAATGTGCACTGACCACCAGGGGGCAGACGCTCCTGCTGGTAAGTTAGCTTGTTGCTGGGGTCTGATGGATCAGGACTGAGCAAGATGGGCAGCCGGACACACCCTGGAGCCCTCCTGTGGTCCCTCCCCAGCTGGCCAACCTCCCACATCCCTCCCCAGCCCTGATTGTGCACTGGTGGGATCCCTAGTCCTGGCCTGCACCCTCTCGCAATCCGGGACCCCTCAGGGGATGTTGGGAGAGCTGGTTTCAGCCCCATCTCGCAGGCCAGGCCGAGGGACCCCACTGGTGCACGAATTCGTGCACCGGGCCTCTAGTATAAAATAGATATCAGTAGGACTAATTGGCAATTAGTAATAACAGCAAGGCAAACTCATGTGAGAGAAAAATGTTTCTGTCCTCGGACACAACAATTTAACTTTTTATTAGATATCTACATTTTGTATGCTATATTTGAAAAGTTGAAGTGGATGTTGTACTGGGCAGATGGTGGATAAAGAAAAACTGAATTTAAGAAAAAGGGATGGGTGATGGGATATCCAAAGGGAAGGCTGCACAGCACTGAGCCAAGGGGACAATGATGGCAGCACCCAGGAGCTGGAGTTTCCATTCTTATATGCAGTCACTAGCAGGAAGCTCTTGTCCCTCAGTGGGTTTGGGGGCTGAGCTGGTGGACTTGGAATGCAGATGGACTATAGGGCAACAATGTAGTTTTGCCCTATAGTTCTAACATACACAAATCCCCCCAGAGCAAGGACAATGGGCCAGGTATATAAACTAACTAGGGCAGAAAGTTCCAGATGCCTAGCAAGGGGCAAAACTGGAAAAACAAGAACCTCACCCCCCAGGGTGACCTTTCCTCACCTAGAATATCACTGGTCGTCCAGTTTAGACCCTTGACTTTTCCTCCCTAAAGAGAACATCTAGGCCTCAGTTGTATTTCAGCTCCAGGCCCAGAAAAGCAGCAAAACCAAACAAGTGACCATCCCTTCTTAGCAAGACGCAGAATTCTACTCAAAATATGGAAAAGTGGATCACCAGACGATCAACATGGACTGGACCCTGGGACCTGCTTCTCACCACTCCAACTGCTCTGAAGGTGGCAGGGGTAAAGCCCTGGATCCATAACACCAGTGTGAAGAGGGTACCAGAAGGGGAAGAATGGGTAACCGAACCCAAGGACCCTTTGAAGGTTGTCTTTTGAAGGCACTGTAATTGCAGTCTTGACCACTGCTGGTCTGGCTGAAGGAGAACTAATTCCATCCAGAAGAGATAAAAATATTTGGGAGTATTTAGCAAAAAAAAAAAATGTTCTTAATATCTCTGACTCTTGCCTTTCAGGAGGAACCTGTGTAGAACAGGCCTTTACATCTTGCCTAGTAGGAGTTCGGACACCAATTGCTAATATACAGAGTTATACTCTTTCTATTCATTTTGGGAAGAAAGTCACATACAGGGACCTTTATGCATTGGGACCCACTGTTTGGGAAAAAGATGCAGGGATGTTTTCTCTAAAGGTTGCTGCAATAGCTCCCCATGGCAAATGTCTGACTTTCACCAGGTGTTCTGGCTATTGTTTTTCAGTATCTAATAATTATAATATAAACTATTCTGATCATTTCACCCTCTCTTATAGTAATGGGCATACTAAGCTGCTGGCTGGTTGGTCTCTGTTATGTGGGGTAACTGTTTATTCTTATACTAGAGGCCTGGTGCACAAAATTCATGCACCAGTAGGGTCCCTAGGCCTGGCTGGAGATCAGGGCCAATCAGGGCCTTCCAGCTGCAAGTTGGGACTTCCCTTCCCCGGCTATAGGCTGCCAGCCAGGGCCTTCCTTCATTCCTTGCCACCCCCTGGTGGTCAGCGTACGTCATAGCAAGCAATCAAACTCCTGGCCTCCCAGTCAAACTCCCAAGGGGACAATTTGCATATTAGACTTTTATATAGAGAGATTCCTGCCAACAGTACCGGGAGCCTTGTTCCTCAGGACAACTGACAGAAGATAGAAACCTTCACCCTGATTAAGAATAATTACTAACAGCCCTAACCAGTTTGGCTCAGCTGATAGAGCATCGGCCTGTGGACTGAAGGGTCCCAGGTTCGATTCTGGTCAAGGGCATGTACCTTGGTTGCGGGCACATCCCCATAGGGGGTGTGCAGGAGGCAGCTGATTGATGTTTCCTTCCATCGATGTTTCTAACTCTCTATCCCTCTCCCTTCCTCTCTGTAAAAAATCAATAAAATATATTTTTAAAAAAGAACAATTGCTAACAAATAGAAAGTGGTGAAAAATGTTAAGACTTTAGAGCAATATAATCCTTAACAATGGCCATTTGTAAGCTTCCCGCCACAGGAGAACAAAAGACCAGGAAACACTTGCTGGACACCAGGAGTCAGACCATTGAAACAGTCCTGAAGACACCTGATCGCACACCTGCATTCCATCCCCATTCCAAGCCCACCAGCCCAGCCCCCAGACCCACTGAAGACAAAACCAAATACAAGGATGAAACTCCAGCTCCTGGGTGCTGCCATCATCAACCCAATGTCCCCTTGGCTTGGTGCTGTGCAGCCTTTCCCTTTGGATATCCCATCCCCCATCCCTTTCCTTAAATAAATTCAATTTTTCTTTATCCATCATTTGAGATGGCTATTTAGCCTGTCTGCAAGCACCATGTTACCCTTTCAATATTATTGTGTGTTCTTAAGATAACATAAATGTAGGAACTTTTAAAAGGAGAATGTAAACACTATAGGACTAATTAAATGGATATTGTCTATATTTAAAGGAAATGTTTCTTTCTGTCTCATCATACATTAGGATATTTTTACTCATTCTGTTTGCTTTTCCAATAATACTTCTCTAAATTACCTGTAGCTTTATGGCATTCTTTTTTTATGTAGGGGTAAAACTGAATGTAGTAAAACATAAAATTCACTTTGACTTACAGATCTGATCTTATATCAAGCCCACATTACACTAATTCCTAGTGTCAGTCCAATGTTAGGACATCAAGCTAAATATCGTCTCCACAAAATGTTTGCATATGGAATATTTAGGATTTTACTGACTCAGAATACGGTTTTAGCCTTATAGGAATTAGTTTCCAGTGCTCCAAAAATGTCCCTCTGCTTTGTATCCACAAGCTTTTTTTTGGTTAAATAGTTGTTTGTTGACTAGATCCTTTGCATCTGTAAGTTCACCTTACAGCCTATTCATGCATGAAATGCCCACCATGTTTAAACACTCTGAAACACATTGAATGTCATAAGTTAAACGTCTTCTCAGGGAAAATGTTGTCACATCATGGAGGCAGTAAAAACTTGTGAAATCATGCATTCTTCAACCACTTGTTGAACACCTGCAGGGGGGCCCTGCCTGTTCTGGTTCTGGAGATAGTGTGGTGAAACCTCGAAATAACTAATTAGGGAGAGCTGGTGACCATTAAAGCCAAAAGTCCTGACTATAATAAAGTAGACTTTCCAAATGTGTATGTTAAAAAATTGACAAATTAGTTTACCTGTTTTCACTTATGTAGACACCTTTGTGTAATTAAAATTAAGCATATGTGAAAAGTTTAATTTCACAGAAAAGCTTTCTATATGTATTACTGTAATCTTAAATTTATACTGAATAGGTCTAGAAAATTCATGTGTTCCCAAGTCTCCATGAGTAAACAAATGCACACGGCTGGGGCATGGCTTAGAACGTCAGCCTGCACGAGTTAAAACTGCTACAGAAAATCACGCCAAGCCACAGCAGAACCAATTACCACACGTGATGCGGTATGAACATTGTTTATGAGCAGTGATTCTTGGATTAAATATGTAGACTATAATTGTATATATGTAATATTTATTTATGTTGGTGAAATTACTACAGTGTTTTTTTCCCAACATATGACCTATTTGCTAAAATTTGTTAAAAATAATAGTGAAGGAGAGAAACCAAGATGGCGGCATAGGTAAACACCTAAACTGCTGCCTCACACAATTTCAAAACTACAACTAAAAGACAGAACGGACACCATCCAGAACCACAGGAAAGCTGGCTGAGTGGGAATTCTACAACTAGAAGGAAAGAGGAAAGCTCCGGAGAAGGAGTGGCAAAGGGCTGAGGTACGGAGACGCACTCAGAGAGGAAGGGCGGCGGAGTGCCTGGTTGGCTTTCTCTGGCGGGAGGGGGAAGGAAGCCCCCGACTGCACTGAACCCCATTTCCGACTGCACTGAACTTCAGTTCTGGGCAAAACCCTGTGGACCCAGGCTCATACAGGGGGAGTTTGGACTCCCAGGTAGAGAGAAAGGTACACGGAGACTCGGAGACTCAGAGACTCAGGGGAGCCACGGCGGCAGGGGTCTGGAGGCGCGAGTGCGCACAAAGACTGACTGTGGAGGTTACCACAGGCTATCCCTAGCGGAAGGGAGTCAGAAGCTCCTGACTGCACCGAACCCCAGTTCCGACTGCACTGAACCGCAGTTCCGGGCGAGCCCCTAGGGACCCATGCTCTTACAGGGGAAATCTGGACTGTAAGGTGGAAACTCAGGAACCACGGAAGGCAGAGGTCTGGAGACTCGCACGCAAGGGCAGGGCTGATGGGAAGCCAAGACTGTCTGCTCCTCCCTGAGACTCCACCCCTTCCAAGCTGAGCACAGAGGCTTTTGCAATCTGGCAAGGCTAATCCTATAAGGCTGTCTCCAGCACCGAAAATCTCCCAGTGTAGACACAGCTGATCCTCACAGCCAACTGGCCTGCAGGTCAATTCCTCGCAGTGATACCAACAACAATCAAGACTTAACTACAACAAGGCTGTACACACAGTCCACAAAGGAGTGCACCAAGAGTGTCCACCTCAGGTAACTGGGGAGGCCGACCCACTGGGCCATATAGGAAACCTAGCACACAAACCTACCCTACCAACTCAGGGAAGCAGTGAAAAAAGGGGAGACAAAGAAACAGATCACAAACGAAAGAAATGGAGGAAAACAAACGACTGGATATAGAATTCAAAACCACGGTTATAAGGCTTTTCAAGAATATCCTAGAAAAGGCTGATAAATATAACAAGACCCTCGAAGATATGAAAAAGGACCAACTAGAAATTAAACATACACTGACTGAAATAAAAAATATTATACAGAGACCCAACAGCAGACTAGAGGATTGCAAGAATCAAGTCAAAGATTTGAAATACAAAGAAGCAAAAAACACTCAACCGGAAAAGCAAAAAGAAAAAAGAATCCAAAAATTTGAAGATAGTGTAAGAAGCCTCTGGGACAACTTCAAGCGTACCAACATCAGAATTATGGGGGTGCCAGAAGAAGAGAGAGAGCAAGATACTGAAAACCTATTGGAAGAAATAATGACTAAAAACTTCCCCCACCTGGTGAAAGAAATAGACTTACAAGTCCAGGAAGCGCACAGAACTCCAAACAAAAGGAATCCAAAGAGGACCACACCAAGACACATCATAATTAAAATGCCAAGAGCAAAAGACAAAGAGAGAATATTAAAAGCAGCAAGAGAAAAAGTTAGTTACCTACAAAAAAGCACCCATATGACTGTCACCTGATTTCTCAACAGAAACTATGCAGGCCAGACAGGAGTGGCAAGAAATATTCAAAGTGATGAATAGCAAGAACCTACAACCAAGACTACTCTACCCAGCAAAGCTATTATTCAGAATGGAAGGTCAGATAAAGAGCTTCACAGATAAGAAAAAGCTAAAGGAGTTCATCACCACCAAACCAGTATTATATGAAATGCTGAAAGGTATTCTTAAAGAAGAGGAAGAAGAAGAAAAAGGTAAAGATAAAAATTATGAACAAATACATATCTATCAACAAGTGAACTTAAAAATCAAGTGAATTAAAAATCTGAGGAACAGAATAAACTGGTGAATATAATAGAATCAGGGGCATAGAAAGGGAGTGGACTGATAATTCTCAGGGGAAAAGGGGTATGGGGGGTGCAGGAAGAGACTGGACAAAAATCATACACCTATGGATGAGGACAGTGTGGGGGGAGGTAAGGGCAAAGGGTGGGGTGGGAACCAGGTGGAGGGGAGTTATGGGGGGGGGGAAAGGAGAAACAATTGTAATAATCTGAATAATAAAGATTTATTAAATTTTAAAAAATAATAATAGTGAAGTAATAACAAAAAAAAACAACTTAATTTAATTATAAGCAAATCTTGGTTAAAAGCATTTTTAAATTAACAGGGTGTTAATTTTCACATATAACATACAAACCAGAAATTTTGTTGATTAAATCCGAAGTCCATTAAATCGAGGCCCACAAAATCAAGGGTTCACTATGCTGGTAAAATCTCCTGAGCCAAGAGTCCAAAGGAAAAGAGTGAAAACTTCAGGACTACATCAACAGTTTATTAAGGAAACTTACATATGAGGCATGACTTGGGCGGCAAGATTATGTGAATGTCCTCTGCTAATGGCAGGTGCAAAGAGTTATACAGAACAGGGCAGGATGGCTAGGGGTGCTGGGGCATGACCTGTCCCAGATAAGGGGGGAATGGCTTACACTCTTGCCTAGGGCAGGGCGAGGGCCTGTTCCAGGAACCAGCATGTCTGGGGCATAGGGGAGGGGTCAGGTGGTCTCAGGAGATGCACCTGAAGAAAGCTGTTTTGGCCTGGATCTCGTTGGACTTAGCATAAGTGTCCAGCAGCAGTCAGGCAGGAGTCATGTCACGAAACAGTTTTCCTCCACAAGTAGCTCATGTTCCCAAGTTGAAGATAGATCTGTTATCAGTGACAGTGGAGTACTCACCTGTAGAAGTGGGGGATTCCTTTCCCCACTGGGTGCTGGGGGTCAGGTCCTTATGCTATCTTGAGGAAAATAATTTTTGAGACTTGCTCGGGAGAATGAGTGATTTTTATTTGCATGGAATTACATCTCTCGGTTCCCAAAGTCCCATTACCCTTAATCCAGCCCTGAAGAGGGGATTCAGCGGCATTTCCTTGTTAGACAGAAGGAAATGGAAAATTCTTCATTGTAGACCTGAAAGGCAGCAAGGGGACTCACTTAAGGAACCAGAAATGGGGCTCCTCCATATACCCCCTGGATTCAGGACCCAGTGGAAGTGATGCCCTTCCCAGGGTCTCCTGACTTAGCAAGTGTTTATGACTACCCATGTTAAACAACAAAACTCACCTGAGTGAATTTGAAGATCTACTTGGCTTTATTAACTGATCTGTGACTCGGGCAGCATCCCATCTAGTTCCTAGAAGGGTGCTCCACCGAGGTGCACAAAATGGAAGGTATTCATAGAAAGAAGGGCGGGGCAGGTGAGCTATGAACAAAAGAAAAGGAAGGATTATATTTAGACATCTTGTTTTGGGAGTAAGTTTATTAAAGCTGGGGACAGTGAACAGGGACAGAAGGAGCCGCTCACTCACAGGGAAGTCTAGGCAGGGCTGCTTTGGCTCACTAAGAAATAAAAGTCACAGTGACAGAAGCAAGCCAAAGAGGGGCTCTACTGGCTCACTGAAAAGCCAGAGGTGAAAAAAGAAGCCCTGGGGCCTGGGAGACAGGTTCAGGGGGTCAGCCTGGGGGATGAGCTGCCGCTGTCCAGTGCTCCATGGTTGCCAGCCTCATGGAAACCGTAGAGTTCAGGAGATTCGTGCCTGTGAGGAGAGAAGGTGGGGAAGGAAAAGGTGCAGGTTGCTCCCAGGAGGAAGAGCTCGCCTGGGTCTTTTGTTTTGAGGGCTTTTAAAGGCTAGGAGTTTAAGGAAGGTCTTAAGGAAGGATCTCAACAGAATATTCATCAGTTTTATGCTGAGGCACCAAAATGAGATTTATTCCCTTAACTTCATCTGTCCTTGAGTGTGGTTGGAAAATGGCACTAATTGGATTTCTGCTGTCTACTGAGTAGGGTAATTTAAGCTACTTACCCTCTAGCTGGGGAGAAGAAGTATAATTTACTCCTAAATTAGGGAAGATGGGATTTTGTGAATTACTAGATGGCTGTAAACTGCTTGGCTGTTTAAGTGTTCTATTCCACTTGTCCTGGTTTACTAGGACAAGTAAGCCCTGGGGCCTTGGATACAGGCTTAGGGGGTAAGCCCAGGATGAGCTCCCCTAGCTGCAAGTTTCGTGGGGACTCTTAGAATTTAGGAGATGCATGCCTTTGAGGGGAGAAGAGGGGAGATGAAAAGGTGCAAGTGTGCTCCTGGGAGGGAGATCATGTCTAGAGTCTTTTTGAGGGGAGGGAATAGACAGGGATTTTTATTATGCAGATTGCCTCTTCTTTCTATGGAGAAGGGAAAGGGCTTATATGACAGATTACTTCATTAGTGTTGACCAGAAAATTCCAGGCTGGTTGATTAAGATTATGTTTCTGGGAGAGGTTGAAACAGCAATTAGGTCAGGTATTAAATTTAGGTTTGGTATTATGGGCTTCTAGCATATGTGATGCCATTTTGGGGCTGTGATTTTCTCTTTAACACCCACTTCTCACCTTCTTCTTTGTTTGGACCAAATTTTAGTCAAGCTTCCCTGCTCCCAATTGCCCTTGAAATTTAGTTTGACCCCTAGCCTTGAGCAAGTACTTAATACAGAATTTATCCCCACCCCCCTTGCCCCCATCAGCTTATCTGGACAATTGGCTAAGGATAGCAAGACACCTTTCCTATCAAACTGATGCTGATTAATATTCCCCCTTGCATGCTCAACTGCTCCTTGAAAGTTTCTGGTAAATTTGCTTACCTCTCCCCATAAAAGAAAACCTTTTTGTATTTGATATTGCCAATGAAAACAAAAACTGAAGCTCTGTAAATTTAAGACAAGAGTTTTATTTAGGCCTCAGTGAGGACTACTCCCGAAGCAGAGATTCAAGAAGCCTTGAAACAGTGCTCTAACTTTGGGGAAGTGAAAGGCTCTTTCATAGGCAGAAAAGTAAGCAAAGATGCATTTGGTACATTAGAAGTTACAATTAGGATGAGTATGCCTCCCTGGTTAACAGTTTTACATCAAATGGAAGGGAGGCATTAAGAAAAAAAGGTTGACCTCCTCCCACTGAGTGTATGATCAGACAGTGCGGGGCGGGGGCAGGAAAATACATTATATATATATAGTTGAGTTGCTGCTGAGAACCTGTTGGGTGTCAGGGAGACTGGGAGCAGGGTCTGGAAACAATCAAATTACTTTGAAACTTTTGAGGTGAATCTTTTATGGCGCTGTAGAAAGAACAGGCACTATTTCTGTAAGTATTGACCTTTAGTGTTGAAACTTTGTAGGGCATATACTGGACTAGTCCCCATGGTTTGCCTTAGAAAGAACTTTTTGTTTGTGAGGCTCATTGTTCTTCCTTGGTTACTGATTTAGTCAAAGGAGCCAAAGCACCATTTCCCTTCCTTAATATTGAGAGGCTTGCCGTTTTCTGAGATCACAGTTCTCTTTATTTGAAGTCTTTTTGAATAGTTTCTCCTTAAACTTAAGTCCAGATTTGTTTTTATTTGACAAGAGCAGGGAGAAAAGAAGAGATCCAGACACTGCTAATCCATGTAACATGTACAGTGGCCAATAAAGTGAGAAGTTGAGAGGATCAGGGACCCTGTGGGCAATGTCAGCCAGAGGTGGACAAACGGAGTGTGTCCTTCGGACTCACAAAACCCATTCAAACCCGCTCTGAATGGGGTGTGACCTCCCCAAAGGCTGAGTCTCATTGTCCCCTGAGGAAAACGTCTATAAGTGCACACTCAATGTCACCTGAGTAATATGTGCCCAAGGGTCAGGGCACCACTCCCCGGGTCTGTGCAAAAGGAAGACTGGTCTGGAGACCCCAGAGAGCACTCACCCCCATCCAACAATCAAGGACAAAGAGTCTCAGAAAGCATAACTGAGGCACCACTGCTTGTGTACAAAGCATGGGGGCGGGTTTCATGCTCATCATTGTCCCACCCTGCTCAGTCTTGTCAAACAAAGGTTGTCACTGCCAATTCAATGCCAACAAGAATCCCTCATTTGTAGTAAATGGGGATATTTTATTCAGTCAAAACAAGTCAATTGTGAAATAGCTTAGCTGTGAGACACCCTAGGCATCAAATAATCTAGTCAAAACAACCCCGGGGAGAAAAATTAGCTCAGGCATTACAGCTCTGGCTAGGGAAATGGAGTCATTGAGGCAGAGGTGAAGCTGGCTTATAAGAGAAGAGGGCCTGCCCCAGTCTGATTGGTCCATTTCTTTGCAAATGAGGACCTCAAATTCACATAGTTTGATTGGTCCAAATAGCACTATCCTGATTGGTTGGAATGGAGCTGCTCTGGTTGGTTGGTAAAGATAAAAATGAGTTCTGATTGACTGGGAAAATCTCAGCCCTATTGATCAAATTTTGATCCTAGGAGCTCTCATATAAGGGTGGATGCAGGCAGCAGGACTCAGGCAGAGAAAACTCTTTGCAGCTTCACTGGTGATATCTGTGAAAACATAAAATACGACTCCTGCAGCCCTAGCTGGTTTGGCTCAGTGGATGGGCCCTGGGTTCGATCCTGGTCAAGAGCACATGCCCAGGTTGCAGGCTCGATGCCCAGTAGGGGGTGTGCAGGAGGCAGCCAATCGATGATTATCTCTTATCGTTGATGTTTCTATCTCTCTCCCTCTCCCTTCCTCTCTGAAATTAATAAAAATATATTTTAAAAAAATATGACTCTTGCCTGAGCAAGCAGATTTACAGGTAATGTTTAAAAAATTTACATAAATGCACAAGTTTGTACCATTTGACATATTTTTGTTATCTTTTAAAACAGCACATGCAGGAAATGTCATAAACTAAAGATAGACCAATTGTCCAAGGGATGTATTTTTAGGCCACATGACTCAACCAGTGGGAACATTTATACTTAACTAGTGGCCTGGTGCACGAAATTCATGCATGGGGGAGGGGGTCCCTCAGCCTGAACTGCACCCTCTCCAATCTGGGACCCCTCGGGGGATGTCTGACTGCCAGTTTAGGCCCGATTCCTGTGGCAGTCGGACATCCCTCTCGCAATCCGGGACCTCTGGCTCCTAACTGTTCACCTGCCTGCCTGCCCAATTGCCCCTAACCACTCTGTCTGCCGGCCTGGTCACCCCCAACTGCCTCCCCGCCGGCCAGATCACCCCCAACTGCCCTCCCCTGCTGGCCTCATGGCCCCCAACTGGCCTCCCCTGCTGGCCTCATGGCCTCCAACTGCCCTCCCCGGCTGGCCTCATGGTCCCCAACTGCCTGCCCCGGCCGGCCTCATGGCCCCCAACTGCCCTCCCTGGCTGGTCTCCAGGAAGGTCTCCTGGTCTAATTAGCATATTACCCTTTCATTAGTATAGGTACCCTTAGGCAAAAGCAGAGAGTGTAGTTGACATGTTTCCAAGTTTGTGACATAAGCTGACATGCTATTATCCCTGTCTTATTCTTTGGAACTAGGACAACACCTGCTCTTGCCTCACTTCTGGTTCACATGGCACCCAGACCCAGGCACAGATGTGTGAACATGATGTGATCAGCCTGATATCTAGAGGCTTAAGGTCACAAAGTTCCATCCTAATCAAGACACCATCTGCCCATCACCTGAACCTGCAAGTTCCATGAGAGTGCTAAATCCAGGGGAGGTGGGAAAACTGGAACAACCACCAAGGTACAAGGCCATTTTAGGAAGGAGCACAAATGAGAAAGCCTAACGAAGACAGAATTTCATGACTGCCTATTTTCCATTGGCAACAAGTCATTTGCATGGTCCAAATGAAATGTAAGTGAATCTGGGATGTGCTCTCCTCCCAGGAGTCCAGAAAGAGATAAAGGCTTGCTGGGCATCTAGCCAGTTTCTAATACAATGCATCAATTTGGTCACTAGGTACTTATTTTATTATTCCTCCTATGCATTCAACACTCTTGGTTGTGTTTTCTGCTCTCTGACCTCATGTCTATGGTGAATTACAAACTTCAAGTCTTTTCTCCACTTAATAATATCAAAAGGATTTTGCATAGAGAAAACACTCAATACAAATTGGCATGTTAATCCATTTTCAAATAGCATTTATGTAATAACTAGAGGCCTGGTGCACGGAATTCGTGCACGGGGACGGGGGTGTCCCTCAGCCTGACCTGCACCCTTTCCAATCTGGGAGCACTCAGGGGATGTCCTGCTGACAGCTTAGGCCTGCTCCCCATGGTTCTCTGCTCTCTGAGGGGCCTGCCTGCTCCACACCGTGGTGACGGCCAAGCAGGCCATGCTGGGTGCTGCCTACAGGCTGCACTTCACTGCTCCCAGGTCGCTGAGGCCGTGCTGCGAGCTGCCTGCGGGCTGCGCTTGCCTGCTCCTGGGTCGCGGCAGTGATGGCCAAGCAGGCCATGCTGGGAGCTGCCTCCTCCCTGCTGTCAGTCTCCATGGAGGTGATGCGGTTAATTTGCATACTCACTCCTGATTGGCTGGTGGGCATTGCGAAGTGATGGTCAATTTGCATATTTCTCTTTTATTAGTGTAGATTATATCTTTTCTTAATGGAGAATAATCTACAAAAAGGAAAAAGTATTTTTTCTAAGAAAATATTTGAACTATAGTTGAACCATTGAACCAAATAATTGAATCTCTATGTTGCTATTTTACCTCCTGCCCTTGTTCAGAAAGTTACATAAAATCACATCACAGTTTACCACTGACATGATAGTGTAAATTGTAGTATTCTATTTTTTCACAAACTTTATTTTAGTTTGAACCACATGAAATTGTCATTTCTGTAAGTCAAAAGAGGTTAAATATTTGCAATTTAATGTTGTCTAATCTAACAAAATAAGCACTCCCCAATTTAATTCAGCTACCATAATTATAATAATTTGATGGTGGTGAATTATTATATTTTTTTAAATAAAATAATATTTTACTTATGTTTCTTCTTCTTTCTTTTTTTCAAGGCAAATATCTTTACTTCTGCAGAACAGTGCGTACCAACACAGGCTCTGGCAGCACACACACTGAACGGGCGGTCCATTTGGAGTTTTATTCCTGACACACGCCGTTTATTACTCACTCTTGACTTATCAGAGCTTAGGCTCACATTCTTGTGCAATTGGCTAATTCAGAGGAAGCAAGGAGGGGTTGCCCTTTGCCATTTCAAAATGGCAGCTGCAAGTCAGGCGAGCCAAAATGGTGGTTGCCTAAACTCCCTTCTTTGACAGAAAAGATTACTTGTTTATTCTCACAATTCTCCCCTTTTCTTATTAAACTCTTTTCTTCCAACTCAGTCAGCATTAACTGACTTTCATGGTCTGCAATGTCTATGAGAAGGAGATCATCTTGCTGTTTGGTCAGTGTGGTTTCAATTAACCTTTGGATAAGACCCCTCATACATGGGATGATATAACATCCCATTACTTTAACTCCTAACCCAACTATCAAAGAGGTGTATATGGATACCATCATTCCTTTCCACTTTCTGAACCATTGCTCTAGTAAATCAGAGAAAGGATCCTCAATTCCAGGATTCTCAGCGAACTCATTAGCTAAAGGGCATCTAGCCCTGTGGGGCCTTAGTAATGGTTCCGTCTGAAGCTGTGTTGTCAGGGATGAATGTACAACACTGGTCCCCCAACATTACACATACTCCTCCTTTTTCTGCCAGAATCATATCCAAGGCCAACCTATTCCCACACATCATCTTGCTGGTGGCATCTAGTTGTTCAGCTATACCTTTAACTGCATCTCGAGTATAGTTAACAAACCTTTGCTCGTTATAGTAAATATAATTAATCCAATCCACATTTTTGTTGGTGGTTGACCACCAAAACAGGACAGATTCAAATCCTGCAGCAATCTGATTTCTAGCCTTAAACTCGTTTGACACTCCTCCTGGAACCCCAATGAAATCTCTGTAAATATGGGGCTCAAAGGAGCCCCCTGGACTCTCTCTCCTGTTCCTAGTCTGTCTGTTCATTGAAAAAGGTTTATGATATGCCAAAGTGAAAGGGATAGCCAATTGTATCAGAGTGCAAGTTCCACTCCAATTGCTGGGCAAGGCCACAAGTAATGGTCCCCTGCAATACCACCAGATATCAGCACAGGGTATCGACAATGCAGAATGATTGGCTTCTGAGAATACTTGGCCACTTATGCATCCAGATAAATTTCCCATAAACTCTGAGTACTGTTTCCCCCACCTTGAGAGTCAGGAGGTATAGTTTACATCAGAAGACAAGGGCTGGATTGTTTTGGGGGACCCTTGCTCTTTACCTCTGTTGGATGGGAACAACAGGGAGAGAGTCTTACAGGAAGGGTTTCTCCAGGTAGTTTCCTCCTGATACAGGGCAAGCATACATTCCATCCCGTTACTGTCTGAGGTCCATCCGAATGGAAATAGGACCACTTGGGCCTCTAACCTTCCTGCCGCACAAGCATAACAGTCGCTTTTATTTAGGGCGCGTACAGAATATTTAATCCATTCCACCCAGGCATTCGTTTCCTTATATCCTACTTCTATTTGCATGCTGGTGGCAGTGGCTTAGGGGATCTTGTCCTGTGATATCTACTTCTACCGGTAAATCTAGTCCTAGCCAATCTTTTGGCCCAAAGGCTGAAATATACAAGTCATTCAAGTTATCTATAACCAATAACTTAACTGGGAAGGCATGAGCCAGATTGTACACATTTCCCCAGCCCACATTGTAAGCCCCTGCAATTTGCCAGAACCTTAAAGCAAATAGACAGCTTACAGTTTCTTTAGTGTTAATTTCAAGGGGCTATGTCCTGGTACGGCTGTCCAAGTTGAGGTGTCTCTACCCAAAGAGGCTGGTGGTATGCCCCCAACCCAAGTGTGATGGGTCAAACCACGTTCTGCAGTCCAAACAGCAGTCTCAGTGGCATGCAAGATAAGGTAGGATCCTTCCCAGGAGGGTTCCAACTTGTTTCCCTCCAAGTCTTGACCAGAACATAGTCTCCTGGTCGATGGCAGTGAGCCGGGAACTTAAGAGGAGGGCCTTGGGTCAGGAAGCCTTCTAACCTGAGAGAGATTAAAGTAAAAGAGATATCCAGTACATAGTTCTTAAGAAATTGGTCCTTAGTCTCCATTGTAGGAAGAACTTGAGGCATTCCAAGGCCTATTGGAATCACCTAAAGCTAATTGTAGGTCAAGAAAAAGTTTAACTTCATTTGTCCTTGGGTGTGGTCAGCAAATGACACTAATTGGATTTCTGCTATCTGTCTCCCTAAGTACATTGATATAAGCTATTTGCCCTCTGGTTAGGGAGGCAAAATGCAAATCGTTAATCTTAAGTGTCCTTGGTTTAGGGAAAATGGGATATACTAAATAGCTCCAAATTGTTGTTTAACCATCTCAGTTTCTCTATTCTACTTGTCCTGTGTCATTTATATAACTTCCTTTTAACATTTCTCCTTACAGACATTCCACAAATTTCACAAACCTTATGACTTTCAGAACCCACTTTCTTTTTCCTTCAAAATGACACCAAAATCACAATTTCTTCCCAATTAGTTAGAATTCTTAACCCTTAGAAACCTTAAATTTTAGGTGACATGTAATTAACATTTCTCAGATTAGCAATACATTCACATTTTTAAGAGACTAATATGCAAATAGACTGATGGCAGAACAACCGAACAACCAACCAGTCGCTAATGATGTGTGCTGACCACCAGGGGGCTTGCGCAGAAGATGGCTAGCATTAGCAGCAGGTGGCAGAGCCGGAACATGGCGGGCATCAGCTGCAGCGGGTTGATGGAGCAGGTGAGCGGGGGCACCAGACCAAGGCGGGGCACCAGTTGCTGTCATTGGGGTGAGCCTCTGGTGGTTACTGAAAATTCTTTGCTCCCGTGAACCGCAGTCCCACCCAGCACTGATCGCTTGGCGCTGTCAGTGGGTGTGAGCTGTGGCTGCTGGCCCCAATTGCCCCTCAGGGCTTCTCCACCTCCCCCTGCTCCTGAGGGGCAATTGGGGCCAGCAGTCTCCTCTCGCATCTACTGCCATCGACGGCCCCACTCACAACCACAGCCGGCACCAGAGCTGCCGCTCACACCCACTGCCTGCACCTGGCACCAATCCCGATCACTTGGCACCATCAGTAGGTGCAAGTGGCGGCTGCTGGCCCTGATCGCCCTGAGGGCTTCTCCACCTCCCCCAACTCCTGAGGGGCAATCAAGGCAGCAGCTGCTGCTCACACCACTGACAGCGCAGGCCCCGCTCGTACCCACTGCTGGTGCCAGCCCCAATTGCTCCGATCCAGTGGGTGCGAGCAAGGCCAGCACCATCAGCACATGGGAGCAGCAGCAGCAGGAGTGGAGCTGCCTGCAGACAGGGGACTGGGGCCATGGTGGGAGGGGCCGGGCAGGGGTGTGGAGGATGGGCCAAGACCTGCCCCTGTGCCCACTGCAGCCTTGTGGCCCACAGTTCCTTTCAAGGTGCATGAATTCGTGCACTGGGCCCCTAGTCTATATAATAAAAATCCAGCAACCATTACGGCAGAATGACCAGAATGACCGGTCAACTAGTCGCTATGATGTGCACTGACCACCAGGGGCCACCCTGGGAAGAATGGCTCCAGAAGGGAAAGGCCTCCCCAGGCCCCACCGAGCCCGACTGGCGCACCATGGGCTCACAGGGACTCACCAGTGATGTGCAGGAAGTGCAGCCCCTCTGACTCCCAAGCCAATCGCATCAACAGCTGCTCCCTGTCCAGCTAGCTCCATGGCTGACACAGCACTGCAGGGCCGCCTCGGCTTTGACTTCCAGCATCTGGCTTCCTGCCCACCCCTTCATATACTACATGCACTTGGGGGCGTGGCTTCGGCCTCACCGGCCAATAGCAATGCAGCACAACCAGAGAGTGTCAGGACACAGCCACCAGGGATGGCTGGGCATTGATTTGGCTGCTGACTGATGTCAATGTGCAGTCACACTGTGTGTTTACATTTGTAGGGAAGCAGGGCAGCCCACTCCTGCCACCGGCCTCACCTTCTAGGCTAAGAAAGGCCCGCTGATCTCCATGTTTCTCCTCCCGTCCGGAATCAAAACCTCTTGGGGATGAATGATCCCAGTGATGGCCCCAACACATGCTTGGTGTCACTGTCACAGGCATTCCCAGTCATTACAGCTCGTCCCTTAGCCCACAGTGCCCTGTTCCACCCACTGCCACTCCTCACCTGTCACCCCCTAAGGACCACCTTATGTTATCCTATCTGAAATGTGAGCAAGATCTCAAATGCCCCCCTGTCAATAGCTCCCTTGCCCTACCTTTCTTCCTCTAAAAACCTTGCATTTTAAATATATATATCTGATTGATTTCGGAGAGGGAAATAGAGATAGAAACATCAATGATGATACAGAATCATTGATTGGCTGCCTCCTGCATGTTCCAAACTAGGAACCGAAACCTCCCCAGCACCTCCCCATAGCTCTCCCCCAGCCAGCAGGCCCCCGGTGGTGGAGTGGCACTGAGGGAATGAGGAGCAGGGAGGTAGGGAACCGAGGGCAGCGTCGGCATCTGGCATCTGTTCCTTCTGTGCTCCGCCTGGCAACAGTCACCTCCTCTCCCAACCCCACCGGGGCCATTGGGCCCTGAATGGCCTGGCCCTGATTGGCCCTGAACACCCACCAGGCCTAGGAACCCCACCCATGCATGATTTTCATGCACCGGGCCTCTAGTCCTATCTAATAAAGAGGGAATATGCTAATTAACCATCACTCCATCACAAAGATGGCTACACCCACAGCTGAGGCCAAGTTCCCATAAGGAGCCTTAACAAGCATCAGCAGGGACCTGAGGCTATGCCCTTCCCCAACCCTATGGGGCTTGACAGGGACCTCAGGCCACACACACCCCCCCCACCCAGCAGGGCTTGACAAGGGACCTCAAGGTGCGCTTCCCGTCCTGGTGCTGGGCTAGGGGACCTCAGACTGCACCCCCCACCTGGCAGGGCTTGACAGGGGACCTCAGGCCACGCCTCCCGTCTTGGCACCAGGCTGGGGGACCTCAGGCCACGCCCCCCACCCAGTGGGGCTTGATGGGGACCTCAGGCCTTGACCCCCGCCCAGCGGGACTTGATGGGGGACCTCAAGGTGTGCTTCCTGTCCTGGTGCTGGGCTAGGGGACCTCAGGCTGCTCCCCCCGCCCCAGCGCCAGGCCAGGGGACCTCAGGCCGCACCCCCCGCCCCAGCACTGGGCCAGGGGACCTGAGGCTGAGCCCTCCTGCCTGGCGGGGCTTGACAGGGCACCTCAGGCTGTGCTCCCCACCCAGCAGGGTTTGACGGGGGACCTCAAGGTGCACCCCCAGTGCTGGGTCAGGGGAACTCAGGCTGTGCCCCCCGCCCAGCGGGGTGCTTGACAGGGGACCTGAGACTGCACCCCCCTGCCAGTGGGGCTTGACAGGGGACCTGAGGCTGTGCTCCCCTCCCGGTGCCGGGCCAGGGGACCTGAGGCTGCGCACCCCTACCTGGCGGGGCTTGACGGGGGACCTCAGGCCATGCCCCCCACCCAGCGGTGCTTGACAGGGGATCTCAGGCCATGTCCCACACCTGCCAGGGCTTGACGGGGGACCTCAAGGCACACCCCCTGCCCTGGTCTGAGGGACCTCAGGCCACGCCCCCCACCCTGGTGCTGGGCCAGGGGACCTGAGGCTACGTCCCCTGCCCAGTGGGGCTTGACAAGGGTGGGAATGGCCGGGTCTGGATCTAGCCCAGTAGCGGAGTGGGTGGCCGGGTCTGGATCTCACGCGATTTTGAGGTGAATGTGGGTGGGCGGAGACTTGACTCTGGGTCCCGTGGTGTGCCTCAGACTCTGACAGGAGGAAGGTTTTCATATACATTTTACTAATTTTCTTTCATCTCTGACACTTCTATTATAGAGAAAGGGCAAATAGCAATATTAAATTATTTCCTCTAATCCCCTTTTAACATGCACAAATTTCATGCACTGTGCCACTAGTTTTAAATAAAATGCAAGACCTATTATTCATTAACAGGTTCAAATCCATCCTCTAGATTCTCCATATGAGGCAAACAGATTAATATTTCAGTATCCTATTATTTCAAAACACCTAGATATTTACCCAAGGCATTTACTGGCAATTTTGTATCAGGGATAACTTGCCAGCCTTCAGTGGCTTTAATGTGAATATACTATTTCATTTTATTTTATTTTTCTTTATAAAAATGGGAGTCCCCCTCCCCCATACACTGCTATTTCTGCAACTTGCTGGAGGGTAAAAACAGATCTGTCTTTCCCAGTGTTAGGGGCAAAAATAGAATACAGGGGACTAGCTATGGTTATGGGAAATATTAATGATGCTCTGTTAACCATGATTGCCCTGTGTTGGTTAAAGAAAAGACATAACAACTTGGCTGGGAGTTGTACACCTCTGGGACCTGGAAGTCAACCTTAGAAAGCAGTATATTCTTTCAAGAACTTGCCATTATCATGGAAACATTAACCTTGTGGTCCAAACAATGGAGTCCCACACCAGCCCTCATCACTTACTTACCCAGGCCTGTAATCCTTACTTCCCTATGTAATCTTTGTCCCTATGTTCATAAACCAGTGAAGAGCAAACTAAGTCCCCACAAGACAGAAAGCAAGCAAAGTAAATCAGTAACCAAAATTACATTACAGACATAGACAAAAAACTCTCACTAGCTACGAGTTTCGGGAAGCTGATGCCCTGAGAGGGAAAGCAGGAAGAGTCCCCAAGATTAAGAATTCTTGGCAGCTGCTGGGACCTTCCTGCAATCTCTGCCACGTATTTAGCCTCACCACAAATATCTGGGCTCCCCCAAAGAGGGACATGCCCCATCTGTAAACAAATTAAACCAAACAACAAAGAGACACAAAACATCAACAGAAACACTCATACAGGCATGCACAACCCACAGATAAAGCTTCACACCATGCTCCTTGTCTGCCTAGCTACAGATACCACAGAATGCCCTGCATTAAAAAAACACTGAAGCAGAGCAATGTCTCTTATCCCTGGTTCAGGGACTTTACACACACACACATACACACACACACGAATCTCAGCATTCTCCCCCATGAACTATCCAGGGAAATGTCTTTCCTAGGCCTAGAATTTTTGTTTCCCATCCTCAGTGAGTCCCCTGTGACTGTGTACTCAATCCCCCATATTGGAGATTTCTTGCACTGTGATCAATTCCCCCATAATGGAGATTCCTCACACTCCCCAAGATCCTCTTTGTCCCTCTCTGGCCATTTCCCACAAGGGAGAACAGAATTGCAGATCAGAACTCCACACTCACTTTGTGTCCAAGACATCCCAGTCATATATACTTGACCTCCGAGGATACCCAACCACCAAGGTAGTCCAATTTCCTATCTTGGCTCATGAATGAGGTTTGCCTGGTTGCCGAGGTATTTGCTTGGGTTCTTCCTACATTGCTGGCTGACTCTCAATCCAGAGCTCATTGTTGGCCTGGGGGGTAATGGCCATACATCCTCACCGAGGCCGCTGCAACTTGGCAGCGGGATGCGCCTCCTCAGGAGAGGGGTCCAATGGCCTCCCTTGGCAACCAATGGATTCCAGGCGGGCCCCCAAAATGTTAGAAATCAGGCGAGCCCCAAAACCAGGGGTTCTGGTAGAACACAAAGATACTTGGAAGCCAGACAGTAAGGCAAATATCTTCACTTCTGCAGCAGGGTGCACACCAACACAGGGTCGGGCAGCATGGCCTTACGTTTCTTCTTTAGAGTCAGATATCCCAGGAACTTCAAATTATATCATATTCAAATAACGCTAATGTAGTAAGTCATCTGCACACACATAGCATTTTTCTTCTTGGAATTTTTAAAAATATATTTCTGTTGATTTCAACAAGGAAGGGAGAGGGAGAGAGATAGAAACATCAATGATGAGAGAGAATCATTGATCAGCTGCCTCCTGCATGCCCCCTACTGGGAATCGAGCCTGCAACCTAGGCATGTGCCCTGCCCAGGAATCTAACCTCGAGCTCCTCATTCATGGGTCGACACTCAACCACTGAGACACACTAGACAAGCTGAAATCTTTTTTTATATATGTTAGCAGACTTTTTAAGGGCAAATGATGGGAATTTTGATGTGTAGAAGTTGTGAAATTAGCAAGCTTCTAGTTCACTCAATTTATTTTCTAATCAGAAACTGAATCTTAGACCTGACTTTCCCTCAAGTATGCCTGTTGACTTTTTGGATGGTCTGTCTGATCTCAAGAATTTATATCTGGCCAAAACCGGTTTGGCTCAGTGGATAGAGCATCGGCCTGCGGACTGAGGGGTCTCAGGTTCGATTCCGGTCAAGGGCATGTACCTTGGTTGCAGGCGCATCCCCAGTGGGGGGTGTGCAGGAGGCAGCTGATCGATGTTTCTCTCTCATCGATGTTTCTAACTCTCTGTCCCTCTCCCTTCCTCTCTGTAAAAAATCAATAAAAATATATTTTAAAAAATTAAAAAAAAAAAAGAATTTATATCTGGATTGAACGGCAAGGTGAGATCAAGCTCCCACTCAAAATTATATTTGGTTGTCTAGACTAATATACTTCTTCCCCCAACCCACCCCCCACACACATACCAAGAGAGTATAAGAAGATTTATAGTTCACAAAATGAAGCTTTCTGGGGAAAGCAGGGAAGACATTCAAGCAGGTCCATAAATGGTTTGAGA
Source organism: Plecotus auritus (assembly GCF_963455305.1). Taxonomy (NCBI): domain Eukaryota; kingdom Metazoa; phylum Chordata; class Mammalia; order Chiroptera; family Vespertilionidae; genus Plecotus; species Plecotus auritus. The sequence goes on along the minus strand of NC_137785.1, from coordinate 30,170,713 downwards.
GAGCAAGGTTTCCCACACAGTTTGCATGGTTTGGACTTCTCACTGGCACCAGGGAGGGAGTCAAGGGCTTTCTTAGGGCTTGTGAAGATGTAGAACAGGAAGAGGGAAGGGTGGGACTTGAAAGCTGTGGGCTCTTGAACTTCAAAAATAGAGTTAGTCTTCATTACAACATTTTACATAAAATATAAATTTTACTTTAGGTTTTCACTTAAGATAATCAGAAAATAACTGTAGATTGTGTGTGTGTGTGTGTGTGTGTGCGCTCAATGGTTGATTTCTACAAAACTTTTTGATTAGCGTCTAATATGTTTGTTGGCTAGTATGATTATTTTTCTTTTTGTGTTACCCTGGGATATTAGTGGTATACAGTGAGGAATGTTTCTGGAAGTAATTAACTTATATCCATGTTACCTAACAAGCTCTTTACAAGCCCATAAGAATTCACAAGGTTTACAACCTTCAAACTGTATAAAAGTAAAAAGAAAATCTTACTTTTAAAGTAATTATTACTCATCCCTTTTTATTTTCAAAGCAGATAGTTAAATTAATTAACCTGAATAATAATTACACAAATAGGGAGACAATCATCCTGAATATCTTGGATATCTTTTTGATAAAGCTGCAAAGAGGCAGCTCAACTGTGTTGTGGCCATTGGCACAGTCTTGGAAAGAATGGCTTCTTTCTGCTGAGGAGCAAGGAAGATGTAAATGTTATTTACCTACCTACTTCCTCTAGGTTCTCATATTTGCTGTTTATTCTCTATCAGAAGGGGGTAGTCTGAATACTTTCCTTTTCCTCTAATAACTAGAAGTTTGTCTGCTCTTGCTGTGTGATTATATACAGGGAGTCCCAAAAAAATGTATACACACTTTAACAGCTAATAGCTCAATTTTAAAAATGAAATGTATTTTAATAAACACTGCCTTTATATTTATTCAAAGTGTGTGAATACCTTTTTTGAGACACCCTATATTTACATTTATACACTAGTGGCCCAGTGCACGAAATTTGTCCACGGTGGGGGGGAGTTCCTTCAGCCCAGTCTGCACCCTCTCCACAGGGATCGGGCCTAAACCAGCAATCAGACATCCCTCTCACAATCTGGGACCACTGGCTCCTAACTGCTCACCTGCCTGCCTGCCTGATCACCCCTAACTGCCTCTGACTGCCTGCCTGATTGCCCCTAACTGCTCTCCCCTGCCGGCCTGATCTTGCCCCTAACTGCCCTCCCCTGCTGGCCTGATCTCGCCCCCAACTGCCCTCCCCTGCCAGCCTGATCTTGTCCCCAACTGCCCTCCCCTGCTGGCCTGATCGCCCCTAACTGCCTTGCCTCGGCCCCCACCACCATGGCTTTGTCCAAAAGGAAGTCAGACATCCGGAAGATGGCCGGTTGACCCGGTCTAATTAGCATATTACCCTTTTATTAGTATAAATAGATTACATAGGATAGGATTGCTTAAATGGGGGTGGGGAGCCTTTTTCAGCTGGAGGAGATGCTCTTGGCAGACAAAAATACATAATCCCCATATCTGGACTGATAGTCAGCAATATGCACTATACCGCCACACCAGTCATTGAAAAATTGAACCGCTTTCTTACACCTTACACCAAACAGCTGTTGCCCTTAAAACCCCTCCTCAGCCACCACCTTAGGTTCTGCCTTTGCAGTTCACCCAGATTAGGTTCTGATTGGTCGGTTTCTATGCCAGTCAGCATCAAAGCTCCGCCTCCTAGGCAGCCATTGGCTCCTCTCAGTTCACCCAGATTTGGTTCTGATTGGTTGGTTTCTGTGCCAGTCAGCGTCTCCGGGCCTATCTCTGGGCCTGATCAGAGAGGTGGGGCTGATCAGCAGCCCCCACAGCTGCTGGCGAGGCCCAGAGAGAAAGAGAGGCAAGGGCTGATCAACAGCTGCCACAGAGGCTGCAGATCAGACCCTGCTTCTCTCTCCAGGCTTCTCTCCTGGCCTGATCCGCAGCCCCCTCAGCAGTCAGTACTAGGTCACCACAGCGCCTGCAGCACTGACTTCTGGTGTTCGGTCAGCCATTGGGTTGTTTTGGACGTTATGGACCCTGGCTCTTTATAGATAGATAGATAGATAGATAGATAGATAGATAGATAGATAGATAGATAGATGTGTGTAAAAAATATCTCCCTTCAATATATCAGCATACCTCAATTGACTTTTATAATTAAAATACCATTTGGAAGTCTAAATATGTTTAAACTACAAAGCACATTCACTGTCTAAGTTCATGTCTGAGCTCATATAGTTTCACTTCTATTCCTTTACTTAAGTGGAAACCTGAATGTGGTTTAGCTTTCTTAAGGATGCCATCCATGTGCTGTACCAATCAAACTTTCACCTTTCTTTGTTTTTATGTCTTCTCTTTTCTAACTTAGTATGACAGAAAAACAATGTCAGTGTTTCCTTTTTCATGATGTTAAAGATGACCCAAAAAAAAGTACTTAATATTACCAGGCAATTAGGGGTTTTGCTTAAGAAAAAACAGAGTTATAACTAAAAGGAAACATTTTCTTGGGACCTTTCATTGTAATGGGTTAAATTTTCTTTAGGAAAACTTACCATAAGTTAAAATTAGCATTTTCATATATACTAGGCAAAGTCACTAAATGAAATATTAATGGCAAAATGAAAAATATGATTAACAGAAATATTGAATATTTTATTAATAAGCTTTCTTGTTCTGAAAGGCTGCCGCTTTGTATATAAAAATAGCACCTGTAAACTCAGTATACTGCAAAATTAATGTATATTGCTCATCATCTGACACTAACAAAAATTTTTCTCCACTGCCAATTATTTCCAAAGAAAAGATAATTATTTTGACCCAAATTGAGACAGATTACAATTTCTATATATAAAACCCTAATATGCAAATAGACCAAACAGCAGAACAACCAAACAACCAGCCGCTATGACATGCACTGAACACCAGGGTGGGCGCGCGGAAGATGGTGGGCATCGGCTGTGGTGGGATGGTGGAGCAGGTGAGCGGGGGCACCAGACCAAAGTGGGGCACCAGTCACTGTCATCAAGGCAAGTCTCTGGTGGTTACTGAAAATTCTTTGCTCCCACTCCTGGCACCAGTCCCAATCACTCGGCACTGTCAGCAGGTGTGAGCTGCGGCTGCCAGCCCCAATCTCCCCTGAGGGCTTCTCCACCTCCCCCTGCTCCTGAGGGGTGATCGGGGCAGCAGCTGCCACTTGCACCCGCTGCTGGCACTAGTCCCAATTTCTCCGTGCCATCAGCAGATGCAAGCAGGGCCGGTGCCGTCAGCCCACAATGAACACAACTGACAGATGAGGCAACAGAGCCAGGGCTGCACACAGGGTCTGAGGCAGAGGAAGGCAGGGCTTCAGGAAACATCTCAGCCCATGGGCAGCACTTCTGGGAATGACCCTGTATACTTGGACTCATATTGCTTTAGAGCCCTTTGCTATAGGGCAAGATCTGATTTCATCCTTGGTGGCAATCCTCTGAGGGAAGGGGGGCATGAACTCAATGCTTCAGGAACAGGAAGGACAGAGAGACCTGAACTATCAGATGTGGGGAAGCATGAAACTTGGCTGAAAAGTTTGTAAGGAGGACATTCTGAGAAAAGGGAAGTGTGCAAAAGGCTGCCTACCCTGTTTATCGGAATTCCGACTTAGGGGAGTGCCGAAGGTGGTGCCCCTAATTATTCCTTGAACTTTCCAATCAAGTCTGTGCACAAGCAGACCTCTGGTGTTTACTGGAATCCTTATGCTTAATCTTTTGGATGTTCTTGCTTAAAAGACACTACAAACACAGGTGTCCTCCCAAGATTACTTACCCTACTGATTGTATCTTAAAGATAAACTTTATCTCAAACTGCTGTTACAATAAAAGCCTAACGAGGCAGGCAATCGAGGCTGTCTGGTTCCTTTAGTCAGGCAGCCCCTTAGTCCTCTCTTTCACAGCAAACAATTGTGTCAGAGTAATCTATTCATCCATCACTCAAGGTCTGCTGGTCAGCCCCAGCAATCAGAGGGCCTGGTTCTGTTCCAAAACAGAAATGCAGCCACATAACCTGCATACATATAAGCTAAATCTATAATGGTAATATATTTACCAGCTACTGATTGAATGAAGTTGATAATTTCAGTAATTTTGTGCATTGGGTATTGCAGAAATCCAACACAAGCCTCCATTCATTCCAGGATTAGGAAAAGGCAAAATTGGGCTGTCAAATGGCAAAGCAGTGGGGATAATCACCCCTACTAAGTAGGTCTTCTATAATAAGGTTCAATCCTTGAAGGCCCTGTTTTAACTTACATTGTTTGGACCATATTAACTATTTTAACTGGGAGTGGTCCATTTTGTAAGTTCAATTTGTAGGTCAAAGCCTTAATTAATTTTAATTTATTACTCATTAAGTCAGATCATCCAAGTCCACATTGAAATATCTTAGGGCAGCCGAAACCAGTTTTGCTCAGTGAATAGAGCGTCGGCCTGTGGACTGAAAGGTCCCGGGTTCGATTCCGGTCAAAGGCATGTACCTTGGTTGCGGGCACATCCCCAGTAGGGGGTGTGCAGGAGGCAGCTGATCGATGTTTCTCTCTTATCGATGTTTCTAACTCTCTATCCCTCTCCCTTCCTCTCTGTAAAAAATCAATAAAATATATTTTTAAAAAAGAAAGAAAGAAATATCTTAGGGCAATAGGTGCCATCGCTATAGAACATTCAGGCAAGGCAAGAATCTTAATGATTAAGGTGAAGTATACCTATTTGTTTCACCTGTAGGTGGGGTTGGCTTCTCCTGTCCTCAGTTCCTTTGCAGAAACCATGGTGCTGTAAGAAGACACCCTCTTCCCAGACCCCTTGGATACCTAGGGGGCTCCTTGAAATTAGCTAGGTAAACTAACTGCAATGGGAGTTTCTATTACTTTATGGATGACATTGTGTTATAAGTAATGGAGCTCTTATCTACTAGGATGGTCCTGATAAAGGTTATAACTCAAAGGTTAGCACAGTTGGCCAAATTTTAGGTAGTCCCATCTGCACGTTTTATAACCCCTCCTTATTTATTTATTTATTTATTTATTTATCTTAAAAAATTTTTAAGTCAACCCAGTGGTTTGACTGTCTGCTTTGGCCAATGGCAGCAACAATTCCTCTCCAAGTTTGCCTGATTTGATGCAAAAACAAACAAACAAAAAACACAGAATCTCTTGGCTCACATACACCCAAAAATAAATCAAGGTTATAGATGTTTCTACATATACTAAGGCCACAATATAAGTCTTCACCAGGGCACTCCTTATCCCCACTGGAGTTTCTGACATTAGAGACAGTGGTAATGGCATCCATTTCACTTCTTAGAATACAAAATGCTGAGCTCTTGGAGAAGGCATTCAGTAGAACCACCACTTCCTTATAGGCCCCAGGAAGTTGATTTAATTGAAAGGCCTATGGGCTCCTCAAAGAACTACTATTTAAGTCACACTGGCTGTGACTATTACCACTGGCACTGGTTAATCTAAATTCACAATTCCTGGGCACCTGCACTCCCTGTATCAATGCCATACAGTTACCTTTACTGCCTGTAAGGGGGACACCTCTAAAGTTTATGTTTTTGACAACCATTTCATCAGGTGATCCTCTTCCTCCTGGTCTGATGCCTACCTTGCTTTCTAAAAAACTTAGTCATCACCAAGGTCTAATTTGATGTCAAAATCTCAAGGGGACCATTGTATTTTAAGGCCTGAGTTTTCTTTTCTTTTTTTTTAACTTGTCTAATTTATTTACTGAGATATGGTTGACACAGAAGATTGTGTAAGTTTAAGTAATAAAATGTGTTGATTTAATACACTTATATATTGCAATATCATTACCACTGTAGTGTTAACTAACATCTCCATCACATCACAGAATTCTTATTTCTTTTTCTTAGTGAGAATATTTAAGACATAGTCTCTTAGCTACTTTCAAGTGCATAGTATAGGATTATCTATCATCACTATCCTGTGCATTAGATCTCCAGGGCTTACTCGTCTTCCAGTTTTAAGTTTGTATCCTTTAACAACATCTACCCAATTGCCCCACATTCCAGACCCTGGTAACCACCATTCCAATCTCTGTTTCTACAAGTTTAGCTTTTTTTTTTTTTTAACCACTCAGAATGCATCCTCTCCCAAGAGGAAGAAGAACGATCATCAGTGGCAAGTGGCAGTTGCCGAAGCAACACCAAGAGCCAGCTTCACGCTCAGGAGAGGACGCTGCATCTCCTCCTCGTGGTTTTGGGTGCTCTACACATTCAGAGAAACTTCTCTAGTAAAAAATTATAGAAATGACCCCTGAAAGTATAGTCTTTAGTTTTGTTTTTTTTTTAATTCCACATATAAGTGGCATAAAGCTTTTCTTCTATGGGTGTTTTAAGAGTTTTATAGTTTCAGCTTTTACGTTGGGGTCTTTGGTCTATTTTGAGTTAATTTTTATATGTGACACAAAATAAAAGTCCAATTTTATTTTTTCATGTGCAGATCCAATTTTTTCGAACATCAATTATTGAAAATACGGTCCTTTCTCCATTGAATATCTTGGCACCCTTGTTGAAAATCATTTGACCATTTGTTAGGGTTTACGTCTAGGCTCTCTATCATTAATTGGTAGAATTCACCAGGGAAGCCATATTGTTACTGGCACTGGGGTTCTTGGGTTCTCCAAGTTAGAAACTGAGATAGACACTAGAGAAAATTTTAAGACATTTTATTAAACTAATGTTAGAGCACAAGGGAGGCAACTTAGGGGAGAGGAAATTTCTTTCTTTTTTTTAAATTAAATCCTTATTGTTGAAAGTATTACATATGTTTCTTTTTGTCCAACACTGACCCCTTCTACCCCACCTCTATCACCCACTCCACACCTTCACACCCTACTGTTTGTGTCCATGGGTTATGCATATATGCATACAAGTTGTTTGGTTGACCTCTTCCCACCCACCACCCTCCCCACATCAGTCTGTTCCATGCTTCTATGTCTCTGGAACTAACCCTAACCCTAACCCTAACCCTAACTATTTTGTTCATCAGTTTATTTTGTTCATTAGATTCCACATATGAGTGAGATTATGTGATACTTCTCTTTCTCTGACTGGCTTATTTCACTCAGCATAATATTCTCCAGGTCCACCCATGCTGTTGCAAATGGTTAAGAGTTCTTTCTTTTTTATTGCCGCAAAGTATTCTATTGTGTAAATGTACCATTATTTTTGTATCCACTCATCTATTGATGGGCACTTGGGCAGTGTGGTGGCAGGCCAGCGGGCCGGGAGGAAGAGGAGGAAGCTGTTATGGGAGAATTTGTTCCCTCAGAAAAATAGCCCAGCCTAGGCTGAGCACCAGAGCTGTGTCCCACGGTGGCAGGCGTAATAACCAACTATGAAAAGGAAAAGCCGCAGGGGTGCTGGTTGCTGAGGAGTTTGGGCCTGAGATTACAGCCAGGAAAGGCTGCACCATGAAAGGCAGGCCCCTTGAAAGGGGAAAGCAGCGTGGTGCTGGTGGGAGAGAAAGCTGTAGTTTTGTTGTTTTGTTTTTGTTTTTATTCTCTAAACCCAGAAATAAACCCGAGGCTTTGGCGCAGGGAGGGAGGCTCAGACTTGAGGTGCCTGAGGAGAGGCAGGGAGGAAAGCAGGGCAGGGAGATGTGGAAAAGCAGTGGCCAGGAGTCCTGCATTGGGTCGTTCATGTGCTTCCAAACCTAAATGGCCATTTCTCCACAGAGGAGCTAGCCCCTTCCAGGAGCCTCAGGACAGGTGATACAGCCTGCTACACTCTGCATTTTGAGCTTTACAGAGGAAACAAAGGCAGAGGCCAAGCTTATGGGTCTGAGCAGTCTTAAGGAGCCCTCCAGCTTCGATATTCTGAAAACCAGACTGAGAAAAACTGCAGGGACCCAGCTGACTCCATTGTTCTCCATACAAGGATCTATGTCCAACCAAGGGCAGAGTAATATTTTGCACCACTCACAGAGGAGTAGCTCTGGGCCAGGAAAAAACATCCACCATATTCCCTGAAAGCGAAACAGCACCAATCCCACCTAAAGCCCTGTTCAAAACACTCTTGAGTGATTAAGATTGACAGCTGGTGGACAGGCAAAGAGGGCAGATTGGCCCCTCCCGCTTGCAGCCAAGGCCTGTGGAGACAGACACAAGCAGTGAACCGGTAGATCGCTTGGAGCTTCAAGCAGGTTAAAAGCCAAACAACAGTACCTGACAGTGGTTAGCACCTAAGTACCTAATAGGAAGTCCAGAATTGGCAAACAGAACAGAAGAGTGGGGACCTAAGCCAGCTCTCATGGGGCATTAAAATTTGGCTGAAGTGAATGAATGACACTTCACTTCAGTTATTTATTTATTTATTTATTTTCTATTTGATTTTTTGCACCTTTTTCTTCCTCTCTTCTCCTTTTTTCCACACATTTTTCTTCTCCTTTTTCCTTTTTAGTTTTTCTCTTCTTTCTTTTTTCCCATTTTAAAAAAATTGATCTTCTTTATCTATCTGTTTTATTGATTTGTTATTATTCTAGTCTCTATTGGTATATTTATATATATAATTTCCTCTTCCCTGCTCCTACTCAACTTCCCTTTCTCTTTCCTCTTCTTCACTACTCAACTTTTTCTCTCTCTTGCTCTTTTCTTCTTCTCCTAATTTTTTAACTTGTTTCACTTCTTAAATTTAGGCCTCTATGCTCTCTATTCTCCTTTTCAAAAAATTATTTTCTTGTCTTCTCATTTCTTTCCTCACTCCTCTATGCTAAACCATGGTCCTTCCCGTATTCATCTAATTCGTTAAACTTATTTTCTTTATTTAAGCTCTGCATCTACAGATTCTGCTCCCCCCTGCCTTTTCTGTTTGTTTTGTTGTGTTTTCTCTCCACATTTTTTTCTTTCTTTTTTTTTCTTCTATAATTCTTGCTCTCTTTTCTCTTTTCTAATTCTCTTTTCTCTGGTGGTCACATTTGTTAGGATTATAGGGGTCAAGTGTACATTTGTGTTCTGTTCCTTCTGTGTTGTGTCTTGTTGTATTTTGTGCTGTTCGGTAAGCACCTCCACAACAGCTGGCACAATGTTGTAGGGAGTAAGCCACACAATCAGACACCCTGAGAGGAGACTCCATCCATGAACAGGACTAAAACATTTAAGACCCAACTACATCAGGAGAACCCAAATATCTCAAGCAGGGGGCCTCCCAAGAACACCCAGCCCAGGAGACCTGATAGATTGCACCACTGGGTCCCACAAAACTTCTACTACACAAGACCAACCCAAAAACTCTGGGTGGCATAGCAGTTTGATCTAGTACATAGAAACAAATACAAAGGAACAGCCAAAATGGGGAGACAAAGAAACAACCCCCAAATGAAAGAAAAGGAGGAATCGCCAGAAAAGGAACTAAATAAAATGGAGGCAAGTAATTTGTCACATAGAGAATTCAGAATAATGGTTATATGGATGTTCAAATGTCTGGATGAGAAATATACGCAACTCAATGAGAATTATAAGAAACTGAATGAGAAATGCACCAACATGAGTAAGAATCAGGAGGAAATGAAGAATGACATAGCTGCAATAAAGAACACCATGAAAGGTTTAAACAGTAGACTAGAAGAAGCTGAGGACCAAACCAGCGAGTTAGAAGACAAAGAAAAAAAAAAACACCCAAGCAGAGCAGCAATTGGAAAAATAATTAAAAAGCAGGAAGAGAATTTAAGGGATCTTTGGGAAAACATGAAATGAAACAACACCCACATAATACGAGTGTCAGAAGGAGAGGACACGGTTCAGGTAGCAATACTTAAATCTGACAAAATAGACTTCAAAGTGAAGGCCATAACAAGAGATAAGGAAGGCCACTTCATAATACTAAAGGGATCGATACAAGAGGATATAACCCTGGTAAACATATATGCACCCAATACAGGAGCACCCAAATGCATAAAAATACTGCTGGAGGATATCAAGGGAGATTGTACAGCAGTACAATCATAGTAGGGGACTTTAATACCCCATTGACATCACTGGATATAATAATCTCAGGGAAATTAAAAAGAAGACCTACACACATTTCTGTTTCCTTTCTGTTCTACATCTCTTTTATCTCTCCTTTTAAAATACTCTTCAGCCCAGTTGGCATGGCTCAGTGGTTGAGTGTCAACCTATGAACCAGGAGGTCACAGTTTGATTCCTGGTCAGGGCACATGCCCAGGTTGCAGGCTCGATCCCCAGTGTGGGGCATGCAGGAGGTAGCTTTTCAATGATTCTCTCTCATCATTGATGTTTTTATCTCTCTTTCCCTCTCCCTTCCTTTCTGAAATCAATAAAAATATTTTTATTAAAAAAACTGGCCTATATTTTATTTTAACTGAATAAAATTTATAGAGCAAGAAGGAAACACTGGCTGAAGGTCACATTTAATTGCTAGGAGACCAGTCATTTTGTGATGTCACAGCTACACAGGTTGAGGACCATTGTGATGGTGTGAGCAGTTTATCTGTGTCAGCCTGCCAAGACAGCCTTTGAAGCCACAGTGTTCAAAATCATGCAGATGTAGAAGGCCACCGAAGAAAAGTTTATTTGAGATGGCCCATGTTTCCTCAGAAATTCAAATTGTTTCTCCTAATGATGGATCAAATGATTCAGAAACCTCCATTAGGTCTGCATTGTGTGATCACACTTACCCTGGGGACTCGGAATTGAGGTCTATGATTGAAGAGTATGCCTTTCAGGCTTTGTGTGAAGAAACCTTGATAAAAAGACCACGTTACACATTCTGTGCCTCCGAACCAGATGAAGATAATGATTTCCTTTCTATGACCTTTCCCAGAAAACTGTGGAAGATAGTTGAAAGCGATCAATTTAAGTCTATTTGGTGGGATGAGAATGGAACTTCTATAGTGATTAATGAAGACCTCTTTAAGAAAGAAGTTTTGGAAAGAAAGGCCCCTTTCAGAATATTCGAAACTGAGAGTATGAAAAGTTTAGTTCGACAGCTTAACCTTTATGGATTTAGTAAAATGCGACAGAATTTTCAAAGATCTGCTTCTCTAGCTGACTTTCTGGCAGAAGAAAAAGAAGTCTCTGTTTTAAGCAAGGTATTCAGAAATTTTCAGTTACAACTTATATAGAGAATATTTTTTTTCTTTTGTACATCAATATGTTCAGATATATGCTAAAGCCAGATTTTTAAAATTATTTTTCTAAATTTAGGACAACTTGGGCATAAACATTCAGGATTATAAGAAATTTTGCTAGTAACTTTGAACCTTTAACAATGAGCTCTATTTAAATAAAGGTCCTGAAACCACTTCAAATGGTATTCACAGGTACTGTACATATACAACACATTTTTGCTTGAAAATCATAATTAAATGTCCTTGCCAATAAGTAAACTTTCAAATATATTAATAGTGTACATGTATTACTTGATGACATTAACTTTGTGTGATAAAACTGAAATCATATTTTATAGAATAGGTTTGTAACATTCTTGTATCTTGGTTTAAAATGTCACTAAATAACTTTCTCATTTGGTTTTAGCTACAGTTTTTTCATAATCCCAATTTTAAACGAGGCTGTCCCCAACTCCTAGTAAGAATGAAAAGAAGAGTTGGGATTAAAAATGCTTCTCCAGCATCTTCATTATTTCAAGATTTCAATAAAAAGCATATTGGAGCAGATAGTCATTTGGATAACCATAATTTTGGTTTTATTGCTGAATCAAGTGAAGAAAGTGTATTTTCACGCTCCACAAATTTAAATATGCCTCTAATAAGAAATCCTTCTACCAGCCAGATAACTGCTAAGACAACTGCTCAAAGGAGAAGTAATTTTTCTCCTCCATCATCCACTTTAGTTAGACCATCAGAACAAATTGTAATGGATCGATATGCTATTTCAAATCAGTTGACCACCTTTCCTGTGCATTCACATAGCAGCTACACTCAAGCAAATACCCGCATGGTGAATTTCATTACAACCACAACTTCTGCTTCTCAGAACCACATTATTTCTCCCTTACAGAGAAGTTATTTTGAAAGGATGGTTCAGCCTTCTACTTTTCCAAATAGATATTCTTATTCACCAGTCATTGATGGTCTTTCTTCTACCCTGCAACCAGTAGGCAACCCAAGCTTCCCAATGACAATGATAGCAGATACATCTGCCACCTCCCTTTCAAGATCAACTCCTCAAACACCTTGATTATATGAAAATCATCCTAATTACAACTGATCTACCAAAGAAATACCAGATGCAGCAGAAGAGCAAAAATTAAAATTTATGTTGGCAATATCAGTAAAATGCCTGCAATTCTCTTTTTGAACAATAAACTTACATGTTCAATTTCATGGTTTCATTGTTCTTATTTTTGAAGTAGTTAAGAGTAAAATGATGTCTTATTTCTATGGCAGGCTATTTAATATATACACATTTTTAATCCTCACCCAAGGATATTTTTCCATTGATCTTGAGAGAGAGAGAGTGGGAGGGAAGGAGGAGGAGAAGAGAGAGAAAGAGACATCGATGTGAGCGAGACAAATTAACTCCTTGCCTCCTGCATGGGCCCTGACCAAGGCCGGGGAATGAACCTGTTGAATCTGCAACCAAGGTACATGCCTTTGACCAGGAATCGAACCTCGACCGTTCAGTCCACAAACTGATGCTCTAACCACTGAGCAGAGGCCAGTGATTTACTAAATATATATTAAATCTTTATTGTTGAAAGTATTATTACATATCTCCCTCTTTATCCCCATTAACCTATTTTAGCTACCAACCCTGGCCCAGGCCTTCACCACCTATTGTCTGTATCCAGGGGTTATGCATATATGCATACAAGTTCTTTGGTTGATCTCTACCCACCCACCCACCCTCCACCGCCTTCCCTCTGAGATTCAATAGTTTGTTCTATGTTTCTATGTCTCTGGATCTATTTTGTTCATCAGTTTATTTTGTTCATTAGTTTCCACATATGAATGCAATCATGTAATACTTGTCTTTCTCTGACAAGTATTTTGCTTAGCATGATACTCTCCAGGTCCTTCCATACTGTCTCAAAGGGTAAGAGATCCTTCTTTTATACTGCTGCATAATATTCCATGATGTAAATGTACCACAGCTTTTTTATTCACTCATCTACTGATGCGCACTTTGGCTGTTTTCATATCTTGGCTATTGTAAATTGCGCTGCAATGAACATAGGGGTGCATATATTCTTTCTGATTGGTGCTTCAGGTTTCTTAGGATATATTCCTACAAGTGGGATCACTGGGTCAAATGGCAGATCCACATTTCATTTTTTTGAGGAAACTCCATAGTTTTTCATAATGGCTATTCTAGTCTACATTCCCACCAGCAGTGTTAATTCTCCACAGCCTTGCCAGAACTTGTCATTTGTTGATGGTAGCCATTGTGACTGGTATAAGGTGATATCTCATTGTCATTTTAATTTGCATCTCTTTGATGATCAGTGACATTGAGCATTTTTTCTTATATCTCTTGGCCATCTTGTATGTCATCTTTGGAGAAGTATCTATTTAGGTCCTTTGCCCATTTTTAAATTGGATTGTCTTCCTTTTGTTAATTTGTATGAGTTCCTTATACATTTTGGATATTAACCCTTTATCAGATGTATCATTGCTAAATGTGTCTTCCAATACAGTGGGCTCCCTTTTCTTTTTGTTAATGGTTTCTTTTGCAGTGCAGAAGCTTTTTATTTTGATGTACCCATTTGTTTATTTTCTCCTTAGTTCCCTTTGTCCTAGGAGATTTATTTGTAAACATATTGCTGCAAGAGATGTCTAAGATTTTGCTGCATATGCTTTCTTCTAGGATTTTTATGGTTTCATGACTTACATTTATTTTGAGTTTATTCTTGTATATGGTGTAAGTTGGTGGTCTAGTTTCTTTTTTGCATGTGCCTGTCCAATTTTCCCAACACCATTTATTGAAGAGACTGACTTGACTCCAGTGTATGCTCTTGCCACCTTTGTCAAATATTAATTGAGTGTAATGGCTTGGGTCAATTTTTGGAGTCTCTGTTCTATTCCATTGATATATACACCTGCTCCTATGCCAGAACCAAGCTGTTTTGAGTACAGTGGCCTTGTAGTTTAACTTGATATATGGTATTGTGATTCCTCCAACTTTGTTGTTCTTTCTCAATATTGCTGTGGCTATTTTGGGTCTTTTTTCTGTTTCATACAAATTTTTGGAGTATTTGTCCTAGATCTGTGAAATATGCTGTTGGTACTTTCATAGTGATTGCACTAAATTTGTAGAATGCTTTGGGTAGTATAGACATTTTAATGATGTTAATTCTACCAATCCATAAACACAGAATATACTCCCACTTGTTTATATATTCCTCTATTTCTTTTTTCAATGTTTTATAGTTTTCTGAGTATAGGTCTTTTACCTCCTTGGTTAAGTTTATTAGTAAGTATCTTAATTTTTTGTTGTTGCAATGGTAAATGAGATTCTTTAGTTTCTCTTTCTGATAGTTCATTTTTGGTGTATAAAAATGCCATAAATTGCTGGATATTAATTTTGTATCCCTGTTACATTGCCAATTCTTTATTAAATACAGGGTTTTTTGTGAAATCTTTAGGGTTTACTATATACAATATCAAGTCATGTGCAAATAATGAGAGTTTTACTTCCTCTTTTCCAATTTGGATGCTGTTTATTTATTGTCTGTTTTCTGTGGTAGCACTTCTATTATTATGTTGAAAAGAGTGGTGAAAGAAGACATCCCTGTCTTGTTCCTGTTCTTAGGAGAAATGCTTTTAGTTTTTGCCCATTGAGTATGATATTAGCTGTAGGTTTGTCATATATGGCCTTTATTATGTTGAGATATGATTCCTCTGTTCCCACTTTGCTGAGAATTTTTATTAAAAATGGGTGTTGGAGAGAAACCAAGATGGCGGCATAGGTAAACACCTGAACTTGCGGCCTCGCACAACAACTTAAAAACTACAACTAAAAGACAAAACGGACATCATCCAGAACAAGAGGAAGGCTGGCTAAGTGGAAATTCTACAACTAGAAGGGAAGAGAAAAGCACACTGAGACTCAGAGGAGGTGCGAAAGACAGAGGTACGGAGGCACGTGCACAGCGTGCACGCGGAGAGGACTGGCAACTGAGTATGCAGCTGCCATTCTCAATGAGGAGGGAGACAAAAGCTCCCAACTGCTCTGAACTCAAGTTCCGGGCAAGACTCTGGGGACCTAGACTCACACGAGGAGAAACTGGACTGTCTGGCAGCGGGCAGAACTCGAGGGCGGCTTTCTCTCAGAGGTGCTTGCAGTGATTACCATGGAATACTGAGACCCGGGGGGCCTCTTAGGGCAGGGCTGACTGGAAGCCATTGTGGTTTGCTCCCCCCTGAGATCCCACCCCATAAAGCCATTGCTGCTTGCTCCGCCCTGAGACTTCGCCCCATCCAAGCTGAGTGCAGAGGCCTTTGCATATGAATGGCCTGGTCCTTTAAAATCTAAACTTACCTAACAAACTGCAGCTGAGTCAATGAGACCTAGAACATCCAAAAGAAGGCCCAAGACCCCGCAGCAGCTTGCATTGCTTCACAGCTGGGCCTCATCTGGGCACCTCCAAAACCCAAACAAAGAAGAGGAATCTGAAGATCTCTCTGTAGCTCCTGCTGGGTGGCCTCAGGCAGAGGCTAAATTAGCACCTCCTTGGAGATCCAAGAGCCAGTGTACCCAGGGGTCAGAGTAGAACCATCCAGATTACAACTCCTCAGATCCATAAGGGACACACTCAGGGGGCAGACTCAGTGAGCACCAAAGCCCCACTGAAGCAAGTCTTGCCTCATAAAGGTATCTCCAGCACAGAAGTTCTCCCATCGTAGACACAACTGATCCTCACAGCCAATTGGCCTGGAGGTCAATTCCTCCCAGTGATACCAATAGCAATCAAGGCTTAACTACAACAAGATTGTGCACACAGCCCACAAAGGGGTGCACCAAGAGTGTCCACCTCAGGTAACTGGGGAGGCTGAGCCACTGGGCCCTATAGGACACCTAGCACACAAAGCCACTCTATCAACACAGGGAAGCAGCCAAAATGTGGAGACAAAGAAACAGATCACAAATGAAAGAAATGGAGGAAAGCAAATGACTGGATATAGAGTTCAAAACCACGGTTATAAGGTTTTTCAAGAATTTTCTAGAAAAGGTCGATAAATTCAGTGAGACCCTCGAGGATATAAAAAAGGACCAACTAGAAATTAAGCATACACTGACTGAAATAAAGAATAATATACAGAGATCCAACAGCAGACTAGAGGATTGCAAGAATCAAGTCAAAGAATTGAAATACAAAGAAGCAAAAAACACCCAATCGGAAAAGCAAAAAGAAAAAATAATCCAAAAAGTTGAAGATAGTGTAAGGAGCCTCTGGGACAACTTTAAGTGTACCAACATCAGAATTATGGGGGTGCCAGAAGAAGAGAGAGAGCAAGATACTGAAAACCTATTTGAAGAAATAATGACTGAAAACTTCCCCCACCTGGTGAAAGAAATAGACTTACAAGTCCAGGAAGCGCACAGAACCCTAAACAAAAGGAATCCAAAGAGGACCACACCAAGACACATCATAATTAAAATGGCAAGAGCAAAAGACAAAGAGAGAATCTTAAAAGTAGCAAGAGAAAAACAGTTAGTTACCTACAAAAAAGCACCCATATGACTGTCACCTGACTTCTCAACAGAAACTATGCAGGCCAGATGGGAGTGGCAAGAAATATTCAAAGTGATGAATAGCAAGAACCTACAACCAAGATTACTCTACCCAGCAAAGCTATCATTCAGAATTAAAGGTCAGATAAAGAGCTTCACAGACAAGAAAAAGCTAAAGGAGTTCATCACCGCCAAACCAGTATTATATGAAATGCTAAGGTAAAGATAAAATTATGAACAACAAATACATATCTATCAACAAGTGAATCTAAAAATAAGTGAATAAAAAATCTGATTAACAGAATAATCTGGTGACTATAATAGAATCAGGGGCATAGAAAGGGAGTGGACTGACAATCTTCAGGGGGAAAGGGGTGTGGGGTGCAGAAAGAGACTAGACAAAAATCATACACCTATGGATGAGGACAGTGGGGCGGTGGGGTAAGGGCTTGGGGTGGGGTGGGGTGGGAACCTGGTGGAGGGGAGCTATGGGGGGGAAAAAGAGGAACAATTGTAATAATCTGAACAATAAAGATTAAAAATAAAAAATAAATTTAACAAAATGGGTGTTGGATTTTGTCAAACGCTTTTTCTGCATCTATTGATATGATCATGTGATTTTTTACTTTCATTTGGTTTATGTGATGTATCATGTGAAATGCTCCCATCATTTCCTGACACTTTTTTCAGGGAGGTGGGAGTGGGGGCTTTTTTTGTTAATATTGTACCAGCCTTGCATCCCTGGAATAAATCCCACTTATTCATGGTGTATGATCTTTTTAATGTATTCCTGGATCTGATTTGCTAATATTTTGTGGAGGATTTTAGCATCTATGATCATCAGGGATATTGGCCTATAGTTCTCTTTCTTTGCATTGTCTTTATCTGGTTTTGGAATTAGGATAATGCTGGCCTCATAAAAAGAGTTTGAAAGTGTTCTTCCCTCTTGGATTTTTTTGGAATAGTTGGAGAATAGGTGTTAGTTGTTCTTTAAAGGTTTGGTAAAACTCCCCTCAGAGGCCATCCAGACAAGGGCTTTTTGTTTGCTGGGAAATTTTTATTATTGCTTCCATCTCATCAGTTGTTGGCCTGCTCAGGTTTTCTGACTCTTCCTGATTCTGTTTTAGAAGATGGTATTTTCCTAGGAATTTGGCCTAGATTGTTTCTTTATTGCCTCTTGTGATGACCTGCATTTGGAAATTTATTTTGACATCTCAACATTGTCCAGCTTGCTAGCATATAGTTGTTCATAGTATTTTCTTATAATCCTCAGTATTTCTGTGGTGTCCATTGTTACTTCACTGCTTTCCTTTCCGATTTTATTTTTTTGGGTCCTCCCTCTTTGTTTCTTGATGAGTCTGGCTAAAGGTTAATCAATCTTGTTTATTCTTCAAAGAGTCAGCTCTTGGTTTCATTTATCTTTTGCATTGTTTTTTAGTCTCTATGTCATTTATTTCTGCTCTAATCTTTATTATTTCCTTCCTTCTGCTTTCTGTGGGCTTTTCTTGTTCTCTTTCCAATTCTTTAAATAGTAGGTTAAATAGCTTATTATTTATTTATTTTTTTTTTGAGGTATGCCTGTAGTGCTATAAACGTCCCTCTCAGAACTGCTTTTCCTATGTTCTTGAGATTTTGGGTTGTGTGTTCATTTTCATTTGTTTTCAGTAAGTTTTTAATTTCTTTCCTGATCTCACTGGTAAATCCATTCCTTTTATAATAACACTTGAGGCCCGATGCACAAAATTTGTGCAAGAGTAGGCCTTCTTTCCCCCCAGCTGCTGGCACAAGCTTCCCTCTGGTACCCAGGACCTGGGCTTCCCTCCGGCCACCAGCAAGCACCCAGGAACCGGGCTTCCCTCCAGCCGCCACCAGGCACCTGGGACCTGGCCTTCCCTCACACCCCTGGCTTCATCCGGAAGGACATCCAGTCTAATTAGCATATTATGCTTTTATTATTATAGATGACATTTAGCCTCCATGTACTTGAATGGGTATTGGGTTGTTGTTGTTGTTGTTTTTTTTGGGGGGGGTGTTTATTTATTTTTTTTGTTTTAAAACAATACAAACTTATTATAGAGGCCCAGTGCACGAATTTGTGCATGGGTGGGGTCCAGCCGGCCCGGCCCCATTCGGGTTGGATCAGGGCCAGGCCTGTCAGGAGGAAGAGATGGTGGAAGGTTGGCCGGCCAGCGCGGCCCAATCAGGGACCCATCAGGGCTGGGCTGACTCAGGGAAGGGGCCACAGGTGATTGGCTGGTGAGCCCCGCCCCAATTTGGGGGGGGGCGATTGGTGTTGGGGCAGGCTGTGGGGAGGGGCTGTGGGTGGAGGGCCAGCTAGCCCCACCCCTGAATGGGGTGGAGGGGGCCAATCGGGGGTTAGCGGCTGAGGGGCTGTGGGAGATTGACTGGCCAGCCCCACCCCCGATTGGTGTGGGGGGGGTTGATCAGGAGCGGAGCTGGCTGGAGGGAGGGGCTGTGGGCCGATTGGGGTGGTGGCAGCTGATCAGGGGTGGGGCTGGCCATGGGGAGGGGCTGTGAGCAGTGGGCTGACCACCCCCACCCCCGAATGGGGTGGGGAGGCCTACTATCAGGGGCCAGCGGCCTGGGGGAGGGGCCATGGGTGGTTGGCCACCAGCTCTGCCCCTGATTGGAGGGGAGGGCTAATCAGAGGTTGAGCTGGCTGGGGGGAGGGGCCATGGGCCCATCGGGGTGGTGGGGGCTCATCAGGGGTGGGGCTGGCTGGGGGGAGTGGCTGCAGGAGGTTGGCTGACGGCCCCGCCCCCTATTGGGGTGGGGCAGGTGATCAGAGGCAGGCCTGCCTGGGGGAAGGGCCACAGGGGGTTGGCCACCACCAAGCCCTCGATTAGGGTGGGAGAGGCTGATCAGGGGCTGGGCCCGCTGGGGTGAGGGGCCATGGGAGTTTGGTCGCTGGCCCCACCCCTCAATCAGGTGGGTTCACTGGCCGCAGTGGGCGTCATAGCCACCAGTCGTTAGGGTCATTACAGCATTATGATCGCTGGCTTTTTATATATATACTAGAGGCCCGGTGCATGAAATTTGTGCATGGGGGGTGTCCCTCAGCCCAGCCTGCACCTTCTCCAATCTGGGACTCCTAGGGGGATGTCTGACTGCTAGTTTAGGCCTGATCCCGCTGGCCCAATTTCCCCCAACTGCCCTCCCCTGCTGGCCTGATTGCCCCCAACTGCCCTCCCCTGCTGGCCTGATCGCCCACAACTGCCCTCCCCTGCCGGGCCCCACCTCCTCCACCAGGCCCCGCCTCCGCTGTGCATGCAGCCATCTTATGACAGCCATCTTATGACGGCCATCTTGTGACAGCTATCTTGTGACGTTAGGGTGTGATGCGTGAGGGCGTGACAACCTCCTAGTCTATTATTAGTATACATAGATAGTTCTGAAGGTCAGAAGTCCAAGATGAAACTACAGGGCTAAAATCAAGATGTCAGCAGGGCTGGTTCCTTCTGGAAGCTCTAGGGCAGAATGTTTCCTTGCCTTTGTCAGCTTCTAAAGGCTGCCTGCATTCCTTGATTCATGGCCTCTTCCTCCATCTTCAAAGCCAACATTGTAGTCACATCTTTACTGGCTATGCTCCCATCATTTTCTGACATTTCTTTTTTTTTAAAATTATTGTTGAAAGTATTACATATGTCCCCATTTTTCCCCCACTGACCCCCTCCAGCCAGCCCCCATCTCTTTTCCCCACTCCCCACCCCAGGCCTTTAGTACCCTATTGTCTGTGTCCATGGGTTATGTATATATACATTCAAGGTCTTTGATTGATTACCTCCCACCTACCCACCCTCCCCCGCCTTCCTGCCAAGATTCCGCACTGTGTTCCATGCTTCCATGTTTCTGGATCCACTCCATTCATCAGTTTATTTTGTTATAGATTCCACATATGAGTGTGATCAAGTGATACTGGTTTTTCTCTGACTGACTTATTTCACCTAGCATGATACTCTCCAGGTCTCTCCATGCTGTCTCAATGGGTAAGAGATTCTTCCTTTTTACTGCTGCATAGTATTCCATGGTATAAATTTTCCATAGCTTTTTTATCCACTCATCTACTGATGAGCACTTGGGCTGTTTCCAGATCTTAGCTATTGTAGGTTGTGCTGCTATGAACATAGGGGTGCATAAATTCTGATTGTTGTTTCTGATTGGTTTCTTAGGATATATTCCTAGAAGTGGGATCACTGGGTCAAGTGGCAGTTCCATATTTAATTTTTTGAGAAACTCCATACTGTTTTCCATAATGGTTGCACCAGTCTGCATTCCCACCAACAATGTACTAGGGTTCCATTTTCTCCACATCCTCTCCAGCACTTGTCATTCATTGATTTGTTGATGGTAGCTATTCTGAAAGGTGTGAGGTGATACTTCATTTTTGTTTTGATTCACATCTCTTGGATGATCAGTGACTTTGACCATTTTTTTCATGTCTCTCGGCTATCTGTATGCCCTCTTCAGAGAACTGTCTAGTTAGGTCCTTTGCCCATTTTTAAATTGGATTGTCTTCCTTTTATTAAGTTGTATGGGTTCCTTATATATTTGGGGTTTTTTGTTGCTGTTGTTTTGTTAGTTGTTGGGTTTTTTTTGGAAAATATATTTGCATTTTATTTTTTATTTTATTTTTTATTGTTTAAAGTATTACAAATAATAGTACATATGTCTCCTTTTTTTCCCCACTGACCCCCCCCCCGCCTCCCCTACCCCCCAGCACATGCCCTCTCCCCTCCCCCAGTGTCTTACATCCACTGGTTATGCTTATATGCATGCATAAAGTCCTTCGGTTGGTCTCTTCCCCCTCTCAACCCTCCCCTTATATTTTGGATATTAACCCTTTATCAAATGTATCATTGCCAAATATGTTCTCCCATACAGTGAACTCTCTTTTCGTTTTATTTATGGTTTCTTTTGCTGTGTAGTTTTTGATGAGAAGTCAGGTGTCAGCCTTAAGGAAGCTCTTTTGTAGGTAACAATTTGCTTTTCTCTTGCTGCCTTTAAGATTCTTTGTCTTTAATATTTGGCATTTTAATTATGATGTGTCTGGGAATTGGCCTGTTTGGGTTCCTTTTGCTTGGGACTCTCTGTGCCTCATGAACTTGTGTGACTTTTTTCTTTACCAGGTTAGAGAAATTTTCTTCAATCACATTCGCTCTCCCTATCTCCCTTACTGCCTCTTCTGGCACACCTGCTATTCAAATATTATTGTTTCACATTGTCTCACAGTTCCCTTAAGCTGTCCTCCTGTTTTTTTCATTGTTTTCCCTTTTGGTTTTCTGATTGAGTAATTTTTCCAACCCTGTCTTCTAATTCACTGATTCGATTCTCAGTTTCCCCTAATCTGCTGTATATTCCTTTCAATGTGTTCTTTATTTGTGCTATGTCATTCTTTATTTCTGTTTTTATAGTTACTATATCTTTTCTCATGCTGTTGAGCATCTTTACCATTATTATTCTGAACACTATATCAGATAAATTTATCTCCATTTCATTTCTCTCTTCCTCTGGAGAATTCTCGTCCTTACATTTGGGGGTTGTGTGTCTCCTCATTTTGGCTGCCTGTTTGGGTTTCTGATTATGTATTAGGTAGAACTGCTATGCCTCTCAATCTTTAGTGTCAAAAGCTGTTTCTGACTGATTAGATCAGGCAAAGCCTCCGGAGACCACCTCTGTCTCCAGACTGATAGGATTCTGTCTTGAATAGCCTTCAATCATCCATGGGTATGGTGAGCATTTCTTAAAATAGGGTGGAACAATTGCTTCTGCCTGGAGACTAATTGTTATTCTCATTCTGCTAATGGGCCTTAGATACTCCACACATCAGGCAATGTGTTTCCCAGTGGGGTGGGTCAATTGTCTCCCCCTCCAGGCAACACCGCCTGAATAGCTAATGTCTGCTTGAGAAAGATTACCTCTTCAGCATGAGGGAATGACTCAGCACAGGAAACTGGGATGTCTGCTTTCTGAGCTCTAACCCCAGAGTCCCCTCACACAGCTCCAGTCCACTTTGCCCTCCCTCTGCTGGGGCACAAGGTGAGTGGCTCCACAGGGAATTTTGTGCATTGGCCCTTTAAGAGGGTGCCTGAATTTCCAGTCATCTCTTCCTGGAAGACAGAAACCCTGCTGCTTTTCACAGCCAGATGTTATGTGGGTACCCTTCTCAGTTCTGGTGCTCTCTGCTGGGGGACCCAGCTTATGCAGCTTCCACTTACCCTCTTACTTTTTGTGCCTCCCAAGACACACAGCCTTGTCATATCTTTCATCAGTAGCTTCTTTATAGATGGTGTTTTCTCTAACACATTACATCCTGTTGAAAGGTAGCATCTGACTCCCCCTTAGTGCCCAGCACAGAGTATCTCCCATGAAATGCTCAATGATATGTGCCTTGGTTCTTTTATGATCTTTACCAATGACTGCACAATATACTATAATCACATCTGAGTAGCCCATAGCTAATGAAGCTATACTAACTTTCCATAACTAATGAAGCTATACTAACTTCAATGACATGCATGTAACCTCTATTTAGGAGCAATGAGGGCAGTTGCACTTACCCAGAGGACCCTGTACTGAGAAGTGATCCTGAAGTCCTTCAGGCTTCTCATCTCACAGGATAAAGCCTCTCCTCTCCTCTCCCTCTCCTCTCCCTCTCCTCTCCCTCTCCTCTCCCTCTCCTCTCCCTCTCCTCTCCCTCTCCTCTCCCTCTCCTCTCCTCTCCTCTCCTCTCCATGGGTACCTGAAGCTTCCCTCATTCTGTCCTTTCTCTCAAACAGCTCTGTAGGGCACCCTCCTTCCTTCCTGCATCCCTGCTGTGTTCTTGTCTCACTTTCTCCTATCTGGCACTCTTTGTCTCCTCAGAGCATTTTGAGTAATAAATATATTCTGCCTCAAAATGGCTCAGAGATCAAGGAAAATTTATTGGAAGGAAATGAAATTGTCTTGTAAGAACCCCACAAAAAGTGAATCAGTAAGTAGACAAAAGTGATAGGTGATTAGGAAGACCCACTAGATGTGACATTTCAGGCCAGAATAAAGAAGCAGCCATGTGAAGATGATAATGATGATGATGAAAATAGCTAATACTCATTGAATGCTTTTAAGGTGCCAGGCATTATAAGCATTTTACACCAACTAACTCATTTAATCTTCATAATAATCCTGTGAAATAGGTGTTATCGCCATTTTACAGATGGGAAACTGAGGCATGGTGCAGTGAAGTAATTATTTCCAACATCATACAAAGCCATCATAATGCAACTTGGAAATATATCCAGATAACATGGCTCCAGAGCCTATGTTCTTCACACACACATAGACATGTACATGTACACACACTTTTGAGCCCTTGAAGGGTATGGAGTGTACCTTATTTATCTGCCCCATAGTTGATGCTCAAGAAATGGCTAAAAGACATAACTGAACATGATTCTGTATCAGTGACCATAACATCATTATGATCTCAGCCTTATCTTTTAACATAACAAGGTAATGTACTCATTGCTTTCTTAAAACCTTCTCTATTTTTATTTAAAACTCTGGCTTTCTTCTCCTAGTTCAGTATCACTGTAAAAGCATTTTAAATAAAAAATTATAAATCATTATCATGTGTATGCTTGCTTTTTTTTCTTTTTTAATTTTTTTCTTTTTTATTTTTTAATAAATCTTTATTCAGATTATTACAATTGTTTCTCCTTTTTCCCCCCATAGCTCCCCTCCACCCAGTTCCCACCCCACCTTCTGCCTTTACCTTCCCCCACTGTCCTCATCCATAGGTGTATGATTTTTGTCCAGTTTCTTCCTGAATCCCCCCATACCCCTTTCCCCCTGAGAATTATCAATCCACTCCCTTTCTATGCCCCTGATTCTATTATATTCACCAGATTATTCTGTTCATCAGATTTTTAATTCACTTGGTTTTTAGGTTCACTTGTTGATAGATATGTATTTGTTGTTCATAATTTTTATCTTTACCTTTTTCTTCTTCCTCTTCTTTAAGAATACCTTTCAGCATTTCATATAATGCTGGTTTGGTGGTGATGAACTCCTTTAGCTTTTTCTTATCTGTGAAGCTCTTTATCTGCCCTTCAATTCTGAATGATAGCTTTGCTGGGTAGAGGAATCTTGGTTGTAGGTTCTTGCTATTCATCACTTTGAAAATTTCTTGCCACTACTGTCTGGCCTGCATAGTTTCTGTTGAGAA
This sequence comes from Plecotus auritus, assembly GCF_963455305.1. Lineage (NCBI taxonomy): Eukaryota > Metazoa > Chordata > Mammalia > Chiroptera > Vespertilionidae > Plecotus > Plecotus auritus. The sequence continues at coordinate 30,145,753 of NC_137785.1, read as the reverse complement.
ATCAGCTGACAATCGTATGGGTGCTCCCTTGTAGGTAACTAACTGTTTTTCTCTTGCTGCTTTTAAGATTCTCTTTGTCTTTTGCTCTTGGCATTTTAATTATGATGTGTCTTGGTGTGGTCCTCTTAGGATTCCTTTTGTTTGGGGTTCTGTGCGCTTCCTGGACTTGTAAGTCTATTTCTTTCACCAGTGGGGGAAGTTTTCTGTCATTATTTCTTCAAATAGGTTTTCAGTATCTTGCTCTCTCTCTTCTTCTGGAACCCCCATAATTCTGATGTTGGTACACTTAAAGTTGTCCCAGAGGCTTCTTACACTATCTTCAACTTTTTGGATTTTTTTTTCTTTTTCGGTTGAGTGGTTTTTGCTTCTTTGTATTTCAATTCTTTGACTTGATTCTTGTGTTCCTCTAGTCTGTTGTTGGGTCTCTGTATAATATTTTTTATTTCAGTCAGTATATGTTTAATTTCTAGTTGGTCCTTTTTCCTATCTTCGAGGGTCTCGTTATATTTATCGGCCTTTTCTAGGATATTCTTGAAAAGCCTTATAACCGTGGTTTTGAATTCTATATCCAGTCGTTTTGTTTTCCTCCATTTCTTTTGTTTGTGATGTTTTTTTGTTGACGCATTTTCACTGCTTCCCTGAGTTGGTAGGGTAGGTTTGTGTGCCAGGTTTCCTATATGGCCCAGTGGGTCGGCCTCCCCAGTTAACCTGAGGTGGACACTCTTGGTGCACCCCTTTGTGCACTGTGTGTACAGCCTTGTTGTAGTTAAGTCTTGATTGTTGTTGGTATCACTGGGAGGAATTGACCTCCAGGCCAGTTGGCTGTGAGGATCAGCTGTGTCTACGCTGGGAGAAGTTCAGTGCTGGAGACAGCCTTATAGGATTAGCCTTGCCAAATTGCAAAAGCCTCTGTGCTCAGCTTGGATGGGGTGGAGTCTCAGGGTGGAGCAGACAGTCTTAGCTTCCCATCAGCCTTGCCCTTGCGCGCGCGTGCCTCCGGACCTCTGCCTTCCCCAGGTCCCGAATCTCTGCCTGAGAGTCCAGATTCCCCCCTGCAAGAGCGTGTGTCCCCAGGACCTTACCTGGAACTAGGGTTCAGTGCAGTCAGAACTGGGGCTCAGTGCAGTCAGGAGCTTCTGACTCCCTTCCACTGGGAAAGCCTGTGGCAAACTCCGCAATCTTTGTGCGCACTGGTGCGCGCGCCTCCAGACTTCTGCCTTCCCCGGCTCCCAAGCCTCCGTCCGAGAATCCAGATTTCCCCCCAAGAGTTGAGATCCCCCCCTGTAAGAGCGTGGGTCCCCAGGGGCTCACCTGGAACTGGGGTTCAGTGCAGTCAGAACTGGGGTTCAGTGCAGTCAGGAGCTTCTGACTCCCTTCTGCTAGGGAAAGCCTGTGGCAACCTCCGCAGCCTTTGTGCACACTGGCGTGCACGCCTCCAGACCCCTGCCCACCAGGGCTCCCCCTGGTCTCCCCCGGGTCTCCGAGTCTCCGGGTGCCTTTCTCTCTAGCTGACAGTCCAGACTCCCCCTGTATGAGCCTGGGTCCACGGGGTTTCGCCCGGAACTGGGGTTCAGTGCGGTGGGTCGGGGGCTTCCTTCCCCCTCTTGCCAGAGAAAGTCAGCCAGGCTCTCAGCCGCCCTTCCTCGCTGCGTGCACAAAGACCCTTTGCCATACCTCCAATTCTCTGTGAGCCTTTCTCTTTCCTTCTAGTTGTAGAATTTCCACTCAGCCAGCTTTCCTGTGGTTCTGGATGGTGTCCGTTCTGTCTTTTAGTTGTAGTTTTGAAATTGTTGTGTGACGCAGTTTAGGTGCTTACCTATGCCGTCATCTTGGTTTCTCTATGCTTGTTTTTTTATTTTACTTCTTAATCTTTACTGTTGAAAGTATTATAGATGTCCCCATTTTCCCCCCCATTGACCCCCTCCACCCTGCTCCCAGCTCTTGGTTCCTCCCCAGGCTTTTCCCGCACTATTGTCTGTCCTTGGGCTATGCATATATGCATATAAGTTCATTGGTTAATCTCTTCCCACCCCATTTCTTTCTGAAATACACCAGTCTATTGTATGCTTCTTTTGAAATGACAATGTATGGGTATTTGGATGAATTCTCTCATAAAATAACAAGATGACATAAAATTATGTGTAGTGAAGGCAAATAACCCTGGGGAATTAAAGGACTACTTCATTTGTGCAGTACCAGTGCTTGAGAGAACAGAGAGAGGATAGAGAATGGGAGAAACAGAAAGTTACTGGCATTATCCCACAACTATATATTATGCAGTGGCTAGTCTACCCATAATTACAACATTTCTTTATCTTTGATACCATGCCATGCTTCCTTAATTATCCCTCAAAGATCCTTCAACATTCCCTAGAATTTCAAAATCTCACAAAAATCAAAGGAAAGATAAATCTCTGCTTAATATTAAAAATTCTCCATCTCATTCCAAAACTACTATCTCTTGAGAATTGCTAAGGAATGTGCCTTCACCTCTTGGTTTTCAGTTAAAGTAGCACATGTACTACAGTAGTATTTTATCCTAAGTCTGAAACCCTATCACACACTCCACATCAGAATTATTACATCAAGATATACTATTCTGGTTTAAAATAATTTATTACTTATAATTAGCAGATGCCATAGAGAACATAATCTGAACTATAACTACATAAATTGCCCTTTACTTCCAACAGTGTCCACACAATCCTAACCACTGATCTATGTTACCTTTCTAGTCACAAGATAGGAAACCATGGGAGACAGGAAACCATGAGGATAAGTAAGACTATTACATCTCTTATATAATTCTTATGTAAGATAATATTTGAAGCCAAGCTCCTTAAAAACCATAATTATCTACCAGGATTCATTGTAGAAAACAAAAACTCTTATTTCAAGACATCTATATATATAAAACCCTATTGTGCAAATAGACCGAACGGCAGAACAACTGAACCGAACAACTGTTCACTATGACATGTGCCGACCATCAGGGGGCGTGCACGGAACATAGTGGGCGTCAGCTGGGGCGGGATGGTGGAGCAGGTGAATGGGGGAGCCAGACGAAGGCGTGATGTCAGTCGCTGTCATCAGGGCAAGCCTCTGGTGGTTACTAAAAATCCTTTGCTCCTGCACGCTGCAGTCTCACCCCATGCTCACACCTGCTGCTGACAACGGCCCTGTTCGCATCCACTGCCAGCACCTGTCATCGGCCCCAATTGCTTGGCACCATCAGCGGGTGCGAGCAGTGGCTGGGAGCGGCAGCAGCTGGAACGGGGCTGCAGGCAGACAGGAGGCTGGGGGTCAAGGCAGGAGGGGCTGAGTGGGGGTGCTGAGGATGGGCTGAGACCCGCCCCTGTGCCCACCATAGCCTTGCGGCCCACAGTTCAAGGTGCACGAATTCGTGCACTGGGCCCCTAGTATATTATAGAAAATTGATGCTTTCAAAATTGGTAGGTGGGCTGGAGAAGTAATGGAGACAGCTCTGGACTATTAATTTCAAGATAAACCTCTAAAACTATGATTCAGGGAGGGATAAATGACTGCTGCTATTACTAGTGATGCTGCCAACAGTAATACCCCAAAACCATAATACCTGAAACTAGACACTGGATCACAGGTGTCTACCTGCAGCAAATATAACAGAACTTGCTGGTCTGCTTTGCCTACAATGACCCCCAGACTGTGTGTGCTTGCAGTTTCATACTTAGTCCTCATCATTTAGGATTCTAATTAAAAAGCATATCCATCCCAGCCAGTGTGGCTCAGTGATTGAGCATCGATCCATGAACCAGGAGGTCATGGTTCAATTCCTGGTCAGGGAACATGCCCGGGTTGTGGGCTCGAAGCCCATTAGGGGGAGTGCAGGAGGTAGCAGATCAATGATTCGCTCTGATTATTGTTATTTCTCTCTCCCCCTCTCCCTTCCTCTCTCTGAAATTAATCTAAAAAATACAAATTTTTAAAACCATATCCACAGTGAAGCCTGCTCTGATCCCTCATAGTATGTTGTTTCTTGATTATGTTCTCACAAGTACTTGTTAAAATTTTAAAAGTGTGAATTAATCCTGTGGAAATGGACTATGAAATGTCCTTACAACAATGAAATTCTTAGCAGAGATTAGGCAGTTTTTCTTTTTTAACATATATATTTTATTCATTTCAGAAAGGGAGAGGAAGAGATAGAAACATCAATGATGAAAATCCCTAATCGGCTGCCTCCTGCATGCCCCCTATTGGGGATTGAGCCTGAAACCCAGGCATATGCCCTGACTGGGAATCGGACCATGACCTCCTGGCTCAAAGGTTGACACTCAATCACTGAGCAACACTGGCCGGGCCAGTTTTTCTTTAGGTTTGCTAGTCTCCCACTAAAGGCTGTTGTCAGTCTGATCTTAATTCATCAAGAGGAAAGTAGTAGAAAGTTTTACAAGACATATCAGTGTCACTGTGAGTTTATTATATACAACTGGTTTTATTAGAGATCAAGAATTTCATTCACACCACTTTTTATTTCTTTTGCAGATTTAATTTTCATCTTTATAACATTTACTCAGTCCACTGAGTGACTAAGTATCTTCCCATGCCCATTAACTAGATAATTTCTATGTATAACTTAAGTAAAATTGCAAGCTACTGCTATAAGAAATGCATATTTATGTGTAATATGCTTGTTTGCTCTCCTGTAAAACTGTTTACAAATAGCATCATTGTAAAGATTTACACATAATTCCTACATCCTTCAAGTTGTTCTAGCATTAGTACACAGGTTGTTCCAGACATTCCATGTCTAAAAAAATAAGAGCTCTTAGTGAACACTTTGCTACATTTCTTACATAAGCTTTCTCTGCAGTGTGAGTTCTTTGATGTAGAATGAGGGATGCACTTTAACTAAAGGACTTGCCACAACTTTATATTCATAGTTTGTCTCTCTTGTACATGTCTGTACATATTTCATAAGAGATTCATATTGCCAAGTCTTCTCCATATTTGTTATTACATATACAGAACAGTAAATACAGTGTGGATTTACTTATTAAACGATTAATACTGGCTAAAGGCATTCTCACATTTATTGCCTTCATATGGTCTCTCTTCAGTGTGAACTCTGGACAATATGGCTTGTACCATTGCTAAAGACTTTTCTATAGTCATTACTCTCATAAGACTTTTCTCCAATATAGATTTTCTGATGCTGAATCAGGGAGGATCAATGGCTGAAATGTATTATGAAAAACACTGCATTCATACAGTTTCTCTCATACATGATTTTTCACACGTATAGTGACTCATATAGCCTAAAGGTTTTTCCACACTTACGGCACTACTGAGTTTCTCTCCATTATGTATACTCTGATGGGCAGTAAGATTTGAGCCTTTGCTAAAAGCTTTCCCACATTCATTACATTTATATGGCTTTTCTCCAGTATGAATTCTCTGATGTACAGTAAGGTTTGAACTACAACTGAAGGTCTTTCCACATTTAATACATTCATAGGGTTTCTCTCCAGTATGAATTCTGTGATGTTGAAGCAGGGATGACCTATGACTGAAGGCTTTCCCACATATATTGCATTCATAAGGTTTCAATCTAATGTGATTTCTCAAATGCATATTCAGTGATTCAGGCTGGTTGAAGGATTTCCTGCATTTCTGACATTCAAAGGGTTTTTCTTCAGTATGAATACTCTTATGCTGAATAAGAAATGAGAGGCTACTAAAGACTTTCAGACATTTGTTGCATTCAAATTGTTTCTCTATAGTGTGAATTCTTTGATGTCGAGTAAGGTGTGAGCTACAGCAAAAGGCTTTTCCACATTCACTACATTCATACGGTTTCTCTCCAGTATGAATTTTCTGATGGTGAATGAGAGATGACCTATGAATGAAGGCCTTCTCACATATTTGACACTCATAGAGTTTTTCTTGAGTATGAATTCTCAGATGCTCAATGAGATGTGAAACACGACTAAAAGACTTTCCACAGTTCATACATTCATATGGTTTCTCTCCAGTGTGAGTGCTTTGATGATTAGTAAGTGATGAGACATGGCTAAAGGCCTTCCCACAGTCAATACATTTGTAAGGTTTCTCACCACTATGGCTTATCTGATGGCGAGTAAGGGATGAGCCATGGCTAAAAGTCTTCCCACATTCATGACATTCATAAGGTTTCTCTCCTGAATGAATTCTCCAGTGACGATTAAGAATTGATTGTTTGCCAAAGGCTTTCCCACATTCACTGCATGTATAGATTTTCTCTCTATTGTAAGTCTGGTGAAGGGTAATAGATTTGCTCTGGCTGAAGGCTGCCACACTTTCATTAGAATTCAAAAGTTTCTTTCCACCATTGATATTCTCATTTTTTATAAATGACTTTTTCGGTAAGCTCTTCTTAAATATATCATGTCTATGTGATTTCCCTTCAGCAGAAATTCTCTGTAGTTCAGAAAGAATAGACTTTAAATTTAAATAGAAAATGCTTCTAAATGTATTGTATTTATAAACACATTCCCCATTGGGACTTTCTCTCTAAAGGTGAAGGTCACTGGTCTAAAACGTTCTACCTAATTTGCATGCTTTCCCTCCAATTTCTTTATATATTCCCAGTACTTGTTAAAATTTGAAAATTCACAACTTCGTTTTATCATTTTTTCTATTATTACCGTTTGGGGTGGGTCATCCTCATAAATATCCTCCTTTGCTGATAATTCTTTGTTTTCCCATCTTAATTTCCAATCTGCAATATATCAAGAAAGCAAAGCACTTCTTTTTATGTACTTCTTGGAAAGAAAATTCTATGATAGAAATAGAATTGGATAAAAAATAAAGTCCCACCCACCCCCTGCTGGAAAACACATAGCTCTGACAACTCTCATACATTCAATTATTTCTGAAAAAAGTTAAAGCAGAGCACAGAAAATACAGACAGCTCACAGAGGCAGGAACAGAGTACAATAAGGGAATGGGGTTAATTAAGGGCAATCAGTATCTTGGAAAAAATGAAACTGTCAGGCAGAATATGCAGAAGGCATTCTGGAATCCAAGCCAATATTTTGTGCCTATGTTTATGTGCAAGAACACATTCAATCTCAGAGCCTTGGTTCTACAACCTTTAGTCAATCTCAATTTGCTGTCAGATTAGTATGCAGAATTTATAGTGTTGCATTAAACAGTTACAATGACAACAAAATAATCTAAATATACTTTATGGCTCACAAAAATTTAGGCTTTTGTGAGTTATGTAGTATCTATGTAAAATCATTAATTTTCTTGGACATTAGAAAATATTGTTCTTAGAAACTTTCTTATACATTATTTCCTCTAACACTTATGTTCATATTTGATCTCTGAAGTTCAGCCTTAGTGGAAAAGTGATTTTCTATCTAATTGACAGCTTTTCTTAACCTAAAACCATCAGTATCTTTTCCCTTAAATGGACTTAAAAAGAATAATTTGCCTCCACTTTTAAAATTTTATTTATTTATTATTATTATTTTAATATATTTTTATTGATTTCAGATGAAGGGAGAGGGAGAGATAGAAACATCAATGATGTGAGAGAATCATTGATCAGCCGCCTCCTGCACACCCCACACTAGGGATCGAGTCCGCCACCCGGGAATGTGCCCTGACCAGGAATCGAACTGTGACCTCCTGGTTCATAGGTTGATGCTCAAACACTGAGCCATGCCAGTCAGGCAAAAACCTCCACTTTTGATTAGATGACATGAATAATACAGAAAGATAATTTTGGATGGAGAATGGTCATTCTGAAATGTAAGCTTCAGGATCCCTCAATTTTGTTATATTTTGGAATCTCTGAAGACAGCCTCCCTAAGATTTCCTAAAATGCCCCCCCACTTTCTACAAACATCTTTAACAAAGACCTATTTTGCCTGATTCACCATGATTTACCTGGAAACACACATTTTCTCGGTTTTTTCTCCACCATCCAAGGTTCTTTCCCTTCCTCCAATAAAGTGATCACATATGGCTTAGGTATCGAAAGACCTGCTTACAGGAAAAATATAGAATTTGTTTAAGCTGTGGTCCTCATGGGGAGATGCCATCATCACAAAAGGGACCCAAGGACAGTTTAAAGAATGTTCCCTGAAAGGGAAGATAAGCTTCAGGCAGAATACAACAGAGCTACACATTTCCTTGGGAACATAAAAGAAAAATTCAGTCATTTACTCAGGAAGATTTCCATCAATTCAGAGTGGCCAAAAAAAAGAAAGAAAGAAAATCTCCCCTGTTGATGTGGAGGTGGAAGCAAGCAAATTATAATATGCTTACCTAGAGAGATCAGGTTCTCATAATTCTGGACCATCACATCCTTGTATAAATCCCTCTGAACAGAATCTAGCCATCCCCACTCTTCATGAGAGAAGTCTATAGCCACATCACTAAATGTTACCTGAAACAGCAAACACATTTAGGCTCAATTATAATCCAGACCTCTTCTGTCACTGGACAAAGGGTAAAGTTACCCTGTTTGGAGAAGGGGACAAGATGCAGAGATTGTGACAGTAATTAGAAATCTGATATAAGTAAACTAATAATTGGGTAATTACATTCTTGGCATTGTTGTACAGTAAGGGTGAGACAAATATAAGAACTTTGCTTCAGGAGAGTTAATTTTTTTCAAAGTGAATAGAATCATAATTTTTTAAAATCAGCATTCAACATTTAACAGCACATAGTCAAATTGTGTTTTTTGTTGTCATTTTTTAAAAATATACTTTTATTGATTTCAGAAAGAAGGGAGAGGGAGAAAGAGATAGAAACATCAATGATAATAGAGAATCATTGATGGATTTCCTCCTGCACGCTCCTACTAGGGATTGAGCCTGTGTCCTAACTGGAAATCAAACTGTGACCTCCTGGTTCATAGGTCGACCCTTCAACCACTGAGCCATGCTGGTTGGGCTCAAGTTGTGTTTTTTATAACTTACATGCTAGGTAAATAAAAATGCTAAGAGTAGACATATACATAACTAATTTATAAACAAACAAAAAACACTTATGGTATACTTAAACATTGTATTGATCATCAATCTGTAATTAAAATAATTTAAGACTCATTGTGCAAGAAGACTGAAGGATGGTTTCATGCCATAGGTAGTCCTTGAATAGAACCTTAAAGTAAGGATAAAGAATAACATTTCACGGAAAATATTGTAAGGAAATAGATTTCTTCTCAGAAACAGTGATCATTCATGGTGGTATTAAAATAGCAAAACATTAGAAAAAACTTAAATGTTTCTTATTATTATGCTGACTGGTTAGTCAAATTATAACATATGCAAAAACGTATGTATTTAAAATGGTATTAATATCTTTAATTGGTAAAATAGACATTGTTTGGCCATGGTAAATTTTTCACTCCATGAGTGGTTGATTCAATATTCTATTACTGAGAACCAAGATAATGGCATAAGTAAACGCCAGTACTCACCGCCTTCCACAACCACATCAAAATTACAACTAAAATACAGAACAACCATCATTCAGAACCACCTGAAAGCTGGCTGAATGGAAGTCCTACAACTAGAGAAGTAAATAAGAAAGCACATTGAGACTGGTAGGAGGGGTGGAGGCTCAGACCGTGCTGGTCAGGCACCCACAGAGGCCATTTTTTTAACCCAGAGAGAGATTGTCCCTGCAGAGGCTGCTATGAGGAACAAGAGGTCCCAGCCCCACACCAGACCACCTGCCCAGGGCCCCAGAGCTGGAAAGAGAAGTCCCCATAACTTTGAGCTGTAAATACCAGTGGGGATTGGTGCTGAGGGACATGAAGACCCAGCTGTCCCTCTTAAAGGGCCGGTCATGAACTTACTCGGACTTGTTTCCTCTGAGCTCCAGTGCCAGGAGGCGTTAGGGGACCCAGACACATATGGGGAGGAACTGGATTGTCTGGCATTGGGGCAGGAACTCGGGGGCAGCTTTCTATCAGACAGAGGTGCTTGCAGAGATCATTGTTCCTATGCCAAGACCTCCCCTGTCCCAGGGCTGAATGGAAACCCATATCTGAGTCCCCATCAACCTGAAGCACACTGTTTGCCCTGCCCTGATGATTCCCTGAAATCCTGCCCCATCCAATTTGCAGCCCCACCCAAGCTGTTTACAGCAGTTTTTCCATATGAATGGCCTGTCCTGGCTCAGGCTTCACACTTTGCTAAAATCTCTCAAACAAGCAGCAGCTAGTGTCAGCATGCCCCAAACCTCTCCATAAAAGGCCCAAGACCCAGCACCAGCATACCTTGCTTCACAGCTGGGCCTCGCCTGGGTACTTCTAAACCCAATACAAATAGGAGAAATCTGCAGATCTTTCTGTAGCTCCTGCCGGGTGGCCCCAGACAGTGGCTGACTTTACATCTCCCTAGAGACCCAAGAACCAGTGTACCTGGTGGACAGCTTCAGACCATACCATATTACAACTCTACACTTCCACAAGCAACACACTGAAGGAGCAGACTCAGTGAGCACCACCACCCTATTGAAGCAAGTTCTGCTCCACAGGGGTGTTTCCTGCACAGCAGCTCTCCCACTGTAGTCACAGCTGGTCCTCACAGCCAATTGGTCTGAAGGTGAATTCCTCCCACTGACACCAACAGCAATCAAGTCTCAACTACAACAAAACTGTGCACACAGCCCACAAAAGGGTGCACCTAGAGTGCCCAGCTCAGAAGACTGGGGAGGCTGAGCCACTGGACTCTATGGGATACCTACTACACAAGGCCATTCTACCAACTCCAGGAAACATTGCAGCTCTACCTAATACACAGAAACAAACACAGGGAAGCAGCCTAATTGTGGAGATAAAGAAACATGTCACAAATGAAAGAAATAGAAAAAAGCAGAGTTCAAAACCATGGTTATAAGGTTACTCAAGGATTTTCATGAAATCTTTAAGGGACTTAGTAAGACTTTTAAGGATCTTGGTGAGAATGCCAAAGACATGGAAAAGGACCAGTCAGAAATTAAGCATACACTAAATGAAATAAAGAATAATTTACAGGGATTCAATAGTAGAGTAAAGGATTCTGAAAATCAAATAAATGATTTGAAATATGAGGAAGCAAAAAACACACAATCAGAAGAGCAAAAAGAAAAAAAGAATCCAAAAGTATGAAGATAGTGTAAGGAGCCTCTGGGACAACTTCAAGTGTACCAACATTCGCATTATGGGGGTGCCAGAAGGAGAAGAGAACAAGATATTGAAAACCTATTTGAAGAAATAATGACAGAAAACTTCCCCTACCTGGTGAAAGAAATAGACTTACAAGTCTAGGAAGTGCAGAGTCCCAAACAAGAGGAACCCAAAGAGGCCCACACCACAAGACACATCATAATCAAAATGCCAAGGGTTAAAGACAAAGAGAATTTTAAAAGCAGCAAGAGAAAAACAGTTACCTACAAGGGAGTACCCATACAACTGTCAGTTGATTTCTCAACAGAAACTATGCAGGCCACAAGAGAGTGGCAAGAAATATTCAAAGTGATGAATAGCAAGAACCTACAACCAAGATTACTCTACTCAGCAAAGCTATCATTTAGCATTGAAGGTCAGATAAAGAGATTCCTAGACAAGAAAATGCAAAAGGAGTTAATCACCACCAAACCAGTATTACATGAAATGTTGAAGAGCATTCTTTAAGAAAAGGAAGAAGAAAAAAATAAAAAATATGAACAATAAAATGGCAATAAATACATGTCTATCAACAATTGAATCTAAAAATCAAAATAAATAAGAAGTAAAAAAAAATATTCTAGCCCTAACCGGTTTAGCTCAGTGGATAGAGTGTCGGCCTGCAGACTGAAAGGTCCCAGGTTCAATTCTGGTCAAGGGCATGTACCTTGGTTGTGGGCACATCCCCAGCAGGAGGTGTGCAGGAGGCAGCTGATCAATGTTTCTCTCTCATCAATGTTTCTAACTCTCTATCCCTCTCCCTTCCTCTCTGTAAAAAATCAATAAAATATATTTAAAAATATATATATATATATATATATATATATATATATATATATATATATATATTCTATTACTTTATTAGGATAGAATTTACCTTTCTCAGATGTTGGGAAAATAATTAAAAACCATTACCTGCCAAGCAGAAAATCTTCTCTACAATGTAGAAAAGATAGAGACAGGTTTATTATTTAATAGCCCTAACTGGTTTAGCTCAGTGAATAGAGCGTCGGCCTGTGGACTCAAGGGTCCCAGGTTCGATTCCGGTCAAGGGCATGTACCTTGGTTGCGGGCACATACCCAGTAGGGAGTGTGCAGGAGGCAGTTGATCGATGTTTCTCTCTCATCAATGTTTCTAACTCTCTATTCCTCTCTTTTCCTCTCTGTAAAAAATCAATAAAATATAATTTTAAAAAAATTATTATTTAAAAATTAACCAGACTGCAATGCACTTCATAGGACATCACTAATGAGTCTTTAAGGACAGAAAGAAATCTGACCCTTTTATTTTTTTATTTTATATATATTTTATTGATTTTTTACAGAGAGGAAGGGAGGAGGATAGAGAGTTAGAAACATTGATGAGAGAGAACCATCTATCAGCTGCCTCCTGCACATCTCCTACTGGGGATGTGCCCGCAACCAAGGTACATGCCCTTGAGCAGAATCAAACCTGGGACCTTTCAGTCCACAGTCCGATGCTCTATCCACTGAGCCAAACCAGTTCAAACAGAGCAAATCTGACCCGTTTAAAAAGCCAGGTAGATACAACCAATACATACATGCTTTCAAAATAAGTAACTTGTCCTCCATTTGCTACATATAGTTCATCCTACATTCACCTGGTAAGTTAATTGCCTTTACTCCTAAGAAAAATAAAACTTCTTTATTTTTATGACAAGCAGACAGAACTTGAAGCCAAAAGCCTAGGCTAAACTCCCACAGACAGGTAGTTAAGGGTGCATCTTCCTCCATGTTTGGATTTCAAAGAGATGGGTCCAAAGCCCTAAGAAAGACTTTACTTCCTTATAATATTGGCAGAGTGTATTTAGCTTTTAAAAAGATTTATAAGCATCTCATGGGGACAAGGAAAGTATTTTCAATGACAGGTTTTTCTCAAGGAAATATTCTAAGAAAAGGAAGGGGTGCCCAGCTGGTGTGGCCTGGTGGCTGAACATCAACCCATGAATCAGGAGGTCCCAGTTCGATTCCCAATCAGGACACATGCCAGGGTTGTGGGCTCGATGCCCAGTAGGGGAGGGGAAGGGGGTTCAGGAGGCAGCTAATCAATGATTCTCTCTCATCATTGATGTTTCTATCTCCCTCTCTCTTCCTCTCTGAAATCAAGAAATAATGTTTTTAAAAAAGAAAAGGAAGGGCTTCTGTCTTTTTCCCTTTGGCACCAGGGAAAATTCTTTTTTTTTTCATTTGTATTTACTCTTACCAACACATGTAAAGTCATAAAACACTGTTTTATTTTACCAATGCAAAGATATTTTGTATTTTAAGTTTTGAACACATTGATGAATATCATTGTATTAAAAGTCTAAAGAAAACTCACATAATCTTATTAACTAATACTCTTTGCCCTTTAGATCAGGGTTTCTCGACCTTGGCACTATTGACATTTTAGGCTAGATAATTCTTATGTTGTGGAGAGCTGTCCTGTGCATTATTGGATATTTAGTAGCATCCCTAGCCTCTACCCATTAGATGCTTAGTAGCACCTTCCCTCCTTCCCCAGAGTTGTGACAACCAAAAATATCTAAATATTATCAAATGTCCCCTATGGGTGGCGTCAAGGGGGACAAAATCTCTCATTTGAGAACTGCTGCTTTGGAAAATTTTTGCAGTTCCTTGAAAGATGCTCTCAGGCCTCTACCTGTGTTCAGGGTATCCTCTCAGTGTAACTTCACTTCCAGCTCTGCCTCCCAGATACTATAGGCCACCAAAATAGTTCTAGTCTTGCTTCCCCCAGGGGTGCTTCAACACTTTCTTCCCCTTCAATTGCATGGGCAGCCTTTGCTATTAATTTATCTTTGTCTTCAAAAGAATTCAGGATATCTGTCCTATCACCTATCTTAATTTCTTATGCTTTCGTACTTTTCCACTAGTCCTGCACTGTTCAATACAGTAGCCACTAGCCACACTTGGCTATTTAAATTTTTCAAAATTAGCTTCAGGAGCAAGATGGCGAGTGTGTGGAGGTTGAGTGTTCTCTGCAGTGCCCAAGGAGGCCAAGAGAGAGGAAGAGAAATGTGAGAGAGAAACATCAATCGGTTACCTCCTGCCCGTGGCCCCACTGGGGATCAAACCTGAACCCTGGCTCTCTTCCTCTGAACCCCAGTGGTCAGACCTGCTCAAATCTCAGCATTTCTCCAGGACCAACCTATTCCGGGATGGTGTAGAATACAATACATTCACCTGTCTACCCAGTCACCATTCTGGTTCCAAGGCTGCATCTCTCCACCAGACTTGTGAGAGGGTTGTCAATGTTTTGCTCCTGGGCCTACTTCCAACTGCATATTTGAATCCTTCCACGGTGATGAGACTACTCCCTGGCTGCAGTCCTCACTCTCCATGGTCACTGGGGCCTTGGACAAGTTGTTACTATGTTCAAAAGGATGCACTGCAGAAAGCTGTCAAGGCAGGCCTCTTGGCACTCTCGGCTTTCACCTTTGCTGGGCTTTGTTATTTCAAGTATCACAATGTGAGCATCTGCAAAGCTGTTGCCATGCTGTGGAAGCTCTGATCTTCTTGACTTAATACCTTGAAAATTGATTTGCCTCTGCTCTGTTATGCCAGTCGTCCCACAATAAGGAGGAAATAACCCTAAGTCCACTGGTGAGATAAACTTCTCCTAATCACCTGGCTAGTTTTAGAATTTAATCTGTGAGGAAAAGGTTTGAGAGTAATTCTATCCAAGAAATTGTGAGACTGAGTTCCACATTCTGGCAAATGAATAAGGTTGTCTTCCAGCTTCTTAGGAGACTCACAATGTAACTGAACGTTATATATATGAGCTTTCCCATTTTAATTTACCAAACTCTTAAAGGGAATTAGCTTTATTACTGTCAATGCCTAATCAAACTTCTATATTTGCCCTAGGAATTATGGAGAAAGGGAAAACTATTAATTTATAAGTAAAGACTGCAGAAACTTAGGCAGCACTTAATGTTTGAAAACTTCCCCCCTTTGTTCAGTTGATACCACTCACTGATGTTATATGTCTTTGGGAAACTTTAAAGTTAGGAAATGCTAATATTTCACTAATTTCTAAATCCTGAGAAAAAGAGCCTGGAGAACTTCTGAATATAGACAAGTTCCATGCAGGGAAGAGGTACCCACGCAGATGTATCAAAATATCACACGTTCTAAACTGAGACTCAAATGTGTTCATTTTACATGTCCCGAAATAATATCCACAAATATAAAACTTTAAATAATAAACTGTTATTTTCCGACTGTGAGAATCTCTAATGTGAAATGTATTCTATGAAAATAAAGATTTTTAAAAAATAAAAATTTTTAAAATAAAATTTTAAAAAATTAAAAATTCAGTTCCTCATTCTAGTCTTAGTTCAAATACTCAATATTCATATGGGGCCAGTGGCTACGGTACTGGACAACACACATGTAGAATATTTCCATCGCTGTAGAAGATTCTCTTAGTACTATACTAGGTCCTGCAATCCTGCATGTCAGTGTATACCCAAACCTATGTGAGATTCTTCCTGACAGGTATTTCATAAGTGTTTAGGAAATTAATCAATGAAAGATTTTGGCAATCAGTTCACTTTAGCTTATACTTTTAAAAAAATAGTTATTTTCAAATTTAATTCTCTAATACTCACAAGAAACCAGACTCTACCCAACATGCACATCTGCCATTCATACTGTCTCCTGTGCAGGCTTCACCTTCCACCCCGTGATTCTGCCCACCACTGTTTCAGCACTCATTCACTCAACAACTATTTAGTAAGCATTTGTTTTGTGCCAGGTACCACTCTGGGTACTGAACATAAGTCAACAAAAAAAAGAGGGGGGAGCCGAAACCGGTTTGGCTCAGTGGATAGAGCGTCGGCCTGCGGACTGAAGGGTCCCGGGTTCAATTCCGGTCAGGGGCTTGTACCTTGGTTGCGGGCACATCCCCAGTAGGGGGTGTGCAGGAGGCAGCTGATCGATGTTTCTCTCTCATCGATGTTTCTAGCTCTCTATCCCTCTCCCTTCCTCTCTGTAAAATATCAATAAAATATATTTTTTTTTTTTAAAAAAAAAAGAGGGGGGAAAAACCCTCCCAGTGGGAGGAGATAAACCATGAGCATATGCATATACTAAGCATATGCTAGTGAGTGATAAGCCTTATGGAAAACCATGATGGAGGAGTTGAAAAGTGACTGATAACTTTAAATAGGTGTTTAGGCAAGTTATACTGAGAAAATAACAATTGAACAAAGATACAAAGAAGGTAAGAATGCAAGACTGTGCATATCTGAGGAAAGAATGTTCCAACCAGATAGGACAGGAACTTCTAAGTTCTGGAGGAAGTAACCAGTGTAGCTGGAGCCCACAGGGAACAAGGAGACTGAGAAGAAAAATAAGATCGGAGAGGTAATAGCCAGCCTAATTGTACAAAGCTTTTTAAGTCAGTCTGCTATTCTGAGTTAGACCTAGTGAAGAGTTTTAAAACTGAGGAACAACAGAATTTTATATAATAAGAGGATCATTGTGACAGCTGTATTAAGAAGAGACTGAAGAGAGTCAAGGTCAGAAGCAGGGAATCATACTAGGAAGCTACTGCAATAATCTAGGTTGGCTTGGACCAGGGTGGCAATGATGGGGTAACTAATGGTCAGATTCTGTATATATCCTGTTTATATTTTAGAACTAACTAAAGTGCCTGAATGTGAGTTATAAGAGAAAGGGAGGAATCAAGATGACTCCAAACATCTCTTGACTTAAATAACTGAAAGGACTTACAGTATATATCACTAACTGAGACCAATGATACAGCTTTAACAACCATAAAGCAAATAGCCTAAATTTCCAAATTTGAATTCTGAATTGTAATTTTTAAAAGTTTAGCCCTAACCAGTTTGGTTCAGTGGATAGAGTGTTGGCCGGAGGACTGAAGGATCCCAGGTTTGATTCCAGTCAAGGGCATGTACCTCAGTTGCAGGCTCCATCCCCAGCCCTGGTTGGGGCACCTGTGTGAGGCAACAATCACATCGATATTTCTCTCTCTGTGTTTCTCCCCCATCCTTCCACTCTCTCTAAAAATCAATGGGAAAATATTCTCAGCTAAGGATTAACAACAACAACAAAAAGTTTGCTCAAGCCTCTACCGAGACTTCTGGCAGAAAACTGGTAGAAAAGAGGAGAAACTTAGAGAAGATAACACTTTGGAGTTCTTCTTCAGGCTCCATCCTTGGCTACAATGAAAGGAATCACAGATCCAGTCCCTAAATGGACTTTGTTAGGAGGGAAATGATAGGAGAAGGAAAGCAAACACTCAAGAGTCTTGATAAAAAGGTGTTTCAGGAAGATCTGAGGACTTACCTGGAACATGACTTTGCAATTTCCAGTAGTCAACACAGTTGTCTTTCCAGGCTCTTGTGTAATTGAAGAGCACTGTCCTGAGATGGCAAATTAAGGACAGGAAAAAGCAGTCATGAAAAATAGGACTTATCTTGCAGCTCTGTGACACACCTGCGTGGAGAAACACAATGGGAATCATTTTCTAGGGCTCTGATCTTCCTCTGAACTAACAGAGTATTCCTTGGCACGAAGTAACTAAACCATTTACTAGGTTCCACCTGCAAGTAAATCAACTTTCATATTACCTAAGAGAGAAACTCGTAAAACAACAGTAGTAATCATATTAAATATGAGCTTATTTAATAATCTTCACCACTCTGCATGGTGGGCATTCACATTATTCCAGATTTCTTTTTTTTAAATATATTTTATTGGTTTTTTACAGAGAGGGAGAGGGATAGTTAGAAACATCGATGAGAGAGAAACATCAATCAGCTGCCTCCTGCACACCCCCTACTGGGGATGTGCCCACAACCAAGGTACATGCCCTTGACCGGAATCGAACCTGGGACCCCGCGGGCCGACGCTCTATCCACTGAGCCAAACCAGTTAGGCCCAGATTTCTTTTTTTTAAACGACAATTGAAACGGCTATATTGAAACAATTGTTCAAGGTTACACAACTGGAAAGCGTCAGCTTCATGACTGGATGACATAAAAACTGCAGATGGAGTTTTCTTTCAGTCAGTACTCTGTACACTCGCTCGCCCATTTTCTTTTCACGAGCTCTATGAGGTGAGCGCCCTCCTGGCATCCCTTTTACAGAGAAGGCCCAGAGGCCCAGAAAGCTAAGGCCCTCGTGGGCTCACACCGCGGGGCAGACGCTGGGAGCAGCAAGGGCTCGGGCCGTGCCAGCGCCCGGTGCCGGTGCCGGTGCCTGTGCCGTTAGCCTGAGGCCCGAGCCAGCCCTCCCGGGACCCACGCTTGCCCAAATCCGCGCACCGGACGCGCCGGGTCGCTGTGCGGGGACAATGGTAGCCGCCCTCACGGGAACTGCACCGCCGCGTCTTCCCAGCGTCCAGGACGGAGAATTTCGCCCGGCCCGACACTAGCGCGGAGTGGACCACGAGCGGAGCCTACAGCAAAGCGACATTTCTCGGACTTCTCCGCGCCGCAGACACTAGTTACCGGTGCTGCGCCCGGTCGCCTCCAGCAAAACCACACTTCCCAGAAGTCTCCGCAGCCGCGCGCGGTCTCCGCGTCCCGCGAGAACACGGCCCGGACGGCGTAGGGCGGCGGGACCCGCTCGCAGAGAGAGGAGAAGACGACGGGAGCCTCTGGGGAGCTCGCTCCCTGCTACCCGCTGCGTTGTAAGAATCTTAGCCTGCGAATCACAAAACTGCGCTTCCCAGAAAAGGATGCGGGTGGAAGGTCTTCGGTCATTCGCACGTGGGTTCTGCCCGGACGTGGGCAGTCCCTGCAGGTCCTGGACAAGAGCTGGCCTCCTTCGGACATGATCTTTCTGACGTGCTTAGATATCTGGAATAGTTCACTTTTTAAAAACCCTCTCTTTTCCCAAAACTCCCTCCAGCAAATGTTCCACTTCTATTCTCAATAGAAAAACTTCTAGAAATTTTTTTCTAAGTTAATTTTCTTTAATTTTAAATTTACAGTCTCTCCATAACTATGTCTTATCAGGAAACATTCCTATTACTTCCCTGAGGCTGCTTTTCTCCAGGTCAGTGTGATCTCATTACTAAATACGAGAGACACTTTTCTGTTTTTTGACCTCTTAGCATTTGCTATAACTGACCATTTTTCATCAGTCTCTTCTCATGGTTCTATGATACTCCATTTTTCTCAAATTTCATCTTGACGGCTGCTGCTTCTCAGTTTCCTTTGCTTGTTCTTCATCATTTTTGAGCTCTAAATGGGTGTGCTGCCCTAGCAGGTTTGACTCAGGGCTAGAGCATCAATCAGCCTGCGGACTGAAGGGCCCCAGGTTCGATTCCATCAAGGGTACATGCCTGGGTTGTGGGCTCCATCCCCAGTGTGGGGTGTGCAGAAAGCAGCCAATCAATGATTCTCTCTCATCATTGATGTTTCTATCTCTCTCTCCCTCTCCCTTCCTCTCTGAAATCAATAAAAATATTAAATAAACAAAAATGGGTGTGTTTTTGTTGTTGTTGTTGTTAATCCTCACCTGAGGATATTTTTCCATTGATTTTTTTTTTCTTTTTTAAGAGAAAGAGTGAAATGTAGGGAAAGAGAGAAAGAGAAACCTCAATGTGAAAGAGACACATCCATTGGTTGCCTCCCTCCACTGTCCAACCGGGACAGGATCGAGCCTGCAACCAAAGTGCATGCCCTTGACCGGTATCAAACCTGGGACCCTTCAGTATGCAGGGCAAAGCTCTATCCACTGAGCCAAGCCCGCTAGGGCTTGAGCTCTAAATGTTAAAGGGACCCAGGACTTGATACTTGGCCTCCATTTTTTTATATTTTCTACATGTTTTCACTTTTGCATTTTAATGTGTTTATGAATCATTTTTAAAGATGAGTCTCAAGTCTTTATCTATAGCCCAGCCTGACCTCTCCCTGGAACAAAATCCACATATCCAGCTCTTTACCTTCCAGCTCATGTGGTTGTTCATTGTCAAACTGCACAAGTTTCATGAGACCCACACAGGCCTTGTCTCCTTATTCCCATCCTCTTTCAAGCCCCCACCAATTAGTAAATGGAATCACCATCCCCCTATTAGATAAAGTTGAACATCCAGACATTTCCCTTTACTAGTATTTCTCTTTTGTCCTCACCCTCCCCACATGTACACTGGAACAGACAGTATTGTTTTCAATCTCCTCTAAGTAATTGGCCATCAGGCTTCATTTATTCATATCCAGTTCTCACATTAAAAACTGCAATTGCTGAGGAAACTCCATACTGTTTTCCACAGTGGCTGCACCAGTCTGCATTCCCACCAGCAGTGCAAAAGGATTCCTTTTTCTCTGCATCCTCCCTAGCACTTGTCCTTTGTCAATTTGTTGATGATAGCCATTCTGACAGGTGTGAGATGATATCTCATTTCGTTTTGATTTGCCTCTCTGGGATGATTAGTGACTTTGAACATGTTTTCATATGTCTCTTGGCCTTCTTTAAGTCCACTTTCGAAAAGTGTCTATTTAATTCCTTTGCCCATTTTTTCATTGGATTGTTTATTTTCCTTTTGTTGAGATGTATGAGTTCCCTATAAATTTTGGCAAATATGTTCTCTCATGCAGTGGGCTTTCTTGTTGTTTTGTTGATGGTTTCTTTTGTTGTGCGGAAGCTTTTTATTTTGATGTAGTCCCATTTGTTTATTTTCTCCCTAGTTCCCATTGCCCTCAGAGCTGTATCGGTAAAGATATTACTACAACATATGTCTGATATTTTGCTGCCTATGGATTCTTCTAGGATTTTTATGGTTTCCTGTATTACATATAAGTCCTTTATCCACTTTGAGTTTATTTTTGTGTATGGTGCAAGTTGGTGGTCTAGTTTCATTTTTTTGCGTGTATCTGTCCAATTTTCCCAACACCATTTATTGAAGAGACTGTCTTGACACCATTGTATGCTCTTGCCTCCTTTGTCAAATATTAATTGAGCATAGTGGCTTGGGTCGATTTCTGGGGTCTCTGTTCTCTTCCATTGGTTCTTGTGCCAGTACCAGGCAGTTTTGAGAACAGTGGCTTTGTACCACAATATAGCTTGATATCTGGTATTGTGAACCCTCTAACTTTGTTCTTCTTTCTCAAGATTGCTGCAGCTATTTGGGGTCTTTTTTTGTTTCATATGAATTTTTTGGAGAGTTTGTTCTAGGTCTATGAAATATGCTGTTGGTATTTTAATGGGGATTGCATTAAATCTATAGATTGCTTTGAGTAGTATGGACATTTTAATTATGTTGATTCTACCAATCCATGAACACAGTATACCAGTATTCTTCCATTTGTTTATGTCTTCCTCTATTTTTTCAATGTCGTGTAGTTTTCCGAGTACAGGTTTTTTATCTCCTTAGTTAAGTTTATTCCTAGGTATCTTAATTATTTTAGTGCAATGGTAAATGGGAGTGTTTTTGTTGTTTATCTTTCTGAGTTCATTATTGGTGTATAAAAAAGCCATAGATTTCAGGTGTTAATTTTGTATCCTGCTACATTGCTGAATTCATTTATTAAATCTAGTAGTTTTGTTTTTTTTTATGGAGTCTTTGGGGTTTTCAATGTACAATATTGTGTCACCTGCGAATAGTGACAGTTTTACTTCTTCTTTTCCAATTTGGATGCTTTTTATTTCTTCTTCTTGTCTGATGGCTGTGGCTAGCACTTCCAGTCAAACAGGAATGGTGAGAGTGGGCATCCCTGTCTTGTTCCTGTTTTTAGGGGAAATGATTCTAGTTTTTGCCCATTGAGTATGATGTTGGCTGTAGATTTGTCATATAAGACTTTTATTATGTTGAGATATGATCCCTCTATTCCCACTTTGCTGAGAGTTTTTATCAAGAAAGGCTGTTGGATTTGTCAAATGCTTTTTCTGCATCAGTTGATATGATTATGTGTTTTTTGTCTCTCAATTTGTTTATGTGATATATCACGTTTATTGATTTGCGGATATTGTACCATCCTTGCATCCCCGGAATAAATCCCACTTGGTCATGGTGTATGATCTTTCTAATTAATGCTGGATCTGATTTGCTAGAATTTTGTTGAGGGTTTTAGCATCTATGTTCATCAGAGATATTGGCCTATAATTCTCTTTCTTTGTAGTGTCTTTATCTGGTTTTGGGATTAGGGTAATGCTGGCTTCATAGAAAGAGTTTGGAAGTGTTGCTCTTGAAATTTTTGGAGTAGTCTGAGGAGGATAGATTTTAGTTCTTCTTTGAATGTTTGGTAAAACTCCTCTGTGAAGCCGTCTGGCTCAGGGCTTTTGTGTGCTGGAAGTTTTTTGATTACTGCCTCAATTTCCTCCATAGTTAATGGCCTATTCAGATTTTTTTACTCTTCCTGATTGAGTTTTGGAAGGTTGTATTTTTCTAGGAATATGTTCATTTCTTCTAGGTTGACCAGTTTGTTGGAATAGAGTTGCTCATAGTATTTTTTTACAATTCTTTGTATTTCTGTGTGGTCTGTTGTTATTTTGCCTTTCATTTCTGATTTTGTTTTTTTGGGTCCCCTCTCTTTGCTTCTTGGTGAGCCTGGCTAGAGGTTCGTCAATCTTGTTTATCCTTTCAAAGAACCAGCTCTTGGTTTCATTGATCTTTCGTGTTGTTTTTTTGGTCTCTATGTCATTTATTTCTGCTCTGATCTTTATTATTTCCTTCCTTCTGCTCATTCTGGGCTTTTCTTGTTGCTCTCTTTCTAATTCTTTAAGTTGTAGAGTTAGATAGTTTATTATCAGTTTTTCTTGTTTTTTGGGTTTTTTTTGAGGTAGGTCTGTAATGCTATGAACTTCCCTCTCAGGACTGCTTTCACTGTGTCCCATAGATTAAAAATGGAACTCACATTTGACCCAGTAATCCCACTTCTAGGAATATACCCCAAGAAATCAGAAGCACCTATCATAAAGAACATATGCACCCTTATGTTCATAGCAGCACAATGTACAATAGCCAAGATTTGGAAACAACCTAAGTGCCCATCAGCAGATGAGTGGATTAAAAAGCTGTGGTACATCTACACAATGGAATACTATGCTGCTGTAAAAAAGAAAGACCTCTTACCATTTGCAACAGCATGGATGGACCGGGAGAGCATTATGCTAAGCAAAATAAGCCAGTCAGAGAAAGAAAAATATCACATCATCTCACTCATTTGTGGAATATAATGAACAACATAAACTGATGAACAAAAATAAATCCAGAGACAGAGAAGCATCGGACAGTCCGTCAATCTTCAGAGGGAAGACAAGGGAGCATGGGAGTGGGGGGTAAGAGATCAATCAAAGGTCTTGTATGCTTGCATATAAGTATAGCCAATGGACACAGACACTAGAGGGGTGAGGGCATGTTCTGGGGGGTGGGGGTGGCCAATGGGGAAAAAAGGAGACATATGTAATACTGTATGTAATACTTTAAACAATGAAGAATTTTAAAAAAAAGAGGGCCATGGGGCAGAGGTAAGCACAGCTCCGGTTTCCTGGTTTCATGGGAAAGAAAACACACATTTTGCTTACCTGGAGAGTAACTGAATGAGAAAAAGTCTTAATGATACTTTCCCTAAAGAAATTCTTCTGGTTAGGAGCTGGTATCATTTTCGTTTTCTTTTTCTTTTTTCTCTAATCCTCACTTGAGGACATGCTCAGAGAGAGGAAGGGGGAGGGAGGGAAGGAAAAAAATGGAGAAAAAAAACTGCAATTGCTGCTTATCTGATCTTCATGCTTACACTCTTGCATCCATACACTCCATACTCTATACAGAAATTAGATGATTTTTAAACTCCATTTCATAATGTCTTTAATGTCTACTGATTTCTCAAAGAATATAATCCAAACTTTTTATGTT
The DNA here is from genome assembly GCF_963455305.1 of Plecotus auritus. Lineage (NCBI taxonomy): Eukaryota > Metazoa > Chordata > Mammalia > Chiroptera > Vespertilionidae > Plecotus > Plecotus auritus. Next base: position 30,121,706 of record NC_137785.1, on the reverse strand, counting down.
GGCTTACACAGGCCTACCTGACTTGGTTCTGCCTCCTTCCATTCTTTTCACGTGTTAATTCAATGGCCTGCCTTCTCTACCTCTCATAAGCCAAACTTGTACCACCTTCAAGCCCTTAAGCAAGGCTTTTGCCTGGAGGTTCATCTTCATGACCTCACTGTTGTTATTTCTTGTCATCTAGATCTTTGCTCTACCGTCACCTTCTAAAATAGGTCTTTTCTTATCACTCTCTCTAAAGGTGCATCTAGTCCAGGGGTGGGCAAACTTTTTGACTCGAGGACCACAATGGGTTCTTAAACTGGACCGGAGGGCCAGAACAAAAGCATGGATGGAGTGTTTGTGTGAACTAATATAAATTCAAAGTAAAGGAGCGGAGGGGAGAGCAAGAGAACCCTCCGCTCTTTCGGCTCCGCAGGCCGGATAGAACAGCCGAATGGGCCGGATCTGGCCCGCGGGCCGTAGTTTGCCCACGGCTGCTCTAGCCACTGAGCAAAATTAGCCAGGGATATATTTTCATTCTTTTAACAATATCTTTCATAGAGCAAACGTTTTTAATTTTGGTAAAGCTCAATTTACTATTAAAGCTGAATTTTTCCTTTCAACAATTGTGCTTTTCTTTCCATATCAAAATATTCACTGCCAAACACTAGGTCTCACAGATTTTCTCCTTTGTGTTTCTTTAGAAGTTTTATATTTTTGTATTTAAGTCTATGATCCATTTTGTGTAATTTTTTCTATAAGATGTGAGGTGTGTGTCAAGGTATATTTTTTACCCTGTGTGAACATCCAGAGCCATTTGTTGAAAAGACTATCTTTCCCTATTGCATTGACTATGCATCTTTCAAAAAGGAGTTTACTATGTTTGAGAGTAATATTTCTAGGCTCCTTGTTCTATTTCACTGATCTGTGTGTGTGTTTACTTTTGCCAACACCACAGTTTTAATTACTATAACTTTATAGTTGGTTTTAAATTGGGTAAGGCGTATCCTCTGACTTTGTTCTTTTTCTGAATTATTTTGTCAATTCGATATCCTTTGCCTTTACACATACATTTTTTAATTACCTTTTCAATATCTTCAAAAGGAACTTGGTGGAATTTTTATTGGGATTGTGTTTAATCTAAAGACGTAGGGACAGTTGACATCTTTTTAAAAATATATATATTTTTATTGATTTCAGAGAAGAAGGGAGAAGTAGAGAGATATAGAAACATCAATGATGAGAATCATTGATTGGCCACCTCCTGCACGCCCCCTACTGGGGATTGAGCCCACCACCTGGGCATGTGCCCTGATCAGGAATCGAACTATCACTTCCTGGTTCATAGGTCGACACTCAATAACTTAGCCATGTACTGCATACTCCAACCCATGACCATAGAATATCTTTCCATTTATTTAGATATGCTCTGATTTTTTTCACCAACATTTTGTAATTTTCAGCATATAAATTCTACACATATGATTAGATTTATACTTAGTCTTCTTTAAAATCATGAATGGATGTTGAATGTAATCATATAGTTTTCCTTTTTAGTCTTTTTTTTTTAAGAACCCAGAACCCAAAGTTTTTTATTTGTTTGTTTATTTGTTTTTTCAGAGAAAAGAAGGGAGAGGGAGAAAGTGAAAGAGAGAAGGAAAGAGAAACATTAGGTAGAAACATCTATCGGTTGCCTCCCACACACTCCCAACCCAGGATCAAACTCCCCAACCAGAGTTTGTAACCTGACCAGGAATCAAACAGCTACCTTCTGGTGTTTGTCTGGATGCTCAAACCAGCTGACACACACCAGCCAGGGCCCTAAGTCTTTTAATAGGGTCAGTTACATGGATTTATTTTTAAATGGTGAGCCAGCCTTTTATTCCTGCATGGACTTTCTGTTCTTTTTACATTTGGGATTCAGTTTGTTAATATATCATTCTATATTTTTGTGTCTATGATCTTGAGAGATGTTAGTCTATAGTTTTAATAATATCTGGTTTTGGTTTTAGTATTAAGGTAATGATGACCTCATAAAATGAGATGGGGAGTATTTCATCCTTTTGTTTTCTGGAAGAGCTTATATGGAATTGGTATTAGATATGTGTTATTATTTCTTCCTTAAATGTTTTGTAGAATTTAGCAGTAAATCATCTGGCCCTATAATTGTGTCCCTTTACTCTTCCACATAAGATCTAGAATTATCTTTCTGAGTTCTGTGAAAAACACTGTTGTGAATTTATCTAGGGTTTATTGAAGTAATAGATCCATTGAGAAAAAATGAACACTTACATTGTTAACATTTTCATAATGCCTCCAATTAAGTGTTTATAATTTTCACTGGCCAGATTATGTCTTTTTTTTTTTAATCTTTATTTTTGAAAGTATTACATGTGTCCCCCATTCTCCCCCATTGACCTCTTCTAGCTGTTTTGTGTCTTTTAACTTGGCTGTTCCTCTGGCACAGCTGACTCAACCTGTCCCCTCAGATTGTGCTCACTTCTGCCTTGTAAACCTTGTCAGGGAATAGCAGTGACTGTGCTCACTGGCACCCGAGTCAGAGTCCTGGGCATCTGCCTGCCCTCTGCCTCTGTCTGTCTCTACCTCCATACCACCAACATCCTCTCATGTGCTGCGGTTCTCTAGGCACCCATGTCTCACTCAGAACACACTTTGTACATTCTGTCTCCTTTACGGCACCCCCTTCCACTTCCTCTGTCAGGTAGCTTCTACCTCTCTATCAGGAACAACTGGCACACCTCCCGGGAAACCCCTGTGCTCTCTTTCACTCTCCCATCTGGAATGGAATTGGTACATGTGCTTGTGCTGTCCTAGCACCACGATGAGGCACTCTCTCTTAGAGCCAACATGATGAGATGTCATCCTTCTACTGTCCACTCTCCTTGACTCTGGAATGTAAGGAGGATTCTCCCACCAGATCCTCTTTTCTGTGCCCAAGCACCCCCTCTTGACTTTCCCTTTTTAAATGTCAAGAGCCCAAGAAACAGAATAGGACAAAATTGTAAACCTGGGGTTCAAAGATGTGAAAACATAACAGGCACAGAGACATTGTTTTCATCATTTTCTCTCTAATAAAAGTTGTAATTTTGTTTCGTTATGTTGGCATCACTCTTGTGTAATCATTTCTTTTCAGGAGCCAGAGAAAAATCAGAGACGACCACTTCTCAACTGCTCTTGTCTGAGGGATCCTCACTTCAGGTATGGATGAGGCAGGGAGCTTCAAGGGACTCCAGGACTGGAAAAAACAAAACTCAGGAAGGGCTGTCAGAAATGCAGGAAGGATTCTTAAGGCCAGTGACAGACCCCCACAAGGAGACTGGCCCTAGGAATATGAACCCTAAATGCAATGATTTGGGGTCAGATAATAGTCTACACTCAAGTGTTTTACAGGAGCAAGTCTCTCTAGTAGGTGTTCTCCATAAAAGTGATACACACAGACTAGTTAAAGACCCCAGGAATCAAACTGGGAAGAACCATTATGAATATAGTGAGTGCAGGAACACCAAGAATTGGGATCTTGCACATGACTATGTTCATGCAAAAGCGAAGCCCTATGAGTGCATACAGTGTAGGAAAACCTTCAGTTGTACATCAGACCTCATGCAGCATCAGCAGATTCACACTGGAGAACAGCCTTTTGAGTGCAAAGAGTGTGGGAAAATCTTTCGCAACAGTTCTGCTCTCAGGCAACACATGAAGAATCACACTGAAGAGAAGCCCTATGAGTGCAGTAAATGTGGAAAGGCCTTCATCCATCAGTCTAATTTAATTAAGCATCAGAAAACTCACACTGGAGAAAAACCCTTTGTATGCAAAGACTGTGGAAAGCATTTTGCTACAGGTTTAATTTGGGTCAACACATGCAGATTCACACTGGAGTGAAGCCCTATGAGTGCAGTGGATGTGGGAAAGCTTTTTGCCGCAAGTCTCACCTCACAGAGCACCAGCGAATTCACACAGGAGAGAAGCCCTATGAATGCACTAAATGTGGCAAATCTTTCTCCTTCCACTCTGGTTTTGTCCAACATAGTTGGATTCATACTGATGAGAAACCTTTTAAATGCAAAGAATGTGGGAAAACCTTTTGCTCCAAGTATAATTTGCGTCAACACATGAATGTTCACACTGGAGGGAAGCCCCATGAATGCAATAAATGTTGAAAGGCCTTCGACCACACTCATCTTGTATTCCTATGACTCGCACTGGATAAAAACCCTTTAAATGCAAAGTCTATGGGAAAGACTTTTGCTACTACTATAATTTCAGTCAACACATGAAGATTCACTGGAGAGCATCAAGTGTGGGAAAGCTTTTATTCTCAAGTCATACCACACAACACCAACAGATTCACATGAGATGAGCCAGTAAATGTAGGCTGGCTTTCACTTAATACTCATCTTTATCCAGCATAAAAGGATTCTCACTGTAAGGAACAATCTTTTTTATGACTTCATGAAATAAAATGCCTTTCCTGCCTGGCTGGTGTGTCTCAGTAAACCAGGAGGTCACAGTTTGATTCCTGGTCAGGGCACTCGCCCAGGTTGCAGACTCAGTCCCCAGGAGTGGGTGTGCTGGAGGCAGCTGATCATTGATTCTCATCACCAATGTTTCTAACTCTCCCTCTCCCTTCCTCTCTGAAATCAATTAAAAAACATTTTTTTAAAAAAGCCTTTCCCTTGCTCTCCTGTTCCCTTGGTTAAATCCTCTCATTTATCTTGCACCTCCACGGCCTGTTTTCTCCAAGGCTGCTGGCTTCTGACAGGGCTGTGGGGTACTTTCTGTTCAGTGTAGAGCTCTGGAGCCATAACTCAGTGTGAATCCCAACCCTGTGGCTGGGAGCTGTATTGCCCTGTGCAAGTTACTAAATCTGCCTCTACTTTAGTTTCCACATTGGTTAATGGGTAATTTAGTACTTACTTCACAGGGCTGTTATGAGAGTAAATGGTGTGGGGACCCTGCCCAGAGTACACCGGATGTTAAAGGCCTATTTGCCATACACACACGCAAAGGCAATGACACAGCAGTTTTACTGTATGCACTGTGCAGGTTTACCTGTGTATCATGTAACACTGATATCACTATTTTAGCAAGAAGCCTCTTTTGTCTGAGTAAGTATAAAATGCTACTGAACAGCGGGTGGCTGGCTGCTTTGTTTGCAATAAAGCATGTCCCATCTACCTGTGGCTGCTCTCATTTTCTTCCAGTTCCTAGCTTCCAAGGAGGTCCTGTCCCAGCAGAGGGGCTTGGACCCAACAAATGGCTTCATGTATGACAAAAATGAGAACAATCTGTTGCTCCCTGAGTAGGTGTAGGTTGACAGTTATGATCCCTGCTGATGTGGCTACTTATTATTGGTATTGTTATTACCACTGTCATGCCTGGATTCAAGACCTTTAAAAACAATTTTTGAAGCTTTGTGGTTAAACAGCACAGATATCAGAGACAAACCTGAATTCCCAGCTTAGAACAGGTGATACCATTTTTGTCCATTTAAGCAATTAGATTATTTCTTTGATCTTTTTTTTTCATCTATTAATGATGCCTTTCAGGGAATCTGCATCATTTGGATGTCAGTAGGAACACAGAATGAATCATTTTCTTCCATTTAACTTAGGTCGTAAAAGGACTAAGACAGCCCTAGCTGGTTTGGCTCCGTGGATAGAATGTCAGCCTGTGGACTGAAGGGTCTTGGGGTCAATTCCCGTCAAGGACATATGCTTGCATTGCGGGCTCGATCCCCAGTAGAGGGTGTGCAGGAGGCAGCTGATCAATGATTCTCATTATTGATGTTTCTATCTCTCCCTCTCAGAAATCAATAAAACTATATTTAAAAAAAAAAAGACTAAGACATACATGCGACATCAGCAAGATAGTGGAATAGAAGGTTCTAGTCTTCATTCTCACAGAAACTTCAATTTGACAATGATCCTCCTACACAACATGCCTTCTCCAAAGCTCTGGTATCCAGGTGAAAGATTTCATCACTCAGGTGGAGCATAGAAATGAGAAAAGATGATTTGAGGAGGATAGGGTCAACAGTTTCAATTTACCTGCATCGCCTCTACCTCAGACCGATTTGGATAAACACTGAGAGAAATCTCCATTCAAGCTCTTTCATTGGGAAGAGTGAAATGAGTGACTAAAAGCCAGAGTCAGAGAGATGCGTCTGTAGCTGTTGACATTTTTGTCCTTCCAGGCCAGTCAAGTCTGGGATTACATTTGTTACTGAACTTCATCCTCACACACAATGCCCGTTTATGGATGAGGGAATAGCCTGAGAAAGACAAAACAACTTGTCCAAGGTCCTAGAGCTTGTCCTTGACAGGGCCTAAACTCATCCTGGGTCTGCCTGACTCCAGTCCCCATGCTTTCACCATCACTCCTCACCACTTCCCAGCATCCCCTGCAGGCCTCACGTACTCCCCGCAGAGCGCAGATGCAGCACACAGATCTGAGCTGTAGTTACTTTATTAGAGTCAGCCTGATGAAGACAGCATGGGGACAGGTGTCTGGATTCCAACTTCAGGTGAGAATGGCAGGAACACTGAGCTCAGAGCAGGCATCAGTGGCAAAGATTCACCTCCCAAAACAGTTCAGTTTAGAAGTTCAGTGACATCCTTCTTTATCATGTCCACTGTGTAGTGGATGCATTCCTTGCTGGTGGTGATAGTGCCCTAAAGAGAGTAAGATGACAAGAGAAGAGGACGTGAGCCCCCAGCAGGGCTATCCTATCTCCCCAGATCACCCCCACTCCTCACCCTTGGTGATTCAGCTCCATCCCCAGCAAGAACCACTGGCCAACAGCCCACCATTAGAGAGGGGCTGTGATCAGTCAGGCCAGGATGAGGATGGCTCCTAATTGCCCAGGCACAGGTATTGGTCAGGTGTTTCAACAACCAGCAGAACCAGAAAGGGAAAGAAATGAGATGGTTCTGGAGGGTATGGTGGGGCAAGGTGGCTGAGTCAGTTTCTGTGGTCTCTCCCGTACCTAAGACTTGTCTGTTAGGTGCATCGGATGAATGTTTATGCATGTGTTGTAAACAATCTCATGTGCCCTGTGTGCCTACATTAATGCAAGAAATTCTGCTTCTTGAAAAACCTCTCATTTTGCAGAGTCAGCACTTTGGGAGAAAAAGAGTAAGAGACAGACTGTTCAAAATCTACGTAACTGTGTAAAAAGAGCAATAAAGACAGTTCATCAGGAGATATATTGACTAGCCCTGGTGAGCAGCTACACGTAAGTAGAAGGGGCCTCAGGGGCCTTGGGCACTAACACGACATAGTGGAAATTCTGGCTGTGGGCACTGCGACAATGCAGGTGGAAGTGGGGCTCGGAGCCGGAAGAATCACCATCAAGGTGGGCACAAGAGGAAGTGAAACAGACTGAAAGCCAGAAGCCTTGCAAAGCCAGCGAGTCCCTTCTGGGAAAAGAGTCTAAAAGTGGTGCTCGTTTTTTTGTTTTTGTTTTTTTGTTAATCCTCACCCAAGGATATTTTTTCCATTGATTTTTAGAGAGAATGGAAGATGGCAAGGTTGGGGGGGGGGGGATGAGAGAGAGAGAGAGACATTGATGTGTCACATCGAGATTGATTGCCTCCCACACGCTCCCTGAGTCCAGGGATTGAACCTGCAACCCAGGTACATGCTGTTGGCTGGGAATTGGACCCACAACTCTCCGTGCATAGGCCGACACTCTAACCACTGAGCCACGCTGGCCAGGGCAGTGCTCATTTTTTATATTTCTAAAATAGAGCATCAGGACTCCTACTTGTGCAGGAACTGAAGTCTCTCTTTCCTGCCAAAGGTTAAAATTCTACTCCTGCAATGTTAGCTCCCCTAATCTGGGGAGACTCACACGAGCCAACACGCTTTCTATGTTACACTGGCATTAGTCCCCTATTTTCCAGTTGTGTGAGCCAATCGGCACAATAGGGACATGTATGATAAAAGAACAGGTTGGATGTGCATGTAGCATGTGGTTGTATGTTATACATGCTGTGGAGTGGAGCTAAGATTTATGAGCTTGACTGTTTATAGCTCTTATCTGTCATGTACCCCATGATGTCATGGTCTATTTGTATGTGACGTGTTGCAATATGCTGCATGTATGTCGCCAGAGTGAGGGTTGTGGGGAGGAGAGTAAATTACCATGACGATCAGATCCAAGATCTTGGATTCGATTCCCGCCTCATTGTAGCAATCCTGGATTTTCCCTAAAGCTACTTTTTCTGGTTGGGTAGCGTGGACCAGATCAAGGCTGGTGTCCAACAGTGACTTGCTTCCAATAGCCAACGTACCAAAGACTCCATAAAAAACAGGGCAAGTTTCCGCTGAAGACAACAGACGAAAAACACCCCATCAAAGGAATCACCAGGGTAAGAGGTTCCTGTTTCCCCACCACTTGAAAGTAACTCACATAGCCAGTGTGTCCTGACTCACCTTCCTCTGACACCTGCTCTCTCCCAGGACTACTTACACCCCAGACAGAGCCAACATTCTCTAAGAGGCACTCCCCGCTGAAAGGGGCAGTAAAAGGGGCTAGGATTAGAGCCCCTCTGCCCCTGACCATGGCCCCAGACATCCCAGCCCTTCAAATAAGCACCACTACCCCAACTAAGTCCCCACTATATGTGTATAACTGATGACCCTCCATCTCCATGCCTCTCCCTCCATTCAAAGACTGAAAACCTTGGGGGCTTTCTGCAGGACTCCTGGGCAGTGATCTCCCAGCTGACTCCTAAATTTGTTCCTAGAAGCTGCCCAGATATCACCATGGGGGGAAGGGAGTGAGACAGAGTAGGGCAAAGGTCAGGAAGGGCATTTCTTCTCCCTTTTCTTACCCATCCGGATGCCCAGCTCTCTGGTCACCAGCAAGGCCAGCACAAGCAGTGTTCCCTTCATCATGTCAGCTGCTGGAATGCTCTGCCCAGGGTAGGGTTTCTGCTGCTTTATAAACAAGTTCCTTGAGCCCATCCCACACCCCAGGAGCTCCAACAGCCTGTGGGCAGGGAGCTGGCACACGTGGCCCTTCAGCCATCGGGGTGTTAAATGTGGGAAGCAAACTCTGAGAGCAAACCTGGTGTGATTTTACCTTTGCCAAAAACCAACCGGAGCTGACATTTCTAATTTACTTCACTCTGAGCCAACTGTTCTGTTGTCCAGCACCATCTGTCATGTCTTTCCTGGCCATCCTTCCCCCAAACTATTCTGGCTCCAAGTGCAATACTCTCCCAAAATGTAGAGACAGAAATCACAGGAGAGGTCAAGGCGGGTCTATGCCACTATAGCTAAACAAGAAATCACCTGGAAAACTGACGGGCAAGTTGAATTTCTTGGGGTGAGTATGGGGAGCTGGCCTGACTGGAGCCCCTTGAACATCGTAGCTGCTGCAGTCGCTGGATGACGCCCCAAGAAGGGGTGGCGACCGTCCTTGGGCTCTGAGTCACTCACTGTCAGGGAAGTGGCCACGTGGGTTTTCTCAGGTCTGGTAATGCTCCATTTTTAGATCCCACCACCAATTTCCCTCTCACCCTTAAGGGGCAGATTCCTTGGCACCTCTTTGATTCCCAGTGGCCCCAGCCTTGTTGCTTCACCTAGCTGTCTCTTCCTCCAGCAGTGAACCTGCCCTAAGAGGGGCTGACTGCACAGCACGTCCAGAAACATAAGTGAGCAGGTGTGGGTTGTGCAGTTTGACTCTGTCAGACAGAGACAGGGGTGTCCACAGCCCTACAGGCCACTGTGGGCTGGACTTCTACAGACTAGAGTGCCTGTCAACCAGAGGCAGCACTCAAGCTGCTCAAACTCTCTCAAGAGTTAAACTGAGCCTTCTGCTCCAAGAAAATCATTTGTTGGCATTAACAAGTTGAGATAGTTCATGAAAACTCAGCAGAAAGAAGCCTGGGAAAGCTCCTAATGGCCAAATCTAACAATTTGCACACAAAAGAATAAAGTATTAAATCATAATCCAAAGTATAAAGTAATATATGTGAGTCCACCCTGATGTAAATGATTAAATAAATAAATCGATGGGGGAGAAGAGAAATGCTCCTTACAGAAGCACTCCAAGCAATCCGCAGACACACGCCCAGGAAGTGGCACACACCGCCCTCCCCCCTTAAGAGGGGCCAGACTGAGTGACTGATTCCCATAGAAAAGAGGGAAAGGGGAAAACAGTGCAGAAACCTGGCAAAAATGACATTACCAAGTGACCAAGGCTAAAATAACCAGTGACAAGACATTGATGCTACAGATGCCTGGATGCGATGTGACAAGAACGGCACTTCACTTCTGTGCTGTCTTCCCAAGAACTCAAAGTCTAAACCCCGGTCTAAATTATGAGAAGAGCATAGATCACCAACTTACACCATACACAAAAATAAACTCAAAATGGATACAGGACTTAAATATAAGACGGGAAACCATAAAAATACTAGAGGAATCCACAGGCAGCAAAATCTCAGACATATGCCAAAAGAACTTTTTCAGTGATACTGCCCCTAGGGCAATGGAAGCCAAAGAGAAAATAAACAAATGGGACTACATCAAAATAAAAAGCTTTTGCACAGCAAAAGAAACCATCAACAAAACAACAAGAAACCCCACTGTATGGGAGAACATATTTGCAAATGGTATCACTGATAAAGGTTTAATTTCCAACATCTACAGGCAGCTTATACAACTTAATAAAAGGAAGATAAATGATCCAATAAAAAAAAATGGGCAACGGACCTAAATAGAATCTTTTCGAAAGAAGACAGAAGGAAGGCCAAGAGACACATGAAAACATGCTCAAAGTCACTTATTATCCGAGAGATGCAAATCAAAACGACAATGCGATACCATCTCACACCTGTCAGAATGGCTATCATCAACAAATCAACAAACGACAAGTGTTGGCGAGGATGCGGAGAAAAAGGAACCCTCGTGCACTGCTGGTGGGAATGCAGACTGGTGCAGCCACTGTGGAGAACAGTATGGAGTTTCCTCAAAAAACTGAAAATGGAACTCCCATTTGATCCAGTAATCCCACTCCTAGGAATATATCCTAAGAAACCAGAAACACCAATCAGAAAGGATATATGCACCCCTATGTTCATAGCAGCACAATTTACAATAGCTAAGATTTGGAAACAGCCTAGGTGCCCGTCAGCAGATGACTGGATCAGAAAACTATGGTACATCTACACAATGGAATACTATGCTGCCATAAAAAAGAAGGAATTACTACCATTTGTAGACACCTGGATGGAATTAGAGAACATTATGCTAAGTGAAATAAGCCAGTCAATGAAAGAAAAATACCACATGATCTCACTCATTTAGGGATAATGAAAAACATTATAAACTGATGAACCAAAAGATAGTTACAGAGGCAGTAAAGCATCAAACAGAGTGTCTAATTACAGCGGTAAGGTTAGGGAGAGGTGGGGGAAATAAGAGATCAACTGAAGGACTTGTATGCATGCATATAAGAGTAACCAACGGCTGCAAAACATTGGGGGGTGAGGGCATGTATGGGAGTGGGGTGGGGGGGGGCAATGGTAAGATATGTACACATATAATACCTTAATAAAAATTTGAAAAAAAAAATTATGAGAAGAGCAGCAGACAAACTCAGCTCTGCGGCCACTCCACACCACCTGGCCAGTGCTCCTCATGACAGCCAGAGCCATAACAAGGAAACAAGGAGAGACTGAGAAGCCGTCCTAGATGAAGAGCCGGGAGGGGCATAACAATGAATTCAGTGTGTTTAGGGTGTGGGTTGGATCCTGGAACACAAGGAGCATCAATGGACAAACTAGCGTGAAATCCAAATAAAGTTTGGAGTTCAGTTAATAGAGTAATGTTCCAATGTCAGTTAAGAAGTTTTAACACATCTTTGCCACTTTTCTGTAAATTTAAAATGATCTCAAGATAAAAATTAATTAAGAGAAAAACTTGCATTAGGAAAGAGCTGCACATGCTGCAACTCCTCTGCTGACCTTGTCCCGCAGTTAGTTCCCCGACCTCACCAAGTGTCCCCACCATCTGGAGACGGCTCAGAGGGTCTTGTGGCACCCACCCTGGGGCTGGGCGACATCAGCTCACAGAGCTGGGGGAGGACTGCAGGAACTGCCCTGTGAAGGACCGCGGACATGTGATTCTCGCCCAGGTGTCCCACCACACTGAAACTGCTCCGGGTAGAGAAAGAGCCACCTGTGCAGCTGAGGGCATGTAGTGTTTACTTTCTCAGCTGACAGGTGCCCAGGAGCCTCCAAGAGACATCAGTGACCTGAGGCCTCATGGGGTGATCTTCAGAGGGTCGGGCCCTGGGCACCAGTAACCATGGCAAGGAAAGGCTCAGTGGGGGCCAATCAACAGCTGGAGCTCAGTACTTGGTGCCTCTTTGCCAAGAATAGTTACCGGATATGAATCCTGTTTGGCATAGGGCTCTGATTAGGGTCAGAAAACGTGCTGTGTTCAACTCTGGGCTTCAGCAAACCTTACTCCAGCAAAAAGCTCCTTAATTCTGACTTATCAAAACATTTCAAACCTTTATCTTATTTAATTAATCCAAGGCAATGCTCAATAGCAAATATAAGTGAAGTGTTCCTTTTTATATAGACTCCAGAGAAATGAGATATTCCTTCCATTCATCTAATAAACATTGGTGAAGCACTTACTGTGTGTCAGCCCAGGTCCCAGTCCTATGGATGTGGCAGTACACACAGCAATGCCTTCACGTTCCTGGTGCTCATCAGACATCTAAGAGGGAGTGGAGGACAAGCCACAATGGCAAGAAGTGCTATGGACGAAGAAGAAGTTGGGGGAGAACAGAGTGCTATGGTAGAGTGTCCCCCTTTTACATAAGGGGTCAAGAGTGTGGGGGAGTCTCTCTGATAAGGTGACAGTTGCAGCGACCTGAGGAATTAGGCAGTGAATCGTGCTGCACTTGGAGAAAGAGCTGTCCAGGCAGGGAGGGCAGCACCTGCAAAGGGCCTCTGCAGGACACTTGATGTGACCAAGAAGCAGGATGGAGGCCAGTGAGGGTGGAGAGAAGTGCAGGGATTCGTTTAGAGAGGCCACAGGGCAGGGAGGAGGGGGCTAGTGTACAAATCGCATAGGGGTTGTGGGCCACAGCAGGCTTGGCTTTTCCTTGGATTGTAGCTCTAGAGAAGTGATATGTGAACGGTACAGAGAAACGCAAAAGAAGAAGCAGGTTGGGGAGGACATGAAATTTCTCTGTCAGATTGAGGTGCTATCAAAATAAGCAGGTGCAGGGAGAAACCAAGATGGCGGCATAGGTAAACACCTGAACTTGCTGCCTGGCACAACCACTTCAAAACTACAACTAAAAGATAAAACGGACATCATCCAGAACCACAGGAAAGGTGGCTGAGTGGAAATTCTACAACTAGAAGGGAAGAGAAAAGCACACTGAGACTCAGAGGAGCTGTGGAAGTAAAGTCCAGAGGTACGGAGGCGTGTGCGGGTGGAGAGGGCTGGCAACTGAGTATGCAGCTGGCTTTTTCAATCCGCAGGGAGACACAAGCTCCCAATTGCTCTTAACTCCAGTTCCAGGCGAGACTCTGGGGACCCAGACTCATACGGGGAGAAACTTGACTGTCTGGCAGCGGGCGGAACTCAAGGGTGGCTTTCTTTCAGAGGTGCTTACAGCGATTACCAAGGGGGCCTTTTAGGGCAGGGCTGACAGGAAGACATTGCTGTTTGCTCCTCCCTGAGACTCTGCCCCACCAAGCTGTGCACAGAGGCTTTTGCATATGAGTGGCCTGGTCCTTTGAAATCTAAACTTACCTAACAAACTGCAGCTGAGTCAGAGAGACCCAGAACATCCAAAAGAAGGCCCAAGGCCCCGCAGCAGCTTGCACTACTTCATAGCTGGGCCTCATCTGGGCACCTCCAAAACCCAAACAAAAAGAGGAATTTGCAGATCTCTCTGTAATTCCTGCTGGGTGGCCTTAGGAAGAGGCTAAATTAGCACCTCCTTGGAGATCCAAGAGCCAGTGTACCCAGGGGTCAGAGTAGGACCATCCAGATTATAACTCCTCAGATCCATAAGGGACACACTCAGGAGGCAGACTCAGTGAGCACCAAAGCCCCACTGAAGCAAGTCTTGCCTCATAAGGGTGTCTCCAGAACAGAAGTTCTCCCATCGCAGACACAGCTGATCCTCACAGGCAATTGGCCTGGAGGTCAATTCCTCCCAGTGATACCAACAACAATCAAGGCTTAACTACAACAAGACTGTGCACACAGCCCACAAAGGGGTGCACCAAGAGTGTCCACCTCAGGTAACTGGGGAGGCTGAGCCACTGGGCCCTATAGGACACCTAGCACACAAAGCCACTCTGTCAACTCAGGGAAGCAGCCAAAATGCGGACACAAAGAAACAGGTCACAAATGAAAGAAATGGAGGAAAGCAAACGACTGGATATAGAGTTCAAAACCATGGTTTTATAAGGTTTTTCAAGAATTTCCTAGAAAAGGCCGATAAATTTAGTGAGACCCTCGAGGATATGAAAAATGACCAACTAGAAATTAAGCATACACTGACTGAAATAAAGAATAATATACAGAGATCCAACAGCAGACTAGAGGATCGCAAGAATCAAGTCAAAGATTTGAAATACAAAGAAGCAAAATAGACCCAACCAGAAAAGCAAAAAGAAAAAAGAATCCAAAAATATGAAGATAGTGTAAGGAGCCTCTGGGACAACTTCAAGCGTACCAACATCCAAATTATGGGGGTGCCAGAAGAAGAGAGAGAGCAAGATACTGAAAACCTATTTGAAGAAATAATGACTGAAAACTTCCCCCACCTGGTGAAAGAAATAGACTTACAAGTCCAGGAAGCACACAGAACCCCAAACAAAAGGAATCCAAAGAGGACCACACCAAGACACACCATAATTAAAATGCCAAAGAGCAAAAGACAAAGAGAGAATCTTAAAAGTAACAAGAGAAAAGCAGTTAGTTACCTACAGGGGAGCACCCATATGACTGTCAGCTGATTTCTCAACAGAAACTATGCAGGCCAGAAGAAAGTGGCAAGAAATTTTCAAAGTGATGAATAGCAAGAACCTACAACCAAGATTACTCTACCCAGCAAAGCTATCATTCAGAATTGAAGGGCAGATAAAGAGCTTCACAGATAAGAAAAAGCTAAAGGAGTTCATCACCACCAAACCAGTATTATATGAAATGCTGAAAGGTATTCTTTAAGAAGAGGAAGAAGAAGAAAAAGGTAAAGATAAAAATTATGAACAACAAATACATATCCATCAACAAGTGAATCTAAAAGTCAAGTGAATAAAAAATCTGATGAACAGAATAATCTGGTGAATATAATAGAATTAGGGGCATAGAAAGGGAGTGGACTGACAATTCTGGGGGGGAAAGGGGTGTGGGGGTGCAGGAAGAGACTGGACAAAAATCATACACCTATGGATGAGGACAGTGTGGGGGAGGTAAGGGTATGGGGTGGGGTAGTAACCAAGTGGAGGGGAGCTATGGGGGCAATATGAATAATATGAACAATAAATATTTAATTAAAAAAATAAGCAGGTGCAGACTTGGTCTACAGGCAACTAGGCCTTCTTGGCCAGCATGTAGGGGATGATTCAGGGCTCAGAAACAGATTCAGGGGTCTGGCTCAAGGGGGGCCACTGAGCATGTCAAGAACACTGTGACGAAAGTAGGGGAGGCAGCAGTCACCAGAGAGCCTGACCGGGGGCCTGTACTCTAGCCTTCCCTTGGCCTGTGCTAGCTGTGAGGCCAGCTAAGTACTGAGCTTCCTGAGAAATCCTTAGCGGGGACCAGACTGCCGACAAGGACACAGGCTGTTGTGACAGGCTGACACTGGGCATCCCTCGGGAGGCCTGATTTGGGGACCTTTTTGCCCCTTTTCCTAGTCAACCTAGGAAATTTCAGTTCTTAAGCTTTTAGTGTCAGCTGACCTCAGATAGCCCTGGAGAGGGGAAGGGAGGCTGAGCCAGTGCCCTTTGTTGACTCGGGGACTTAGGATTTTGCCAATGTATACACTTCCTGCCTCCACAGCCCCAGGGAATTCCAAGCTGTTGCCTGGAAATGGCGTTGGCAGAACCTCCTGGAAAAGGAGGCATCAGATACAGGCCCCTCCTATACCCCTCCTTGTGGGGCCAACAGCAAGTATAAAAGGGTTCCAGGGTAGGTAGGGAGCACCTGCCAACTGCACCATGATGGGGGCCGGTGCCCTCGCGCTGCTCTGGGCTGCCTCGCTCCTGATCTCCAGTGGAAGTGGGTGCCTGGGGACATGGATTCTCTGGGGTTTTAAGGCCTCCCGGGCAGTTCTGAGCGTGTCCAGGGGGTAAGGGAAGAGTGTGTTTTCATGAGTGTCTTTCAGGAGAGTGTGTCAGCTTGCTTTGTGTTTCAGATTGTGACATTTGCCCAGCCGTGAAAAAAGACGTTATCATATTCCTGACGGGATCCCCAGACGAATATGTTGCACAAGTGAAAAAATACCAAAACAACTCTTTAATATTGGCCAATGCCAGAAAACTGAAGCACTGCATTGATCAGAAACTGACAGAAGAGGATGAGGAGCATGCTGTCACTGTGCTGGTGGGTCTGGCTGTGTGTGTGTGTATGTGTGTGTGTGTCTGCCTCTGAGGCCTATCTGGGATCTGCTCAGATCTCTCCTCTCCACATAGCCCTTCCCTGAGAATCAAGGAGGAAAAGGAACTCCCTGAATGAGGAGGTGGAGTGGATGGGTGGGCACCAAAGGTGTGGGGAAGGGCCAGCTGGGAAGGCTCAGTCTAGCCCTCGAGCTCTTGGGCTGGCCCTGACCACTCGCATCTGCTGGGCCAACAGCCTAATACCCTCCAGGCCCTCCTGTCTGTGTGACACCACCTGGCCTCTGTGTCAGGCCCTGACTCAGCCTCTCCAGCTCACCAGCCTGGATCTTCAAACCACTGGCATTGAGTCCTTTACCTTAACTCCTCAAGTCCCCTACTCCATCCCCACTAAAACCCTCATTTACCTTGTTCTCTGGATCCCAGAGGGCCATTCTGTACCTCAAATGCCAGGAGAGGAGGCACCTTCCAAAAGTCCCCTTCCAACCTCCAACTTCAAGTTGCCCCAAGTGATGATGGAGACACGCCACTACTTCAGCTGCACGTGTCCACAGGACAGGAGGACACAGTAGACTGGGCTCCCCTCCTGGAGACTCCCAGGTGCACTGGGACCCACCAGGTCCTCCTCAGCAGCCTCTTCCTGCTCTATCCAAGACTGCCCTCCATCTCACCATGGTGACCCTTCCTCCTTTCTCTGTTCCATTGGTTTCTAGGCGCATCCTGGGAAGCTTCTCTGTTCCATTGGCTTCTAGGCACATCCTGGGAAGCTTCTAGGCACATCCTGGGATTCTCTTGTGGTGCAGGAGATAGGGAGGAACCCACTTTTAGCTGCTCAGATCCAGGGGTCACCCTTCAAACAGGCCTGCCAGCCCTCCTCAGAGGGCCCAGGGAGTGTCCAGTGCAGCTGGATGTCTTCTACCTATGAGGTCACCGGGCTTCCTGACTTTCTCTTTGCAGAATAAAATATTCTCAAGTCCTTTATGTTAATGGAGCCATCCTTGCCAGGAGCTCCAAGGAAGCTGCTTGCCTGGTCATTAAGGAGTCTCTGCAACCGCCATGTCCACGTGTCTGTCTAAAGGATTCCAGCAATAAAAGCCTTGCAATTCAAGTGAGAGTGCTTGCTCCTTGGGGGCTTTGGGGAGCGGGCAGCACAGTGGGGACCACTCGTGTGACTTCCAACTGCAGCTGGATTTGAGTGCTGTCAGATGTCATTCTCCACTGAAATCAATGTATGGGGGGAGGGAGGTGATAACTAGAACAGCTTATCGCATCTGTGGACCAGGATCCACAGGTCACATGCACTATATACCAGATTTTAGCCTCCCAGCAAAAGAGAGATGGGAATAGTCATCACAGTCTCACAAGTGAGGAAGCTGAGGCTCAGGATGTAACGTATCTGCCAAAGACCACAGAGCTCCTGCAGAATGTGCTGCACCCACTCCTGCCCATGCTCTGCGGGGAGACAGGCTCAGTGAGCTCACCTCTCCCTTCCTCTCTGAAATCAATAAAAAAAATATTTTTTAAAAAATGTTTCTAACTTCTGTCACCATTTCCTCTCCTCCCAAATGGCTTTCACTACCATCACTCTACCAACAGCTCCCTTTGTTCTCACTAGATCCAGTGAAGAACTTTCAGTCCTCTTTTCAACCTGCAGTCTACTTGTCTCCTCTCTTCTTATTGAAGTCCTCCCCCTTGTCTCCCACAACTTCACCTGGATTCCCACCTCTAGGTAGCTGTTCCTCCCTACTCTCATTTGTAGGCTAATGCCACAGCCTGGATGGCCATGCAACTTACACCACCATAGAAAGGCACCCTTGTCTCATTGGGCATCTCTCTTACCAGGCAAGTGGAACTTTGTAATGGGCCCCCAATCACTTTGAGATCCTCTGAATACAAGGATTATAGAGAACATAATCAGAGTTTCCATGGACCAAGAAAACTTTCCAATGTTTTCCCTGTAGCACAATGGCTTCCTTTCGGACAGGCTCCTCTCATTACTCCTTCTGCTTGGCAGGCATTTGTTTCCTCCTTGACTTTCACAAAGAAAAAGGACAAATTTATCCTAATGAGCTGTGTCCTAAGTCCTCGATATCTCTTCTTATTGCAGGTTGCTCTTTTGTTGAATGGTGTGTGTGGCTAGGTACACATTCAAAAGGTTGTCTCTGGATAACATTTTATTTAAAGGAGAAAATCTAAGCACCCATGTCCTCAGCTTGAAGTGGGAAAGGTTTCCTCTTTCAATCAATGACGAAGGGCTGTCAGTAACTAAGTAATTCCTAATCTCTATTGGCAAACACGAGACCTTGCTGAGACATGGGGCTTCATCCTTGAGGGATGCTGTCTTTAATAGATGAGCTGAGGAAAATGCGCTGAGGTGTCTTAAAAGCAAGTCTATGTATTACTCTATCACAGAAATGTTTCTTTGCTATTTTGAAAAAGGTATCAAACTATTATAGTATACATGAAGTATAGTATAAGTAGGTTCCCTATGTGTATCTTGAGAAAGCTGGAAATTGTGCTAATTCGCTTCTTTATTGCTGTCCAAAAAGAATTATTTTTGTTAATGGCATGGTAAATCAGGAGACTTGTTAGTGAAACTGCTTCGAAAATGGGTCTTGAAAATGAAAGCTATAATATTTGTCTGATTTCCAAATTCCCTCCTAGCAACAAAGATGGTAACTGTAACATATGTGCTAAATTCCATCACTTTAGTACATTTATGTTGCTTGAGATATGGGATGCTAAGAAAGGCACACATAAATCAAGGGTAAAAACATTAAACCAAATCCAAAGATAGATACTATGCCTGTAAATTCAGACCTGATTTCAGGGTTAATATTCTGTTAGATTTTTTTAAAAATAAATCTTTATTCAGATTATTACAGTTGTTTCTCCTTTTTCCCCCCATAGCTCCCCTCCACCCGGTTCCCACCCCACCTTCTGCCCTTACCTCCCCCCCCCACTGTCCTCATCCATAGGTGTATGATTTTTGTCCAGTCTCTTCCTGAACACCCCCACACCCCTTTCCCCCTGAGAATTGTCAGTCCACTCCCTTTCTATGCCCCTGATTCTATTATATTCACCAGATTATTCTGTTCATCAGGTTCTTAATTCACTTGATTTTTAGGTTCACTTGTTGATAGATATGTATTTGTTGTTCATAATTTTTATCTTTACCTTTTCCTTCTTCTTCCTCTTCTTAAAGAATACCTTTCAGCATTTCATATAATACTGGTTTGGTGGTGATGAACTCCTTTAGCTTTTTCTTATCTGTGAAGCTCTTTATCTGCCCTTCAATTCTGAATGATAGCTTTGCTGGGTAGAGTAATCTTGGTTGTAGGTTCTTGCTATTCATCACTTTGAAAATTTCTTGCCACTACCGTCTGGCCTGCATAGTTTCTGTTGAGAAATCAGCTGACAGTCGTATGGGTGCTCCCTTGTAGGTAATTAACTGTTTTTCTCTTGCTGCTTTTAAGATTCTCTCTTTGTCTTTTGCTCTTGGCATTTTAATTATGATGTGTCTTGGTGTGGTCCTCTTTGGATTCCTTTTGTTTGGGGTTCTGTGTGCTTCCTGGACTTGTAAGTCTATTTCGTTCACTAGGTGGGGGAAGTTTTCAGTCATTATTTCTTCAAATAGGTTTTCAGTATCTTGCTCTCTCTCTTCTTCTGGAACCCCCATAATTCGGATGTTGGTACACTTAAAGTTGTCCCAGAGGCTTCTTACACTATCTTCAACTTTTTGGATTTATTTTGCTTTTTGCTTTTTCGGTTGAGTGTATTTTGCTTCTTTGTATTTCAATTCTTTGACTTGATTCTTGTGTTCCTCTAGTCTGTTGTTGGGTCTCTGTATAATATTTTTTATTTCAGTCAGTGTATGTTTAATTTCTAGTTGGTTCTTTTTCATATCTTCAAGGGTCTCGTTATATTTATCGGCCTTTTCTAGGATATTCTTGAAAAGCCTTATAACCGTGGTTTTGAATTCTATATCCAGTCGTTTGTTTTCCTCCATTTCTTTCGTTTGTGATCTGTTTCTTTGACGCCGCATTTTCACTGCTTCCCTGAGTGGGTAGGGTAGATTTGTGTGCTAGGTTTCCTATATGGCCCAGTGGGTCGGCCTCCCCAGTTACCTGAGGTGGACACTCTTGGTGCACCCCTTTGTGGACGGTGTGTACAGCCTTGTTGTAGTTAAGTCTTGATTGTTGTTGGTATCACTGGGAGGAATTGACCTCCAGGCCAATTGGTTGTGAGGATCAGCTGTGTCTACGCTGGGAGAAGTTCGGTGCTGGAGACAGCCTTATAGGATTAGACTTGCCAAATTGCAAAAGCCTCTGTGCTCAGCTTGGATGGGGTGGAGTCTCAGGGTGGAGCAGACAGTCTTGGCTTCCAGTCAGCCTCGCCCTTGCCCGCACGCGCCTCCAGACCTCTGCCTTCCCCGGCTCCCAAGTCTCTGCCCGAGAGTCCAGATTCCCTCCATAAGAGCGTGGGTCCCCAGGGGCTCGCCTGGAACTAGGGTTCAGTGCAGTCAGAACTGGGGCTCAGTGCAGTCAGGTGCTTCTGACTCCCTTCTGCTAGGAAAAGCCTGTGGCAACCTCTGCAGCCTTTGTGCACACTGGTGTGCGCACCTCCAGACCCCTGCCCGCCGGGGCTCCCCCGGGTCTCTGAGTCTCCATGTGCCTTTCTCTCTAGCTGACAGTCCAGACTCCCCCTGTATGAGCCTGGGTCCACAGGGTTTCGCCCAGAACTGGGGTTCAGTGCAGTCAGAACTGGGGTTCAGTGCGGTTGGGGACTTCCTTCCCCCTTCCACCAGAGAAAGTCAGCCAGGCTCTCAGCCACCCTTCCTCTCTGCGCGCACAAAGACCCTTTGCCGTACCTCCAATTCTCTGTGAGCTTTTCTCTTTCCTTCTAGTTGTAGAATTTTCACTCAGCCAGCTTTCTTGTGGTTCTGGATGGTGTTCGTTCTGTCTTTTAGTTGTAGTTTTGAAATTGTTGTGCGAGGCAGCAGTTTAGCTGCTTACCTATGCTGCCATCTTGGTTTCTCCTCTATGACTGGACTAATATTCTGTTAGATTTGAGTGCCACCACTTACATGCTTAAAGGACCTGCTCAGCCTCCTTTATGGCCCCAGGCGAATTCCTAATAAGAGTGTGATCTTACCACTCCCGCCTGCTGCCTGGCCTGGACCTCCAAGTCAAATGACCCCACAGCATCCTCTTCACAAAGAAACTCACTGGCTTCCTGCACAGCACAGAACAGGCCTCAGCTGCTCTCCTGTTATTTATTGAAAACCCTTTCTAGAAGAAAATAACTCAAGAGGTGCTAAACTCACTCATGATCAGAGAAATGCACTTGAAAAAAATAATGTAATAATAGCTTGGCAAATGTTTAAAGTGCAATAATGACAAGTGTTGGTGATAGCATGAGGAAACAGGTACTTCCATATAATGCGGAGGGACAGGTGATTGGTACAATCCCTTTGTAAGGGGAATTTGGCAGGATCTTAAAAATACATATATGTGCCGAAACCGGTTTGGCTCAGTGGATAGAGAGTCGGCCTGCGGACTGAAGGGTCCCGGGTTCGATTCCAGTCAAGGGCATGTACCTTGGTTGCGGGCACATCCCCAGTGGGAGGTGTGCAGGAGGCAGCTGATCGATGTTTCTCTCTCATCGATGTTTCTAGCTCTCTATCCCTCTCCCTTCCTCTCTGTGAAATATCAATAAAATATATTTTTTTAAAAAAATACATATATGTATATACACACAGATGTACATATTGTATGCATATACATGTATGTACACAACATACATGTATATAGTTACTTTTTCAAATCTACCTAGAAAAACTCTTTTACATGTTCACATGGGAACAGATAAAGAATGTTCACCATAGGATCATTTTAATAATGAGAACAATAAGGAAAAGGTTAAGTGAAGTGACTTATGGTAGACCCATACCATGAATATGATACAGAATTAAAATGAATGAGGTATTTCCACACCTATGAACATGGGAAGATGTCTAAAGTACATTGCATAGTGAAATAGTAATGCTGTCGACATCTAAGAATAGGGGAGGGGACAAATTAGGGGGTAGTTGAAGCCTTATCTGTGATTATTTAATTTTTATTTACCCTCTGGCTTAAATTTCTGGCTTAAAACCTCAGTTTAAAAACTCACTTCCTGGGTGAGTCCTGTGCCTCAATATTCTCATCTACAAAGTAGATGGCACAGCCAAAACGGGGACAAATGTCAGTGCCTGGCCCTTGGTAGGAACTCACCAAGTACTAGAAGCCTTTCCCTTGTCACCTTTCCAACATCATCTTACAAATGAAATCAATATTTTCATAACCTCAATGATGGAGAAATAACTTCCTTTGTGGTGGCTTTTCTCTTGCTCCTATTTACTGCCCTTTCTATTTGTGTCCACAAGCTCTTCTTACCTCCCATTCTTCTCAATCCCTCTTATGTTATCTTTTGCACATCTGCTGTAAGAATTCAGCTCTGATAGCATTGTGGGAAAGCATAATGTGTTTAGTGACAATGTTTTGCTATGCCTCCACATAATCAAATGAGATTATATCTGAAATTCCCTAGAAAGTAGACAGAGATATCAAAGGCTGTTGGATTTTGCTTAGCAGAAATACAGGGAGATGGAAATTATACAAAATGAGCTCCATTACTTCAAAGAAGAAAGTAAATCATTTCATGTATGCAATAATTCAGCAGTTCTAAAAAATTAGGAAAAGCAGAGAGAAAGAAGGAGTTTATGGAACTACCTCAACTCACTTTATTTTGCAAATGAGGAAACATATGCAAAAAGGTCCCAGGGTTGTCCAAAGTCAATGGGCTAGTCAACTGAAGGCCAGAGTAAACCTCTGGAACTTTTTACTACATTCTTTCCTTTCCTCCCCAATTTGCCTCTTGCCTAGACATCAGTGAGATATGCATTCAAGAGATACTGTAGCCCTGGCCAGTGTTCTCAGTCGTTAGAGCATCAGCCCGTGCACTGAAGGATTGCAGGTTCAATCTCCAACCCCCGTCAGGGCGAGTGCAGGAGGCAACCAATCAATGTGTCTCTCTCACATAAATGTTTCTCTCTCCCTCTTCCTCCCTCTCACTCTCTCTAAAAATCAATGCAGAAACCAAGATGACGGCATAGGTAAACACCTAAACTGCTGCCTCACACAACAATTTCAAAACTACAACTAAAAGACAAAACAGACATCATCCAGAACCACAGGAAGGCTGGCTAAGTGGAAATTCTACAACTAGAAGGAAAGAGAAAAGCACACTGACACTCAGAGGAGCTGCAGGAGGCAGAGGTATTGAGACGCGCGTGTGGAGAGGACTGGCAACTGAATATGCGGCTGGCTTTCTCAAGCAGGAGGGAGACAAAAGCTCCTGACTGCACTGAACTCCAGTTCTGGGTGAGACTCTGGGGACCCAGACTCATTCAGGGAGAAACTGGACTGTCTGGCAGTGGGCAGAACTCGAGGGCGGCTTTCTCTCAGAGGTGCTTGCAGCGATTACCATGGGACACTGAGACACAGGGGCCTATTAGAGCAGGGCTGATGGGACACCAATGCTGTCCGCTCTGCCCTGAGACTCCGCCCCATCCAAGCTGAGCACAGAGGCTTTTGCAAGTCTTGTCTCATAAGGGTGTCTCCAGCACAGTTCTCCCAGCGTAGACACAGCTGATCCACACAACCAACTGGCCTGGAGGTCAATTCCTCCCAGTGATACCAATAGCAATCAAGGCTTAACTACAACAAGACTGTGCACACAGCCCACAAAGGGGTGCACCAAGAGTGTCCACCTCAGGTAACTGAGGAGGCTGACCCACTGGGCCCTATAGGACACCTAGAACACAAAGCCACTCTATCAACTCAGGGAAGCAGCCAAAATGTGGAGACAAAGAAACAGATCACAAACGAAAGAAATGGAGGAAAGCAAACACTGGATATAGAGTTCAAAACCACGGACATAAGGTTTTTCAAGAATTTTTTCTAGAAAAGGCTAATAAATTTAGTGAGAACCTCGAGGATATGAAAAAGGACCAACTAGAAATTAAACATACACTGACTGAAATAAAGAATAATATACAGAGATCCAACAGCAGACTAGAGGATCACAAGAATCAAGTCAAAGATTTGAAATACAAAAAAGCAAAAAACACCCAACCAGAAAAGAAAAAAGAAAAAAGAATCCAAAAGTATGAAGATAGTGTAAGGAGCCTCTGGGACAACTTCCAGCATACCAACATCCAAATTATGGGGGTGCCAGAAGAAGAGAGAGAGCAAGATACTGAAAACCTATTTGAAGAAATAATGACAGAAAACTTCCCCCACCTGGTGAAAGAAATAGACTTACAAGTCCAGGAAGTGCACAGAACCCCAAACAAAAGGAATCCAAAGAGGACCACACCAAGATACACCATAATTAAAATGCCAAAGAGCAAAAGACAAAGAGAGAATCTTAAAAGCAGCAAGAGAAAAACAGTTAGTTACCTACAAGGGAGCACCCATACGACTGTCAGCTGATTTCTCAACAGAAACTATGCAGGCCAGAAGAAAGTGGCAAGAAATATTCAAAGTGATGAATAGCAAGAACCTACAACCAAGATTCCTCTACCCAGCAAAGCTATCATTCAGAATTGAAGGGCAGATAAAGAGCTTCACAGATAAGAAAAAGCTAAAGGAGTTCATCACCACCAAACCAGTATTATGTGAAATGCTGAAAGGTGTTCTTTAAGAAGAGGAAGAAGAAGAAAAAGGTAAAGATAAAAATTATGAACAACAAACACATATCTATCAACAAGTGAATCTAAAAATCAAGTGAATAAAAAAATCTGATGAACAGAATAAACTGGTGAATATAATAGAATCAGGGGCATAGAAAGGGAGTGGACTGACAATTCTGGGGGGGAAAGGGGTGTGGGGGTGCGGGAAGAGACTGGACAAAAATCGTATACCTATGGGTGAGGACAGTGGGGGGGGTAAGGGCAGAGGGTGGGTGGGAACCGGGTGGAGGGGAGTTATGGGGGGGGGGGGAAGAGGAACAATTGTAATAATCTGAACAATAAAGATTTATTAAATTTTAAAAAATTCAATGCAAATATATCCTCAGGTAAGGATTAACACACACACAAAAAAAAAATAGATACTGTAATTAGGGGACTATGCTGTCTCCAGTTACCAGGTTATCCTGGATAATAAGCAATTCATTTTGGTCATTTTAAGAGGAAAGAACACAATTTTAAAATGACCCAAGATAGTCCAACCAGAGTGGCTCAATTGGTTGAACATCATCCTGTGCACCAAAAGATTGCTGATTCTATTCAGTCAGGGCACATACCTGGGCAGGTTCAGTCCCTGATCCAGGCACATAAGGAAGACAACCTATCGATGTTTCTCCCTCTCTCCCTTCTTCTCACTAAATATGTATGCAATAATTAGGGTGAGGATTAGATAGATATGTATTTATGTATAAAATGACCCAAGATAAAGTTAAATACATGTGTTAAGTTTGGAAGAACCTAAATAGAGTTTATTCAATTCCCCAAGAAACATTGCTATGGACCTAGTTGCATGTATTTACTCTTTGACAGTTTTTCTTCACTCACAAAATACTTCATTATGGCTTTGGAGGGGTAAAATTTTGAGATTAATTATTTTTTGATACCATTGTAATTAGCTACTTACTAATAATAGAAAAGGAGAAAAGGGGGAAGGCCAGACGTTGTAGGCATGTCATTTGGGCAGCTTCACCAACAAGCTGCAACTTCACACTCCAGGGATCCAACAAAGGGAAGTTGGGGTGACTAGGGGAGGTTCTGTCAATCACATCTGGGGACAGAGGTCATTGGCTAGAATGGATGTGGCCCCTGCAAGGGAACGAAGATTTGGTAACGCATAATTCCCTCAACAAAGAAGTTCGCTCTGGGTGCTCTTGTTGCTCGCCTGGCTCTTGGCTCTTGGTTCTCTTATGTTCGCCCATGTGCCCACAGCCATGCAGACTCTCATACGCAATGAACTAATGGACTGCAGTGGATAAACACAAGCTAAGCTAGCCTGGTGCTGGACTGGACCTGGCTCCAACAGGGAAAGGAAACTCTGGCCACCATCCCTGATTTTAGCTCTGCTGAAGCCCCAGCTACACTCTTTTTATGACTGGACTAAGGGAAATGGGACTCTTGAAACCCAAGGGTGTAATTCCATGGAAATAATCCTTTCTACCATTTCTCATTATCCCATGGGGGCCTCTGGAAATGCTTATTCTAGCGCTACTCCAAGAACCCCACTCCAATGAGCAACCGAGGAAGATGAGCCCCTCTCCTATCCCGTAACACTTTCACCCTTTACAAGAAACAAAGAGTATCGTTTCTCTTCTAACAAAACAAAAGCCTTTAACTTGAGGGATATCCTTAGACCCACAAGGCGGGGTCTCCAAGCTAAGAGGTCAATGGTTCCATCTTCCAGGGATCCTTACCACCAAAATCTAGATATGATGTCATTTTTACCTACATGATTTTGCTCTTCTGTTTCTTCCTTATATCTAAGTGTTAACTCTCACTCATCCACTCCAACTGGGCCCTTGGCCCCTACCCTTGACCTGAAAATCCTCCACTTTTCTCACGCTGCCCTTCCCAGCTACCAGACCTCTCCCTGCTGATCATACTGCCCAAACTGCTAAAGAGAATGATCTTCCAACCTCAACCAACAAACACCCTATTTTCTTTGCCCTGCAAAACAACCAAAAAATGTCAATTATTCTTTCTCTTTTGGGCAAAAATATGAAAGGCCATTATTTAAAAAAGATTAAACAAATAAAAGCAATTATAATAGCAGGTTATTTAACAATCTGTCCAATTCCTTCCCTTTTACATGGCATTGGAACTTTGGTTGTATGGATAAATCTGGCAATGTCTGTTGTCAGTAAAAGCAATTTAAGTTTTTTGTTTAAAAACATGTTCTCAAATCCAAAAGAATATATTTGAAACTAGACGTTACTTATCACTTGGACTAAAAACTTCATTGGTCTTGCTCTCTCAAAGACAGCTACTTCCCCGCTGGCTGGTTTTGCTCAGTGGATAGCACATCGGCCTGGGGACTGAAGGATCACAGGTTTGATTCTGGTCACGGGCACATGCCTGGGTTGTGGGCTCAATCCCCAGTGGTGGGGTGTGCAGGAGGCAGCTGATCAATGATTCTCTCTCATCATTGATGTTTCTATCTCTCTCTCCCTCTCCCTTCCTCTCTGAAATCAATAAAAATTATTTTTAAAAAATGATATATCGGCTGAAAATTATATATATATATTTAAAAAAAGACAGCTATGTCCTCTCCTACCTCTAGTTACCTTGGATTTCACCTTCAAGATGTTTGCTACGTCCACATCTCATCTGTCCTTGCTGGGATATAGTAGAATCTATCATGCCTGGCAAATGTCACCTTATTACCTATGCACTGCATTCCTCAGTTGTGCCTTGCTCTTCTTTCCTATCTTACCTAATAATAGACAAACATGTAAATTGACCATACCTCCGCTACACCCACCAGCCAATCAGAAGTGATATGCAAATTAACCCAACAAAGATGGAAGTTAATTTGCATACACAGGCACCCAGCTACCTGGGCAGGGGGGAAGCTTGAGTCATCGCCATGGCAACGATGCAGGCCTTCCACCCCACACCCAGTCTCTCAGGGCCTCTGGGCAGCGTGGTAAGGCTGGGCCAGCGGAAAGAGGCGGCTCCAGGGCAGGGCTGGAGTGGAAAGGCAGTGCCGGCAGCCAGGGAAAGGAAGGCCCATTCTAGCACGAATCTTCCTGCATGGGGCTTCTAGTGTCATAATGAAAGCCTTTGTCTCTGTGGAGCTAAAATTTCCCTGCTGGAGTTGAAAAGGCCCATGAGAACCCATTCAAGGGAAAAACCTTATGAGTGTTATATTTGTCATGCGCGATTTACCCAAAGTGGTACCATGAAGATGCACACTTTACAGATGCACACGGAAAATTTGGCCAAATTGCACTGTTCCCACTGTGACCCTGTCAGAGCACGAGAAAGTGATTGGGCGTCCACTTGCGAAAGCAGTATTCCTATAGTGAGCAAGGCAAGACATGCTGATGCTGCGATGCTGTGTTTCCTGAGTGCTCTTCCCTCATTCCGCATCAGAGGTCACACAAGGAGAAGTGCTTCACGGGTGACCAGTGTGATTCGCTTGCAGACAGCAGACACACGTGATCATGCACAAGCGCACCCACACCGGGAGAAGCCTTCCGCCTGCGGCCACTGCGACAAGACCTTCCGCCAGAAACAACTCCTCCACATGCACTTCAAACGCCATCACGTCCCCAACTTTGTCCCTGCGGCCTTGGTCTGTTCTAAGTGTGGGATGCTGATGACACTCCTCCGACAGTGAAATGGTGAGCCGGCCCTGGATGACAATGAGGATGAAGAGGAGCCGCCGTGGAAACTGACCCTGAGCCAGAGCCTCAGCCTGTGACCAGCCCCACCACCTGCCAGGAAGCTGAGAGGACCCCCTCCCCACCCCACCCCGGCAGCCCAAACAGACCCAGCCAGCTGTCAACCAGAATGAAGATTGAGAACATGGTAGTTGAAGTAAAAAAAGAGAGCCCGATGCAGAGCCGGTGGAGGGGGAGGAAGAGGCCGGCCCGCTGCCACAGACGCCCCCGCGGAGACCTCACCCCAGAGGAGCCTCGGCAGGATGGAGCGGTGATAGCAGGGCCTTGTCTTCACCGGGACTGCTCAGGGCTGTGTTTAAACGGCCTGCATCTTCATTTTTCTCCCTTTTTTCTTCTTTTAGCTTTGGGAAAAGCACCATTTTACACCGTTTTACCTACATACCGAGAACTAAAACTTCAAGGTGATGTTAGGAAAATGTGATTTAACTCGAACTTGCCGTTAGCAAATCATGAAATGTTCTGAGTCCCTGAGGGTTTACCAGGAAGTGCTGAGGACAGTGTTGACGCCTAACTGGCTTTCTTAGATGGAAACAGAGACAATGGACCCTCCTTCTGGCCACTCCAGAACAGCCGCCGGGTTGCCCAGAGCTCTGTGGTCTTCTTCCCAGGAGAGTTTTCAGTTGTAAATGCAGACTTGGGAAGGACTTAGACTTTTAAACTGGTGTTTGCTTTGCTTTTCCCTGACTCCCTTTGCTTGGAGTCCGCGGCACACCAATAACATGGCATGCTGCGATCGGTTTTTGTCCTGAAGGCTTTGCCTCTTTCCTGACAAAGTTTCTGGTATGGTCAAGCTTGTTAATAAATATTTTTACATTTTAATCTTTTCCATTAATTAAGAGGTTGAAAAGAAATGCAGTGTAAGAAAACCCAGCATTTTAATTACTTGCAAATTAAGTTGCCACAGACTGGAGTGTGTAAATGTTGACAAGGAATCGGATCGCAATCATGTAGCAGAAGGGCACCCAGACTGCTGCCCGCTAGAGACAGACGCCCATGTGGAAGATCGTGATTTCCAGCCCAGGAACCAGCATTTGAACCTTGTACAATTACCTTTCCGTTATGATTTCCCTCCACATTCTCTTTGCTCTGTTTGTAGACGGATTTTCTGTTTTATAAATCCTCTGTTAAAGAAGAAGGGTGATTATGAGCAGGTCACAGCAGTCCATTAAAAGGTAGGCCAGGAGGAGGATCCAAGATGGCGGCGTAGGTAAACACCTAAACTGCTGCCTCACACAACAATTTCAAAACTACAACTAAAAGACAAAACGTCTATCACCCAGAACCACGGGAAAGCTGGCTGAGTGGAAGTTCTACAACCAGAAGGAAAGAGCAAACAGCATTGAGGGGTGCACAAGCGCGGAAAAGCTGAGCTTAACCTAGCAAACTTGCAGCCGGGTCAGACAGCTCCAAAACCTCCAAACCCCAAGCAAAGAGGAGAAAACTGCAGTTCTCGCTGTAGCGCCTGCTGGGTGGCCTCAGACAGTAGCTGACCTGCACCCCATTGGAGACCCAGAAGCCAGTGTACCTATTGGTCAGAGTGAGACACCACATTTCAACTCCTCACATCCATAAGTGACACATTCAAGAGGCAGACTCAGTGAGCACCAAAGCCCCACTGAAACAAGTCCTGCACCATAAGCGTGTCTCCAGCGCAACAGTTCTTCCATTATAGACACAGCGGGCCCTCACAGCCAATTGGTCTGGAGGTCAATTCCTCCCAGTGTACCAACAGCAATCAAGGCTTAACTACACCAAGACTTTGCACTCAGCCCACAAAGGGGTGTACCAAAGGCGTCCACCTCAAGTGATTGGGGAGGCTGAGCTACTGGCCCCTATAGGTCACCTACCACACAAAGCCACTCCATCAACACAAGGAAGCAGCAAAATGCGGAGACCAAGAAACATGTCACGAATGAGAGAAATGGAAGAAAGCAAACTACTGGACGACATAGAGTTCAGAACCACATTTATAAGGTTACTCAAGAATCTTCTAAAAACTGCTGAGGATCTTAGTGAGACCTTTAAGGATCTTAATGAGAATACCAAAAAAATGGAAAAGGACCAGTCAGAAATTAAGCATACACTGTCTGAAATAAAGAATATACAGAAACTCAACTGTAGATCAACTTACCCCAAGAATCAAACCAAAGATCTGAAATATGAGGAAACAAAAAACACCCACCAGAAAAACAAAAAGAAAAAATCTAAAAATATGAAATTAGTGTAAGGAGCCTCTGGGACAACTTTTAGCGTACCAACATCCGAATTTTTGGGGTGCCAGAAGAAGAGAGAGAGCAAAATATTGAAAACCTATTAGAAGAAATAATGACAGAAAACTTTCCCTACCTGGTGAAAGAAATAGACTTACAAGTTCAGGAAGCACACAGAACCCCATACAAGAGGAATCCAAAGAGGACCACACCAAGACACATCATAATTAAAATGCCAAGGGCAAAAGACAAAGAGAGAATCTTGAAAGCAGCAAGAGAAAAATGGTTAGTTACCTACAAGGGAGCACCCATACGACTGTCAGCTGATTTCTCAGCAGAAACTATGCAGGCCAGAAGGGAGTGGCAAGAAATATTCAAAGTGATGAACAGCAAGAACCTACAACCAAGATTACTCTACCCAGCAAAGCTATCATTCAGAGTTGAAGGTCAGATAAAGAGCTTCACAGACAAGAAAAAGCTAAAGGAGTTCATCACCACCAAACCAGGATTACATGAAATGCTGAAGGGTGTTCTTTAAGAAGAGGAAGAAGAAGAAAAAGGTAAAGATAAAAATTATGAACAACAAAATGACATCAAATACATACCTACCAACAAGTGAATCTAAAAATCAAGTGAATAAAAAATCTGAAGAGCAGAATGGACTGGTGAATATAATAGAATCAGGGACATAGAAAGGGAGTGGACTGACAATTCTCAGGGGGGAGGGGGTGTGAGGGGTGTGGGAAGAGATTGGACAAAAAGCTTACACCTATGGATGAAGACAGTGGAGGGGGGTAAGGGCATGGGGTGGGGTGGGGAATCAGGTGGAGGGAAGCTATGGGGGGAAAAAAGAGGAACACCTGTAATAATCTGAACAATAAAGATTTATTTAAAAAATAAATAAAAGGTAGGCCAGAAATTTTCTTCTTAAAAAAAATATATTTTATTGATTTTTTTTTTTTTTTACAGAGAGGAAGGGAGAGGAATAGAGAGTTAGAAACATCAATGAGAGAGAAACATCCATCAGCTGCCTCCTGCACACCCCCTATTGGGGATGTGCCCGCAACCAAGGCACATGCCCTTGACTGGAATCGAACCTGGGACCCTTCAGTCCACAGGCCGACGTTCTAGCTACTGAGCCAAACCGGTTAGGGCCAGAAATTTTCATTAAGTCAGTAATTTAAACTCGGGATCTTAAAAAAAAAAAAGGTTAATAATGTGAAGCGAAACCAACTAAAAATGATTCTTGCACATGAACTGTCACGTTTAAGATGTGTTTTTTATCCCTACCCGGTTTGGCTCAGTGGATAGAGCGTCCGCCTGCAGACTGAAGGGTCCCAGTTTCAATTCCGGTCAAGGGCATGTACCTTGATTGCAGGATTGATCCCTAGTAGTGGGTGTGCAAGAGGCAGCTGATTGATGTTTCTAACTCTCTATCCCTCTCCCTTCCTCTGTAAAAATCAATAAAATATGTATTTTTTAAAAATGTGTTTTTTAGCCGAAACCAGTTTGGCTCAGTGGATAGAGCGTCGGCCTGTGGACTCAAGGGTCCCGAGTTCGATTCCGGTCAAGGGCATGTACATTGGTTGCAGGCACATCCCTGGTGGGAGGTGTGCAGGAGGCAGCTGATCGATGTTTCTCTCTCATCGATGTTTCTAGCTCTCTATCCCTCTCCCTTCCTTTCTGTAAAATATCAATAAAATATTTTTTTTTAAAAAAATGTGTTTTTTAGAGAGCCTCAGTCTTGCTGATTTCAAACACTTTTTTCTTCTGTGTGTTGTTTTTAAGAGAGCCATCAGTTAGCTGTCAGACTCTAGGTTGATACATTTTGTACTTAGCTGTACTGTGTGATATTTTTCATTATTTTAGGACACCAACATGAGACCTGTAATAAAATACCTCATGGGGTTGAAAGCTAATAAATCATAACGGATTAACAAGTGCTCCAAAATAACATAACAAACATAACAACATAACATAACGTAACGTAACGTAACGTAACATAACATAAAACATAACATAACATTTCCCTACTGGAGAAACACGGCTATATTTCACTCAGCATCATTCCAAGTGAGTCCAAGACAAATATGCAAACTCTTCAGCTCTCCTGGCCTGAGAGTGCTTGGGACTCCTCTCCTCAAAACAAAACATCATTTTTCAACCAAGGTTCCAATCTCAAGCAGGCTGAAAGTTTGGGCAGGATTTAAATAAGATCTTCCCCTAAATTTCTTTCTACTCATTTCCCCACTTCCCATCATTTGCCTCAGGAATGGAATATTGTTGCTATAAAGCAGAGAGAGATCAAGAATAAACAAACTTAAAGTTATGAACATACAAGTTTTTATTGTTGTAGTAAGAGCCCAAGTTTTTATATTTCAAACTTTAAATTTAAAAGAAATCTGAGTACCTCTGGCTGGTGTTGACTGGTGGTGAGAGTATTGGTCCTCGGACCAAAGGGTTGTAGGTTCAATTCCCAGGCAGGAGGCAACCAGTCTATGTGTCCTCACTGGAAAAATATCCTCAGGAGATGATTAAAAACAAAAACAAAAATCTGAGTATACAATTGGGCTTCAAATGATAGGGAAGAATGGATTATGATCCAGGGTATTTCCACCTGTTGTCCAGATAAAAATTCTCTGGGTCAGAAGAAAGAGAAATACAACAGACATGGTAAAGGGGACAATGGCATCTCATCTCTCTGAGCTGCATTTCAAAGCCCAGTTCAGCAAGGAAGCAAAAGAATGGTCCCCACATGCTTTAGGCAGGGACTGAACAGTGAGGAGAGACCTGAAAGATTTGAATCACTCTTGAGCTCGGAAGGAGAAGAAGACCAAAGTCCAGATGGGTATATTAACATCTCAGTCGATGCCAGAGTGCCTCCCACCAGTCATGTACCATGGTAGTATGTAAGCTTAATAGAAATTAGACAACCTAGGGGATTATGGAGGCAATGAATGGACTTAGCTTAAGTTTCCACCAACTGGTAGAAAGGGTGGCCAAAATAGAAACGCATGCCTAGTTTTAGAAGACAGAACTTCTAACTGCCCAAACACTCCTCTTATTTGCATCTCAGAGCTTGTAAATAGGAGATCAGTACTTCCTGCACACATCCCCACTTCTATCTGATACAGTATAGCACATCCACATCATATTGGCAAGGTCATGCCTTTATACTCTCCCAAGACTTCCTCCAACAAAAGCACCATTAGAAATCACTAGGCTATGAGAAAAGTTCCAAATCAGACTCTCAAACTCAGTCCCTAAATTGTATGTTTATGAAGTTTTTTTTTACTTTGACTCTCATTCGTGGAATAGCATTCCCACTTGTCATGCTCCTATTTGGGCATCTCTGACTGCAGTCTCCAGCTATCTGGTCCCAGATCCGTGCAGGCCCCTGGACTATATTTTGGTATACTGCCCAAACACTCCTCTGGCATTTTGCCAGATTTTGGCCTCTTACATCTGTTTCTCCATGCACAGCTTGAACCAGCCATGCCACTCTGCATAGCTAAGGTAAGCCAAGGACTAGATTTGGACAGTTGTAGGATTTAATCATCAAATGAGCAGAAAGGCCAGAAAATACACAAATTTACAGTTACTTTAGTCTTAAGGATTATCAATCAATCCAGGGGTCCTCAAACTATGGCCCGCAGGCCACATGTGGCCCGCCGAGGACATTTACTGGCCCGCCGGGTGCCACTGCCTGTCCTGCTTAGCAGCCGACTCGTCCCGGGCCCGCAGTCCAGGACCCCTGAATCATTTCTCTCTTCTGTACATGGCGCCCCTTCCTCTCAGGTTTTACAACCTGTCTCCCCACAAGGTTTGTCATACTGTGATCCTAATAGGAAGAAGAATGCATGGGAATGGTGGCTGGGAGTGAAGACAGAGGCTCCCCGTAAAAATGAAAAGCGAGTTCACACTCTTCTGCGATACACTCTTGGGAACCTTATAGATCAGGGGTCCTCAAACTTTTTAAACAGGGGGCCAGTTCACTGTCCCTCAGACTGTTGGAGGGCCGGACTATAATTTAAAAAAAACAACTATGAACAAATTCCTATGCGCACTGCGGGCCCGGGACGAGTCGGCTGCTAAGCAGGACAGGCAGCGGCACCCGGCGGGCCGGATAAATGTCCTCGGCGGGCCGCATGTGGCCCGCGGGACATAGTTTGAGGACTCCTGTTAGATGCTTGGAGTTTTATGTTGATGGTTTTCCTTTAAGCCTCTGGATAATGAAAGATGGATAAGGTGAGATTACCACCTGTGCATGCCTTCTAATTAAGTAACCATGAGTAACTCTGCTTACACCTGAAATGGAAATATGGAATTAGGGAAGGTGGGAAAAACAAACTTGAGGAGCCAGTGCACATTCTTTGATAACCTTGGATTATTTTTTCTAAATTTCCTAATATATGTTACAATTTAGATACACATGTTTAACCCTAAACTGCACTAATGGGTTATCAATTCATAGTCTTTATTCCTTTATTGGATACCTAATCCAAGGAATTGTGTTCTGTTATATAGCTTTAGCATTTGCTATGTACTCTGGAGAGTAGGAGCAGGGAGAATCCAACCAAATATTAAGTGTCTACCATACATAGCTGACCCATGAGCCATATCCTGGGTCAGCTATGTCATGTATAAGGTGTCCCCTATTCCACATGGTGACTCTATAAACCATACATTAAATCCACCATTGTTCATGTGGGAAAACTGAGGGAGAGATGCATGTAGTAGAATCAGGATCCAAGCCCATGATGATCTGATAATATGAATTCCCAGTGTTGTTATTTTCTCTTCTTTTTATTATATACCACACCTAAAAACTTAAACTGACTGCAGAAGCATTTGAGTTGTTCTCTAAATTTTTATTTTAAAAAATGATGAAAAATTCACATTCTGTCTATATGCTGGCAATAAAAAACATTTTTCAGTCTGAGCTGCTCAGCCATCCCAAATAAATTTTGTGGTTTGAGTCTTGGATGCTACAAAAATCAGTAACTTGGGACGATAATACCATGCCTGTTCCAGAATTCTGAGATGAAGAAGGTCCAATAAGCAAAGGTGAATGGATGTTCATTTTCCAGAAAACAAATAATAGTTGTCATTCAAGGATAAAGGAGAAATATTCAAAATCAAGGTCAACTTAAATCTTTTACCCCTAAGTCTCCATTATGCTATCCAAGCACCATGGACCACATCTCTGTCAGGGACAGGGTAGCTGAGCTGTGGGTGGTTTAGATCTACCCAAGGTCAATGAGAGGAAGTGCCAACAACCAGCAAAGCAAACACTTCAGTGCAATCTGTGCCTTTTTCTAAAGCTGGGAGTATTTGTGCAGTCTGCACTCTGTGGCTGGCTGTGTTTCTTCCATGGAACAGCACATTGGAGGGAAAAAACAAACAAACAGGGATGAAAGAGTCCATCCCAGGCATCCAAATGGATGTATTACCATCTCTAAAATTGCACACGGCTCTCAATGGAGTTTGTTTCAAAGTGAGGAAACGCAGAGGTGAGCGCACTAATGAGAAAGATGAAGGCAGAGAGTTGGCTGTGATTGTTGGGAGTCACATGGAAGTTTGCTCTTTGGCCACTTCAAGGACACTTTTCAGGCAGCCAAGGAGGGAGACAGGAATGTTGCCTGAACATTTGATAAAGGTTGCCCTTCACTTCTCCCCAGTATACTCAATTTTAAAGTTACATCCACTCTTCATAGATCCTCTGTCCTAATGCACGCCCCCCCCCCCACTTTTCCCTGTTTCATAGAGGTATAATTGAAAAATTAAAATGTATAACTTTAAGACGTACAATATAATTATCCTATACTAGAGGCCCGGTGCACGAAATTCGTGCATGGGGGAGGGGGGGTGTCCCTCAGCCCAGCCTGCACCCTCTCCAATCTGGGACCCCTCGAGGGATGTCCGACTGCCTGTTTAGGCCCCACCAGGATCGGGCCTAAACGGGCAGTCAGACATCCCTCTCACAATCCAGGACTGCTGGCTCCCAACTGCTCTCCTGCTTGCCTTCCTGATTGCCCCTAACCGCTTCTGCCTGCCAGCCTGATCACGCCCTAACCACTCCCTTGCCAGCCTGATTGATGCCTAACTGCTCCCCTGCCAGCCTGTTTGCCCCTAACTGCCCTCCCCTGCAGGCCTGGTCACCCCTAACTGCCCTCCCCTGCAGGCCTGGTCCCCCCCAACTGCTCTCCCCTGCAGGCCTGGGTCCCTCCCAACTGCCTTTCCCTGCAGGCCTGGTCGCTCCCAACTTCCCTCTTCTGCCAGCTTGGTCACCCCCAACTGCCCTCCTTTGCAGGCCTGGTTGCCCCCAACTTCCTTCTTCTGCCAGCTTGGTCACCCCTAACTGCCCTCCCCTGCAGGCTTGATCACCTCCAACTGCCCTCCCTTGCAAGCCTGGTCCCTCCCAACTGCCCTCCCTGCTGGCCTGGTCGCCCACAACTGCCCTCCCTTGCAGGCCTGGTCCCTCCCAACTGCCCTCCCCTGCTGGCCATCTTGTGGTGGCCATCTTGTGTCCACATGGGGGCAGGATCTTTGACCACATGGGGGCAGCCATCTTGTGTGTTGGAGTGATGGTCAATCTGCATATTACTCTTTTATTAGATAGGATAGAGGCCTGGTGCACGGGTGGGGGCCAGCTGGTTTGCCCTGAAGGGAGTCCCGGATCAGGGTGGGGATTCCCTTGGGGTGTGGGATGGCTTGGGCGAGGGGCCTGTGGTGGTTTGCAGGCCAGCCACGCCCCCTGGTGATCCAAGCGGAGGCCCTGGTATCTGGGGTTTATTTATCTTCTACAATTGAAACTTTGTAGCCTGGAGCGGAGCCAAGCCTTCTGCTTGCTCTGTGGTGGCAGCCATTTCTATTGGGATTTATGTATCTTCTATAATTGAAACTTTGTAGCATTGAGTGGAGGCCTAGGCCGGCAAGGGCAGGCGGAAAGCTTGGCTGCCTCCTTGCCTGGGAAACCCAAGCCTCCCTCCTGCTCTCTGTGGCCGTAACCATCTTGGTTGGGTTTATTTGCATATTCGCTCCTGATTGGCTGGTGGGCATGGCTGGTGGGTGTGGCTGGTGGGTGTAGCGGAGTGATGGTTAATTTGCATATTACTCTTTTATTAGATAGGATAAGAAAGAGGTAATATGCAAATTACCCTCACACAAGATGGCCACCCCCATGTGGTCAAATATGGCCACCACAAGATGGCCAGCAGGGGAGGGTAGTTGTGGGGAATAAGGCCGGCAGGGGAGGGCAGTTGGGGGCCACCAGGCCAGCAGGGAAGGGCAGTTGGGGGTTACTGGGCAAGCAGGGGAGAGCAGTTGGGGGCAATCGGGCTGGCAGGGGAGCAGTTAGGCATCAATCAGTCTGGCAGGGGAGTGGTTAGGGATGATCAGGCTGGCAGGCAGGCGAGCGGTTGGGAGCCAGCAGTCCCGGATTGTGAGAGGGATGTCCGACTCTTGTGGGATCGGGCCTAAACTGGCAGTCGGACATCCCCAAGGGGTCCCAAATTGGAGAGGGTGCAAGCTGGGCTGAGGGACAACACCCCCAGTGCACAAATTTCATGCACTGAGCCTCTAGTCATATATAATAAAAGGCTAATGTGCAAATAGACCAAACGGTGGAACAACCAAACAACCGAACAACCAATCGCTATGATGTGCGCTGACCACCAGGAGGTGTGCATGGAACATGGCGGGCATTGGCAGCAGGCAGCAAAGTGCAGAACATGGTGGGCATTAGCTGTGGTGGAATGGTGGAGCAGGTGAGCAAGGGTGCCAGACCAAGGTGGGATGCCAGTTGCTGTCATTGGGGTGAGCTTCTGGTGGTTACTGAAAATTCTTTGCTCCCAAATACTGTGGTCCCACCCCGCACTCACACCTGCTGCCAGTGCTGGCCCCACTCACACCTGCAGTAGGCGCCAGAGCCAGCACTCACACCCACTGCTGGCGCCAGAGCCGCCATTTGCACCTGCTGCCAGCACCTGGCTCCAGTCCCGATTGCTCGGTGCCAGTCCTGATCGCTCAGCACTGTCAGCAGGTGTAAGTGGCAGCTGCCAGCCCCAATCACCCCTGAGGGCTTCTCCACTTCCCCCTGCTTCTGAGGGCCAATCGGGGCAGCAGCTGCCACTCGCACCCACTGACGGTGCCGGCCCTGCTCACATCCACTGCTGGCGCCAGACCCTACCGCTCCGTGCTATCAGTGGTTGTGAGTGGTAGCAGTGGGAGCAGGGCTGCTGGCAGACAGGGGACCAGGGGGGCCATGGCAGGAGGGGCTGGGCGGGGGCACAGAGGATGGGCCAAGACCCGCCCCTGTGCCCCCTGCAGCCTCGTGACCCACAGTTCCTTTCAAGGTGCATGAATTCATGCACTGAGCCCCCAGTCCTATCTAATAAAAGAGTAATATGCAAATTGACCATCACTGCAACACACAAGATGGCTGCCCCAATGTGGTCAAAGATGGCTGCCCCCATGTGGACACAAGATGGCCACCACAAGATGGCCAGCAGGGGAGGGCAGTTGGGAGGGACCAGGTCTGTAAGGGAGGGCAGTCGTGGGCGATCAGGCCAGCAGGGGAGGGCAGTTGGGAGGGACCAGGACTGCAAGGGAGAGCAGTTGGGGGCGATCAAGTCTGCAGGGAAGGGCAGTTAGGGGTGACCAAGCCGGCAGAGGAGGGAAGTTGGGAGCGACTGGGCCTGCAGGGAAGGGCAGTTGGGGGGGACCCAGGCCTGCAGGGGAGGGCAGTTAGGGGTGAACAGGCTGGCAGGGGAGCAGTTAGGCATCAATCAGGCTGGCAGGGGAGTGGTTAGGGGGTGATCAGGCTGGCAGGCAGAAGCAGTTAGGGGCAATCAGGAAGGCAGGCAGGCAAGCAGTTGGGAGCCAGCAGTCCTGGATTGTGAGAGGGATGTCTGACTGCCTGTTTAGGCCCAATCCTACTGGGATTGGGCCTAAACAGACAGACATCCCTCAAGGGGTCCCAGAATGGAGAGGGTGCAGGCTGGGCTGAGGGACACCCCCCCACCCGCACGAATTTCATGCACTGGGCCTCTAGGTTAATATAATTGTGAAATGATTACCAAAGTCAGGTTAATTACTACATCTAGGACCTCACATAGTTACCTTTTTATGTGTGGTGAGAACACTTAGAATCTACACTCTGAGCAACCTTCAAGTGTCTTTATAGTATTTGTTAACTATAGTCATCGTGCTGCACAAGAGATGCCCAGTCTTGTTCATCTTAGAATAAAAGTTTGTACCTTTGATCAATATCTCCCCATTTCCCCAACTACTAACCACCCTTCTATTTTGTTTCTATGAGTATCTGCTTTGGGGAACAGAGCCTAAGATACTGAGGGTTGGCATGAATGTGGATGACAAACTTTTAGAACTGCTCCCTCCCCCATCCCAATCTATACCTCTATAGGGTCAACAGTTCAAGAACTATTAAAATATTGGGGGTAAAAAAAAAATACTTAGAATCATTTTATATGCTGTGTATGGGTTAGTTGAAGAGATTAAACTGGCATTTTCAAGTTCTTATTCCATTTCTTCCAGTTAATTTTTGCACTGCCCTTGATTACTGACCTCAGAATGTTATGATAGCTCCTCATGTTGCCTTGAGTCAACACCCTTGACTAAACAGTCAAGTATTGTTGATTCAATAATCAATAGTAGTAACCCTACTGTTCTCAGCCTTGGCTGCCCATCGGGACTTCACATCTGTGATCAAGGGCTGATTCTAGTAGTTGCTGACTTGATAGAAATTCAGGGGGCAGAGAGGTTCCTGAGATATTGCACCAAGCTAGAAGGTCCTGGAGATAGAGTGGATTGGTCAGGGTTTTTCCCCAAAGCATTTGAATCTATAGAAGCAAGAGGTCTCTTGAGGAGCATCAAGCCAGGTTAGATGGACCCACAAAGGGGACAACCATTCATAATTCAGCAGCCAGGTTAATTGGGAGCAGGCCAGAAGTACTTTGTGAGATGGGTTGCCACAATACTCAGGAATAAACCTGTGTATAACTCTTGGATGTTGGTGGCCATCTTTTTAAGTCTCTGTAGGGTGGAGGGTGAGTCTGAGAGCCTCTGAAGTCTAGCGTGATTGGATACTTGCTGTTTCTTACAAAAGGACACCAAATAACCTAGTTTTTGAACATCAAGAACTCCTGAGACATAAAAAATTTAAACACTGATCTTAACCTTTGCTCAATAAGCATCACAAACATGTGACCTTATGCTGCTTTTGAGTCACAGGACCTCCTATTCCATTTTCCCCCTTTTTTAGTGGTAGAAAATGTACCAAATGAAGTCAAAAGAAGGAAAAAGACAATAAGATACCTGAAAATCCACATGTTCAATTTAAGTAATTGAATACTGGCTGCAAATGAGGAAAATAACCAAACTTACTAGTAACATGACTTGGGTTTCTCATGTGAGACTCCCAATTCCCAGAATAAACATTAATCAGCACAGGATCCATTTTCCTTTGGGCTTTAAATAAATCCTATTCATTTTCTTTTATATCATGAGGTGTGCAGTAGTTGAATGATATGACAAGGTAAGCTAATATGTGGTAAATAGGCCCCAAATCATGTATCACAGCCAGATCCCATTATTTAGAAGAATTAACTAAGATCATTGGTTCTTAACCTTTCTAGGTCATAAGCCCTTTTGTTAAAGTGATGATATTTGTGAAAAATGTCCACACATACATCATTTTACATACATTTGAAGGTTGATGGGCCTCAAGTCCATCCCTTGGTCTCTGTTCCATGGGTCTCAAGTTAAGAACTCTGATTTATGTTTGGGGGATCACCTAGGGATCTCTTCACTACAAGGAAGGCCTCTTAGGAGTGAACTGCCACCATTTTGTCTCAAGTTCACTGAGAAATCCACTGAACTATGTATGTATTGACATAATAGAATCATAGAGTTTTAAAAGAGACCTAGCCCAACTGAAATGGAAAGCAAGATTTGGACAAGCCAACTTTATCTTACTACAAGATAAATAGATGAATGTGCAATAGTTAATAGTCAACCAAAGAATCATGTATCTTTTCATTACAATGGTACCAACCATATCCACTAAAAAAAAAAAAAGTGCAAATTCATTTGTGTGAAGCGGGCAGATCCTCAGAAAATATCTGCTTAGGAAATAGATGCTCTTTGCTTGTAACAGCATGTCATTATAACGCAGCAATTTCACCATTCCTATTTAGGAGCCAATAAATTATCCAATTGGATAGCTAGAAATCTGTTAATGGGCTACCATAAAGCCAAAATCCTAGTAACAGGAGATAGACAGAGATACATGTTGGAAATGAAAAATCTACACTCTGTTAGAAAGTCATATTCAGTAGACACCATGTTTTTTTTTATTTTTTTCCAAAAAGTACAAAACAATTTTTTTCTATTTGAAAAATGTTAATTGTGGAGACAAACAATCCCACACTATATCAGAGACTAAACGTGAAAAAATGAACAGAACCAACTTTCTCTGAGAAGTCACTGATGAAAAGAAATGAGTATAAATGAATTAATACTAAACAAGAGTTTTCCATGTATTTTCCCTTTATTGCAAGTGGAATTAATAATGTTGAGGGGAGAGAAACCAAGATGGCGGCATAGGTAAACACCTGAACTTGCTGTCTGGCACAACCACTTCAAAACTACAAATAAAAGACAAAACGGACATCATCCAGAACCACAGGAAGGCTGGCTAAGTGGAAATTTTACAACTAGAAGGGAAGAGAAAAGCACACTGAGACTCAGAGGAGCTGCGGAAGTAAAGTCCAGAGGTATGGAGGTGTGCGTGTATGCACACGCGCAGAAAGAGCTGGCAACTGACTACGTGGCTGGCTTTTTCAATCCGCAGGGAGACACAAGCTCCTGACTGCTCTGAATTCCAGTTCTGGGCAAGACTCTGGGGACCCAACTCATACAAGGAGAAACTGGACTGTCTGGCAGCAGGTGAAACTCAAGGGCGGCTTTCTCTCACAGGTACTTGCAGCGACTACCAAGGGACACTGAGACCCGGGGGCCTCTTAGGTCAGGGCTGATGGGAAGCCATTGCTGTTTGCTCTGCCCTGAGACTCTGCCCCATCCAAGCCTTGTGCAGAGGCTTTTGCATATGAATGGCCTGGTCTTTTAAAATCTAAACTTACCTAACAAACTGCAGCTGAGTCAGTGAGACCCAGAACATCCAATAGAAGGCTCAAGACCCTGCAGCAGCTTGCATTGCTTCATAGCTGGGCCTCATCTGGGCACCTCCAAAACCCAAAAAAAGAAGAGGAATCTGAAGATCTCTCTGTAGCTCCTGCTGGGTGGCCTCAGGCAGAGGCTAAATTAGCACCTCCTTGGAGATCCAAGAGCCAGTGTACCCAGGGGTCAGAGTAGGACCATCCAGATTACAACTCCTCAGATCCATAAGGGACACACTCAGGAGGCAGACTCAGTGAGCACCAAAGCCCCACTGAAGCAAGTCTTGCCCCATAAGGGTGTCTCTAACA
Source organism: Plecotus auritus (assembly GCF_963455305.1). NCBI lineage: Eukaryota > Metazoa > Chordata > Mammalia > Chiroptera > Vespertilionidae > Plecotus > Plecotus auritus. Next base: position 30,077,900 of record NC_137785.1, on the reverse strand, counting down.
CAGAAGTTCTCCCATCGCAGACACAGCTGATCCTCACAGGCAGTTGGCCTGGAGGTCAATTCCTCCCAGTGATACCAACAACAATCAAGGCTTAACTACAACAAGACTGTGCACACAGCCCACAAAGGGGTACACCAAGAGTGTCCACCTCAGGTAACTGGGGAGGCTGAGCCACTGGGCCCTATAGGACACCTAGCACACAAAGCCACTCTGTCAACTCAGGGAAGCAGCCAAAATGTGTAGACAAAGAAACAGATCACAAATGAAAGAAATGGAGGAAAGCAAACACTGGATATAGAGTTCAAAACCACGGTCATAAGGTTTTTCAAGAATTTTCTAGAAAAGGCCGATAAATTTAGCAAGACCCTCGAGGATATGAAAAAGGACCAACTAGAAATTAAGCATACACTGACTGAAATAAAGAATAATATACAGAGATCCAACAGCAGACTAGAGGATCGCAAGAATCAAGTCAAAGATTTGAAATACAAAGAAGCAAAATAGACCCAACCAGAAAAGCAAAAAGAAAAAAGAATCCAAAAATATGAAGATAGTGTAAGGAGCCTCTGGGACAACTTCAAGCGTACCAACATCCAAATAATGGGGGTGCCAGAAGAAGAGAGAGAGCAAGATACTGAAAACCTATTTGAAAAAATAATGACAGAAAACTTCCCCCACCTGGTGAAAGAAATAGACTTACAAGTCCAGGAAGCGCACAGAACCCCAAACAAAAGGAATCCAAAGAGGACCACACCAAGATACACCATAATTAAAATGCCAAAGAGCAAAAGACAAAGAGAGAATCTTAAAAGTAGCAAGAGAAAAACAGTTAGTTACCTACAAGGGAGCACCCATACGACTGTCAGCTGATTTCTCAACAGAAACTAAGCAGGCCAGACGAGAGTGGCAAGAAATATTCAAAGTGATGAATAGCAAGAACCCACAACCAAGATTTCTCTATCCAGCAAAGCTATCATTCAGAATTAAAGGGCAGATAAAGAGCTTCACAGATAAGAAAAAGCTAAAGGAGTTCATCACCGCCAAACCAGTATTATATGAAATGCTGAAAGGTATTCTTTAAAAAGAGGAAGAAGAAGAAAAAGGTAAAGATAAAAATTATGAACAACAAATACATATCTATCAACAAGTGAATCTAAAAATCAAGTGAATAAAAAATCTGATGAACAGAATAATCTGGTGAATATAATAGAATCAGGGGTATAGAAAGGGAGTGGACTGACAATCCTCGAGGAGAAAGGGGTATGGGGGTGCGGGAAGAGACTGGACAAAATCATACACCTATGGATGAGGACAGTGGGGAGGGGGGGTAAGGGCAGAGGTTGGGGTGGGAACCTGGTGGAGGGGAGCTATGGGGGGAAAAAAGCGGAACAACTGTAATAATCTGACCAATAAAGATTTTAAATAATAATAATAATGTTGAGGTGAAATTAAATTCATACATTTGCCCCAATAGCATAAATTAACAAGAGCTGCTTCTGAACTTTCATAGCAAACTGCTGAGTACATCTAGATAGTAGGGTTGAAGCCCACCTTATTATAAATTACTCTACACTCTGATTTGGCTAAATGATTTGTGGTCCAAAAAGTTTAGTGCCAAAATCCTCATTTGAGCTACATATAATATTTCCTTTTTTAAAATAATCCTCACCTGAGACCATGTTTTGTTGATTTTTTAGAGTGAGAAGAAGGGGAAGAGAGAGGAACTTCAATGAGAAAAACATTGATCGGTTGCTTCCTGTAACTCACAACCTAGGCATTTGCCCTAATAGGGAATTGAACCCACAACCTTTTGATGTATAGGACAACACTCCAACCAAGCCAACCACCCAGGGCACATACAATATTTCAAGACCAACTTTCATTACTATCAGTTTACCAATGAATTATGTGTAAGCAACTGAATCGTATAACAACAAAAAAATGTATCAGACTTTTTCTTTCATCACACTCTAGTTTTATTAACGCAGTGTTTTTTAAGATGCTGAAAGAAATTGGAAAGAGAAGAGATTACTAACTAGTCTTTTATCTCCAAGTTTGCCTATTGTTCTCTGAGTGGAACTGCTATGTTTGAACAGTCATAAAAGGTGTGAAATTTAGTGGTTCAGTGAGAACTCTAGTGGCAGACTTCCTGGGCTAGAACCCCACCTCTGCCAAGTTCTAAAGAGCTTCTTGGGTAAATTACTTAATCCCCCCAAGCCTCAATGTCTTCATCTGAAAAAAGTGAGACCCCTAGCCGTTTTGGCTCAGTGGATAGAGCGTAGGCCTGTGGACTGAAGGATCCCAGGTTTGGTTCCAGTCAAGGGCACATGCCCAGGTTGCGGGCTCAATCCCCAGTAGGAGCGTGCAGGGGGCAGCCAATCAATGATTCTCTCAGCACTGATGTTTCTATCTCTCCTCCCTTCCTCTCTGAAATAAATAAAAATATATTTTATTTTTAAAAAATCCTTACTTTGAAAAAAAAAAGTGAGAATCACAACTGTGCTCACCTCCTAGGGTTATTGTCAGTATTAAGTAGGATGATCCATTATGAAATAGGTCAGTGCCTGGGACATGGCAAATGTTCAATAAGTGTTAGCTATGATGCTGATGCTGCTTCTAAATATGAAGACAGAGAGAAGTATAGAGGAAGAAAAAAATAAAAACAGAAAATATAATAATATTCTCTGAGCATGTCTCTCTTGAAAACTATACTTGGGGCTTTCAAATACATAGATTTGAAAAATGCTACAAAAACCACTGAGTGATATGCACAACCTTCTAATATGTGCTCGATGATGCTTAATTTAACCTTAATATAGTTAAAATGGTAAATTTGATATTATTTTAACACAATAAAAAGGGAAGGAAGAGAGGGAGGAAGGGAGGGAGGGAGGGACCCAGTGCCCAGGTGAAGAGCAGACACATGAGGTAGGCAGGCGCTTCAGAGGAATCGTCCCTGATCCTGCAGGACACCAAGTGGTTAGTCTCTTCTCTGCACCTGTACTCCCCACCTGCACAGAGAACCTCATGTTCTGTCATGAATTGGAGATCTTTCCACGTAGTCTTTCTGTGTATGGAACATTTATTCATAGTATACATGAGTGGTAGTGAAATTTCTGGGTCAAGAGTGAAAATTTTGATGTGTAGATAGAGTTTAATTGGAATTGAGGGGCAATCTTTAGGTGATTCATGGACTCCCTGAAATTGTAGACACTATCTGAATGTGTGAGCACATATACAGTTTCCTAGGATTTTAGGTTCTCACAGAGTCTCTTAGACTAAAACATGCCTGAGGCTATATGTGACCCCTGAACAGAATCCTGAACATTGTGTCTATAATCATCCAGCTTTGGCAAATGGAGTGTTTTAAAGAAACTTTATCATTTGACAATTCATTGTACATGGGATCTTTTTTACACACCTATCTCATTCTTGTAAGCCCTGAGCATTTCTGTTTCCCCTAAATGTCCTTGTGACCTCCCTCTCCCACCAGACTAAGCTCTGAAATAGGAATGGGAAAGGAGAGGGTGCGGCCTATTTCAAGTTCAGAATGGAGAGGACACAGCATCTCCTAGGGAGGGGTAAAGAGTGACGCTGCCATAGAGGATGGTGTTGGAGGCTGGACAGAGGCTGCTGGGTCAGTGGCAGGAGGTATAGTTGGCCCTGATTTCCAGGAGCAGTGCACACATGGCAGTTACATGGGTTTGGATCCTTCCAGCTGTTGGAATGACGGATGACATCAGAGGCTTCCGACCTTCCTGATTGGAAGGACCAGATTCCGTGGTGCTTGGCAACGGAGGTGGGCAACAGCATCTTCTTTAAGAATTTGAACAGATCAGCGTCTAGGTGTCCTGAAAGGGAAGATTTGGGAGAAATTATGGCCAATTGTGGCCCAAGTTTCCAGTGTGAGAACCAGCGACCACAGCCTAGCTGTTCAGGGTGCCCCCTGGAGGTGAGAGTGGTTGACGTCGTCCCAGGACCATCAGGTGAGGAGACAGGGGGCAGAAGGGATTTGAGAGGGCTGACCATTAAGGAAGGGGGACCTGAGTAGGGTGTGTGTGAAAGAGAGACTCAGAAAGCCAGGGATTGGAGGAGAGCACAGGATCTGGGGACAAGGAAATCCCCACGAAAGGACAGCCTAGGAAGCTAGGAAGGAGGCGAGGAGATGAGATCCAAGGGTGAGACAAGGGAAGGGAGGAAACAGTGGAGGGTTCCTCTCTTTCCCCTCCAGTGGGAGAAATTATCACCAACAAGGAAGGGTTTTGAGGACAGAGATATAGAACAATGGCAAGATGACTGGGGGACAGGTGGGTATCACCAAAGGAGTAAGATGGAAAGATGGCTGGGGGGAAGGCCAGTAGTCTATGAGACTGGAGACAATGGAGGGAAACAAGTGGGGGGAGGGGTTTATGTGACCAGTAGCTGAATTCCAGAGGCAAATGCTGTGTATTGTAGCCTGGTTCCTTTACGCAGGCCCCTGTGCAGAGGGCAGCGCCCTGCCTCAATCTGCTGGCCGGAAGAGGAAAAGGGAGTGGCCCACAGAGGAGGGGACAGAGGAGGAGCCTGCCCCTGGGGCTCAGGACCTCTGGGTCGTGGAGACACTGTGCGGGCTCAAGATGAAGTTGAAGAGGCAGCGGGTGTCTTCAGTGCGACCTGAGCACCATCAGGCCTTCACCAGGCTGCTGGGTAGGCAGGGACCCTGGAGAGCACCCTCCAATCCTACTCTTTAAAAAGGACCTCCCAATAACTACTCTTTCCCAATAGAAAAGAATTCCCTGCCAGGTGAGCTCCCTCTCCTAGGAGGGCTCCGTATCAGTCACTCATCGGGGCACTTAGAGATAATGCAGGACTAGGCTACACCTGAAAGGGGTCTGCACTTGGGATCAGGCAGCTCCGTTTCAACTGCACCCTCTGCGACTTCTCAGCTCTGACTGGCCTTCTGAGTCTAAACACCTTCATCTGTGTAAGAGGGCACAGTAAGGCCACCTTCCGACCCTGATGGACTGACTGTCCATTGACGATGGCCATGGCATCGGCAGGGGTACATTCATGCATGTTGATGGATTATTTAAGCTCTGAATCTTGCAGATATGTGACTGACACCCTACCTGTCACTCAGTCACCCCAGACTGGGTGGGTAAGGTTCAGGGGTCACCACTGCTTCCTTGCCCCCGGAACAATCTCCTCTATCCCTCTTCCTACTGGCCTCAGCCTTGGCCACTATCCTGAAACTTCCCCAGGAGGGCCATGGTTCTGCTCTTGGCCCTGGAACGCTCCCATGGCAACCCTGTTGCTGTCCTCAAGCTAACATACACCCTCTTTCACAGAGGATCCTGTCATTAAAAGATTCCTGGCCTGGGACACAAATCTGAGGCTCTCTGACAAGGTAAGAAGCATTCCTGCTCTGCCGTCTACCCTGGGGCAGGGGAGAGCCTTCTGAGCCCACAGTTGTCTCTCCAACCTGATGCCTTGCCACCCCTTCCCTTCGGGGACCGAGGGGTTTCCTGCAGAGTGGACGGGCAGCCCTGCCTCAGCCCTAGCTCCTCCAGGATCTTTTATGTTTGTTCTCTTTCCATCAGTATCTCCTGTCCATGGTGATAGCTTATTTCAGCCGCGTGGGCCTCTTCTCCTGGCAGTACCAGCGAATGCATTTCTTCCTGGCCCTGTGAGTATCTTGCTTATTCCCATCAGTCAGTATTCATACCCTGGGGAGATGGAGGGAGAGGAGTTGCATCTCTGACTTTTCGTCTATTTTTTTTTTTTAATTTTTGTTAATTATCACCCAGGTATATTTTTCCCACTGATTTTTTAGAGAGAATGGAAGGGAGGGGGAGAAATAGAGAGAGAGAAAAACATCAATGTGAGAGAGACACACCCATTGGTTGCCTCTCACAGGAGCCTCAACCAGGGCAGGGAAATGAGCCTGCAACCGAGGTAGGTGCCCTTGACCGGAATGGACCTCAAGACTCTTTAGCTGAGGCTCTAATCACAGAGCTAAGCCCTTTCATCTATTTTTATAACCTATTTGTACTGTTTTATATAGGTATAAAAATGATAGAGTTGTATTATAGGGTTTTTTATACTGTTCTTTGTAAAAGCCAACAACCCTAATGTCAGTTAAAAGATTGAACAAAATAAAAGAAAACACAAAAACTTCATAAAGAATTGATACCATTTCACTTTGCCCCCAAACAGGCATGGGACTAGCCATTTCTAACTCTCTCTCTCTCTCTCTTTCTCTCTCTCTCTCTCTCTCTCTCTCTCTCTCTCTCTCTCTCTCTCTCTCCCTCTCTCCCTCCCTCTCTCCCCCCCTCCCCCACCCATAACCATGCCAAATGTAATGGTCTTAGTCCTCAATACAGGCCCTCACTAAACAACACAGATCTAGCCCTGGGTGATGTGCGACTGAGTTGTTGGTAGGAGTGTTGTCCCCTAAACCAAAAAGTCGAGGGTTCGATTTCCAGTCAGGGCACATATGCAGGTTTCAGGTTCAATTCCCAGCCCCAGCTGGGGCGCATGCAGGAGGCAGTGGATCAGAGTTTCTCTCTCTCTCTCTCTCTTTCTCTCTCTCTGTGTCCCTCCCTCTTTTCTCCTCTCTCTAAAAATCAATGAAAATATTCTCAGATGAGGATTAAGGAAAAAAAGTACTAAACAACAAGATCTATTGTAAAATGCTACCCAGGGGTGTTTCTTACAAATCTCCCTGAATCTCCTTCAAAAACACAGGTTTAATCACGTCACCAACCACCCCAAGAATTTTGTTTGCTAATTTCCTTCTAAATCAAGGCCAAGGTGTTAAGCTTGAATTCAGCTGTCTCTAGGGTCTCCATCAATACCACCCTGATATCCCATTCTTTGTTTCACTGCTCTTCTAAGCACCTTTTCTTCTTTTCTTAATATTGCTTTCTGTCTAGGTATTATTTGCACGTATGTATCTGAAAAAAAGATGTATTCTTATACTGATTCAAACAAAATATATTCAGATAACTTCTCTGACCCCCTAATTTCTACATCCCAGTAGTTTGTTATTCAAACTGTATTACAATGTGATATCTTGGATTACAATGACTTCTGTTCTCTCCCTTTCTCCTTCCCCAATCCCATTAAACTAGACACCGCTGTTGAGGACGGCTCTTGTCAAAATATCAATGGCTTCTTAAAACACTCCACACAGGGTTATTTTTAATTTGCAAATGTTCAAGTTACATTGAGTCTGTAAGGTAATCAGTTTTCCACTTGACTGTGAGAAAAAGCGTTCATTCATTCATTCATTCTGTGCAATCTTATACAGTCCATCTCATGGACAGGGAATGTGAGGATGGGAAGGGAATTTAAAAGTGCTGTTGAGTTAATGGGCCTGTTAGTCATTTGGTAGGAAAGTGATGAAGATGGAAATGGACGGGTCGGCCCCTGCCCTCAGGAGCTGTGTGGGCACTGACACTATGGGAGGCAGGTGTGTGCACACCCTACGGGTGAAGGGAAGGGGCGGGCTTCCCCGTTGAATTTTATCTTCATCGTCAAGGTCTGAGAGGTGCCCTCAGGTCCCGCTCAGCTTCCTGGTGCCTGGGTGGCACTCAGAGACACGGATAGGGCCCCTAGGGCCTGTGTGAGGAGGACCCAGCCTGTATGCTTTCCGGGAAGCTGACCACAGGCAGGGTCCTTCCTGCCCTGCTCCTGACGGGCAACCTGATGTCCTTCCTCAGCTACCTGGCCCTGGACATGGAAGAGAATTACCACGCCCCTAAAGAGGCCATCTTGTCCTTCCTCTACGGGGAGAACAACTGCCCCCAGCGCCCCTTGTTCCACAAACTGCGATTCCAGTTCTTCTGTTCCATGGGCTGGAGGGCGAGGGTCACGCGAGAAGAGTGCGAAGAGGTAGGTGGGCTGTGGGATTAGGGAGAGGGGGCCAGATTGGAGAGACAGGGGACTGTGGGGGATCGGTTTGGGGATCTGGGGATGACAAAGAATTGGAGGCTGGACCAGGGACGGGATGGGGTCCACCTGGAGAGTCATCATCTTCTTGGGGGGCTGTTTGTCCTTCCAGATCCAGGCTTTTGATCCAGAGCTCTGGGTGTGGGGGCGAGATCGCGCCCTCCTTTCCCAGGCCACTGAGCCTAAGGTAGGTCTGAAGGAAGGCGGGTCTGTGTCCTCACAGGTACAGAGGGAAGGGTTTGTTGTCTCTTTAAGAAATCCCAGGAATCCAATGGCTGGACCCACGCTCATCGTCCCCCTCCCCATCACCCCTCCACACACTGAAGTGGACCCGCCAGGCACACAGCCAGGCACTGACTCAGCTCCCAGCCAGAGCTGACACACAGGCACCTCAGTGGGATGTGTGGGGGCCAGACCTCAAGATTTGGTGGAATCATTTTAAACAGAGCAACTAGGTCCAAGTAATCAATTTGTTGAAATGTTGAGTTTCTTGAAAACTGAAGAAGTTTCCAATTTTTTCCATATATTGTGCCTTTCTGTTGTTCACTCACTTGGGCCTTTCATCCCTCAGGAACGCCAACTATAGGGACTTTCTGCAATGAAGTCAATGTCTAACAATAGGATATCAGATGGAACAGTCTCTATATCCAAAGATCAATAGGTAAATCCTGACTAGCTATGTTTTCATCCAAGTTTACATGCAAACAAATCACCTATGGCCAGATCACCGGTATGTTCTTCATTTCCCCTGGCTCACCAATCTCTCCCCTTGCACCATTATACGTCTCCCCTTAAGTTTATGGTCAAGGAAGTTTGTCAGAATGAACTAAGGTTGAGAAATACTGGCTCCAGCATGGCTTACTCTGATCAACACATGGGAGTTACAGATTTGGGCAGAGGATTAAGTTTTGATTAAAATCTTGTGACCTAGCTTAGTCCATTTTGGCCGCTATAGCAAAATACCACAGATGGGGTGGCTGATCAACAACAGACATTTAGACATTTATTTCTCACAGCTCTGGAGGCTGGAAGGCTGAGGTCAGGTGCTGGCACAGTGGGGTTCTGGTGAGGACCGTCTTCTGTGCTGCGGACGCCAACGTGTTGCCATGTCCTAACACAGGGGAAGGGGCGAGGCATCTCTCTGGGGTCTCTTCTAAGGGCAGACAATAAGCTCATTCTTAGGGGCCCCACCCAATGACCTAACCATTTCCCAAAGGCCCTCACCTCAGGGGTTATGAATTTGGGGGACACAAACACTCACACCATAGCACTAGCCTCGTTCAGACTCGGTGTGATGGTTAAACATCAGGATCCAGGGTTAGGAGCAGGGATGGGGCACCTGGGCTCATGGTCTGTGGTGCTGACATGTCAGTGATGTTTGCCGTGTGGCTGGGAGTTCAGATGTGAAGGAGCACAAAAGGACCAAGGTGTGAGTGAGCTAGCGCAGCTCTCTCCCTAAGTGTGCTGCCCCCGAACAGAGTCACCTAGAGTCCTGGCTAGAAAGCAGGTCGCTGGGTATATTAAGGAATGTTTGGACTCAGGGTCTTCAAAGTCCAAGCATCACACTTGGAAACAGTGGTTCTGGAGTGGGGTTGAGAAGGGGGGACTGGAGATAAAATGGGGCCTATAGGTCAGTCTAAGCTCCGTTAGAATTGCCTGGGGATTTAATCATCTTTACATGTGGAGAGCTGCCTGTTTGGAATGTGACATCCTGTCTCTTCCTCTCACCTCCAGATCGCTGAGCCCAGGGCAGACTCCACTTTTCAGCAGGAAGTCAATCCAGATGCTCAGGACAGACAGGAGGAAGGGAAACATCATCCAGAAGAGCCCAGAACGATCTCCAGCAAGCTCAATAGCTATGTCTGTCTGTCCCTAGGAGCACTTCTAGGAGTCTGTAGGAGGGCAATAAGGAACTAGGGTTTTTTCAGATTCCATCCCTTCCTGAGGCTCCATCCCAAATTTCACATTGCTTAACTCAAATCCCCCCTGAGGCAGAAGCTGGAGGTCCTGTTTTTTCTACACCTGGTTGCAATGGTCCAGAGCCATCTGATCTGAAGGTGGCGTTTGGAGTCTCAGACCAGGAGGGAAATACTTTCAAGTATAAAATTAGAGCCCTAGGTTTGTGATAGCTGAATGTATGCCATACATTTTATCAGTTTGTTTAGAAAATGTTGCCCATAGGGTTGTTATATTTATTCTCATATTTAATATTTATATATTTATGTTAGGTACCTTTGCAATAGTCACAGTTTTGAAGACACACTGTTCCTACAACGTTTTTAATGAGTATTATAGCTGGTATACATATGTCAATATAATTTTGTCTACATTTTCAAGCGAGGTTTTTGTTGTTTAATCTATTATATTTATATAATATCAGTTATCTTATAGCTAGGTGGGTAGTTCTCCCATATTCTTGTAAATATAAATTTTTAATTTTTGGTCTTTATTAGTGAATTGTGAGAATTCAGGTGTAATTTTTTACCTTGCCTGGGTGACATGTGTGTATGTTAATTTAGATCATTAAAGAGCACAGGGCAATGCATCTCTTGAGGAAATACAATAAAGATGAATTCTCACCTTCAGGATGTGTGGTCCTGTCAGTTTGACTAGCTTGCTGACAGTCAAGTGATAATGTCGCTTTATGGCTTTGTGATTATTCAACCAAATTTCTTAACTCTGAGAAATAATCCTGAATTGTTTCCACATATTAGAAAAAAAACATACAAGTTGAGACGGATCCTATGCTAGAGTCTGAGAGTGGGAAAGAGGGGGACAATAAAGAGGTAGAAGAATCGGAAGAGCAGAGAGAAGGAAGAAAGCACCACAGGTACCCAGACAATAACCTGAAATTCACAGTCAAGGACACGTATTCCCAGGGCACAAGAGAACACACACAGTAGTCACTACTTTACCCTTAATGGGAGTCCTTTTCACACCTCCAATAACAGTTTCAGGTGGTAGAAGGAACACCTGGGGTGTATGGTGAAGTAAAAACCATGGAAAAGAAATGAGGGTACTGGGGAAATTTCTGGGAAGAGTTCAGGCTGTTAAGGAAGATGGGCATGGAGAAGGAGGAGCTACTAACGTGAACCCTGGGTTGTGGAGGAAAGCATCCTGGGAGATGGGATCGTCAGAGAATGGTGTGACTTGAATTTAAGTTAGAGCCATCACTGCTGTTAAGAAGACAGATTAACTGCCTGAGCACTAGCCAACACTTTATGAGAGCATACCGTCTGCCAGGGAGGCTACTAATCACTTTCCAAGTGCTGTCTCATTCAACACAGCAGTACTATTAGGGAGGTAATTTAAAATCATTCCTTTACAGATGAGGAAACTAAGTAGGCTAGTAGGATTAAGAAAGCTTCCCAACCACTGGGCTCATCTTGTGAAATGTTTCCTGCAAGAAGCCAAGAGCCCACACACGACTGGCCAGCCCTGGGCAGACCTGCTCAGGGTCAGGTCCCCTGTCTGGTAACACTGGTACCTAGGGACTCAGAGACTGTAAAGATATTTGAGATATTTTATTAGTATTTCATAATCGAAGGAATGGGAGAAACCAAGATGGCGGCATAGGTAAACACCTAAACTGTTGCCTCGCATAACAATTTCAAAACTACAACTAAAAGACAAAACGGATATCATCCAGAACCACAGGAAGGCTGGCTAAGTGGAAATTCTACAACTAGAAGGAAAGAGAAAAGCACACTGAGACTCACAGGAGCTGCAAAAGGCAAAGGTACGGAGGCGCACAAACGGAGAGGCCTAGCAATTGAGTACGCGGCTGGCTTTCTCAATCCGCAGGGAGACACAAGCTCCCGACTGCTCTGAACTCCAGTTTCTGGCAAGACTCTGGGGGCCCAGACTCATATGGAGAGAAACTGGACTGTCTGGCAGTGGGTGAAACTCAAGGGTGGCTTTCTCTCAGAGGTGCTTGCAGCGATTACCAAGGGACTCTGAGGCCCAGGGGCCTCTTAGGGCAGGGCTGACAGGAAGCCATAGCTGTTTGCTCCACCCTGAGATCCTGCCCCATGAAGCCATTGCTGATTGCGCCGCCCTGAGGCTCTGCCCCACCCAAGCTGTGCACAGAGGCTTTTGCATATAAATGGCCTGGTCCTTTGAATTCTTAACTTACTGCAGCTGAGTCAGTGAGACCCAGAACACCCAATAGAAGGCCCACGGCCCCACAGCAGCTTGCATTGCTTCACAGCTGGGCCTCATCTGGGCACCTCCAAAACCCAAACAAAGAAGAGGAATCTGAAGATCTCTCTGTAGCTCCTGCTGGGTGGCCTCAGGCAGAGGCTAAATTAGCACCTCCTTGGAGATCCAAGAGCCAGTGTACCCAGGGGTCAGAGTAGGACTATCCAGATTACAACTCCTCAGATCCATAAGAGACACACTCAGGGGGCAGACTCAGGGAGCACCAAAGCCCCACTGAAGCAAGTCTTGCCCCATAAGGGTGTATCTAGCACAGAAGTTCTCCCATCGCAGACACAGCTGATCCTCACAGGCAATTGGCCTGGAGGTCAATTCCTCCCAGTGATACCAATAGCAATCAAGGATTAACTTCAACAAGACTGTACACACAGCCCACAAAGGGGTGCACCAAGAGTGTCTACCTCAGGTTAACTGGGGAGGCTGAGCCACTGGGCCCTATAGGACACCTAGCACACAAAGCCACTCTGTCAACTCAGGGAAGCAACCAAAATGCAGAGACAAAGAAACAGATCACAAATGAAAGAAATGGAGGAAAGCAAATGACTGGATATAGAGTTCAAAACCATGGTTATAAGGTTTTTCAAGAATTTTTTCTAGAAAAGGCTGATAAATTTAGTGAGACCCTCGAGGATATAAAAAAGGACCAACTAGAAATTAAGCATACACTGACTGAAATAAAGAATAATATACAGAGATCCAACAGCAGACTAGAGGATCGCAAGAATCAAGTCAAAGATTTGAAATACAAAGAAGCAAAATACACCCAACTGGAAAAGCAAAAAGAAAAAAGAATCCAAAAATATGAAGATAGTGTAAGGAGCCTCTGGGACAACTTCAAGCAAACCAACATCCAAATTATGGGGGTGCCAGAAGAAGAGAGAGAGCAAGATACTGAAAACCTATTTGAAGAAATAATGACAGAAAACTTCCCCCACCTGGTGAAAGAAATAGACTTACAAGTCCAGGAAGCGCACAGAACCCCAAACAAAAGGAATCCAAAGAGGACCACACCAAGATACACAATAATTAAAATGCCAAAGAGCAAAAGACAAAGAGAGAATCTTAAAAGTAGCAAGAGAAAAACAGTTAGTTACCTACAAGGGAGCACCCATACGACTGTCAGCTGATTTCTCAACAGAAACTAAGCAGGCCAGACGAGAGTGGCAAGAAATATTCAAAGTGATGAATAGCAAGAACCTACAACCAAGATTCCTCTATCCAGCAAAGCTATCATTCAGAATTGAAGGGCAGATAAAGAGCTTCACAGATAAGAAAAAGCTAAAGGAGTTCATCACCGCCAAACCAGTATTATATGAAATGCTGAAAGGTATTCTTTAAGAAGAGGAAAAAGAAGAAAAAGGTAAAGATAAAAATTATGAACAACAAACACATATCTATCAACAAGTGAATCTAAAAATCAAGTGAATAAAAAATCTGATGAACAGAATAATCTGGTGAATATAATAGAATCAGGGGTATAGAAAGGGAGTGGACTGACAATTCTCGGGGGGAAAGGAGTGTGGGGGGTGCAGGAAGAGACTGGACAAAAATCATACACCTATGGATGAGGACAGTGGGGGGTGCTGTAAGGGCATGGGGTGGGGTTGGAACCGAATGGAGGGGAGCTATGGGGGGAAAAAAGAGGAGCAACTGTAATAATCTGAACAATAAAGAATTAAAAACAAAAAAAAGATATCTGGCCGAAACCGGTTTGGCTCAGTGGATAGAGCGTTGGCCTGCGGACTGAAGGGTCCCGGGTTCGATTCCGGTCAAGGGCATGTACCTTGGTTGCGGGCACATCCCCAGTAGGGGATGTGCAGGAGGCAGCTGATCGATGTTTCTCTCCCATCGATGTTTCTAACTCTCTATTCTTCTCCCTTCCTCTCTGTAAAAAATCAATAAAATATATTAAAAAAAAAAAGATATCTGTATATCACTTTGGAAGGCAGCTATGCTCACCACTATACCACCAACGCTGCTGTATATCACTTTGATAAGTTTGTAAAGCATGCTGCCATGTTTGGGAAGGGAGCTGCTAAGTAAGATGCCTTTGTTGCAGTTTACAAGACCATTTCCAAAATGTGCTTCCTCGGCCCTTACAGTCAAGTTCAACTGTAGAAGCCTGTAACACTTACCCAGGGAACCACTGTCACAGAAAGACATTCTCCACATAAGTGGAGAGCAAGCACACTTTAGTCTGTCACATTGGATACTTGCATGTTAAGGCTCTTAACTGACCATAAAGAGGACAACTGAAAACACAGGATTTGATCACCACGCACACAACACTAGTGCAATTACCTCCAAAGAAGGCCATTTTGCAGAGAGCATCAGGCCTGAGTTCTGTGTGAGCTATCTCAGGGTTACATTTCATCACTTTCAAACAGTGAAAGTTTAGACCATTGCACATCCCTGATAAGGGTGAGGGACAGAGGGAGAGAGAGACATCTTACATGTTTTCTTAGGATTAAAATTGAACTTGGGCCTGATGATCATAGTGGCATCTTTTGGTATCGCTGGATTAGTGACATTACAAATAATGAGTGAAACAAATTTGGAGTCTGGTAAATGAACTCAGGGACCATCCTGTGCAGAGAACATGATGTCTAGATGCAGCACGTCACTCCCACGTGCTCTGCTCTCTCATGAGTGCAGATCCCTGATGCCACGTCCATCCCCTCCACATGCGTGAGAACACACTCTGCCTGCATCAGTTCTGACAGGGCTTCCGAACAGACGATTTGCTTTAAAAAATCACAGCTTCACCCTAGCCAGTTTGGCTCGGTGGATAGAGTGTCGGCCTGCGGACTGAAGGGTCCCAGGTTTGATTCTGATCAAGGGCATGTACCTTGGTTGCAGGCACATTCCTAGTGGGGGGTGTGCAAGAGGCAGCTGATCAGTTTCTCTCTCATCGATGTTTCTAACTCTCAATCCATCTCCCTTCCTCTCTGTAAAACATCAATAAAATATATATTTTTTTAAAAAATCACAGCTTCAGTTTCTTTTTCTATTTGTTTTTGGAAATATTTTCATCTGGCCCTGACCGGTTTGGCTCAGTGGATAGAGCATCGGCCTGCGAACTGAAGGGTCCCAGGTTCGATTCCAGTCAAGGGCATGTACCTTGGTTGCGGGCACATCCCCAGTAGTAGGTGTGCCAGGAGGCAGCTGATCGATGTTTCTCTCTCATCGATGTTTCTAACTCTCTATCCCTCTCCCTTCCTCTCTGTAAAAAAATCAATAAAATATATTTTAAAAAAAAAAAAAAAGAAATATTTTCATCTGGAGGAAATCAGACTTGTTAACTACTGGTAGGTACCTGGGTCCTTTTAGAGAGAACGGTATTGGCAGGAGTCATGGTTAAGACACTTGCAGGTGGTTGAGCTGGAAAAACTGGCCTATTCCACTATTTACTAGCTGTGCAACAATGGCAATCTGCTTAAAACTGCTAAACCTTAAAACTGCTAAATAGGCTCTGTCCCCGGCCCATAGAATGGGGGAAGTAACAGTATCTACCTGAAGACATTGCTGTGAAGATGACGTGGATTAAAATATTACATAAGGCAACTAGTCCTCAGCACACCTTATGCAGTATTATTACTAATAAGTGGGTCGTGGTGGGGGCCACGGGGGGGGGGGTGGTATCAGCTGTAGCAGGCAGAAGCTTGCTCTAGAATCTCAGGAAGCTTCTAGCAAGAAGCTCCCAAACCACTGGGAGAACAGAGGCTTGGCTGAACTATCTTCACTTCTCATCGCTCCCTTCCTGCCATCCACTCCCATCCTTGGCTCTTTTCTTTCTTTTTAAAGACTTTTTAAAGAGCAATTGTAGATACATAGCAGAATTTAGAGAAAGGCACAGACATTTTTCATACACCCACTACCCCCACACATGCATGGCCTCCCCCATTATCAACTTCCCCGGCCATCGGAGGGCATTTGTCACAACTGGTAAGTCTACATTGATACAGCACTCACCCAAAGCCCATAGTTTACATCAGGGTTCATGCTTGGTGTGGCACATCATGTGGGTTTGGACAAATGCATAATGACTTGTACCCACCAATAAAGAGTCCTACTGAGTTGTTTCCCTGCCCTAAAGTCCTCTGGGTTCCGCCTATTCGGCCCTCCCATCCCTGAGCCCTTGCTAGCCACGGTCCTTTCACTGCCTCCTAGCTTTGCTTTTTCCAGAATATCACATAGTTGGTATGGAGCCTCTCTATTTCATTCCTCACCTGAGGATATGTTTATTGATTTCAGGGAGAGAGAAACACCAGTGGGCTGCCTCCTGTATGCACCCCGACCCGATCAAACCCCAACCTTTTTGGTATACGGGACAATGCTCCAACCGAGCCTCCTGGGCAGGGCAGATACGGATCCTTTTTGGACTCGCTTCTTTCAGTTCATGACATGCATTTAAAGCTCCTCCATGGCTTCTCAAGGCTTGATAACTTACCTGATTTAGTGCTGAATAGTATTCCATTGTCTGGATGTGCCAGTTTACCCATTCACCTGCGGAAGGGCATCTGGCTTGCTTCTAAGTCTTGGCGCTTATGAATAAAGCTGGAAACATCCACCAGCAGGTTTTTATGTGGACATAAGTTTTCAACTCCTATGGGTAAAGCCCAAGGAGTGGATCGCTGGGTCCCACGGGAAGAATATGTTCAGTTAGCCATTGCTCTCTCAATGCGGCACTGCCTTCCATGGCCAGAGGGCTTTCTCCAACTCGTGCTGTGCCAGCTTTTACAGGAGGGCTGACGGGAAGGTGAGGCACAGACACCCCAGGCTCCCTTGCCCCTCCCATGGAGCTCTGAGCATGCTCACGCTGGTTCACAGGTCCATACTTTGTAGACAATTTTAAAGTCCATCTTAAATTTTGGGTTGTGTTTCTACTGAGTTTTGTTTGTTTTTTGTTTTGTTTTTTAAATAAATTTTATTGATTTTTTTTTTTTACAGAGAGGAAGGGAGAGTTAGGAAAACATTGATGAGAGAGAAACATCCATCAGCTGCCTCCTGCACACCTCCTGCTGGGAATGTGCCCACAACCAAGGTACATGTCCTTGGCCAGAATCTAACCTGGGACCTTTCAGTCTGCAGGCTGACGCTCTATTCACTGAGCCAACCTGCCAGGGCTGTTTGTTTGTTTTAATTAAACCAACATTTACTCAGAGAGCCTCATTCACCAATGCAAATAATGAGATCATCCAGTCCCACCCCCATTTTATGCATTTTTAATTAAGGCTAAAGACAGACTTTCCAATATTGAGACAACAAATATTTGAAGAGACACAGTTCTTAGGCACTACTGTCTTTAAATGCACTAATAGCAGACACAAATTATAGTGGTTTCTCCCTCCTGGAGACCAATGGAGTATCCAGCTAAGAGTATTTTAATCTGTTTTGTGTACTTCCCTGTCTTTCATTATTAATCACTCATCTGCTTTAAGAAGCATTGTGACCTAGCAGAGGACTTTACACTAGCTGGGGAGACACCAGTCATATGAGAACACATCAGCCTATTTGCATTCATTCATGCATTAATTTCATAATTGTCTGAACTCCACTTACGTGTTGTGGAGATGCATGAAGGTTTTAGAGTAGAAATTTTTAGTTTAGCGGGATCGAATTTTGTTTCTTCCCTATGTGGCAGAGGGTTCCAGTAATGTCACTCTCCCACCTTGATGAGTTTACTAAATAGTTAAAAAACAAGACAAACATGTAAAGCAACATATTAACACAAAGAGGCAGAGATTCTGTCTCAAGAGAGAGACACAGACAAGGAATGGGAGGACACGGCTCAGGAACGTGGCAACCCCAGGCCACGGGCCAGGCGCAGGGCCCGCTTACGATGCCTGGGAATCCCATTAGCACCAGCAGCGCAGGTAACAGATGGAGTCTCCCAAACTACTTGGGACTGAAGGCAGGTGAGTAAGCATCAAGCTGGTGACACACATCTCCTGACCACAAGCCCACCCTCTGTCCACAAGGCTGGCAGTGGACAAGGCACTGATGCCCAGGCACTGTCACAAAGGACTGAGTGAGCCTGTGTCAAGCAGGTGCCCGCCATAGGTGTGTGGCAGGTAACTTCAGGGAGATAAGGTGGAGGTTGTAGGGCAGTCGTGTAACCAGTGCGAAGAGCAGGCATGTGTGGCACGGGCAGCTGCACCTGCCCAGCAGACATAAGGACGGTGTGCACTGGTGTAAGACTGGACTGGGGAGCAGCTGGCACAAACTGGCAGCACTTCCCCACAAAGTGCCAGATGTTTCAGAGCCATGTCCCCAGCCCAGGAGGCCCGCTGAGGCCTGGTGTCCTCGGGAGCCTCCCAGGCCCTCTCTGCTCCCCAGGGTAACCCTCCTTATAGGACAGGAAAGGATCCACCTGGACACCTCCCACACCCCCAGGCTTAGGAAGGGCAGCCCAGCAGTGTCCCTGTCCTCCTCAGGGACAGAGAAGGAAGACACAGGGGAGAAGGTACCCTTGTACTCCCGCTGTGGGTGTTTCCCTTGGGTTCTCCAAGATCACAGACACACACACTGCTTCCTCAGTGTCAACTCCTGAAAATGGACTAGAAGAGCTTAGCCGGTGTGGCTCAGTGGTTGAGCATTAACCTATGAACCAGAAGGCCATGGTTTGATTCCTGGCCAGGGCACATGCCCAGGTTGCAGGCTTGATCCCTAGTCGGGGGAATACAGGAGACAGCCAATTGATAATTCTCTCTCATCATTGATGTTTCTATCTCTCTGTCCCTCTCCCGTCCTCTCTGAAATAAAAAAATATATAGTTTTTAAAAATGGACTAGAAGATGCTACTTTTGGAAAATGAACTTAGAGAGCAGGGGTCCAAAATTCTGGGTGTTTGGTGAAGTGTAATAACTGGGAGCCTGGCTTATTTGTGTAACTGGGATCTGAAGAACTGGACGAGGAATTGAAGTATTGGGCAGGGAATGGACTAGACAGCGGGAACTGCATGTGCAAAGGCTCCGTGGTCAGTGGGATAGTGGCAGTCAGCAGTCCTGACAGAGGCAATACGGGCCCTGGAGTGCAGACAGCGCAAAGGCGGCCAGAGATGTGCCCACTCCCCAGGGTCATGCATTCCCTTGCCTCTGACTTTTGACAAAGTATGGCACATGAACCTAGTCCAGCTGGGTGGGAAGCAGGGTAACCAGCACAGAGCGGGCGTGGAGCTGGACGATCCAAGGCCACCTCCACAGCAGACACAGAGGAGAAAAGAGAAGGGCTGTTACCAACAAGGAGAAACCAAGGGCAAAGCAGCTTTGACATCAGAGGCAAGAGGGCAATCAGAAGAAAGCTTTGCAATCATTGGCTAGAAAGCAAAGCAGCCCGGCTGAGAAAGAGAAAGCCAGAAATAGGCTCCCGTTCCTGGAATTTACTCTCACCTGCCCTGTTGGGATCACCTCCTTCAAGAAACCACCCTGATCCCGTTGAAGTCCCCTTCTCCAGAGACACTTCCCCCATCTCAGAACCACCTCTGCGTTTAAACACTCCCTTCCTCAGCCCACCAGGGGGCCTCCCAGCCCCAGGACTCAGCCCAGCGGGACACCCCTGGCTGCCACTTCCCCTCCCATTCTCCCCACGGACACTCCCACAACATACGGTTCCTGCTGCCTGGCTCCCCCAGATGAATGTTCTTATCAGCAGAGGCCCACTCTAACACTGAAGGAAAGGGAGGGCAAGAGCAGTAGCCAAGAGAAGGTTCAGGTTCCCACAGGAACAAATGGACTGAAGTCACAATTTTCCGTGAAAAGCACTGATTTATCATGTCTGGGTCACCTGCCCCTGGGGCCAGCCACAGGGCAACTCCAGCGTAAGCCATCAGTGGGCATCCAGGCTTCCCAATGCTGATGTGTCCCTCAAAGAAAAAAGTGTAATCTACATTTCTTCAAACCACATTAAGGTTACCACTCTTAAGACACTGACAGACACCCCCCCACACCAACTATTCTAATGTCTAAAAGGCAGACACATATATTGAGATTTTAGAGCCATTTATACAAAAATAGTTGAACTACAATGCTTTTACCACCTGAAAATATGACATACAAGTGGACATTTGTGAGTTTCTTGTACCTTTCCTAAAAATAACGGTGGGCCACGATTTAGAGGAAAACTATATTCTTTTAAAGAAAATGAAAACATTCTCAAAGGAAAAACTTAATTTAAGTCAAATCGTATGCGTTAGTCCTGGAGCCTGATCCAGTGCTTTCCTGCAGCGGTGCCCTCCCGCGAGCAGGGCTGGGGTTCGTGGTTCTTTTCCGAAGCTGAAAGATGGGGGTGGGGGGAGTCCCCAGGCCAGGAGCTAAGGATGGGAGCCCGGGATGGGATTGTGGCTGAAAACACCCACTGGAATCCAAGCGGCCAAATCCCAGTGACCACAGTGGCCAAAGGCAGGGCTCCCTTGCAGGCTCCACCCAAACAAGGCACACACTGGTGGGCAAGCCGCTTAGGAGACACACAAACATGCGCGCCCTTATGCCGACCACCGCCTGCCAGTCCGCACCCTGCTCCCAGCGCTCGGCACGGGTCCCTGGCCCATTCTGAACAGGAAACGGGCTCCATCCAGGCTGTCTGGGAGCCTGCCCCTATGGAGTGCGGGGGGGGGGGGGGGGGGGTGAGGGTGAGGGAGGGGTTCTCAGAACAGAAGGCCTTGATAGCGCGGGGTGGGGGAGGTGGGCAGAGCCCGAAGGAGGGAAGCGGCTGGAGGAGGCACAGATGGTGAATAAATAGAAGTAGCTTCGCCGTGGGGCCGGCCCCTCGGACAGCAGCTTGGCGGCAATTGGTAGGGTGGGCGTTGGAGGAGGGGCAGCTGCGCCACCCTGACGCAGAGCTCCGCCCGACCTGGGTCACCCATCCCGCGCGCGCGCGCGCACGCCCGCACGCACGTGCACACGGCCCCAGGGTCGGTCTCCAGCCCCAGCTCAGAGCTCGGTGACATGCACAGCAGGTGAGGGAAGTGGCCCAGGCCGGAGGCGCCTGAGGTGGCAGCGGCGGCACAGCAGGTGGCCCTCCAGTGGGTAGCAGCGGCGTCCATCCTCCCCGCTCAGCTGAAGCCCGCAGTCCTAGGGAAGAACACAGCCCCACCCCAGGGTGAGTAGACGGGGAGGGGGGAGAGGGGCAGCATACTGGCACCTCAGGGTAATGGGGTGTGGAGCAGATTGGTAGAGCTCTGTTAAACTTCCAGCGGACTCTGGCTTTTATTTTTGGGGTGGGGGATCAGGAGCCCAGTGTGGGACACATGGAACTGGGTGCCTCTTGTAGGAGGACACAGCCTGGAGTCTCAAGAGAGGGCTGGACAGTAAATGGGGGCTCGGACATAAAAACGATATTGATCTTAACAAAACAGATTACATCTCCCTAGGAGCACAGAAAACTAGAAAAGAGAAGAGGGCAAACGGCTTGGGCCATGAAGGCTCCAATATAGAGAAGAGCGAGCCCTGGCTGGTATGGCTCAGTTGGTTGAGCATCTCCCATGCACCGAAAGGTCGCCAATCCGATTCCAGTCAGGGCACGTGCCCAGATTGCAGGCTCAATCCCTTGTCGGGTGCATGCAGGAGGCAGCTAGCTGGTTGATGTTTCTCTCTCACATAGATGTTTCTCTTTCTCTCTCTCTTCCTCCCTCTGTAAAATCTATTTACTTTTTTATTTTTAAAATATATTTTTATTGATTTCAGAGAGGAAGAGAGGGAGAGAGAGACAGAAACATCAACAATGAGAGAATCACTGATCAGCTGCCTCCTGCACGGTCCACACTGGGGATCGAGCCTGCAACCCGGGCATGTGCCCTGACCAGGAATGGAACCGTGACCTCCTAGTCGACACTCTATCACTGAGCCATGCCAGCCGGGCTCTCTAAAATCAATTTAAGCCCTAACTGGGTCGGCTCAGTGGATAGAGCGTCGGCCTGTGGACTGAAGGGTCGGTCCCAGGTTCGATTCCAGTTAAGGGCATATGCCTGGGTTACAGGCTTGATCCCCAGTGTGGGGTATGCAGGAGGCAGCCAATCAGTGATTCTCTCTCATCACTGATGTTTCTCTCTCTCTCTCTCTCTCTCTCTCTCTC
This sequence comes from Plecotus auritus, assembly GCF_963455305.1. Lineage (NCBI taxonomy): Eukaryota > Metazoa > Chordata > Mammalia > Chiroptera > Vespertilionidae > Plecotus > Plecotus auritus. The sequence goes on along the minus strand of NC_137785.1, from coordinate 30,055,679 downwards.
TCTCTCTCTCTACCTCCCCCCTTCCTCTCTGAAATCAATGAAAAATATATTTTAAAAATAAATAAAATCAATTTTAAAAGGAAAAGAGATTTGAGGGGAAAACCAAAGGGAAGAAAACCAAAAATGAATGGTCCTAAGGGCACTGTGACGAGTCAAGAAGGGACTAGTCAGCATGTAGAGAGCTGCTGAGAGGTTAGGGCAGTGACAACTGAGAAGTGTCTCCTGGACCCTAACACGGGGAGGGGCCACTGGTGATCTTGGGAAGGAGAGGTTATCAAATGCCTGGGCCAGTGGCCTTAAGAGATAAGGGAAGAGAAAAATCGGTGGTATCAAGTAAACAATTTCTGCTCTAAGTTCTTCATCTTACCATTTTATCTCCGTGCTGTACTTTATAGGCTAATTTTGTTTGTTTGTTTAACAAGTTATGTGATTGGTATGTGACCTCTGTGAAAAAAATGGCAGGAAGTGTGAGGGGCAGCCATGGAGGGTGTCAGAGACCGTGGGCCAGCAGGCAAAACCAACTGGACTTCTTCCTTCCTTTTGCCTCCTACCTCAAGGAGGCGCCTTTGGTCATACTCTCACTGCATCCAGAGCTGAACTCCTGCCTCCAACAGCTGACACTTGTTACCCAAAGGCCCTGAGACCAACACCTACTCTGCCCCACACAAGTAATGGAGCTGGAAGACTGCGATGGAGCCTCACGGTCCAAGCCACGCATGTTTCAAGTGTCCCCCTACCCCCGTCCTGACATAGCCCCCTGACTGGGTCCTGCTATTAATTAACACACACCAGAGAGGGGAGGAGAAAGGGGGCCTAGAGACCCTAGCTCCCATCTAAGGGTCTCACAATCCTGAGGAGCTGGGAGTGGACCACCCACAGCGTGGCTTGCTCCTTACCCTAGGGATTGTGCTTAGTGATCCCAAGGCAACACCACCATATCCAGGACCGCAGAGCAGGATGCCGTTACTGTTGAGGGGGATCCATGGCCCCTCTTCTGACCATGATCCTCCCTCCCTGTTCCCCACTCAGGATGCCTGTTCCCACTGGGCCACTTGCCCCGCCAGGACAAGCTGGTTCCAATGGACCTTTGATGACTGAAGATCTCTCCCTCACACTCCCTCCTGCTCTTCCCAGGGCTCTGAAACCCAGCTGCTCCTCCAGGTTTTCTCCTACGTCCTCACTCTCTCACTCACTCTTGGCCTCCCCATGTAGCTGCTTTGCCTCCATCCATCTCCCAAACATTGCTGCTCTTTGGGCCATCACGAGCCCCGGTTCCTTCCTGAGGCCCTCCGTTCTGCCCCAGGCTTCAGCAGCCATCTGTAGGCCCACAGAGCAGCAATGGGGCTGCTGCTTCAGGCCATGATAGGAACAAGGACTGGACTCCCCATCCTACTTTTAATAATGAAAAGCCAGGCAAAATACATGCAAAATGGATTCTCAGACCCTAGGCCACAGGCAAGGCAGGTCGGTGATCTCCGAGAGAAGGGGACCCTACTCTCCAGACTGCCCAGAGAGCCCACTAGTCCCCCTGGCTGAGGACGCAGAAGCCGAGGTGTCCGGTAACCACAGGGCAGAGCATCAGAGAGGAAAGGGCTGTATACGCCATGACTCCCAGATGCCTGGACCTGTGGTCAGAACCTTTGAACTCTAGCACATCTACCTGCCGCCTGGACATCTCTATCCAGGTATCTCCAGCTGCCAAAAATAAGGGCATCTTATCCCCTCCTCCTCTCACCCTCACTCACTCCTGGACACCTCCCAACCCCCAAACTGCCACATCCAATCACTGACCAAATCCAGTCCTTTCTACTGCCTAACCATCACTCAGCTCAATTTCCTTCCCTGAACCCAGGACCACACCCCTGACTCCACCAGCCTCTTCAGAGAAGCCCAGCCCCCTGTCCCTTTTCTTCCCTTCATTCTCTGCATGGTGCTGAGTGCCCTTTCTAAAACCCACATGCCATCCTGTCATCCTTTTTGATCATTCTCCATTGCCCAGGTAAGTCCACACTCTTTAGCTCATGTGGCCTTTTGTCCCCAGCTCCTGCCAACTTCTTCTCTAGTGATACAAACAACACTCCCATCTTCACACCTAAGCACGTTCTGCTTTGATTACCTGAAAATGCCTCCTCACTGCCTCCTTGGCTCTTATTCACCTTTCAAACCCTCCAGAAATCTTTCCCCGATTTTCCAGGACCTCCTACGTGCTACAAAAACTCCCCTCGTTGGCAATGATGACCTGTAGATACTGCCTGAGTACTTGCCTCTCCCATGGGAGTAGAGACTATAATCTATGTGATCCACAACACCCCACACACGTTAAATTGTTAGTCAATATTTGATTGAATATGAAACAGGCTGAGAGAGAACATGTCTTGTGGACAGGGCTCACTGGGGGTAGGGGATAGGGGAAGACAAGTAGAATGGGTAAGAAACCATAAAAGAGGAGGTGGGCTCACAGAACACCTAGAGAGGAAACCTGTGTGAGGGGGAATCGCCCCAGCCTCCAGCCTTCCAGGACCAGGCTCACCTCACAGTGATAACATTCCACATGGTAGTCTCTATCCATGGACACCACACGGATAGTTGTCTCACAACCCTGGAGGAAGAGATGGGGTTCACACACAATAAGCAAGCTGGCGTTTGAGGTGAATTGTGCATGGGGGCACATACCGACCCCGTGTGCTTTGTCATGGTAGATGTGCATTCGTGCCTGTGTGACACTGACTCAGGGACAGAATGGGCATCAGTAGATGCACATGAATGGATGTCCATGACAGCCATCACGTGGTATAAATGTGCAGGTACATATTCTTTTCAGTTCTTTGGGAGTCAGGAGACCACTGCCAGTCCTGCTTCCCCAGCTTGGGACAGAACCAGCATATGTGGAAGACCCAATGCCTGGGAGAGCTGCACTCCCCAAGGTGTCTCCTGCACAGACTGCCCCACCTCATCTCATCTCTCACCCACCACCTCTACCTGCAGAGGTAAGAGACCCAGGGAGCAGTCCTTCCATCGATGGGCAGTAGAGTCGAGCACGGCCAAGCAGCAGGGGCCACCACTTCCCTCTAACTCACGCTGGAACACTGCACTCCGCACTCATGGGCACATACCCACCCCTCAGCCCTGAGGGACATGGGCAGGAGCATCTGCTCATCCCTCCCAGAGGGACACAAGAGCTGGGGCTGACGCAGGTGGGACCTGGCCCCCTCTGGGCCAGGCACCTGATCATCTCCTGGTGAGCGGTTCTTACCTGTGCAGGGAGAATAGGACGAGCACAGGAGGCACATTTTGGTGCAAAAGCCCTGGAAAATAAAGGAGACCAGAAGTGACCCGCTGAGTGACCACAGGCCAAGGGCACAGGGCAGGCCCGCCCACAGTAGCCCCATGACCTTGCCCAAGTATGGACACATAGGGTGGGGGGAGCTTCTGCCATGCCTTCTTGGCACTGGCCTTTTATCTGACTCCCCAATGCCCCTCCATTCCATCACCTCCAGGTTGGCTTCAGGTTCCACTCAGCACTCTCCCTCATGCTTCCTGCAAGGTCCCTGCCCCCGAATGTCCAGGTATGGGCCGCCCTCTAGCTGAGATGCCTGCAAAGCTAGCTCCACGCTGAGTAACAGGACCTATGCCAGGTACCAACCCCAGGCATGGCAGCAACAAGGGACCAGAGCTCCGAGGGCTGAGCCTGGAGTCATAGCAAGGGAGAATGGATGGCTGCTCGCGTGAGTACCGGACAGGAAGGAAAAAGAATGTGTGGAGATCCCAACCCCCATCCCAGATAAAAGAGGCCTGGCCTGGGGACAGACGGATAGAAGCCAGGTGTGGCTGCAAGGAGAGTCCTCAGCACTAGGAGAAGGGGAGCATGCAGGCAAAGGTGGGGAGAGGAAAGACGTGGCTGGTGGCTGAACCACCAAGAGATCTGTACCCTGACCCAACCACTGGGCACACAAGGGGAGGCTGGAAGTGAAAAGGTCACGAAGGGAGAACAAGCCCTAGCTGGGTTGGTCAGTGGTTACAGCATCAACCCTCAAGACTGAAGGGTCGCAGGTTCAATTCTGGTCAAGGGCAGGTACCTAGGTTGCAGGCTGGATCCTCGGCCCTGGTAGGGGCACATGCGAGAGGTAACCCTCTCTCTCCTCCCCGCCCTTCCTTCCCGCCCCGTCCCTTCCACTCTCTCTAAAAAAAAACCAACGGAAAAACATCCTCAGGTGTGGATTAACAAAACAAACAACAAAAAAGAATGGAGACCACAGACAGGCGGGCCAGGAAATGTTTCCAGGGAAGGCAGAAGGAACAGTGGGAGTCACACACCGGCTACTCACGTGTGATAGTCTCGGACACAATAGATGTTGTTCTCTACGTCCACAGTGAAGGGCACCCCGTCCAGGCACTCATTGCACACGGAGCACCGGAAGCAGCCTGGGTGATAGGACTTCCCAAGGGCCTGGAGGATCTGAGGGTAGGAGGCACTGAAGGGTCAGTGCAGGTGGAAGGCTCAGCACCGCCCCCGGAATAGGCTCTGGCTCTGAGCCCCTGGCAGGTCTGCAACAGGTGAAAAGGGCGGGGTCCTAAGTTTGCCCATGACAGAGGAGCTCCAGGAGGCTGGGGGAGGTTCTCACCATCTCCATGATGAGGTGTCCACACACGCTACACTTGTCAGCCGTTTGCTGGAACCCGGAGTACTAGGCAAGGGACACAGGATCCAGGAGGTTATGTGATAAAGGGGCACTCTGCCCAGCCAGCACCTGCCTCCTGGCCTCAAGTCTCCATGGGAATCAGGAGGGTCCCTGCCCTGCTCCACCCAGGTACCAGCCAGTGCACAGCTTTGACTCACCAGGAAATCCTCCTGGCAGTACACTTTCTCGCCCACATTGTAGAACGCCTTCCCACGAAGCCGTCTCCCTGCAAGGACGGGGGTCGAGAAAGGGGTCCCTGGGCCACTGGAAATCAGAGGTGGGGTCCCTGCTGCCATTTCTCAGCACCCTCCTCCAACAGACAAGAAGCGGATTATGGACAAATTTTAAGTCTTCCCTTTAATGTGATGTTATTATCGTTATACTAATTAATTTAAGTGTATTTTTCAATTACAGTTGACATGAATTATATTAGCTTCAGGTGTACAGCACAGTGATTAGACATTTATATTACTTACAAAGTGATCACCCCAGTAAGTCTAATACCCTCTGACACCATACAGTAATTACAGTATCACTGACTATATTCCCTATGCTGTGCTTTACATCCTTGTGATTCTTTTGTAACCACCAATATCACTTCTTAATTCTTTGACCTTTCACCCAGCCCCCCAAACTCCCTTCCACCTGGCAACTCTCAGTCTGTTCTCTGTGTCTATGACTGTTTGTTTTGTTTGTTGCTTTATTTTTAATATTCACTTATATAAGTGAAATCATACGGTATCTTTCTTTCTGTCAGACTGATTTCACTTGGCATAATACCCTCTAGATCCACCCATGTTGTTGCAAATGGTAAGACTTCTTTTTATGGTTGAGTAATATTTCATTATCCTATATAAAAAAGAGATATGTAAATTGACCCTCACACCCTCACAAGATGGCTGCCTACGACCAGGCCAGCAGGGGGAGTAGTGAGGGATGACTGCCTGGGGCGACCAGGCCGGCAGGGGGGTTAGTGAGGGACAACCAAACGACTTAACAGCAGGCTACGTGGGGCAACCAGGCTGGCGAGGGGGCAGTTAGGGGCAACCAGGCCCGTGGGGGGGGGGGCAGTTGGGGGCAATTAGGCTGGCAGGGGGGGTAGTGAGGGGTGACTAGGCTGGCAGGGGGGCAGTTGGGGGCGACCAGGCTGGTGGAGGGGGCAGTTAGGGGCAACCAGGCCTGCAGTTGGGGGCAACCAGGCCAGTGGGGGGGGCAGTTAGGAGCGACCAGGCCAGCAGGGAGGGGGCATTTGGGGGCAACCTGGCCAGCAGCAGGGAGCAGTTAGGGGCAACCAGGCCGGCAGAGGGGGCAGTTAGGGGCAGGCAGGCAGGCAGGCAGGCAGGCAGGCAGGCAGGTGAGCGATTAGGAACCAGTGGTCCAGGATTGTTAGGATGTCCAACTGCCCCGGCTCAGAGATCAGAGAGGGTGCAGGCTGGGCTGAGGGGCCCTCCCCCACACCGAATGCACGAATTTCATGCACTGGGCCTCCAGTATATTATGTGTACCACAGCTTTTTTATCCACTTGTCTATTGATGGGCACTTTGGTTGCTTCTGTATCTTGGCTGTAAATAATGTTGTAATAAACACAGGGATGCATTTATCTTTTTGAGTTCGTGTTTTTGGATTTCTTTGGATAAAGAACCACAAGTGGAATTGCTAGGTCATATGGTCGTTTTAATGTTTTACTGTTTTCCCCAGTGGCTACACCAATTTAGAATCCCAACAGTTCACTAGGATTCCCTTTTCTCCACATCCTTCCCAACACTTGTTAGTTGACTTATTGATGACAGCCTTTCTGACAGGTGTAAGGTGATAGCTCACTGTGGTTTCAATTGGCATTTCCCTGATGATTAGTGCCGCTGAGCATCTTGTCATATAGTAATATTTTTTAGGACACTACGTTTTATTTTTCTGGGGGGAAGGGACACCACACTTCTACTCAATTAGGAGAAACCTTTTTATCAGCACACAGGTCTTTCTTTATACACTTCACACCATGAATTCACAGGGAAGGGTCCAGCAGCTCAGCTCCTTTCCATTGGTTCTCACTGTGCTCTGGGTGGAGCAGGCTGGTGCTTCAGTTGAACCAGGTACCTTTCTCTCTGGCTTCCTTCTTTTTCTGATGATTTCCCCTCACACATTTCAGGAAGCTATCACGGATCTTGGAGAGCTTAATATGCTCAATACATACATTCTCTTGGCAAGAATCTTGCCTTTAACTTGTTTGTTCACAATGATGCCCACTGCATGCTGGGTGACATTGTAGACTCCTCCAGTTTTGCCATGGCAACATTTGTGGGCCTTCCTTTTTGAACAGCGCCCATTCCCTTGATGTCCACAATATCCCCTTCTTGTAGATGCGCATGTACTAGCAGGTGGTCAAAGAAACAACTCCATGTTTTCTAAGAGGCCTGGAGAACCTATAGTGGGTGCCTCTCCTCTTCCTTTGTGTTAGTCATTTTGGTGAATTATTAGGAGATGGTGGTTCTGGCCAAAAAGCTAATTAATATTTTTTTTTAATTAAAAAGAACATGTTGTCAACATAACTATTGTAAGAGGTTGTCAAAGTAAATAGTGGAAGAACTTGTTTCAAATGTAAACTGTTGTTCTAACTTTTTTTAATCACATTCGTTTCATTTAAACTGAGAACACTTTTCAGAATGACTTTCCTTATTCCATGAAAATCAGAAGTACAAGTCTCACCAGGGGAAGTAGCCTAATACGAAAGAGGCAGGCGTCCTTGTCAAAACAGCCCAGCAGTTATGAGAGACGGGAGGAAGCCACAGGCCTCACTGGGGACAAGAGGGCACCTCCTGCACCAGGACGGCACCTCCTGCACCAGGACGGCACCTCCTGCACCAGGACGGCACCTCCTGCACCAGGACGGCACCTCCTGCACCAGGACGGCACCTCCTGCACCAGGACGGCACCTCCTGCACCAGGACGGCACCTCCTGCACCAGGACGGCACCTCCTGCACCAGGACGGCACTGCGAAAGCACACAGCTGACGGCAGACATGAGGTGACACAGTAATGCACTAGCCCTCCACAGGGCAGTAAGACATGTAAATAAACTTAAAAATTGGGAAGAAAAAGTAAGACTATTTTTAAACACAGATGATATTATGTTATGTAGATATTCATAAGGAATCTACAAAAAAAAATCTCCCTAGAACTAATATGTGAGTTTATCAAGGTTGTAAGATAGGTGGTCAGCATGTGAAAACCAAATATATTTTTATATTCTAACAACAAATGATTGGAAATTAACATAATTTTTTAATTACACTTAAAATAGTAGCCCAAAAAATCCATAAATACTAAGGGATAAATTTAATGAAAGACATGCCTGACTTTACTCTGAAAAACTAAACTTTGCTGAGAGAGATTGTAAAAAACCTACATAAACAGAGAGGTATGCCACTGCTGGAAGGCAGCACTCCACTGTGTCGCTCGCATTTCTGCACATCTTACTAACAGAGTTTCAGATTTCATTCTGGATTATCTTTTCTTTCTTTTTTATTTTCTGTTAATCCTCACCTGAGGATATTTTTCCCACTGATTTTCAGAGTGTGGAAGGGCCCTAACTGGTTTGGCTCAGTGAACAGAGTGTAGGCCTGTGGACTGAAAGGTCCCGGGTTCAATTCCCGGTCAAAGGCACATGCCTGGGTTGCAGGCTCAATCCCCAATAGGGGGTGTGCAGGAGACAGCCAATCAATGATTCTCTCTCATCATTGATGTTTCTATCTCTCCCTTCCTCTGCAATCAATTAAAAAAAATTTTTTAATGACACAAAAATATACAAAGCAAATGACCCATGTTTTAAATAAATAAATAACAGTGTAGAAGGGAGGAAGAGAAGGAAGGAAAGAGGGAAGAAAGAAGGGAGGGAGGGAGGCAAGCACATCAATTGGTTGCCTCCTGAACATACCCCGACCAGGGCCAGGGATCGAACCAGGGCCAGGGCATGGATTATCTTTCCAAGGACCTCTGTGGAGCAAACTGCTTGGAAGACAGAAGTAGCATCTCCCTCCTAAGCACAGGGCAGGTTTGTTCACTGCCCAGAGCAATAAAGATGTGTTCCTCCAGGACAAGGGTCAGATAGCTTTGCTGGCAGCCCATTATAAAATACCGGGGTTTGCCCTGACTCGTTTGGCTCAGTGGACAGAGCGTCAGCCTGCGGACTGAAGGGTCCCAGGTTCGATTCTGGTCAAGGGCATGTACCTTGGTTGCGGGCGCAATTCCAGTGGGGAATGTTCAGGAGGCAGCTGATTGATGTTTCTCTCTCATTGATGTTTCTAACTCTCTATCCCTCTCCCTCCCTTCCTCTCTGTAAAAAAATCAATAAAATATATTTTAAAAAAATAAAATAAAATACCGGGGTTCCCTAAGCTTGGGGTTCCTCAGCCCTGACTCAGACCCACTGCATGTGCAGCGTCCATCAAGGCAACCCCATGTGACCCCTGTGGGACTCAGGAGGGCAAACATGATGTGAACGTTAGTGACGTGCATGCAGCTTGCGGTGCTGAGATTCTGCCCAGGCGGCTCATGTCTTCACTCAGCATCCGTGAAACGGTGGCAGGCTGACTGGTCAGCTTGCAAGTAGGAAAAAATCTCATTCAGACCCTGCACAGCTCCTGACAACCATCTTCATGGCTTCAAATGCTGATATCAGTTCTCCCCAAATTGATCTATACATTCAAATGCTTTTAAGAATAGCTAAAATTTATTTAAACCAATAAAATACATTTTAAGACAAAACCTCAAGAAACAAAAGCTTAGCCCTGACCGGTTTGGCTCAGTGGATGGAGCGTCGGCCTGCGGACTGAAAGGTCCCAGGTTCGATTCCAGTCAGGGGCATGTACCTTGGTTGTGGGCACATCCCCAGTAGGGGGTGTGCAGGAGGCAGCTGATTAATATTTCTCTCTCATCCATGTTTCTAACTCTCTATCCCTCTTCCTTCCTCTTTGTAAAAAATCAATAAAATATATTTTTAAAAAATAAAAATAAAAATAAATTAAAAAAAGAAACAAAAGCTTAGAATTTATACAAAAAATAAACACTAGTTTGATAAAATATAGAAAAATGAATTATTATGCAACTTAGGATTTGAAATAATTTAACTGAAAATGGATATGAGCCTCTTTCTTCTCTATTTTGCCCAAACAAAATGCCAGCACTCATTTTTGTGTGTGTGTGGAAACTGACATGCCAATTTTGAAATTTATATAAAAATATAAAGAACATCGAATAGCCAAAATAATCTTGAAAAAAAGACTGACAAAGCAGGAAGACTTATACTACCTCCTATATTAAGACTTCCAGTAATCAAAGACAGTGTAATAATATTGGGATGAGGAGACAAAAAAATTGGTGGAACAGAACAAAACCCAAAAATAGACCCAGAAATATTTCAACAAACACACAAGTGGGAAAACAAAGTCTTTTCAGCACATAGTACTGCAACAACTGAATATCCATGTGGAGAAAGAACAAAATTCGATTTCATACTTCACAACATACACAAAAATTAGTATGAAGTGAGTTATCAATCTAAACATAAAAATGGGAAACCTACAGCTTTCAGAAGAGAACACTGGAGACTATCTTTATGACTCAAAGGAAGACAAAAAAAAAATTAGGTCACAAATAGTAACTATAAAGCAAAAAAACCTGACACATTGGATTTCATCAAAATGCGAAATTTATCAAAAAATATATCATTAAAAATATTTTTAGCCGAAACCAGTTTGGCTCAGTGGATAGAGTGTCGGCCTGTGGACTGAAGGGTCCCGGGTTCGATTCCGGTCAAGGGCATGTAACTTGGTTGCGGGCACATCCCCAGTAGGAGGTGTGCAAGAGGCAGCTGATCGATGTTTCTCTCTCATCGATGTTTCTGAGTCTCTATCCCTCTCCCTTCCTCTCTGTAAAAAATCAATAAAATATATTTAAAATATATATATATATTTTTAAAAATCACACTAGGAAAAAATATTCACAAAACATACATGTGAAAAGAACTTGTACTCAGAAGATATATATTTTTTCCTACAACTAAATAATAAAGACAAATAACTCTTAATTTAAAAATGGAACAAAAGACTTGAACAGACTTCACCAAAGATGATATAAATGGTCAAGCAGACAAAAAGATATTCAACCTCATTAGCCCTCTGTGAAATGCAAATTAAAACCACAATGAGATACCTCTCCACACCTACTAGGCTGGCTTAAATTAGCCCACCAGTGTGGTTCACCAGTTGAGCATCAACCTATGAACCAGGAGGTCACGGTTCAATTTCCAGTCAGGGCATATGCCTGGGTTGTGGGCTTGATCCCCAGTAGGGGGCGTGCAGGAGGCAGCCGATCAATGATTCTCTCTCATCATTGATATTTCTCTCTCTCTCTCCCTCTCCGAAATCAGTAAAAAAAAATTTTAAGTGGCTTAAATTAAAAAGACTAAAATACCAATTGTTGGCAAATATGTAGAACAACCTAACTCTCTTATATTTCTAGTAGGAGTATAAAATGGTGCAAGCCCTTTAGAAAACAGTTTGGCAGTTTCTTATGAAGTTAAACATACACTTAGCCTATGACCCAGAAATTCCAGTTCTTGGAATTTACCCAAGAGAAATGAAAACATTTGTCCACAAATGACCTGTACAAGAATGTTCACAGCACAATCTAGTATCTACCCACACTTAAATGGATAAATTGTGGTATATTCATACAATAGACTTCTACTCAGCAATAAAAAGGAGTGAGTTACAACTCCTTTAGTCCATGTAACATGGACAAAAAAAAAGACAGGCTTACCAAAAAAATCAACCATAAAATAGTACGTACTACATGACTGCATTTAAAAGATGAAACTAATCTATGGTGGTAGAAATGAGAACACTAGTTAGGTGGATATGATGGGAAAGCATACGGGGAAACTACAAAAAGTGCAAGACAGAAGTTTCTAGGGTGTTTAAAATGTTCTATATCTTTGTTAGGGTTGTCATTTACATGAATATATACACTTATCCAAAATCTTTCTACTATAGCTCTGAAGCATGGTCCCTCACTCCAAGGGATGGCAGGTTCAATCCCTGGTCAGGGTACGTGCAGGAGCTGACCAATCCATGTTTCTCTCACACTGATGTTTCCTTTTTTAAAAAAAACCAAAATGTTTTTATTGATTTAGAGAAGAAGAGAGAGGGAGAGGAAACCTCGATCAGCTGCCTCCTGCATACCCCCTACTGGGTATCGAGCCCACACCCCTGGTATGTGCCCTTACGGGAAATCGAACCAGTGACTGCTTGGTGCAGGGGACAACGCCCAAACAACTGAGCCTGCCCCTCTCTCTAAATCTATTTTCAAAAAATGTTTTTGATGGCATACTTCAGATCTGTTTGCTGTACTGTACGTAAATTGTACTCAATTAAAAACGAAGATAAAACTAGAACATCTGTGCTTGAGTAGGAGTGCTCAAAAAATGATGGGGATATGTCAAAAGGCACAGGGGCCAACTGAAAAGGACTTAGTCTGGCCAAGTTTGAGACAATTTGTGCATCAATAAGAATAATGACTGGCCCTGGCCAGTGTGGCTCAGTTGGCTGGGCATCACCTTGCATTGAAAGGTTGCCAGTTCACTTTCTGGTCAGAACACATGTCGGGGTTTTGGGCTCGATCCTCAGAGGGGGGTTGCAGAAGATGTTTCCCTCTCCCTCTCCCTCCCCCTTCCTCTCACTCTAAAAATCAATTTTAAAAAAATTTTTTAAATGTCTGTATTGCAATAAATTGCATGAATAAAAGCCCATGAGTATGTAAGAATACTCTCAAAAGAATAAAATACATTTTCCCCCATCTAAGTTTAAAATTTTTCCTTAATAGAAAGGTTTCAGACATTCCCTAGGGAAATGCAACTTCAACACAGACCTCAACGAATTCCCACAGGCATTTCCACAACCAAACACTATAAAACACATGAGAAACAAGGCTCATGACTGAGAGTGAGGAGAAACAGTGAACAGCAGAAACAGGGCTTCAAAAGACACCCGATACTGGGACTATTAGATGCAGAGTACAGAATAGGTATGTTTAATATGCTTACAAAATAAAAGCAGATGTCTAAAACATGGGACTACAAAGATTTCTCAGGGAGGGCATTAAAAGCAGTAACTATAAACAAAGAATAATTAGATTTTATTAAGAATTGCTTTTCATCAGAAGACTTCATTTGGAAAGTAATGAAGCAAGAATAGGTTAGGAAAAGAATTTATAACACATATATCCAACAAAGATCTTTTATCCAGGACATGTGAAGAACTCCTACAATAATGGAAAGACAAGTGTTTTTCTGCGATGGTAAAAACAGCTTCTCAGAATGATCTGACGTTTTATATTATGCTTTAATAAAATATTAAAATGTTTCGTGTAAATAAATGAAAGGTCTACTTCTGGGCAAAGCTTAAAAGGATGTAGAAAATCAAGAGTGCAGATCTATTATGCTGGTTGGGTTATAGTTACTTTTCTCTTTTTATAACTTTGTCTAGATTAAATTACATTTATAGTTTATACTGTGTGCAAAATTCAGATAAAAAAAGCAATTGCATGGAAAAGAAATATTAGCCCTATATAATGGCAGAAGGCACAGTATCCAAGCAGCCAGGAGACTTGAGTACCCTGCAGAGGATGAAGGCTCCGAAGCCCAGGGCCAGAGGGGCAACCTTTCCCTATGTATGGCTAGCAAACGGCTCCTCTCTGGCCCCACACCTCTCTCCAGGGGGCCCAGCAGATCTTCCCAGGGCTCTGAGCCTCTCAAGCAGGCCAGGCCCAGAGAGAAAGGGGCCATAACTTAGCCTCCTCCACACTTCAGCCTGGGTCAGAGCTGGTGGTCCATCTGCCTGGGACTTAGGTGCAAAGCAGTCCATGGTGCAAGAGGGGCCAGAAAGAGGTTACCTACCACAGGAGTCACAGATGAAGCAATCGGTGTGATACAGGCTCCCCATTGCCTGGCATGCTTGCCTTGCTCCGTAGATACCAAGCCCACACTTGATGCAAATGCCTACGGGAGCAGAGGCAGAAAAGAGCAGTGGTTAGCACCACGACTGTGGTGTTGGATAAACATGCATCCAATTCCCAGACCCAGTGCTGCCCACCCGCCTGATCTTGGGCAAGTGAACTTCTAGACCTCCATCACCCAGTTACTAATGGCTCACATGGGGCAGTTAGGGTCCCACTGCTTAGGGTCTGTTGCTGTTGTTGTTTAGCAGAGCACCTGGCACAGAGCCATCCTGGCCATAAAAATCATTATGACCTCTGCATACCTACAAAGCCATTCTGAGCCCCTTCCCCCATGACCTGCTCTTGGACTAAAGGAAAATCCTTTCTTCAGTCTATGGACCAAAAAGAATGAAGACCACACAGGCACAACCAGGGGAGAGTCGCTGACCCTCCCCAGCCATGCTCTCCTCATCTGTACCATAAAGTTCATTCATTCTCTTGTTCAGTCAGCACATCAACAGCGATGCCTGCCACATGCCTGCACATTGAGGTGCCAGAGATTCTGCAATGCACCAATCAAGTCCCCACCCTCAAGGAGCCTGTATTCCAGTGGAGGAAGACAGACAACACATACATAATATCTTAGGAGGAAGCAGCAAGTGCTATGGAAAAAAATATACTGATTAAAAATATGTCCGAGAGAAAAAGAAAAAGTATGTCTGAGTGTGTGATTTTTAAGTAGGGCAGTCAGAAAAGGCTCTGATGTCCTGGTCAGTTGCTCAGTGGGTCGCAGGTCCGATTCCCGGTAAAGGGCACGTACCTGGATTGCAGGTTTGATCCCTGCCCTGCTTGGGGAGTGTGCGGGAGGCAATCAATCAATGTGTCTCTCTCACACTGATGTTTCTCTTTGTCTCCTCTTTCCTCCTTCCTGTCCACTCTCTCTAAAGAGCAATGGAAAAAATATCCTCGGGTATCCTCAGGTGAAGATTAAAATAAAATAAAAGGCTCTGGTGAGAAGGTGATACCTGAGCAGGCATCTGGGACTATTGGGTGGAATCAGAGACCACCCCTGGCAACACAGGGCGGGATCCAGCAGTCAGGAGAGGGGTGGTAAAGGGACGGATAACCAGCAATCCGAGGGCAAAGAGTGGCACTAGCCCTAAGGGACTCCCTGACTAGCCCTCCTGGAGACCCAGCCCATATGTGGCCAGCCTACACATCAGAAGTCCCTTTCTGCCCTAGCAGGTTTGACTCAGTGGATGGAGCATTGGCCTGGGTCCCAGGTTTGATTCTGGTCAAGGGCACCTGCTTGGGTTGTGGGCTCAATCCCCAGTAGGGGGCGTGCATGAGGCAGTCAATAGATGATTCTTTCTCATCATTGATGTTTCTATCTCTCTTTCCCTCTCCCTTCCTCTCTGAAATCAATAAAGATATATATATATATTAAAAAAAAAGTCCCCTTCTCAGTTACCCAGGGTGTCCCAGGCCCCAAAGGGCCTGAAGACAGGCTCCACCTGCCCTCTGGACCCATAGTCTTCTGGCTGCTCTAGGACATGCTGCCCTCACCCTCTCCCTCCTGCTTTCTACCAGACCTCTCTCTTTAACATTCACCCATGGCAAGCCTCTTCCTTCTTAAAGACCCCCTCCTCCCCATCAGCCATCCCATTTCCCCTCCCCTTAGTCAAGAAAGAAAGCAAGCTTAATCTACACTCAGTCATCTCCTAACTGGGCAAATCCATGACTTCCTGTTCAGATACTGCTAGGAGACCTCTCCCCATTGGTTTCCAGGACATGACCCGCACCTGCCTTCTGGTTCCTCTCCCTTCCTGTTCGACTGCTCTCTCAAACCCCAGCAGGAATGTAAAGGTGGCTGGTGGAGACCAGGTGGACGGAGAAGAGAGCCATGGCCGCCAGAAGTCCCAGCCATTCCTTGGATCTGCTAAGTTACTGGGTGGGAATGCAGGCCCAAGCATTGCTAAAGATTCTAATTTTTCAAGGAAAGTCAGACATACAGATTTGTATGTAAAATCTTTCCATACTGAAATTAACTACTAACTTAAATGTTTTGAAAATACAGAAGCCAAGCACACCATGTCTGCGGGTCTCCCTGGGCAGTCCCAGCCCCTCTCCATGCCTCCTGCAAAGGGCTCTGCCCCAGCCAGGACCTCTCTCCTCAGTCACTGCTCCACCTCCCAGATGGCCCCCACACCACTCCAGGTCCAGAACAAAGGTCCAGGGTCCCCACAAAACTGCCCTTGCCCTGGCCGGGTTGGCTCAGTGTATAGAGCGTCGGCCTGTGGACCAAGGGGTCATGGGTTCGATTCCAACCAAGGGCACATACTTCACCTGCAGGTTCCCCAGCCTCGGTAGGGGCGCGTGTGGGAAGCAACCGATCGATGTGTCTCTCTCACTTCAATGTTTCTCTCTCCCTCACACGCCCTCCTCCCTCTCTTCCATTCTCTCTAGAAATCAATGGAAAAAATATCCTTGGTTAAGGATTTAAAAATAATAAAAATAAAGCTGCTTCTGCCTCTGGGTTCCTGCTCAGGAAATGGCACTTTTGGATAGCCAGGTTTCAGGGAGCACCCAGGGATGCCTCTCTCTCTCTCATCTCCAACTCTGAATTTGGGCTCCTCTGTTCCCTAATCTTGACTTCATTCCTACCCTCACTCCCACTAGCCTGATTCACCATCATCAATTATAATCCAATGGTTATTTCAACAGCCTCCTCATGGTGTCCCAGCCCAGCCTCCAAAAACACATCCCAAACATTGCAGCCAGACTTTCTTTCTAAAGTGAAAATGATCCACTCTCACACCTTCACTCTTGTTCATGTACTTTGAAAGTCTGACCTTGTCACTCCTCTAAGTTACTGGACTATGTGAAGAAATAGAAGTCAGCTGCCTGTGGACACAGGACAGAGGATGCGCTATGACCTTGCATCATTAGGTTTTTGGTTCTGTTTGATGTTTTCCTAAATATGTGCCTGCATCACTTTAATAAAAATATTCTGAAGGAGAGAACCAAAGCATGAGGTACCTCAGAAACTCAGGGAGCAGAACATGTCAAGGGGAGTGGACTCCACCTGTGGGATGCAGCAGTGATGTCCAGACCAACAGGGCCTGGCAAACACCCACTGGGGCTGGGGCGTCAGCTGGGTCAGCCCAGTGAGGGGATATCAGAGGCGGATAAGCAAAGACAATGCCAACCAGACACTCAGATGAGAAATGAAAGGGCCAACCGGACTCTGTGACCATGTAGCTTTGGGGTTTTTTGTTTTTAATGAAAGACCCTTGTCCGTATTTATAACCAAAAGAAAAGCGCCAATGGGAAAAGGAGAGCTGAAGGTGGAGTTGGAGACGAAAGGACGCTTGTCCTCAGATCTGGATGTGCACTCAAGAGCCTGTGGGAAAAGGAACAGGAAGCCACTGGGGAAGCAAGCTGCTGACCTCCATTTTCTCAGCAAAGCAGAAAAGGCAGGGCTGGAGGAGACAGGAAGGTTTCTGCGGGAATAAAAGAGGGGACTGACCAAGGCTTAGGGAGATGGATGGCACGAAGACCAGAGGACCGTCACTCTGTCCCCTGGCATGCAGCAGGGCAGACAGCGATTAGAGGGGTCAGAGGTACCAGTGAGATGCAGGCCAGTCAGAACTGAAGACCAGAGGGCAGCAAAAAACAGGGTGTGGCTCTGGGAGTGGGTGGCTAAGGAGAAGGCAGAGAGGTCATCTAACTTAAAGCCCGGCTTCCGTGGTTCAGTGGTTGAGCCTCAACCCAGGAACCAAAAGGTCAACAGTTCAATTCTGGTCAGAGCACATGCCCAGGTTGTGGGGGCTGTACAGGAAGCAGCTGATTGATGTTGATGTTTCTCTCTCATCCATGTTTCTATCTTTCTATCCCCCTGCCTTCCTCTCTCTCTAAAAATCAATAAAAACATTTTTTTTCTTTTAAGAGAGGCTCCAGAAGCTTGAGGCTGTTGGCTGGCTAATGGCAATGGAACTTGTTGAGAGATGGGAACGTTCCAAAGACATCAATGAATGGCAGAGGGATCAGGAGGTCAGCTGGTGCCAGGGCCAAGGAGAGGAAGGAATGGCACAGCAAGGAAGAAACACACCCTGAGGATGAGGTTTATCAGACATCACTTGAGCTTAGGCTCCCTGCAGACTTCCTTGTATAAAACTTTGTATTACTCAGGTTGAATAATATAAAATTGCCACTTTTATAGTTCTAAAATGTCAAATATTAGCAGATAAATTTCAGCAGTTGAAGCAAATAGTTGCCCTTTTTTTTCATCCTCAACAGAGGATATTTTTAATTGACATTTGAAAGAGAGAGGAAGGGAGCAAGAGAGAGAAACATCAATGTGAGAGAGAAACATCGATCAATTGCCTCCTGAATGTGCCACGACTGGTGATCAACCCAAAACCTAGGTATGTGCCCTGACCAGGAATTGAACCCAAAATCTTTTAGTCCACAGGACGATGTTCCAACCTAAACTGGCTTCTCTTGGAAAATAAAACCCACAAAGATCTATCATGGTATCATCATCACTCACCTTCCCTTTCCACGTGGCTTCAATGGGCCAGAACTGAGTGGAGCTCCCTTAAGAAAGGATGACCCAATATCCCCTATGCCTGGTCTTGTGCCTTGGGCCCCTTAACGTCTCACATTACCTGCCTGGGTCCAGCCACCTCAGCTTCACACAAAGACTCATGGGTAGCTGCAGAGGCCCACAGAACACACCCCGCTAGTTTCTGCAATGGGCAGGGACAGGAAAATGAACAGCCTTCTGCAACAGAGCAATGGAAAGTCTTTCTCTTTAGAAGACAGCCCCTGCTTTTGCTCCTGGCACCTGCCAGGCAGGAGAGGCAACAGGTTCCTACCTCATCTCCCTGATGCCAGGCCATGCCACAACAGCCACACCAGCAATTCTCACCTATTGTTCCCAGATGAGCCAGAAACCCTTCCACATTTCCCCTCCCAAAGGCAGGCCACACACTCCCTTGATCACCTGACCCCTCCCTCCTGGGCTGCGACCCTGGGGAGTGCAGTGGAACAACCCACATCCTTACTTGCCTTGCCTCCTTTTGCCCACATTCTTCCCTCTGCCTGAAATGCCCCCATTTGACCTATCGCATATAGGCCCCTCCTCCCTCAGATCCAGTTCAGGCGTCCCAAGCGGCTAGCTAGAATGAATGCATGAGACCCCAGGATAACCAGCAGCCAGCAACCCCTAAAGCTGGGAGCCTCTTATCAGTAAGGGAGGGAAGGAAGCACTCTCCCAGGCCTCTGCTCAGAACCTCAAGTCTACAAGTCCTAAGCGTTGTCCAAAGCACTGACAGGGACCTGTGAGGGCCTGGGTTAGACTGGGCAAGAGACTGTCAGAAACTGGTGAGCTTTGCAAAAGCTGCCAAGAAAGATTCTCTTTGGAAACATCCCGTGTACAAAGCACAGCCCAGAGAGAGGACAGCCCAGTATGACTGGCTTGGTCCCCTCTTCCTCAAGGTGGACTCTCCCTCCTTCCCACACTCTACCTCCGACAGCTACCATCATCAGAGCCTCAGGTCAGGCGGGACCCGGTGGTACCTGCCCCTCCACCACCCCGCTACTGTCCACACCTACATTGCTGGGGGCGAGGAGGAATACCGGGCGGGCTGGGTCACTACACCACTTAGGCCGACCTGGGTCACAAAGCATCTAGCAGGACGAACAGAGGCAAGTGCCAAGGGTTAAGAAGAAATGATACGGAAATGGCTCCTTCTGCTTATTAACGTGGCTTTTTCTCCCAGTTAGGATAAAGGCTTCAATTCACTTCCCCAGAGCCCATTCTCCAGGTGGGAGACCAAGAGACGAGGGCGGCGGTTCACACTCGCACACCGTGCTCCCTCTTCTCACGCGGGCCCAGCCCCCGGCCACCCAGCAGTCCTCGGCTGGCTCAGCCGCCACCCCGAGGCCATCCCGACCCGCTCACCGAAGTAGTCCCGCGCCGTGCGCGCTTCCAGCGCCCGCTCCAGCTCTCGGGTCAACGCCTCCAGCCGCCGCTCCACCGCGCTCGGGCCGCCCTCTCGGCCCGGGGGCAGCTGGAGCGAAGGCAGAGAGAAGGGGGCCGGCCCGACCGGCTCGGGGGAGCGAGTTGGAGCGGGACAGGCGCCGGGCAGGAGCAAGTCGGCATAAGCCCCAGCAGAGCCTCGGGAGCCGAGACTGGACACACTGGAGCGGGCGCTGCCCACCGACGGCGGCCCGGGGCCGGGGCGCGGGTCCGAACGGCCGGAGCGCGGACTGCCGTGGCGCTGGTCGTAGCCCAGGCTGATGCCGCTGGAACGGGCGCTGCCCCCGCCGCCGCCGTCGGAGCCCGCCAGGCTGACCCGTGGGCTGCCTGCAGGCTGCGCGCTCAGCTCGGGGACCGCCGCGCGCCGCGGGCCGCGTTCCCCACGGTTCAATCCGTCCGTCCCGGCCTCGGGGACGCCGGCGCCGCCCTTCCCTCGGCGGCCCAGCGCCAGCGCCGCCTCGTCTCCGGGCCCGGGCCGCGGCCCCCGCCGACCCCGACCCGGAGAGTCGCCGCCTGGCTGCAGCTCCCGCAGGGCCAGCCCGGCCAGGAGCAGAGCCGCCTCGTCCGCGGCCGCCCGGGAGCGCTGCATGGCCCGGCCCGCCGGCCCTCGCGCGTCACCTCCGCCTCGGCTTCCCGCCGCCGCTCCGGCCGCGCCGCCGCATCGTCCGCCCGTACCCGGAGCCCGCCCCGGGACCCCTGGGCGCGGGGCGGGGCGGGGCAGGCGCGGGGCCCGGGTCGCTCCGCCGGCCACGCGCGGTCCGGGGTCCGCTCCGCTCAGTGGCGCGCGAGGCGGAGGAATGTGCGCTCTGAGGCGCCGAACCGCGCCCCCTCCTCCCGCGGCCGCGCGGGGGCGGAGGGACTCCTTTGTGGGGGCAGGAATGCGAGGAAGGAGACGGCGCTGCGGCCTCTGGAATGTGGGGGAGTGGCGGCGGCGGCGGCGGCGGCGCCTGGAGCGTGGAGGGGCGCGCAGGCCGGACCGGAACGCCGCGGCGGGCGCCGCGCGTGCTTCTCGGAGCTGGCTCTGGGGTGGTACAGCGGCGAGCTATGGACTTCGTCGTTCGCCCAGACTGTCGAGCCTGTGGATCCCCACGGGCTGAGCTGGCGGCGGCTCCCGCAGTCCAGCAGGAGAAATAGGAGCCGCTGACAAACGTTTCCCACGTTCTCCCCCATCTTACTTCCCAGCGATGCCACACTTTCAGGCTCTTGGCCTTCGGCTGAAGCTCTGCGCCCGATCCAGGACCTGAAAAACACTGTGCGTCTGGTGCACACGCGCCACCAGGACCTCGCGTGACCCTACGACCCCCAGCCTGTCCCTGGGCCATGTGGTTGCTCACTGGTTTGAGGAGCCCCCACCTGCCAGGTGGGGAAAGCGCCTAATGCGAGGAGCCAGGGTTGGTTGGGGACTGGTCCGTGCGCCTGGTCCTTGTGCTCAAGCCCCCAAGGCCAAGCCAGGCTGAAGCAGACCTCAGGCTGAGCCAGTGGGCTGATGACCCTCGGCTGTGACTTCCACCTGAAGTCACCAGGAGAAGTGAGGACTCCCTGCTTTTCCAGGACCTGCCCTCAGGGTCTTGGGTGAGGCGCCAAGGGGATGCTCCTGAAAACACTTGGAGCTGCTACAGGTCCTGAGATGAGGTGGGGCCTTGGGGGCCACATGAGGGATGGAAGAGAGGTGACCAGGGCTTTGTCCCCCAAAACAAATTACAAAGCCCTTGTCATACATTTCAAACAGCCCATAGAGAAAAGCAAACCATTATCTATCAGGACCTGGTGGATCCAGGAAAACAACCTTGAATGGATGAGGTCTCTCTTTTCCAGCCTCCCACTCCCAAGAATTCCAGCAAGGCACCCAGTGTGGTAGGGAGACTGGACCAAGATTGTCCAGGTGTAGACTGACCAGGATGTGGGGCCTCAACATTGCCGAGGAACCCACTGTGGCCATTCTCCTCAGCTGGCAGTTGAGCAGTGTCTGACCCAACAGCTCCGACCCAGCACCTCTCAGAGCTTGCAGAATTCCAACACCTAACACCCACCCCCTAAGCTCAGAGTGAAGGGGGCAGGCACAGGTGGGGACAAGCGTTTGGGGAGCTATTATCTAAAGAAGCTACCTAATGAAAAATCATCTGAGAAAGGAAAGACAAATTAAATCAACAATGAGCTATCACATTTCACATTGTCTCACATTTAAAAATGGAAATTTTGACAAGACTGTGGTGAAACTAGCCTATACTTTACTGGTAGGAGTAAAAGTTGGTATATCCTGTCAGGAAGAGCAATTTGCTGGTATTAACTGTAAGGTCTGGGGCTGGGAAAGCAGGAACTTTACAAACTTTGCTTTCTAGCCTGCTTGAATAATGAGAAAAATAAACTTAAGCTGTCTGACCTTGTAGGCCAGAGACTAGATATGCCCATAATTTCAATGCCATGCCAGGTGCATTTTTTAATTGGATAGAACTGTGTTGTTTTCAAGGCCAGCAGCGAGATAACCACTAAGTGCACATAGGGCTGGCTCTTTAATAAAAAGGGAAGTTCTGCTTGTAATCTTGCTTAGAATTTGAATTCATTTTCTCTAAGCCCACTGGTGAAGCCCACCGGTGAATAAGTGTGACTCCCCCGGCCTGTGCTCTCGGACCGCGGGACCTCACCCGAGAGCTTTCAATAAACGCGATTTTTCGCTTTTAACCTGCTTGTCTTGGTCAACTTATTGGTTTCGGTCGGGTTAAGTCTTACATCTCTGATTAAACCTTACATTAACATCCTCACAAATGAAAACTCTTATAAGCAGTAGTGCTCCAAGAACCTAAGCTAGGGAAGTAATGCAAAATGCAGATAACAATGCAAGCAAAAAGTGTTTATCACATTTTTTTTTAAATATATTTTATTGATTTTTTACAGAGAGGAAGGAAGAGGGATAGAGAGTCAGAAACATCGATGAGAGAGAAACATCGATCAGCTGCCTCCTGCACACTCCTACTGGGGATGTGCCCGCAACCAAGGTACATGCCCTTGACCGGAATCGAACCTGGGACCTTTCAGTCCGCAGGCTGACGCTCTATCCACTGAGCCAAACCAGTTTTGGCATCACATTTTTTATGTAATCAATACAGTACTGGGATCTCCAGCCTTCTGAAAAGGAGCTCAGAGGAAGCTCTCTGCCCTCAAAGGTAGTTCTTAAATAACTGTTCCATCTCCACATGCCCCACTTAAAGCTTCCAAGATTTAAACAATATATTGGAGTTCAGGGTCAGCTAAAATGCATTACCCACTCTAATCCTATCTAATAAAAGAGTAATATGCAAGTTGACTGTACCCCCGCTACACCCACAAGCCACACCCACCAGCCAATCAGGAGAAGTATGCAAATTAACCCAACCAAGATGGCTGCAGCCACAGAGAGAGCAGGAGGCTTAGGTTTCCCCAGCAATGGAGGAAGCCAAGCTTTCTGCCTGCCCTGGCCGGCCCAGGCCTCCACTCAAGGCTACAAAGTTTCAATAGAAGATAAATAAATCCCAGATACCAGGGCCTCCGCTTGGGTCACGGGGGGGTGGGGGGGGCGTGGCCAGCCTGCAAACCACCACAGGCCCCTCGCCCAGGTCGCCCCATGCCCCAAGGGAACCCCCACCCTGATCTGGGACACCCTTCAAGGCAAACCAGCCAGCCCCCACCCATGCACCAGGCCTCTATCCTATCTAATCCTATCTAATAAAAGAATAATATGCAAATTGACCATCACTCCAACACACAAGCTGGCTGCCCCCATGTGGTCAAAGATGACTGCCCCCATGTGGACACAAGATGGCCAACAGGGGAGGGCAATTGGGAGGGACCAGGTCTGCAAGGGAGGGCAGTTGTGGGCGGTCAGGCCAGCAGGGGAGAGCAGTTGGGAGGGACCAGGCCTGCAGGGAAGAGCAGTTAGGGGTGACCAGGCTGGCAGAGGAGGGAAGTTGGGGGCAACCGGGCCTGCAGAGGAGAGCAGTTGGGGGGACCAGGCCTGCAGGGGAGGGCAGTTGGGGGTGACCAGGCCTGCAGGGGAGGGCAGTTAGGGATGAACAGGCCTGCAGGGGAGGGCAGTTAGGGGCAAACAGGCTAGCAGGGGAGCAGTTAGGCATCAATCAGGCTGGCAGGGGAGTGGTTAAGGGGTGATCAGGCTGGCAGGCAGAAGCGATTAGGGGCAATCAGGAAGGCAGGCAGGCGAGCAGTTGGGAGCCAGCAGTCCTGGATTGTGAGATGGATGTCCGACTGCCCATTTAGGCCCGATCTCACTAGGATCTGGCCTAAACGGGCAGTCGGACATCCCTCAAGGGGTTCCAGATTGGAGAAGGTACAGGCTGGGCTGAGGGATAGACACCCCCATGCACAAATTTCGTGCACCAGGCCTCTAGTAGTAATAAATAAAAACAACCACCCACAATCAGAAACAGAAACAACCCAAAATAGTTTTCTTTCTCACTTCTGGCCATCTTATTAGCTATTTTTGTTTAGGGGCTATCCAACACCTATAACGGGAAAATGGTGGCCACAGAGAAGACAAAAAAGACATGAGAGTCAATCAATTCTAGGCTCCAACTGGTTATGAAAAGCAGCGAGAGTACTACTGGGTATAAGCAGACTCTGAAGATGATCAGACAAGGCAAAGCAAACCTGGTCATCCTTGATAACAACTACCCAGATTTGAGGAAATCTGATAGAGTGCTACCCCATGTTGGCCAAAACCGGGTCCATCACTAGAATAGCAGTAATATGACTTGGGCACAGTGTGTGGAAAATGCTGAAGTATGCACATTGGCTACCATTTACACAGGTGATTTTAATGTTATTAGAAGCATGACAGAACAAACTGGCGAGGAGTGAATTATACAAAATTGGCCAGAACTCATTTAAATAAATAAATAAAATGGTCCTGGCTAGGTGGCTCAATTGGTTGCAGGTTCAATCCCCAGTCAGGGCTCATATGGAAAGGAACCGATTGATGTATCTCTCTCACATCAATGTCTCTCTCTCTCTCTCTCTCTTCCTCTTCCTCTCTCTCTCTCGAATCCATTTTTTTAAAAGTTTAAATAAATAAATAAAATGTTCATTGTTCAACATTAAAACAAAGTACATACTTCCATGAAGTGGGAAGTACATTAAGCAAGTGTTTATAAATATATTAAAAATATTTAACGGTGTGGGAAGTCATACCATTGTCATGCTAAATAATACAGAGTACCATTCAAAATGGTGTGGTCTCATCTATACATTACCCAAATGTGTCCCAGATCCCACCTTCTTTTGTAGCCTCACTACAAAATGCTGAGTACTTTATCTCAATTTGTTAGCTCTTTCTCTCTGAGAAGAACAATAGGGGAGAAGGAAAGATCAGGGGCTGATTCATAGGGCTTGAAGCACCATCCAAGGACTCGCTGCCCAGCCTCCACTGATGCCTTCCCTGCCCTCCACTGATACAGGGTGTTCTCTGTGCTCACCTCTCTCTCTGGCCGTTTTCCTCCTGGGTCCAGGGGTATGCTGGATTTAACAACCAGTGCTCTGGGAAAGGTTTGTACAAATCTGGAGCCCTGATTTATAGCATTTGCCAATACCTCCATGGTCAATTTCAAACTGCCAGTATGGTATCACTGAACAGAGTTGGGAAGAAATTAGTATAATCAGCTTGGAAAAACTAGTATGAGCTGGCTCCAACTACCACTGCCTGGGCCCCACCGTTGAGAAAGGAAAGGTTCACAACAGAATTGCTGGGCCTCTCGATCTATCATCCTCTCAAGTTCACCAAAACCTTCCTTTGTCTAGGCAGACGGACACACTCAGAGGCTGGCACAGAACATGCTCCATACAGTCTCACACTAAGTCCTGAACCCACCATCTTCTCCTTCTAAGGCCCCAGAGGCTTATCCTATCCAGACTGTCCACACTAATGGTGATCTATTAGAGGTTTTGAATCTCTCCTTGTAATCTATCTTCCATCAGACCTCCTTATCTGTCTGTAGTGTGTGTATTATCTGGACCCCAATTATGGACACAATTCAGGGGTTTTCCTACAGTCTTGGGATACACTCAGATGTCAATCAAATGTGGCTGGAGAACTTGGGTTAATTAGAGAAGTGTGGATTCCAGCAATTCCTCCAGGTGGAGTTTGCAATGGAGGAAGTGCTGGGACCACACTTCTTTCTCTCCCCTAAGCTGGCAGCAGTCTTCACCATTGCAATTTTTCCTGGGAGAGCAGCAGTAATCTTTCACCTAAAGCACACTTTGGCCTGGCCAGCATGGCTCAGTGGTTGAGCATCGACCTATGAACCAGGAAGTCACTGTTTGATTCCCAGTCAGGCACATACCCGAATTGCAGGCTCTATCCCTAGTAGGGGGCATGCAGGAGGCAGCCAATCAATGATTCTCTCTCATCATTGATATTTACATCTATTTCTCCCTCTCCCTTCCTCTTTGAAATCAATAAAAATATATTAAAATATATATATAAAGCACCTCTCCCGGCTCAACTCCTAGGGGCCGGTGATCCCATACACACACAGCCCCAGACCCAAAATACATTTCCTGCCTGATCCACTGGGAGGCCGTCCACTGGAAATTGTGCCCATCCCCTCTTTGGAGGCCCAGCTCTTTCAACCAGATTGAGGCCAACGTCCCCTGGCCCTGGTATCCCCTTAGGCCCCTCTGGGGACACAGAAGTTTCAATGCTTTGATAGCTGAAGCCATTGATGGGTTGGTTCCCCAATCTAAGATCTGACAATTACAGCTTGCTTCCTTCACCAGGAAGCAAGTAGCCTTTAAACATTTTTATTTTAGGGAGGGAAACATTGACTCATCCATGCATTATTGGTTGCTTCTTGTATGTACCCTGACAGGGGATCAAACCCACAACCTTGGTGTATAGGGATGATGCTCTAACAATTGAGCTACCCTGGGGAGGGCCTGCAAGGGCCATCTTGGAAGAACCCTCACTTTCTTGTCCTGAGAGCTTACCCTACACTCAGGAATAGGAATTTCTGCACAAACTTTGTATGAAGCAAAGACCTCAGCCAATCTGCAGCATCATGGAGAGGATTGGGACAGCGTAGGAACATTTTTGAGCTTGAGGTTGCTGTTCATGAGTTTCAGTAATGCTGGAAGCTGCTGCTAGGATCAACTGGGAATCTTTTTTTTTTTTTTTTTTTTTTTTTTTTAGCTGTTTGCCTAATAAGTTTATTGTCTCTGAAAAATCATAGAAAATTGTGATTTGGTTTATTAGCTCTCAGCAGCCCGTTCCTGAGCTCTGAGGAAGCTTGCTTTCTTCTGAGCTACCCGATCTTTCTTCTGGGCAAGAGACATTTTGGGACAGTTCCACCTCTTCTTTTTAACTTCTTTCTTAGGCTTCTTCTCATAGACTGGATTCTCTCGTATAGCGGTATGAGCTTTCTTATACATCTCCTCCATCATGTCTGGAATTACGTTGTTCTTTATATATTGAGAGAACTGTTTCTTGTAAGCATCTTCATCTTCTTCCATTAGATAACACATATAATCTGCAACGTTCTGACCCATGATGTGCTTCCAATGTACCTCTGCATTGAATTCCTTGCTTTCTGAATCATAACCAGGGAATCGTTTGGTACTGTGAGGGATAGATAGGCCTCCATCCACAGCTCCCTTCAGGGCCCCAAAAACTTTATTTCCAGTAGTAGTTCTGGCAAGCCCTGCATCCAAATAGCAGGTGAAGGCACCAGGTTGACCATCAATGCTTTCTACGTTGTATTCATCCCCAGTCACCTCCACCTGGCCTTCATAGATCTTGTCCATGCCAAACCTATTGAGAAGCCTGCGGGCCAGCAGCAGGCCAGTACAATATGCTGCAGCATAATTTGTCAGGCCAACCTTCACACCATACTTTGGGAGTTCATGAGCATAAGCTGCACAAACTATCATATCTCCTTCTATACAGGCATAAGCAATCTGACAGATGTTATCTCTGTTGGTTACTCCAACTGTCATCCTGTATTTAGGTGTGTTGTACTTATTTTTATCCTGGATTACCAAGCGTTTCCGGGCATAGTAATCAGTTTTACCCTCTCGCCGTCTTCTGAATTTCACTTGGTATCGCTTGAAGTAGGCCTTGTTCTTGACAACTTTCGCAAACCCCATCCTGCGGAAGAGAGACCCACGGCCGCGGCTTGCCACAGACCTGCAGGCCTAGCCTAACTCCGGTGGAGAAAAAAGCTCAACTGGGAATCTTGGCAACTTAGAGGAGGTGGAGCCCCAGATCCCCATTCCACCACCCATTGCTGCCATGAGAAGTTGAGTTTCTTTTGCACACCAGCCCTTATAGTGTCTTACAGCTTTCAAAAATTTCTGCCCTGCTAGCAGTAATTGAGTATTGACCTATGAACCAGGAGGTCATGGTTCAATTCCCAGCCAGGGCACATGCTGGGGTTGGGTGCTCGATCCCCAATATATATTTTTATTGATTTCAGAGAGGAAGGGATAGGGAGGGAGAGAGAAACATCAATGATAAGAATCATTGATCGACTGCCTCCTGCATGCCCCACACTGGGGATGAGCACCCAACCCCAGCATGTGCCTTGGCCAGGAATCAAACCGTGTCCTCCTGGTTCATAGGTTAACGCTCAACCACTGAGCCTCATTGGCCGGGCTAAAAATATATGTGTATTTAAAAATTTTCCAACTAGGCTGTCAGGGTTGGTAACATTTTCCAAGAAGTGCAGCATAGTGCAGAGTAGGGATGCAATACATATTTATAGAATGAGTGAGACAGTGTGTGTACAATGCCTATATTTTTTAAGATTTGATTTTCCTTCTGAAAACCAAATAAATTGAAGATTTAAGTAAAAACCTGAGGGCTCTCTTGGCGCATTGTACATTCTAGTACATTTTTTTGCTCACAACACCTTTCCCTATGTAGTAAAGTCATTAATTGTCGCAAGATTTAAAAATTTTAAAGCTGCTGAGTCAGACAGCAAAACTTCCAAAAATATTTTGCCAGGAGGTAATGGTCTTCAAAATACAACCAAAGCCATGGCTGGGTAGTTCAGTTGGTTAGAGTGTCATCCCCATACATTAAGGTTGTGGGTTTGACTCCAGGTCAGGATACATACAAGAATCAACCAATTAATGTATCAATAAGTGGAACAACAAATAGGTTTCTCTCTCTTCCCCCTTCTTTCTCTCTCAAATCAGTAAATTTAAAAATATTTTTTAAAAATACAACTATACAGCAGAATCATAGTCCTATAGTTCAACTCAGTTGAGTTAGTGAGAGCAGTTCAAAATTTTTGCTGGATTTTAAATTAGATGTGGGGTTTCCTTCTGTGTGCAGAACGCAAATAATGTATTTCCAGTATTAAAGTGTTTATAAAAATACTTCTCTAAATATATCCTCCTGGAAAATGATAAAATGGAGATTCTGGACCTCAGGAACACTATTGTAAGATGCAAAGAAATGGGAGGCCTTTGCTGCCTGTAAGTTACAATAACTAGAAACACCTGCCAATATTTTTCTCCAGAATTTTTTTTTTTTTTTTTTTTTTTTTACTTAAATAGCTTCCATTTTTTGTATATTAAAAAAGGCTAGTAGAGGCTTAAATTTGCTTGTGTTCAACAGGACAAGTACATTTCATTTTATTTTTTAATTTATTTTTATTTTTTTAAAATATATTTTATTGATATTTTACAGAGAGGAAGGGAGAGGGATAGAGAGTCAGAAACATCGATGAGAGAGAGACATCTATCAGCTGCCTCCTGCACACCCCCTACTGGGGATGTGCCCGCAACCAAGGTACGTGCCCTTGACCGGAATCGAACCTGGGACCTTTCAGTCCGCAGGCTGACGCTCTATCCACTGAGCCAAACCGGTTTCGGCAGGACAAGTACATTTCAGATACGTATGCCACCAATGGACAATTTTCAGGAACAGAAACGGTTATTATGAACCGAAAGCTTCTGACAGCTTCTAATTAATTTACTAGGAACAACTTGGCTTTTCCTAGTTCTCTGAAGGCTCAAATGAAAGAGAATTCTTGCTAAGTCACAGCCTAGCAACAAAGATGAATAAAGCTAACTTTACCAATGTTGGACCCACAAATCACTAACACTTTCTCATGCCAACTTGTTTTTAATGACTTTTATTGCCTTTTTTATTTCAATCATAGAATATACTCAATACGAAGCATGAAAGTCACATAGGCACAAAAGGAAAATACAGACTATATGTAATCTCCACTTTTATGAAAGTCTTGAAAGTTGGATAACACAATGAACAATGTATATAGGTCCCAACTAGATTCTATGTTAATTTTGCTTTTTTTCTTCCTGTATTATATATTTTGCTCAGCCATATAAAAGTTGTATTACAGAGCTTCATCCCTAATATTTCAAAAATCAGGACAGTCCTACACAAGATTATCATACCTAAGAAAATAATTCCACCATCACCTAATTTATTTCATTTTAAAATTTCCAATTATCACAAGAATTGTTATAGCCATTTATTTTGCACTTGAGTTCTAGTATGACCCACATGTGTACTTGTCCAATTGTTTGCTCATGTTAATGGGTTTCTCTACCCCTCTGTTCCCAGTCAGCTGGAAACTACATCTAGTTACTGGGTTAGATTCAGGCTTTTCTTTTTTTGCCTAGGTGCTATTTTCTTCAGGAAGTATGTATCAGGTTGTCCTATTTGTGATGCCGGGTTTGACCTCTTGATTATGGTAGTGACAGGCATCAGTCCATTGTCAAGACTTGCCTTTTGCAAGTTACCTGTATAGCATTTGAGCACTGAGTCAAGATTCTTTTACTAAAGGTTTTGGCATCCACTGATCTTTGATCAGTTACTTCATTAAGGGTCAGACACTATTAAAACACTGAATCTTTGTGGTAGAATGAAGAATTCTTTCCCTTAAGCCTTCAGTAATGTAGATTGACCTTTGGGGCCATGGACTTGTTTGGTAAACTTCAGTCACCAGACTGCTCCCAATGAGGCTGGAAGATGTCAGGTGTATTTCAGGCTGGAGTCCTACTCCCGGCTCCACCACTGAGAAGACAACTCCCATGGGAAAACCACAAATACAAGGCCAGACCTAACGTGTCTCCATACTCTAGGGAAGTAGAGGCAACTTGGATTTGCTAAGTCTAATTAAGACTCCTAATCAGACCTGCCTTAATGATAAACACTAATTTTGTAAGAGGTTGAAAATTAACAGAAACTACTGAAGAAAATAAGTGTTGAAAAAATGAAAGCCATTGCTGTCAAAACATAAACACACTTCTACCGATCAAATTGGCACTTCTTGCCATGTACATTCAATTAAGAAAGAAAAGAACATATACAAAATGGAAACTGTCAAAATCGTGTCTAAATAGGCAGGTCAAGGTTTTAAAGAATGAAGATAATTTCAAAACGCAAATTTCTGGTTTTCAGAATTCAAAATAGAACATGATTTTCAGTGTCCAGCCAACCAAAAATTATTGAGATCTGATATTCCAGGATATTTTTTTATGTTACATGGTTACATGTAATTTTGAAACTCTTTCTGGAGGAAATAAAACTCCTAAAAATCTAAAAGCAAAGTGAAGCCCACGGGCTCCCAGAGTTGCAGAGGGACCCAGCCTGCTTGCAGTTGCTTCCAGCTTGCAGAAGGCTGGAAGTCAGTTCATCTGGGAGGCGTCAAGCAGCATGTTCCCGAGGGCTGTCTTGTTCAGTATGACTTTTCTGAAGGCTTTGATTACATGCCAAGTTTACAAATGATACAAAACAAAACCTGGGTGGCAAATAAGAATTATACGAAGTGAGATAATATAATAAATTATCAGTTTGAAATTTAGTTGACTGTGGCAAAAAACCCCAAAGGCAGAGATAGAGAACGGGTAAACAGCCTCTGGGGTTTCTGTTATCTGAAAACTCAAGGCACATCTGTGTGAGGAGAGTACCCTAACAGCCCTCTGGGGTCTAGGCAGATGGGAGTGTTGATCCATCTGGAGCAGATATGGCCATATCTATAGGCTGGAGTTAGGCCCAAAATGAATGGTATACTCAAGGAGGACTGAAGAAGTGGGGAACAATCCAGAGAAGACTGCAGAATACAAGAGAGACTCTGGCCATCTGGAATCTCAAATCCAAGGCTCTAAGTTACAAGAGCTGGCCAAAGATAACTGAAATATTCTCAATAAAAGGCTGTTTACAATCCAAATTTAAAAAGCACCACCACCATTAAAAACTTTATTTTAGAAAGTACTCATCTATGGCAAACAGTGGAGATCTTTTAACCTTCATATCCATCACAAGTTAATTTTTTAAAAGGAAAGGATTTAGCATTCCTGCAGAAAATACAATGAATAAACCCAACAAGGCAGCAGATACTGTGCAGGCATGTACAACAAGTATGCAGAGGCCATTTTATTTGGTCCATTAAGTACAGTATAGTTGTATTTGAGTTTTACAAAACATCAAATATAAATAACCTGAAACTGTAACAATACACAAAAATTGGCTTCTTACACAGACATACCAGGCAGTACAAGCTGAAAACTTGAGTAAATTAACATTGTTTTACATCAATATACATAGTGCCAGTTCATATTTAAAAACAAGTTTCAATACAGCACTTGATACTTTTTTTAAATCTGTTTCAGTTAAGAGTATGAAAATGGTTAGATCTAGGCTAAAAATAATTCTTTTTCTAACCAAAAATAAAGGCATAATATTTATAACCAGGTATCAACTTTACTAAACCACAATATTTTAAACTATTAAATGATACCTAAGAATATTTACATTAAAAAGGCAACATGCATTGTGTTGTTTCTTCTCATGACTAGTGATGCAAACGCTTTGTTCAGAGGGTTTTAAAACTATGTTCCTACTTCCGTACAGCATTCCGCAATGTGTCTGATAGTTCCAGCAAAATGAGTGCTTTCAAAGGGAGCAGAATCATCTTCAAGTCCCTGGGCTCCACTTTTTCCCTTTGGAACAAAGGACGCTGGGTGATCCATGCAGTCAGAGGGTTCTGTTGGAGGCACTGCTGTTCAATCTAATGCTATAATATCATCAAGCTCTTTTGTCTGTTCTGTGCGTGACCTCTTTGTACTGATATTCTCTTTCTCATCCAATTTCCTCTTGCGACTTCTCTCTTCTGCATTGATGTCAGCATTATTTGAAGGACCTTCTTCATCTGAATCAACTATGAGCACATCATCTTGCTCTTGTGCTTATTTCAGGAAAAATAAAAGAAAAATGGTTAAAAGTGTGGGAATTACTAATAGTTCATTAATATATTCATATAAGTGAAAAGCTAACTCTTCTGATATACACCAGACTTAAGGCTACCCTTAGGAACCTTCACTTTATACATCACGTATTTCTATACTGCCTTAATGTTTTCTGTAACAAGTACCTTTCTTTTCTAATCAAAACAAAAAATTGTGTGATATAACTCATAAATTATACAGTTCCTTATTTCTATTTCTCCAACAGAAAAGGGAAGGTAAAAATCCTAATACTGTGGTAGTGGTAAACAACAACAACACAACA
This sequence comes from Plecotus auritus, assembly GCF_963455305.1. Lineage (NCBI taxonomy): Eukaryota > Metazoa > Chordata > Mammalia > Chiroptera > Vespertilionidae > Plecotus > Plecotus auritus. The sequence goes on along the minus strand of NC_137785.1, from coordinate 30,022,434 downwards.
ACAACAAGAACAACATATACACAGCACTTACAATGTGCCAGGAACTGTTCTGAGCACTTTGCAAATAACAACTCATTTAATCATCACAACAACCCTATAAAGAAGATAACATCATTATCCGTTTTCCAGAAAAGGAACTAAGGTACAAAGAGGTTGACTTACCCAAGGTCAAAAGTAGAAGATGAGGTCAGGATACAAACCCATGCAGTGGGGGCTCTACAGTACGTGCTTTTTAACTTTACACCACAGTTGGTTTTGTGCCCCACCCAACAAATCAAAGGCAGAGTACCTATCTTACTTATTGCTACAGCCTCCAAGACCTACCCACAGAGGGTCAATCAAGCCACATTTCAAATTATGATTTTTAAAAAATACTCTCGTCCCTTCCTCAAAGGATGATGGGCCTCTCTATTTTCAGAGAAGAAAGGTCATGAACCCATGGCCCACAAGTGGGCCAAACTGTAGATAGTCTCCAAGACCATCTTTAAAACTCTCACAGAACATCAGAACCTAGAACATACTCCAAAGAACATCAAAGACCTAGGGTCAAAGAAATGAAAACAAGTACAAAAATCAGTACCTTTTTGTTTCCTGACTTAAAGAATGAAGAGGGGTGTGTGTGGGGAGGGGTAATAGACATCCAAATCCAGCACAGTCAAGTACAAGCACCAGCACTGAAAACCCAGCAAACAGGGCCTCTGATGCATTTTTCCCAGTCATACTGGTTCTGAGAAAACTGTGAAATGCTATAATTCTGTACTCAGCAAGCATCTGCTCACTCCAAAGTCAGATGTACTGATCTGTCATCTCTAAATAAAATAGATACAAAATCCAAAACTACTACTACTAAGAATGGTCTTTATTATCTAGTAGAAAACTCACATGTCCAGTTGTAAAAAGCCACTAACAAAAAATAACACAATGTTTCTATTTTCAGTAAGAAAAAATGGCTTCATGGGTCATACGTTCCAAACTCCATTAAAATAATCAATGCCAGCCCCTAACCGGTTTAGCTCAGTGGAAAGTGAAGGCTCCTGCCCTGGCTGGTTTGGCTCAGTGGAAAGAGCATCGGCCTGCAGGCTGAAGGATCCCAGGTTCGAGTCCGGTCAAGGGCATGTACCTTGGTTGCGGGCACATCCCCAGTAGGGGGTGTGCAGGAGGCAGCTGATCGATGTCTCTCTCTCACCGATGTTTCTAACTCTCTATCTCTCTCCCTTCCTCTCTGTAAAAAATCAATAAAATATATTAAAAAAAAAAAAGTGAAGGCCTGGGGACTGAAGGGTCCTGGGTTCAATTCCGGGCAAGGGCATGTACCTAGGTTGCAGGTTCACTGCATGATGTCTCTCTCTCTCTCTCCCTTCCATTCTCTAAAAATCAATGGAAAAATATCCTCAGGTGAGGATTAACAACAAAATCAATGCCAAACCAACACATACCTCTAGTAGTCCTATGGATTTCTACTTTGTTGTCAACTAGGGGCCTGGTGTACGAAATTCGTGCACGGGGAGTCCCCTCAGCCCAGGGCCTGCACCCTCTCCAATCCGGGACCCCTTTGGGGAATGGCCAATGGCCGGTTTAAGCCTGATCCCATGGATTGGCCCTAAACTGGCAGTCAGACATTGCTCTCACAATCCTGGACTGCTGGCTCCTAATTGCTCACCTGCCTGCCTGCCTGGTTGCCCCTAACTGCCTCCCCCCGACTCCCCACTGGTCTGGTCGCTCCACGCAGCCTGCTGTTCAGTCTTTTGGTCGTCCCTCACTAACCCCCCTGCCGGCCTGGTCGTAGGCAGCCATCTTGTGAGGGTGTGAGGGTCAATTTGCATATTAACTCTTTATTGTATAGAATGTTTGAGATAATCATAATTTGTTTCTATATAGTCTTGCCTGTTGGTTGGGTAATTAACAACCTGCTGGCTGGGACCATGACTCACCTGTGGATGTTGATGGCTGAGCTCCATCATCACTGCCATTGGTTATGCTTTTGGCAGCATCTTCAGCTTGTTTGGGCCCCACTTTTTCTGGGGCATCACCAACAACTTCAAATTCCACATCCTTTCCTAGGTCTTCACTGTAAAAGAACCACACACTATAAAAATAGACCAGCACTATAACTATTTACAAAAGGACACACCAGAAGAGATACTGCCCCTGTTTGAAGGGTAGGCTATATACACACCAAATATCTGAATTCTGGTTTTCTTTCAAAGAGCTAAAATAAAAAATAAGACTATACATAACAGATTTTTGTGACAATTCCAAACTCAAATAGTAAATACCACTACATCTTCAAATAGGCGCAGGGTGGTTTGTTTGTTTTTGATGTTAAATAACTTTTATTGCTAAAGCAGAAAATTGAGTCTAATACTCTATGGCCCAATGTAACTTTTTGGCATTATTTTTTCAGCTACTGTGCAAGAAGATTCTACACTCGACTGACTCTGATCTTGACCAAAGTAATTTGGTGTTTTAGGAGTAGGATACATGGATTCTGGGTTTCCCCCATCTTTACAGACAGCATCCTGCTTTTGTAATGAGTTCCCAAAAACATGTACACAAGCACACCACTGACATCCAATTGGTGACTAATTGAGGCTAGAGCTCATTCCTAGCATTATCTTTGCTCAATTGTCTGACTTTGTGAAACATACTTATTACTAACTAGAGGCCCGGTGCACAAAATCCATGTATGGGGTATGAGGGGAGCCCCTTAGCCAGGCCTGCACCCTCTTGCAATCCGGGACATCTCTCTCGCAATCTGGGATGGCTAGCTCCTAACTGCTCGTCTGCCTGCCTGATTGCCCCTAACCACTCTGCCTGCCTGCCTGATGGCCCTTAACTGCCTCTACCTCGGCCCCCGCCGCCACAGCTTTGTCAGGAAGGATATCCAGAAGGTCATTCAGCTGTCCGGTCTAATTAGCATATTACGCTTTTATTATTATCGATAACTCACATTCAGTCTTTCCTGTCATTTAATGCTTTTTATAAACCAAATATATAAAATACAATGTTCTCCAAACTATACAAGTTGTATATGTTTGTACGGAGAGGGCAATACTGGCAAAAATAACTGGACAAAGCTGTTGGTTAGATGGTACCCAAAAGTCCTAAGTCAAGATGCAGTTTAGGGGTATCAATGAGCATGTAAAAAACTGCACCTTAAAAACAGACAAACAAAAAAACTGCACCTTGTGAGGACCATCTATATTTAATTGTTATATATACACAAATATTCTATAATGCAAACACTATGAATGATTATTATAAAGGATGTAAAATCAATTTTAATATTCTCTTGTATTGTTATAGATCACAAATAAAGTATTTCTTCCATTCTTCTAATGAGTCTTTAAAAAGAATAGAATTTTTATTCTAGTTCAATTATCAAAATGAACTCACCTCTGATTATAACTATTCAAACCCCTGGATTTCTACCCTCATTCTCATCAGGCATCATTGGCAACAGTTACCCTTAAACATTTTTTGTCTACTCCTTTTATTTCTGAATACCCAAGTTTTTCTGTCAGTCAAACCTCAGGGAATTTAGGGCCAACTTGAACAGAACAAATGTACTGTGCAGTTTCAAATGAATATTAGGGTTTAAGGATAAGAAAACATATTTTCCCCATTTACTATATCTTAAGTGCATATATTAAAATAATTTCTTACATTTTAAAATATTAATAGTTCCTACCTATGAAGGATGTTGATCAATAAAGTGTAGTCCTGAAGAAAGTCGTCTGCTTGAAGCCGGCTCCCATTTCTAATTCCAAATTCTGACAACTTCTTGTGATTATTAGCTAGGAAATTTTAAAGAAATTTAGATACATTAATTATATTTCCATGGAGCAGTCAAGCCAATTTAAAAAAAGTTAACACTCACCCTAAGCTGAATTGTACCCCCCATTTCTTATGTTGAAGCACTAACCCCAGGACTTCAGAATGTGGCTCTATTTGGAGATAGTGCTTTTTAAAGTGATTAAAAGGAGGCTGTTAGGGTAGGCCCTGATCCAATCTAACAATCTAACTGGTATCCTTATGAGAAGCCAAGGAGAGAAACCTCAGGAGAAAACAAACCTGTTGCCACTTTAAGTCCCCTAGCCCCAGAAATATGAGAAAATAAATTTCTGTTATTTAAGTCACCCTATCTGTGTATTTTGATATGGCAGTCCTAGCAAACTAATCCATTAAAATATTAGACACTTAGGAATTCATCCTTGAATACTCAACTACTAAAACTACTTCAAAGGCACCAAACAGAGATTCTGAGAACTTTCTCCTATTCAAACCAAATTAATCTGAAGTCCTGAGGAGTCAAAGACAACTTTTAGGGTTGCACAAAATATATTCTTTATTGACGGGAGAGAGAGAAAGAGAAGGGGGGGAGGGGGAGAGAGATATCAATTTGTTGTTTCACTTATTTATGCATCCACTGGTTGCGTCTTGTATATGCCTTGACTTGAGATTGAAACCACAACTTTGGTGTATCGGAATGATGCTCTAACCAACTAAGCTACCTGGCCAGGGCCCAAAATATATTCTATGTTGCAAACAGGTTATCCATGACAAAACTTCTTAGCAAATTTTACAATTCAGAAGTATAAGAAAATTAAAAAAAAAAAAAAACTTTATTTCTCAACATCAGCATTTCTCAATGAAGAGCTAGTGGGACCTCCCAAAAATAAACATTCCAACCTAGTTCTATCTTCCACATGTCTTTTCTGCTTCCCAGTTAGCACTCAACAGACCTTTGCTACATGGGTGTAAATACTCCAATGAAGAACAATCCTTCCAACCAAATTTTTGGTGTCACCCATTCTAGAGTCTTTCTGCCTTACTTATGCTTTCTCTCCTGCATGTTCAAATGCTGCTCTCTCTGGCCTGTAAAAGCATTCAAGTCTCATCTACAAAACTGCTTCCTCTACAGCATAGGGAGTTAGTCAATAATATTGTAATAACTACGTTTGGTGTCAGGTGGGTACTAGACTTATGGGAGTCATCACTTTGTAAATTATGTAATTGTCTAACCACTGTGCTGTACACCTGAAACTAATATAATATTGTATGTAAACTGCAATAAAATTTTTTTTAAAAAAATTTAATCCTCACCTGAGAATATTTATTCCACTGATTTTAAGAGAGAGTGGAATAGAAGGGGGGAGAGAGAAACATCAATGTAAGAGAGACACATCGATTGGTTGTCTCTGGAACACGTCCCAACAGGGTATCAAACCTGCAACCCAGGTACATGCCCTTTGACCGGGAATCAAACCCAAGAGGCTGACACTCTAACCACTGAGACAAACTGATCAGTGCTAAACATTTTTTAAAATAAAGTCTTAAGGAAAGTAAAACCCTGCTTCCTCATCCTGCTCCCTATATACACTCCCTGCTTGCTACACTCAGTCCACTTTATTGAGTATTTGTTTGTGAGGGGCACAGACGGTATAGCACCTGCTGATCTATATCCACAGTGCCTGACATATACTGAGTAAACTATATTTTAAGTTCTAGCTGTCATGTTTAACGTTATGTAATTTCTTTCTTTAGTCTTTATTTCTTTCACTGCTTAAGAAGGAAAATGCTTTAGGAAGTATCTCCCTACCTAGACTTTGAAACCCAGAAACTACTGACAGTTTCTAGTTCTCTCACAATTTTTTTTCTTATTTTAACTTTCCAATGTACCTGGAATGTCTTCAGAAAACCATAGTTCCCTTCCATCCCAAGACCTTTCACACACTCCCCACTCTCTACAAACTCCTCAAACGCAACATATTCAAAAGGAAACAGTCACTGTGCACTCTAACCTGTTATTAGCATTATCTGTAAAGCTAGAGTCCTGGCAACAGTCCTGTAACAATGCTGCTCTTTTTTTTATTTTTTCTCAAATATATATTTTATTGATTTTTTACAGAGAGGAAGGGAGAGGGATAGAGAGTTAGAAACACTGATGAGAGAGAAACATCGATCAGCCGCCTCCTGCACACCCCCCACTGGGGATGTGCCCACAACCAAGGTACATGCCCTTGACCGGAATTGAACCTGGGACTCTTCAGTCCGCAGGCCGATGCTCTATCCACTGAGCCAAACCGGTCAGGGCAACAATGCTGCTCTTCTTCACCTGTGCCCTAAATTCTGACCTTGCAAATCTCAAGTCTTGTCATCTGCTTCTATCTTAGTAAAAATCCTCCACTCTCACACACTTAATTTACCCTTTGCAAATCATACTAGAAAGTAACCACATTATTTCACCTCTTAAACCCTGGTTTGGGGGGCGGGGGGGACGGACAAAGACACACTACATGTAGCCAGAGAAAGTCCTCCAGTGCACCTCCATGAACCAGCACTGCCACCCCACAGCACCCCAACTTCCAGTAAAACAAAATAACTGGCCATTCCGAAAGCCTTTTCTATTGTTCTATAAGTCATGCCTTTGTAGAAGCTGCTCATTCTGCTCAAATGCAGACACTCGCTTCTCTGCCCAGAGGGTCCTTACTTCTTCAAGAACTGGTCCAAGAGTCCTTTCTCCTGTGACCTCCCTTTGAACTTCCCTTCACAAAGTTTCAATTCATATACTCTTTTCCACAGTATTTCTTAGGCTGTACTAAATCCACTAGTTGATAATTTCTCTTCTTCCAGGCTACAAAGTAATTCAAACCAGAGACTACTGTTGCACTCATCCTTGAATTATGAATACCTATGACTGTGCCTATCCTATATAATAAAAGCCTAATATGCTAATGATATGCTAAGGTTGCTCAACCGCTCACTATGATGTGCACGGACCACCAGTGGGCAGATAGTTGACTGGTCGACCAGTTGCTATGATGTGCACTGACCACCAGGGGGTAGATGCTTTGACTGGTAGGTTAGCTTGCTGCTGGGGGTCCAGCCATTCAGGACTGAACGAGATGGTCTGGACATGCCCTGGAGCCCTCCCACGGTCCCTCCCCGGCTGGCCAACCTCCCATGTCCCTCAGCCTGGCCTGTGCCCTCTCACAATCCAGGAACCCTTGGAGGATGTCTGAGAGCTGGTTTCTGCCTGATCCCACAGGCAAGGCTGAGGGATCCCACTGGTGCATGAATTTGTGCACCAGGTATCTAGTGATACATATAGGACTACACATGTATTTGAGTAAATGCCATCTCATCCTCAGCAGCACACGTATTTTGTGGAGAAGGGCCACATTTAAGCCACTGAGATTCTTGACCAGTTTCTATTTTTAAGGACCTAGAATTTGAAAGGAACTAAGAGAACAGTGTATAGTCATGAACAAATTTATTTTATTTATTTTATTTAATTTATTTAATTAATTTATTTAGACAGCTGTCTAGAATGGGGCCTAAACATTCAACTAGACTCTGAAAATAAGACTACTACCCAGCCAAAACATGGCCTCCAAATGGCCCCCAATTACTCATGACCTTAAAAGCCCAAACAATTTGACAAGTAACTACAGCCAAGAAGAATCCTGACCCTAAGTTTTAATTTAAAGAAAACTTAACATCCCCATCAGGATCTGGCAAAGTGTACTGAATAAATAACCAGTGAAGAAATGGGTAAGTAAATAAGTCAATATAGAAAAGAACAATGTCCCTAGATTTTCAAAGCAATAGTACACTGACAAAATCTGAAATATGAAGAAATCAACTAAAATGATAACCCAAGAGATTGAGATGCCAAAGTGACAGAAGAGAACGGTTCTGTTAAGTTCAACCAGACTGACTACTGTAGGCTAAAGGAGGCATATTCAGAACCAATCAGAAAGCTTAAACAGAATCAAATACATTCAACCTTATATAACAAATGCAGTAACAAAAGCAACAGCCTTCTTGAACATAAAAATAAAGTCTAGTCCTAGCAACTTTGGCTCAGTGGATAGAGCATCGGCCTGCAGACTGAAGGGTCCTGGGTTCGATTCCAGTCAAGGGCACATACCTCAGTTGGAGCCTTAATCCCCACCCTTGGTCCGGGCGCGTATGTGAGGAAAATAATCAATGCGCCTCTCTCACACTGATGTGCCCCCTGCCACCCCCTTCACTCTCTCTAAAAATCAATGAAAAAATATCCTCGGGTGAGGATTAAGATATATATATATATATCTAAAAAGCCAAAACTAGGTACTGATGGTCTTAGACTCTACAGCAGCGGTTCTCAACCTGTGGGTTGCCTAAGACCATCAGAAAACACAGATATTTACATTACGATTCATAACAGTAGCAAAATTACAGTTATGAAGTAGCAACGAAAATAATTTTATGGTTGGGGGTCACCACAACATGAGGAACTGTATTAAAGGGTCGTGGCATTAGAAAGGTTGAGAACCACTGCTATGAAGGGTTCCCCTTTATTTCAGTGGGAATAACTGAAAATGTTTAGCACTGATCAGACAAACTGATCAGTGCTAAACATTTTTTAAAATAAAGTCTTAAGGAAAGTAAAACCCTGCTTCCTCATCCTGCTCCCTATATACACTCCCTGCTTGCTACACTCAGTCCACTTTATTGAGTATTTGTTTGTGAGGGGCACAGACGGTATAGCACCTGCTGATCTATATCCACAGTGCCTGACACATACTGAGTAAACTATATTTTAAGTTCTAGCTGTCATGTTTAACTTTATGTAATTTCTTGGGTCAAACACCTAAAAGCCTTAGAAAACCACGTACTCTGATCTAACAATCAGAACAATTTTCTTATTACCAATTTAGCTCCAGGATCCATGATATAGGCAAGGCAGTTCCTTCAAAATGGACAAGAGAATTGAAGTCAATGTAAATGATGACTGTTTACTGGATTATTGAAAAATAGCACCTGAGACACACTGACAACATGGAGTTCCCAAAACTGTAACTTGTGATCCCACTAAGGCAATGCCGTCTTGGGAGAGCACCTCCTTGACCACACATATTGCCTCTTTCAGCTATTATACTGAATAACATACATAGCAAATGAACAACCTAATGTGCACTCCTTCATTTAGACATCTCCACTCAAAAGAGCAAAGTGAATAAATGCAATGTATCATACCTTCTGTCTCTCCCTCTTCCGAAGATATTAGGATTGTTCCTTTCCCATCCTCGATTTGGACATCTGGTGCTACCATAGCAAATTTTTCTTTCACAATCTACAGAAGGAAAAAAAAAAAAAGATTCAAAATCCTATCTAATAAAAGAGTAATATGCAAATTAACCATCACTCTGCTACACCCACAAGCCATGTCCACCAGCCAATCAGGAGTGAATATGCAAATAAACCCAACCAAGATGGCTAAGGCCAAAGAGAGCAGGAGGGAGGCTTGGGTTTCCCTAGCAATGGAGGAAGCCAAGCTTTCCGCCTGCCCTTGCCGGCCTAGGCCTCCACTCAAGGCTACAAAGTTTCAATGATAGAAGATACATAAACCCAAACAGAAATGGAGGCAGCCACAGAGCTGGAAAGAGCAGGAGGCTAGCGTTGCCCATGGCGATGGAGGAAGCCAAGCTTTCCGCACACCCTGGCCAGCCCAGGCCTCCACTTAAGGCTACAAAGTTTCAATTATAGAAGATACATAAATCCCCCCAAAAATGGCTGCCGCCACAGAGCAAGCAGAAGGCTTGGCTCCGCTCCAGGCTACAAAGTTTCAATTGTAGAAGATAAATAAACCCCAGATACCAGGGCCTCCGCTTGGGTCGCCAGGGGGCGTGGCCGGCCTGCAAACCACCACAGGCCCCTCGCCCAGGCCACCCCACGCCCCAAGGGAACCCCCACCCTGATCCAGGACACCCTTCAGGGCAAACCAGCTGGCCCCCACCCGTGTACCAGTCCTCTATCCTATCTAATAAAAGAGTAATATGCAGACTGACCATCACTCCAACACACAAGATGGCTGCCCCCATTTGGACACAAGATGGCCGCCACAAGATGGCCAGCAGTGGAGGGCAGTTGGGAGGGACCAGGCCTGCAAGGGAGGGCAGTAGGGAGGGACCAGGCCTGCAGGGGAGGGCAGTTAGGGTGACCAGGCCTGCAGGGGAGGGCAGTTAGGGGCAAACAGGCTGGCAGGGGAGTGGTTAAGGGGTGATCAGGCTGGCAGGCAGGAGCAGTTAGGGGCAATCAGGAAGGCAGGCAGGCGAGCAGTTGGGAGCCAGCAGTCCTGGATTGTGAGAGGGATGTCCGACTGCCCGTTTAAGCCCGATCCCACTGGGATCAGGCTTAAACGGGCAGTCGGACATCCCTCGAGGGGTCCCAGATTGGAGTGGGTGCAGGCTGGGCTGAGGGACACCCCCCCGTCCCCCATGCACAAATTTCGTGCACTGGACCTCTAGTATTGATATATGTAATTAAAGACCATAAAACATTTCAATCCTTTGTTCCATAAAGGGTCTTACTTTCCCCTTCCATTGGAAAGGGGCCAAGTAGTCCTATAAGATACCTTAGGCTAGGGCAGTGGTCGGCAAACTGCAGTTCATGAGCCACATGCGGCTCGTGAACCGCGGGGTTTGCCGCTCTGTTGACTGATGAGTTTGCCAACCACTGGGCTAGGGCAAGTTGAAATGCAGTGGGAATTCACCCAATTACTTCATGCCCATGTTCCATCCTCATGTTTGACCAGTGATGAAGATCAGATACAACTTGCTCCAAATGGGGGACCGAGAACTCTTTGGCTCTTGGTATTTTGCTCCTTCCTGCAGATTAAATACTGAGCTAGACATATAATTCCTTTTAGTCTCCATGACAACCCTGCACTGGCAGATGTCTTACAGATGCAAATTTTCTCATTAACCTGATTCTCAGATGGCATTCCCCTTCCCAAATTCCATTTCGCTTTAAGTTCTAAGATGGATCAAAAGCGGTCATATTCTGTCAAATCTACAAGCTCCTAAAAGGGAGAAGGGGGGTGGGAAACTTCTCTAAAAGCTTATAAAGAGTGGAATTATCTTTACACTCAAGAATGAGTAGAAACAAACTATAATTATTTCCTAAGAAAAAAGGTGGAGCCCTAGCTGGTTTGGTTCAGTGGATAGAACGTCAGCCTGCAGACTGAAAGGTCCCAGGTTCGATTCAAGGGCACATGCCCAGGTTGCGGACTCGATCCCCAGTGTGGGGCGTGCAGGAGGCAGCCGATCAATGATTCTCTCTCATCACTAATGTTTCTGTCTCTTTCTCCCTCTCCCTTCCTCTCTGAAATCAATTTAAAAAAATTTTTTTAGAAAGAACATTGTTAAAATTTTTTTCAAAGAAATATTGTTAAAAAAACAAAAAGGTGGGGCAACCATCGTCTGCTGGCCAGTATTCCAAGTCCTGCCATTTTCCTATCCAGAACATATGATCCAACCAACATGCTCTGTATATCCATTTCTTGGAGAAAGGACATTTCCTTTTAAGCAGCCTTTAGAACCATGAAGGTCTTGATAATGGATATAATCAGAGAATAATCTGAAGTGACTCAAAAAGTGGGAAGTGATACCCACTGGGGCCATTTTTTATATGTTCCCTAATAAAAACACCAGAACCTGGGAAGCTCATAGTGGCAAGTTGGAAGCATTCATACCAGGAAGGCAGTGGCTAGGGCAGCAGCAGTGGCAGGATTAGGAAGGGCCAGGGAAGGCTGCTCCATCCTTGCACCTGGAGAGCCAGCCAGAGAACGTGATCTAGGTGCAGCGCCACAACACTGCCCAGCCCTGGATTTCATTCTGCAGTGGGGGGTTCTGCAAGCAGAACTCCGGTGACTGCCACAACTCCGGTGCATATATTATTTTTGGATTAAAAATGGCAGCGGAGTAAGTAGATGCTACACAGACACACTCCTAGGATCAAACTGGAATTACAATTAAAATACAAAAAAACACACATTCTGAATAATCAACTGAAAACTAGCTGGAGAGAACCCTGATAACCAAGAATGAAAAGTGGAGACTGCATAGAGACTGACATTTGCTGTCCAGGCGGTATGACCTGGGGGGAAGACAGTCGACCCACCCTAATAGAAAACACCTTGCCCCATGGTGTGAAATTTCTGAGGCCCATTAAGAGATTGGGAATAACAATAAGCCTCCAGGCATAAACAATTGCCCCACCCTATTGGCAAAACTGTCACCATACCTGTGGACCATTGCCTGGCGGCTGCAAAACCCTAAATCCAATCTGCAAGCAGAGGTGGTCCCTGGAGGCTTTGAGTCTTTGCCTGATCTAATTAGTTGTAAACAGCATTTGACACTGTCCTGTACTAGAGACTGAAAGGCATAGCAGATCTACCTAATTAATACATGGTCACAAACCCAAACAGGCACTCAAAATGAGGAAGTAAGAACAACCCCCAAACAAAAGAACTCTCCAGGAGAAGAGATAAATAAAACGGAGATAAGAAATCTACCTGATACAGAGTTCAGAATAATGATGTTAATGTAAAGATGCTCAATAGCATGAGAAAAGATATAGTAACTATGAAAACAGAAATAAAGAAAAACATAGCACAAATAAAGAACACATTGGAAGAAATACACAGCAGATTAGGGGAAGCTGAGGATCGAATCAGTGAATTAGAAGATAGGGTAGAAAAACTTAATCAGAGAACAAACAAGAAAAAACAGGAGGACAGCTTAAGGGAGCTATGGGACAGAGAACGTGTTTGAAGAAATGATGGCAGAAAACTTCCCTAACCTGGTGAAGGAAAAAGTCACGCAAGTTCAGGAGCCACAGAAGAGTCGCAAGCAAGAAGAACCCAAACAGGCCCACGCCCAGACACGTCATAATTAAAATGCCAAAAATTAAACACAAAAGAGAGAATCTTTTTTTTAAAAAAATATATTTTATTGATATTTTACAGAGAGGAAGGGAGAGGGACAGAGAGCCAGAAACATCGATGAGAGAGAAACATCGATTAGCTGCCTCCTGCACACCCCCCACTGGGGATGTGCCTGCAACCAAGGTACATGCCCTTGACCGGAATCGAACCCGGGACCCTTCAGTCCGCAGGCCGACGTTCTATCCACTGAGCCAAACCGGTTTCGGCAAAAGAGAGAATCTTAAAGGCAAAAAGAGAAAAGCAAACTGTTTCCTACACAGGAGCTCCCATAAGGCTGTCATCGGATTTCTCATCAGAAATTCTACAGAACAGAAGGGAATGGCATGAAGTACTCAAGCTAATGGAAAGCAAGGATCTGAAACCAAGATTACTATATCCAGCAAGGATATCATTCAAAATAGACAGTCAAAGAAAGAGCTTCCCAGACAAAAAAAAAAGGTTAAAGGAGTTCATCACCACCAAGCCAGCATTACAAGACATGCTAAAGGGATTGCTGTAATGAGAAGAAAGAGAGAAACTTGGCATACAGAATTAAAATGGCAATAAATAAGAACCTTAAATATAAATGGATTGAATGCTCCAATAGAAAAACAGAATAGCTGAATGGATACAAAAACACGACCCAACTATCTGCTCATTACAAGAGACCCACCTCAGAACAAAAGACACACACAGGATGAGAAAATAGTTTCCAGGCAAATTGGGGGGGGGGGGGGGGAGCTGGGCTACCAATACTCATAACTGAAAAAATAGATGTCAAAATGAAGGCCATTACAAGAGACAGTAAAGAACACTACATAATACTAAAGAGATCGTTCCAACCAAAAGATATAGCCCTGATAAACTTATATTCACCCAATATATAAAAAAAACTTCTAGAGGACTGTAAGGGAGAGATCAACAACAATACAGTCATAGTAGGGGACTTTACACCCTGCTGACCTCACTGGATAGTCTTCCAGACAAAAACTTAACAAGAAAACAGTGACTCTAAAGGACACACTGGATCAGATGGGTTTAATTGACATTTATAGAACATTTTACCCCATAGCTGCAGAATATATATTCTTCTCAAGTGCACATGAATCATTCACAAAGATAGACCCATGTCAGGACACAAAACAAATCTCTACAGGTTCATATAAACCATCTTCTCAGATCACAGTGGAATGAAATTAGAAATTAACTACAGTAAAAACACCCCAAAACATTCAAACACATGGAGACTTAAATATCATGTTATTAAACAATGAATGGGTTACCAATGAGATCAAGAAATAAAAAACTTCCTGGAAGCAAATGAAAATTAACACACAACAAATGAAAATCTCCAGGACACAGCAAAAGCAGTCCTGAGAGGGAAGTTCATAGCACTATAGGCCTACCTAAAAAAAAAAAAAAGAAAAATTAATAATAAACTACCTAACCTTTCAATTTACAGAATTAGAAAGAGAACAAGAAAAGCTCAGAGTAAGAAGGATATAATAAAGATTAGAGCAGAAATAAATGACATAGAGACTAAAAAGACAATACAAAACAAATCTATGAAACCAAGAACTGGTTCTTTGAAAGGATAAACAAGATTGATGGACCTTTAGCCAGACTCATGAAGAAACAAAGAGAGCGTTAGCTGGTTTGACTCAGTGGATAGAGCATCAGCCTGCGAACTGAAGGGTCCAGGGTTTGATTTCGGTTGAGGGCATATGCCTGGTTTGCAGGCTTGATCCCAGTAGGGGTTGTGCAAGAGGCAGCCGATCAATGACTCTCTCTCATCATTGATATTTCTCACGCTCTCTCTCTCCTTTTCCGTTCCTCTGAAATCAATAAAAATATATTTTAAAAATGAAAGAAAAGAAACAAAGAGAGGATTCAAATAAATACTATCAGAAATGAAAGTGGAGAAATAACCACTGACACCACAGAAATACAAAAGATTATAATACTATGAACAACTACATGTCAGCAAGCTGGACCATGGGGATGAAATGGAAAAATTCCTAGAAAAATACAATTTCCCAAAATTAAATCAGAAGAATCAGAAAACATGAATAGGCCAAACACAATGGAGGAAATAGCAGCAGTAACAAAAAAAACTCCCACCAAACAAAAGCCCAGGTCCAGATGGCTTCACAGGGGAATTTTACCAAACATTCAAAGAAGAACTAATACCTATACTCCTCAAACTATTCAAAAAACCCAAGAGAAAGGAACACTCCAATCTCTTTTTATGAGGCCAGCATTACCCTAATCCCCAAACCAGATAAAGACCAAAGAAAAAAAATTACAGGCCAATATCACTGATGAACATAGATGCTAAAATCCTCAACCAATTTTATTAGCAAATCGCATCCAGCAGCCCTAACCAATTTGGCTCAGTGGATAGAGCGTCAGCCTGCGGACTCAAAGGTCCCAGGTTCAATTCCGGTCAAGGGCATGTACCTTGGTTGCGGGCACATACCCAGTGGGGAGTGTGCAGGAGGCAGCTGATCGATGTTTCTCTCTCATCAATGTTTCTAGCTCTCTATCCCTCTCCCTTCCTCTCTGTAAAAAATCAATAAAATATATATATATAAAAAAAATCGCATCCAGCAATATATTAAAATATATTAAAAAGATCAAACACCATAACCAAGTGGGATTTATTCCAGGGATGCAAGGCTGGTACAATGCTTGCAAATCAATAAATGTGATATATCACAGAAGCAAACTGAAAGATAAAAATCTCGAGATCATATCAATAGATGCAGAAAAGCATTTGAGAAAACCCAACACCCGTTTTTGATAAAAACTCTCAGCAAAGTGGGAATAGAGGGAGCATATCTCCATATGACAAAGGCCATATGACAAACATAAAACAAACATCATACTCAATGGGCAAAAACTACAATCATTTCCCCTAAGAACAGGAACAAGACAGGAATGTCTGCTTTCACCACTCTTATTCATCAAAGTCCTAGCCACAATGATCAGACAGGAAGAAATAAAAGGCATCCAAATTGGAAAGAAGTAAAACTCTCATTATTTGCAGGTGATAAGATAGTGTACATAGAAAACCCCAAAGATTCCACCAAAAAACTATTAGATTTAATAAATGAATTTGGCCATGCAAGAGGATACAAAATCAACACCCAAAAATCGATGACCTTTTTATACACCAAATAATGAATTCTCAGAAAGAGAAACTAAACAAACAATCTCATTTACCACTGCATCAAAAAAATTAAGATACTTGGGAATAAACTTAACCAAGGAGGTAAAAGACTTATACTTGGAAAACTGAGACACTGAAAAAGAGATAGAAGATATAAACAACTGGAAGAATATACTGTGTTCATGGATTGGTAGAATCAACATCATTAAAATGCTACCCAAGGCAATCTATAGATTCAGTGCAATCCCTATTAAAATACCAAGATCATATTTAACAGATCTAGAATAAATACTCCAAAAATTTATATATGGAATCAGAAAAGACCCCAAATAGCTGCAGCAATCTCGAGATAGAAAAACAAAGTTGGAGGAATCACAATACCAGATTTCAAGTTATACTACAAAGCCACCATAATCAAAACAGCCTGGTACTGGCACAAGAACAGGCATATAGATCAATGGAACAGAACAGAGACCCCAAAAATTGACCCATGACATTATGCTCAATTAGTATTTGACAAAGGAGGCAAGAGCATACAATGGAGTTAAGACAGTCTCTTCAATTAATGGTAGTGGGAAAATTGGACAGCTACATGTAAAAAAATGAAACTAGGTCAACAATTTACATCATACAAACTCAAAATGGATGAAAGACATAAATGTAAGCCATGAAACCATAAAAATCCTAGAACAAACCATAGGCAGCAAAATTTCAGACATCTCTTGTAACAATACTGTATGTTTATATATACATCTCCTAGGGCAAAAGAAACTAAGAAGAAAATAAACAAATGGGCCTTCATCAAAATAAAAAGCTTCTGCACAGCAAAAGAAACCATCAACAACAAAAAGGGAACCCACTGCATGGAGAACATATTTGGCAATGATATATCTGATAAAGGGTTAAATCCAAAATATATTAGGTACTCATGCAACTTAAAAAAAGGAAGACAAACAATCCAAATAAAAAATGGGCTAAGTACCTAAATGGACACTTTTCCTAAGAGGACATACAGATGACCACGAGACATAGGAAAAAATGCTCAAAGTCACTGATCATCAGAGAGATGCAAATTAAAACGACAATGAAGTATCACCTCACATCTGTCATAATGGCTACCATCAACAAATCAACAAATGACAAGTGCTGGAGAGGATGTGGAGTACCCTCTGATGGTGGGAATGCAGACTGGTGCAGCCATTATAGAAAACAGTATGGAATTTCCTCAAAAGATGAAATATGGAGGAAAACAGTAGGGAGTTTCCTCAAAAAATGAAATATGGAACTGCCATTTGACCCAGTGATTGTACTTCTAGGGATATATCCTAAGAAACCAGAAACACCAATCAGAAAGAATGTATGGCCCTGGCTGGTTTGGCTAAGTGGATAGAACATCAGTCTTCAAACAGAGGGGTCCCAGGTTCGATTCTGATCAAGGGCACATGCCAGGGTTGTGGGCTCGATCCCCAGTAGGGGGCATGCAGGAGGCAGCTAATCAATGATTCTCCCTCATCATTGATGTTTCTATCTCTCTCTCTCTCTCTTCCTTTCTGAAATGAATAAAAATATTTTTACAATTCTTTAAAGAAAGAACATATGCACACGCGTGTTCATAGCAGCACAATTTACAATAGCTAAGATCTGAAACAACCCAAGTGCCCATCAGTAGATGAGTGGATAAAAAAGCTGTAGCTGACCTGGCTGGTTTGGTTCAGTGGCTGGACCATCGGCCTGCGGACCGAAGGGTCCCAGGTTCGATTCAGGTCAAAGGCGCATGCCTGGGTTGCAGGCTTGGTCCCCAGTAGGGGGTGTGAGGGAGGCAGTCAATCAATGATTCTCTCATCACTGATGTTTCTCTCTCTCTCTCCCTTCCTCTCTGAAATCAATCCTATATAATAAAGAGGTAATATGCAAATTGAACATCACTCCAACACACAAATGGCTGCTCCCATGTGGTAAAAAATGGCCGCCCCCCAAGTGGACACAAGATGGCCGCCACAAGATGGCTGGCAGGGGAGGGCAGTTGGGAGGGACCAGGTCTACAAGGGAGGGAAGTTGGGGATGATCAGGCCTGCAGAGGAGGACAGTTGGAGGGAACCCAGTTGGGGGTGACCGGGCCGGCAGGGGAGGGCAGTTGCGGGCGACCAGGCCTGCAGGGGAGGATCGTTGGTGGGGACCAGGCCTGCAGGGGAGGGCAGTTAGGGGCAATCGGGCTGGCAGGGGAGCAGTTAGGTGTCGATCAGGTTGGCAGGGGAGTGGTTAGGGGGTGATCAGGCTGGCAGGCAGAAGTGGTTAGGGGCAATCTGGCAGGCGAGTGGTGGATCCAGCAGTCCTCGGTGGGATCGGGCCTAAACGGGCAGTCGGACATCCCTTGAGGGGTCCCAGATTGGAGAGGGTGCAGGCTGGGCTGAGGGACAGCCCCGGCCCATGCATGAATTTCGTGCACCAGGCCTCTAGTAAAAAATAAAAGCTGAAGCACATTTATATCATGGAATACTATGCAGCAGTAAAAAATAATCTCTTACCCTTTGAGAGAGCATGGAGGGACCTGGAGAGTATCATGCTAAGTGAAATAAGTCAGTTAGAGAGTATCACATGATCTCACTCATATGTAGAATCTAACAAAATAAATTGATGAACGGAGTAGATCCAGAGACATGGAAGGCAGGGGAGGGAGAGTGGGTAGGAGGTAATCAATCAAAGGCCTTATATGCATATATGCATAACCCATGGACACAGACAATAGGGTGGTGAAGGCCTGGGGCGGGGGTAGCGGGGGCAGGCTGGAGGGGGTCAATGCGGGGAAAAGGGGACATACATAATACTTTTAATAACAAAGAATTATAAACAAAAACAAAATAACTAAATTAGCCAGTTTAGGAGGAACTTAAAAACCAGGCAATAGAACCAAACCACATCTTAAACCCCATTTCTACTCATTCATCGAAAGGTGGTAGGTTTCATTCCCAGTAAGGGCACATATCTGGGTTGCAAGTTCAATGCCCCGCCAAGGTGTGCTTGGGAAGCAACCCATCGATGTTCCTCTTTCTCTCTCTCTCTCTCCCCTCCTCTAACATTTATGAAAAATATACCCTCAGGTGAGAATTAAAATAAATAAAACACACACACACACACACACACACACACACACACACACACACACACACATATAAAATAAAAGCCTAATATGGTAAGTGTCTGGTCGTCTGGTTGGCCGTTCAACCAATCAAAGTGTAAGATGCTAATGATATGCTAAGGCTGCTCAACTGCTCGCTATGACGTGCACTGATCACAGGGGGACAGACGCTCTGACTGGTAGGTTAACATGCTGCTGGGGTCCAGCCATTTGGGACTGAGTGAGATGGGCCAGACACACTCTGGAGCCTTCCCGCAGTCCTCCCCAGCTGGCCAACCTCCCACGTCCCTCCCCGACCCTGATCATGCATGGGTGGGGTCCCTCAGCCTAGCCTGCGTCCTCTTGTAATCTGGGACCCCTCGGGGGATGTCAGAGAGCCAGTTTTGGCTTGAAGCTATGATGCACACTGACCATCAAGGGGCAGATACTCAATGCAGGAGCTGCCCCCTGGTGGTCAGTGCGCTCCCACAAGGGGGAGCACTACTCAGCCAGAAGCTGGGCAAGCGCAGTGGAGGTGGCAGGAGCGGGCCTAAGCCATCAGTTAGACATCCCCCAAGATTTTCGCTCCCGGACTGCGAAAGGGCTCAGGCCGGGCTGAGGGACCCCCCACCCCGAGTGCACAAATTTTGTGCACCGGGCCTCTACTATATATATATAAAAGCCTAAGCAACCAAACGACCAGTCGCTATGACATGCACTGACCACCAGGGTACAGACACTCAACGCACAGGACTGGGCTCCCTCCTGTCTGGATCGGGCCTCAGGGATTGGGCTGAAACTGGCTATCTGACATCCCCCAAGGGACCCCAGATTGCAAGACTCCATAGGTGCATGAGTCCATGCACTGGGCCTCTAGTGAATAAAATAAATGCTGCCCTGGCTGGTTTCGCTCAGTGGATAGAGTGTCAGCCTACTGACAAAGGGTCTTGGGTTCAATCCCGGCCAGGGGCACATGCCTGGATTGTGGGCTCAATCCCCTGTGGGGGGCATGCAGGAGGCAGCCAATCAATGCTTCCCTCTCATCATTGATGTTTCTATCTCTCTCCCTCTCCCTTCCTCTCTGAAATCAATAAAAAATATATTTAAAAAAATAAAATAAAAAATAAATGCTGTATATCTTCAACAGAACATTACCAGACTTTTAGGATACTTCCTATCAGCCAAAAACACAAAATTTATACACTATCTGGGAAATAGTGAGCAAGGCGTCTCTTGTTTGCCAAGATACTACACCACCTCTGCAATACCCACGGTGCATTTTGTAGACAAATGCTGTTAATTCCTTTCTGGGATGTGAGGCACGTATTCTGGAACAACAGAGAAAAAAGCCAGCAGGATCCCAAATGGTAAAGTGATCAAGGATATCAGAGCAACACACTTCAGTAGCCAGAGTCTTTCAGAGTAATTATGAGGCTTTTAGTTTGCAAAAGGAAACTTGAGAGGTTTTTTCTTTTAGGAAAAGGAACAAAGTTGTGAAAGAGAATTAGCCTCTGCACTTACCTTATCTTGTAATGTGAGAACGGTCACTTTATGGACATTCAGTCGCACAGTCACCTCTGGCTTGCTGGCACATACGTAACAATTAAGGTTGGGAGGATCCAGTGCACAAGGCACAAGGAGCTTCTTCCTTGGGTTTGGTTGTTTATTCAAAAAAATCTTTGGAGGAGAAAAAACATAAGCAGAAATCAGAAATTCAAGCCACAGTTTTACACAATGCATCTGAAGCTTACTGTCTTTTATTTATGTTATTTAACAATGACAAATATTCCCTTCTAGATGGCAAAAAGAATAAGGAAAGCATGACCTTAAGAGCCTGATTTCCCAAACTTATTTTCAAATTAGCTACCACGTAGGGAGGAGTGTGGGTGGAGGCAGAAGGGAGCATAGAGGGAATAAATAGTGATGGAAGAAATAAAATAAATTAAAAAAATTAGCTACCATGTAAAAGGCTTAGCTTACTGAAAAGAAATTTACTTATATTTAACACTGTAGACTATGCTGCAAATTAATTTAGCAAACTAAGGGCTTAGCCATACTTATCTCTGGTATCATTAAATCAGTTTTTGGGTGCCTTCCTGTAGTTATTCTTATCAATTTTAAGCCAACTTCTCAACTAATGAGAATGCTTTCACAGATGTATGGAACCAATATGCTTACCTTCCTTTTCAAATTTTCTATGACTACAATATTAACATTTACATAATTAAGAGAAAAAAATAATGTATTTCTGGCACTATAAGCACCTAGTTACCATTTCTCTAATATACAAACAGAACCAAGGCAAGTAAAAAAACAAAAACAAAAAAAAACTACACTGAAATTTAAAAAGGCGCCTGGCCAGTGTGGTTCAGTGGTTGAGTGTCGACCCATGAACCGAGAGTTTACATGTTGGAATCCCTATCAGGGCACATGCCCAGATTGTGGGCTCAATCCCCAGTAGGGGGCATGCAGGAGGCAGCCGATTGGTGTTTTTCACTTATTCAGGTTTCTATCTCTCTATCCCTCTCCCTTCTTCACTCTCTAAAAATCAATAAAAACGTATTAGAAAATAAATTAAAAGGCCCTAACCTCATACTACTACGAAGCTTAGAGAACACTAGCCAGATTCAATACAAAGAAATGTCAGGACAACACTGAAAGCTAATATACAATTCATCATCTTGTGACTACTAGGTACTATGGCAGGGGTGGGCAAACTTTTTGACTCGAGGGCCACAATGGGTTCTGAAACTGGACCGGAGGGCTGGAACAAAAGCACGGATCGAGTGTTTGTGTGAACTAATATAAATTCAAAGTAAAGGAGTGGAGGGGAGAGCAAGAGAACCGGATAGAACAGTCGGATCCGGCCCACGGGCCGTAGTTTGCCCAAGGCTGTTCTATGGTATTTGCTAAGATTAATTAATTCTAAAGAGAAAAGTCCCATAGATTCCCACAGTAAATTCCTCGAGAGGCAGTAAGAGATAGGAAAAGACCTCCTATATTAACAGTATTTCTGGTACTAGTCCTTATACTAGTGGGTCTGGAAACAGGGTACAATGGGGGAACAGATTTGTTGGATCTTGAGCTTCACTGGAAAGGTAACTGTGCCTAAGCAAATTGACAATAATGAAAACAAGCACTAATACTACTAATATCCAGGTTAACACTATAACCCATCCTGAAATTCATTATGGACAAATAAAATCCAGAAATAAGTATCATTAGCTCAAGAGAGAATAGAGCTGAGATGGCAAGAAACCAATAAGGATGTTACAGGAACAGTAGACATTTTAATAAATTCAACAATTAGTAATGTTTGTGAGCTCAAAGGGATATTGTAGCCACAGGATAAATTAAGGCTTCTAGAAAAAAGGTAGAACTAAAAAAGTGAAGTTCTTAGAAATTAAAAATGTTAGCTAAACAAAAATTTTTTCCTTGTATTTTTATTTTCTTTATTGATTAAGGTATTACATATGTGTCCTTATCCCCCCCTTAGCTAAAAAAATTTTATAAAAAGATGGCAGACTGGCAACGTGATTCTACATCAAGCATGTCAAACTTGCAGCCCACGGGCCACATGTGGCCCATAACAAATATTTTTGTGGCCAAGCCAATATAATGTTTTAATAAAAATTTCATAACTTAATTTTTACAATATCCTGTTATACATAATTATTAATAACAAAGTACAACATTCGCTAATGACTGGTTACTATAATCGTGTTCCCTTATGCTTCTTAGTGCAGGCACACCATTTCTCTGCACTCATAGTAGCAGTGAATATTTTAGCAGCCAATTGCCACATCATTAATCTTGGACAGACTTGTTTGGTGTGCACAACAGGAAATATTTTACTTTTGGAGAACAAGAAAAATAGGTTTATTTGTGCGACGCTTATTAATTTGTGCAGTTATTCAGTGTCTGGTAAGTTAATATTTAAGAAAAAATATTAACTTTTATTAAAATGTCCTATTATTGCCGAAACCGGTTTGGCTCAGTGGATGGAGCGTCAGCCTGCGGACTGAAGGGTCCTGGGTTCGATTCCGGTCAGGGGCATGTACCTTGGTTGCGGGCACATCCCCAGTGGGGCGTGTGCAGGAGGCAGCTGATCGATGTTTCTCTCTAATCGATGTTTCTAGCTCTCTATCCCTCTCCCTTCCTCTCTGTAAAATATCAATAAAAATATATTTTTTAAAAAAAAGTCCTATTATTTTATGTTAACAATTACTCATTTATTTCAGCCCTTTGTATTCAGCATGTCTCTATCGAAATAAACCTACATTTCTATTGAAATTGAAGCTTTTGTTTTTTTGTGGCCCACATAAACTAAACCTTGTTTATTTGGCCCTTAGCCTTTGAGTTTGACATGCTTGTTCTACATTCCTTCACCCTGAAATTTCATGAAAACAGTAAGATATTTAAATGCTACGTCAATAATGGCACTAAAGCCCTGACCGGCATGTCTCAGTGGTTAGAATGTTGGCTCAAACACGGAAGGGTCACAGTTTTGCTCCCCGGACCCTTAAGGCTCAATCAGGAGCTAACCAGTGGATATTTCTCTCCACTCCCGCCCCTCCCCCAACCGGCTGCCACCTTCCACTCTCTCTGAAAAGCAATGGAAAAAATATCCTCAGGTGAGAATATTTTTATAGCAACAAGAACAAACAAGGGCTAATGGCATTGAAATACCATCACAGACTAGGGTTTGTTTTTTTAAAATAGAAATTCCTGAAAGTAAATTGATTTTTTTTTTAATATATTTTATTGATTTTTTACAGAGAGAAAGAGAGGAAGGGAGAGGGATAGAGAGTTAGAAACATCGATGAGAGAGAAACATGGATCAGCTGCCTCTTGCACGCCCCCTACTGGGGATGTGCCCGCAACCAAGGTACATGCCCTTGACCGGAATCGAACCCGGGACCCCTGAGTCCACAGGCCGACGCTCTATCCACTGAGCCAAACCAGTTTTGGCTGATTTTTTTATAAAAGGAGAAACTAAATTGCAAAAAATATTGGCCACAATATGTTTAAGGAGATTTTTAATTGCTCAGCTGGTAGGATATCAAAGCATCTCAGATACACAAACTCAATACAGAATGAAAGCAGGATTCCACAGAGAATATCCAAGTGTCTTACTTTTGAGATACACCTAAGAAGACACATAAAACAAGGACCTGCAAGGGAAGAAGAATAAAGAGAAGGATAGGTTCCTCACAGAAATTACAAGAAAAATTATCTCAATCTTGGTGCATCAAAGAGGGAGGAAACTTCCTTTATAAAATTACAATAATATAGGGCTCATGCAGATTTGCTGTCTGAATATGTATGTGGATTGAAAAACTAAAAAGTTTTAAAATGGCCCTGGATTGGTCAGACCCTAGGGCACCCAGATATAAGTAAACACAAATCCTCTGAAGAAATACATCTTTAAGGGGTCCTTAAAAAATTATCAAAAATAGAGTTTTAACAAATACTAAGTCAGTTAAAAAAACGAATTACAGCAGGTCCTTGGGTTATGTCGAAGATCTGTTCCTACGGCGCAACATAAAGCGATTTTCACTGTAAGTCAGAACCCACCTACATAAGCACCTACGTCACTCACATGGAGCACATACACAGCAGTAATGAAGTGAACAGTAAAAAAAATTTAAAAGGTAACAATTCCTGACCTTTACTTGTGGTAAATAATAAAAAACATAAAGCACATATGTACATACGTCAAAATGACAGAACTTTTTTTTAAATAAATAAATGGGAAATGGCGACATAACCACAAAACAACGTACATGTACATCGAGTCTGACGTAACCCTAGGAGTGCCTGTATACACCACACAAACAATATTCCTGTACTATGAGAGATATTTGGCAGACATAACAGTAGACTCATTCACAGAGATTTCAGACAGTAACATTATCAAATAATATAAAACAGGTTTAAAGTAAAACAATTAAAGAATATAAAGGACTATACATGGGGATGTAAAGTACAGCATAGGGAATATAGTCAATAATCTATATTATAAAAACCCAGTGGCCCTAACGCCATAACGACCAAAGACCCATCACCAGGATGCTGTGTGCGTGGCAAGGCACGTGAGGGTGGGTCTCGCGCGATTTTGCGCTCTGGGTCACTAGTATTGTAATAACTATGTATAGTGCCAGGTGGGTATTGAAAATATTGAGGGGAACACTATGTAAAAACACTATGATTACCTAACCACTATGCTGAACACATGAAACTAATATAATATAAAATGTAAACTGTAATTGAAAAAAACAACAAAAACAACAATAACTGGGGACTATAAAACAACCAAACAAAATTAAAAACCCATAAAGAACTCAGCACTCACAAGGTAACTGGAACAATTATTTTTCCACTGCTTTAAACCAGTTTTATTGATTTTTTTTTAATTGTCAGTTTAATGTGTGTTTTTTTTTTTTTTTTTAAATAAACTGTTTTTTCCCTGCAAACATGTATTACTTTACAAAGAGAGTGAATAAAAAATACAAATAGAAATACTCACTGTTCTACACTGGTCTATTTTTCCTGATAAAATCTTCAATCCTTCCAATACTATTAACCCAGCAATCACCGCATTAGTAGTAGCGATAGCAGGAATAATGTTCCCTGCCATTGCTAAAAAGACATTAAAAATTAAAAAGAAAGATGAATATGCTTAACTATTAAAAAAGAAAATAATAGTATTTTAGATGTCACAAATGAAGTACAACTTACATTTTATATCAAATCTGCTCTTCATATTCATACTGAAAATATGCATCCTGAGGTTTGCAGCAGAGGTGACAAAATCCATTGCAGATGGGTCATCCTGCCAATAATTTAAATTAAACTTAAATTTAATTTAACAAGTATCCCCACAAGTTTACTAATTTGATTAGTATTACTTTCAGAACATACTTTCACGTTTATAACATTGCAGTCAGTCAACTAGAACATGAGATGGCCTTGCAGGAGATAAAGCCTTACAGTAGCATGGAGATTGAATGAGTAGGGCGCAGGGTCTCATCATCAGCTCTTCTGACCCAGGAATGTAATCTGACAAGAATGCCATGAGCCACCAGGCCCCTAGGAACTTGGACACCAATTCTATTAATTGACAATGGCAATCTTTTCCTGGGTTTATCAGTCAGTACAGGCATACCTTGGATACTATAGGTTCCATTCCAAACCACAGCAATAAAACTTTTGCTGGTGGAGGGTCTTGCCTTCAATTTGTTAAAAACACAACATCTGCCCTGGCTGATGTGGCTTAGTTGGATGGAGTGTCATTCTGGGCCCCGGAAGGTCACTGGTTCGATTCGAGTCAGGGCACATATGGGAGGCAACCTACTGATGTATCTCTCTCACATCAATGTTCCTCTCTTCTTTCTTCCCTCTCCAAAATCAACTTAAAAAAAAAGAGAGAACACAACATCCGTGAAATGCAACAAAGCAAAGTACAATAAAATGAGGCATGCCGCCATAACCGGTTTGGCTCAGTGGATAGAGCGTCGGCCTGCGGACTGAAGGGTCCCAGGTTTGATTCCGGTCAAGGGCATGTACCTTGGTTGCGGGCACATCCCCAGTAGCGGGTGTGCAGGAGGCAGCTGATCAATGTTTCTCTCTCATTGATGTTTCTAACTCTCTATCCCTCTCCCTTCCTCTCTGTAAAAAAATCAATAAAATCTTTTTTTTAAAAAAAAAAAAACACGAGGTATGCCTATAATGAGAAGGTTGTTTGACAAACAGATTCCAGGCAAAGAAATGAAGGTTTTTTTTTTTTTTTTTTAAAGCTGTTCAGATAGTCTCAGAAATACCTGGACAACTCCTTTTGGCTTTCCTTCTCCTTCATATATACACCACTGTCCTACATTTGCTATTTCTTTTCAGAAATGACAATACAATAGAAGTTTTCCCCTGAAATTTATATTCTTCCTGAGACTATATCCTAGTCTCTATAATTAGATTTTAGCAAGGTTTCCTGCTTTCCTGAGAAGATTCTATCCTACCCTATAATTCAGAAGCACCAAAGAAAGTAAAAGTATTGATAGGATGTCAGCCCTTTATATATTTATTGGCTGGCTGTGTAACTTCAAGCAAATCAACTTCCCTGAATCAAAATTCCTTAATCTGTTAAATAGAAAAATTATATAAACACTTCGGAATGTTGTGGTTGAAATTAGGTTGTTCCCAATCCTGAGAATTAAGTTGAAATATTTAAAGTATCCAACACAGTGTCTATCAGTTACTTCCCTAGGCAAAGAGCTTATCACACCCCTTAGGTGTAGATTTTACTCAGAGGGTAACAATTCCCACTTCCAAGGTTTCCTTATCTAGCCCCTGTGTACAGATGAAAACCTCCCAAATCCCTGTTGTAACAATAACAATTAAAATATTTTTAAAACATAGTTACTCCTAACATCACATATTCCTAAAAGACTGTTTACAAGAATCCTAAAAAAATCTAAATTCACTATCTTCATTTTAGATGTCTGATTCAACCACAATTCCAAAATTTGCACAAAGTTATCATATTGTTTGCTAATACTGACTACACTTTTTCCCTTACTTTAAAACTCATGGAAAATCTTTACTATCACAGGAACATATAAACTTTGTAACAGATACATCACTTATAGCCTTGGAAAATATTAACTGCAATTAGAAATAAACCTCAAAATATGACATCTAGCTCTGGCTGGTATGGCTCAGTTGGTTGGGCGTCATCCAGTGCACTGAAAGGTTGCTGGTTTGATTCTGGTCAAGGCACATGCCCGGGTTGGGGACTTGATCCTCAGTAGGGGGTATACAGGAGGCAGCCAATCGACATTTGCTCTCACATGTTCCTCTCTCTCTCCTCTCTAAAAATCAATAAAAATCTTTTAAAAACATACTTCTATATGTAAAAGAAATATGACATCTAATTGCAAAATACTATTATATATTAATTTGCAAGGATAATTACATGTCATTTTTGTATTGAGGTCTTAAACTTCTAAAATAGTTATTACTATTGCAACGGAAAGGCAATTTTATTTCTTTCAAGGTCAAACTGGCCCAAAGCTGTTGTTGACAAAAGGATTTTGACTTATATTTAATCTATACCACACAGGAAGCTTTCTTAAGTCTGTAAAACATTTTACCACAAAATATTCACAATATTTCTCTTATCAACATAATTATAAACCATGAACACATTAGAATCTAAATAACGTTTTATGATATTGCCTGAATTCATGTATAGAAAATTCAGTTTCATGTAGAAATTAAAGATAAAAATATACAAACATTATGCCCTCAAAATCTGGCAAAATAAACAATATTCAAAAATGACTAGTTTCTGACTATAGTTCAAAAACTAAAATATACACCTGATATTTCAAAACGAACCTTGTCCCAAATGAGCTCAGCTCCATCCCCCTTTTCTGCTAAATGAACTCTCAAAGTCTCAATGCTCTTTGAAAAAAGACGTGCATAGCTCTTTACATCTAGAACTTGCTGGTCTTTTAGACCTAACTGGGGTTCATTTTGTTGATCTGCTGCATTGATTTCTTCTCCTAAGGGAAAAAATATTAGAAATTTCACTATTAGATATCATTCCTCTACTGTTTAACAATTCAATGCCTCACCAATAAGAAAGTAAGTAATATGAAACAAATTCTGCTGAAGTAATTATCACTATGATATAAATATGTATACAAGAAAATTGCTAATATTGAGATGGGAAAGGTGCAAGACTGTTTCAGAACCTCAAAGGGTTACTGGGGGATTCAAGGATATAATAAAGATGAGGAGCATTATGCCCAGCACATAGTAAGCACTCAATAAGTGCAAACTATTAGAGCCAAAATCCATCACTATAGAAAACTGCTCCAAACGGACATCCCTAATCTCCTGGGACCATTTAAGATCCAATGTGCTGACCACTGCTGTGCATACATCAATGGCAATACAATTCAGATAAAGCAGAGAGACAGTGTGTTGAAGGGGAGTAGGATAAGGAAGTTGTCATTACTGCAATAGTGTTACATTTAGAATAATAAATGTTTCTGGCTTAAATCTTAAAGAAATAATCACACAAAGGTACAAAGATGTATGTACATATATACTCATCACCACATGGTGTTTCAGGAAAAATGAAACAACTAAATGTTAACTGATAAAGGACTTGTTAAGTATTATTTACTAAAAAGAGTAAGTCAGAGGATATGAATTTATATGCCTCTATTATGTAAAGTGCACACAGAATGGCTTGTGCCTGTATGCATAGATCTGATTCCCAGACATTCCCTAAAACATAGTGACTATTTCTCTAGGTCAGTGGTCGGCAAACTCATTAGTCAACAGAGCCAAATATCAACAGTACAACGACTGAAATTTCTTTTGAGAGCCGAAAACTGACTTCTGCGCATGGGCCACGAAGTTTCAATCACACTGTACGTGCGCGCCCGCACGTGGTATTTTGTGGAAGAGCCACACTCAAGGGGCCAAAGAGCTGCATGTGGCTCGCGAGCCACAGTTTGCCGACCACTGCTCTAGGTGATAAGATTTCCAGTGATTTTCCCCTTCTTCAAACTTTTCTGAATTGTTTGAACTTCTTACCATGAACATATACCACTGTCAAGAAACAACAGGGCTAAAGACTGAGGTTCCAATTTAGGTATTCCAAAGACTAAAATGTATCCTTTACCTTGACTCTGTACTTCAGCCCAGTCCAATGGAACCGGAGGTTTCCTTTTCCGCCATAGTTTGTCCATTGTCAACAGATACCTGATGTCATCTTTAAAAAGCTTTAAAACAAACAAAAAAACTCCATGAACCCTAGAGTCCCTTTGCTGATAAGTCAGCAAAACTTCATTGGTGATTTATTATCAATATTACACTATAATACCTTCTGATTTAAAGACATGCTGTATACCAGTAGAATAGCAATGTTTTTTAAATTTTTATTTATTGACCTGAGTAAGAGAGAGAAACATAGATTTGTTGTTCCCTTCTTCATGCATTCACTGGTTGATTCTTGTATATGCCCTGACTGGGGATCGAACCCACAACACTGTGGCATATAGGGACGACACTCTAACCAACTAAGCAACCTGGCCAGGGCTTAGGCTAACAATTTTTAGAAGAAAAAACCTCAAGTCTTTTGTAAAAGGAAATATGACACAGAGCCCCTACATCTGAGACAGTTAAAAGCAGAGGTGCTCTGCCCGGCCAGTGTGGCTCAGTTGGTTGGGCGTCATCCCATGCACCATAAGGTCACCAGCTAATGCCTCGTCAGGGCACATGCCTGGGTTTCAGGATCAATCCCCAGGGTGGAGTGTGCAGCAGGATGCCAATCAATGACTTTCTCTCATCAATGTTTCTCTCTCTCTCTCCCCCGCCCCATTCTAGAAAAACTTATTTATTATTTGTTTGTTTGAAAAAAGAAGCAGAGGTGCTCTGAGGAAAGCAGAGTAAGGGAACTCTGAGTTATGAAGACTGACCCTGCCCTACCAATCACCTCCCTAAAAACTCCCCTAAGGCTTCAAAGATCGTCCAAAGCACAATAATACCAATCAAGGGTTTAAATAAATATACACCAACTCCATAAGAATTGAACACAATCATTGAGCCTAGAGATACCAGTTAGCAGTATCTCCAAATCTGTGGGTACATACCAATAAAGCATACATATTCTGAAGTTATTAAGAACAGAATTTCTTAGTCATCTGTAACATCTCTGAAATGTGACACCCCCAAATAAATAAAAATTACTATTTCAAAAACATAAACATTACTACATGTAGACTGAAAGACTATCACATAAATCACACTATCCTATATGGTAGAATTTCAAATGATTTTATCTTATCCTTAGCTGCATTTTCTATTCCTAATTGATTTATTGAACGTATTTATTATATTTATCTCTATGTAGATTTGGCTTAATAAAAAAAGTTAGAACTATACTATATTCTATTAAATCTACTCAATTCAATCAATATTGATTTATTTTTTTTTAATATATTTTATTGATATTTTACAGAGAGGAAGGGAGAGGGATAGAGAGCTAGAAACATCGATGAGAGAGAAACATGATCAGCTGCCTCCTGCACAACCCCTACGGGGGAAGTGCCCGCAACAAAGGTACATGCCCCTGACCGGAATCGAACCCGGGACCCTTCAGTCCACAGGCCGACGCTCTATCCACTGAGCCAAACCAGTTTCGGCACAATCAATATTTATTAAGCATCTTTAATCTTTGGGAAACCAGTCACATATACATATAATTAGAATATAAAGTGAAAATCAAATAGCTTGGAGTATTATCAGGAATTTTGTTGTATCAATCTGAGAAATGAGGCAAGAATTCAAGGAGAAGGTAACATCTGAAATGGGGACACAGGAAAGGAATGTGAAGTCCAATAGGATATGGGTCGCAAATGTGGCTGGAGACATTATGTAGAGGACCTTCAGCACTTGGCTGAAAAGTCTTCCAGGCAATGGGAAATTAGCACTGTTTCCCAAGCACAAGCTCCATGTCCTTTTTTATCCAATTATTAAATGCGGAGAGTCCCTATACAGAGGTATCTTCATACTCTTCTTTTTCTATAAACCTATGAATCCCTAATACATGTCTAGTCCAAACCTCTCTACTCACCTACAAAATCTCTTGTCATTTCTCCAATATTTCATAGGATTCCTATCTCCTTCTCTATGCTCCAACCCCTACACATCTGCTTCCTACCACACCTACCTCAGAGAATGGTACCTCTGTTTATCCTGCTGCCCAGCAGGAAACCAGATATTGATTCTTCACCTCATATGTCCTAAGTACTCCAGGTCTATTTTTCCTCCACTCTCCACTGGGAATACAGAGGGTAGAGGAGGTTGCCCTTCAGACTACTCTGGTGCTGCACAATTCCAGAAGGTACTGTCCCATATTGCTCACAAGAGGAACATCAGGTGCTAGAGTGGTGCACTGCATACCCTATATATCCTTATAGTGACACTATAGACTATTTTCTAATGGATTTCCACTGTCTCCATATAACCTAGAAAGCCCTGCCTGATCCAGCCTCAGCTTACCTTTCCAATTCTCTTTCCACTCTCCCCTTTACTGGGAATGATTTCAGTACTGTAACCTGAGACTTTCTTTGTATATGTCGCACCCCACCCTTATTCTTTAAAATCTTAGTTCACCCTAAGAAATGTCACTTCCTCTGGAAAGCTTCTTTTGAACCCTTATACTAGGTCTAATAATAATGTCTAATAATAAGTAGGTTAAATCTACTAATTATTAAAGGATTCCAATGCAAATTAAATTAATGTCTTAACATTGAACTGAAATTACTTGTTCAATGTTTGTCTTCCCCTCTAGACTTTGAGTTTCCTATAAAGAGCAGAGACCCTATTTTCTGTCTTGTTCCACACTAAATTTCCTATACTTTTAAAGTGGTGTCTGATACACAGCAGATGCTTAAAGTTATCTGTTTAATAAAAGAATGGAAATGTATATCAGATTGGGACGGAAATAGGTATATAGACACCAGTTTGGAAAATACTGTCGCTATCCATATCACAGTAAGTGCATTTTAATTATAATCAAAATAAAAACCTTTTTTTTTCCCCAAGGAAAAGGCAATAGTGAGGAAGTAAATGCAATAGGTTTAAGAAAGTCAACCCGTGCCCTGACTGGTTTGGCTCAGTGGATAGAGCGTCGGTCTGTGGACTGAAGGGTCCCAGGTTCGATTCCAGTCAAGGGCATGTACCTCGGTTGCGGGCACATCCCCAGTAGGGGGTGTGCAGGAGGCAGCTGATCGATGTTTCTCTCTCATTGATGTTTCTTGCTCTCTATTCCTCTCTGTAAAAAAATCAATAAAATACATTAAAAAAAAAAAAAATCAACCCGTGACATCTGTGGACAGTGAGCAAAGAGATGAAATGCAAGCTGGATGAAGCAGTAGGCCATTGCTTTTACGACAGTGAGACCTGTGCATGTTAGAAAGCAGACAGCAGGAGCCAGGAGAGATTTAAGATGCAGGGCAGAGAAAATACTGTTTGAAAAATAAGGTACAAGGGGAAGGGAAAATAAGAGATAGAAGAGTTAGCCTTAACTCAGAGAATTTTCTCAAACAGAAAAAGAAAAAAGAGTTTGCAATGAAGTGGGATATTCTCTTAACAAGTAAATTATGTGCAATGGCTTCAAACCTGTTAACGTATCTTTAAAGTCATCTGCGTAGTGAGGGTCGGAAGAATATATTAGGCAGTTTAAGAAGAGCTGAGAGAGTTTCAAGTATCTGTTAGATAAAATAGTACTAAGGAGCAAAGTAGAAGAAATAAAAAGACTTTAAAACACAGATTTGAGGGCCTACACTATAATTAAGTAGATCCAATTAAAACAAACCTGAGTATTCTTCTAGAAATATTCAGCAGACAAATAATATATGCTAATGAAAAAGGATTCAGCCAAAAATAAGAGGCTTTGGGATTCAAAAACAATTCAGAACATGTCAAACTGCCAATAGAAAATTTAAGCAGGAAAGGTGTATAAGACGAGAAACAGCAGGAACCAAAGGCTAGTTATAAGGAAAAAAACTTTCAGTGAAAGTGAGAGAAGGGAAGACAACCAAGAGTGTATAAGCCTCAGTATTTTACCTCCTATACAGATGCTACACTGATTTAGTAGATGCCAAAATTTCATAACCTCTTATCTTGACTACATCAATAAATGTATTATGACAGTATTAGGCACAAAAAGCTTAATTCAATTTCACATACTATTTTTAAAACAAACCGAATCCATAATAATAAAGTAAACCTAACCTTGGTAAAAAGTTTAACTGGATCATATCCAGTTGATTTAGCCCATTCCTTTGTGGAAATACGCTTAATGTCACCATCTTCATTTGATGCTCTGACTCTCGCTTCAGCTTCCATTGGTTCCCCTACAAAAGAAACACCACTTTTATTTTCAACTGTAAAAAACAAAGAAGCTCTCATCTACCTTTGGGGGGGAGGTCACTTTTGGACATCACCTGCACACGAAACATTTTTAATTCAAGGAGAAAGAAAAATAACATGTGCATCGGCATTTTTATTGTACCTGAGATTCTGAAGGCCACAAGTAGAGCAGTTCAAAGTATAACCTATAATTAGATCTGGTAACAACTCCCAGCTCTTTTACTAGGTTAGTGAAATTTCTCTGCACCCTGTTCTCACCAGTAAAAGGAAACTACCCATTTTGAAAACAGTGTTTTAAATATAAATACATCTTAAATATATATTATCTAGCACATAACTGCATTTTCCCTCCTAAAGCTATCAATATTCAATTAGCAAAATAAAGGTGCTCACTAATAAGATATCACAAACAGTTTACTCACAGGAAGCTTCAGGGTCAGCTCTGTCAGGAGATACTTCTTGATCGGCATCTTCTTCCCCAAACAACTGGCTATAATTTGAAAGTAGTAAATATTTATGTCCAACAAAATAGTCTGAACAAATGTTTACTTTTCCAATTTTCTTCACAGCTAATTTATTTCTTTCCCTCTAAAATACATTTTTATTGATTTCAGAGAGGAAGGGAGAGGGAGACAGAAACATCAGTGATGAGAAAGAATCATCAATTGACTGCCTCCTGCATGCCCCACACTGGGTACCGAACCCACAACCCAGGCATGTGCCCTGACCAAAAATCAAACTGTGACCGCCAGTCACCATTCAACCACTGAGCCATGCCGGCCAAGCCACAAACAGCTAACTTATTTATTTAAAAAAAATTTTTGGTGGGGGGAGGTCAATGGGGGAAAAAAAGAGACATATGTACTACTATTTTTAATACTTCAAACAATAAAAAAAAAGTACATAAAAAAAATTTTTTTTTTTTATTGATTTCAGAGGGGAAGGGAAAGGGAGAGATAGAAACATCAATGATGAGAGAGACTTGACCGGCTGCCTCCTACACGCCCCCTACTGGGGATCGAGCCCACAACCCGGGCATGTGCACTTGATTGGAATCAAACCTGGACCCTTCAGTCCACAGGCCGACACTCTATCCACTGAACCAAACCAGCCAGGGCACAAATAGCTAATTTAGAATAACCCAAATCTTTAGTAAGGATGAAGAACCAATAATTGATAAATAATACTATGCAAAATTAAAATATTAATCTATTGACAGCTTGCATACTAATTTCAACTGCTACACAAGCAAAGCCAAATTTTAATAGACCTATATTCATTCCTATCAGCTAGGCTCTGTAAATTCCTGTTAAAAATCTTTTATCAGGCCCTGGCCAGGCAGCTCAGTTGGTTAGAGTGTCATCCAGATATGCCAAGGTTGTAGCTTCGATCTCCAGTCAGGGTACATACAAGAGTCAACCAATGAATGCATAAATAAGTGGAACAATAAATAGATGTCTCTCTCTCTAAAAAACTTAAAAAACTTTGATCAAGAAACAGGTAAGGAACTTTTACATTCCAAGTTGGCCACAATAATGTTTGTGAAGTGTAAACATCACACACCTGCTATGCGCCACATGCTGCTCTAGGTGCAGGAAATGAAGCAGTGAATAAAACATTTTTTAAATGGTAGGATGCATCATTACTACTGAAGAGTCTTAAACTATATAAAAACTAGAGGCCTGGTGCACGAAATTCGTGCATATGGCGGGTGTCCCAATCTGGGACTCCATAGGGATTGGGCCTGAACAGGTAGTCGGACATCCCTCTCACAATCTGGGACTGCTGGCTCCTAACTGCTCGCCTGCCTGCCTGATTGCTCCTAACTGCTTCTGCCTGCCAGCCTGATCACTCCCTAACTGCTCCCCTGCCGGCACGATCGCCCCCAACTGCCAACTTGTGGCAGCCATCTTGTGACGACACTGCGCGAGGGCATGACGCAACCTAGGCTTTTATTATATAGGATAGTAAGCTGCAATTCTCTTTTGTTAATTATAATCAAAATAAAAACCTGTTTCATTTATAACACCTATAGGAATATAGTTCCCCAATCTTTCCTCAAACACATGACCTATGAGAAAGTTATCTTTTTTTTTTTTTTAATTTTTTTTAAAATATATTTTATTGATTTTTTTACAGAGAGGAAGGGAGAGGGATAGAGAGCTAGAAACCTCGATGAGAGAGAAACATTGATCAGCTGCCTCCTGCACACTCCCTACTGGGTATGTGCCTGCAACCAAGGTACATGCCCCTGACCGGAATCGAACCTGGGACCCTTGAGTCCGCAGGCCGACGCTCTATCCACTGAGCCAAACCGGTTAGGGCGAGAAAGTTATCTTAAATGAATCTTTGCGGTTAAAAAAAAAAAAAAAAAAAAAAAGTCCAGCCAGTGTGGCCCAGTGGTTGAGCGTCCATCAGGAGGTCATGGTTTGATTCTTGGTCAGGGCACATGCCTGGGTTGCGGGCTCCGTGAGGGTCTGCAGGAGGCAGCCAATTGAAGATTCTCTCTCATCATTGATGTTTCTCTCTCTCCCTCTACCTTCCTCTATGAAATCATTAAAAAAAAAAACCCATAAAAACAACCAAAAAGATATTATCTCAAAGCTCCTAATACACTGCACAATACCCATTTGTTTACCAAACCTATTGTACCAATTTGCACCCCCACAATGGCATGTAAGATTTCTAATTGATTCACTTCCTCTCTAGACTTAATATTTGCCAAACTAACAGTGTAAAACAGTATCTTATTGTGATTTTATTCTTAATTTTGCAAGTTAGTCATCAAGTTCAACATATCATGTTTATTTCCTATTTGGGTTTCCTATGAAGTGAAAAAAATGCCTGTTCATATTACTTTGTCAGGTTATCTTTTTCTGTTTTTAGGATGTCTTTTTATTGATTACAGGAATATATTCTAGATCAATTTTTAGTTGCTTATATGTTACAAATATTTTCTCACATTTAATGGCTTATCATCTGTATATAATTTAATGTCTTTTGCTAAGATATATGAGTAAAGAAATATATTTTTAAAAAATAGAAATAAAATGCATTTTTTTGCTCTGTCAGCTAAGGGCTTAAACAAATCAACACTCCAGTAGCATACCTAAGGAGTCAAGATCTTGGTTTCCTTTTTTTAAATATATTTCTTTTATTGATTTCAGAGAGGAAGGGAGAAAGATAGATGGAAACATCAATCATGAGAGAGAATCATTGATCAGCTGCCTCCTGCACACCCCCTACTGGGGATCAAGCCCGCAACCCAGGCATGTGCCCTTGGCTGGAATCAAACCTGGGACCCTTCAGTCCGCAGGCTGACGCTCTATCCACTGAGCCATGCCGGCTAGGGCCAGATCTTGGTTTCTTTTTTTTTTTTCTTTTTTTTTAAATATATTTTATTGATATTTTTACAGAGAGGAAGGGAGAGGGATAGAGAGCCAGAAACATCGATCAGCTGCCTCCTGCACACCTCCCACTGGGGACGTGCCCGCAACCAAGGCACATGCCCTTGACCGGAATCGAACCCGGGACCCCCCAGTCCGCAGGCCGACGCTCTATCCACTGAGCCAAACCGGTTTTGGCCAGATCTTGGTTTCTAATACTACTCTTCAATAAAAGAAACCAGGGCTCCTTGGAAAAATGTAATTCTGGGACTGAGGCTGGAAATATATACAAGATGATCCTGGAGAACACAGAGCCAAGTGAAAGAGCTCCTAATGGCGAAAGCTGGAACTCGAGCAAGAAATTAAGTAATATTGTATTATAACCCAAAATATAAAATATATTCAATATCAGTAAGTCTGTATTGATACAAATTAATAAACGGTGAGAAAGTCCTGGCTG
The DNA here is from genome assembly GCF_963455305.1 of Plecotus auritus. Taxonomy (NCBI): domain Eukaryota; kingdom Metazoa; phylum Chordata; class Mammalia; order Chiroptera; family Vespertilionidae; genus Plecotus; species Plecotus auritus. Next base: position 29,984,592 of record NC_137785.1, on the reverse strand, counting down.
GGTAGCTCAGTTAGTGCCGTGGTTGGCAAACTGCGGCTCGTGAGCCACATGCGGCTCTTTGGCCCCTTGAGTGTGGCTCTTCCACAAAATACCAAGGCCTGGGTGAGTCTACTTTGAAGAAGTGGCATTAGAAGTTTAAGTTTTAAAAATTTGTCTCTTGCCGTGACCGGTTTGGCTCAGTGGATAGAGCGTCGACCTGCAGACTGAAAGGTCCCGGGTTCGATTCCGGTCAAGGGCATGTACCTCGGTTGTGGGCACATCCCCAGTAGGAGGTGTGCAGGAGGCAGCTGATGGATGTTTCTCTCTCATCGATGTTTCTAACTCTCTATCCCTCTCCCTTCCTCTCTGTAAGAAATCAATAAAATATATTAAAAAAATATATATTGGCTCTCCAAAGAAATTTCAATCGTTGTACTGTTGATATTTGGCTCTGTTGACGAATGATTTTGCCGACCACTGGGTTAGTGTGTTGCTCTGATACAGGTTATAGGTTCAATCCCTAGTCAAGGAACATACCAGAAACAACCAATGAATGCATAAATTAAGTGGAACAACAAATCAATGTTTCTCTCTCCCTCCTCCTCCTCCCTCTCTCTAAAATCAACTTAATAATAGTGTGTGTTTTTTAATTTAAAGATGAGTTTCAGGCAGAACTCTAAATGACTTATGTAGATACTCTGCCCTTTCTGAGGAGGTGGAACATTAACTCCCCACTCTTTAGCTTTGAGCTACACATAGGGACTTCCTTTCTAAGTGTGCAGTACAGTATAGTAAGTGAGTGAAATAAGAGTAACTTTATAGTGGAGAAACCTAACAACCTAAGTGATCAAGACCAACATTAAACAGTAATAAATTATATCAAGATTATGTACCCTATATATGTGATTAAAATGTCAATCTAACTCTATGGTCTTCTTCTCAATAACTCATTACCGCAGTATTATTATTATGAGTAGGCACCCTAACAAAGTATCTGACAAGTACTCCTTAAAACCATCAAGGCCCTGTGTCTAGTGTGGCTCAGTTGGTTGAGCATCATCCTGTACACTGAAAGGTCACCGGTTCAATTCCCAGGCAGGGCACATGTCCAGGTTGTGGTCTGGGTACATGCAGGAAGTGGCTGGCTGATATTTCTCCCTCCTACCCCCAACTCTTGCTCTAAAATCAATGAAATTTTTTAATTAACTAATTAAAAAAATTTTTTTTTATTGATTTCAGAAAGGAAGAAAAAGGGAGAGAGAAACATCAATGATGAGAATCACTGATCAGCTGCCTCTTGCATGTCCCCTACTGGGGATCGAACCTACAACCCAGGCATGTGCCCTTGACCAGAATCGAACCGGGACCCTTCAGTATATCTCCAATATCACATGAAGTTCACTGCATACAACAGGCATGCAATAAATGTTGGCTGAATTTAATCCAAGAACTATCACAAGGAAGCTATTAAAGTGTCCCTTCACCATATTTAAAATAACATTCAAGCCTAGCTGGGTTTGCTCAGTGGATAGAGCATAAGCCCGCAGATGGAAGGGTTCGATTCCGGCCAACAGCATGTACCTCAGTTGCAGGCCCTAGTCAGGGCACGTGCAGGAGGCAACCAATGGATGTGTTTCTCTCACATTGCTGTTTCTCTATTTGTGTCTCTCCCCCTCCCTTCCACTCTCTCTAAAATCAATGGAAAAATATCTTCAGGTGAGGATTAACTCCCCTCCCCCCTCTTCCCGCCACACAAAAAAAAAAATCACTATGAGTACACTCTCTTCAAGACTTTAAATAAAAAATGACCCCATTTTCTATCATCAGTACTAAAAATATGCCCAGAAATATACATATATTCTTACTTGAACAAATACTTTGCCCAAACAATGCAATGAATAGGTTCTGAAGGTGTGTTACGAATTGTACAGCCAGGAAAAGTTCTCTGAGTTGGTTTGGGATGACATTCATAACATTCAGTCACACCCTGCAAAGTCAGAATGTGAGAAAAACAGTTACCCCACGAGGGTGGTTTCTCAATAAGATTAATATTATCATAACCATTTCATTCATTCATCTCCATTTCAACTGAATTGTATACTATCAAGGAAATTTTAAAATATTAGTGACTACAAAACCCTTACACTTTACAGAGAAGCAATTATAATATAAAAGCTAACTAAATCAACCACAGTCACAGCTAAAACTAAGCCATCTCCATTATCACTGGGCTCCTCTGACTCCTGGACCAGTGACCACTTACAACAGCAAAATAAAAATTACCAGACCTAAATATCAAATATGGGAATTTTATCTTGATTACACCAAAGAGAAAGATTACTACTAGAAAGACAGCTTTCCAACAACTTCTCTCTCAAAGTCGTGAAACTCAATTATTTAAATACTAGAGGCCCGATGCACAAAGATTCATGCAAGAATGGGCCTTCCTTCCCCTGGCTGCCAGCACTGCCTTTGCTCCGGCCACCTTTCCACGCTGCCCAGAGGCCCGGAGCAACTGGGGCAGTGCGGAATGCCTGGGTCGTTGCCATGGCACTCAGTGCCTGAGTATGCAAATTAACCCACCTTTGTTGGGTTAATTTGCATAGTCACTCCTGATTGGCTTGTGGGTGTCACAAAGGTACAGTCAATTTGCATCTTACTCTTTTATTAGTGTAGATTATTCATAGCCTTACCTTAAAAACTAAATGAGCTAAAAGTAATTATGTATTTCAAGACCTATCTTATCCAGATACATGGAAAAATACTAGGCATTATCAAACGAAATAGAAATATTCTTCATTTTGCTGACAGGGTTACCTTTAAAGTTACACTGTAAGAAATCCCTAGAAGTCTTTAGTACCTGAGATAATTTTTCAAAACAATCAAATAAATGTTTTTCCTCTCAGCCATTCTCAACCTCAGTTTTAATACATACTAGTATCTCAGAATCATGGTAATGAGAAGTACCTTTCAAATAATGGTTAAAGAACCAAAACCTGCAAATAGTGTTTTAATATTAACTACAGCAGATCCAGGGTTTCCCCATAATACCATTTCTGGGGCCTTCCAATATGCTTTATTGGAGGCAGTCATATGGAGGCAGTTATCTCCCATTTCACAGCTGAGAAAAAAAGAACAACTGCATTGACTTATCAACAGATCTGAAGGCCTCCACTGATTTCATTAAATCCAATACACTTTGATATTACGAGTCTGCAGAAAGATCTTCTATAATAATAAAAGCGTAATATGCTAAGAAGCCGGAGCTGTGAGGGAAGACAGGGTCCCAGGTGCCTGCCAGTGGCCAGAGGGAAGCCCAGGGCCCCAGGTGCCAGAGGAAAGCCGGTGCTGGCAGCCGGGGGAAGGAAGACCTATTCTTGCACGAATTTCGTGCATCGGGCCTCTAGTGCTAAGTAGGAGTAATTGTGGCAATTAAAGTAGAACCAGACTTTTTAAGATAAGTAAACTAAGTAAACTGCCAAATAATATATAAAAACAGCAAATTTCTAGTAGAGTGTAATTTCTTTTAGTTTCAAAATCTGTAAAATCATTCTTCGAATGTATTTATGTTTAGATTCTTGAAAGAATTAAAAGAAAAAAGATGTGAACAGGAAATGAATCACAATGCTGAAATTTTATAAAATTGGATTATGAGTACACTGATATTTGCTGTTATTCTCTAGTTTTATCTAAACATTTGAAACATTTCAAATACACCAAAAATATTTTTCAGCATACTCTTCAGATCTATATATGCAGATTTTTTTACAAAAAAAGTCACTTTTTTAGAAACCTGGTTTACCATATGTCAACTATAACATGATATGTCTCAGGTCTACAAGGAATTTTAAAAGTCAAGTTCATTATGCTTACCAGTCTACAGATTTTAATATACAAGTTATATGACCCAAAGTAGCAAAGATAAAAAGATCTACCCTCTTTTGGGGTACCTTTATGGTATCCTAAATTTTGTAGGGGCACAAAATTCCTTATGTCCTGGATCCTGACCAGCCCATCTACACTAATTAAAGAGAAAGATGCAAATTGACGGTACCTCCGTGACGCCTACCAACCAATCAGGAGTATGCAAATTAACCCAACAAAGATGGCAAGTTAATTTGCATATGCAGGCGTGGATTGAAGACTGAAATCTCCCACCTAAGTGAAGACTGAAGACTGAAGAGGCTAGGCTTCTCCACTCCAGCCACAGCAATACTTGGCTTCTCCGCTGTGGCCAGAGTGAAGACCTGGGTCCCAGGTGCCAGAGGAAAACCGGTGCTGGCAGCCAGGGGAAGGAAGGCCTATTGCACGAATCTTCGTGCAACGGGCCTCTGGTATCATATATATCCAAAGTCTACATCTTAGAGGTCCCAAATAAGGATCTAGAAAGTATGTAAAAAAAAGTTCTTTACCTTTTTGATAGTAGTTACTTGCCCAAGATAACCAGCAGTTCCACTCTCGATAAGAGGGACGTCAGCTGCCAGACACATCCTATTAACATGGTTGCGGGCAGCTGGAAGAAAAATACTAGTTAGCAGGACTTTATGGGGGGAAAGAAGAAATTAATTAACCTTTAATTAGGTTGACATTTACCCAAACAATTTCTTATTGCTTTTACTTTACATGCAATTTCTTTCCTTTTTTTTTTTAAGTATTTATTGATTTTAGAGAGGAAGAAAGTTAGAAACATCAATGATGAGAGAGAATCATTGATCAGCTGCCTCCTGCATGACCCACACTTGGGCTCAAGCCCACAACCTGGGAATGTGCCCTGACCAGGAATTGAACTATGAACTCCTGGTTCATAGGTCAACACTCAACCACTGAGCCACACCACAAAGGCATGGCCTTTTTTTTTTTTTAATATGTGTTTTTATTGATTTCAGAGAGGAAGGGAGAGGAAGAAAGAGACAGAAATATCAATGATGAGCCCTGGTTGGTTTTCTCAGTGGTTAGAGTGTCGGCCCTCAGATGGTTCAATTCCTGGTCTACGGCAGGTATCTCAGTTGCAGGTTCCCCAGCCCCAATAGGAACATGTGCAGGAGGCAACCAATCAATGTGTCTCTCTCATGTCCATGTTTCTCTCTCTCTCTCTCTCTCTCTCTCTCTCTCTCCCCTTCTTCCCACTCCTTCCACTCTCTCTAGGAATCAATGGAAAAAAATATCCTTGAATGAGAAATTAAAAAAAAAAAAAAAAAAAAAAAAAGTAAAAAGAAACATCAGCCGAAACCGGTTTGGCTCAGTGGATAGAGCGTCGGCCTGCGGACTGAAAGGTCCCGGGTTCGATTCCGGTCAAGGGCATGTACCTTGGTTGCGGGCACATCCTCAGTGGGAGGTGTGCAGGAGGCAGCTGATCGATGTTTCTCTCTCATCGATGTTTCTAGCTCTCTATCCCTCTCCCTTCCTCTCTGTGAAATACCAATAAAATATATTAAAAAAAAAAAAAGAAAAGAAAAGAAACATCAATGATAAGAATCATTGATCAGCTGCCTCCTGCACTCCCCCTACTGTGGATCGAGCCCACAACCATGTTAACAGGATGTGCCCTGACCAGGAATCAATCCAAGACCTCCTGGTTCATAGGTTGATGCTCAACTACTGAGGCACAATGGCCGGATTACATGCAATTTTCTTACAGCTATGACCAGAATAATACAACTGTTACAGACATTTAAGAAACATTCACTAGCAAAATTTCAAACATAAGGAATTTATATCATAAATTTACTCCAGGAAAAGTACTCCTATATCTATTTTTTAAATTCCAAAGTGCCATCTTCTACTTCTATTGCTGTGCCTACTCTTTTAACCTTGGCTAAAACATTGTTTCAATGTGTTCCTATTCCTTAACTTGCTATTATTCTAATACAATTATCAGGTAATACATATAAGTTTAGAACATGGGACATCAAGTTAGAACTATTAAGGCAGTATAAAGCTAAGTGAAAGATGAGTCCAGTTAAAAGAGTCATTCTAACTCTTCCTCATGCTATTCTGTATGGTTTTTTTCTTTTGGTATTTCTGGCCCAAATTGTTACAAACTCACTTGACAGATGTACTTTTACATGTGGAAGTACATACAGGCAAGGAATATTAAGTATTTTCATCCCACATTACAGACACACAGATTTGCTAACAATGACCAGCTATACAATACTAGATTATACAAGACATCACCACATATTGTGAAAAGTTGAATTAGGATATAATGTGTACATCTAATAGAATCCAATGATATCTTACAGCACCAGATATACTTAAAATAATTCAAGAGCCATAGCTTCTGTATTAACTTTGGGATCCTGTTGCCTCATTCTCAAAACAGTGGTTTTCAGTCCTAACTGCACTTTGGAATCATCCAGGGAACTCAAGAAATATGGCCCCTTAAGTCTGACTGAACTGGTTGGTCTTGGGTGAGATCTGGTAAGACATTGGTAATTCTCAAATTTCCATATAGATGAGGGGTGTGACACTGTTTAAGTGCTGGGATAATCTGAATCAAACACCCATGCATGCACCCTATGTAGTTACCCTTTTTAGTATTTTAAGTTCCTTTATATTTATTCACACCTTTTGGTAGAACAGCAGAATATATGACAGTTACATTCTTGTCTGGAATCAGTTTTAATTAAAATTACAATCATTTGGCCGAAACCGGTTTGGCTCAGTGGATAGAGCATCAGCCTGTGGACTGAAAGGTCCCGGGTTCGATTCCGGTCAAGGGCATGTACCTTGGTTGCGGGCACATCCCCAGTAGGGGGTGTGCAGGAGGCGGCTGATCGATGTTTCTCTCTCATCGATGTTTCTAACTCTCTATCCCTCTCCCTTCCTCTCTGTAAAAAATCAATAAAATATATTTTAAAAAAATAAATAAAATAAAATAAAATAAAATTACAATCATTTGGCAAGACTTAAGCCTGATGACACACTTCCCCTTTAAGCTTTAACTCATAAGAAAATATTTTGATTAATTCTAAATGTGTAAACAGCCTTGTTATGGGGGAAGAAAAATACTCAGAAATTAAAAATATTAAAATAATCTCACCTCTGTTATCTAAAGCATTCATAACCAATATAAATTGTCGAAAAAATTCCACATTATAGTCGGGGCTACAAAGCAAAACAAAAAAAGGTCAACAAAACAACTGGCCTTACATATAGGATCTTCACAGTATATAATACAAGGTCCTAAAAAGCACTATTACTATATTAAATAGTGCAAAAATAACTGATACAATTAGGGCTCTCTACCATTACACAGATTTGACTTTTTCTAAACACCATAAGTGGATTTTAAAGAAATTACTCCCCGCTAATCCCTATGACTACACATCCTTTTTGGCCAGCTACCTAGGGCACAAGAGCAGGATCTCCAACTAGCAGAAAGATGGCATGACCTCACTAGTCCCACCAGGCCTTCCCTGGGCAGCAAGTGCCTGGGAACATAAAAAGAACACATTCCCAGGATCTGCCTGGCCTCTGGCTTCACCTCACATGGTTAGGATCAGGCAGGGTTCAGGCCCCTAGAGTCCCTGCTTTTAGCAGCATTGGGAAAATAACACAGGGTAAGGGGGTTACAGACTATAGGCAGGCTTGTAGAGCAAACATCCCGAGAATAAAAAGCTAGAGATACAAATTCCCTGAGAAAGTATAAAACTTCCTCTAATTCCAGACCTTATATAAGAACTCATTTTTAATAGTTTACTTGTGAGTTACATAACTATAGGTAAAGAATTGAGGCCCTATGATCCAACACCTCCAAAATGTTATATTTACTCTATTTTACTAAGATCAGAGCATCTTTATATACTGTTAAAACTACTGCTCCATCACAATTCCTAGGGTTATGTTACAGAAATCACAGTCCTAAAAAATGAATTATCCTGGGAAGGAACCTTTTAAACTGAAAAAGACCACAACTGAAATCCATCAGAATGAGAACAATATATTTAGAAAAATTTGAATCATCACATAAAAGGATTTATCATAGTTTAGAAGATATTTTTATTTAAAACAAGACTATAAGATCCTTATATTCAGTTTCCAAGTAAATTATTTATTGAAAAGTATTAAAATACATTACCTCTTATCTAAATCATTCAAATCATATATATATATATGATTTCACACACACACACTTATTACCAAGAATGCCACTCAACTTACGTGGGCACAAACTATCACATTCTAATTATTCTAGAGAAATCATTTTTTAAAAAAGCAGAATGACTTCAAGCTCACATATTTGGCTAATAAAAATACCTTATACTTTAATAAAACTTTAAAAGTTCACAACAAACAATTCTGCAACGTAATAATTAGAGCATACTTCATGATGCTGTCATGGTAGGCTATGATATTAGCTTTCGGGTAAAACTGCAGTACACTTTCTTTGGCAACCTGGAAAAACAAACAACACTAAATTACTAATTTACTAAATTAATACAACATTTTTATCTGTATTTGAAATATTTTTATGGCAGACAATAGTTATTTTACCTACTTACATAATGTTATTCATATTAAAAACTAAAGAAATATTAAAATGTTACAAAATTTCATTAAAATTAAGCTATATACACATATTTATAAACAGGAGGACTGCCCCATTCCAATATATAATTCTACAAGAATGACAAGCTTAAGAAAAAATATAAAATACAGTAAAGAAGTCATTCATTCTTTCAACAAATATTTACTAAGCATCTTCTATGTACCAGGATCGGTATAAGGCACTGGTGAACAAAAATGACATTAATCAAATACCCACCTAGATAAATATAACTACAAAGTATGATAAATGATACTCAGAAAAAGTAGAGGTTATTATGAAGAACTGGTCTGGTCCAAGAGATTTAGGCGAGTACCCCTAGAGAAGAAAGCCAAATAGAGAAAAGCGTGGGAGTCTGCCAAAAGGGCTGGGAAAAGATGTTTTACGACTGAATCAAAACGGAACACTCAAGGAACTAAAGGTCAGGGTGGCTAGAACCTCAGGGGAGGCTGTCTCCTATAAAAAGAGACAACAGCATAAGCCAATATAGGAGCAGCCAACCTCTAGGGAAGGTTGGAACGTGAGGTTTATCCTAAGCAAACAATCAGAAATTTAAGTAAGAAAGGGACACCATTTACAGGATTTGTTAGAGCACTTCCATTTCCTAGGTAGACACCCCCACTCTCCCTAGAGAGGGCATATTTAGTTCTTTACTCCACATATTCTCCCTGCCCACATATTCTTTTATTCTTAACAATCCCTCAGCTACGAAGAGATATTGCTTCCCCATACTCTCCTTAGTACAAATTAATCTGATATCATAAACAGAAAATCCATCAAAGGGTAGGATATATAAATGGATAAATAGAAATGATATGAGAAATTACCTGGGCCTTTGATCTTCCAACATGTTTCTTTTGAAACAAAAACTGCCTGTTGAGGTTGCTGACATCAATAGTATCCAGATCAATCTACGAATGCATAAAACCCAGATAAATCACAAATTTTCTGGTATGTTTGAGCAATATCACTATTCTCAGCATCCATTAACTCAGAACTTTTGGTATTTGCTACATTTGGTGGAGAAAATGCTTTTTTACCAATACCAAAATTCTTAAAACTGATAATTTAATGCATAACTTAAGAGAGAACTTTCTCACCGAAACCGGTTTGGCTTAGTGGATAGAGCCGTCAGCCTGCGGACTGAAAGGTCCCAGGTTCTATTCCGGTCAAGGGCACGTACCTTGGTTGCGGGCACATCCCCAGTGGGAGGTGTGCAAGAGGCAGCTGATCGATGTTTCTCTCTCATCGATGTTTCTCTCTATCCCTCTCCCTTCCTCTCTGTAAAAAATCAATAAAATATATTTTTAAAAAGAGAACTTTCTCAAAAACATTTTTAGAAAGGATGGTTTTTTTTCTTTTGTTCAATCATCCTAGCAAATGTTAGTAGCTCAAATGGTTAGTGCATCCTGCCAGCACGCCAAGGTTTCAGATTCCATCCCAGGTCAGGGCACATACAAGAATCAACCAGTGAGCCCTGGCCAGTGTTATCCGGTGGTTAGAGCGTTCAAGCACCCAAGAGTTTCGGATTCGATTACCGGTCAAGGGCACATGCCTGGTTTGCACATTCCTGGCAACCAGGGCTTTGTGCAGGAGGCAACCAATCTATGTGTCTCTCTCACAATGACATTTCTGTTTCTTTCTTTCTCCCCTTCCATTCTAAAAAAAAAAAAAAAAAAAATCAATGGAAAAGATATCCTCTGGTGAGGATTAACAACAACAAAAAAGAATCAACAGTGAATGCATAAATAAGTAAAACCAATGGATGTTTTTCTCTATCTCCCTCTCCCTTCCTCCATCCCTCTAAAAATTAATTAATAATTTTTTTAAAAAAAGAAGTTCCATATTGAAAATACATTATAGTCCTGGCCAGTGTTGCTCAGAGGTTAGAGTGTTATTGGTCCCTGTACAAGGGATCTCAGGTTCAATTCCCTGTCAAGGGAAACAGCACATCGATGTTTTTCTCTCCCTCCTCTCCCTCCCTTCCATGCTTTCTAAAAATCAATTGGAAAAAAAGTCCTCCTGTGAGGATTAACCAAAACAAAAAAAAACAATATATAATTAATCTCTATCAATCTAATTAGTCTTTGAAATCCACATAGATTTAACTGTGCCTTTTTCTTAAGTGATACTTGACAAATTTATTGAGCTTTTGCTAATTTCTTTAATTCAAAAGTCTTCACACATACAAATATCATTTAAAAATATATTTTTAATATATTTTATTGATATTTTACAGAGAGGAAGGGAGAGGGATAGAGAGCTAGAAACATCGATGAGAGAAAAACATCAATCAGCTGCCTCCTGCACACCTCCCACTGGGGACGTGCCTGCAACCAAGGTACATGCCCTTGACCGGAATCGAACCCGGGACCCTTCAGTCTGCAGGCCGACGCTCTATCCACTGAGCCAAACCGGTTTCGGCTAAAAAATATATTTTTATTGATTTCAGAGAGGAAGGGAGAAGGACAGAGAGATAGAAACATCAATGATGAGAATCATTGATGGGATCGGGCCCACAACCCGTGCATGTGCCCTGACCGGAACTGAACCGTGACCTCCTGGTTCATAGATCAATGCACAACCGCTGAGCAACCTCAGCCAGCCCCCACAATATCATTTATAATTATTTCCTGAGGGCTGAAAAGAAAAATTTCTACACAAGATTTTTTAAATTATATTTTTAATTTCAGAGAGAAAGGGAGAGGGAGAGAGATTTAGAAACATCAATGATGAGAGAGAATCATGGATCCGCTGCCTCCTGCACGCCCCGCACTGGGGATCAAGCCCGCAATCCCGACATGTGCCCTTGGCTGGAATCAAACCCGGGACCCTTCAGTCCACAGGCCGATGCTCTATCCACTGAGCCAAACCGGCTGGGGCTCTACACAAGATTTTAAATGTGTTGTTTTAAGCCTTATCTAACTGCTGCTCAAAAGTAAATATTAGCCGAAACCGGTTTGGCTCAGTGGATAGAGCGACGGCCTGCGGACTGAAGGGTCCCAGGTTCGATTCTGGTCAGGGGCATGTACCTTGGTTGTGGGCACATCCCCAGTGGGAGGTGTGCAAGAGGCAGCTGATCGATGTTTCTCTCTCATCGATGTTTCTAGCTCTCTATCCCTCTCCCTTCCTCTCTGTAAAATATCAATAAAATATATTAAAAAAAAAAAAAAGTAAATATTAAGGCCCTAGCGGGTTTGGCTCAGTGGATAGAGGGTCAGCCTGCGGACTTAAGGGTCCCAGGTTTGATTCCAGTCAAGGGCACATGCCTGGGTTGCGGGCTGGGTCCCCAGTGAGGGGTGTGCAGGAGGCAGCCCATCAATGATTCTCTCTCATCATTGATGTTTCTATCTCTCTCTCTCTCCCCCCTTCCTCTCTGAAATCAATAAAAAAATTTTTTAAAAAAAAGTAAATATTAAGGATGAAAATAATGACTAAAGCCATTTTCATTCCATTTCAATAAATTTATATAAAGAGTAATCAAATGTTCTAATTGTGAAACATCTTAACGGATTTGGTTAATTTGTGAAAATCATCAAAACATATAAGCAACCTAAACAAACAATTTTTTATTTGTATGTTCAAAAATTTACTACAAAACTTTGAATAAAAAATTTTCCCACAAAAACTGGCTGGCAGTTGAAACCCAAGCTACAAAAGATCAGCATGTATTTTTCAGGTGTCTATTACAAAACGGTTCTTTTAAATATGTATCACTGTTTATCAGGTAAGGCACAACCATGTTTGGATTTGTGGTACAGAAGTGAATGGGAAGAAAAGCCCTATTAAAAAACAAAGGAAAATGTTTGAATTGTTTCCCCCAATCACTCATTATTAGCTCAGTCAGCCACCTCTACTTTTTTTTTTTCATTCCAAGTTTCCATTACATCTTAAGACACCTTTAAACTCACATCCAATTCCAGGAAACAGCTCTAATCTCTTAAAAGTTCACTTTAATAGAAATTACTAGATTTAAAATTAGTCGTCGTAAACCAAGGCAAAAGTTAAGATCCTAACCAACATCTGAGGAAATTAGCAAGTGTATTGTCTATGGTAATAAGAATGAGTCACGCAGATTGACCCAGAACAGAAAAGCATGAGTCCCAAAGAGTCTTGCCACTCGCTTCGTGACCCAAGGTAAATTGCGAAGCCTCACTGCATCTCACTTTTCTTCCCTGGAATCTGTTAACGACCACATGTGATGAAAATAGCGTTTGCAGCCTCACGGTGGTATGAAGATTAAACGCGTTAACGCGAGTAAACGCCTCAGGGTCTCCTCAGGCTCGGGACAAGTGCTCAGTTTTGATACTATTATCGCCACCCTCTTCTCTGGATCATTATTTCTGAGTTAAGGGGGACCTCTGATTTCAACAGTCACAACGTGCACTAGAAATGCAATCACCTCCTGCCTCCCATTAAAGCTAGGAACTGCTCTAAAGCCAAAAGACAAGAGGCCGCTTCTCCACCCTAGAAACGCCACAAATCGGCGCGGCGCGGGAAGCGGAGGCCGGCCCGGCGGGATGCCCGGAAGATCGGGCCCGCGGCCTCCTCAGCGTCCCGAGCAGGCCAGCCAGCGGCGAGGCCCGCTCCGTTCCCGCCGATAAGCTCCCTCTCTCCAGCCGGGACCCCGGAGCCTCTTGGCCTGCCGTGGCACTCCCACTCCGGTCACGACCCCCGGACCTCGGCCCCACGACCCCCCAATCAGCCCGCGCGCACGCCTGGCCCTCACCAGGTCGATGTGGGAGAATCCGGTGAGCACGAGGTTCTTGAGGAGCTCACAGCCGATGCCGCCCGCGCCCACCACCAGCACCCGGCCCCTGGTCACGGCCTCGGCCAGCTCTCGGGGGAGCCCCCGCGACAGAGCCATGGCGCGACGACCACGAGCCGCGACGGAGGCGGAGGCGGGAGAACTGAGCCAAGGCCGGAAGCGGGTGGGGGAAGGGCGGCCCGGCTTCCGTTCCTGCGCACTGCGTTCTGCCCTACGCGGGGTGGGCTGTGCGCAGAGAAGGCTTCTCCCACCAGGGGCTGTGCTCCTGCCTGGTTGTGCTGTTTACAGATAGCCTCAGACCCACTCTCCAGTTTAAGAAGCGTAAGGGTCACTTTGTAGCCTGGGGTTTGAACTGCCAGCCAAGGTTTTCTTACAGGTTACAAACAGATACCCCTATATGTAAAGAGCTCTTACAAATTAAGAAGAAAACAAATGATATGAACAGGCACTCATAAAGAAAATGAATACTGCCCTAGCCGGTTTGGCTCAGTGGATGGAGCATCGGCCTGCGCACTGAAGGGTCCCAGGTTAGGGTCCCGGGTTCGGTTCCAGTCAAGGACATGTGCCTCGGTTGTGGGCACATTCCCAGTGGGGGAGTGTGCAGGAGGCAGCTGATTGATGTTTCTCTCTCATCAATGTTTCTAGCTCTCTGTCCCTCTCCCTTCCTCTCTATAAAAAATCAATAAAATATCATTTTAAAAAAAAGAAAATGAATACGATCAATAATCATATTGAAATTTAATCAAAGAAATGCACAATTGTATTTAAATTATTTTCACCCATTGGCTTAGGTTAGTTGGTTAGAACATCCTCTGGATATACCAAGGTTGTGTGGGTGGGTTCCATCCCATCAGGGCACATACAAGAATCAAACAGTGCTTGTATAATAACAAATTGATATATATTTTTCTCTCTCTCTCCTTTCCTCTCAAATCAATTTAAAAATTGTAAACTATTAAAATATATAATATTATTTTTACCTATTAAGCCTGCAAAAAGTTGGGAAGGGATTTGGGGGGACTGAGTGAAAAAGGTGAAGGGATAAAGAAGTACAAATTGGGCCCTAGCTGGTTTGGCTCGTTAGGTAGAGTGTCATCCTGCGGACTGAAAGGTCCCAGGTTCGATTCAGTCAAGGGCACATGCCCAGGTTGCAGGCTCAATCCCCAGTAGGGGGCCTGCAGGAGGCAGCCGATCAATGATTCTATCTCATTATTGATGTTTCTATCTCTCTCTCCCTCTCTGAAATAAATAAAAAAGAAATTTTTTAAAAAAAGAAGTACAAATTGGTAGTTACAAAGTGTTGGAAACCATCCATTGCCTTCACTAGCAGAGAGATGTGAACAAGGAACCCGGAAAGCTGGTCAACCTTGAAGCTCTGAAAGGTCAGAGCCAACCAACCACTGTTTAGTTGAGACAATGGTAGCTGAAGCAACATCCACCTTTTAGTTTTATGTAAATTCTTGCTGATTGGCTATTATTGGAATTGCCTGCCTAAAGGCTATGGGTGTGTTCCATAGTCTTAATAAAAGGAATAGCAAGGCCAGAGCAGGGTGGAGTCTTTCCCCTTGAGCTGGGCTCCCCCTTAGCCCCCAATATTTCCAAATTAATATTTTCTAGTCTCTTTCATTTGTGTGCGGCCTCCTCCAGAGCCCAAACCCTAAACCTGAACCCTGAACCACCTGGGACATGAAAGGGGTTCACTACAAACTGGCGCCCAAACAGGGACCTCTGGAGGGGATGATATTTTCACCTAGAGCGAAGAAAGGAAGATTTCACTGAGAAGGTGGGGAAGATTAAGAATTCACAGAAAAGGTGGGAAAAAGATCACCATATAGGTGAGGGAAATTCACCGCACACAAAACCCACAATCAGCTGCAGAAGTCGCAATCTGTAAGTAGGGTGGGAACGTCTTTTTCAGCCAGGCTAATGGGGCAGAATTAGGTTATAAAGTAAACTTTATTATAGACTTTTGGTTTGCATGCTTAAGGAATGTGGTTTCTTGTTCAAATTAAAATCTTAATTTGTATTTGGAATCTAAAATCTGTAATAAATGAAACTCCGCTGCTGAAACCACCTCTGGTGCAGAGAAATTCAAAGGTGGCAGGAGAGGACAAGGCTATCCACTCTCCCACAATGAGATTACTTAAAGTTTTGTTTAAAAATTATAGAAGAGGAGAAACCGGTTTGGCTCAGTGGATAAAGCGTCGGCCTGCGGACTGAAGGGTCCCGGGTTCGATTCCGGTCAAGGGCATGTACCTTGGTTGCGGGCATATCCCCAGTGAGTGGTGTGCAGGAGGCAGCTGATCGATGTTTCTCTCTCGTCGATGTTTCTAACTCTCTATCCCTCTCCCTTCCTCTCTGTAAAATATCAATAAAATATATTTTTAAAAAAATAAATTTAAAAATTATAGAAGAACTCGCAGGGAAATGCAAATTTTGGCAAAGATAAGCTTAAGTGCTAGTAATTACTTCAGAAAGTGAAAAAGAAAGAAAAAATTTAAGATCTGTCTTTATCTATTAAGCATGAAAAGATACGAAGCCAGATCTGTTACTGAAAACTTCCCCTAGAGAAAGCAGGATGTGGGGGAAGGGAGACACATGGCAATCCAATATGGAATCCCACTCTCCTAGTATTCTAATTTAAATGTGGCTTGTTTGAAATCAGCTTCCAGCCAGTAGCCATTCTTTAAGGACAATTTTGCATTTGAATACCTACAATTTTACTACTCAACTTCCCCTGGCAGAGAAAAAACATGGTCGGTTTAAAGTTAATTATTGTATTTTTGAAATTTATTCTTAGAAATGTAAAGTGTTATTAATCTAGGAACTGCTAAATATTTGACTTGCCAGCTCTAAAAGTTTAAAGATTCAAATTAAATTAAGTTGGGAGAAATTATATAGTTAAGGTAATTAAATGCCTAAAGTATAGAAATTTAAAATGTGTTTTCTCTAATAATTAGGAATTCAAAATATGTTACTTATTGGTCTAAATAAGAAGGATTAATTCTGTGATCCCAACCAATTTTTGAATATAATAACCAGTTTAAAATTTAATTGATATCTTAAGATAATTATAAAAAGTAATATAATCTTTAAATCATATATAGATATTTGTTTGATGGTTTTTTCCATGTTAAAATTTCAAGGCTTTTGCCAAAAACGGTTTGTCTAAGTGGATGGAGCATCGGCCTGCGGACTGAAGGGTCCCAGGTTTGATTCCGGTCAAGGGCATGTACCTTGGTTGGGGGCACATCCCCAATTGGAGGTGTGCAGGAGGCAGCTGATCGATGTTTCTCTCATCAATGTTTCTAGCTTTCTATCCCTCTCCCTTCCTCTCTGTAAAATATCAATAAAATATATTTTTTAAAAAAATGTCAAGGCTTTAACTGAGAGATGATTCTTGAAAAGCTCCAAGGGCCCGGATTAATTCAAGAAATTTGTACTCTCTTCTTAAAGGAATTATTTTAAATTTAGGCAATCTAATATACTTGAAATTGCATGGAAAGCATTATCAAATATAAATTAATAACTATATTTTACTTATAAATGTAATGAAAGTTTTGGACTCTAAGGAGGGCAAAATGTTTCTTAAAATCCAACAGCATAAAGTTAAAATGACAAAAAGCCCATAGCCGCCTGCATTTTTAATTAGGCTGAAGGTGAGGCCACTTTTGTGCCTTGTGAATCAGCATAAACACTTACTAAATTTACTTGCTTTGCATTTTTTTTTAAATTTTTTTTAAAATATATTTTATTGATTTTTTTACAGAGAGGAAGGGAGAGGGATAGAAAGTTAGAAACATCGATGAGAGAGAAACATCGATCAGCCGCCTCCTGCACACCCCCTACTGGGAACGTGCCCACAACCAAGGTACATGCCCTTGACCGCAATCGAACCTGAGACCCTTCAGTCCACAGGCCGACTCTCTATCCACTGAGCCAAACCGGTTTCGGCTACTTGCTTTGCTTTTTAAATAAAGATACCTACTTTAGCTGAAACCGGTTTGGCTCAGTGGATAGAGCGTCGGCCTGTGGACTGAAGGGTCCCGGGTTCGATTCCGGTCAAGGGAATGTACCTTGGTTGGGGGCACGTCCCCAGTGGGAGGTGTGCAGGAGGCGGCTGATCGATGTTTCTCTCTCATCGATGTTTCTAGCTCTCTATCCCTCTCCCTTCCTCTCTGTAAAATATCAATAAAATATATATATTTTTAAAAAGATACCTACTTTAATTACTTAATAAATTAGCATTTTAAGTCAATCATATAATTTCAGCTAAGTGAAAAACCAATATATATATTTTTTAAAATATATTTTACTCCTTTTTTACAGAGAGGAAGAGAGAGGGATAGAGAGTTAGAAACATCGATGAGAGAGAAACATCGATCAGCCGCCTCCTGCACACCTCCCACTGGGGATGTGCCCGCAACCAAGGTACATGCCCTTGACCGGCATCAAACCCGGGACCCTTCAGTCCGCAGGCCAACGCTCTATCCACTGAGCCAAACCGGTTTCGGCCCAATATATTTTTTAAAATATTAAATTCTAATAAAGCCACCAGAAACAGCTAGTGAGATTTCTGTTTGTCTGCAGTGTAGTTTTGGCTTTAACAATTTATACAGTCACCATGAGGACTGCCTGCCTTGGCAGCCGCCATGATGGCCACATGTCTTGCTGCTCCCATGGGGGCTGCCATCTTGAAACAGCAAAGGCCCACCCCTCCCTTTGAATAAGCCAATGTCTTTGTAAGCAATTTGATTAAGTCTTCTAAGAAAGTTACTTAAGGCCTCCCATGATCCCTCTGTATATGCTAATTAGCCAAAGGGGATACTCCTTAAAAATAAAATTCTAGCTTAATGAAAAGGAGAAATTTGAAAATTTTGAAATCTCTTTCACTGATATTTACAGGTAAACAAAGATTGTTGTTAAAGTATTAAATCTGACAGTAAAATAGTACTCTTAAAGAAATACAAAGCATTTTAAATGAAACTCTCTGTAGCCTGAAAATTATTTTGGAAGGAAATAAAGAGTGGTTTTCTTCAAACATCTGAAGAACTGTAATTAAAAGTCAATAAATTTGGCCTCATAAACTGAAGTAAATAATTTGTGTTTTTGCCTCCTTGAATATAGCTAATGTAAAGTTACTCTAAGACTAATTGCAATTAATGTCACTTACTGTCCATAACCAAGGACAAGTAAAGTTAAATTAGTAATATATATATGTATATATATATATGTGTGTGTGTGTGTGTGTATATATATATATGTATATATATATATATACCTTATTTCAGACTAATTTAAATTGGCTAATTGAAATGAATGAATATTCAAAAATAAAAACTTAATTGTACTGGATAAAAAACTGTTCCTGAAGTATTAACTAAAATTTTTATTAATGGTTCATCTCATAGTAAAATTGCTAAACATGCTATGAATCCAAAGCAGTCATATTTCTGTGCAAAAAATTAAAATTAAAAGTTATCAAGACTGCAATGTAAAAATTTCCAAAAGCCTCCTAATATTTAAATCAAAAATGGGGGGATAGTCCTGGAGTCAAGCTGGAACCGCCCGACGTGGAGCCAGATGCCCAGTCCCATGCCAGCATCTCCTGGGTTGTGGACCCCAAACCAGACTCTAAGCGGAGCCTCACCACCAACTGAGCCACTGAGGAACCAGCTGTGCTGCTGACACAGGTGTGTGAGCTCAGGCTTCTGCCACTGCCACCTGCACCTCCACCACCACCGTCTCACCTGCAGCTTCAAAGCCCCAGGCCCGGCCTCCTCCTGGCTGCCTGCCCACCTGTCGCCGCCTCCTGCCCTGGCTCGGAGCTCTTCGGGCCTCTCTCCCAGGAGACTGGAGTCCAGAGCGTCAAGATGTGATTTGTCCAGAACACGTTTTAATAGAAAAAAATTTTTATAAAATGATAAAAAGCGGGGGGGGGGGGGGGGGGCATAGTAGAATAATATCCTGTAAGGAGAAATATCCTGTAAGTAAATTACATCAAAAAATTTTTTTACTTTGAAAATTAATTTTCATTTGTAATGCTAACAGCAAGACACCCATGAAAAATCACTGTCAAAATAAGCCAAAGGAAAATCATTTGGGAAAAAATGAAAAAGGATCCCAAGTCTAATTTATAGAAAAGATTCCTTTATTAACCTTTGGTTGAGAATATGTTTGTATATTTCCAGAAAAGCCCATGTGGATTCCTGCAACAACGGATTCCAGAGAGGAACTGACAGGACTGCTCCAGCCATGAAGACAAGAGAAGAAACAGTCCAGAGATGGAAGATGGTGAAGACACCTTGCCATGCTAGCAGTCAGCAGCTGTGCGTCACTGCAGGTTGCCCAGGACTAAGCCAGAGAGGGTCGGACCTACATTGCCACAGTTTGTCCACCATCCAGAACTGAAATATCATTGCTGACATGTACACATAAGGAACTGTTGGACATTGAAATTGGGACTAAAAACTGTTGGACATTGAAATTGGGACTCAAGGAACTGTTGGCCCAGAAAGAAACTTACTACAGACTGATTCATTTGCCTCTCAGCATAACCATTATTGCTTTTCTCATTTTTGTTCTTACATGTTTATTTCTAGTCTGCAGATGCAAGATTTTTTAAGGAAAAAAAATGGGGGAGATGTTGGAAGCCGCCCATTGCCTTCACTAGCAGAGAGGTGTGGACAAGGAACCCAGAAGGCTGGTCAACCTTGAAGTTCTGAAAGGTCAGAGCCAACCACCCACTGTTTAGTTGAGACAATGGTAGCTAAAGCAACATCCACCTTTTAGTTGTATGTAAATTCTTGCTGATTGGCTATTATTGGAATTGCCTGCCTAAAGGCTATGGGTGTGTCCCATAGGCTTAATAAAAGGGATAGCAAGGCCAGAGCAGGGTGGAGTCCTTCCCCTTGAGTTGAGCTCCCCCCTAGCCCCCAATATTTCCAAATTAATATTTTCTAGTCTCTTTCATTTGTGTGCGGCCTCCTCCAGAACCCAAACCCTGAACCTGAACCCTGAACCACGCGGGACGTGAAAGGGGTTCACTACAACAAAGATGTCATGAGGATGTAAAGTACAGCATAGGGATTATAGTCAATATAATAACTATGTATGATGCCAGGTGGTTACTAGACTTATTGGGGGGAATCTTTTCATAAGGTATATGAATGTCTGATCACTATGTTGTATACCTGAAACTACTGTAATGTTGTATGGCAACTGTAATTGAAAACAGTTTTTTAATGGCAAGAAAAGTATAACACTCTTGTCAAAGAATAAGAAAACAGCCCTGGCTGGTGGTCTCAGTGGTTAGAGAATCTGCCTGTGCACTGATTTAATTCTCACAGGTTTGATCCTCAGTCAAGGGCACATACCTGAGTTGCAGGTTCAATCCCCAGCCCCACTCTGGGCATGTATGGGAGGCAACCAATTGATGTTTCTCTCTCTTTCTCTCTCTCTCTCCTCTTTCCTTCCACCACCTCTAAAAATCAATGGAAAAAATATTCTTGAACGAGGATTAACACACACACACACACACACACACACACACACACACACACAAAAGAATAATAAAATAAGCATGGCTAAAGCAAAGTTTTTCTAGAGTATGTTAAAAGATAAACTGAGGCATATTAAAAACTTTAACATTTTATTGAGCAAAAATCAATTCAAATCAGGCAGGGCCCAATCTAACAGAAAGGAGCTCTGAGGAATTGTACAAAATAAGACTTTTAGAGGCAGAAGGCAGAAGGGAGTAGAAAAAAGAAAGTTATACTAGGCAAAAAGTGGGTTGGTTATTGCAAAGTCACTTTCCTTTATAAGATGACAGAGTTTATCAAGCAGATTACCTAATTTGGTTATGTGGGGTTTAGCATAAGTAACACCATTCTGAACCTGTTGTCTTTTTTCTTTAACTAGGATAATTTGGAAATATGATTCAAAAACCCTAAAATTATGCATTGCTTTTGACTCATCCCAATTCAAAAAATTTGTCCTATGACAATTATCACTGATTTAAAATTTAAAAAAAGAGATTTAGTCCTGGCCAGTGTGGTAAAGTTGGTTGAGCCTCATCCCATGCACAGAGAGGTCCCTAGTTTAATTCCTGGTCAGGGCCCATGCTCAGGTTTCGAGCTGCATACCCGGTAGGGGGTGTACAAAAAGCAGCCTATTGATGTTTTGCTCTCCCTCTTCTTCTCTCCCTCTTCCTAAAAAATCAATGAGCCCTAGTTGGTTTGGCTCAGTGGATAGAGCATTGGCCTGCAGACTGAACGGTCTCCGGTTCGATTCCAGTCAAGGGCATGTACCTCAGTTGCAGGCTTGATCCCCACCCCAGTTGGGGGTGCATTCAGGAGGCAACCAATCAATGTGTCTCTCTCATTTTGATGTTTCTCTCTCTGTCTTACCTCCTCCTTTCCAGTCTCTCTAAAAATCAATGGAAAATGCCCTTGGGTGAGGATTAACAAAACAAATAAAAAATCAGTGGAGAAAAAAGATTTAGCTATGTGCATGTTCATCATAAGAACAACAAATGGCAACAAAATAAAATAATAATAATAATAAAAGAAAGAGAAAAAAAGAATAAAAATTGGCAAAAATTTGTATTTTTATGCATATTTTTAAAAAATACTTTGTAGCAATGCAAATTATATCCTGAGCAAATATTATTGGAGGAAATGGTTTCAGTGTTAAATGAAACAGATACAAAACCATTTGTATGATTAAATTTTGTAAAAAACAAATTTGTTAAACTCAAAAGCAAATAGAGATCAGTCTTGGAAGTTCCCTGGACAAAACCAGTTCAGCCATTAAATTAGTTTAATTACCAACAACTGTGAAGATACTGCTTTCTCACTGTATAAGCTGCTTTGTAATAATATACCCCTGTGCTTCATTCCATGTTTTGGTTCAAGTGTTCCTGGTTTAGAAACTGTCTTTTTGGTGTGTGCACAATAAACTTTTACTAATTACTACTTCAGTGATTCATTGGTTTTACTTTGGCTATTTCTGAACCTTTGACAATTAAAAAACAAGAAAACCACAGTTAATATTTTTGCATGTGTGTGGTGGAATTATAATTTTTATTTCTTCTTTAAAGTTTTGTGTATTTCCCAGATGCTCAAGTTCCTCAAAGAAAATGCTCATTTTAAAATTGGGAATATATTGTTATCCAACCACTGAAAAGAAAGGATAATTATCTAATGTGATAGAGGCGCTAAATATCACTCCAATGGCAATCATAATACAATAAATCAATGTATCAAATCAACACATTGTACACCTTAAATTTTTACACAATATTATACGAAAAATATGTTTAATTAAAAATTATTAGAGCCCTGGCTGGTTTGGCTCGGTGGATGGAGCATCGGCCTGTGGACTGAAGGGTCCCAGGTTCGATTCCGGTCAAGGGCACGTGGCTGGGTTGCGGGCTCGATCCCCAGTGTGAGGCATGCAGAAGGCAGCCTATCAATGATTCTCTCTCAACATTGATGTTTCTATCTCTCTCTCCCTTTCCCTTCCTCTCTGAAGTCAATAAAAATATATTTAAAAAAATTTATTAGAAAAACCTGGCTGGTGTTGCTCAGTGGTTAAACGTTGACCCATGAACCAGGAGGGCACAGTTTGATTCCCGGACAGGGCATATGCCCAGGTTGTGGGCTTAATCCCTAGCAGGGGGCAGCTGGTCAATGATTCTCATCATTGATGTTTTTACTAGTATCTATCTTTTCCTTCCTCTCTCTGAAATCATTAAAAATAAAATAAAATTTATTTCAAAAAATACAGGCCTGTTTCCTTGCCATTCCTTTATTTAAAAAATTATTGGAAGAAAAAAGGTAAAGATAAAAAACAGGAAAAAATGCTTTTGACTTCTATGGTCTTTCTAATCAACTGCTTGGTTCACCGACTACACACCAAGCTGATTTGTGAAGAATACTTAGGCCATTGCCCTGAAGCAGGAGGTGCAGGAAGTGTCAGAGTGCCCAACCAGGGTCGGGGGCCCCATGTATAGTGGATTGCTCATGTTCCTTTCCTATATTGGGCGGCTCTCACAAACTCCCCACCCTGGCAGCTAAACCGAACGGAGGCCCCCCAAAGATGCTGAACTTACTCCTCTCTAGATACTCAGTGAATGGGAGCCACTTCCTTGGCTTCTCTCCTGCCTCCCTCTTGGCTTTTCTTTGTGAATGTGTCTGTGTGTGTATATCCTATCTAATAAAAGAGTAATATGCAAATTGACCATCACTGCAACACACAAGATGGCTGCCCCCATGTGGTCAAAGATCCTGCCCCCATGTGGACACAAGATGGCCACCACAAGATGGCCAGCAGGGGAGGGCAGTTGGGAGGGACCAGGTCTGTAAGGGAGGGCAGTCGTGGGCGATCAGGCCAGCAGGGGAGGGCAGTTGGGAGGGACCAGGCCTGCAAGGGAGAGCAGTTGGGGGCGATCAAGTCTGCAGGGAAGGGCAGTTAGGGGTGACCAGGCCGGCAGAGGAGGGAAGTTGGGAGCGACTGGGCCTGCAGGGAAGGGCAGTTGGGGGGGACCCAGGCCTGCAGGGGAGGGCAGTTAGGGGTGAACAGGCTGGCAGGGGAGCAGTTAGGCATCAATCAGGCTGGCAGGGGAGTGGTTAGGGGGTGATCAGGCTGGCAGGCAGAAGCAGTTAGGGGCAATCAGGAAGGCAGGCAGGCGAGCAGTTGGGAGCCAGCAGTCCTGGATTGTGAGAGGGATGTCCGACTGCCCATTTAGGCCCGACCCTGATTGGGCCTAAACGGGCAGTCGGACATCTCTCAAGGGGTCCCAGATTGGAGAGGGTGCAGGCTGGGCTGAGGGACACACACCCCCGTGCAAGAATTTCGTGCACCGGGCCTCTAGTAAAGTATAAAATACTTGCCCACCAAATTCAAGGTTTTAAATGCAGGAAATAAAAATTGAAAAGGTCCTAATCCTACTCCTCAGGGCCCTTGCTGGCCTCTCTAGATCTAGGTTTTTACATAGCAATGTGCAGTTTTACATTTACAAGCGTTTACAGTCCTTTCTGCCTTAACAATATATAATATAACCCTACCTTTGTTTACTGTGTCTAGTAATCTCTCATAACTAGGTCCCCCCTTGTTTCCCAATACTTTTTCTCTTTAGCTGAACAAGGTCTTTAAGATGATGGCTTGGACCATTTCTGGAAGTTAATCAGTTTTCCTGGGTCTCTCCCTTATATACAAGAGGTATACATGTTATTAAGCTTGTTTTTCTTCTGTTAATCTTTTATTACATTGGGGGTGTCTCAGACAAGAATCTAGAAAGAAAAATTGTCTTCCCCAACAAAATCCAGCATGCCTGAAGCCCCACTGACCAGCACCTTTAGTTTGTACACAGCCAGCCACTTTCCCTCAGGGACCCAGGGGGAAGGATCAGGTAGGGTTCTAAGCAGACACGCACTGTCCAGAAAAACCCCATCTCATGATACTCTGGGCCTAATGTGTTATTTACCAGAGTTGTAAACCAAATTGTTTATATCCAGTTTCCTCATCTGCGCAGGCAAAGAGCAGGTCTGTACAAACTGGTGGAGTGTTTTCATACTGCTGTCAAGGGGTAGCAGAATGGAAGGGGTTAATAACAAAAAGTGAATAGAAAGAGAACTTGGAAAAGTAGATGGCTGGATGGAAGGACAATGTCCAGAATTCAGTAAGGGACCCTTCCTGTGATGCTGCACAGGCAGAAGGTTCAAAACCTTCAGAAATTTTTTATGAGTTTAGTTGAGCCAAACTGATGATAGGAAGCAAAATATCAACAGATTGAAAAAATGCTCAAAAGAATGTAGCTTATTTTATATCAGAATGAAAGGAGGAGTCATAAAGAGGGTTACATGAAATCCACTGGTGGTAAATTAAGCGTCAAGATAAAAGCAAGGTGAGAAATTTCTGGGGTTGGATAATAAGGCAAAAGGAGAAAACCTATTTCCTTTACATTGGTGGGTACAAGCTAGTAAATTACTAACCTTTACAGCACAGAGATGATGGTATGTGGGGAACAAGATAATGAGGATTCTGTGGTCTGGAGCTCTGGTACAGAAGTTGTGCCTTGACGGGTCTGGAAAAGATAACTCTCCCATTTCAAAGGTGTGCTATCTTAGCTGTGAAAAAAGGATAGACAGACCTACTTAAGGTAAAAAAAGGACCTTTGTCAAGGAAGCTGTAAGCCTAAAACATGACTACCCACCATGACTGACTGTTAGGAATTTTTATGTTCAGAACATCCTATATGGTTACTTTCAGTCCCTGAGTTTGTACAGCCCACAATGCAAGCCTCCCATGAGCTTGTCGGGTTTTGTATATGGCCCCTTTTTCGTCCACAGTAGAAAGGGGTGATGGCAGGGAGCCTGAGGTGGGGGAACGTGGGGCAGGTATAAACAGCTAGTGTCACAGTGTGGGAGCCTGAAGCAGCTGAAGCAGGCAGAGTGGCTTGATCTGTCCGGATCCAAGGACTGCAAGAGTCCAGTGAGGGGCAGAGGCAGCAGGGGAATTAGAGGCTGATGGCTGCTCCTGGCTCTTCAGCTGCTCACCCTCCCAGAATGTCCATCAGGCTGCCTGTGCAGGGAACAGCTGCCCTCTGTCACAGACGAGCCTCATTCCAAGCTTACCCTGTGGAGAAAGGCCACTGATCCTGGTAGTCCAGCCCACAGCCAGGAGTTTCTAAATCTCACTTCAGTCCCAGCACGGTGCCAAAAAGCGTGCTGGGACTGAAGCGAGATTTAGAAACATTTAACAAGAGTGAATAGCTTGTAAGTCAAAATGAAGTAAAAACACAAATTTGGACATTAAAATTTATTTGAATTTAAATTAAAAATGGAAATATTCTACTTAAATAATAATTCATCTGGGTCTTCTTGTACAATACAAACTTCTTCCATGGGAGTCTGCTGATTTTGAGGCCAGCAACTCTTCTCACATGTATAAATTAGAACTGTTCCGAATTCCACAGAAAGACCTGAAAAATATAACAAAGTCAGGATCCCAGCTAAGAGCAACTGTTATGACATACACTCAATATTTGAGTTTGTTAGTGGATAGAGTCCACTCTGGAGCAAGACTGTTTAGGTTCGTATTCCAGCTCTACCACCTTTAGCAAGTGACTTCACCTCTGTGTAATAATGATTGGATTCATCACAATGTTGTGAGGGGGATTAAATAAACTAGTCCATGTAAGATACTTACAACAGATCCTGGCCCTGTTATGTGTTTACCATCAAACAAAGAGGTTAGTTAAGTAACTAGACGATGATAGAAGGAAAGGAGAAAGATAGCTCGATGTCAGGATAACTGATACAAAGAGTGATTTTAACTTACAATCTGAAAAAATAATTATGTAAAGCAAAAAAAGTGCTCACTAACTTTCAGTCACAAAACAGTCACACTCTTTCCTACAATAAGTGACCACTGGTGACAAAAAGCACATTTAACAGGAAAATATAATTTAAAAAATAAACGAAAATCTAAACAAGTCTTCATTACAGCTGTCTAGACCATATGAACATTTAAAAATACATCACTCCAGCCCTAGCCAGTTTGGCTCAGTGGATAGAGCGTCGGCCTGCGGACTGAAGGGTCCCAGGTTCGATTCCGGTCAAGGGCATGTACCTTGGTTGAGGGCACATCCCCAGTAGGAGGTGTGCAGGAGGCAGCTGATTGATGTTTCTCTCTCATCGATGTTTCTAACTCTCTATCCCTCTCCCTTCCTCTCTGTAAGAAAATCAATAAAATATGTATTTATAAAAAAAAAATACATCACTCCAACAGAACACACAACCACCAAGAAAGGACTCAGGCAAAAAATAGTAAATAAGTCCTAAGAGCTTACAGAAATTTATCAGTGCATGGAGCCACGAAGAATGGTACCAAGGAAACATGAGCAATCCAACTCCTGCTAATAACAGAATAGGAAGATAGGACAACAGGATGAGGTGGATAACTGGTTTGAAGCAACCAAGGGGAAAAAATGTAGACAGGTTTAATGGAAAGAAAATGATCAAAGCCAGACGACAGAAGGCCAAAATAGAGCTGATTTTGGGGAAATAACCTCATGTATCTGAAATAATTTCTAACAAGCATGTGCAAAAGCATTTGCAGAGGACAGGAGAAGGCTGGAGCCTCAGAACTATTAACCACTGGGTTAGGAAAAAAGGCAGCATACAAAATAAAATCCCGCCTGGCCGGTGTGGCTCAGTGGTTGAGCTTTGACCTATGAATCAGGAGGTCATGGTTCGATTCCCGATCAGGGTATATACCCTGGTTGTGGGCTCGATCCCCAGTGTGGGGCATGCAGAAGACAGCTGATCAATGATTCTCTCTCATCAATGATGTTTCTGTCTCTCTCTCCCTTTCCCTTCCTCTCTGAAATCAATAAAAATATATTAAAAAAAAAAACAAAACCCACCTCTGTCCATATAAATCTTCACAGCATCTGTTTTTGTAACAGCCCCATATGGAAACACATAACATCCAAAAAATGTCCATCAATAAACAAAGTGTGCCCTGGCGGGTTTGGCTCAGTGGATAGAGCGTCAGCCTGCGGACTGAAGGGTCCCAGGTTCTATTCGGGTCGGGGGCACATGCCTGGGTTGCGGGCTTGGTCCCCAGTGAGGCAGGAGGCAGCCGATCAATGATTCTCTCTCATCATTGATGTTTCTCTCTTTCTCTCCCTCTCCCTTCCTCTCTGAAATCAATAAAAAATATTTTAAAAAATAAAAAAAATAAACAAAGTGTGATGTACCCATAAAATAGTAATCAGCAACTATAAGATGCGATCTATTGCTCTAGCTGGTGTGGCCCAGTGATTGGAGCGTCAGCCCACATACCAAAAGGTCCCGCGTTTGATTCCTGGTCAAGGCCATGTGCCTGAGTTGTAGGTTCAATCCCCGGCCAGGTTGGGATGTGTGGGGGAGACAACCGATCAATATGTCTCTCTCACAGCAATGCTTCTCTCTCTCTCTCTCTTTCTCTCTCTCTGTAAAATATCAATGGAAAAAATATTGGGTGAGGATTAAAAAAAAAGAGAGAGAGAAAAATATGTGATCTATTGATATACAATATATGGATGTATCTCAAAGTAATTATTAGTAAAAACAAACAAACAAAAAGTAAATGATTCCATTTATAAAATTTCTAGAAAATGCAAACTAATCTATAATGAAAAAGTCAATCGGGTTAATAGAAGGGGGTAAAACAGGGTACAAAGGTGCTTGAGAAAACTTCTGAGAGTGATGAACACATTACTTTGACACTGGTAATGATGATTTCATGTGTATACATGTCAATACTTAGCAGACTGCATACTTAAAATATATAGTTTTGTTATATGCCATTAAATCTCAATAAAGCTATTTGCAAAAAATTCTAATATATTAACATGGAAAAAATTACCCAATATATGAGAAAGAGAGGCTATAAAACCTACTTTTGTCCAAAAAACTGTTTTATATGTGTATACACATAAAATATGTTTAGAGGAAAGTATAAGAAAATAAACTTGCAATAAAAAGTTTCTTCTAGCCCTGGCCAGTGCGCCTCAGTTAGTTAGCTGGGCGTCATCCTGTGCACTAGAAGGTTGTTGGGTTTAATTCTGGTCATGTGACTGGGTTGTGGGCTTGAACCCCAGAGAGGGGTGTATAGGAGACAGCCAATCAATGCTTCACTTCACATTCACATCAGATCTTTCTCTCTCTAAAAATCAATTTAAAAAGTTCCCTCTAGTAACTGACATGAGGAAGGCCTTTACTTCTTTTTGTTTTTTTAATCCTCACCTGAAGATTTTTTTTCCTTTTTTTCTTTTTTAAGAGAGAGTAGAAGAGAGAGGGAAATAGGTTGCCTCCTGCATGAGCCCTGACCAGGGCCTGGGCCAGGGAGGAGCCTGCAACCAAGGTATGTGCCCTTGACCGGAATCGAACCTGGGACCCTTCAGTCTGCAGGCTGACACTCTATCCACTGAGCCAGACTGGCTAGGGCTTCTTTTTGTTTTGTTTTTTTAAGATTTAATATTTTTTTTATTGATTTCAGAGAACAAGGAGAGGGAGAGAGAGAAACATCAATGATGAGAGAGAATCATTGTTTGACTGCCTCCTGCACAGGACTTTTTTATTGATTTGAGAGAGAAAGAAAGAGAGAGAGAGAGAGAGAGAGAGAGAGAGAGAGAGAGAAACATTGTTGAGAGAAACATGGAACAGTTGCTTCCTGTGAGTGACCTCCTGGGATGGAACCCACAACCCAGGTATATGCCCTAGGGCAGTGGTCGGCAAACTCATTAGTCAACAGAGCCAAATATCAACAGTACAACGATTGAAATTTCTTTTGAGAGCCAAATTTTTTAAACTTAAACTTCTTCTAACGCCACTTCTTCAAAACAGACTCGCCCAGGCCGTGGTATTTTGTGGAAAAGCCACACTCAAGGGTCCAAAGAGCAAGTGGCTCGCGAGCCACAGTTTGCCGACCACGGCCCTAGGGAATCAAACCCACAACATTTTGGTGTGTGTACTGGATGACACTCCAACCAACTAAGCCACCCAGCCAGGGTCTTTTCATTTTTTTCTGAAAATAACTATAATCATGTAAATGCAATTTCTAAAAGAATAATACATTTTTATTATATTATAATGAGATGAAAATAAAAATTTTTAAATATATCTTTATTTCAGAGAGGAAGGGAGAGGGAGAGAGCGAGAGAAACATCAATGATGAGAGAGAAATCACTGATTGGCTGCCTCCTGCACACCCCTTACTGGGGTTTGAGCTCACAATGCAGGCATGTGCCCTTGATCGGAATAAAACCCAGGACCCTTCTGTCTGCAGGCCGATGCTGTATCCATTGAGCCAAACCGGATAGGGTGAGATGAAAATAATTTTAAGGACAGAAAATAGTGTGGCCTTAAATCAACTATATTGTTATCAGTGCATTCACATTAGATGGATTGGATTATAAATTTCCTTACCTTAATTTCAATTTCCCAAATTTTCTGTAATATGCTTATATTTTATTACTAAGTAAAACAAAATAGTCTTTCATTTAAAAATAATTCCAATTTAGTGCCATAAATTCACAAACTCAAATTAATAAAGGGCTTATTACCTAAGTCAGCACTTCTTAGCATGCTGACCAGTGCTGGCATAAGCTGAAACTCAAATGTCCTTTGGGCTCCACAGTGGCTGCAGGCTGGGAGCTCAATGACTTCTGATGTAGCGCAGGTCAAAAACAGTGGTTGTCCACTCCAGGAATACCTAGGGCACGGAAACAAAAAACACACAGTCAGGACCACATAAAAGTCACATTCCAACATCTAAGAGCTCACTTTGCAAACTTTGTTTCTTTCTTGCAGAGTACCAGGCCTAAGCCAGAGAAAAAGAAAATCCACAGGCTCAAAACACCAGCATCAAGCCTGTAAAGCATGGCAAGATATCTGAAGTTTTATCAATACTTGATTCAAAGTTTGGATGAAGGCACAAAAGCCAATGTGGAACTGAATCTAACCAAAAATGCCACAAAGCCCAGATTTAGCTCAATTGCAAATTAAATGGACTCAGACCTCCTCACTACTGGCATGCCCTTCTAAGGAGTAAATATTTACTTTAGTATCTACCTTTCTTCAACATACAATTCCTGGCAAACAATTTTTTAAAAAAGTTATTAGATATGCAAAGAAGCAGAAAAATTTAATCCATAAGGCAAGTCAATACAAGGAGACCGAACCATAGACAAGATAATGGTATTATCAGACAAAGATTTTAAAATACCAATAATACCCATGTAAAAGAATCTAGTAGAAAAGGTGGCCATGCAATAAACAGATTAGGCATTTAACACAGAAATGGAAATGACAAGACGGAAACACAAATGTGATATCAGAAATAACTTCACTCAATAAAGGAAAACAGTAGACTGGAAACAAACAAAAAACCTGTATGTCTGAGGAAAATATAAATATCCAAAATGAAACAAAAAGTGAAAATTTAAAACAAAAGGAAAAAAAGCTTTAAAAATCATGAGACAATTTCATATAATCTAACATGCAACTCACTAGAGTCCTAGAAGGAAAGATAGAAAAAATATTTGAAAATAATGACCAAAATTTTTCCAAAATTAATGGAAAGTAATCAACCCATAAATTCAAAAAGCTCAGCAAATCCCAGGCAGAATAAATTGAAACACACAAATTCTAAAGTGTGTTTATACACAAAGTATAAATATGTTAAAAACAGAACCACAAATAATAAGAATTAATTTCTAATGAACACAATAAACCAAGAAGACAATAGAACAAAATCTTTTCAGTACTGAAAGATAAAAAAGTAATAAAAATGTCCATTAAAAGAAATATTAAGCCCTAACTGGTTTGGCTCAGTGGATAGAGCATCGGCCTGCGGAATCAAGGGTCCCAGGTTCGATTCTGGTCAAGGGCATGTACCTTGGCAAAAATAAAAATGTTTATGGGGTACATAGCATCTATAGAAGTGGATACATGAAAACAAGATCACAAAGGGAAGGGGAAAGGTAAGTGGGAATCTGTGGATGGGTTCTCAGTTCATAGTAGTAAACTAAATGAAGGTAGATTGTAATAAGTCAAAGCTGTACATTATACAGTAATCATTAAGCAAGCACTAAAAAAGCCACAGAGCTATTATAGAAAGTTAGGAAAGGAGATAAAATCATAAACCATCTCCCCTGGTGTGGTTTATTGGTTGAGCATCAACCTGTATAGATCAGGATGTCACGGTTCGATTCCTGGTCAGGGCACATGCCTGGATTGCAGGCTCCAACCCCAGTGGAGAGCGTGCAGGAGGCAGCTGATCATCAATGATTCTCTCTCATCATTGATTTTTTTTTTCTCTGTCCCTCTCCCTTCCTCTCTGAAATCAATAACAATGTATTTGAAAAAATCATAAACTAAAAATACTCAATTCACTGAAAAGAAGGTTAACCAAAATGGAAAAGAGGAGCAAAATAAAGGGAAAAAATCCAATTCCAGAATGATTAAAATTAACCCACCACCACCAGTAATTAGATGTAAGGACTAAAAACCACGTAGCCCTGGCTGGTGTGCTAAGTGGTTAAAGCATTGGCCCTGGTATCAAAGGTTCTCAGGTTTGATTCCAGGTCAAGGGCACTTACCTGGGTTGCAAGTTCGATCCCCAGGCCCGTGTGGAAGGCAACCAATCAATGTGTTTCTCTCTTTTTTTCTTTCTCTCACTCCCCTGAGCCGTCCCTTCCACTCTCTGTGAAAATCAATGGAAAAAATATCCTCAGGTAAGGATTACAAAAAAACACACAAAACATTTAAAAGGCAAAAGGCAAACAGCCTGAATTTTAAAAAGGCATAACCCATATATTTAAGCTGCTTAAGAAAAATATTTTACAGAAACCAAGATGGCGGCATAGGTAAGCACCTAAACTGCTGCCTCGCACAGCAATTTCAAAACTACAACTAAAAGACAGAACGGACACCATCCAGAACCACAGGAAAGCTGGCTGAGTGGAAATTCTACAACTAGAAGGAAAGAGAAAAGCTCACAGAGAATTGGAGGTACGGCAAAGGGTCTTTATGCGCGCAGAGAGGAAGGGCGGCTGAGAGCCTGGCTGACTTTCTCTGGCAGGAGGGGGAAGGAAGCCCCCGACCGCACTGAACCCCAGTTCTGACTGCACTGAACCCCAGTCCTGGACGAAACCCCGTGGACCCAGGCTCATACAGGGGGAGTCTGGACTGTCAGGTACAGAGAAAGGCACCCGGAGACTCGGAGAGCCAGGGGAGACCCGGGGGTCTGGAGGTGCGCACACCAGTGTGCACTAAGGCTGCAGAGGTTGCCACAGGCTTTCCCTAACAAAAGGGAGTCGGAAGCTCCTGACTGCACTGAGCCCCAGTTGAGACTGCACTGAACCCCAGTTCCAGGCGAGCCCCTGGGGACCCACGCACTTACGGGGTGGGGGGAATCTGGACTCTCGGGCAGAGACTCAGGAGCCGGGAAAGGCAGAGGACTGGAGGCACGCGCGTGCCAGTGCACAAAAAGGCTGCGGAGGTTGCCACAGGCTTTCCCTAGTGGAAGGGAGTCAGAAGCTCCTGACTGCAATGAGCCCCAGTTCTGACTGCACTGAACCCCAGTTCCAGGCGAGCCCCTGGGGACCCACGCTCTTGTGTGGGGAACCTGGACTCTCGGGCGGAGACTCGGGAGCCGGGGAAGGCAGAGGTCTGGTGGTGTGCGCGCGCGCAAGGGCAAGGCTGACTGGAAGCCAAGACTGTCTGCTCCACCCTGAGACTCCACCCCATCCAAGCTGAGCACAGAGGCTATTGCAATTTGGCAAGTCTAATCCTATAAGGCTGTCTCCAGCACCGAACTTCTCCCAGCGTAGACACAGCTGATCCTTACAGCCAACTGGCCTGGAGGTCAATTCCTCCCAGTGATACCAACAACAATCAAGACTTAACTACAACAAGCCTGTACACACAGTCCACAAAGGGGTGCACCAAGAGTGTCCACCTCAGGTTAACTGGGGAGGCCGACCCACTGGGCCATATAGGAAACCTAGCACACAAATCTACCCTACCAACTCAGGGAAGCAGTGAAAATGCGGCGTCAAAGAATCAGATCACAAACGAAAGAAATGGAGGAAAACAAACGACTGGATATAGAATTCAAAACCATGGTTATAAGGCTTTTCAAGAATATCCTAGAAAAGGCCGATAAATATAACGAGACCCTCGAAGATATGAAAAAGGACCAACTAGAAATTAAACATACACTGACTGAAGTAAAAAATATTATACAGAGACCCAACAACAGACTAGAGGAACACAAGAATCAAGTCAAAGAATTGAAATACAGAGAAGCAAAATACACTCACCCGAAAAAGCAAAAAGAAAAAAAAATCCAAAAAGTTGAAGATAGTGTAAGAAGCCTCTGGGACAACTTTAAGTGTACCAGCATCAGAATTATGGGGGTGTCAGAAGAAGAGAGAGAGCAAGATACTGAAAACCTATTTGAAGAAATAATGACTGAAAACTTCCCCCACCTGGTGAAAGAAATAGACTTACAAGTCCAGGAAGCGCACAGAACCCCAAACAAAAGGAACCCAAAGAGGACCACACCAAGACACATCATAATTAAAATGCCAAGAGAAAAAGACAAAGAGAGAATCTTAAAAGCAGCAAGAGAAAAACAGTTAGTTACCTACAAGGGCGTACCCATACGATTGTCAGCTGATTTCTCAACAAAAACTATGCAGGCCAGACGGGAGTGGCAAGAAATTTTCAATGTGATGAATAGCAAGAACCTACAACCAAGATTACTCTACCCAGCAAAGCTATCATTCAGAATTGAAGGGCAGATAAAGAGCTTTACAGATAAGAAAAAGCTAAAGGAGTTCATCACCACCAAACCAGTATTATATGAAATGCTGAAAGGTATTCTTAAAGAAGAGGAAGAAGAAAAAAGTAAAGATAAAAATTATGAACAACAAATACATATCTACCAACAAGTGAATCTAAAAATCAAGTGAATTAAAAACCTGAGGAACAGAATAATCTGGTGAATATAATAGAATCAGGGGCATAGAAAGGGAGTGGACTGATAATTCTCAGGGGGAAAGGAGTATGGGGGGTTCATGAAGAGACTGGACAAAAATCATACACCTATGGATGAGGACAGTGGGGGGGAGGTTAAGGGCAGAAGGTGGGGTGGAAACCGGGTGGAGGAGAGCTATGGGGGGAAAAAGGAGAAACAATTGTAATAATCTGAATAAAGATTTATTTTAAAAAATAATAATAATATACAGAGATCCAACAGCAGACTAGAGCAGGGGTGGGCAAACTTTTTGACTCGAGGGCCACAATGGGTTCTTAAACTGGACCGGAGGGCTGGAACAAAAGCATGGATGGAGTGTTTGTGTGAACTAATATAAATTCAAAGTAAAGGAGCGGAGGGGAGAGCAAGAGAACCCTCCGCTCTTTCGGCTCCGCAGGCCGGATAGAACAGCCGATCGGGCCGGATTCGGCTCGCGGGCCGTAGTTTGCCCACGGCTGGACTAGAGGATCGCAAGAATCAAGTCAAACATTTGAAATACGAAGAAGCAGAAAACATCCAACCGGAAAAGAAAAAAAGAATCCAAAAATATGAAGATAGTGCAAGGAGCCTCTGGGACAACTTCAAGCATACCAACATCCGAATTATAGGGGTGTCAGAAGAAGAGAGCAAGATATTGAAAACCTATTTGAAGAAATAATGACAGAAAACTTCCCCTACCTGGTGAAAGAAATAGACCTACAAGTTCAGGAAGCGCAGAGAACCCCAAACAAAAGGAATCCAAAGAGGACCACACCAAGACACACCATAATTAAAATGCCAAGGGCAAAAGACAAAGAGAGAATATTAAAAGCAGCAAGATAAAAACAGTTAGTTACCTACAAAGGAGTACCCATACGACTGTAAGCTGATTTCTCAACAGAAACTATGCAGGCCAGAAGGGAGTAGCAAGAAATATTCAAAGTGATGAATAGCAAGAACCTACAACCAAGATTACTCTACCCAGCAAAGCTATCATTTATTTATTTTTATCTTTTTTTGAAATATATTTTATTGATTTTTTACAGAGAGGAAGGGAGAGGGATAGAGAGTTAGAAACATGGATGAGAGAGAAACATCAATCAGCTGCCTCTTGCACACCCCCTACTGGGGATGTGCCCACAACCAAGGTACATGCCCTTGACCGGCATCGAACCTGGGACCTTTCAGTCCGCAGGCCAACGCTCTATCCACTGAGCCAAACCGGTTAGGGAGCAAAGCTATCATTTAGAATTGAAGGTTAGATAAAGAGCTTCATAGATAAGAAAAAGCTAAAGGAGTTCATCACCACCAAACCAGTATTATATGAAATGCTGAAGGGTATTCTTTAAAAGAGGAAGAAGAAAAAGGTAAAGATAAAAATTATGAATAACAAAGTGACAACAAATACATATCTATCAACAAGTGAATCTAAAAAGCAAGTGAATAAAAAATCTGATGAACAGAATAAACTGGTGAATATAATAAAACCAGGGGCATAGAAAGGAAGTGGACTGACAATTCTTGGGGGGAAGGGAGTGTGGGGAGTGCGGGAAGAGACTGGACAAAAATTGTACACCTATGGATGAGGACAGTGGGGGGGTAAGGAAAAGGGGTGGGGTGGGAACCTGGTGGAGGGGAGCTATGGGGGGAAAAAGAGGAACAACTGAAATAATCTGAACAATAAAGATTTATTTAAAAAAAAAAAGAAATAACAGCCTGGCCTGTGTGGATCAGTAGGTTGGGCGTCATCCTGTGCACTCAAAGGTTGCGGGTCAGATTCCAGGTCAGGGCACATGCTCAGGTTGTGGGCCACATCTCCAATAGGGGGTGTGTAGGAGGCAGCTGATCCTACTTCCCTTTCACATCGATGTTTCTTGCTCTAAAAATCAATTAAAAAATATTTTTTAAAAGACAACAGTGCCCTAGCCGACTTGGCCCAGTGGATAGAGCGTCAGCCTGCAGACTGCAGAGTCCCAGGTTCGATTCCAGCCAAGGGCACATGCCTGGGTTACGGGCTCCAACCCTAGTAGGGGGTGTGCAGGAGGCAGCCGATCAATGATTCTCTCTCATCATTGATGTTTCTCTCTCTCCTTCTCCCTTCCTCTCTGAAATCAATAAAGAAATATATTTAAAATACATATATTTTTTAAAAAGACAACAGAAATAACATGTATTGATGAGGGTGTGGAGAAAAGGGAACCTTTGTGCACCGTTGGTGGAAATGTAAATTGGTGCAACCACTATGGAATACAGTATGGAGGTTCCTCAAAATATCCAAACAGATCTACCATATGATGCAACAATTCCACTTCTGGGTATTTATCCAAAGAAAATATAAACTCTAACTTGAAAAGATACGTGATACACCCCCATGTTCATTGCAACATTATTTATACTAGCCAAGATATGAAAACAACGTAAGTGTCCATCAATGGATAAATAGATAAAGAAATTATGGTATAGCCCTGACTGGTTTGGCTCAGTGGATAGAGAATTGGCCTGTGGACTGAAGGGTCCCAGGTTCAATTCTAGTTAAGGTACATGCCCAGGTTGCGGGCTCGATCCCCAGTAGGAGGCGTGCAGGAGGCAGTCCATCAATGATTCTCTCTCATCGTTGATGCTTCTATCTCTCTCTCTCCCTTCCTCTCTGAAATTAAAAAAAAGAGA
Organism: Plecotus auritus; assembly: GCF_963455305.1. Lineage (NCBI taxonomy): Eukaryota > Metazoa > Chordata > Mammalia > Chiroptera > Vespertilionidae > Plecotus > Plecotus auritus. The sequence goes on along the minus strand of NC_137785.1, from coordinate 29,947,051 downwards.
AATTGTGGTATAAGTGTGTATATATATGTATATATGTATATATCCTATATAATAAAAGCCCAGCAACAGAATGGTAGAACAAGACAAATCGCTATGATGTACACTGACCACCAGGGGGCAGAAGCTCAACGCAGGAGCTACCCTCTAGTGGTCAGTGCACTACCACAGTGGGATGGCTGCTCGGCTGACTGGGATGAACGGCTGCTCTCGCTGCAAACCCTGGGCCAATGGGCAGGAACCCGGGCTGCGATCGTCACTCCTCACCCCAGGCTCCTCCTCCTCGCTCCCTGCCGCCTCCTCCAGATGCCTGCAGGCTGCACAGTGCCACTACCGGGCTTGCAGAGCTGACCCCGGAGGCTGCGAGGCAGGTTCATTGCTGCCACAGGACTGAGGCCTACTATGCCATCTCTCAGTGCTACTGTCCCTGGGCCCAGCCCTGACCAGGTCCCTTGGAGAGGGAACTGCTCCGGCTCCACAGAAGATGTCGGACCAGGAAGCAGCACTCAGAGGGTGGGTCCACAGATGCTTGGCTGACTGGGATGAGCAGAGGCACTCCCAAAGCAGGCCGATCCCTGCAGGCCACGCCCCCCACCAGTGCACGATTCCCATGCACTGGGCCTCTAGTACATATATAAAAGAATGAATATTCCCATTTATGAAAAACATGGGTTGACCCTAAGCGAAGTAAGTCAGAGAAAGATAAATACCATGTGATCTCTCTGTAGAATTAATCTAAAAGAAAATGAAAACCAATCTCATAGATGTAGAGAGCAGACTGGTCATTGCCAGTGGTGGAGGTTGGGAGGTAGGCAAATAGGTGAACTGTTTTTGTTTACTTTTTAGTTTAAATCAATTGATAATTTATATAAAAATAAGAAAGAAGTTGCAAGTAAAAGAGTGAACAAAGACTAAACAAAAGAATATTAGTGTGGCTATATTAACATCAGACAAAATACATTCCAAGGAAGGAGTATGAACAGAAATAAATGGGAACATGTCATAATTATAATACCACCAATTCATCAGATAATAACACTAAGTGTACATAACTTAAAACAGCACCAAAATGCATGAGACACAATGACAGAATAGGAGAAAAAGCTATCCATAATCATAGTTGGAGGTTTTAACATTCCTCTCCCAGTAACTGATAAGAAGACAACAGTAGTCTATGGCCATACCACCCTGAACGCGCCCGATCTCATCTGATCTCGGAAGCTAAGCAGGGTCGGGCCTGGTTAGTACTTGGATGGGAGAAGACAACAGTAATCTATACATATAAAAGCCTAAGCAACTGGTCAGCTGGTCGCTATGACGCCCACTGACCACCAAGGAGCTGCCCCCTGGTGGTCAGTGCACTCCCATAGTGGGACCGGCTCTTCCCTGGATTCCCTCATGCCACATAGAGAGACCCCACTGATGCATGAGTCCGTGCACCAGGCCTCTAGTAAGTAATAAAGACTGGTATTATGGCAAAACCGGTTTGGCTCAGTGGATAGAGTGTCGGCCTGTGGACTGAAGGGTCCCAGGTTCGATTCCGGTCAAGGGCATGTACCTTGGTTGCAGGCACATCCCCAGTGGGGGGTGTGCAGGAGGCAGCTGATCGATGTTTCTCTCTCATCGATGTTTCTAGCTCTCTATCCCTCTCCCTTCCTCTCTGTAAAATGTCAATAAAATATATTTAAAAAATAAAAATAATGCTAATCATTATTTAAAAAAAAAAAAGACTGGTATTATAACAATTGGATGTTCACGTGGAAAAAAATGAACCTTGACCCTCATATGTCATATATTAAAATTTACTGAAAATGGATCACAGACCTATATGTAAAAACTGAAAATAAAAATTTCTTCAAGAAAACACAGAAAAAAACCCTTCTTGGGTTAGGCAGAACTTTCTTAAGCAAAACAAAAACAAAAAACCAGCCTCTCCACCATCTGGGAGCCTGCTGGGAACAGGAACTCTAAACTAACAAATATGCCTGCAAGGCTGCTAGCTGTAAGCGGGGTCTCTAGAACCAGAGGGAGCACACAGCTGTTCTTTCTTATTTTTTATTGATTTCAGATAGGAAGGGAGAGGGAGAGAAAGATAGAAACATCCATGATGAAAGAGAATCATTGATCGGCTGCCTCCTGCATGCCCCCTACTAGGGGTTGAGCCCACAACCCGGGCATGTGCCCTGACCGGAACTGAATCCAGGACCCTTCAGTCCGCAGGCCAAGGCTCTATCCACTGAGCCAAACCGGCTAGGGCAGCTCTTGAAACGGAAGTCTATGTAGGAAAAGGTGTGTACAGGCAAACCCACAGTGACTCCTGGTGGGAAACCTAAGAAAATCAGAGCAATATGGGGAAAGGCAGTATCCTCATGGAACGGTGGCATGGTCCGAGACAAATTCCGACCACCTTCTGCTAAGGCCACTGGACACAGGATGTATGTAATGCTGTACTCAAGGACTTAAACTTATTAAAAAGTAAAAAATATAAGAGGGGATAAAAAAACCCAAACTGTTAAGTTGGACTGGATCAATATTAAAACTTCACCTCAGCCAAAACCGGTTTGGCTCAGAGGATAGAGCGTCAGCCTGCGGACTGAAAGGTCTCAGATTCGATTCCGGTCAGGGGCACGTAACTTGGTTGCGGGCACATCCCCAATAGGAGGTGTGCAAGAGGCAGCTGATCGATGTTTCTCTCTCATCGATGTTTCTAACTCTCTATCCCTCTTCCTTCCTCTCTGTAAAAAATCAATAAAATATATATTTAAGAAATAAATAAATAAATAAATAATCAGTATATTTCCTTTCTTAAAAAAAAAAAAAAAACTTCACCTCAAGCCAAAACCGGTTTGGCTCAGTGGATAAGAGCGTCGGCCTGTGGACTGAAGGGTCCCAGGTTCGATTCTGGTCAAGGGCACGTAACTTGGTTGTGGGCACATCCCCAGTAGGGGGTGTGCAAGAGGCAGCTGATCGATGGTTCTCTCTCATCGATGTTTCTAACTCTCTATCCCTCTTCCTTCCTCTCTGTAAAAAATCAATAAAATATGTTAAAAAAAAAAAAATTCACCTCTAAAGACCCTATTAATAAAATGACAGGCGCCCTAACCGGTTTGGCTCAGTGGATGGAGCGTCGGCCTGCGGACTGAAGGGTCCCGGGTCCGATTCCAGTCAGGGGCATGTGCCCTGGTTGCGGGCACATCCCCAGTGGGGGAGTGTACAGGAGCCAGCTGATCGATGTTTCTCTCTCATCGATGTTTCTAGCTCTCTATCCTTCTCCCTTCCTCTCTGTAATATATCAATAAAATATATTTAAAAAAAAAAATGACAGGCAAACCACAGAAAGGGAGAAAATATTTGAAATGTATATATAACCTCAAAAAGAACTCATATCCTGAAAATATGAGGAATTCCTATAGTTCAACAACAAAAAAATAAATGACCCAATAAAAACATGGGGGAAAGATCTGAACTGATACTTTCCTAAAGATGACAGATACAGACGGAAAACAAACACTCGAAAAGATGTTCAGCATCTTTAGTCGTTAAGGAAATACAAATTAAAACCACAAGGAAATACTACTAATACACATCATCTAATATGGCTAAAATTAAACACTGACCCTATGAAGTACTGGCAAGGATGTGGATGAACTAGAATTCATTCCTTTTTTTTTTTTAAGGCTTTTATTTATTTTTTAAGAATATGTTTTTAGCCGAAACTGGTTTGGCTCAGTGGATAGAGCAGCCGTGGGCAAACTACGGCCCGCGGGCCGAATCCGGCCCATTCGGCTGTTCTATCTGGCCCGCGGAGCCGAAAGAGCAGAGGGTTCTCTTGCTCTCCCCTCCGCTCCTTCACCAGCAGCAGTGTTAACATGGCAACGTCGGGAAACACGGCCGCAGCTCCTTCTTCTGAGTGGGCGGATTTATATCTGCCTATTCAGTAGAAGGAACAACCTCTCCATCTTCCAGAGGCTCCTTGTAATGCCCGCGGATGCGTCCCCTGACATCACCCTGGGAATGCGTAGACACGTTATCGTGGTGATGTAGGGAGACACACCACTGGAGAGCACAGTATCAGAGCATTAGCTAAAAAGACCAACAACACTGTTCCCACTGAAGTTGATGTTTTAAAGACCAAAAACCTTTCAACCCAGTCTACATTGCCATCTACATCTATGTCCCGGGCATAATTTGGAAGTTGCACTAAAGAAAATGTTTAATTTACTGTTTACACATTTTGTTCTTTTCTATTTGTTTTAGTTTTAAATTATTTTATTATATTTAAGTTTAATTTGAAAGGCTTTCGTACCTTTCCTTTGTTAGGCAATTTTATTTTGCCTTTGCCATCTTCAATATAAGGTATGTTATTGTGCTATGATTCCTCCATTTTTTGAAGTTTCAAATTATAATAATTAGTGTTTACATTCTTCTTGTTAAAATGTTTGAAATGAATAAAACTATTGAAATAATAAAAAAAAAAAGACCGTAGCCTTTTATGTAATGATGTTTACTTTGAATTTATATTAGTTCACACAAATACTTCATCCATGCTTTTGTTCCGGCCCTCCGGTCCAGTTTAAGAACCCATTGTGGCCCTCGAGTCAAAAAGTTTGCCCACCCCTGGGATAGAGGGTCAGCCTGTGGACTGAAAGGTCCCAGGTTCGATTCCGGTCAAGGGCATGTGCCTTGGTTGCGGGCACATCCCCAGTGGGAGGTGTGCAGGAGGCAGCTGATGTTTCTCTCTCATCGATGTTTCTAACTCTCTATCTCTCTCCCTTCCTCTCTGTAAAGAATCAATAAAATATATTCTAAAAAAAAGAATATGTTTTGCCGAAACCAGTTTGGCTCAGTGGGTCAGCCTGTGGACTGAAGGGTCCCAGGTTCAATTCCGGTCAAGGGCACGTACCTTGGTTGCGGGCACATCCCCAGTGGGAGGTGTGCAGGAGGCAGCTGATTGATGTTTCTCTCTCATCAATGTTTCTAACTCTCTATCCCTCTCCCTTCCGCTCTGTAAAGAATCAATAAAATATATTTTTTTTTAAAAAAAGAATATGTTTTTATTGATTGCAGAGAGGAAGGGAGAGGGAGAGAGAAACATCAATTGTCAGCAGCTTCCTGTACGCCCCCCAACTGAAGATTGCTGGAAACATGGGAATGTGCCAACCCTGAATTGAACTGTGACCTCCTGGTTCTTGGGTCGATGCTCAATCACTGAGCCACACTGGCCAGGCATAAGGTTTTTATTTATTTACTAGAGGCCCAATGCACGAAGATTCGTGTAAGAATGAGCCTTCCTTCCCTGACTGCCGGCACCGCCTTTGCTCCAGCCGGAGCCGCCTTTCCGCCTTCCCACGCTGCCCAGAGGCCCGGAGCGGCTGGGGTGGTGCAGAACGCCTGCGTCCCACCCCGCCCCCAGCACTTGGTGCCTGTGTATGCAAATTAATATTCCGTCTTTGTCGGTTAATTTGCATAGTCACTCCTGATTGGCTGGTGGGTGTCTCAAGGTATGGTCAATTTGTATCTTACTCTTTTATTAGTGTAGGGTCCCTATGGATAGGGTCCCTAGGCTGGCCAGCTATCAGGGCTGATTGGGGCCTTCCTTTGTTCCAGGTCGCTCCCTGGTGGTCAGTGAACATCATAGCGAGCAATCGAACTCCCGAGGGACACTTTGCATATTAGGTTTCTTTATATATAGAAGATTTTTACATATATTTTTACTGATTTCAGTAATGCAGCACTAAACTGTGCAAAACTGGAATGAACTGGATGGGAACACTTAAATACTATGATATATCTATAAACAAAGTAAAAAAACAAATCAAGAAAATTAATTATAATAATAAAGGCTAACCTGTGTAATACAGGGTGTCCCCAAAATATATATATACACACAATGTAACAGCTGATAGCACAATTTAAAAAAATTTTTAAATTTTTTTATTGATTTCAGAGAAGAAGGGAGAGGGAGAGAGAGCTAGAAACATCGATGATGAGAAAGAATCATTGATTGGGTGCCTTCTGCACACCCCCTACTGGGATGGAGCCCCCAACCTGGTCATGTGCCCTTGATCAGAATCGAACCTGGAACCTTTCAGTCTGTAGGCTGATGCTCTATCCACTGAACCAAACTGGCTAGAGCTGATAGCACAATTTTGAAAATGAAATGTATTTTAATAAACACTGCCTTTATAATTATTCAAAGTGCATATATACATTTTTGGGGATACCCTAGATAAGATTCCTGAAAATCAAAAGGACTAAGAAGTTATGGGAAAATGAGTAAAGGACATGAATAGATAGAAATGATTCAAAAACATAGAGAAAGATGCCAATAATAATAATAATAATAATAATAATAAAGTAAAATTATACCAAGATGCCCTTTTACCTTGAATTGGTAGAAACACAAAAGCATGAAGCTCACACTATTGGTAAGGCTATAGGAAAACACACTTACAGACTGCCAGTGAGAATTAAACTTTGATATATCACCAGTAGGAACTGAAGTCTTAAGGGAGTCATTTTGGTGCTACCAATGAAAATTACAACTGCATAGAGCTTTTGCTTAACTACGCCACTTCAGGGAATTATGCTACAAATATACTTAAATACACACAGAATATCATAGGTGCAAAACTGTTCATTAGTATAATTTATAATAGCAAAAGTTTGGGAATAACATTAAATGTCCAAGAAATACCGCCCTAACCGGTTTGGCTCAGTGGATAGAGCATCGGCCTGCGGAATGAAGGGTCCCGGGTTCGATTCCGGTCAAGGGCATGTACCTGGGTTGCGGGCACATCCCCAGTAGGTGGTGTGCAGGAGGCAGCTGATCGATGTCTCTCTCTCATCGATGTTTCTAACTTTCTATCCCTCTCTCTTCCTCTCTGTAAAAAATCAATAAAATATATTAAAAAAAAAAAAAAAGTCCAAGAAATACTGACAAAGAACTACACAGTACTATAAAGCTTTTCTTAAAACAAAATTCTCTATGTACTACAAAAATACAGTATTCTTAGCCCTAACCGGTTTGGCTCAGTGGATAGAGCGTCGGCCTGCGGACTCAAGGGTCCCAGGTTCGATTCCGGTCAAGGGCATGTACCTGGGTTGCGGGCACATCCCCAGTAGGGGGCGTGCAGGAGGCAGCTGATCGATGTCTCTCTTCCATCGATGTTTCTAACTCTCTATCCCTCTCTCTTCCTCTCTGTAAAAAAATCAATAAAATATATAAAAAAATAAATAAATAAATAAAAATAAAAGTGGTAGTGTTTAAAAAAAAATACAGTACTCTTAGATACAGTGTAGAGTTAAAAAAGCAAAGTCTAGAATCTGCCTCAAATGCATCCTTTTGTGTAAAAAAAAAAAAAAAAAGGTAGTACGTAATCATTATATTTCCTTATACATGCATAAAAAAACTGTAAGCACACACAGGAAACTAACAACAGTGGGTACCTCAGTAGACTGTGGATGACAAGAAAGGAATCATTGTATTTATACATATGTACACATTTTTATATTTTTGAGACTTAGGAATACAGTACCTATTAAAAATTTAGTTTAAAAAATGCAGGAAAACATTTTGAATAATTTTTAATATACAACAAACTTTCAATATCAGTGAATGTTATTGAAAAAGAAAAATTATTAATACTATGATCCCAATTATATTTTTCAAAAACACACAATATCTACCTGCATCCATGCATCCAAATGCATAAAAAAATAAGTGAAGGTAATATACTAAAATCTTAGCTTCAGTTTGAGGAATACTGGTTTTCTCATTTTACTTTCCTGTGTTTTCCAAACTAATATATCAGGAGAAACAATAAAAGAAAATTGTACCTTTACCTCAAAATCTGCTCCTGACAAGCAGAAATTCTCTTCATGAATTTGTAAAATATCTTGTCTCCACTTTTAATTATGGTCTTCTCATATTTTTCATTACCATCACTAGGAAGACTAAAAAGAGAAGCAGAAAATAGTTTTGAGTGTCTATATCTAGAGAATTATAGTATTTAGAAGAGTAAACAAGGTAATTAAAAATTTTTTTTACCAAAGTTAACATATGCAAACAATTTAAATATCATAAATTTAATACATTATAATGTATGACAGTAATCCCCTTACTCACCCTTTTCCCAAGCCCTGCTCCCTAACCATTTTCAACTCTGGAATAATTGTTTGCAATGTGAAGAGTCATTGTGCCCATTGACTCCTTCCATTTCTTTCTCCATTTGGATTATTTTCAAACACCAACATGTCTTTATGCAACCCAAAATTATTCTGAAAAAGCTTATGAATGGAAGAGCTCTGGTACAGAACCAGGTCATCTCTCTAAATATCTTGTTGTAATTATAACAGCAAAATAATCATGCTTACGTCTTTAGACGGGCTTTGGTTTATATAGCCCTTCAAGACCTACTTTCTCACTTGACTCCCAAAACCATCCTATATAATAAGAGAGGAATATGCTAATTATCTGTTATGCCATAAGGCATAACAACGGGATCACGGATCTGCAGGAGGGTGGGGCAGCAAACTACAAGCGGGTGGTGGAGAGCTATGATGGGGCAGGGCAGCAAGCTATGAGGGGGGCGGGGGAGCTACAGGAGGGCGGGGCAGCAGGCAGAGAGCTACAGGAGGGCAGCAGCGAGTTACTGGCTACATGCAGGTGGCGGAGAGCTATAGGGGGGGCAGGGCAGCAAGCTATGACGGGGGGAAAGGGGAGCTACAGGAGGGCAGGGCAGCGGGCGGAGAGCTACGGGAGGGTGGCAGTGAGCTACTAGCGAACTACTGGCACACGGATTTGTGCATAGGGCTACTAGTCTGATAAGACAATATTTATCAAAGTCACTTTCATTTTACATGTCAGAACAGAGGCTCATCCATCTGAGCCACACTGGCCAGGGCACAAATAGCATTTTTCTAACTTACCTGTCTCAGTTATACATTTAGAAGCAGAAAACAAGAGATACTGAACACATCTTCTTTAGCTAATTCAAGAGATTGAAGCAAAAAAGGTCTTACACAGACAAGTTCTGCCTGAAAAAGTTTTCCCACGTATTAGGGTAAAACCAAAGGGTATCTACTGTGGCAGCTTTCTGATCAAGTCACCTCTTAACCTCAGCTGCACACATTCTCACCTTTGGGAAAGCAACTGTTCCATATCAATTCCTTCTCGTTGTTGATATTCCCTGAGAAGACTATGAGCATGATCTAGACTGACGACGTCTCTGTAATCATCCTCCTCTACCACACAGATGTAGTGGGGCAGGAACTGCGGCACTACAGGAGGCAAGGCCATTCCTTCCCCAGGAGGCACAGGAAGAGCAGCATTCGGGTAAGTATCCTGAAGGTGGAGGTCTTGGAGCTGGACAGTCCAGTCTTTGTCTTTGGCACTGTTAGAATCATTTCCAAAATCCAAGGTAAGCTGTGGTGAAGGCGCCTCCTCATTGTCACTTCCCCAGTCATCCGCACCTTCACACCAATCCTCAGCTGCAAGGCCATTTTCCTGTTTCTGGAAGAACATCCAGTGAATAAGGTCCAAGCACACCTGGGTGATCTCACCTATTCCCTTGGCTTCAGCCACTCATCCCTTCACCTGCCTGAGGGAGGTGTCACACAGCTACTTCCCTTCCAGCACAATCTGATTCACTTCATGGACCTCATTTACTCAAAAGCATGTTGGAGGTGGCAGATAGTGTCTTTCCTCTTGAGGGGCAGTATGGCAGATGCAGTCCAGTGTCTTGTTCAACCACCTGTTCCAAACTCTTTCAGTTGTGCTTCATGTATTGCAGAATCTAGCAGGAACGAATTACATTTCCCAGACTCTCTAGCAGCTAGGGGTCCAAATATGGTCAGGGGTCTGCTAATCAGGTCCACTAAAGAGAAAGACAGCCCTAACTGGTTTGGCTCAGTGGATAGAGCGCCGGCTTGCGGACTGAAAGGTCCCATGTTCGATTCTGGTCAAGGGCATGTACCTTGGTTGCAGGCACATCCCCAGTAGAAGGTGTGCAGGAGGCAGCTGATCGATGTTTCTCTCTCATCGATGTTTCTAACTCTCTATCCCTCTCCCTTCCTCTCTGTAAAAAAGCAATAAAATATATTTAAAAAAAAAAAGAGAGAGAAAAAGACAAACTTGAGAGGCCCTGAAGCAAAACTCTACAGGAGACAGAGCATGTCTCTGGAATCAACATTCTGACAGGGCAACTACCAGTTCAGGAGCCCACACCTCAGCTTCCTGACTGCAGCAGAGGTAGCATAGCAGCTCTCTCACAGACCAGTTCTGAGGTGTCATTCTGGAGACCATTGCTGGAGTTACCTTCTCCAGCCTGTCCAGTAAGTTAGCAAAAATCTAATTTTAAGTCTCATCTTTAAAAAGACAAATTGTTTGTCTATTATCTGCAATTGAACCCTGACAAATATAGGCAGACACCACAGTCATCTTTTTATCCCCAGTACTGCTAGTACTGTGCCTGGCACATATTAAGAACTCAGCATCTATATAATAAAAGCGTAATTCGCTATCAGTGGTTCTCAACCTTTTTAATGCCACGACCCTTTAATACAGTTCCTCATGTGGTGACCCCCAACCATAAAATTATTTTCGTTGCTACTTCATAACTGTAATTTGGCTACTGTTATGAATCGTAATGTAAATATCTGTGTTTTCTGATGGTCTTAGACTCTACAGCAGCGGTTCTCAACCTGTGGGAACCGCTAGCAGGGTTGCCTAAGACCATCGGAAAACACAGATATTTAGATTACGATTCATAACAGTAGCAAAATTACAGTTATGAAGTAGCAACGAAAATAATTTTATAGCTGAAACCGGTTTGGCTTAGTGGATAGAGCGTCAGCCTGCGGACTGAAAGGTCCCAGGTTCGATTCCGGTCAAGGGCATGTACCTTGGTTGTGGGCACATCCCCAGTAGGAGGTGTGCAGGAGGCAGCTGATGGATGTTTCTCTCTCATCGATGTTTCTAACTCTCTATCCCTCTCCTTTCCTCTCTGTAAAAAATCAATGAAATATATTTAAAAAAAAAAAGAAAAAAGAAAAAAGAAAATAATTTTATGGTTGGGAGTCACCACAACATGAGGAACGAGGAACTGTATTAAAGGGTCGTGGCATTAAAAAGGTTGAGAACCACTGCCGGCTAATTAGACCAGACAACCTTCCAGACAAAGCCGAGGCTGCGAGGGAAGCCTGGGTCCCAGGTGCCTGCTGGTGGCTGGAGGGAAGCCCAGGTCCCGGGTGCCAGAGGGAAGCTGGTGCTGGCAGCCAGGGGAAGGAAGGCCTACTCTTACACAAATTTTGTGCACCGGGCCTCTAGTCCTATATAATATAAGAGTAATATACAAATTAACCATCACTCTGCTACACCCACAAGCCACGCCCACCAGCCATGCCTACCAGCCAATCAGGAACGAATATGCAAATAAACCCAACCAAGATGGCTACGGCCACAGAGAGCAGGAGGGAGGCTTGGGTTTCCCCAGCGATGGAGGAAGCCAAGCTTTCCGCCTGCCCTTGCCGGCCTAGGCCTCCACTCAAGGCTACAAAGTTTCAATGACAGAAGATACATAAACCCAAACTGGCAGCAGCCATGGAGCTGCAAAGAGCAGGAGGCTAGGATTGCCCCCGGCGATGGAAGAAGCCAAGCTTTCCACACACCATTGCCGGCCCAGGCCTCCGCTTAAGGCTACAAAGTTTCAATTATAGAAGATACATAAATCCAAAAAAAAATGGCTGCCGCAACGGAGCAAGCAGAAGGCTTGGCTCTGCTCCAGGCTACAAAGTTTCAATTGTAGAAGATAAATAAACCCCAGATACCAGGGCCTCCACTTGGGTCGCCAGGGGGCGTGGCCAGCCTGCAAACCATCACAGGCCCCTCGCCCAGGCCGCCCCACGCCCCAAGGGAGCCCCCACCCTGATCTGGGATACCCTTCAGGGCCAACCAGCTGGCACCCACCCGTACACCAGGCCTCTATCCTATCTAACAAAAGAGTAATATGCAGATTGACCATCACTCCAACACACAAGATGGCTGCCCCCATGTGGTCAAAGATCCTGCCCCCATGTGGACACAAGATGGCCAGCAAGGGAGGGCAGTTGGGAGGGACCAGGCCTGCAAGGGAGGGCAGTTGGGGGCGATCAAGCCTGCAGGGGAAGGCAGTTAGGGGTGACCAAGCTGGCAGAGGAGGGAAGTTGGGGGCGACCAGGTCTGCAGGGAAAGGCAGTTGGGAGGGACCCAGGCCTGCAGGGGAGAGCAGTTGGGGGGGACCAGGCCTGCAGGGGAGGGCAGTTAAGGGTGACCAGGCCTGCAGTGGAGAGCAGTTGGGGGGGGACCCAGGTTGGCAGAGCAGGTGGGGGGGACCAGGCCTGCAGGGGAGGGCAGTTAGGGGTGACCAGGCCTGCAGGGGAGGGTAGTTAGGGGCAAACAGGCTGGCAGGGGAGCAGTTAGGCATCAATCAGGCTGGCAGGGGAGTGGTTAGGGGGTGATCAGGCTGGCAGGCAGAAGCAGTTAGGAGCAATCAGGAAGGCAGGCAGGCGAGCAATTGGGAGCCAGCAGTCCTGGATTGTGAGAGGGATGTCCCAGATTGGAGAGGGTGCAGGCTGGGCTGAGGGACACCCCCCTCCCCCGTGCATGAATTTCGTGCACCGGGCCTCTAGCATATATATATAAAGCAACACTTACAGGCAAAGGGAGGCTGAAATTTGTTCTGCTGCTACCCATTTGCCTGACTTTTAGATTATTAAATTCAGAGTTCGTCTTATTAAATGAGTTATATACATATACATCATATATAAAAGGCTAATATGCAAATAGACCGAACAGTGGAACAACCAGAACAACAGAACAACCGGTCACTATGATGTGCGCTGACCACCAAGGGGCATGTGTGGAACATGGTGGGCATTGGCTGCAGCGGGATGGTGGAGCAGGTGAGTGGGGGTGCCAGACCAAGGCGGGGCACTGGTCGCTGTCATTGGGGCGAGCCTCTGGTGATTAATGAAATTTCTTTGCTCCTACATGCCGTGATCCCACCTGGCACTCGTACCTGCTGCTGGCGCCAGCCCCACTGGCAGCCAGTCCCGATCACTCAGCGCCATCAGTGGGTGCGAGCAGTGGCTGCCAGCCCCGATCGCCCCTGAGGGCTTCTCCACCTCCCCCTGCTCCCGAGGGGCAATCGGGGTAGCAGCCATTGCTTGCACCCGCTGATAGCACCAGCCCTGCTTGCATCCACTGCTGGTGCCAGCCCCAATCGCTCCACTCTGTCAGCGGGTGCGAATGGGGCCAGCGCTGTCAGCATGTGGGAGCGGAGGCAGTTGAAGCGGGGATGCTGGCAGACAGGGAACCAGAGCTATGGCAGGAGGGGCTGGGCAGGGGTGCAGTGGATGGGCCAAGACCTGCCTCTGTACCTACCACAGCCTGACAGCCCACAGTTCCTTTCAAGGTGCATGGATTTGTGCAGTGGGCCCCTAGTATTAAAATATTTCCTTTAATTAATCCCCTTTTAATGTGCACGAATTTCGTGCACCGGGCCACTAGTATATACATATCACAGTAAGAATATTTCCTATAAACACATGTATGTATTACACACAACCATGTATATGTATACATTCATACTTTTTCCAAAACAAAAAAATCAGTAAAGTATGTGCCTCAAAACCTTCAGTGTATATTAAAAGACACAACTAACAAAACCTTAAAGAAATAGCACTTTATGGTTCAGAAAAGAGCAAAAAACATTTCAAAGAACACAGCTTAAAGTTTGTCTTAAACGATATTCTATAAAATACCCTCAAATCACAGCAACTCCTAACATGCACAACCGCTTTACCTGAGTGTCCGGCACTTCTTTCTCTCGCATCTGCAGGAACTGGGAGCGGAACACCTGCCAGCTTCAGGGTAAAGATAACTGCGGTGAGGGCTCCACTCGGGCCGCCAGCCAGCTAACCACCCCTCCTGGGGCGACCGGCGCGGCGCCCAGCACCTCCCACCTACCTGCGCGCCCCGCCGCCGCACCTGGGGCTGGGGCAAGCGAACACGTGCAGTAGCCGATGAAACGAGGAGCCTTCCAGCGGGCAGTACACCTGCACGACCAAGGCAAGCGGCTGCCTGCAATGTTCACACACTGGCCTCGGCGCTGCTACTGCGGGCAGGGCGTCCTAAGGGCGGGGGGGCAGTGCTCAGACCCGGACAGTGCCCGGGACCTAGCCCACCCCCGCACCAGCACCCGCCGACCCGACTCCGGCGCCCCATCTCACCGGAAGGCCGCCCAGCTTGCTAGCAGTCCAGGCGCCTGGCCCTGTGGGGCAGCCATGCACCGCTGCGTCTGGAAGACCGAGCAGTACTGGCTTCCGAACGGCCGCCATGACGACGGGGCATCCACCTGAAAAGAGGAACTACGGTAGCCCAGAAGGTGCGCCCCGCTGCGCACGCGCACCTCCTACATCAGCGAGCCGGCCCCGCCCCTGAAGGTCCTTTCTGAGGATGGGAGCCGAACTGGAGACTGCTGCTGTGCTGGGCTCAAAACCCGGGAGCCCCAGGCATTCATGTGTCTCCAAATGCCCTGAAGTAGGAAGTACGCGCACTTATGAAGTAGTGTTTCCATAAAGTTTTACCTGAAATAAGCGAAATAATAGTATTATGGTTAACAAGAAAAAACAAAGTCCGTAATTTTTAGAGATAAACATAAAAATACTTACAGATGAAAGGATGTATCTGAAACTTGCCAAAACATGATGAAGGGGTAGATGAAATAAGGTCATGAGTTGGTAATTATTGAAATTTGGTGTCAGGTACATGGAGGTCTTCTGTACTGTTTGTTAATAGTTTGACGTTTTCCAAAATACAGTTTTTTTAAATGCACAACCTAGGTGAACTTGTGCAAGAAGCCAGACACAAAAGTCCGCATTCTGGAAAAGGTGAACTTTCAAGATAAAGAAATCAGACCACTGATTGCCCGGATTTGGGTTTGGGAGGTAGGGATTTGTTAGAAAGATATGAACTGGGAGAGGCAGCTGGGGCTTGGAGGAAGTAAGTGCCAGACCTGACAAGCTGAAAACAAACAATGGAGGTGGCAGGCCTTTATGTGAGCAGGAAAGTTTCAGACCTCTCCAGGATGAGGTCTAACTGGTGGCATAACAACTAGATGAAGGAGTCTTATAATTTAAAGATACATTTTGTGTGTGTGTGGCGGGGGGGGGGGGGTTGGTGAATAAGGGAAGGGAAGACTTACCAAGGGGCACTCCAGTCTAGGGATATAAATATCCCAAACCCCACCCAGGCAGGACATTCGGTTCCCTTTCAGCCAGCTTAGTTGCCCACTCAGGTCCTCTCTGAGTGTATTGCTTTCCTACAAATAATTCCTTGCCTGTTTCTGCTGTCCGCTGACGGATTAATCACAAAGGGGTGCCAGGAACTATTTTGGGTGATGAAATGCTGTATATCTCAACTGTGTGGTTACATGACTGTATACATTTGTCAAAATTCAGAACTGTACACCAGAGGAAGGTGAATTTTACTGTATGTAAATTATATCTCAATAAACCTGACTTTTAAAAAAATGCATGTTGCAAAAGCACTATCTCAGACTTCATATCAGGGTGCAAAAGAAATTAATGTTTTCAGGGACCCACACTGCTACCAGACTCAAGGGGTTTGCCACTTGGGGTGCTCTATTCAAAAATGAGACATGGGCCATAGCTGGTTTGGCTTAAGCATTAGCCTGCCAACCAAAAGGTACCAGATTCGATTGTGGTCAAGGGCACATACCTAAATTGTAGGCTCCTCCCCGGCCTGGGCCCTGCAGGAGGCAACCAATCGATGTGTATCTTTCACATCGATGTTTCTCTCTCTTCCACTCTCCCTAAAAATCAATGGAAAAATATCCTCAGGTAAGGATTAACAATAAATAAATAATTATTTTTTTTAAAAAGAAACGAGGCCTAGCTGGGTTGGCTCAATAGATAAAGTGTCGGCCTGCGGACTGAAGGGTCCCTGGTTTAATTCCAGTCAAGGGCACATGCTTGGGTGTGGGCTGGATCCCCAGTAGGGGGCATGCAGGAAGCAGCCGATCAATGATTCTCTCTCATCATTGATGTTTCTATCTCTCCCTCTCCCTTCCTCTCTGAAATCAATAAAAAAAATATAAAAAAGAAAAGAGACATGGTTGTCACAAGGTAGTTTTATTTACTTGCAGCAAGTAAATGAGACAAGGGATTAATATCCCAAGTTCTGACTCCTGGAAGGAAGGCTTAGCCATTACTTATATACACAATTAGGTCAATGACAAGTTGGTTTCTTCTTTGCAGTTGGCTACTTCCATCAGGTTGAGTTCCCATCAGCTCATCCTGTTTACTGCTTCACCTACAAAATGCTACTAATAAAAGAGAAATGTGTAAATTGACCATCACTTCACAATGACCACCACCAATCAGAAGTGAGAATGCAAATTAACCTGACAAAGATGGCCTCTGAGCAGCGTGTCTCCTCAGGGCCTCCCTGCTGCGCTCCACACCTGTCAACCATCCTTGCAGCCTCCCTGTGGCCCAGCCCCTGGCCTCAGAGGCAACCTTCTGGTGCCTGAAGTCGTAGCTCCCGGTGTCTGATGTCTCCTTCTACCCCACCCCTGCCCTGCTGCTCTGCTGAACAAAACCCTAGCTTTGGAGCAGCCCCACGGGCGCAAATGCCTGCGGGAGCTCGCTCTGTGCACAGTTAGCACGCCCCGGGAGCCCCAGGCCAGCCAAGGGGCAATGGTGGTGGCTGTGGCAGCAGCAGCAGGCGGCTCAGCTTTGTTTAGAATAGATGAAAGAGGCCACCTACACAGTAACTCACATTATCAGATCTCCCTCCTCCCTATCTCACCAAATCAAGAGGGGAGGGCAGGTGGGCAGGAGGCGGAGGGGGGAGGAGGAAAAGGATGAGGAAAGGGGCCAGTTGCATCCCACTTTCACAAAAAGTAAAACATACTAGCACACTCAACCTCTCCAGTCCTCCCCGTCTGCCTCGCTCCCTCCACCTCTTCCCCGCCACGCCTCCCCGGGATCGCCAGCACTGCACAGAGGAACTCTCCGGAGAAGGACTGCGAGGAGGAAGCAGTGCTGGAGTGCGCAGGGCTTTCCACTGCCGCCGCTGCACAGGCTGCTGCAGCAAGTCTGCCCGGTGCTGGCAGCCAGGGGAAGGAAGGCCTATTCTTTTCTTTTTTAAAAATAAATCTTTATTGTTCAGATTATTACAGTTGTTCCTCTTTTTTCCCCCCATAGCTCCCCTCCACCCAGTTCCCACCCCACCCCATGCCTTTACCCTTTCCCCACTGTCCTCATCCATAGGTGTAAGATCTTTGTCCAGTCTCTTCTCGCACCCCCCATACCTCCTTCCCCCTGAGAATTGTCAGTCCACTCCCTTTCTATGCCCCTGATTCTATTATATTCACCAGTTTATTCTGCTCATCAGATTTTTTTATTCACTTGATTTTTAGATTCATTTGTTGATATGTATTTGTTGTCACTTAGTTGTTCATAATTTTTATCTTTACCTTTTTCTTCCTCTTCTTAGAGAATACCCTTCATCATTTCATATAATACTGGTTTGGCGGTGATGAACTCCTTTAGCTTTTTCTTGTCTGTGAAGCTCTTTATCTGACCTTCAATTCTGAATGATAGCCTTGCTGGGTAGAGTAATCTTGGTTGTAGGTTCTTGCTATTCATCACTTTGTATATTTCTTGCCACTCCCGTCTGGCCTGCATAGTTTCTGTTGAGAAATCAGCTGACAGTCATATGGGTACTCCCTTGTAGGTAACTAACTGTTTTTCTCTTGCTGCTTTTAATATTCTCTGTCTTTTGCCCTTGGCATTTTAATTATGCTGTGTCTTGGTGTGGTCCTCTTTAGATTCCTCTTGTTTGGGGTTCTCTGCGCTTCCTGGACTTGTAAGTCTATTTCTTCCACCACGTAGGGGAAGTTTTCTGTCATTATTTCTTCAAATAGGTTTTCAATATCTTGCTCTCTCTCTTCTGGCACCTCCATAATTCGGATGTTGGTACACTTGAAGTTGTCCCAGAGGATCCTTACACTATCTTCATATTTTTTGATTTTTTCTTTTCTGGTTGGGTGTTTTTTCCTTCTTTGTATTTCAAATCTTTGACTTGATTCTTGGGATTCTTTAGTCTTCTGTTGGATCTCTGTATATTATTCTTTTTTAAAAAATATATATATTTTATTGATCTTTTACAGAGAGGAAGGGAGGTGGATAGAGAGTTAGAAACATCGATGAGAGAGAAACATCAATCAGCTGCTTCCTGCACACCTCCTACTGGGGATGTTCCCGCAACCAAGGTACATGCCCTTGACCGGAATTGAACCTGGGACCTTTCAGTCCGCAGGCCGACGCTCTATCCACTGAGCCAAACCAGTTAGGGCTGTATATTATTCTTTATTTCAGTCAGTGTATGCTTAATTTCTGATTGGTCCTTTTTCATATCCTTGAGGGTCTCACTAAATTTCTCGGAGGTTTCTAGAAGATTCTTTTTTTTTTTTAAATATATATTTTATTGATATTTTACAGAGAGGAAGGGAGAGGGATAGAGAGCTAGAAACATCGATGAGAGAGAAACATCGATCAGCTGCCTCCTGCACACCTCCCACTGGGGATGTGCCCGCAACCAAGGTACATGCCCTTGACCGGAATCGAACCCGGGACCCTTCAGTCCGCAGGCCGACGCTCTATCCATTGAGCCACACCGGTTTCGGCTAGAAGATTCTTGAGTAACCTTATAACCGTGGTTTTGAAATCTATATCCAGTCTTTTGCTTTCATCCGTTTCTTTCATATGTGACTTCTTTGTCTCCGCATTTTGGCTGCTTCCCTGTGTTTGTTTTTATGTACTGGTTAGCTGCTAAGTCTCCTTGAGTTGATAGAGTGGCCTTGTGTGGTTGGTGTCCTTTAGGGCCCAGTGTCTCAGCCTCCCCAGTCACCTGAGGTGAATGCTCTTGGTGCACCCCTTTGTGGGCTGTTTGCACAGTCTTGTTGTAGTTAACCCTTGATTGCTGTTGGCATCACTGGGAGGATAACCTCCAGGCCAGTTGGCTGTGATGACCAGCTGTGTCTACACTGGAAGATATGTTGCACAGGAGACACCCTATGGGGCAGGACTTGCTTCAGTGGGGCTTTGGCACTCACTCACTGAGTCTGCCCCTTGAGTGTGTTGCTTATGGATGTGAAGAGTTGTAATCCGATATGGTCTCACTCTGACCACTGGCTCTTGGATCTCCAAGGAGGTGCAAGGTCAGCCGCTGTCTGGGGCAGCCCAGCAGGAGCTACAGAAACATCTGCAGATTCCTTCTCTTTCTGTGGGGTTTGGAAGTGTCCAGACGTGGCCCAGCTGTGAAGCAAGGCCGCTGCTGCTGCTGCCCAGTAGTGGGCCTTCTTTTGGAATCTCTGGGGCTCTCTGACCCAGCTGCAGTTTGTTTAGGTGAAAGAACAGGCCATTCATATGCAAAAGCCACTGCTCACAGCTTGGGTGTGGTTGTGAATTGGGTGGGGCAGGGTCTCTGGGAATCACCTGGGCAGGGCAAACAGCAAGGGCTGCTGAACCAGAGAAGTCCCTGGTTCTCCAAGTCCCACGTGTAGGAACAATGATTGCTGCGAGCACCTCTAAGAGTAAGCCGCCCCTGTGTTCCTGTCCTGATGCCAGGCAGTCCAGTTTCTCCCCCTATGTGTCTGGGTCTCCCAGAGTCTCACCGGGAACTGGAGTTCAGAGCAAGCGGGAGCTTGTATCTCCCTCCCGGTTTAAAAAGCAGCACATCCAGGTGCAGCACTTTCAGCGCCTCCGCACCTCTTACCGGGCTCAATGTGCTTTCTTCACCTCTCTGGTTGTGGAATTTCCACTCAGCCAGCTTTCTCACAGTTCTAGGTGGTAGTTGTTCTGCCGTTTAGTTGTGGTTTTGTTGTGGTTGTGAGAGGCAGCAAGTATAGGTGATTACCTATGCCGCCATCTTGGTTTCTCTTCCAGGAAGGCCTATTCTTGCATGAATCTTCATGCATCAGGCTTCTAGTCCTATATTTAAAAGGGTAATATGCAAATCGATTGAACAGCACAATGACTGGTCGCTATGACATGCACTGACCATCGGAAAGCAGATGCTCAATACAGGAGCTGCCCCCTGGTGGTCAGTGTGCTCCCACAGGGGGAGCATTGCTCAGCCACAAGCCAGGCTGACAGCTGGCGGCAGCGCTAAGGATGTCCGACTGTGGCGTAGGCCCGCTCCCCCAGGGATGCCAGTCAGACATCCCCCAAGGGCTCCCGGACTGCAAAAGGATGCAGGCTAGTCTGAGGGACCCCCTCCTCCCAAGTACACAAATGTCATGCACCAGGCCTCTAGTATATATATAAAAGCCTACGTGACCGTTACGACTGAACCAGACCACCAACCAGTTGCTATGACGTGCACTGACCACCAGGGGGCAGATGCTCAATGCAGGAGCTTCCCCCTGGTGCTCAGTGTGCTCCCACAGCCAACCTCTTGGGGCCAGCCAACCTCCCGCAGTACGTCCCCCCAGCCAGTCAGTGGTCAGTGCGCTCCTAATGCCAACCTCCTGCAGCCGGCCAACCTCCCGCAGTCCCTTCCCACTGCTGACCAGCCCTGATCAGCCCCAGTTGTGACTGGGCAAGATGGCCCAAATCGACCCCGATCACCGGACAAGCCAAGGGACCCCACCTGTGCACAAATTTGTGCACCGGGCCTCTAGTATTTTAATATTTAACGAGAAATAACTGTTTAGTCCAGCCGGTGTGGCTCAGTGGTTGAGCGTCAACCCAGGAACCAAGAGGTTAATGGTTTAATTCCTGGTTAGGACACATACCTGGGTTGTGTGCTTGATTGCCAGTGGGAGGTATGCTGGATGCAGCTGATCAATGATGTTTCTCTCTATATCTCCCTCTCCCTTCCTCTCTCTCAAATAAATATCAATCAAAAAAATTTAAAAAAAATAAATGTTTAGCACTGCCTAGATCTTAAGACTCTTATCCTATCTAACATTTCAAAGGAAGACACAGGTGACTCATAATGTTCGGCTCAAGCCCCAGAGAGGACCTGGAAATGAGACCAGTTTACTTCTGGTTTATTAATACCAATCTGATAGCTTTAAAAAGGGCTGTGAAGTCTGACCTTGGTGTTCACTTCAGTTCTAGACAAAGAGTTGGATGACCTGACACGTTTCCCATGACATATTTTTAAATTATAGCAAGAATGCCCTAGCTCAGTGGTCGGCAAAGTCATTAGTCAACAAGAGTGGCAAACGACGGCTCACGAGCTGCATGTGACTCGCGAGCCGCAGTTTGTGGACCACTGCCCTAGCTGGTTTGGCTTGGTGGATACAGTGTAGGCCTGCGACTAAAGGGTCTGAGTTCGATTCCAGTTAAGGGCACATGCCTGGGTTGTGGGCTTTATCCCTAATGTCGGGTATGCAGGAGGCAGCCTATCAGTGATTCTCTCTCATCATTGATGTTTCTAGCTCTCTCTCCCTCTCTGAAATCAATAAAAATATATAAAAATAATAAAATAAAATAGTAAAAAAATTATAGCAAGAAACAAACTTCAAAATTCTTATGTTTGCTAACATGGTTACTGACCACTCTCCAACATCAGTCACTTACTTACATCATAACACTACCTATTACAACCTCTTTTTTAAAAAATATATATTTTATTGATTTTTTACAGAGAGGAAGGGAGAGAGATAGAGAGCCAGAAACATCAATGAGAGAGAAACATCGATCAGCTGCCTCCTGCACACCTCCCACTGGGGATGTGCCCGCAACCAAGGTACGTGCCCTTGACCGGAATCGAACCTGGGACCCTTCAGTCCACAGGCCGACGCTCTATCCACCGAGCCAAACCGGTTTCAGCCTATTACAACCTCTTTTTTTTTTTTTTTAATATATTTTATTGATTTTTTACAGAGAGGAAGGGAGAGGGATAGAGAGATAGAAACATCGATGAGAGAGAAACATCGATCAGCTGCCTCCTGCACACTCCCCACTGGGGATGTGCCCGCAACCAAGATACATGCCCTTGACCGGAATCGAACCGGGGACCCTTCAGTCCGCAGGCCGACGCTCTATCCACTGAGCCAAACCGGTTTCGGCCTATTACAACCTCTTGATTGAAGTGTCATTGCAGCATGAAGGCCTACTGCTTAAGGTGAATTTTCAGGATATTAATTACTGCCACATTTTGGAATTCCAGAGGCAATTTAACATCAAAGTTGACAACGACATCATTGTGGAGTCCTTGGAACAATGTTACAAAAAAATACTTGCATGTGTGAGATTTGAAGTATCTGGCTTAATTCATTATTTTGTAGGGTTCGAACCACCTAGCAAACCCACACATAACAAGTTATGATAGTTTGTATGAGGAAATACAGAATAAAGTTGTTGAAAGCTGCTTCAGTCTCACACTGAAGAGCTACCTGTTTGTGATGGATAGTTTTATGCATCAACTGGGCTAAAGGATGCCCAGATAGTTGGTAAAACATTTCTGATATTGTGTGTGAGGGTATTTCCAGAAGACAATAGCATTTGAATCAGTAGAATGAGTAACTAAGGTCGCCCTCACCAATGTGGCTGGGCATCACTAAGAGCTGGAATAGAACAAAAAGGAAGAAGGGCAAATTCTATCTCTTCTTGAGCTGGAACACCTATCTTTTCCTGCCCTCGAACATCTGAGTTCCTGGTTCTCAGACCTTCACTGTGGGATTTACACCAGTGTTTCCCCCGTTCTTGGGCTTTCAGACTCAGACTGAATTATACGCCTGGCTTCTCTGGTGCTCCAGCTTGCAGACAGCATATCATGGGACTTTTCAGCCTCCATAATCACATGAGCCAATTTCTATAGTAAATCTCAAATCACTATATATATATATATATATATATATATATGTATTGTATTGGTTCTATTTCTCTGGAGAACTCTAATTCATATACTGTTCAATACTTGAAATAACAGGCAGCCATGGGACACTTAAGTGGAAGCAACAAGTGACGATAATGGGAGTGGTGAGGGGCAGAATGAGAGCAAAGGGACAGACATGTGGCCAACTGTCACATGCCAGTTCCTCCTGCATAAGAGAAGACATGAGACCTGGCAGCTGGCTTAGAGCACAGTGGTCCCACTGCTAACATATCTTTCACGTGAAGCCAAGTTAGTCTGAGAGGGTCTGCCACCTTGAGTTTTCCTATCTGTACGTTTTTTGTGCTTGTCATTCTGTAATAGAGGAAGTAGCGTGATAGGGAAAGACCTTCACTTTTCATCAGCAACATTAAGAAAGGAGGTGGTGCCCAGCTGGTGTGGTTTAGTGGTTGAGCATCAACCCATAAACCAAGAGGTCACCAGTTTGATTCCTGGTCAGGGCGTATGCCGGGTTGCAGGCTCGATCCCCAGTAGGGGGCATGCAGGGGGCAGCAGTTTGATATTTCTATCTCTCTATTCCTCTCCCTTCTTCTCTCTCTAAAAATCAATAAAAACATACTTTTTTAAAAAAGAAAAAAAAGGTGGATCAGCAGGAGCCTAAATAGAACTGTCAAAGAACATATTTCTAGCCCCTCTGCAAAGGTGGGGAGAGAAGTGGGCATTCACTCTTAGAATTAAAAAAAGATGCCGAAACCGGTTTGGCTCAGTGGATAACCGTCGGCCTGCGGACTGAAGGGTCCCGGGTTCGATTCCGGTCAAGGGCATGTACCTTGGTTGCGGGCACATCCCCAGTGGGAGGTGTGCAGGAGGCAGCTGATCAATGTTTCTCTCTCATCGATGTTTCTAGCTCTCTATCCCTCTCCCTTCCTCTCTGTAAAATATCAATAAAATATATTTAAAAAAAAAAAAAGAAAAGAAACTGCCCTAACCGGTTTGGCTCAGTGGATAGAGCATAGAGAGTTCGCCTGCAGACTGAAGGGTCCCGGGTTTGATTCCAGTCAAGGGCATGTACCTGGGTTGCGGGCACATCCCCAGTAGGGGGTGTGCAGGAGGCAGCTGATCTATGTTTCTCTCTCATCGTTGTTTCTAACTCTCTATCCCTCTCCCTTCCTCTCTGTAAAAAATCAATAAAATATATATAAAAAAAGAAACCTACTTCACTAATAGAAAGATGTCGACAATATCCAAATATCACTTCGAGTGGACATTTGCACCTGTATGATCACTTTCTAGAATTAGGGTATTCCTCACTGAGACTTTGGGAGTACAGTTTGCCTTCTTACAGGAGCAGAAAATATGAATCCTGGCTTTCCCTGTCTTAAGGAAGGCATGTGACCAAGCCAGAGTACAATGCAGAAGTGGGTGACCCAGGAGGGAATGGGGTAACAGCAGCCCAGATGACAGGGTACAAGGCAGAAGGTTCCCGGTCTGGATTTTCGCATTCTGGTCTAGGGTGTATGTCCTGAATGCTCAGCCTCTAGCCTGCCCAACCATTGTGCCCCTCACTCTTTCAAGTTCCTCTTCTGCTTAATTAACCAGACAAATATTTAGTATCTTGAATAAAAGACTAGTTTGCTTTTTTCAATGTCTACCTTACAGAAGGAAAGAATTACCTGGGCATCTGGCCAGGTAAAGGTAGTCACCCTTAATTTGGGCCAGGAATTTACCCAAAACAGATATAATCTCAATTTGGTTTGTAAAATTATCCAGTGAACACAAGTATACAATTAATCAAAAGTCACAGGGGTGAGGAGTAGAAGATGAAGAATGGGTTTGGTTACAGAAGCCAAGTTGCCCACTCAATACACTCTCTTCTCAAGGACCATTCTCCATCTGGAGCTGCTCACCACTTAGTCAAGCCGCAATCTAGGCACGTCACTCTTCCTACAGGCGCTCTTACTCCTGCAAAAAGCACCATCTCAGGAAACAAGAGGCTGAGCTTACAACCTCCTTTGTGGCATCTTTATTTTTCTACCTGGTACATGAACAATGTAAATGTGGGTCAAAAAATCAGCTGCACTGAAACACTTCAACTAATTGTAAAACAGAGGGGAGTGGACACAGAGGGTGGGGGTGACAGTTCCAGACCAGCTTCCTTAAAGGGCTTGTGGTCTAAGTCCGTGACCAGAGGGTGTTCTGGGCAGGACCATGCAGAGCAGACTCTGGTGAGGAGGGACAAGAAGGACAGTCACAACAGGGACTGCAGCCCAGCATGAGTTTATTGGCTTCTGGCAGCACACTCCTGCTTGATGAAGTTGATCAGCCCATTGGTGGAAGAATCGTGAGAGGTCACTGGGCTGCTGCCATCAAGCTCAGGCTCAATTTGCTTAGCCAGCTGCTTTCCCAGCTCCACTCTGCCAGGAAAAGAGGAAGAATTGTATGAGGAAGGTTCCAGTGTTGCTTGTGAAATCCACAAGCATACCCACCCTCTCCTTGAATCAGTAACTCACCCCCATTGGTCAAAGCTGTTGATGTCCCAGATGATGCCCTGAACGAAGATCTTGTGCTCATACATGGCTGCAGAGGTGGCAGATGTGCACATTTAGGGCTCTACCAGCCCAGTACAACTTACCCCAAGCCGGGACCTTCCCCACTCACTTACCAATTAAGGCTCCAAGAATGAATGGTGTGAGCATGGTAAACATGATAGAGTTGGTTGGACGATTTCCTTCAAAGACCTTCAGAAAACACCCAGGAACAGCCCCCAGTTAGTTGTGATCCCTAAGTCCTCAGAAGGGAAGCCCACCCTGCCCCAGAAGCAGGGATATGTAGGTCTTTTAGGATGGTCCCTCCTACTGTGTAGGACAAGCCAAGCACATCATAAGCCCTGCCTTGGCCCCACCACTTTATCCTTCCAACTCCAATATGCCACCTAAACCCCACTTCAAAAGTGCTTACCTTGTGTGGCAACAGCTTCTCCAAGTCCCCTGGGCTCTTTCCTGCAGCCTGGAGCTCCTTCCGAGCCTCCTCTGTCGACTTCCCCCTCATCAGGGCCTCAGTCTGGGCTAAGAAGTTGGCCAGGAGGATCTGACGAGAGAGACATCCAATTTTGCTTAGAAGCACTGTCTGAGCTTCAGGCAGAGGGATGAGACCACTTGGAACTTGCCAGTCACAGTTAACATGGGCCAGACAGCTGTCTCCACTCTAGAGCTCAGTTGGAGCACAGGGGGACAGCAAGGCACATCTGACGACACCAGAAAGTAGGTAACTATCCTTTAAGGAATATGTACTACTTGCCAAGGGCCCTGCTAAGAACTTAAATGACACCTACTAAGATTCCCAGGAGGAAAGGCATCATCTCTCTTGAGTGGAGCCTCAGTTTCTTCAAGTGAACAGCACTGATTCGCAGAAGTACAAGGGGAAGAATCAGAATTCAAACCCAGGTCTCTGAGTCCAAATTTGGTGCCCACAGTAACCCATGCTACTCTGCATACCCGAGATGAGGTATGATCCATCCTCTTAAAGGACTTTATCAGGTTAAGAATTAGATGATTTTGGCTAGAGAAACCAAGATGGCGGCATAGGTAAGCACCTAAACTGCTGCCTCGCACAACAATTTCAAAACTACAACTAAAAGACAGAACGGACACCATCCAGAACCACAGGAAAGCTGGCTGAGTGAAAATTCTACAACTAGAAGCAAAGAGAAAAGCTCACAGAGAATTGGAGGTACGGCAAAGGGGCTTTGTGCGCGCAGAGAGGAAGGGCGGCTGAGAGCCTGTCTGACTTTCTCTGGCGGAAGGGGGAAGGAAGCCTCCGACCGCACTGAACCCCAGTTCTGACTGCACTGAACCCCAGTTCTGGGCAAACCCCTGGGGACCCACGCTCTTACGGGGGGAGTCTGGACTCTCGGGCGGAGACTCGAGCTGGGAAAGGCAGAAGTCTGAAGGCACACGCGGGCCAGTGTGCACAAAGGCTGCGGAGGTTGCCACAGGCTTTCCCTAGTGGAAGGGAGTCAGAGGATCCTGACTGCACTGAGCCCCAGTTCTGACTGCAGTGAACCCCAGTTCCAGGCGAGCCCCTGGGGACCCACGCTCTTGTGGGGGGAGTCTGGACTCTCGGGCGGAGACTCGGGAGCCAGGGAAGGCGGAGGACTGAAAGTGCGCACGCGTGCGCGCGCCAGTGCGCACAAAGGCTGTGGAAGTTGCCACAGGCTTTCCCTAGTGGAAGGGAGTCAGAGGATTCTGACTGCACTGAGCCCCAGTTCTGACTGCAATGAACCCCAGTTCCAGGCGAGCCCTTGGGGACCCACACTCTTGTGGGGGGAGTCTGGACTCTCGGGCGGAGACTCGGGGGCCAGGGAAGGCGGAGGACTGAAGGCGCGCGCGCGTGCCAGTGTGCACAAAGGCTGCGGAGGTTGCCACAGGCTTTCCCTAGTGGAAGGGAGTCAGAGGCTCCTGACGGCACTGAGCCCCAGTTCTGACTGCAGTGAACCCCAGTTCCAGGCGAGCCCCTGGGGACCCACGCTCTTGTGGGGGGAGTCTGGACTCTCAGGCAGAGACTCGAGCTGGGGAAGGCGGAGGACTGAAAGCGCACATGCGCGCAAGGGCAAGGCTGACAGGAAGCCAAGACTGAGACTCCACCCCATCCAAGCTGAGCACAGAGGCTATTGCAATTTGGCAAGTCTAATCCTATAAGGCTGTCTCCAGCACCGAACTTCTCCCAGCATAGACACAGCTGATCCTTACAGCCAACTGGCCTGGAGGTCAATTCTTCCCAGTGATACCAACAACAATAAAGACTTAATTACAACAAGGCTGTACACACAGTCCACAAAGGGGTGCACCAAGAGTGTCCACCTCAGGTTAACTGGGGAAGCAGACCCACTGGGCCATATTGGAAACCTAGCACAAATATCTACCTTACCAACTCAGGGAATCAATGAAAATGCGGGGTCAAAGAATCAGATCACAAATGAAAGAAATGGAGGAAAACAAACGACTGGATATAGAATTCAAAACCACGGTTATAAGACTTTTTAAGAATATCCTAGAAAAGGCCGATAAATATAACGAGACCCTCGAAGATATGAAAAAGGACCAACTAGAAATTAAACATACACTGACTGAAATAAAAAATATTATACAGAGACCCAGAAACAGAATAGAGGAACTCAAGAATCAAGTCAAAGAATTGAAATACAAAGAAGCAAAAAACACTCAACCGAAAAAGCAAAAAGCAAAAAAAAAAATCCAAAAAGTTGAAGATAATGTAAGAAGACTCTGGGACAACTTCAAGCGTACCAACATCAGAATTATGGGGGTGCCAGAAGAAGAGAGAGAGCAAGATACTGAAAACCTATTTGAAGAAATAATGACCGAAAACTTCCCCCACCTGGTGAAAGAAATAGACTTACAAGTCCAGGAAGCCCACAGAACCCCAAACAAAAGGAATCCAAAGAGGACCACACCAAGACACATCATAATTAAAATGCCAAGAGCAAAAGACAAAGAGAGAATCTTAAAAGCAGCAAGAGAAAAACAGTTAATTACCTACAAGGGAGCACCCATACGACTGTCAGCTGACTTCTCAACAGAAACTATGCAGGCCAGACGGGAGTGGCAAGAAATTTTCAATGTGATGAATAGCAAGAACCTACAACCAAGATTACTCTACCCAGCAAAGCTATCATTCAGAATTGAAGGGCAGATAAAGAGCTTCACAGATAAGAAAAAGCTGAAGCATAGACACAGCTGATCCTTACAGCCAACTGGCCTGGAGGTCAATTCACCACCAAACCAGTATTATATGAAATGCTAAAAGGTATTCTTAAAGAAGAGGAAGAAGAAAAAAGTAAAGAGAAAAATTATGAACAACAAATACATATCTATCAACAAGCGAACCTAAAAATCAAGTGAATTAAAAACCTGAGGAACAGAATAATCTGGTGAATATAATAGAATCAGGGGCATAGAAAGGGAGTGGACTGATAATTCTCAGGGGGAAAGGGGTATGGGGGGTTCATGAAGAGAATGGACAAAAATCATACACCTATGGATGAGGACAGTGGGGGGGAGGTAAGGGCAGAAGGTGGGGTGGGAAATGGATGGAGGGGAGCTATGGGGGGAAAAAGGAGAAATAATTGTAATAATCTGAATAAAGATTTATTTAAAAAAAAAAAAAGAATTAGATGATTTTCCCATTTGCTACCATGTAGGCAAGATCTTGGCTCTGTGATTTTTTTACCCCCTGCTGTTACACCTGTGTATGTCACATGACATGGCAAAAAGGATTTTACAGATGGAACTAAGGTCACAGCACGACTGGTGTGGCTCAATGGTTGAGTGCTGACCTATGAACCAGGAGGTCACGGTTTGATTCCCGGTCAGGGCACATGCCTGGGTTGCAGGCTCAATCTCCAGGAGGGAGTGTGCAGGAGGCAGCCGATGAATGATTCTCTCTCATCATTGATGTTTCTATCTCTCCCTCTCCCTCTCCCTTCCTCTCTGAAATCAATAAAAAATTAAAAATATATATATATATATATATAGAATTAAGGTTACAGATCTTAAGATCTAGAGATTATGCAGGTGGGCCCACTGGGCCCTTAAAAGTAGAAGAGGAAGGCAAATGAGTCAGTCATAGAGATGCAACAGAAGAGAACCAAAGCTTGAGAGGGACTCAACCCACTATTGCTGATTCTGGGATGGAGGGGACCACGAGCCAAGGTGGCTTCTAGAAGCTGAGAATGACCCCCGGCCACCAGCCAGCAAGGAAAATGGACCTTGGTTCTAACCTGAGCAGAGACCTAGCAGAGCGTGGTGGACTTCAGACCCACAGAAACTGAGATAACAAATGGGTGTGGTTTTAAGCCACTAAGCGTGTGGTCATTGTCATGGCAGGAATAGAGAACTAGTCTAACTGCCGATCAATGCATCAGGTCTTACGAGGTCTGGTTGTAACATGAGCCTAGGAAAGCGTGAGGAGGGTCTGGATGGGGGCTCTTACCTTGTGATGCAGACCCTTCCTTATTGGGTGCTGGCTCTGAACCGGGATGAGGAAGTCACAAGGTATCATCTTGGTGCCTGTGAATGGCACTATGGTCACTCAGGCACAGCATGGACCTAATGGGGAGGTCTGTGCTGGTGGGCCCTCTCCCACCCAGCAGCACCTGTGCCCAGGCCAGGTGGGCCCTACCTTGGTGGATGAGCTGGTAGAAGGCATGCTGGCCATTGGTCCCTGGCTCCCCCCACACAATGGGGCCCGTCTGGTGGTCCACACGGGTGCCGGACTTGGTGATGTACTTCCCATTGGACTCCATGTCACCCTAAAATGTGAACAGAAACCAGCCCTCTCTCTGCAAGTGATGCTCCCTCATGCACTGTACCCAACTCCTACCCTGTCCTGCCCTGGCCCCGAGAGATATCCACAAGCATGATCCTTTTATCTCCCCTCACCCGTGAAGATACAGGCTCTCAAGCTTTCTAGCTTAGACCACTCTGTAGGAAGGAGCCATGACTAGGAGAAAGTGGGTATCAAGGTTCCAGGAAGAACTCCCTAAGGGAAGAAATTGGTCACAAAATCTTCAACTGGCTTCTTAAGGGAGAAGCAGGCTGGCGTCCAGAGTGAAGAGCCTTTGAGGGCTGTCACCCAAATGGATACTGGGCCTTGGGACGTCTTTGCCCTCCTTCAAGCACAGGATTCACCTGCAGGTGCTGGTGAAAGTCTGCTGTGCCTGCCCAAGGGTTACAAGGCAGGGACTGGGTCTGTGCTCAAGACAAGCAGGGACAGATGAGGAAAGGCTGCTGCCCAGAGCGGAGGCTGGACTAGGGGAGGGGCCCTGGAGATTCCGGCAGGGGGCAGAGGGCTGTGAGTAGCCCAAAGAGGCACCACAAACTGGGTGTGGACTTGCTTTTCTGGAGGGATAAAGGGAGTACAAACCATAGGGGTCCTGACCTGTGGCCCCACCCTATCACAGGCACACAGAGTGATGTCCAAGGGAAAACCACCCAGCTGAGAAACATGCCCTGAGCCAAGCCAGGACTTAACTGGCCAGGGCTCCATGACAACCAGTCATGCCCCTTCCATGGAAATCAAACATGGCCGACCCTCAGCTCAAACAGATCCTGGATGCAAAGATTCACCCTGCGATGGGGAGCAGAGGTGGGCCTTGGTCATGCCCAGGGGTAATGGATGTGCAGGAAGCTGGGTATCTGGACACATAGGCCTCTCAGGTTCCCCACAGGCTATGCTGACCCCAAGGCCTGGCCTGGCAGCTCGTACCTGCTGGAAGTAGGCAGCAAAGCGGTGCAGGTACTGGTCATAGGGCAGCATGGCATGTGTCTCACACCCAAAGCAGTTGATGTACCAGATACCCAGCAAAGCCAGCAGGACAGGGGCATTCTTCTCCAGGGGTGTCTTGCGGAAGTGCTGATCCTGAAATGAGAGCAGGGTGGGTGGGCAATGAGCAGCTGCCAGGGAGGGGAGGGGGGGGGCGAGGAGGGGGGGAGAGGAGGGGGAGAGTGAGGGGACCGGGGGAGCGGAGGGAGCGGGACTAAGCACAAGTCTCTGGCCAGTGCTTGGCAGAGAACACAAGCCTCCGCACTTACCATCCAGTGAGCCCCCGAGAGCAGCTGCTCGAAGTTGTCAAATCCTGTGACACAAAAGCAGTGTCAACAGAAGTGGTCATGCCCTAAGCCCTCCTGGCAGTGGGCACAGCTTCTTCTGGAACCAGGGAAAGGCTAGATGGGGAGCCAGGAGAAGGAGGAACTGGGAGGAACTGGGCCTGCGGGAAGCCTCTCTTGTCGGGTCAGCTCTGAGTGCAAAGGTGGATCTAAACACCTCACAGGAGAAACAGGCCTTCCCAACCTCTCTGGGAAACAAGCAGGACTGCAGCTGTGAGGGGCAGAGAGACAGGCCAACCTGCAAACCCCAAAGAAAACTCGGTCCATCCCTCTTGACCTGAAAGACATGTACCAGCCAAGGGCAGCAAGGCCAAGGGCCTGTGGGCACGGGAAGGTGCTCAGTGACATGAGCACCCTCCAACCTTAGACTTTCAACATCATCTCCCAAGCCAGAAACAGAACTCACCCACGTGCAGGGCAATGGAGAGTCCAATGGCTGACCATAGCGAGTAGCGTCCTCCTACCCACTAAGAGAGACAGGAAATGGTGCTGAGGAAGGGTTGGCACACCCGCCCCCTCCCTCCTGCCACAAAACTTGCCCCCCTGAGAGCAATGCTCTTCCACAGGTGCAGCTCAGAGGCCGGGGCCCAACCCACCTTGGGACAGGTGCTGGGACTGATCAGAGCCAGAAGACTCAATCAGAGACCTTACCATAGCTGGCCCTGTCTCCTCAGACACTGAAAGACCCAGAGCCTCATACCTGTGCCTGGTTCAGCCTCTCCAGACCCCAACAGCCCCAGGGCCTCATACCTGTGCCAGATTCAGCCTCTCCAAAAACTGACAGACCAAACGCCTCATACCTGTACCTGGGCAGGCCTCCTCAGACACCCAAGATCCAGAACCTCATACCTGTGCCTGGACAGGCCTCCTCAGACACCCACAGATCCAGAACTTCATACCTGTGTCTGGGCAGGCCTCCTCAGACACCCACAGATCCAGAACCTCATACCTGTGCCTGTGCAGGCCTCCTCAGACACCCACAGATCCAGAACCTCATACCGGTGCCTGGACAGGCCTCTTCAGACACCCACAGATCCAGAACTTCATACCTGTGCCTGGACAGGCCTCCTCAGACACCCACAGATCCAGCGCCATACCTGTGCCTGGGCAGGCCTCCTCAGACACCCACAGATCTAGAACCTCATACCTGTGCCTGGGCAGGCCTCTTCAGACACCCACAGATCCAGAACTTCATACCTGTGCCTGTGCAGGCCTCCTCAGACACCCACAGATTCAGAACCTCATACCTGTGCCTGGACAGGCCTCCTCAGACACCCACAGATCCAGAACCTCATACCTGTGCCTGGACAGACCTCCTCAGACACCCACAGATCCAGAACTTCATACCTGTGCCTGGGCAGGCCTCCTCAGACCCCCACAGATCCAGAACTTCATACCTGTTCTGGGCAGGCCTCCTCAGACACCCACAGATCCAGAACTTCATACCTGTGCCTGGGCAGGCCTCCTCAGACACCCACAGATCCAGAACTTCATACCTGTGCCTGGTCAGGCCTCCTCAGACACCCACAGATCCAACGCCATACCTGTGCAGACCTCCTCAGACACCCACAGCTCCAGAACCTCATACCTGTGCCTGGACAGACCTCCTCAGACACCCACAGCTCCAGAACCTCATACCTGTGCCTGGACAGACCTCCTCAGACACCCACAGATCCAGAACCATAGCTGTGCCTGGACAGACCTCCTCAGACACCCACAGATCCAGCGCCATACCTGTGTCTGGGCAGGCCTCCTCAGACACCCACAGCTCCAGAACTTCATTCCTGTGCCTGGTCAGGCCTCCTCAGACACCCACAGATCCAGAACCATACCTGTGCTTGGGCAGACCTCCTCAGACACCCGCAGATCCAGAACTTCATACCTGTGTCTGGGCAGGCCTCCTCAGACACCCACAGATCCAGAACCTCATACCTGTGCCTGGACAGACCTCCTCAGACACCCACAGATCCAGAACCATACCTGTGCCTGGACAGACCTCCTCAGACACCCACAGATCCAGAACCTCATACCTGTGCCTGGGCAGGCCTCCTCAGACACCCACAGATCCAGAACCTCATACCTGTGCCTGGGCAGGCCTCCTCAGACACCCACAGATCCAGAACTTCATACCTGTGTCTGGACAGGCCTCCTCAGACACCCACAGATCCAGAACTTCAGACCTGTGCCTGGGCAGACCTCCTCAGACACCCACAGATCCAGAACTTCATACCTGTGCCTGGGCAGACCTCCTCAGACACCCACAGATCCAGAACTTCATACCTGTGCCTGGGCAGGCCTCCTCAGACACCCACAGATCCAGAACCTCATACCTGTGCCTGGGCAGGCCTCCTCAGACACCCACAGATCCAGAACCTCATACCTGTGCCTGGGCAGGCCTCCTCAGACACCCACAGATCCAGAACCTCATACCTGTGCCTGGGCAGGCCTCCTCAGACACCCACAGATCCAGAACCTCATACCTGTGCCTGGGCAGGCCTCCTCAGACACCCACAGATCCAGAACCTCATACCTGTGCCTGGGCAGGCCTCCTCAGACACCCACAGATCCAGAACTTCATACCTGTGTCTGGACAGGCCTCCTCAGACACCCACAGATCCAGAACTTCAGACCTGTGCCTGGGCAGACCTCCTCAGACACCCACAGATCCAGAACTTCATACCTGTGCCTGGACAGGCCTCTTCAGACACCCACAGATCCAGAACTTCATACCTGTGCCTGGGCAGGCCTCCTCAGACACCCACAGATCCAGAACCTCATACCTGTGCCTGGCCAGGCCTCTTCAGACACCCACAGATCCAGAACTTCATACCTGTGCCTGGGCAGGCCTCCTCAGACCCCCACAGATCCAGAACTTCATACCTGTGCCTGGGCAGGCCTCCTCAGACACCCACAGATCCAGAACTTCATACCTGTGCCTGGGCAGGCCTCCTCAGACACCCACAGCTCCAGTGTCTCAAACTTGTACTTAGTTCATCTCCTTGAGCACTGACAGAGCCAGTGCCTTGTACCTATGCCATGCCTGCATCCTCAGACTAACAGCTTCAGTGCCTCATACCTGGGCCCAGCCTGCCTCTTGACACAACCGCAGGCCCCGCAGCTCATAGTTGAGCTTCACTGATGGCTTCAGCCTCAGCCCAAGACACACTAAGGCCTACTATTCACTCACACTGTGCCTTTTCATGCCATAATACAGATTCTACTTTTTATCATCAGAATCCTCAGAACTTGCCTGGCTGCAGTGGTTCAGCTGGTTGAGCATTGTCCTGTGCACCAAAAGGTTGCTGTTTTGATTCCTGGTCAGGGCACATACCTGGGTTGCAGGTTCATTCCCCAGTTGGGTAATGTACGGAAGGCAGCTAGCTAATCGATGTATCTCTCTCACATCTCTCTCTTTCTCTCCTTCCCTTCCTCTCTCTAAGAACAATAAAATTAGTAAAAGAAATCTGAGGGGTGCTTGAGCCTAGATTTGAAGAAGAGCAGGCATTACCCATCAAAGCATGATGGAAAAGCATTCTAGCAACCAGAACAGCAGATGCAAAGGTCCTGTGGCAAGAGCAGCTTTTTCTCAATAGTGAGAGAATTAATTCCCACAGAAGATGCTTTGAGTGACTTAACTTCCCACTTATCCCAAGGATAGTTCTTCTACATGCTAAGGACAGATGCTAATTTCATTACATTAAATGGATGCCTTGAGGCATTAAGGCTTAATTCTCTACTGGAACCCCATTGAAATAGGCTGGCCAGGAGGAAACACAGCACAATCTAGAAGATTAAGAAAGGAGTGGGGCTGGAGGTTAGAAGCTGAGAGGCAAGGCTGGAGAACGGAGAATTCTGGGAGAGGTGAAAATGGAAACAGGAAACCACTTAGGACCCCCAGTGGTCATCCAGAGAATGATACTACTCTGGGAGTGCAGATTCAGGAGGTTCAATCAAACAGGATGAATTTGGAGAATAAGAGAACCAAGTATGGCCCAGAGGTCTCTGGCCTGGGTAATAAAGACGGATGGTGGGGGTATTCACCTGGAAAGGGTCCAGGTTTGGGGGAACCTTATCTGACAGACACAGTTTCACTGGCCACACCATGCCTGACATAGGCTTTCAGATCGCACCAAACAGACTCAATTCTAGATACTGGACTGAGAGCCAACAAGCCCTTATTCCAAGCTGCGGACCTTGACTGAGGCTGGTCAACAGACCTCACGTTTTTGGAAAGCCCAGCAATGTCAGTGTCTGACTTGAGACTCTAAAACCTCAACCTGCAAACACATGTCTCTAGACCTCACCTGTAGCTACAGTGGGCCTCTTAGACCACATCTTATAGATGTAGCTCCTCAGCCATTCAACATTCTGTGCCTGACCTGTGCCCCAGACCTTACTTTATCTAGTAAGACATAACCCTATCTTTTTCCTCACCTGGGTAAGTCAGGCCCTATGCCAACCAGACTACAGACATACTTCAGACTAGTTATGGATCCTCAGGCCTCTACAATACCTTGAGCTCTGCCCATCAACCTGACAGGATGCTTACCCAGCTTGGGGCACTCTATCTGTCCTCCCTGATACTAAGGGCTCTTAAGACCTTCCCAGGCAGACCCAGGCACACATACATAGAATGACTTTGTCTTTCCCTTGATGAGAGCCCCACACCGCCCATCTGACCTTGTCTAATCCTACCACTGAAGTTCCCACCTGTGTCTGACCCTCCTTCTTAGGCCTCACCAGCCACACCAATTATGCATTTCTGGGCTAAATCTTGCCCACTCATTTTGCCTAACAAGCCCAAGGATGCCAATTTGTACCTGAATCCAGGTGGCAAGAACCCACCTAAGATCATGTTCCTACATCTCTGCCCATATGACCCTGGATCAATGGTCTCACTGACAAAGCCAGCATTGGGCATGGATGCAAAGGCTTCCCCTGGGAGGTTAGCTCTGTCTGTGTCCTATTCCAGTACCTCATATTGCACGGTTATACACCCGTCAGAGGCAGGAGTTAGACAGCTCCGCTAATGGACCAAGTTTCACATACCTGCCTGCATCTCAACCTATAGCCCAACTCAGACTCCTCACACCTTTCTGAGAGAGCTGGCTTTATCTACATGGGCTCTCAGGTCTAACCTGAGAGGCCCAAGTCTATATCCTATGCTTGACTCTGCTCTTTCATCTTCTAGACAGACCCAACACTCACAACCCCTGCTTACCCTGTGCATCAATACCTCACTGAAGAGTCACAGAACTCATCAGACACGAACATCTCTGCATACCTGTGCTCCATAGACCCCACCTGAGAGATGCAGTTCTACCTACTTGTGATGAACCCATGTTCCCCAAGCCTAACTTCTAAGACCTGGGTCAACACACCTGAGCCAAGGCCATGTTCCAAGGACTTCACCTGCAGGATCCAGGCATACATACCTGTAGCTCCAAAGTCCCTGCCTGAGAACCACATCTGCCTGCTTGTGTCTAACTTTGGCCCCTGGAGCCCCATAAGCCCCACAGTGCTCTGCCTGTCCTGGAAGGCTATACCCTGGTTCTTCAGGCCTTACCACAAAGACCCAAGGGTACCTAATTTCACCTGAATCCAATACGTGAAAGAGCCAACTCTACCTACCTGTGTTCAACTCTAACCCTTTACGGTTCATAAGACACTACACTTGGCAGACAGGCTTTGCCTACCTGCCTTAGACTCTGGTTTCTCAAACTACACTAGGTAGGCCCGCTCTACCTTACCCACAGATTAATCATGGGTTCTCAGATTACACTTGATGGGCCAGCTTTATCTAGCTGTATATGACCCTGGCTCCTTCCACTGTGCCTAGCTCCTCAGCCATACCTGGCGACCTTTGCTTGAGTATGGCTCCTCAAACCACACCTAGTAGGACAGTTCTACCTACATGTGCTTGACCTGGGTCCTCAGACAGCACTTGGCAGGTCAGCTCTGCCTACTTGTGCTTGACCTTATCTCCTCAGACCACACATGACAGCACAGTTCTACTTACCTGTACATGACCCTGGCTCTTTATATTGTACCTAGTGGGCCTGCTCTGCCTACCTGTGCTTGACCTGGGCTCTTCAGACGATACCTGATGGCAGCTCTACCTACCTGTACTGGCCCCTGGGTCCTCTGATAAAATCTGTCAGACCATTTCATGCTCCTGGCTCCTTACACTGCAGCTGGTGGACCAACTCTGCCTACCTGTGCTTGACTTTGGCTCCTCCTAGCTCCTCAGCCATACCTGGCGACCTTTGCTTGAGTATGGCTCCTCAAATCACACCTGGTGGGTCAGCTACCTACCTGTACATGACCTACCTACCTGTACATGACCCTGGCATTTAAAAAAAATACATATTTTTATTAATTTCAAAGAGGAAGGGAGAGGGAGAGAGATAGAAACATCAATGATGAGAGAGAATCATTGACTGGCTGCCTCCTGCACGCTCCCTACAGGGGGGGTCGAGCCCACAACCCGGGCATGTGCCCTTGACCAGAATCGAACCCGGGACCCTTCAGTCCACAGGCCAATGCTCTATCCACTGAGCCAAACCAGCTAGGGCATGACCCTGGCACTTTATACTGTACCTAGTGGGCCAGCTCTGCCTACCTGTACTTGAGCTTGGCTCCTCAGACCATATCTTGTGGGACAGTTCTACCTACCTGTGCTTGACCCTGGGTCTTCACACAGCACCTAGCAGGTCAGTTCTGCCTACCTGTTCTTGACCTAGGCTCCTCCACAACTGGTAGTCCAGCTCTACTTATCTGTACACGACCATGGCTCCTTATACTGTACTTAATGGGCTCTGCCTACCTGTGCTTGATCCTGGGTCCTCAGACACACCTGGTGGGTCAGCTCTGCCTACCTGTGCTTGATCTTGGGTGCTCAGACTACATCTGGCAGGCCAGCTCTGCCTACCTGTGCTTGACCTTGGGTGTTCAGACCATATCTGGTGAGCTGATTCTACCTACCTGTATGTGACCCTGGCTCCTTATACTGTACTTAGTGGGCATTTCTGCCTACCTATGCTTAATCCTGACTCCTCAGGCCTCACCTGGTTGTCCAGCTCTACCTACTAGCTGTACTTGACCTTGGCTCCTCAGAACACACCTGTGAGCCAGTTCTGCCTACCTGCAAATAACATTGGCTTTTTAAAAAAATTGATTTCAGAGAGGAAGGGAGAGGGAGCGATAGAAACACCAATGATGAGAGAGAATCATTGATTGGCTACCTCCTGCACGCTCCCCTCTCCCCCTGGTAATCAAGCCCACAACCAGGGCATATGCCCTGACCGGGAATGGAACCGTGACCTTCTGGTTCATAGGTTGACACTCAACCACTGAGCCACGCCATCTGGGCAGACACTGGCTCTTTATACTGCATGCAGTGGGTCAGCTCTGCCTACCTGCACATGATCCTGGCTCCTCATACTGTACTTGGTGGGCCAGCTCTGCCTACCTTGCTTGACTTTGGCTCCTTAGACCACACTGGGTGGGAAAGTTCTACCTACCTGTGCTTGACCCTCCACCCTCAGACTGAACCTGGAAGGCCAGCTCTTCCTATAGATGATTGTGGCTACTTACATTGCAGCTTGTGGCCCAGCTCTACCTACCTGTACTTGACCCGGGGTCCCAAAACACACCTGATAGGCCAGCTGTGCCTACCAACGCTTGACCCTGTGTCCTCAGACCTGCCCACCTGTGCTTGACACTTGATCCTCAGACCTTACCCAGTGGGATAGTGCTGCCTACCTGAGCTTGCTCCTGGCTGCTAAGACTGCACCTGGTGGGCTTTCTTTGCCTACCTGTACTTCATCTTACTTGCTTACATCTCACTGAATGCATTCGGTTCTTACCTGAGCTTAACTGTGACTTTTTAGCTTTCACTTGTCAGATCCAGTTTATTAACTTGACCTGATCCTGGCCCCAACAGACCTTCCCTGACAAACCCTGTTCTACCCACCTGTGTCTAAAACACACTGACAGAGCAAAGGATACAAACCTGTGCCAGATGCAGATTCCATAGACCTTACCTGAGAAACTCAATTCCATATATGTGTACCTGGCCACAACTCCTCATCCTCACATGAAATCTCTATAAGATAGGTAGAGATGCAGTTCTACCTGCCAAACTTGACCTTACCTGGAAGACTGTATCTAATCCCAACACCAGACCTCACCTGAGAGAGCCTGCTCTATTCACCTGTTTTCACTTCATATTCTCAGAGGTGATCTAAGAGATTCAGTTCTTTCTAAATGAGCCAAACCCTGGCTCCTCAGACCTCTCCTACAAATCTGCTCTACCTACCTGTGCCTCTAAAGTGAGACAGAACTTTAGCCATGGCTTTACAGGTCAACCTACCTCTGCTTGCCCTTGATTTCACAGACACTACCTGAAATACTCAATTCTACCTACCTGTGCTTGACCTCAGCTCCTCAGATGTAGAATAAGAACCAGGGCCTGACCTTAGCAGCTCAGAACTTACCTGTTCAAGACCCAAAAGTACTAACCTGTGTATCTCACTTCAACTCCTCAGACTTCACTTGACACCCTGCTCTACATACTTGAGTCAGACTCAGAATTCGCTAACTTCCCAGATGGTTTCAGTTCTACATCCCTTTGCCTGACTCCAGCTTTCAGTCTTTTCCCATCGACCTCTATGCAACATCAGAACTGTTCAGACATCACCTGAGGACAAAGTTCTGACCTCGACCTGTCAGAACTCACCTGTCAGACTCAGCTCTGTCTCTGCCTATCTTTGGCTCCAGTTGGTCCTTACCTGACCAATCCAGTTCTACCTAAATGTGCCTAATCTTGGCTTCTCAGACCTCCTTAAGAAACACAGTCACACACCTTGTCTGATTCCAGCTCCTGAGACCTCAGACAGATGGAGCTTTACAGACTGCCCTTGGCAGACTCCAAGTCACCCCTTATTCATTTCACTTCCTGCAATTTCAGTTAACCAGGGTCAACCATGGTCCAAAAATATTAAATTGAAAATTCCAGAAATAAACAATTTACAAAATTTTAATTGCACACCATTCTGAGAAGGGTGATGAAATCTCATTTTGTCCTGCTGCATTCTGCCCAGAATGCGAATCATCACCTTTTATAACCAGGTACATTCCTACCTCTCTCTCATGTAGGCTCCTCTAACCCTACCCCAGCCAGACCCCAATGCCACAGGCCATGCCTTGGCCTAGTTATGAAACCTCAGAGGCTTCTGCAGTACCTTGTGCTCTGCCCATCACACCTGGTCAGGATGCTGAGAGCCAGGTGGTTGCCCTGGCTCAGGGGATTCACCTATGTTTGTCTAATCCTGAGTTCTAATCACCTCATTTGAGTGATC
Source organism: Plecotus auritus (assembly GCF_963455305.1). Taxonomy (NCBI): domain Eukaryota; kingdom Metazoa; phylum Chordata; class Mammalia; order Chiroptera; family Vespertilionidae; genus Plecotus; species Plecotus auritus. The sequence continues at coordinate 29,906,090 of NC_137785.1, read as the reverse complement.
AGCCACCCATTACCTGATGCTGACTTCTCAGAACTGACTAGAGAGACCCCAATGTATATACCTGTCCAAGATCTAAACCTCAACTCACAGATCCAGATTTAAAGATCTGTATGTGACTTTGGATCCTCAGACTTCACTTGATAGAACCATCTCTAAATACCTGTTTCTCCTCCAGAATTCAAAGACCTCACCTGTACCTTTACCTCTCCTGCACCTTCTAGAACCCACCTGTACCTGTCCTGGTTCCTCTTCAGATCTCACCAGGCATAATTAGCTCTTCACTGTGTGCTGACTGGCAAGCCCGGAGACAGCCCACAATTGATTGCCATGCCCTTGCTTGATCCCAACACATGAAGATGCCCCATGACCGACGTCAACAGATCGGGCCTCAATTTACATACCTCTGCCCGAATGGACTCTTCCAACCTTACCTCGGAGTCAATGCAATATCCTTATGTCTGTCCTGACTCCTCTGCCTCACCTGAGACACCCTAACTCCTGAAACTTCACCTGTCCCTGTTCTTGGCTCCTCAGACACCAACGACTCAATTCAGCAACATATACTTTTAGTGAACCAGGCAGGTCCCTCCTCCAGCTACTGTGGCATGTGGTATGTTTGGCCTGGCCAGGAGGCCTCTGCTGTGCCTGGCCACCTAGGCCTCACTAGGCAGCCCTAGAGCCATGTTCCTGTGCCCAAGTATCATTCCTAGGCCTTACCTGGGAGACACAGGCCTCTCCCTAAGCCATATCCCAGCTCATCTCTGCATGCTGGGCACTACGGGCACTGAACACCCAGACTAGGACACAACCTGGCTAGCAGGCGCACATGTCCTGGACCACCACTCGCTCAGGCTCCAGACCCTGGGAGGAGGTGAAAGGTGCCTCCCCTCCCTTAGCAGGCATGCAGCATTTGTTAGAGCTGCAGTCTCTCTCGACTGCAGTGCCTCCGCTGAGCCACTGGATGAAGAAAATTATTTGAGTGACTTCTCAATTCTCCCAAGGAAGGTACATAACTAGTCCCATTCTAGAAAGACATTAAATCATTGCACACAGTAGATGCCTTAGAGCTTAATTCTCTCCCAGACTCCCAAGGCCTTTAGAGCTTTCAAAGGTTACATTTGTGAATGCTGTCACCATGCAAACAGTCTAAAGGCCTGGAAACAGCTCCAGGGATCAAGCCCTCTTCAGTGAGCCTGCCATGGTTATGCCCCCCGCATTCACAGTACCCACAGCGCACCCTGCACTGTAGCCCTGCACTCCAAGCCTTCCCTGCATTCCACAGCCGGAGCGCTTCTCACACCACTGCTGCTCTCAGGCAAGGTGCAAGGAAAGTTCCTGCCCATTGCTTGGCACCAGCTGTGGCTCTAGCAGAGATGAGTCCATGTGACCACATGCCGGTAGAGTGGCCTGCAGCTCTGCCACTCAGTCAAATTTTGCTCTGCAAGCTGCCTAGCAAGGCCCTTCCCAGGCCCCAGGCCTGGTGCCTCCTCTTTGCTGCCCTCCAGTTGCTCCTGCACAATCTTCCCAGGCTGCCTGGTCACACCCCCTGCCTCTCCCTGCCCCTTGGCCTTTTCAGATTGCGGCTGTCCTTCAGGAGAAAGGTCACCACTGAGAATAACTCATAGCCTCAGCTTTGCAAGGAGGGTAGGGGCGGCTCCCATTACGCCTCAGTGGGTGCTGCTGGCAGGCACCCAGGGGAGTGTCACCCTAGCTTTGTAAGCTTGGCTCTCCATCGGTGGAAGTGGAGCCCTCATCCTGACTGAGCTGCTCCTGCCCCACATGCCTCTCTGGGGGCCTCTTGGCTTTTCTCAAAGCCAGGCATGCAGCAGGTAATCAATAAACGTGGACCTGACCCCACAGAACCCTTATCTGTGGCTCAACCGTCCTGACTTAGAGAAGGACACATAGTTAACCCAGCAAGGAAGTGCCTTTACTTACATCCCAGAACTCGAACATGTTTTGTGGGTCAATTCCAAACTCCTTCACTTTGGTCTACAAACAGCAAAGGGAGAGGGAAAGAAGGAAGCATGGATTAGCTGGACAAGAACAGGAGCTATAAGGAATTGTGCGGTCCGAGCATGGGAGCACCCCCACCTTTCGCAGAGCCCCAGATGGGGCAGGGCTGAAACAGCCTATGGGTCCAGGACAGGGACCAAGAGCTGCCCACTCCCAGAGCTGGACACCAGGCCAGCTCGAATCCGGCATGCCAGTGGCCTGGCACCTGTGAAGCCTTCCTGCTGAGGGGGTTGCACACCTAGTACGAGGACCTGGCCCACATGCTGCTCTGGCAAGACCCACCTGTATCTGCCTGTCAGGGTCCCAGAGACGCACCCTCCCTTTCATCCCCCGAACATCTGGGAAACTTAACCTAGTGCTGGGACCCAAGCCCTGGCAGGGGCTACCTCTAGGCCAGGTACCAAACAGCCAGGACACCTGCTCAGCCCTTTCAAAATCTGGGATGGTGACTCTGCCCTAGGAAGCCTTCAGGGATGATCAATCTGATTTCGGGCTTCCTGGACAGCAGGAACACCACATGTCTCTGACTACCGCTTGCTCAGGCTCTGCCAGACAGTGGTACTGTGGTTAGCCAGCCTAAAGAGGGCCGCCTGTCTTCCCTCAATGGGCAGGTCAGCAGTGGAGGCAGGAAGAGGTGGAAGGGGCGGGAGGGAGCAGTCAGGAACCTGGGTGTGGTTCCAACTCTACGCAGCCCAGCACAAAGCCCACCACCACACAGCAAGTGCTCACAATGTTTGCCATGGTTGTTATTCCCAGAGCCCCACCCTGCTCCGCTGGCCCACTCCCACCCTACCATGCACAACCTCCAGCCAGGCAGACTATGAGACCTGGCAGGCAGATGGCCTGCATTCTAATCCCGGCAACGACTGGGCGAAAAGTCACATCTTTATGTAAGAACTGGGGTGCAACCCCAACCCCATTTAGGAAGAGGCTGGTGGTAGGGTAGCAAAGACAAGGGAGGTCGTGTGCATGGAGTGTTCTGAACTATCAGGCGGGCCTTGGAAATGCATGGGCCTGACATGATCTCACGGAGTGCAAAGCCCTTGGAGCTGCAGAGACTTGGGAGAATGCAGAAAAAACAAGGGGAGTTTGTAGCTCACTTCCCTCATAGGCACCTAACCCTCCTATCCCATCAGCCAAGCCAAGGTCCCCGAACCTGTGACCTTGGCACGTATTTTGAAAGGCCATGTCCTTGTATGGTGTGGGCCCTCCCTGGGAGGTAGTCTGGGGACCCACATGGGCACTTACCGTATTAGTAGACAGGGCAACAAAGTGCTTCGCAACAGAAGAAGGCTACAAGAGACAGAGCCAAGTTACACTGAACCCATCCCAGGGGGCCACCCACGGGAGGGGACACTCCCATCTCTAGAGAAACCAAGGTCCTTGGTTCTGAGGCTGTTGGAGGAGCCCCACCTCAAGGTCCAAGGTCGAGGGGACAGAAAGGTTGGCTGGCCCATCCTACCACATCAGCATACAAGGCCCAGGAATGGCCCTCCTTATAAAGTGGGTGTGACCAGGGGAGGAGAGGATCCCGCAGAGCAAGGGAACTTAAAGAAAGGGCCCTCAGCCAATTACAGCAGGTTCTGCCACATTAATCAGGAAAGTCAGGCAGGCTGCCTCCTATGATAGAAATAGGGCTACAGGGCTAGGCTGAGCCACTCAGGTGGTTGGGCATCCCCGCCCCAGCCTTCCTGGCCCACACACTGCCCACCGCCCACCCAGCGCTCACATCCTTGGCCGACTGGAGAAGCCACTCCTTCGCCGTCTCTGCGTTCGTGATGGTCTCCTGGGTGGTAAAGGTCTGCAACCAGAGAGCATAGCAGTCTGAGCAGCAGAGGCCATGTGGGTGCCCGGTGGTCACAAGGAGCCGTGCGTAACTCCACATAACCGCCGCCCACAGGTCCACAAAGCCACGGTGAGTGGCTGCGTCTGGGGCTAAAAGGGGCCTGGAAGTAGCAGCGACATCCTGTGATTCCAAGACTTCACAACCAGAAGGGAACAGTGACAGAGGGGACTCTACTAAGAGCCACAACTCATCCCACTTCCTCTGATCCCCGCCACAGGTCAAGGGCTAGAGCATCTTCCAGGAGAAGAGCTGTGGCCACGCCTGGACTTTCCTTCAGCCCAGGCTAGGCTATATCCAGAATTCAGATGGGATTTTTAATATTTTATGTGCATTAACGTGAGTAAATTGGGCATAAATGACAACAAACAAAATGCTTACATCATCTGAGCATGGCTCTGGGATCAGAAAGGAGCAGACACTAGGGATAGGTCACTAAGGATGAGAACAGTCCCAGGCTGAGCACAGATCCCATAAAGCAAGTGGGTACGGCCTGAAGACCCAGATTCAAACTGATGAGTCCAGGCTTTCATCAGGCAAACAGTGAATGCCCCCAGACAAGGAGCAGTCTGAGGGCAGCTGTGCTGACTGGATCCCCAACACAGAGTCCACTCAGAAGTGGTGGGGATGGTCCCATGCCCTGCCCCCACCCCAACACACACAGGAGAGCCAGGCTGGGTTTGAGGCCTGTACCTTGGAAGCGATGATGAACAGGGAGGACTCAGGGTTCAGGTTGGCCAAGGTTTTGGCAATGTGGGTCCCATCAATGTTGGAGACAAACCAGACCCGGGGACCTCCCGAAGAGTATGGCTTAAGGGCTTCAGTCACCATGAGGGGTCCCTGTGGGGAGACGAGGCATCAGAAAACAAGATTCCAGGGGGAAGAGGTAGGTCCCATCATTGGAGAAACCAAGGCCCTGGATGGGACCCGTCACCCCATTCCAAGACTGTCCTCTCCTTACCAGGTCAGAGCCACCGATGCCGATGTTAATGACGTCTGTGATGGGCTTGCCTGAGTACCCCTTCCAGTCACCACTTCGGACGCGCTGGTATAGAGTGAGAGATGTGATGAGCCCAAAACCCCAAGGATAAGTTGCTGCTCAGACATATCATTACTGCTTCCTCCTTATGCCTCAGTCCTAACTTTCAGGCCCTCACGGGGGCCTATTGAGTGGCAGATGCCTGCCACACTCATCACCAACTATTTCATCATTAGCAAAGTGGGATATATCCTCACCTCACAGTAATATTGTCAGAATTTATAAAACAAGGGTGAACTCTCAGCAGAACCCAACATATCAGAGACCGAGAGATGGGAAATGCCAATCACTAACACTGGTCTGCACCAGAAAAAGAACATCAAACACACAGCCAACCTCCACATGGACTTCAAATGATCCTTGCCTCCTGGTATTCACTCCCGAGCACAGTCCCTGAGCTGAACAGGGCTGAGCTGTGCACCCTTTAGGGTACTGTGGGCAGGATGGAGCATGACTTCAGAAGCTGGGTCATGAAAGGATTAGTCTTGTATGACTCACTTTTGGTGGAGCCATTTACTATGTTGAGAGGACACACAAAAGATCACATGAAGAAACCCATGCGACTAGGAACTGAGGCATTCCTCCAACAGCCAGGGCCAATTCACCATCCATGAATGGGAACCACCTGGGAAGATCCTCCAGGACCCGCCAAACATTCAGGTAAGTGCAGCCTGGCAAACACCTTGACCACATCCTCAAGAGAGACCCCCAAACCAGTTAAGCCAGTCTGTAATTTCTGACCCATAGAAACTATGTGAGATAAACGTTTACTGCTGTTTAAAGCCAAACTTGGGTGTGATTTGTTATCTATATATATAAAACCCAAATATGCAAATAGACCGAACAGCGGAACAACCAAACAACTGGTCGTTATGACATGTGCTGACCACCAGGGGGCACGCACAAAACATGGCGGGTGTAAGCAGCAGGCGGCCGAGTGTGGAACATGGTGGGATTGTGGAGCAGGTGAGTGGGGGTGCCAGACCAAGGTGGGGCACCAGTCGCTGTCATCAGGGCGAGCCTCTAATGGTTACTGAAAATTCTTTGCTCCCACATGTTGCAGTCCCACTGGGCGCTCACACCTGCTGCTGGCGTTGGCCCCGCTAGCACCCACTGCTGGCCCCAATTGCTGCTCAGGGCTTCTCCACCTCCCCCTGCTCCTGAGGGACGATTAAGGCCGGCAGCCGCCTCTTGCACCCACTGTTGGCGACGGCCCCGCTCACACCTGCTGCTGGTGCCGGAGCTGCCACTCGCACCCACTGCTGGCACTGGCCCTGCTTGCACCCGCAGCCAGCGCTGGAGCTGCTGCCGGCACTCGGCGCCGGTCCCAATCGCTTGGCACCATCAGCAGGTGCCCCTGAGGGCTTCTCCACCTCCCCCTGCTCCTGAGGGACTGTGAGAGGGCGCAGGCCAGGCTAAGGGAACCCCCTGAGTGTACGAATTTCGTGCACTGGGCCTCTAGTATAATGATAAATAAATAATGCCAGATTTTGGTACCAAAAAGTATTGCCATAACAAAACCCCAAAATTTGTGGGCAAAAGCTAAAAGAATCAGTTAATGAAAGCCTAAAAAATACTAGGAAAGACTGTTAGCAGAAGTTTGATAGTCCTTGAAGAGGCTGCTAATGTGGATTTGAAGAGATAGGAGGAAAACATTATTGGAAATTGGAGGAAAAATAATCCTTGTTATATAGTGACAGAACATTTAACAACACTGTTGCCTGCATTAACAGGGAAAGTAAAAGATATACCTATTTAGGATCTGGATGATCTAGCTACAGAGCTTTTCACTATATTAAAGGAACTGCCTGGATTTTTGGTGTTTATAGTAAAATATTAGAGAAATAAGCTAACAGAAAAATTAACAAAAAGAAGCTGGGAAATGGTGGGTTAGAAAATCACAGCCTCTCAAGGAAGCAAGTGATGCTAAAATTAAGAGATGGTTCTTTGCCCCAGCCTGTGTGGCTCAGCTGGTTGGGTGTCGTCCGATGCACCAAAAGGTTCCTCGTTTGATTCCTGGTCAGGGCACATGTTTAGGTTGCACAGGGGATGTGCAGGAGGCAGTCGATCCATGTTTCTCTCTCTCTCTCCTTTCCTCTCTAAAAATCACTTTTTTTTTTTTTAATAGAGAGAGATGAATCCTTGGCAAAGAGCAAATGCAGAGCACTGTCACAAAAGCATAGTATAAAGACAACGCTGAGAGTGCAGCTGTAAAACCCTTTAGATCTCAGAAAAAGCCCAGGTGGTAACAGAGAGAACCTTTTGGTGAGATAAAGCTTCTAAGAAGCTCAAGGTTATTATCTCCATGGTCTTAGAAGCAATGGTAAGAAAAAGTTACCTTGAAGATATTTGTGGGTATAACTTTTGTCTAATGGAGTGAACCCACCAATAAGCTTTATAGGAGAACCTCAAAGTTTGTTTGTTTAAATATATTTTATTGATTTTTTTACAGAGAGGAAGGGAGAGGGATAGAGAGTTAGAAACATCGATCAGCTGCCTCCTGCACACCCCCTACTGGGGATGTGCCCACAACCAAGGTACATGCCCTTGACCGGAATCAAACCTGGGACCCTTTAGTTCGCAGGCCGACACTCTATCCACTGAGCCAAACCGGTTAGGGCAGAACCTCAAAGATTTTTTTCTTTTTTTAAAAGAAATATTTTTATTGATTTCAGAGAGAGGAAGGTAGAGGGAGAGAGAGTTAGAAACATCACTGGGAGAGAGAATCATCGATGGGCTGCCTCCTGCATGCCCTCCACTGGGGTTGGAGCCTGAAACCTGGGCATGTCCCATGACCAGAATGGAACTGTGTCCTCCCGGTTCATGGGTCAACACTCAACCTCTGAGCCACACTGGCCAGGCGACACAAAGTTTTTAAGATAACTGAATTGGCAGAAACACCACCAGTTTAGACTAAAAGGGACAGAGATGGTACAACGGGAGAAGAAGTCTTTAGATAGCCACATTTCTACAGGAGTAGGCAGGCTGACAAAAAGATGCACTTGCAAGTACCTTTCATATAAAAGGAACGAATGAAGCCCAAACCAAAACCTCTAAGGAATGATTCCCAAGCTTTGAGTGCTAACCAAGTAACTGCCAAAATGTGCCCTGCTGAATTTCTGAATTGCTTTGGACCAATGGCTCCTGTGTGCCTCCCATTTCCCCCTCTTTCTGTAAGGAATTATCCTATCAGTTAGCCTACGCTTATTTCACCTTTGTATATGGGGTGTATGAGGGGGTAAATAATTTGTCTCTTTAATTCACGTCTTCAGATCTAAAGGTACTATATTTAAGTTGTATTAAAAGAAATGAAGCCCTAGCCAGTTTTGCTCAATGGATAGAGCATCAGTCTGTGAACCAAAGGGTCTGGTCAAGGGCGCGTACCTTGGTTGCAGGCTCCTCCCTGGCCTGGGCCCTGGTCACAGCGTGTGCAGGAGGCAACCAATCGATGTGTTTCTCTCACATCAATGTTTCTCTCTGTCTTTCCCTCTCTCTTCCATGTTCTCTAAAATCAATGGAAATATATCCTTGGGTGAGGATTAAAAAAATAAAAAGAAAGAAAGAAATGCAGATATTACTATACTTGTACCTAATTTAGATGACCAGGTTCTTGACTTTTAGCTGATACAGTAATGGGATATCACCTTAGGAAAAGGTGACTGGGGATATTTTGCATGTGGAGGAACATGATGGGTTACTGGAAGCCAGAGGGCAGAGTATGGCAGCCAGCTTTCAAGATGGTTCCCAGTGATTCTTGCCTCCTGGCATTGCATTCATGTCCTTACAGTCCCCTCCCACTCTGATCAGAGGTAGCCTGTAAAACCAATAGGGTACTAGAGAAATCAAAGAATAATTTCTGATGCTAGCTCATGAAAGACCTTGAGGCACTCTGGGGAAAAGCAGCTGCCTTGTCCTGAGGACAATCCAATAGTCTGTGGAGAGGTCCATCTGATGAGGAACTGCAAGGCTCCCAAAAGCCAGCACTAATTGCTAGTGAGCCACTTGAAAGCAGATCCTGCAGCCCCCATCAAGCCTGCAAATGAGTGTAACCTTGGGCCAACGTCTTAACTACAAGCTTCTGAGATTTGAGGCAGAACCAGCTAGCAGAGACGCTGCAAATTCCTGATCCACAGAGATGTTGGTTGTTGTTTTTAGCTGCTAAATTCTGGAGTAATTTCAAGATCCTGCAACTCTTATTTTATTTTTGTTTTAAATAATAAAGTAATCAACCTATGGAAAACTTTCCATCAATACAAAAAAGGAAGTAAATTGCACATTTTCTCAATGTCACTATTAAAGTTTTGTTATAATAAAGCACCTCAGAGGAGAAATGTGTTTATCTTTAATATAAGTACACACACTCTTTATTTGACCAGATGGTATTTTACGACACATGCCAATTCTATAATTTCCTTTTTTAAAATCATAGTATGTCCTAAACAGCACGGCAGGTCAATGCAACCATAACTCCCTACTTCCTCCTGGTGCTTCCTCATTGCTACAGTGTAAGAACATACACTGACTTTACTGACCCGTGCCCTCTGATAAATGAGCTCTTTTCCATCACAATCAAGGTCATGGCATCCTCACCTGATATCAGTGAACTTTCTGTTTGCTTAGTCCTCATCTGAGGATATATTTTCCCATTGATTTTTATAGAAAGTGGAAGGGAGGAAGGAAGAGGGAGAGAGAAACATCGACTGGTTGCCTCCCAAACGTGCTCTGACTGGGGCCGGGGACTGAACCTGCAACCCAGGTACATGCCCTTGACTGGGAATTGAACCCGTGACCCTTCAGTTCATGGGCTGGCACTCTAACCACTTAACAACACCATCAAGGGCCTGGGGAACTTTTAAGAGCATAGCCATGGGGAGTGTTCCTCACCATGGAATTGCTGCCATTCAGCAGCTTTTCTATACTATAAATATCCTGTCAGTCGGAGTCAGGTTCTCCAGCAGCCAGTTGTATGGGAGGGCTTTCCTGGGATCAGCTCCCAGACAGCCAGTGGCACACTCTCCACACATGGGCTTGCCTCAGCACACAAGCGTTGATCAAACAGAGCAGCAGGCTCTCCCAGGCATGTCAGCTCTGGCACTCACAACAGATGGCTGGAAATCTCCTCCTTCATACCCAGAGCTACCACACATATCAACCACTGTTAAGGAATATTCTGGAAACCAGATTCCTATCAGGACCCCAAGCCTTCCTCACCCTGTGAAGTACTACTCATTCGGCTGCCAGGCCTCTTGGATTGATGCCCAGGTCACCTCCTGCCATTTCAGGTCTGAAAATGGCTCTTAGCCAAAGCAACCAGACTTTGACCAGCCACCTGAGGGCCACTGCTTTCCGTACAAGCTGACCAGAACCCAGATTTTCACTCCCGGAGCACACGTCACGAACATGCACACACCCACACACACAAACAAGCCCACAGACATCGTCCTTGTACTCCAGGCTTGAGGACGTCTGCCACCCATTGCAGGATCACCCCTGGGCAAGACACTGAGGCACCGTGTTGATGTGGCAAAATCTCTAGCTGGTCTCTGAGGCTATACCCCTACAGCCGCACTCAGGAAGTTATGCACATTAACACTGACATGGGGCATCTCCTCCAAACTTACAAATAAGCTGCAGAAACATAGGTAAAAATGAACCTGTGTGTACGCATGGGTATGCGTGGATTTCAAAGAGGAGACGACAGCTGTATGCATGCATGCATAGGAAGCCTTTGGGGGTATAATCAAAGCAAGTCTTTTATCTAGTTCTAGACTAGGTAATAAGGGCATATGACTAAACACAGATTAGAAAGTCTCTTCCCCACTCTCCCATCCCTCACTTTCTTCTCAGACCTTGGCCACTGGCCAGTTTGTCCATGAGCCCACAGGTGTCTGTAGTTCCGGAAGGAAGCTGTTCCACTGCTGCCAGTGGTGGGTTCCCTCAGAACTGGGTCATGGAAATTCGTGCCTTAGCAGAGCCCCCAAGGGCCAGCAATCACACAGATACCTCCTCCCCCGCCCCCCTGTCGCCTTAGGCTGCAGTGAGGGCTTGAGCCCTCTCTGAAGAGAATGGAGGCGTGGCCCACCAGGGCCCCCAAACTCCCAAATACATGCACACATACAGTGAAAGGCAAGTCCAGCCCAATAGCTGCTTACCTGGCAGAAAGACTTCATCTTCTCCAGGACCCTGTTAACCTCTGGCATCACATCCTTGCCATCCACCAGAATGGGTGTGTTTGACCGGTTCCGCAGGGCCACGTGCAGCACTGCCCGATTCTGGGGACAAGAGTCAGAGTGAGAAGATCCCCACCCCAGGGCAGCCACACTTCCAGCTGGGCATGGTGCAGTGTGGCCCAGAGTCAGCTCTTAATGAGTGAGCCCCTTATTCATTGGACACGCAGGCCCCAAGGTCTCTGTCACTACTATGGTCTCACATGGAGAATGCACTGTGTGCTTATGGAAATAGGGGCTACCCCAGGCCCCGGGGGTAAGGCAAAGCATATGCTGCCCCCTTAGGCGCTGCAGATGACCACAAGGGGATAGAGACTGGAACAAGCCTAGGATAAGCCCCAAGGGCCCATAGGTATTCAGGGTGTGAAAAGCCAAGGAAAAAGGAACACAGCGAGCAAAGGCAGAGTGGTGACAACACAGGTCAGAGACAAGCAATGCTTCAGAGGGCTGGGGCTCACTCATTAAGCCTAAAGTCATCTCATCTTCCTGATCAGAGCACATGGTGTTTGCTGGCATCTTTTGAAAAGTGCCCCCAGCCTCTTGAATGTAAAGCAAAGCAGGCAACTCAAGCTTCCCTCAGCAAGCAGCCCTATCACAAACAAATCGGACCCTAAGCCTGTGACAGATGCCAAGCAGCTGGCCTTGTCATGCAAGAGCAAGTCTCATCAAGCTGAAGCCAGCAGAGGAGTCCTTGAAGAAAACAGATCTAAAGATGCCAGGTGGGCAGGAAAGAGATGGTCATGCTACCCTGCCCGACCCTACTCCTGCCCCACTTCAACAGGTAAATGTACCCCTCCAGGAAGCCCTCCTTGATTACAACCTCTCTCAGTCTAACCCAGCAGTGCAAGACAGGTTGTATTTGAATTCTGACTCTACCTCGTACAGATATGACTCTTGGGTAAGTAATCTGACCTCTGAGCCTCAGGTTCCTCATGTGTAAAAGGAGGATTAATAATCTTGAGGCCAGGCCTCTGAGTGCTCAGTGATTATTATGCCTCCAGGCTTCCATAGCAATTCAGGAGCTGGGCCCCCAAAGCCTGGCCTTCTTCTTGACTCCTACCACTGAGGAGGTTTATTTTTTGACATAAGAGTTTTCTTTTCATTAATAAAACTTGAAGCAAAGCTAGATCAAAGTTCTCCAAGTACGCCTTGAGAAGCCCTCTCCTCACAGGTTTGAAATGTGCTCTCCCTAGGCAGACACTGGGAGCCATTCTATGCTTACCAAGTCCAGACCATCAGTCTTGGGAAGACACCCCCCAAGGCCGGGCAATGTGCTAGAGGAAATAGGCCTTCAAGCCCCTCATTAAGCAAAAGTATTGCCTAACTGGAGGGGTGAAGACACAGTGAGGCCAACGGTCATGAGAAGGAAGGAAGAGGCCCTGGAGGACCTGAGAAGTCTGATGCCACCAGGCCTGCTCACCTCAGTGAAATTGATCTTCTCACCATTGAACATGTTCTCCCGGGCGGCCTCCACACCTCTGGACTTGGCCTGCAAGAGAAGACACAGGCTGGAAACCACCCACATTAGCCACCAGGAGTCCAAGCTCCAAGCACAAGGCTTGGTGCAGCCCCAGGTGGGGCTGACAGATGGCTGCAGCCTGGCACCTTCTCCCACCGCCTAGTAAGAAGGGTCAGCTCAGAACCTGAGTTCAGGCCAGGAGCTCAGAGCCCTGCATTGGCACAGTCACTGAGGTCCACAGAGAGAAGGAAGTAAAGATGCTCAAGGACATGAGGGCTCCCAGGAGCCCAGCTTGCCCACCACACTTTGGGTTACAGGTCAAGCCTCCCAAATAAGAACATTACCAGGTCCACCAGCATCTTCATCACATCCTCCGTCACAAGGTTCTTGGAATAATCCACCAGAATACGCCCATGGTTGGTATCGAGGGTCAAGCTGCAGAAAGATGGCAGAAGCCGCTGACCACACCCAGGTACCCCCAGCCTGCTCCCTAACCAGAACTGCTTCCGGAAAAAAAATCCTCTTTGTGCCATACCCCAACCAGGCCTCCGCTGCCCAGCACAGGGTGGTATCTGTCACCTGCCCGCCCAACAGGCTGACCTGCAGCTGCCGCAGTGAGAAGGGCCAGCCTCTGAACAGAATGCATGTCTCTGGGTGAGGAGCCATTCCTCTGCTAAAACTGAGCTGGGGGATGGGAAGACACAGAGCGAGGTTCACCGTCCCTCCCTGAACTCCCACTCTGCACCTCAGCTTACTCCGGGGAGGACTCAGATGACAGGGCTGGCCACAGGGGACTTCCAGCCAGAGCCACAGACCACCCCTCCCCGACACACCTGCACCGGAGCACGGTCGGCCCCATTCCCATTCCCCAAGATGTCCTCTAATAGACTCCTTTCTATTCCCTGGTCCTTCACAAGTCTCCAGACCTGGCCTCTTCCGCAGGAATCACGTCCCCACATCTCCACCCTTCCACCAGACTGCCCGCAATCCCCCCGGCCTGCCCCGCCCAGACCGAACCCCGCAGAGGGCCCCACACCCTCAGCAGCGAGCGGATGGAAGCAGGCAGCCCTTCCCCGCCTGCTGCGTCAGCGAGAGTCCCTCCCCACAACAGCGAAGGAGTATCTTTGCAATCCGCGGGGGCAGCGCGGTGGGGACAGGAGGAGGGTGATGGGCATGTCCCCGTGGAGGGGAGCCACCGAGGGGCCCACTTCTCAGGGCTAAGCAGCCCTGGGACCTCCGGCGAGTTCCCGGAACCTGTTTCAAGGAGGCGTCAAGGGCGAAGTGCGGCCTGGGTCCTGATCCGGGACCGGGGGCTCCCAGGGACCGCCCGGCCGGCCCCCGGCCCCGGCCCTGCACACCTTGAGCCAATGCGCTGCGGTCCCGCGCGCCCCGATCCCCGCCCGCATGTCCCGCTCGCCAGTGGTCCCGCGCGCACCTGAAGCGGTTGAAGCGTTCCCTGTCCCCTTCGAAAAGGCGGCGCAAGTTGAGGTCAGAGCCGTGCTTGCGGTGCCATTCCTGTAGCTTCTGGAACTGCGGATTCTGGGTGAGCGCGGCCATGGCGAGAGCAGCAGGATGCACGGGCAGTAAGGAGGGCGGAGGAACCAGAAGGGCTGACGGCGTGCAGCTAGCCCGTCGCAAGCAGCGGTCTTTATGGCCTTATGGCGCAGACGCAGGCGCCGGGCCCCGCCCCGCCCCGCCCGCCAGGCCCCGCCCTCAGCGCCCGCCCGACGACCTTGCCAGCAGCCCAGCTATGGGGCCTCGGCTGGTCTCTCCCTGCACAGGGTGGCCACTTGTGCGGCCCCTCTGCGACCCCTGCCTGGACATGACTGGAGGACAGAAGCCGAACTCTCCGTGCCCAGTCTGCTTCATTCGTCCGTTCATTCATTTATTCATTCATTTAACACAACTCCGAACACCTTCCATGTTACAGGTAGTGTTGCAGGCGTTTCGGATACATAAGTGACAAATACGTAAAACATATGGTATGTCAGATGCTGGTAAGTATTATTGAGAACACTGGAAAGGTTGCTGGGATTGTGGGTTGCAATTTTGAATAGAATGTTCAGGGGAAAATTTACTAATGAGGTTACATTTGAGCAAAAGCCTGAAGAAGGTTAGAAAGCGAGCCAATGGGATATCTAGGGGGAAAGTGTTCAGGCAAAGGGAAGAGCAACTGCAAAATTACCAAGAGCAGCATGCTTAGATGTTTCAGAAACAGAAGTAGCCATTTTGGCTGGAGTGGAATGAAGGAGGGGAAAGTGATAGAAGATGAGGTCAGAAAGGGAAAGAAGGCAAGATCACATACACCTTGCAAGTCATTGTGAGAGCTTGAGTTTTTATTCCCAGAGAGATGGGAAGCCACTGAAGGGTTCTCAGCAAAGAAGGGACATCATCCAGCATGTTTTACAAAGGATGAGGCCCACAATGCAACAGGAATGGAAGGACAGCAGATAGGAGGCTACTGCAATAATGCAGGCCAGGGACAAAAGTGGCTTGGGTCAAGGTAGTAGGAGTTGGGCATGGTGATCTGGATATATTGTGAGTGAAGAATTGGCAATTTCCTGGTGAAAGACAGATAAAGAATGGTCAAAGGTGACATCTAGTTTTCTAACTGAATTCCTGGAAAAATGGAATTGTCATTGCATCTTGCAGAGATGCAAGTTTTTTGGGGAAAATCATATGATCTTGTTTTTGGACATGTTTTCAAAACCTATTCCACATCTAAGTGTTGAGTTGGCTATACATGTCTGGAGTATATGTATAGGAAAAGGTTTGAGCTGGAGGAAAAAACCTGGGAGAGTCATCAGTGAATGGAGAGCATTTGAATGACTCTCTCAAGGGGAGAGTTTGGATGAGAGGGAGTGAATATAGTCAGAGAGGAGAGGAGGTCCAGGAACTGGGCACTCAAATGTTGCTGGGTTCCACCAGAGTAGCCAGATGCCCAGGTGTGTGCCCTGTCCTGCTGCAGTCCCAACCATGGGTCTTCCTACCACCCACCTCCCAGCTCATGCAGTCGATGCCGCCTCTGGCCTCTGCAAATGGCTTTCTCTCCCTGCCCAGAATGATCTGGAGTCCTAAGATGAAGGAGGAAAATAGGAAGGGGCTGAAGACTGAAGAAATCACAGTACTTTGCAGGGAAAAGCCCTGTCCACATGGTCCTTATTTATCCAGAGGAGTTTTGAATTAACTATCAGCTCTAAGCTGGAACTGAACTTCCCATATCTAGCACAACCCTGACAGCGCTGAACAGCACCTGAACTGCTGGAGTTCATGGGAAATACTCCAACCAGAGCTTCCCATCCAAACCAGTTACTTGTCTGCACACAACAATGCTCCCACACCTAAATTCTGTGTTTCAGAACAGAACCTCATCCAATAGGAAAGCCAATCTCAGTAACCACTGCACCACTAGCCACTTGCCCTATGATTCCTTTGATGACTTTTAGCCCAACAGTAGCCACTGACTCCTTTTTACTAATAGGCTGTTTTTGGTGACTATGGTGGACATCTCTTGTCTTTATCCAAAACCACTACCTCCCACCCTTGTGTTTTTTCTTCTGACTCTCTGATTATATCAGATATGAGCACATGACCTCAGTCAGTCACACACAGTCCTTTTCTGTGACCCTGGTGCCAGCAGCAGAAACTCCCAGCTTGATAAGAGGATCCAAGATGGCGGCACAGGTAAACACGTAAACTGCTGCCTCGCACAACAATTTCAAAACTACAACTAAAAGACAAAACGTCTATCACCCAGAACCATGGGAAAGTGGGCTGAGTGGAAGTTCTACAACTAGAAGGAAAGAGAAAACAGCATTGAGAGGTGCACAAGCGCTGAAAAACTGAGGTACGGAGGTGCGCGAATCGGGCTGGCGACTAGCGACTGGGAGCGCTGCTTTTTTCAACCCGAAGGGAGACAAGCTCCCAATTACTCTGAACTCCAGTTTCTGGGGAGATGCAGGGGACCCAAACTCCTACAGGGAGAAGCTGGACTGTCTGCCATCGGGTCGGAAAGTGAGTGAGGCTTGCTAGCAGGGCTGCGCGCAGGAATAATTGTTTACTGTGCTGGGGCGCGGGACACAGAGATGCGGTCGGAGACGCAGCCATCGCTGTTTTCCACGCCCTAGCCTAGTGATGCCCTGAGACCCCGCCCCACACAATCTGCAAACCTACCCAAGCTCCAAGCAGCAGCTTTAGCATATGAATGGCCTGCCCTATCGCAGCTTAACCTAGCAAACTTGCAGCTCAGGTCAGACAGCTCCAAAACCTCCAAACCCCAAGCAAAGAGGAGAAAACTGTAGTTCTCGCTGTAGCGCCTGCTGGGTGGCCTCAGACAGTAGCTGACCTGCACCCCATTGGAGATCCAGAAGCCAGTGTACCTAGTGGTCAGTGTGAGACACTAGATTTCAACTCCTCACATCCATAAGTGACACATTCAAGAGGCAGACTCAGTGAGCACCAAAGCCCCACAGAAACAAGTCCTGCACCATAAGCGTGTCTCCAGCGCAGCAGTTCTTCCATTATAGACACAGCGGGTCCTCACAGCCAATTGGCCTGAAGGTCAATTCCTCCCAGTGTACCAAGCAATCAAGGCTTAACTACACCAAGACTTTGCACTCAGCCCACAAAGGGGTGTACCAAGAGTGTCCACCTCAGGTGATTGGGGAGGCTGAGCTACTGGCCCCTATAGGTCACCTACCACACAAAGCCACTCCATCAACACAGGGAAGCAGCAAAATGCCAAGACAAAGAAACATGTCACGAATGAAAGAAGTGGAGGAAAGCAAACTACTGGATGACATAGAGTTCAGAACCACATTTATAAGGTTACTCAAGAATCTTCTAAAAACCACCGAGAAACTTGAGACCTTCAAGGACCTTAATGAGAATGCCAAAAAAATGGAAAAGGACCAGTCAGAAATTAAGCATACACTGTCTGAAATAAAGAATATACAGAAACTCAACTGTAGATCAACGTACCCCAAGAATCAAACCAAAGATCTGAAATATGAGAAAACAAAAAACACCCAACCAGAAAAACAAAAAGAAAAAAGAATCCAAAAATATGAAGGTAGTGTAAGGAGCCTCTGGGACAACTTTAAGCGTACCAACATCCAAATTTTTGGGGTGCCAGAAGAAGAGAGAGAGCAAAATATTGAAAACCTATTAGAAGAAATAATGACAGAAAACTTTCCCCACCTGGTGAAAGAAATAGACTTACAAGTTTAGGAAGTGCACAGAACCCCGTACAAGAGGAATCCAAAGAGGACCACACCAAGACACAGCATAATTAAAATGCCAAGGGCAAAAGACAAAGAGAGAATCTTGAAAGCAGCAAGAGAAAAACAGTTAGTTACCTACAAGGGAGCACCCATACGACTGTCAGCGGATTTCTCAGCAGAAACTATGCAGGCCAGAAGGGAGTGGCAAGAAATATTCAAAGTGATGAACAGCAAGAACCTACAACTAAGATTACTCTACCCAGCAAAGCTATCATTCACAGTTGAAGGTCAGATAAAGAGCTTCACAGACAAGAAAAAGCTAAAGGAGTTCATCGCCACCAAACCAGGATTACATGAAATGCTGAAGGGTATTCTTTAAGAAGAGGAAGAAGAAGAAAAAGGTAAAGATAAAAATTATGAACAACAAAATGACATCAAATACATACCTACCAACAAGTGAATCTAAAATCAAGTGAATAAAAAATCTGAAGATCAGAATGGACTGGTGAATATAATAGAATCAGGGACATAGGGAGTGGACTGACAATTCTCAGGGGGAAGGGGATGTGAGGGGTTCAAGAAGAGATTGGACAAAAATCTTACACCTATGGATGAAGACAGTGGCGGGGGGGTAAGGGCATGGGGTGGGGTGGGGAATCAGGTGGAGGGGAGCTATGGGGGAAAAAAAAGAGGAACACCTGTAATAATCTGAACAATAAAGATTTATTAAAAAAAAAAAAAAAGAAAGAAAGAAACTCCCAGCTTTTTGTTGTGTCAAATTGCCTTTTTGAAAGGACAAACCTGAGGGTCAGTCCTTGGTCTCAAAGAAAACAATGGAGAGAATGACCCCCAGAGAGAAGCCAGAGGGAACCTCATAGGGCCCAGGTTCCTGGGGCTGGGCCACCACTGTCTGTAGCTGGTACAGGAATCAGTGATTTCTCTTAAGGGTGAAGTTGTTTTAAGCTGAACTGTCACAACTCCCAAGTCTTTCCAAAGGTTTGTTGGGTGTTCACCTGCCACTGCCACACTCTCTTCTCCAATATCCTCTCGTCCATCCTAGTCTTATAGAAGCAGCTCTGGGCTCCTGCACTGAAGAAGCAGCAGGAGGTAAGGCCTCTGATCACTGCCTTTTTGAAGTTTTCATCTTTTTGACATTCCTTTATGTGTATCTTCAGAAGTTTAGCCTCTATGGTTCCCAGCAGGTTCAACTATTCTGGATTTCCCCAATAATATTTTATGTTTAACATCATACTTTGAAATTCCAAAGTTGCATATATTTTCTACATTAGCAAAAAACTAGGTTCCTGCTGGAAGGCCTTAAGTCACAGCAGCTAAGGAAAGAAAACAAAAAGGAGAACAAAGGAAGATTGTTGTTAATTGAAAGCTTTACAACATCCAATTGACATGGTGACTATTCCTGGCAGTTTACTCTGTGCAGAGTTCTGTGCTGGATTTTCTCCTTTGCGACCCTCAAAACAGCCTTATGTTGTCCTTCCCATTTACAGACAGGTTGAGAAATCTAAAAACAGCCACTCTGCTAGTAAGTAGAGAATCAGCCCACGGTTGCCTGATTCCTGAGCTCTGTTCTTAATCAAACCCTGTCTTGTCTGCCATTTTCTGGCACTTCTCCATCATCTCAGTTTTGTTTTGACATCAATTGGGCCTCTGATTGACAGGGTAGAATTTTACAAGTGGAAATGGCATCTCAAACAGAAAGGATAGCAGCATGCAGAGAGGAATGGAGGTCCGGGAACTGGGCACTCAAATTGCGGGAGAGTAACCCGTCACTGACTGGAGTGTGAGGTGGGGCATCTCTAATCAAATCTTAGGGAGTAGAGTAGGGTATAGCTTGCAAAAATAACAGTGTAAGACAGTGGTCGGCAAACTGCGGCTCGGGAGCCGCGGTTTGCCGCTCTGTTGACTAATGAGTTTGCAGACCACTGGTGTAAGGTAATCTTATATTCTGACAAAGTGAAACCTGTTTTCTATCACCATCACCACAATCAGCACCATATGTTTTACCAAGCCTGGTCTGCAAACCTCAGAGTATAGGGTTCAGGGTCCCAGGAATCCTGAGGGTATGAAGTTCCGAGGGGTCTTACGTGCCCAGACCAGGGGCTGATTAACCACAACTGAGAGGAAACCTTCAGAACGTTCAAAGACCCTGCTTCAGCGCTGGGCGCCTTCCAGTAACCTCAGTAAGTCTGGCCCTGGACAGAGGAGTGGATTGGAGGGCGGACCTGAACGCCGAGGCAAGTTAGGAAGTCCAAACTTTAAACAAGGGTTAATTTCAGAGCCTAAGGAAAACCAATTGGCTTCCACTGAATATTTGCAAAACTAGCACTTACTGAGCCTGTGGCGGGCAAAGTTCCAAACAAGAGCCCTGTTATACAGATGGGGAACTGAGTCAGACCTTAATTTGGGGCCGCTGACAGGGCCAGGCAGGACCTGGAGACCAGGGATCACCAAGTAAAGGTGGAGGCAGAAGGAAAGGGAGTGTGTGTTTTCTGGCAGCCCGCGGGAGGTCAGGCGCGAGGGGATCCACGCCATGACTTTTCATAAGTTGTTCCAGTTCCGGAGAGGTGCACCCACTGGGGATGCTGAGTCACGGTGACTGACCGAGGCCTAGGGCACCACACCTCCCTGGGACTCCGCGCAGCTCCTGGCGCTGGCTCCCACTCTCGCGAGGGGCGGTGTGCACGTGTCTACCAGCAGGGAAGGCGGAAGCCGGACAGGTCGGGGGGCGGGGGAGCACACGCGTCTGCGTGTGGGCTCGCACGTCCAGGGTGCGTATGTGCGCATGTGCGCATGTCCCCGCGCCGAGTTGGGGGCGGGGCAGGTGGGGGTGAATGCAGAGGGGCACTCGCTAACGCCCCTGCCCGCACGTTTGGGATGGACACGCGCGCGCATGTGCGCATACTCTGCGTGGGGATGGGCGTGCGCCTGCGCACGCGGGAGTGGGAGGGGGCGCAGGCGCCCGGGAGGGGGGCGGGGACAAGTTTGTTCTGCGTAGGCGTGACGCTTCGGGATGTCGCCCCAGGTTTTCCTTGTGAATCCATTGTTATGTATATTAACAAAATTTCTCTACCGCACAATGGCGTGGGTTTCCATGAGAATAGAAAGCTCTATACTTAGTAAAAGAATACTCAGTCCTATCCACAGTTCCTAGTGTCAATCCCTCCTTGCAGTGTAAGAACAAACTCTGGTCATCACGTATTTTAGTCCTAAATGAGAGGCGATTTCATTTTAAGTCTGGTTCTATTTTTTTGCTCTGTATTAGAAGTTTGCCTCTGGCCCCAGCAACACCTCCTTCCGCTGGCTCGTGTGGAGTTGCTTCCCGCGGTTCTGTACCCAGACGTGTGGCCATGAATGACTTGCTCCTTCCTATCATGAAGCCCTGGTCCTAGTGAGGGACAAATAAATGCAAACACACGATTCCAAGGGAGCGCTAATTGCTGTCATGAGAAACAAAGCCCGGTGGAGGCTAGGCCTGGCCCGAGAACTGATGGAGAGGCCCTGAGCAGGAGCAGTCCCAGGAGCACAGGCAAGTGGGCACTGGGAAGTTGATGTCGAGGTAGCAGGGGTGTAAGGAAAACCCTGAGGCCAGAGGGCGAGGCAGGAGCACAATGGAGATGTAAGAACATGGTAGAATTTAAATGTGTGTAAATATACACTTAAAGGACTTCCTGCCTAAATGAAGAGACTAAAGACTGTCTTCTAGGCCACTTCCAGTCCCTTCACAAACATGCAGAAGCCTGGGTGCGGCCCGCCTACCCCTGTGGGATCATAAGGCCAGCTATGTATTACTTCCAGGAGCTTGCCCTTGACGGTTTCTATGGTTGGGAGCATGCTGACCATGTACAGTGCTTTTTGGCAGTCGAAGAGCTATTTCCTCCTCGTCTCCAGATCACAACAGGGGCCATACAGTGCAGAGGGCCATCCCTTCCAAATAGTTAGCATTTGGCATTTCAGCTACACTCCTAGAGCTGGATGCCACACCCAAGATACCCCAAGTGAGAAAGGAGTATCACCAGTCTCACACCGGCTTGCATGTTTCACGCTATTTCTCAACGAGGGTGGGGCCTCCAAGGACCCTCTGGGGACTCAGATGTAACACATCTGTTCTGCTTCCATCACCACCCATCCAGCACATAAGCCAGGGCTACATGACTCCTATCTCCACCACTATTGTTCATCAGGTCAGTGTTAATACCTGGTACTCATATTAAATAGGAACACGCTTGGATAAGTGTTTTCCGAGCTAGCTTTTAATATGCTTTCCTTAATACCCTCATGCAACATAGCTGTTCCTGAGGTACAGGTCCCCATGCTCAGCTTCTGGGCATCACAGAAGAAAGAAGCATGAGTGGTGCTTACAGTTAGATTATATGTTAATGCTCACACTAAGTTAATGAAAAAAAAAGTTTCAATCAAGTGCTGTCTTGCAGTAAATTAAAGAGTTGAAATTCCTCTGTAACCCAACCTCTAGTTATGGTTCCCAATGAACAATCTATTCTTCTGCTTAGCAGGATGATCATCCAGTCAGACTAGTCCTCCTTGTCCCTCTGAGGTACGGTCTCTGCCATATATTGGGTCCCTTATCCCTGGGTCTGCTCCCTGGAAAGGCTGCCTGGGCTGCTGATTGCACACATACTTCATGGAGTGTGGCTGCTGGCAGACCACAACCCAAGGAGAGCTGGTATCCTTCCAAGTGGTCTTCACCATGACATTGGCTCCGCCCACACAGAGACCTCAGCTTTGGCCTTGGGGAAGCCAGAAGGAGAGATGTGGTAGGTTGTCTTGCTTCCTGCTCTCCCATCTCAGTTCATCTTTTCGCCTCAGTGGTCTTTCCCCTTTCAAGTTTTCAGAATCAGACAATAGACTGACTTAAAAAACCAATTCAGGTGTAGCTTTTCCAAGTAACGAACCAATTAGGGCTTCTGACATGGTTTCTGTTGCAATTCATTTTAAACAGACATACAAAATATATTATTAAATGTATATTTTTAATAAAGCCAATAGTTAATTTACTTATAGGAGCTTTAAAAGTAAGATACAAAATGTAGAGTTCCAGTTTGGAAGCATTGTAACTATTCACACAATGTCCTGCTGATGCCTGAGCAAGGCAGCCATGCCAGGACACACACTCACACATGCAAACACACGCGCTCTGGAGAGACTCCTCTGCCAAGCGCAGCACCTGGAATTACCAGTGTTCAGAAAGAGGTGGTGCTGAAAACACAGCACCTACCAGGACACCACACAAACAGATTCACACAGTCTCACAGCCCATGGAGATGCAATTAAAAAATGTCTTAAGAAAAACAGACTAGAATGGGACAATTAGCAACTTCGACGTCAGCTGTGCTGGGGCATCAAGGACTGACCTCTGACCAGGGTGAGGTCTTGGGGAGGCACTATTAAAACAAGAGTACTTCAGTATATCAGAACTTGAAATACAGGGTACTGTGGACACATTACTGAAGGAAACAGAAAACTATGTTACAAGTCAAACAGCCACAGACAACTTCAACAGAGTTTAGTGCACACACTGTGACGGCTAACACAGACAAGAGCCACGCAGGGTTGGTGCAAAGCACATGCCTGAAAAAGTCTATGTACAAAATAGTTCTCTGTAAACATGGTGAGGTGAATGTTCAGAACCCACGGGGAAAGGATCATAAGTACAGGCAGCAATGGCATCCCCACACAGTACAGGACAACACCCGGGCCTGGAAGTAGCCTGGCGACACAGTATTGAAAATTCAGGCGGCTGGGCTCAGACACCCTAAGGGCCCTCTATAATTAGTGTGTATACAGACATATATATTTATTTTTTCTTTTTGGTATTTTTAAAATATAAATTTACTTATATCTGTAGAAAAATGAGAACATAAATGTGTTATTACAATCTTTGCTGGAAAAGGTTATATGGAGTTAGAAAGAATAAACCATTTATTAGTAGTTAACATATATTAAAATGGTTTAATGATTTAAGAAAATATAAAAAAAAATATTAATACTGTCAAACTTTCATACCAGAAAATATTACAGATTTTTCTCAATTAGACTTTTTCAAAGATGAAATATGAAAAATTTAAATAAGTTTTATATAAAGAACTTCTGTAACCTCAATTAATATACAGTGGGATGTCTATTCTATATAGATATATTTATTATTATTTCTCAATTTAAGCACCATTCAATTCTTCTGGATCCATTCTGGCTGGAAAATCCCTAAATCCACAGGATGTTATCTATTTAATGGCACGTTAACTGCAAATGAGGTGGGTTTTTTAAAAAAGAAAATACTTTAATTTTTATCTATATCTTAATCGGTTTGTCTTGAGCCAGCTCATAAAAGTTACTGCAATTTCAAGTGCCAGTGTCTCTGTACAGCCCCTTGGCCACACCCAGCCTCTGAGACCGTATGAAGCCTCTGACCATGTGTGGAAGGACCTGAGGGCAACAGGTGTGTCTTTGTCCCGAAGACAGCAGCCAGCTGGCTCATCTCCACGCACCATCAGGAATACGCCTCCGACTTCAGTTTTATTATCCTGCTTTTGTAAATCGAATAAAAGCTGCACTCCCTGGGTGCTGCTGGGGTGGTGAGGGGCTGCCCACACACAGAAAACCCAGGTAATTTCTTCTGATCACAAATATTCTATATGTTGCCCATTTTGTATAAGCTTAAATAAAAATAGTGTTGAACAAATCTCCAGCCGCTATATTTGTTACCTTAAAAACTTCAATGCATTTTAGGCAGGAGATATTTTAACTGAAAACCTGTATGAAAAATAGCTATAAAATACAGTGATTGGTGTGGTCATCACTTAACATGTTAAGAAGGGAGAGGTTTCAGAAGAATGGTCAGTTTTGCAGTCATCCTTCCAGCCTGATGCCTCCCCAGCACACACAGTGGGACTACAAACTTGAGAGCTATTTCTCAGAGTGTGGCCTGTGGCCCAACTGCATCAGAATCACCAGAAGCGCTTATTAAGCTCGAAGATCCAGCATTTCCCTGAGGAGGGTCAGAGACCTCTGTCTTCAGCTGGCCCTCCAGGGGTCTGATGCCTCCAAAGTTCGAGAATCCAGGCCTTAAAGGCTTGGAGAGCTGCCAACCACCCCCATCCCCAAGGATCCGTGCCTGGGACAGGGGTGCACTGGTCCTCTGGGGGTTGGTGCCAGCTAGTCAGACCTAGGATGGGGACATTGGCCCCAACAGCTTTGGGCAGGCAGGCCTGGGTCAGTACTGGGGCAAGTAGGCCGGCCTGCGCTCAGCCTTCCCTGGGAAGGCCTTGAAGCCCTTGGGCGCTGCCTTGTGTGCTGCTGGAGGTGGGGGCTGTGGTGGGGTCTGCACGTAGGAGAAGGAGGCCGCGCTGCAATCACTGGTTGCAGCCCACACCGGGGACTGCAGCATCTGCATGGTGTCGTTCCATTGGCTGCCAGGGCTGGTGACTGCATAGAGTGGTGCGCCTGGGCTAGGCAGTGTGCTGGGTAGTGGAGAAGGGTGTTGCCAGGGTGCTTTGGGTGGCCACGTTTTGGTTTTGTTATCCTGAGAGACAGAAGAAGGTTCTTAGTGGCATTTCTGGCAATTTATCATCTTTCCCACCATCCCGGATCTCTGCCCTATTCTCACCTAGGAGACAGGGTGACAGCCTCTCCCTCGCCCTCCCACAGCCCTGGAACAGCATGTCCAAGAGAACTGGCAGTGACAGGAATGTTGTCTGCACTGTTCAGTGCAGCAGCCACGCACCAGTTATGGCTAGTGCAACCAAGGAACTCCATTTTATTTACATTAATTTCAATTCACATAGCTACATGTGGCCAGTGTCTACCATATCAGGCAGCACAGTCCCGGAGCTTCCTCTACATATGGCTCTGAGTCAGCTGGGCTGGCTGATCATTTAGGCAGAATCATGGGAAAAAATTTGTTCACCACAAACAAAGATCCCATCATTTCTTTGATGCCCTCTTCAAATTTCAGCTTTGGGCTCTGGCTGGGTGGCTCAGTTGGTTGGAGCGTCGTCCCGTACACAAGAGGTTGTGGGTTCAATTCCCCCAATGCCCAGTCAGGGCACATACCTAGGTTGCAGGTTTGATCCCTGGCTGGGGAACGTTTGGGAGGCAACCGATCAAAGTTTCTCTCTCACAGCCATGTTTCTCTCTCCCCCTTCCACTCTCTCTCTAAAAATCAATAAACATATCCTTGAATGAGGATAATTAAATAAATGAACAAATAAAAAATGAAAAAAAATACTTCAACCTTGGAACCTTGCTCATGGTCTGAATCCAATAGAGGCAGCCCTATGGCCAGAGCAGAGCCCCCAGTACCTGATTCACATCGTCCACTGTGGTAAGAAGAGGCGGTGAGGGCAGCGTGCTGGTGTCCTGCTCTCCACTGCTGTGTTTTCTGAAAGAACCAAGAGCTCAGTGCAGTGGTTGCCTTGCTTCCTGTCCAGCTTACCTCCAGGGGGCACCTTATCACTTGTCTCTGGCATTCTGGGGCACTGATTCCAGGTGGGTGTGTGGAGACGTGCTTGGATACACAATGTGTAGGGGGAAAAAGTGAGTCACCATCAAATGCTGCACTCCCGCAAGCCATCACAGGGTTGGGATAGAGTAGGGGTGGCAGGCATGAGGACAAATACTGGCTCTTTCAGCTGCTCTCTGAGTCCATCAGCTATGGCCTTTTGTTAATTTATTCAACAGATACTGATTATTTACCATGCAATATGGATATGTGACTATAAACTAAAAGCCTGTTAAGTTTCACAACTTGAAGTTTGTTATAACGATCAAAAAGGCAGGATGTAGCAGGCTCAGAGCCAGGTAACTCAGTCTATCCGGCGCTCCTGCACGCAGACAGCAGTCTCTGCAGAGGTGGTGCTACAGGTGACTTAGATGTCTAACCAGCCTTCCTGATTTTCCATGTCTCAAACAGAAGTCTTAAACTCCACCCCTGGCTCCATCCTGCTTCTCCTGCAGTACTCCCAGTCTTGGTCCATGACACCCCCTTTCACACAGATAGATGTTCAGGCCAAAAACTTGGCTATCATCCTTGATTCTTCTCTCTCACACATACCCCTCTGCCAATACCTCACCAGTTGCCCCCTCATTGTGTTTAGCTTTCTGCTCATCAGAGGCCTTTCTGACTCTCATTCTGAAAACAGAAAATCCGCCTGACCCCTGCAGTCTGCCCCAAAACCCTGCTTTATTTTTCTTCATAACATCTAACCCAACCTGACATATTTTGTTGTTGTTGTTGTTTTAAATCTGCCTTCCCGCAATAGAATATACCTTCCACAAGGAGGGGGATTTTGTTTTGTTTGCCGCTACATTACGGTGCCTGGTACATGACAGGTGCCAATGAATGAATGAATGAATTTAACTTTTCCAAGTCTCAACTTCTTCACCTATGAATTGGGGGTAAAACAATCCTACATAATAAAAGGCTAATATGCAAATAACCAAATGGTGGAATGACCGGTCACTATGATGCGCGCTGACCACCAGGGGGCAGACACTCAATGCAGGAGCTGCCCTCTGGTGGTCAGTGCACTCTCACAGGGGGAGTGCCGCTTAGCCAGAAGCCGGGCTTACAGCTGGCAAGCACAGCGGCAGTGGTGGGAGCCTCTTCTGCCTCGATGGCAATGCTAAGGATGTCCTACTGACGGCTTAGTGGGCCTAAGCCGTCAATCGGACATCCCCCCCAGGGCTCCCGGATTGCGAGAGGGCACAGGCCAGGCTAGGGACTCCCCCGCAAGTGCACGAATTTCGTGCACCGGGCCTCTAGTACTTGTATAACAAGATGGTTGCTATGGGCTGCATTGTGTCACTCCTCCTCCCCCCAATTCATATGTTGACTCTAAATCATATGCTGAAACCCTAACTCCCAATACCTTATACTGTGAGTGTATTTAGAGATAAGGTGCTTAAACACGTAAGTTAAAATGAAGTCATTAGGGTGGGTTCTAATCCAATGTGACTGTTGTCCTCATAGGAAAAGATTAGGACATGGACACACACAGGAGAAGACCATGTGAAGATACAGGGAGAAGATAGCTGTCTGCAAGCCCAGGAGAGAGACCTCAGAGGAAACCAGCCCTGTTGACACCTTGATCTCAGACTTCCAGCCTGCAGAACTGTAGGAAAATAAATTTATGTCGTTTAAGCCCCCAGTCTGTGGTACTTTGTTATGGTAGCCCTAGCAAATAAAAATACAGTGGTTGCGAGAACTGAGTGAGAAAATGTACGTAAATGCTTACCTGGGGCTTAGTTTGTATTAGCAATCACTGTCATCACCACTGTTACAACTCTGTGACTCACCTACCCACTCCCCATTGCTTATCCACTGAAGCCCAACCTGTCACACAAGGGCCGTGTAACCTGGTCTCCCTTTCCTCTCCGCAGCATGACTTCCGATGCCCAGGCAGCCCTGCATGCTATTTCCTGCCCACATCCTTTAGACTGCCACTTCTGGGCCTCTGCTTTCTCACACCCACAAAGTCTCTTTACTTCTCTGTAACCAAATTCTCCTCTTATTTCAGGATCCATTTAAATATGAGATCTAAACTTCTTAGATCTGAATATACTATAGTACTGTTTTTTTCAACTTTGAAATACCAGTCAGAGGTCATTTTACCCAGTTCTACCTTTCACAAGGAAACTGAGGGTCAGCCTTTTGATTGGAGCTGCAAAGCCTGCTGGGAGTGCTGATTAGAACTTGCCTGTCCTGGTCCTGCTCTCCCCTTCCCCGTGCCCCCTCACCTCCTGCCCCCCCCCAAACACATACACAAAAGGCTGCCTCCTGCAAGGCACAGACCAACATAGGTAAACCCTGTCTCAGAATTCTCCCTTGCCTGACATACTGGAATTTTTTGACTTCCATTGGCATGAGACTATTCTGCCAGCAAAAACTCAACCCAATGTTAAGTCACCTGGACTACAAGCCTGTGTGGTGGCCCCACAGAGGCCTAAGCAAGACAGTGCCAGAAAAGGCCCTCTGCCTTTTTCACACAAGGCCGATTGGGAACAATGGGCTCCTGAGATTTCCAGAGGACTGAGCTGTGGATCACATTCACGTGCCCCCTGTCCATTGATTTAGAAATCTCTTCATACCTTCTCTGCTTGACAGCAGCAACGAGGTCAGGCCCTGAAAACATGGAGAACAAGCTGTCGCCATTGGCGGAGGACGTCTCATCACTGGAGCTGGCTGAGTCTCCCTGAGTACCCGACCAGCCGCTGTGCAGGCCATCCCTGAAAGCCAAAGAGAGAAGTTGGTCCTGGGCCTCCTGCAGCCAGCGTGGACACCGGCAGCCCAAACCAAGCTCTAGAAGAAGTCTTTACCCTCCACTCATCTCACACCAAATGGTGGTTTCTTATCTCTTATATGCAGGTCCACGTGCAAGTGACCTGTGCAGTTCTAACCTGCTTTATTTAAGGGTCAACTGTACTTTTGTTCCATGGTTAGGAACCCATGTATGCAGACAATCAACTTAAATTTGTGTGGATTTTCAACTGCATGGTGGGTTGGTGCCTCTAACCCCTGTGACGTTCAAGGGTCAACTGTAATACATACGCACCACTGCCCTTTATTCCTCTCAGAAACCTGTGGTTTACATACGAAATTCATCAGAGCAAACAAAAAGTTGAGGTGGTCTTTAGCCGTCCAGATTTTTTTTTTCCAATTTTTTATTGATTCCAGAGAGGAAGGGAGAGGGAGAGAGAGACAGAAACATCAATGAGGAGAGAGAATCATTGATCGGCTGCCTCCTGCACGCCCCCACTGGGGATCGAGCCTGCAACCCAGGCATGTGCCCTTGCTCAGAATCGAACCCGGGACCCTTCAGTCCGCAGGCCGATGCTCTGAGATCCACTGAGCCAAATCAACCAGGGCAGCTGTCCAGATTTCTTAACCAGGTAGCAATAGGAGATGTGAAAAACCAATCCCCAGTTGTCTTTATGATGAAAATTCACAATTCTCTCCATTCATTGGAATCTGAACCATATACCTTTACCTTTTGTAAACGGTAAGGATCACATTCCATAAATCACATGGCTTTCATAGACATGCTCATTTCAGCATAAAAACTTCGTTAAACATGCAATTTCTTTACACTATCAAATAAGATCCTTGTCTAAAGTGGACGAGTCTGTCTAGAAAATCGATTTTATACCAATGGTGTGTTCACAGGGATACTTTATGCCACCACGCATCCCACAGTCAATCACAAAACTCTGCTTCCTGAAGATCTGACCATTTGTCACTCTCACATTCGGGTTTGCAATTGAATTACTTGATAAGAGTCACAAAGGCCCCAGGGGGACACCCAGATCCCAAACTCAGCTTTACTGCCACATCCAGCACTCACCCTTCTGTGAAGAACTCTGGGAAAGGCCAGGTCCGATGGGCATCATCCATGGGTGGCCAGTGTCCACGGGGGTTGCCTGGACGGCGACCATGTTGGACTTGCCGCTTCTGCTGCATTGCCTGGCTCACTCCTGCCACGTAGCGTGCAAACTCAGGGTCTGAACCCACTGTGTTGAGACAAAGGGATAAACAGGGCTTGGAGCCAAATTAGCCTCATTTCCTTTGCTACCTTCTGAGGATGTGCTGGTCACACGCACAGAAAAGTGGTGAGCTGCCAGGCCGGTGGCTGAGTTGGCTGCAGGATTTGCCTAGCAGTCTGCAATGGTGAGCTGGGGCTTGTAGCACATAGGTCTGAGGCTCACCTATGGTGTACATAGGATTGTCAGGAAGGCTTATGCCTAGGACAGAGGCAGGCTGAATGTGAACAGGAGACAGAGAGAACAAAAAAGGTTTGTTTTATCCATGACTAAATATTAAGGACAAATACTTCAACATTTTCCAAAGTCTAATGTTACATCGGTAACAACCTGGAAAGTCACGTGAGCAGCCAACTAACCTGGAAGTTATCAAAGCATCAGGGTTAGCCAGATAGAGAATATATGCCATTCCCACTTGGGCCCAACTCTGATAGAATATTTCCATGGATATTGGATGGCAAATCTGCTCATTCAGTCTGAAGAAATAAGAGTGGTAATAGGCCCTGGCCCAGTGGCTCAGTTGGTTAAAGCCTTGTCTTTTTTTTTATTTTTTTATGTATTTTATTGATTTTTTTACAGAGAGAAAGGGAGAGGGAGAGAGAGTTAGAAACATCGATGGGAGAGAAACATCGATCAGCTGCCTCCTGCACATCCCCCACTGGGGATATGCCAGCAACCAAGGTACATGCCCTCGACCGGAATCGAACCTGGGACCCTTGAGTCTACAGGCCGACACTCTATCCACTGAGCCAAACCGGTTAGGGCTAAAGCCTTGTCTTGACATACCAAGATTGCAGGTTCGATCCCCAGTCAGGGTGCATACAAGAACCAACCAATGAATGCATCAGTAGGTGGAACAACAAACCAATGTCTCTCTCTCTCTTCCCCTTCCTCTTTCTCTCTCAAAAGTCAATAAATTTAAAAAAGAAAAGAAAAAACTGGTAATAAATAACATGAAATTTCAGGATGTATTAAGAGGTGCCTAGAAACATACTGGATAGAGCTGAGTAATGTGCAGGGCAGTAAAAGTGGGAGAAAAGAACAGCACAGAAGGTATCTCTCTCTTAGAGAAAGAGTCAAACAAAAAGCTATGGCAGCCCTTTCTCTCTGAAATCAATAAAATTAAAAAACAAACAAATAAACAAAAAACCCCAACCTGTGTGGTTCAGCAGTTAAGCGTTAACCTACAAACCAGGAGGTCACGGTTTGATTCCTGGTCAGGGCACATGCCTGGGTTGCGGGCTCGATCCCTGGTAGGGGGCATGCAGGAGGCAGCCCATCAATGATTCTATCTCATCATTGATGTTTCTATCTCTCTCCTTTGAAATCAATAAAATATTTTTTAAAAAGCTATGGCAGACCCTGCCTGGTTTGGCTCAGTGTTGGCCTGGGGACTGAAAATTCCCGGGTTTGATTCCGGTCAGGGACATGTGCCTGGGTTGTGGGCTTGATCCCCAGTGGGTGGCGTGCAGGAGGCAGCCAATCAATGATTCTCTCTCATCATTGATGTTTCTATCTATCTCTCCCTCTCCCTCTCTGAAATCAATAAAAATATATTAAATAAATAAATAAAAAAGCTATGGCAGGAAAATACCCATGGGTCACAAACTGATTATGAATCAGTAGTTTGTATGTTTTAGTTCCAGGTTGGGAAAGGCACTAAAAGCACAATCACACTGTTAGCTTTTGCTTAGGGCTCTGCCACAGGACCACTGCATGAAACCGTGCCATTGTGCAATATAGACAGATGCCCGCAAGAGCGAGAGTAGAGGCTGAAATCAAGGCCCTGTCCCAGTGAGTCAAGCCATGTTCCCAGGGGCTGTGTGTGTCTGTCCAGAGAGTGCCTTCTGTAATTCACCTGTCTATATAGACTCTATGCCCTTGGGACAGGTCTTCAGAAAGCTAGCTACATTAAAGACTTGAAGATCACAAAGAAACACCCAGAAGGAAAAGCTGGTAGGATCTGCAGGCTAAGGACATAAAGATAGTTTGGGTCTCAACAGATATCAACAGTGATAAAATTCTGCCCTAGCTGGTTTGGCTCAGTGGCTAGAGCATTGGTCTGTGGACTGAAGAGTCCCGGGTTTGATTCCAGTCAAGGGCACATGCCCAGATAGCGGGCTTGATCCCCAGTAAAGGGCGTGTAGGAGGCAGCCGATCAATGATTCTTTCTCATCATTGATGTGTCTATTTCTCCCCCTTCCTTTCTCTCTGAAATCAACAAAAATATATTTAAAAAATAAAAGAAAGAATAAAGAATCCAAAGCTTCAGCATAGGTAACATCAACTCACCTGGATTATTAAAAAAAGAAAAAACAACAATAGTGATAAAATTCTGCC
This sequence comes from Plecotus auritus, assembly GCF_963455305.1. Classification (NCBI taxonomy): domain Eukaryota; kingdom Metazoa; phylum Chordata; class Mammalia; order Chiroptera; family Vespertilionidae; genus Plecotus; species Plecotus auritus. Next base: position 29,873,374 of record NC_137785.1, on the reverse strand, counting down.
AAATAGCATCTATACTCTGGTTTACCTACATGACTGTCAGAAATGTACAGACTGTTTATCAGCAATGCAGAAAATGTGCCGTGCCTCTCCAGCAGTGCCAAGGTAGGCTTGCTCCTCCACAGCAGTTGGAGCTGTTTGCCCTTCCCCAGGGTATAAGGTTCCCCACATCCACCCACCCAAGGGCAACAAGAACAAGAAAGCATGAGCAGCAGCTTGAGAAATTTTTAGAAGAAATAAGAAAACACTACTGCCCTTTAACAATTAATGTTGGGTTGTTTTGTGAGGGAAACTCCTCTTCTTGTGGTTATGTAAATATATACTACTAGAGGTCTGGTGCACGAAATTTGTGCGGGGGGGCGGGGGTATGTGTCCCTCAGCCCAGCCTGCACCCTCTCCAATCTGGGACATGCCTCTCACAATCCAGGACTGCTGGCTCCCAATCGGTCGCTTGCCTGCCTGCCTGCCTGCCTGATTGCCCCTAACTGCTTCTGCCTGCCAGCCTGATCACCCCCTAACCACTCACGATAGCCTGATCGACGCTTAACTGCTCCCCTGCCGGCCCGATTGCCCCTAACTGCCCTCCCCTTCTGGCCTGGTCACCCCTAACTGCCCTCCCCTGCCAGCCTGGTCACCCCTAATTGCCCTCCCCTGCTGTCCTGGTCGCCCCCAACTGCCCTCCCCTGCAGGCCTGGTCCCCCCCCAACTGCCCTTCCCTGCAGTCCTGGTCCTCCCCAACTGCCCTCCCCTGCAGGCCTGGTCCCCCCAACTGCCCTCCCCTGCAGGCCTGGTCCCCCCCAACTGTCCTCCCCTGCAGGCCTGGTCCTCCCCAACTGCCCTCCCCTGCTGGCCTGATCGCCCACAACTGCCCTCCCCTGCTGGCCATCTTGTGGCAGCCATCTTGTACCCACATGGGGGTGGCCATCTTGTGTTGGAGTGATGGTCAATTTGCATATTACCCTTTTATTAGATAGGATAGTTATGTACAATATTTCAGAGTATTCCCCTTGAGAATGAAATATATTTTCTACTTCTGTATACCTTTTGCTAAATGAGAGAAAAAAGCAATTTCTATATATTTATCTTGCATCTACACTTTATCAGATTTGTTTACTAATTCTACAGGTTTTATTATTTTTTTTACTGAGTCTTCTTTTTTCCAATTCTATAGCTAGCAAAGAGATATGCTTTATAATCTATCATTTTCTAAAGCCTATACCTCTTATTTCCTTTGTTTTTGTCTTGATATATTTGCTAGAAAGTTCAAGACAAAGTTACATGCTGTTGGTAGCGATAGTTGCCACCCTGTCTGGGTCTAGATTTTAAAAAAATATATTTTATTGATTTTTTTACAGAGAGGAAGGGAGAGGGAAAGAGAGTTAGAAACATCAATGAGAGAGAAACATCAATCAGCTGCCTCCTGCATCCCCCTACTGAGGATGTGCCCACAACCAATGTACATGCCCTTGACCAGAATCGAACCCAGGACCCTTCAGTCCACAGGCCGGCACTCTATCCACTGAGCCAAACTGATTAGGGCTGAGTCTATATTTTAACTGGAATCTTGTTTCACTATACAAAGTGCCACTTGCTACTGGCTTTTGGTAAGTAGTCTTTTTTTAAAAATTAAAAAAAAATTTTTATTCTAGAGATTGTCTCTCTTAAAAACAAACTCTACATTCCACACTCAGCCCCCTCCCCCCGTAGTCTTTTTTTTATATTCAAGAAATTTCCTTTTATTCATGTTTTACTCTAAAGGACTTATTTAGACCAAGATGGCAGCATAGGTGAACACCTAAACTGCTGCCTTGCACAACTATTGCAAAACTACAGCTAAAAGACAGAACGGACATCATCCAGAACCACAGGAAAGCTGGCTGAGTGGAAATTCTACAACTAGAAGGAAAGAGAGGGGCACACGGAGACTCAGAGGAGCTGCAAAAGGCTGAGGTGCGGAGAGACGCACATGGAGAGGACAGGCGGCTGAACGCCTGGCTAGCTTTCTCTAGCGGGAGGGAGACGGAAGCTCCCGACTGCACTGAACCCCAGTTCCAACTGCACTGAACCCCAGTTCCAGGTGAGACCCTGGGGTCCCAAACTCATACGGGGGGAGTCGGGACTGTCAGAAAAAGAGGAGCGCACGGAAATTCAGGGGAGCCGCGAAAGGCAGAGGTCTGGAGGCGTGCACGCAAGTGCGCGCAGAGAGGACTGAGTGCTGAGTGTGCCACTGGCTTTCTCTAGCGGGAGGAAGACGCAAGCTCCCGACTGTGCTGAACTCTAGTTCTAGGCGAGAATCTGGGAATCCAGATTCATTGTGGGGAGAAACTGAACTATCTGGCAGCCGGCGAAACTCGAGGGTGGCTTTCTCTCAGAGGTGCTTGCAGCAATTACCGAGGGACACTGAGACCCAGGGGCCTCATAGGGCAGGGCTGATGGGAAGCCAAGGCTGTCTGCTCAGCCCTGAGACTCCGCCCCATCCAAGCTGAGCACAGAGGCTTTTGCAATTTTGCAAGTCTTGTCTCATAAGGCTGTCTCCAGCACAGAAGTTCTCCTGGTGTAGACACAGCTGATCCTCACAGCCAATTGGCCTGGAGGTCAATTCCTCCCAGTGACACCAACAACAATCAAGACTTAACTACAACAAGACTGTACACACAGTCCACAAAGGGGTGCACCAAGAGTGTCCACCTCAGGTAACTGGGGAGGCTGAGCCACTAGGTCATATAGGACACCTAGCACACAAAGATACTCTACCAACTCAGGGAAGCAGCGAAAATGCGGAGACAAAGAAACTGATCACAAACGAAAGAAATGGAGGAAAGCAAACGACTGGATATAGAGCTCAAAACCATGGTTATAAGGTTTTTCAAGAATTTCCTAGAAAAGGCCGATAAATTTAGCAAGACCCTCGAGGATATGAAAAAGGACCAACTAGAAATTAAACATACACTGACTGAAATAAAAAATATTTTACAGAGACCTAACAGCAGACTAGAGGAATGCAAGAATCAAGTCAAAGATCTGAAATACAAAGAAGCAAAAAACACTCAACCAGAAAAGCAAAAAGAAAAAAGAATCCAAAAATTTGAAGATAGTGTAAGGAGCCTCTGGGACAACTTCAAGCGAACCAACATCCAAATTATGGGGATGCCAGAAGAAGAGAGAGGGCAAGATACTGAAAACCTATTTGAAGAAATAATGACAGAAAACTTCCCCCACCTGGTGAAAAGAAATAGACTTACAAGTCCAGGAAGCGTACAGAACCCCAAACAAAAGGAATCCAAAGAGGACCACACCAAGACACATCATAATTAAAATGCCAAGAGCAAAAGACAAAGAGAGAATCTTGAAAGCAGCAAGAGAAAAGCAGTTAGTTACCTACAAGGGAGCACCCATACAATTGTCAGCTGATTTCTCAACAGAAACTATGCAGGCCAGAAGGGAGTGGCAAGAAATATCCAAAGTGATGAATAGCAAGAACCTACAACCAAGATCACTCTACCCAGCAAAGCTATCATTCAGAATTGAAGGGCAGATAAAAAGCTTCACAGACAAGAAAAACCTAAAGGAGTTCATCACCGCCAAACTAGTATTATATGAAATGCTGAAAGGTATTCTTTAAGAAGAGGAAGAAGAAGAAAAAGGTAAAGATAAAAATTATGAACAACAAATACGTATTTATCAACAAGTGAACCTAAAAATAAAGTGAATTAGAAATCTGATGAACAGAATAATCTGGTGAATATAATAGAATCAGGGGCATAGAAAGGGAGTGGACTGACAATTCTCGGGGGGAAAGGGGTGTGGGAGGTGTGGGAAGAGACTGGACAAAAATCATACACCTATGGATGAGGACAGTGGGGGGGAGGTAAGGGCAGAGGGTGGGGTGGGAACCGGGTGGAGGGGAGCTGTTGGGGGAAAAAAGAGGAACAATTGTAATAATCTGAATAAAAATTTATTAAATTAAAAAATAAAGGACTTATTTATTTTTTAAGAACTGCTGGTGTCTTTTATTAAATGTCTCCATAGTATCTATTACTATGAGTTTTTCTCATTTAATTGGCTGATCTGATGGATTATTGTACATTAGCAGAGTTCCTTCTACTGAACCACCTTATATCCCTGAAGTAAACAGGGTTTAGTAACATATGTACTGATGGATTTTCTCACATATATCCTCATACATGAGATGCACTATAGTTTACTTTTTGTATAATCCTTATAAAGTTTTTGTGGTAAAAATAATGTTCACTTCATAATTGCCTTTATAATCTCTTCTACTGAAATAGATCTATAGATCTAGGCAGGTTTTCTACTTCTTGGTACAATTTTGGTAATGTATATTTTATTAGGAAAAAATCCATTTTCCATTAAGTTCTCAAATCTGTTGTCATGAAGTCTTATGTAGTAATGTTTTACGAGTTCTTTTAATCTCTCCTATATCTGTAGTACTTATGTCTCCTTCTTTTCTAGTCTTGTTTCTTTTAGCTGTCTCTCTCTCTTTTTTTTTTTCATTAATCCTCACACAAGAATATTTTTTCCATTGATTTTTAGAGAGTGGAAGGGAAGGGGGGAGGGAGGGAGAGGGAGAGGGAGAGGGAGAAGGAGAGGGAGAGGGAGAGGGAGGGGGAGGGGGAGAGGGGGGGAGAAAGGGAGAGGGGGGAGAAAGGGAGAGAGGGAGAGGGGGAGAGAGAAACTTTGATGTGAGAGAAACACATCTACCGGTTGCCTCCCACACACACCCAACCAGGGTGGGGATCGAGCCTGCAACTGAGGTGTGCCCTTGACTGGAATGGAATCCAGAACCCTTCAGTCCGCAGGCCAGTTTGGCAGGGCTCACTCTCTTTTTTTAATCCTCACCTGAGGATGTGTTTTCTTTTTTTGTTTGTTTGTTTTTGAGAGGAAGAGGGAGAGAGAGATAGAAAATCAATGATGAGAGAGAATCATTGATTGGCTGCCTCCTGCATGCTCCGCACTGGGTAGTGAACCTACAACCTGGGCATATACCCTGACCGGGAATCAAACTATGACCTCCTGGTTCATAGGTTGATGCTCAACCACTGAGTCATGCCAGCCAGGCGAGGATGTGTTCTTTTTTTTGTTAACCCTCACCTGAGGATATTTTTTCCATTGTTTTTTCAGACAGAGTGGAAGGGAGGGACGGGGAGGTGGAGAGGAAGAGGGATATGTGAGAGACACATGGATTGGTTGCCTTCTGTGTGAGCCCAACTGGGCTGAGGAATGACCCTGCAACCCAGGTACATGCCCTTGACTGGGAATCGAACCCTTGAAGCTTCAGTCCACAGTTGGCGCTCTAATCATTGAGCATACCAGCCAGGGATACTATGTTTTTCTTTTAAATTTAATTAATCATGGCTTTTATCCTTAATTCCTCCTCCTAGTTTATTTTTGTTTTGTTTCTAAGTTCTTTTTCTAATTTCCTAAGATAACTCTGGTGGTATATTCACACTGTGTATGTTGGGAGAAGCTGAATTCTATGAAGGCAGGGGGGTACCCTACCACCTTTCATAGGTCCTAGAGTTTAAGCAGAAAAGAACACCACAACAAGAAAAAGCCCCCACTGCTGTGGCTCCCATGAGTGGGAGGGCCCAGACTGGAGCCCACTTGCACTAGTAGCTTCTCTTATGCCTTACCCTGTCCTCTGCAACGTGAGAAAGAGTTCCATTTATCTTCTCAGCCTCAACCTGACTGCTTCCCACCTTTGCTGGGCCTGTCCCATGCTTGCCGTCAGACAGTGAAAAGGGGTCTTTAAAATCACTTCCCCACAAGGCTGTGGCTGACTGGCCCTGTGATGTCCTCAGTGATTGTATTTATGTTACAACCCTGAGGTGGGGAGGGGACTCACGTACCTGCAGGATCAAAAGGCAGAATCTCTCCCAACATTCCAAAGACTCCATCACTTTGGTCACGATTTGGCCAGGTATTATTTCTAGGTCCTTGCGGCTTCTGCCCCAAAACCTCTGACATCATGTTATCCATATAGCTGCTCACCAGACCCAAGCTGTACAAGTCAGAACTGAGATCAGACATGCCAGGCCACTGGCCAAGAGGAGACAGACCCACTCCGACGGGCTGTGCTGGCTGCTGGGATGAGCCATGTACCCATTTCCCAGGGGCCCGAGGCTGGGGTGGGGGCTGCTGTGGTCCAATGGGTTGGAGCAAGTGTTGGTAGTATTGAACCTGGGGTTGCTGTTGCTTTGGGGACTGCTGCTGAGGTGCCAGGCCTGGTTGGGGTGTCAGAGGTGTGTGTCCCCCAGCCTGGGGTGGCCGCGGTGGAGGGGGCGCAGGCAGTGGTGGCTGCTGTGGCTGCATGGCTCCTGCCTTCTGTTCTGTCACCATGGCTGTGGCAGCAGAATTACGCCTTGTCACTAATGGGGAGCCCTGATGGGACTGGCCCATATTAAAGCCGGAGAGAAAATCGATCACCTCCTGCATTTCCTGATCAGTTGGTAAGTTCATACCCTTCTCGTCCTTGCCATCATCCCCTTGCAGAAAGCTGTCACGCCTCTCCACGAGAAAACCATTGGCCATTTGATTACTGGGATTCTGAGCTGACTGTGAAGGGTCTGCAGTCCTAGGAAAATTACCAATGTTCAAAATGCTTTGTAACCTTGAATCAATATTACTGGGCATTTTGGCTTTCTCTTCTGAACACCCAGCTATGAAGATACTTTTGGAAGGGGTATTTAGGATGGAATAATTGGTGCTGCTGCCAGAGCTGGTACATGAAGCTTTCTTGGTGAAGCGGGATGTCAGTTTGGAGAAGGTCTTCTGCAGGCCACCTGAAGGTTTGTTCCCATTTCCAGAAGGGAGGTCAGCCTGATTCCCAAAATCACACATCTCCCTTTGCAGCTGGATCTGTATGCAGGGCAAAGCTTGTTCCCTATTGCAACAGAAATGTATTTTTTTTAAAAAGACAAATATACAAATTGGATAATGAAACAGACCTCTTCATATTTAAAAAAGACTTCAAGAACAAAAAAGACCTCTCTGCGTGTTATTAGGTTCACTTACCTATATATATAAAAAGCCAGTGACCGTAACGACCGTAATGACTAGTCACTGTGATGTTCACTGTGGCCAGTGAACCTGCCCGATGGGGGGTGGGGCAGGCCAGACAACCTCCTGCGGCCCCTCCCCCCAGCTGGCCCTGCCCCTGATCACCCCCCACCCCAACAGTGGGCAGGGCTGGCTAGCCAACCTCCTGCAGCCCTTTTCCCCAGCTGGCCCCACCCCTGACGGGCCCCCACCACCCCAATTGGCTCATGGTCCCTCCCCCAGGCTGCTGGCTCCCAATTGGCCCCCCCACCCCTTTCAGGGGCGGGGCCAGCTGGCCCACCGCCCACAACCCCTCCCCACAGCTGGCCCCACCTCGATAAGCCCCCACCACCCCAATTGGCCTGCAGCCCCTCCCCCCAGACAGCTTCGCCCCTGATAGACCCCCCCCAATACCAATCAGGGGTGGGGCTGGCCAGCCAACCTCCCACGGCCCCTCTCCTGGCTGCTGATCCCCGATCAGCGCCCCCAATTGCCTGTGGTCCCTCTCACCAGCCAGCCCGGCCCTGATCAGGCCCGATCGGGCGGGCCAGTTGGCCAACCTCCCGCCATCTCCTCCTCCCGACAGGCCTGGCCCCAATCCACCCCGACTGGGGTCAGGCTGGCAAGACCCCACCCTGAATTCGTGCACTGGGCTTCTAGTTTTATAGATAATTGTGCATAATTTAAGTACTTACTATCTATATTTATTTTAAAGAAACCTATAGTGTATAACATGGGACTGTGTTGAAAACTACATCAGGATTCTGGCCTGAGGAGTTTGAGCAAAACCCTTTAACTGCAGAACAGGAAAGCAAAGCAAGACTAGAGTGGGGATGCCACCAACAGAGGCCTGCTGTGCACCTGGAGAACAGGGATTGAGAGTCTGGCAGATCCAGCAGAGGGACAATGGACAAATCCACACAGCAAAGAGGGGTGGGTGGGGAAGACTCGGACACTAGGCAGCACGGTTGTCTTTGGAAGTAATTTGCAGACAGTGCCAAGAACAGATGGTTGTTACTTGCAAAGTTTTCCAAGCACTCTTTTCTGGCACTGAAAGAGAGCCCTAGAGATAGAAAGGGCATTGGGTGGGGGCTGAGGCAGGTGATGGCTGGTGCAACCCTAGATGAGCCACCTCACTGCTCTGGACCTGTTGTGTTCAGGAGGTAAGATGGGGAGGACACATGGCTAGATGTTTAAGGTCCTGCCCTGTTCTAAGGTTAACAATTCAAAGGGATAATTTTGTGTGTCAGCTACTTTCAGATAGAAATAAAGTTTATGCAGGATATAAGTAAAATTTCTAAACATGTCTTTGCTCTTAGTTCATAAGGAGAATATCAGTTGGCGTTAAAATCCTTTGATGGACTTATTCTCAAATAATAAAACAAATGAAGACAAAAATGTTAACAAAATGGGGAGTCTGGGTAAAAGGCAGAGAGCAATTCTCTGGACTATTCTTGTAACTTTTCTGTAAGTTTGAAATTATTCCAAAAAATTTTTAACAAAATGTTTTCTTTCTTGTCTTATGTACTCACATACTATCAGTGACATGGGCACACATGAAACTGTATGTGGCTATACAGTCCCTCGGTGTGAACCTGAATGCCAACCAATTCAAGTGATCGTTGGAGACACCAACCTCCCTGCCCTCCAGCGGCTGAGGTCCAGCACAGCCGTGTAGAGCACGTCCACCAGGCCCAGCGTCTTCTCGGGATCCAGGCTCCTTTGCAGCAGGGACATGGTGGCAGGGTCTTCTTTCAGGCACCTAGGCACAAACCAGGCTGCGTCAGTCTGGGCTGCATTTCTCTGCAAAGGTGTTCCAAGAAGGCCTCACAGAAAGGTGACAACTTTTTTAAAAATATAGTTTTATTGATTTCAGAGAGGAACGGAGAGGGAGAGAGAGATAGAAACATCATCAATCAACTGTCTTTTGCACATCCCCCACTGGTGACCAGGCACGTGCCCTGACTGGGAATCGAACTGTTGACCTCCTGCTTCATAGGTTGATGCACAATCACTGAGCCACACCGGCCAGCCAAGGCTACAATTTTTACACACTTTTGCACTGAATAAAAATTCAGTAATTATAAGAACATTTAGAGAATGACAGGGCTAACACTGAACTTGTTGCTCTGCAAAAGGAGGAGGAAGCAACAGGGTCTGGATTGTCCATGGATTTCTAACTATCTAGAATTCCTAATGCCTTCTCACTTTCCAACACTGGCTCCGGCCCTGACTTTCCTCCCTACCCTGCTGAGGTTCTGTGGTCTGGCACCATAACTAGCTCTTTGCAAACTCTTTCTGTAATACCTCTGCCCCTCCCTTCCTCTATAGCTCTTCACACCTATATCCAAGAAACAGGGTCATCAGAGGGGGAAAATCCATACAGTATGCCCCCTGGACTCACTGCAAATTTGAGTAAGCAACAAACATGGCCTTCCCATAAGTAAACGTTTTCCTTTTCCAAGATGATTGTTTCATCCCTCCTCGCCTCTCCTAAAGCGCTGCCATCCCTGCCGTCTCGCCCATTCCTTCCTATCTCAACTGTCCCTTAACTGAGAAACCACATAAACAGGTGAGATCTACTCCATCTCCCCTCATCACTAAGTCCACCACCGCACCTGTGTCCCTGCCCACCACCTGCCTTTCCCCTGTCACAGTGGAACACAGGCCCTGCTCTTACTACAGGCTGACCTCTACCTGAGTGCTGCATGCCATCCTCTTGCTTGCCAAGGACTCCTCTGATGCAGTCACCCCACTCCTTCCTTCCCTGTGATATTCCCTTTGGCAAACAAACCAGTCTCACTACCTACCTTCTCTTAGCCCTGCATTCCCCTTCAAATACTGTCCCAATTCTCTGCTCCCTATTCTCCTCTCATTCCACTCTGTCCGAGCTTTTATCACCATAACTCCACTAAATAACTTTTTTTTAAAAAAAATATATTTTATTTTTTCACAGAGAGGAAGGGAGAGGGATAGAGAGTTAGAAACATCGATGAGAGAGAGACATCGATCAGCTGCCTCCTGCACACCCCCCACTGGGGATGTGCCCGCAACCAAGGTACATGCCCTTGACCAGAATCGAACCCGGGACCCCTCAGTCCCCAGGCCAACGCTCTAGCCACTGATCCAAACCGGTTAGGGCACTAAATAACTTTTTGTCGGGTCAGTGCGGCTCAGTGGTTGAGCATCAACCTATGAACCAGGAGGTCACGGTTCAATTCCTAGTTAGGGCACATGTCCTGGTTTCAGGCTTGATCCCCACCCAGTAGGGGGCATGCAGGAGGCAGCCAATCAATGATTCTCTCTCATCATTGATGTTTCTATCACTCCCTCCCTCTCCCTTCCTCTCTGAAAAAAAAAATTATATATATATAAAACAACTTTTTTGTTATTGCTGTTAATCTGCACCTGAGGATATTCCTTCCATTGATTTCCAGAGAGAGAGTAGAAGGAAGGGAGGAAGGGAGAGACAGAAGGAAAAAGGAAGAGAGGGAAGAGAGGGTAAGGGAGAGAGAGAAACATTGATGTGAGAGACACACATTGATTGCTTGCCTCCCACACATGGGCTGGGGATTGAACCTGCAACCAGGGCTGGGGATTGAACCTGCAACCCAGATTCGTGCCCTTGACTGGGAATTGAACCCAAGACCTTTTGGTGCATGGGCCGACGCTCTAACCACTGAGAATATCGGCCAAGATCCCACTAAAATAACTTCTTAAAAAAAATTTTTTTTTAAATATATTTTATTGATATTTCACAGAGAGGAAGGGAGAGGGATAGAGAGCTAGAAACATCGACGAGAGAGAAACATCGATCAGCTGCCTCCTGCACACCTCCCACTGGGGATGTGCCCGCAACCAAGGTACATGCCCTTGACCGGAATCGAACCTGGGACCCTTCAGTCCGCAGGCCGACGCTCTATCCACTGAGCCAAACCGGTTTCGGCAACTTCTTAAAATTTTAAAAAATTTATTTCGGAGAGGAAGGGAGAGGAAGAGAGAGATAGAAACATCAGTGATGAGAGAGAATCATTGATTGGCTGCCTCCTGCATGTCCCCCCCAAGGGATCGAGCCCACAACCAGTGCATGTGCCCTTGATCAGAATCGAACCCGGGACCCTTCAGTCTGCAGGCTGATGCTCTATCCACTAAGCTAAACCGGCTAGGGCAGGGGTGGGCAAACTTTTTGACTCGAGGGCCACAATGGGTTCTTAAACTGGACCGGAGGGCCGGAACAAAAGCATGGATGGAGTGTTTGTGTGAACTAATATAAATTCAAAGTAAAGGAGTGGAGGGGAGAGCAAGAGAACCGGATAGAACAGCCAGATCCGGCCCGCGGGCCGTAGTTTGCCCATGGCTGGGCTAGGGCCAAAATAACATTTATCAACCAGCTTAGATCTCACCAAAGTCAAGGGCCAGTTACCTGTCTCTACCCCAACCTCACTCAACCTCTGAACATTGTGCAGGTTTCTTTCTTCCTGGATCACTGTCTCTGCAGCTTTGGTGAACCCAAACTTGCTCGTTTCCTTCTCCCTGTCTGGCAGCTCCTTGGTCTCCTCTGCAGACTCCTGCTCCTCTTACCCCTGCCTCTGTACTGTGGCATGTTACATACAGGCTTTGTCCTCTTCCCTAGACTGCATCTGGTCCTGAGGCTTCACAGACCATGCCTACAATGAAGACTTTCATATTTCCTTCACCAGTCCACACCTTCCTCCTGAACTCCACTCTCATGTATCTAACTGCATTATTGATATCTCTCCTTGTACACCTAACAGGTAGCTCAAAGGTAGACTGGTCAACCGTAGCTGGTATTGCTCAGTGGGTAGAGCATTGGCCTGTGAACTGAAGGGTCTTGGGTTCTATTCCAGTCAAGGGTACATACCTTGGTAGCAGACTTGATCCTCAGCCTCAGTCGGGGTGCATGTGGGAAGCAACCAGGTGATGTGTCTGTCTCTCTCCCATCGATGTTTCTCTCTCTGTGGCTTCCCTCCCTTCCATTTTCTCTAAAAAATCAATGGAAAAAATATCCTCGGGTGAGGTTAACAACGAGAAAAAGAAGTAGCCTGGTTAGCACTACTCTAGATTCCTCTCTGATTCCTCCAGATTTCCTCAATAACTAAACAACGCAGCTGTCTACCGACCTGTAAGCCACCTGTAGCTCCCGCATATCCTACATCACTCTATTAGCAAATCCTGACAGTTCTTCTTCCAAAATACAGTCTGCACCCAAGCACTTCTCACCCCTCTTATTACTGCTCTACTCCAAGAAACCACCACCATCTGTGTGTCAGGAACACTCTGCCAACTGGTCTCCTTTTCTCCTCTCTGGGCCCTCCAAGGCCCACCCTCCACACAGCAGCTGGAGTGAGCCTCCGATACCACAAAGCAGAACACATCACTTCCATTTGAAGCCCTCGACTGGCAGCCTGTCATGACTGAAGTGCAGTCTAAACCCCTCAACCCAGCCCTCCAGGCTCTTTGTGACCTGGCCCCTCCTGATGCTCTGCTCACACCTCTCCACTGTCACCTCTGCTCACCCTGTCCTAACTACAAGGCCTTCTGTCACTCCCTGAATATGGTGGGATTGCCCACATCTCTGGACCTTTGCTCTTGCTACTGCCTTCTCCCGACTGCTTTCCCATGAGAGCTGCTTCCCACCATTCAAGCCCCCACTGCCCATGCAGAGCATCTCCAGCAAGAGGCCTTTCTGAGAGGGAGAACCAGAAAGAGGTTGTCTGTCTGCTCCTGGGCGCTCGGGAGTTAAATGGTGAGATAAACACTGGCACAGCCACCCTGAGAAGGCCGCAGCACTCTCCAAATGACTTCAGAGAAGAAATGTATCCGTGAGAGTGTGAGCTGGCCAGTTTCAGGAACACTGGAAAGGCAACAAGGCAAGCGCTGACAGTGCCCCACCAGCCTTGCGACTCCTGAGAGAATCTCGGCCAGTGGATCCAGCCCAGGTTCGTGCACTGAATCCTCTCAGCCTGGAGTTGCTCGTTATTAGGACACACGTGCTCTAGGCTCCCAAGCCACCTTCTGCCTGTCATTTGGCTGGTCATATATGTTTTACATGAGGAGAGCATTTGCTGGTCATGCAGAAAGGAGCACTACAGTTCCTAGTAATAGTAATTTCTCTTTCTGAAAATCAACTAATTGGCATTTTTATTTTACGCATCCGTCTTGAGAACAGTCCCCTTTAAGAGACTAAACCCATTCTTTTCACACATCACTGAGACTTGCTTAAAACCCTTTACCCATTCTTTTTTTTTTTAATATATATTTTAATGATTTTTTACAGAGAGGAAGGAAGAGGGATAGATAGAAACATCGATGAGAGAGAAACATCGATCAGCTGCCTCTTGCACACCTCCCACTAGGGATGTGCCTGCAACCAAGTTACATGCCCTTGACCGGAATCGAACCCGGGACCCCTCAGTCCGCAGGCCGACGCTCTATTCACTGAGCCAAACCGGTTTTGGCACCTTTACCCATTCTTAAATATCCAAGTCTCTTAAGGACCCTGCAAGTACTGGCGTCTATAAACCCTCCTCTCCCACCCCTTAATCATCACCTACCATATCTCCCCAGCCATGCTGGGTGACTCCTCAGGCCTTTGCTGTTCCTTCTGCCTGGAATGTTTTCCTCATCTATTCTCCACATGGCCAGCTCCTCTTAAATGTCACATCCTCAAAGAGGCCCTTCATAACTGACCTCATCCAAAATAGCCTCCCTTACCCATCTCTACCCTAGTTATTCTCTGTCATATGACATCATTCTGCTCTTATTCCCTTCATACACTCCCAGTCTGAACTTAACTCATATGCTTATTAGTTCTTTCCTCCTTGTCCCCATTACAAAGTCAGCTCAGTTAGGGGCAGGGACCCTAGCTTTCTTGCTCATGATTCAATTCCCAGGCATGTCTGTCACACATTAGGTATTTAGTAAGTATTTGTTGAAAGAAAAATGGATAGCTCAAGTATGATAGGTTAAAAATTTAACTAAAGTATTACTTTGTTTGGAAAAAACATCTGGCAGCAAGGAATATAATAAATTCTTGACTGGCTTTGCTAACAATTTCATTTTCTTGAAGGTGGAGTAATCACTTCTGTTTGAGTCCGTCTGTCTCAACTAGCACATATATTTTATAACTTGAAAGAAACAACAAAGAAAGAAACTTTGTATTTTTACCAAAAGCAACCAGCAGAGGGAACCACTCCAAGGCCACATAGGCCAGAAGGTCCTTTCATGGAGGTTCAATGAATTACAAAGGAAATCAATCATACAGTTTGAAAGTAAACTGAAGTGCTACCCATTTCAGGACTAGCTGTTTACATTCGCCAAGTTATTAAAAAATTCAAACTTTTTCAAAATGGGAATCCAGGTTAAACAGAATATGTTTCTTTCTTTTTTTAAAAAAAGAGAATTAAAATTATTGATTGATTTATTTTAGAAAGAGAGGAAGGAGGAGGGAGATATCAATCTGTTGTTCCACTTATTTATGCATTCACTGGTTGATTCTTGTCTGTGCCCTGACTGGAGACAGAGCCTGCAACCTTGGTGTATGGGATGACACTCTAACCAATTTACCCAGGTTAAACTAAATATTTTTCAAGAAGAACTTGCACTGGAAAACAAATTAAGAATTTGGGAACACAAAAATCTTACAGAAAAGTGAGCTTTAAATGTATTGTTTAATAAGAATAAAAATACGCATATAAATTACCATTCATTTCAGGAAACAGTATACCATTTGAATAATCAAATTATAAATTTTGGTTGGGGAGGGGAAATCATAGATGGGAGATTTGGGGACATGAAGTGTACTGCCAACCTCTACTTGATATATCAACTAGTTCTAAAACTTTGGGCAGAATCTACTGCTGGACCCTCACAATTCAAGGAGAAATGGTTTAAATATAATTTGCATTTCCCAGCTCTCACTTTAGTCCATACAGGCACCGACATTGCCACTGTTCCTTACTATATCTATTCCTACCTACATGCTTTAAATATTTTCTATATAGTTACAATATTCATTCAGATTATAATTTTAATAGCAAAAGTCTCCCAATATATGTTTAATTTTTGCTGTTTACTGATAAAACTATGACGCTGATCCTTATAGTTGAATTTGTACAGACATCACCAGGAAAAACCCCTACAGGTGGAACTGTGGAATTGTTGAGGTCATATCCCTTATTTTAGGTCTCTGATATATTAAACTACTCTCTAGGAAGGCTGTCATTTATCCAACAACTTCTGTGTCTGTTTTTGTATAGTCTGGCCCAAATATAGCATTCTAAAATAATATATTATTCTAAAACAACTGAGCATGGTAGGCAAAATGGCACTTGTTGTTTCTTTTCTTTTTTTTTTTAAAATATATATTTTATTGATTTTTTTTTTTTACATAGAGGAAGGGAGAGGGATAGAGAGTTAGAAACATCGATGCGAGAGAAACATCTATCAGCTGCCTCCTGCACACCCCCTACTGGGGATGTGCCCACAACCAAGGTACATGCCCCTGACCGGAATCGAACCTGGGACCCTTCAGTCCACAGGCCGACGCTCTATCCACTGAGCCAAACCAGCCAGGGCCACTTATTGTTTCTTTACTTTGCCTTTCTTTACTAGGTGAGGTTACACAGTTTCTCCATGTATTTGTTAACCATATGTCTTCTGATTTACCTGTTCCTTTACCTTGCCCATTTTCTTACTGATTTGTAGGAGCAGTCAAAATAAAAATGGTTCAGTCTGTCCCCAGATAGGCAATGACACTGGGTATGTAATGACATGAACTTAAGATCATCAGAGTTGTTGGAACAGACAAAGGTGGAGGAGAAATTCTATGTTCTGGACCCAGCTTTACAGAAACACTGGGTGACTTGGAGAAAATGATATATTCCGTTTAAAAGCAGTGGACAAAGAAAATAATATTGCTCATTATGATTCATGAGTATATAACATTTTAGTTATATTTTTGGTCAATGAGACTTGGCTCCAGGTACCCTGGTTTCCTCGTCTTGGACTGATAATCATGACATGGCACCATTGCCATAAACCTGCATAAACAGAAGATGTGTCCTATCAGCTAGCAGGGAGTTTGTTCATGACAGCAATATTGTCAAAGATGTGAAAACTTCTATCACAGCTTAGGCTTAGGTTAATATAACAGTCACATTACCATGTGGATGGGACTTGAACCACGATTCTTGAGCCTTCTAAACTGATTTGGGGGGCATAGGCTTCTTTATTTTCTATCTGTGCTGTGTCAACTACCACCTAAGAGAGAAATAAATATAACGATCAGCATTTAAAGAGCAAAATGTTCACAAACAAATCCCATACATGAACCTATCAATGCTAAGTGACTCTGGCAAGAACTATGAACTTTGAACCAGCCCTTCCTTCAATGATTTCCTCTTATTTGGAGGACAGTCTTTAATATTACAGGATGATATAGTAGCCTACATAATTTAGAGTTTGATAAAGTGATGAATTTATTTTCAAATAACTAAAATAATTTTAAGAAGAGAATCATAAAACACCCGAAACCCAAATCTGTGACATATCAGAAGGGGAAAGCTATGCAGAGCTGTTTATTTTGATTCCAAACGCAGCCTGTGATGGAGCTCATTTCCATTGCTGTAAACAGTTCCCACAGCTGGACTCATGTCCTTTGGAAAAGACTTCCTGTCCAAGTAATACCCATTGTTGGGCCAGGCAGGTGTTTCCTCTCTCCTCCCAGCCCCAGAACCATAATCTAAAGGTTCTTTGTCAACCACGTACAAAGGTGCCCTGAGATCAAGGGGTAGGGATCTAGGAATAAGTTTCTGATCTTTGAATAATAATGGGACTTTTTTTTTAAGCCTACAATGTCCTTCTGTCTTTTTCTACACATTCCTTTCTGGAAAACGGATTGCGATGGTTCTCCTAGCTTCAGCTCAATCTCCTAAAGAGAGTGGGCTATTCTATACTTCATCAGGGGGTCTCTAGTCTATGCTTCTTGTAGGGTTCCTATACTGAGGAACATGTATACCTCCCCACTGTAGACTGGCCTTCATCTGGCCCTCTACAAGGCAGCACCATCCTGAGCTCAGCCACCGGAGCCTTTACCCACATGAAACAAAAGGACAGCACCTGCCCAACAGCTACTTTCATAAAGTAGGGATTAGACTAAGAAACAGTTCTTTAATTTTCTTAGTTCTAATTAGATTCTTTTAGCCTGACTGAAATGCTGTATCTTTTCAAAAAAGCAGTCATTTAATTCAAGAAAGTACAATCAAATACATAAAGTTATGTGGGTCAGCAGTGTCAAATAAAAAGCTAAATGGTGACTTCAGATATTGACCACATCCAACTTTAGCAAAAGTTATTCTCTCCAATGGTGATAAAGACTAAGATTATTTCTGAGTTGACACTCGATTGCTAAGAAGGAGACAGAGCTGGGATACAAAGTAACTGCATGGGGGCATTACTTATACCATTGAGGTCTCTGAGAGGTGATATTTGAGCTGACATTAGGAAGACTGAGAAGAAGTGAGTCACATGATAATCAGAGAGGAGTATTCTCAGATAAGAGGAGTATCAAATGCAAATGCCTCGGACAGGTAGAAGCTTGGCCTGTTTGAGCAACAGAAAGACATCCACTGAAGCTCTAGAGTAGTCAAGTCAAGTCAAAGGACACTATCAAATCATTGCCAGTGAAATGGTTTCCTTAAAATGAGGAAAGTCTGCAACATCATTTTGCAACTAGGTTCCCTACTAATACATATTAAAAACCTACAAAAAAACAAAACACTTTTTAATGCTACTCTTTCCTTACCTTTCTATCTGGTCTAAACTCTGTAGCACCAAAGAACTGTTAAAGTAACTCAGTATTTTCACACATGCCCGCACCCCATCCTCACATGCTTGAAACATCGTGTCTCCACTCTCTCTCTCTCCCCCATCCATCACACATATTCACTCACCAGTCCAGCTTGGCCAAACAGCAGCTGTACAGCAGTCTTGCAGGCGCCCCGCCATGTGGATGGGCACACCTGGTTCAGTACTTCAGTTACAGGAAAATCATCCCTTGGTGTGATTCCATTATAGCAGCCTGCCTCCTTGATCAGCTGTAACATTGTATGCTATAAATATATAACAAGAGTGGTCATATCTTAAGATAAAGCCACACAAGAGTGTTCATATCTTAAGATAAAATTTATAGACTGAAATGCATTTACAGGTACATAATAGTCCTCAAAAGAAAAGTATTTTGTTTAAGTACCCCAAATAATGGAATTTAATTTGTTAAGTAATTATCATCAGACACTCTCAGAGATTTTCTCAATCCTATAGAGTGAATGATTAGATATATCACATTCATTAATACACATGTTGGTATTTCTATACTAGCACAAAATGCAGCATTATCTAGCAATCTGCTAGTGGACACTGGTTGAGGAATTTTGAATTCTGAATTCCTCTAAATAAGGAGACAAAATCATCTGGTAGAAGTAAATACCAATGAAAACCTCAACTTTGCTTTGGATTACCAAGTGGTCAGGTATGCAGGCTCTGGAAACAGATTGCGTAAGTTCAAATTCCAATCTACTACTTTCCAGCTATGTGACCTTGGGCCTTAGTTCCTCTATTTCTCCAGTGGGGTATGCTCATGGGTGATCATTAAAAAAGACGACGCAAGTGAAATGCTTGGCATAATAATGCTTGACTCATGGTGTTCCACAAATGGAAATAATTATGGCCATATTATGACAAGATTTCTCCTCTTATTTTTTCATGAAAGTCCACTGAAACATTAACTATAAAGAGTATTTTATAATGTGCTTTCAAAAACCTTTATGTTAGACATTTGAACAAAATTACAAATAAAACTAACTCGACAAACGTCTCATTAAAAATGTTACCATAGCCCTAACCTGTTTGGCTCAGTGGATAGAGCCTCGGCCTGCGGGACTGAAGGGTCCCAAGTTTGATTCCGGTCAAGGGCATGTACCTTGGTTGCAGGCACATCCCCAGTAGGGGGTGTGCAGGAGGCAGCGGATCAGTGTTTCTCTCTGATCAATGTTTCTAACTCTCTATCCCTCTCCCTTCCTCTCTGTAAAAAATCAATAAAATATATAAAAAAGGAACCATAGCCCGGCCGGCCATTGTGGCTCAGTGGTTGAGCATCAACCCATGAACCAAGAGGTTTTTAGTTTGATTCCTGGTCAGGCACATGCCTGAGTTGTGGGCTTGATCCCCAGTAGGTGGCGTGCAGAAGGTAGAAGATCAATGTTTCTCTCTCTCTCATCAATGCTTCTATCTCTCTATTCCTCTCCCATCCTCTCTCTCTAAAATCAATAAAAACATATATATTAAAAATAATAAAAAAGTCACCATAGCCCTGGCCAGTGTGGCTCAGTTGGTTTGAGCATTGTCCCATACACCAAAAGGTTAGATTCCTGGTCAGGGCACATACCTAGGTTGCAGGTTTGATCCCAGACCCTAATTGGCACATGTGGGAGACAAGCAATTGATGTTTCGATTGCTGTTTCTCTCTCACTTTGATGTTTCTCTTTTTCTCTCCCTGCCTCTCTCTCTAAAAATCCTCCTTTGGGGGAGGATAATAAATAAATTCACCATAGTTCACTTTTAGATACCAGTTTATGGAGAAAGGTTAATGCCTCCTGACCCAACTTCAGTTTTGTTTTTTAATCTATATTCTTTACAAGCCTTTAAGTTTCCTTAACAACTCTATTTTCAAGTTCACACCCGGGTTGTTGGAACCCCACGGAAAGCTACCGTCTTAAGTTTCAGATTGTCAGCGGCTGACTCGTTGAAGGAGACACCCTTCAGGAAGTGTGATCCGATCTGCACAGGGACAGTAGGAAGCTCACACTGCATGGGTTGCGGGGGCGTCTGCCTCCGCCCTGTTTGCTGTGCTTCTGCCTCGCTGCAGCAGCCCTGGAAGAGGTTTGGATGGGAGAGAAAGGATGACCCACAGCTCATCTGTCAAGACACTTGGTTCACTTGGTATGGCGAGACTGCCATGCCACAGCTTCCAAGAACTACTAGAAAGAAAAGTGTACCTGCAAACTGGCTTCAATTGCTTTTGGATTCAAGTGGAAACCAGCTTTCATTGCATATTCACAGTGGCCTAAGCTTTCCAGAGCTATTTTATATGCCTGCAAAGAAATTATTTTAAAAAATCAAGATTACATAGATTATAAAATGACAAAGTCCAATGAAAATAGAAATTTAAAATTCTATAGTTTTTAAAACACGTAAGGCCAGCTACTATATCATATTACTCTTTCCAATTGGTTCAACATCAGAACTGTAACTCCCTCCCTTGTCCCTATCCCTGAGGTATCGCTGTGCCAGCTCTGAAAAACTTACTTGCAAAGCACTGTCAATTTTTATGTTCAGTTCTTTTAGCTGGTGCTCAGGAATTGCTGCACTTTGAGAACAGAAGAGCTGTTGAACTTCAATTCCTGCCAGGCGGCCATCACAACCTCTTTCTCTTAGTCTAGATGTTGCCTGCAACATAAATAATTACTAGTAGGTAAAAGAGGATGCTGCAGACACTGGCAAAATTAAAAAGATAAAATACAAAAACAAAGGAAATAAAGCAAGAAATCATCTAAGCCAGTGGTTCTCAACCTTTCTAATGCCGCGACCCTTTAATACAGTTCCTCATGTTGTGGTAACCCCCAACCATAAAATTATTTTCGTTGCTACTTCATAACTGTAATTTTGCTACTGTTATGAATCTTAATGTAAATATCTGTGTTTTCCGATGGTCTTAGGCTCTATAGCAGCGGTTCTCAACCTGTGGGTCGTGACCTGTAGAACCGCTAGCAGGGTCGCCTAAGACCATCAGAAAACACAGATATTTACATTATGATTCAAAACAGTAGCAAAATTACAGTTATGAAGTAGCAACGAAAATAATTTTATGATTGGGGGTCACCACAACATGAGGAACTGTATTAAAGGGTCGCGGCATTAGAAAGGTTGAGAACCACTGAAAGCATTAAGATATAAGCCAGACATTCTGGATTGGTTGTATTAAGCAGTGGGCAGCCAGAAATTTTGAAAGATTCCAGCAAGCATCCTGAAGAAAACATAAGCCTGACACAGCACCATCTTTAAGAAACCCTGGAAAGCTGGGCTGGTTTGGCGCAGTGGATAGAGCATCGGCCTGTGGACTGAAGGGTCCCAAGGTTCAATTCCTGGTCAGGGCACATGCCTGGGTTACGGGCTCAATCCCCAGTAGGGGGCATGCAGGAGGCAGCCGATCAATGATTCTCTCTCATCATTGATGTTTCTCTCTCTCCTGAAATCAATAAAAATATATTTTAGAAAAGAAACCCTGGGGAAAAAAACTTCCTGACCTGTTATTTATTTTTTATATATAAAAATATTTGCATTTAAAATTTCTCTGCTCTAGAAAGACAAATAACCTAGAATATTGGCATCTGGTGTTTCCAGAATAAAAAAAACAATGTATATGGTTGGGTGTTCCTATATACCAAAGTAAAAGTCACACCAATACAGAACAATAAAAAAAATACATCAGAACATTAAAGGAAAAACAGAGCTTTTGAAATATGCACAGAAAAATTAAATACTAATTATTCAGGCATTAAACATGTTTATGAAGAGTACATAAGAAAAAAAATAAGAAAAAAACTAATCTTTCCTTGTGATAAAATGTAAGTTATGGTTCATGACTAGAGAGTAAGGAAAATAAGTATCTGATTTATTAGGTGGGAGGAAAGCTTCAGGATGAACTCTTTCAATTCTCCAATGTATATTTTTGTTGCAATAATATTAGTGCAACAAATGACATTTTTAAACAGTTTTGTTCTCTAGGCTAGTGTAAGAGTTTTAATGTTTACCAAAGTTGTAGGACTAAGGAAAAGTAGTGAGCAACTATCTATATACTAGAGGCCCGGTGCACGAAATTTGGTCCCTAGGCCTGGCCGACAATCAAAGTGGGAGCGTCTGGCATGGAAGGGCAGATCCCAGTTGACCTCTGGGCCCTGGGCAACACCTGGGCCCCCAGGCCCATGCACACCTCCCTCCACCTGAGTCACAGTGCCCGAGTCCCCACATGGAGATGTGGTGAGTGCAGCCAGATGCCTCTGGGCCACCCAGCAGCACCGCACAGACCGGTCTCTCCCAGCCGGCCTCGCAGACCAGCTCCTGCACAAACCCATGGGGAGTCAGACCGGCCCCTGTGGTCTCGGTGGCTGTGGCCCGGCTCATCTGCAAGAGGCTGTGTGGGTGTGGGGCGGACTCCTTGCAGGCACCCGGCACCTGAGCACGTGAGCTCTGGTGTCCTGGTGAGGGGGCAAGGAGGAGCAGGGGGAATGAGAATGAGCTCGGCGGACACCCTGCATTCTAACAGCACCTCCACCCCCATCACCCCTGCCCCCAGGTAGCTGGCCAGAAGTCACAGCCCCCCGCCCGGGAACCGCGGGAGGTTGGTCGCTGCAACCCACCCCCAGTTCCATGTCCCAGCCCAGGGCCTGCCGGCCACTGGTTGCCATCTGCAGGGCGATCTTTGGGGCGATCAGGCCCCCACTCGCACCTGCCTTGGCCAGGCCTAGGGACCACACCCGTGCACAAATTTCGTGACACCTAACAAGACCTTGTGCATCTTGGCCTGGCACTGCCTGCTCACCTGCTCCACCATCCTGCCGTGGTCCCTCTCTCATCGGGGCCCATCGGGGCTGGCAGTGCTTCCACCTGCCATGTGCCATGCTGCCCCCTGGTGTTCAGCGCACACCATAGCAAACGGTCAAGTCCCAGTGGAACAATTTGCATATTAGGCTTTTATTATATAGGCTATAAAAGCCTAAGCAGCTGTCAACCGTCCACCCAGTAGCTATGACCCACAATGACCACCAGGGGCAGACGCTCCAACCAATAGAGGAGGGTGCGGAATCAGCCGTGGGTTAGGTTGCTGCTGGGGCACTGTCGGCCCCAAATCTGCTTTACCTGCACCCTGGACCCAGAGAGGAGGGAGGAGGGAGCTTGATTCCTTGCGGAATCGGCCGTTAGTTGCTGCTGGGGCACTGTCCTGCGGGGATCGGGCTGAAACCAGCTCTCCAATATCCCCCGAGGGGTCCCAGATTGTAAGAGGACACAGGCCAGGCTGAGGGACCCCACCGGTGCACAAACCTTGTGCCCTGGGCATCTACTAATGCTATAAAGTTCCAAAGCAGAACAGAGTATTGAGGTATACCATTCCAACCATTCCCTGAACCTTAAGAGTCTCACAGTAACAGAATTTGACTTTTTAAAAGAACCTTTCAATCAAATATTTCACGCACAAGGTCTTGTTAGGTGTCACTGGATAGATAGTGAAGTACAAAACTTGTTCCCTATCATCTTGGAGCTGATAGCCTCATGGACCAACAAGGCACACAAATAAAACATTTATCCCTGGCTGGTGTAGCTCAGTTGGTTGGGCACTGTTCTGGGCACTGAAGGATTGCTGGTTCAATTCCCGGCCAGGAGTATGCAGGAGGCAGCCAATAGATGGTTCACTCTCATATCAATGTTTCTTTCTCTCTCTCCCTCACTCTTCCTCTCTAAAAATCAATAAAATATTTTAAATAAATAAAGATATAAAACATTTAAAAATTAAAAACAGAGGCCTTGGCCGGGTAGCTCAGTTGGTTAGAGCATCGTCCTGATACGTGAAGGTTGCGGGTTTGATCCCCAGTCTGGACCACATAAGAATCAACCAGCGAATGCATAAATAGGAAGAACAACAGACTGATGTTTTCTCTCTCTCTAAAAAGACCAATAAATAAATAATAAAAAAGAATTTTCTCTAAAATAATTAAACGTGGAGAAAAGCACATGGATTGAAACAAAGACTGTAATAGGAACACTCTAGACCAGCCATCGGCAAACTACGGCCCGTGGGCCGGATCCGGCTGTTCTGTCCGGTTCTCTTGCTCTCCCCTCTGCTCCTTTACTTTGAATTTATATTAGTTCACACAAACACTCCATCCATGCTTTTGTTCCGGCCCTCCGGTCCAGTTTAAGAACCCATTGTGGCCCTTGAGTCAAAAAGTTTGCCCACCCCTGCTCTAGACACTGACATT
Source organism: Plecotus auritus (assembly GCF_963455305.1). Classification (NCBI taxonomy): domain Eukaryota; kingdom Metazoa; phylum Chordata; class Mammalia; order Chiroptera; family Vespertilionidae; genus Plecotus; species Plecotus auritus. The sequence goes on along the minus strand of NC_137785.1, from coordinate 29,849,204 downwards.
TAGGCTGAAAGTTTAAGAAGGAGAAGGAGGTAGTCAATGGAAGTATGGGACGGAGGTAGAACAGGCTGACATAGCAGCAAAAAACGAGAACCAAGTGCGCAAAGGGGACAGTGACCACTGATAGGTTGATGAGCAAGGCCAGACTCTGCAGAACTAGGCAGGTCATAGTGAAGGGTCCACACTTTACCCTAAGGAAATGGGATGCAACGTCACCCAATTTTAAATGGAAAGAGATGAAGAATGGCCAGACAGGAAAGGGAGAAAGGAGTCTAGCTACCAAAAGTGTCAGAAGAGAATTTGGACTAGGATAGTGACAGTGGACATGGAAAGAAAGGGACAGATCTGGGATATTTTGCAGGTGCGACCTATAAGCCTTTCTTATGGATAGATATAAACATAACAGAAAAATTGGAGGATAAATCTCAGGCTTATTGCATGAATGACCCCGAGTGGAATAGCACCACTTGCTAGCATGGGGAAGATTTCTTTTTTGGGGAGTGGCGGGGGGAGGCGACAGGTCTGTGGGGATAAATTAAGCCTGAGACACCTAGATACTTGAGGTAAGCAGAAGCTGAATACAGGGGCCTGGAGCCCACAGGAGAAGTGGTCACACACATTTGAGGGGCCCGAGGGCACAGTTTTTAAAGACTCAAGACTAGACAGAGATTTCCTAGAATTGAGCCTTAAGAAACTCATATTCATAGGTTTTGTTGAAGAGGAGAAGCTAGCAAAGTAGATGGAGAGGATGGCCTGAGAGGTTAAAGGGTGACTAAGAACGCCTGGTTCAGAAAATGTCACAAGAAGAAAGGATTTCCAAGCGCTCATGCTGCTGTGAGCTGCTGAATGGAGGCAAAGGGTTTCTTGGACTTGGCAACACAGAGACAGCAGTGACCCTGACAAGAGAAGGCATGTTCTTGTGTAGGAGTGGAGGCCAGATTTCAGTGAGCTGAATGATGCTATTCATATAAAGTTTCACATTGTATAAAATAAAACCTTATACTATTTATGAATATATGCACATAGAGCAAAAATATGAAAATATGCACAGGAGTCACAGAATCCACACTTAAGAGGTTATCTTTAGAGAGGAAGGAATGTAAATAAGATAGTGGAGAGGTACAAAGGGGATTCATTTGACTTTGCAATAATATTTTTCTATGAAAAATAAAAGGTATAGAGCAAATGTAGCAAAAAGTTAAGATTCATTTTACGAAGCTAAAAGGAAGATAGATGAATATGTGTGACATTTCCTATGTGCTTGAAATGTGTCATAATAACATTTTTAAGACTGAAACAAAGGTGAGTTGAACAGTTCTAAGTTGGCTATGAAAAGAGCAGAGAAACAGGGTAGGGCAGGGTGGACTTTTGGGTTAGTAAGCATGTCTGTGTCCTGGAGGGAGCGCGCTGAAGGGGAGAAAACACAGGGTCCCACCACAGAAGCCTTGAAGGCGGGGACAGAGTAGGCCCTGGACAGGAGGAGGGGGCACCTCCTCTACTAATAAGGAAGGGAAGGAAGAGAAGAGGGTCTGCATTGAGGGAGGGATGTCACTTGGTGATGTGAAGAAGAGGGACTGCTGCCGAGCAGATTCTATTTTCACTAGTGTGGGGTACTGTCACTGGCTGAAAGCAAAGTAAGGAAAGGCAGAAACCCATGGGCAGACTGAAGTGGGTGAAGGAAAAGGTGAAGGCAAGCAGGTCAAGGGACCCCCAGGAGGCCTCACATGGGCTGGATTCCCAGCATGAATGATGCCAACAGGTGGAGAGGAGAGCACCGTGAGCCAGGTACTAAGGATATAAATGTGAGCTGCGTGATCAGGAGGTTGAAGCCAGCAGCCGCAGGACACACATGATCCAAGACAAAGGTCTGGATCCCACTGCTCAGCCACCTGCAATAAAGTCAACAGGTCCCACACTCACATTTGACCCCCAATTAGCACTTAAGGGCTGCTCTGAAAAACAGCAAGAAAGCTAAGAAAATAGTATGAGCAACATAAACTGATGAATAAAAACAGATCCAGAGACGGAAAAGCATCGATCAGACTGTCAAACCTCAGAGGGAAGGTAGGGGAGGGTGGGGGTAAGGGGCAGAGATCAACCAAAGGACTTGTATGCATGCATATAAGCCTAACCAATGGACACAGATACCAGGGGGGTGAGTGGCATGAGTGGGGGGTGGGGTGGGGGGCAATGGGATGATAAGGACACACATGTAATACCTTAATCAATAAAGAAAAAAAAAATATATATATATATAAAAGAAAGCTAAGAAAAGCCCTTAATAGGAAAGTGAGACCAAAACAAACAGAAAAAAAACTGAAAGGAAATTCAAAAGAAATCACAACAATGCAGAACAGTATAAAACTGAATTAAGAAAATGACAGAATGTAAGATGTTAAGGTGTAAAAAAATCACATTTAAAAATTTGATTAAGCCCGGCCGATATGGCTCAGTGGTTGACCCATGAACTAAGAGTTCACTGGTTTGATTCCTGGTCAGGGCACATGCCTGGACTGTGGGCCCGATCCCGGGTAGGGGGCTTGCAGGAGGCAGCTGATCCATGATTCTCCCTCATCAATGATGTTTCTATCTCTCTCTCCCTCCCTCTCTCTCTGAAATTAATGAAAACATATTTAACAAACAAAACAACAGTTCTTTAAAAGAAATTGATTAAAGAAGATCTCTAAAACATAAAATGAAATTTTCCCAATTTAATTATGGAATGATTCAAACTAAATATTATATGACAATATTTATATAACAAAAATAAATATTATATAATAAATCAATATACTACTCCTTATACTACTCCATAAATTATCTTTTACTCTGTAAAACAAAATTAGTGCTAGTTAAAGTCCCAACTTGAAAAGGCTTCTTTTCCCCCTGCCTTGGAAATAAAGGAATATTAAATTGCCGACAAGAAATGTGTTCTCGCCCTAACCGGTTTGGCTCAGTGGATAGAGCGTCGGCCTGTGGACTGAAAGGTCCCAGGTTCGATTCTGGTCAAGGGCATGTACCTTGGTTGCAGGCACATCCCCAGTAGGAGGTGTGCAGGAGGCAGCTGATCAATGTTTCTCTTTCATCGTTGTTTCTAACTATCTCTCTCCCTTCCTCTCTGTAAAAAATCAATAAAATATATTAAAAAAAAAAAAAAAAAAAAAGAAATGTGTTCTCACCAACTATATCCCCACCTAGTTGCCTGGCTGACTACTCATCCTCTGCAGCCAGCTCCAGTCTGTCTTACAGACGGAGGCACCAGCCTTTTCTCCCTGGTCCCTCTAGAACAGGGGTCCTCAAACTTTTTAAACAGGGGGCCAGTTCACTGTCCCTCAGACCGTTGGAGGGCCGGACTATAGTTTAAAAAAAACCAACTATGAACAAATTCCTATGCACACTGCGGGCCCGGGACGCATCGGCTGCTAAGCAGGACAGGCAGCAGCACCCGGGGGGCCGGATAAATGTCCTCGGCGGGCCGCATGTGGCCCGCGGGCCGTAGTTTGAGGACGCCTGCTCTAGAAGCTTTGCTGCACTGATCCTAGTTGCAGGCAGGCCCTTCCTCTGGGTTCCCACGCACCTCCATCACAGTCCCTTAACCGGGTTTTGTAAGCCCTTTCTTCAACAAGGATGAGTAGAGGCTGTCACCCCGTGCCTGGTGCATGTCTGACACAAAGTGGGCATTTACAAAGACATTCTCTGTTAAATGAATGGACAAGTTATTGGTTACAGTTTAAAATTCTAAATAAGAAGGCTCTTTTAAGAACCCACAGGCAAAGGCCTCTCCTGTTTGAACACAGGGCAGCAAGCTCCCCAAAGTCAGAGTTACCTCAGCAGCCCCTCTCCAAGATCGCACAGCTTCCTCCAGTTCAGGTGTGTGGCCCATGCCAGATAAGCTGCTGCTCTTTTTTTCAGGCACAACCACCTCAGCAAAACAAGAGTGAGCCACTGGCTGGACCTTCTGTAATGCCTGGGTCAAAAACTGGAAATGGACCTGCACCACGGTCAGGAAACATCGCCCCAACACCTGTGAAAACAAGAGCCAGGCATTTTTAGATTATGGGTTGCTACTACATTAGTGCAGTCAATTCTCAGCCATCAATCTGAGTAGAAGGTAACAATTAACTGGAAATCTGAAATTATATGAAGTTTAGAAGTCACCATGCTTTAGAGGGATCTGCCTTTGTTCTCATCTTTAGACCTGGGTGCCTGATGCCTACAAGTCAACCAAATAGCAAGCCCCAAGGTTCATAGGCACCTTCCAACTTCTCACTCCTCCATTCCTGTTCTCCACTCCCCTCATCTGGACTCTGGCTCACATTAACATGCCTGTCTGTGAGCTCTGGCTAAACCAGAGCAACCCACAATTCCAATTATATCTACACAGCATTCATAAGGCAGAGTAAAAGCCATGTGATTAAAAATCTGAAAAGTCAGTTTTACTCTAAGAAGACATTCCATTGGAAATGGAATCCAAAAGAACAGGTTACTTTGGTAACAGTGTTATTAACATAGTTATTAACATAGCTTTATGTCATACTTCTACTCTTATGAAACAAAGCTGACAGACCAGTCTTCTAGGAGTCAACAAAACCTACTGGGCAACTCCATTTGTTAGTCCAGCAGAAACCCTCACCTGATCCATGTTAGTAATTGGTTGGTTGATGAAGTAGTCCATTAAACTAGGAAACTAATTTTAAAAGTACCATATACATAACACTACCTTAACATATACTATTAATATGTAATTATAATAATGTATATACTAGAAATACTACATAACACAAACATTTTAAGATATGGATGTGTATTTATCTACAAGCCATTGGCACTTGCTAAAGCTGTTCTCCGGGGCACCAGCCTTTTCTCCCTGGTCCTCTAGAAGCTTTGCTGTACTGATCCTAGCTGCAGGCAGGCCCCTTCCTCTGGGTTCCCACGTGGGTCCCCGTTTCCTTGCTTGAGTTAACCCCAACTACAAGGTGTTCTCTAGGATTAACTATTTCTTTTTCTTTAAAGGAGAGCAAGAACTTGCCACTTAAAAGGCAACTTGAGCAGAGACCCTCCAGGTTACTGGTATTTCCCCTAATCTTTTACATTTGTTTTGTCCACACCAAATTTGACCACAAAAACTTTAGCCACTTTTATCATGTACCATACAATCACATTTTTTTTCATGGAAATTATTCCAAATTTCACTGGCTTACATAGGAGGTTACTTAAAAAATTTATTTATTGAGTTTGCAATTTATCCAGCTGGCAGAGCACAGATGCACTCAGTGAACTGCCTTGGGAAGGTGGTGAATGTTGGGAAACAGTTTCCATTGCCTTTTGCAAGCAACTAAAATCTTATGAAACAATGGAATTGTCCAGTCGGTTTTGTTGGCTCCTAGAAGACTGGACTGTCAGCTTTGTTTCATAAGACCCCAATGCCGACCCTCTGGCCCAGTCCTGTCCCTTGGAGCAGCCAAAAATAAGACTTAAACTTGGACTGCTCACTTCCTAGTGCACATTTCAGATGCCTGTCTGTGAGCTCCTGTCCCACTAGTCAAAGAGTTCTGCTTCCTGGAGAAAGAGACTCAGGGAAGTTCCTAGTGGTGACAATCCCTCGGAATTATTTTTCCTGGTGGAAATCACTAGGACCAAACTAAAACAAACAAACAGAAATCTCACACCAAAGTAGCCACCCTCTATAGTAAACAATCAGAACTACAGGCTAAACTACAGGTATGGGTTTTTACTCACAAACCTCCCTCAAAGCTATAACCCATCAATGATCTGTGTCAGATGGGGCATGGTGAGGGACACAAAGGAAGTAGACCTAGCAGCCTACAGACATGAGACATGAATGAAATAAATGGCATTTAATTTGTACCATACTTAACAGCCAGCTTTAATGGAACACTCAGTCTGTATTTCTCCTATGTTAAAGATATCACATGGATCATTTAATTTAATCCTGGCAACAACTGCATAAGGTCATTCCCATTTTACAGACAATAAGGCTAAGACACAGAAAGGTTTAAACTTTGTCAAGGGAACACAAACTGGATGTGGCAGAGTGGTCACAAGACTCAGATGTCTATGCGCTTAGCCAGTGTGTCCCACTGCCTTCAACAGGCTCTAAACAATTGGATACAGCTGTGGGCTGGATGCACTGAGACCAAGGACATGACAGAAACTCAACCTTAACTGGCATGCACCAGAATGAGGGTGTCCCGAAGCTCCACACAGTATAAACACAGGGGGAGGAGAGCTGGGTCCTCAGGTATACAAACTCTTCCTCCTCCTTCCTCAGTTTCTTGGCAGGCTATAGCAAAGGGGGGAGGAAGGGAAGTAGAGATGTCATGCACCTTGTGCTCTGGGGTCACACTCGTACAGCTTTAGACCAATATAACCAAGTCATTCATTTTTCCAACAATATGTTGTATGTGAATGCCTGATATGTACAAGCACAAAAAAGGCCAGAAGATACTACAAGAAAGACAATGAGCAAATCCCTGTCCTCATGAGAGTTACCTTCTAATGGTGGGGAACAAATCAGTAAGTAGATATGCAAAGCCAGGGCTACTGGAGGAGAAATGCTAAAGGGTGAAGTGGGAAGGAAAACGATCTCTGAAGAGAGGACCAAGGGAACAGAGTGAGTTACCCCATCCTCTTCTAAAAGGGACAACTCAGGAAAAGGGCCCTGATGCAGGGGGTAGAATAGGGCATTTTCTGACAGTACTGGTCAATGGCAGGATGGAAGCACCCTCTCACTGTTGAGTGGAAGAATAGTGAAAGGAGGAGGGTGCTGCTGGAGGAGTAAGTGTGGGGAGAGATGCTGCATAGTTTTAAAAGGCAGACATTTGGTATGTTGTCTCCATTAACCTACTACATATTTGATCTTGGATGAATTATTTAATCTAAATTTCTTCCCTAATAAGGACTGATGAGAACAAGAACTAAGTCCCTCCCTCCTCCTACACGATGCATGGAATGACAATGTAAATATGTTTGTGACAAAATATTTGTGTTGTAAGCAACTCATTAAAAGCCAATCAAACCAATAGTTACCCTGGACCTTAAAAAAAGCCCATTTCACAGAATATCTGCTCTAAGTTTGCATAAATTAACAGATGCATAAACAGCATATCCAGAGAGAGGATAGAGCTCAACCTCCAGCCTGCCTCTACCCATCTTTTCTATATACATCTGTCTTAGCCCACCTCCCCTGCTGTAACAGACCCCACACTGCTTGACCCAGGGATGGGCTAGTCCTTGGGATTTTCCTGAGAAACTTGGAGGAAATATAGACTCTAAAGTTATGAACATGGAAGCGTGTGACCCCAGGGCAGTGGATGGCTGCTTTTCACATGGAGAAAGTTTCCTGGACTGCGGTATTCAGTGAGGTTGCAGAACAGATGTGGCAAGCAGGGGAACAAAAGAGAGACATTTGAATTTAAAATGTCAGTGGAGCTATAGTTACAGCTCTATCAACAATTACCATTTATTGAAGGATTAACCCATACCAAGCACTTTATATGCAGTGAAGCAACTCTGCGGGTGACAGCGATTCATCCATTTATAGATGACACCACTGAGGCTTACGGAGAGAAACTTGATGTATAGTAGAGATCCAATGCCAGGTCTGTTTGACTCCAAAGGCTGTATTTCTAACCACAAGGCTGCTCTATCTTCCTATGACAACAGTGGGTGAATACTAAGAAGAGGAGAGGAACCCTGACATCCTCTGTATACTGTCAGACCATGGGGATGGGAATGCAGACTGAGAGGCATAGCTCAGTCTTCACTGACAGTTGGAAAGGGATTGGGGCAAGAGTAACAAGTGGGGTGGCCTGTGGTATTCCTGTGTGGCATGAGCCTCAAATTTTATGATCTCCACAGCAGAGAACAGCTGCTAAGACTGGATGGAAAAAGCAATGATAAACAGGGGGAAGGCACCTGGGGCTTAGAAAAAGAGCAGCTTCTCCTGCCTCTTAAGAAATTCCCAACCACAAAACATCTGTCCAGTCCTTCAGTACATCAGTCTTACTCTTGGTATTTGCATTAAAAAAATAAATCCATTCACCCCAATGCATCCCAAATTGATGGAATTTCGGATAACAGGCCATTATCAAACTTTTGCATTAGGAGAAACCTTTGGGTGTGACTTAAATTCCTCATAAAGGCCCAATTACTGAGTATAGACAATCAGTGACCCTTCCCCTTGTGCCTCCATGGAACATTCTGGATTATAAACATCAATCAAGGATCTGCTGAGACCGACTTTTCTGGGAATCCCTGATGGAGGAGAGAAAGGGCATGAATTCGCTTTCCCATTCCCCTGTATATGTACAAGATTTGCTGCTAAGGGTATTGTGTTTATGGACATTTTCTTTTGGTAATTTTTTGTTGTTAATTCTCACTCGAGAATATTTTTTCCATTGACTTTCAGAAAGGCTGGAAGAGAGAAATGGAAGGAGGGTGGGAGGGAGAGAAAAAAATCATCAATGTGAGAGATACATCGATTGGTGCCTCCTGTACACACCCCTACTGGGGCCAGGGATTGAACCTGCAACCCAGGTCCATGCCCTTGACCAGGAATCAAACCCAAGACCCTACAGTCTGTGGGCCGCCTGGTCAGAGCCTTTTTGGTAATTTTTATACTTTATTAATTAAAACAGGTTTTAGTTTAAGGTCATCCTATTTTGAACCCCAAAAGACGATCTTTTCCACACCACCATAATTTTGGATGATCTACTCAAGTTTACTTCCTAGAATATTTCAAAAAATTATTTTTAAATACATTTTTATTGATTTCAAAGAGGAAGGGAGGGAAATATAACCTCCCTACCAGGGATCGAGCCCACAACCGGGGCATGTGCCCATGACTGGAATCGAACCAGGGACCCTTCAGTTTGCAGGCTGAAGCTCTATCCACTGAGCCAAACTAGCTAAGGCCAAAAAAGTTTTTTCATTATTCCTCATCTAGAGCTGAGGCCTAAGTCCTTAATATCTGCTTGTTGAAATTACAGAATACCTGAGACCACCCCATCTCCCAACACACCAGTGAACTTCACCTCAATACATACAGTGTCTCACTAAGTTCATTTTCTGCTCAACCTCATTTAACAATTTGTCTTTTTCAATCCCAGCAGAGTGAAGAAGTAAAACTGTCCTGTATGTTAGTGTCAAACATTCCCAGGGATTCTAGCATTTATTTTTCATCACTTTAAATGTTTAAAGTTAATGAAATGAAGTCGATTCAAATTGGTTGCTTTTATTAGAAATTCCAAAGCCATTCAATCATTTCTTTCTCTTCAATCCTTGTACCTCAAACATTACTTTGTTTCCAAGTGTCCTCAACCTTGTCCTTTTGTAATTATGACAATTCCAGAGTCATTACATAATGACCTAAACAAAAGACCAGAACTTGATACAAAGATCTAAATGTGTCTCCAGAGATAGAGAAGGAAGTAGACCATGCTGTGCAAAGTGCCTTATGAAGATTAGATTACAGTACGAAAATGTAAAAAAACAAGCTTATGGAAACTAACATGTATAGTCTGACCTAAAAACTGATTACAATGAGTGTTTAAATATTTACAATTAAAAGAGCAACGAACAAAACAATAACAAAGATCTCTTTGCAGTCGGTGTTGATTTAGCGCATAAAGAAGTTACCATGCTATGTTTAGGAGAAAGAAGAAGGAAGAAAAGCTAACACATGCCCAAGGGTGGCTGAGCCAACACCAAATGCTAGTCATTCAGACAAAATTATATTCTGTCCCTGGACATGCTGCTTTACTGCTGGTGAAAATATCAACAGATAGTTTCTGAACTCCTACTTCATGTGCCAAGCGCTGTGGTACACAAAACCTTTTACATCAGTAATTTATATTCACTGCAAATAAATCAGGGGGAAAAAGATCAGCTACATACATAAATAAATGTACCAAATATTACTAAATAGAATAACCACTGATTTACATATTTTTATACAGCCTACATTTGTACCTATAGATGGTTTTTGGAAAAACTAAATCATGTTGTGTTGTTTTACAGCCTGCTTTGCAAAATAAAATACATACGTCAAAAATGTATTACCATGTCAACACAGAGGAAATTTTTTATTTCAGCTACACTGCTATAAATCTTAACTAATTAGGATAATAATAAAATATCATCCAGGACATGAATAAGTTAAATGTGACTCAAGGTAACTAGGTGCACATTAATTATAGTAAAAGAGCAAAATAATACTATGGGTTTATATCAGGCAGGGATAAAAATATATTTAAGTCACCAGACAGCATGTGGCCTAGGAGCCTACTAGAATTTAGAAAATTCTTGTTGACATGAGTGTATTTTTGATTAAAAATTGTCACTTCAATCAAGAAGAAAATACTAAAATATTGATAAACTAAATTGATAAACTAAACTGATAAACTGAAAAGGCAAAAGGAATTCACAAGTGGAAATCTGACTCCATAAACATTATCTTCATCACTTAGGAGAGGGGCTCTCTCTGCATGTTAGGTGATATGGCACTAGATGCCTCTCAGGTGTTACTTCATTGAATACAAATCCCCATCCCCATTTGACAGGGATACCCCCAGCCACTTTTATTCACATGGTAACCCAATTGGTGATAACTGTGGCAAGTCTTGGGCTGAGGCAGGAAAGGGGGTCTCACATGTCCTCTCTCTCAGCACCTGAGATGATGGGCCTTCTTGAAATACTTGCTTCCCTGGGCTTCCAAGACACTGCCCTTGCTCCACTTTCGTCCTCCCTCTTTGTTCCTTTTGCACCTTCCTTGGCTGCTTCCTATTCATTTCCTGACCTCTAAATGAGCCCAGGACTCACTGGTGCTAGATTCCTCCTTTGGTTCTCTAGCTACATTCACTTTCTTGATGACCTCAACCAGGATCGTTTTAGAGCTTTAAATACTATCTACTAACTGATGGTTCTCAAATTCACATCTCCAGTATGGACCTCAGTCCTGAACTCCAAAACTGTATATTCAATTATCTACCTGACATCACCTCTTGGATGTCTAAAAGGCATTGCAGACTACCCTTCCCCAGTGCCCCCCATCTCAGTATATAGCACTACCAGTGCTCATGTCATAAACCTTGGAGTCATCTTTGACTTCTCTCTCTCACACACACCACCACCACTCCAGAAAACTCTAAGGAAGGGTAGACTGGATATTGGGAGGAAACTAGCAGACTCTCTCTTCTCTTCCCTAGAGGCTACTTTCCATACAGGAAGCCTTATAAAACAGAAATCAGATTATTTCACTCCCCTGCTCAAAATCTTCTGATGCCTTTCTATTACAATCAGAATAAAATCCAAATTCCTCATTGCATCCTACAATATCCTACATGATCTGGCCCCTTACTATTCTCTGAACTTATTCCTATCCCTCTTCTCTTTGCTCTTGCCACACTGGCCTTCTTGCTTTCCTCAATAATTTTAAGAACAGCTCCAGTCTCAAGTCTTTTGTACAAGCAATTGCCACTATTTCAGGGTTCCTCAACTTTAGCACTACTGTCATTTGAGGTCAGAGAATCTGTCGTTAGGAGCACTGGTTGGGAGATGCAGCCACCACAATCACTCAGATCACATTATTTTGAATAAATTTTGCAATCTTTATTGTTGGAAAAAAAAAAAAAAAAAGAGCAGAGTAGTCCCTTCCTCCTTGGACTTCTGAGGCACCAGTAACTGCATAAAAGTGTGAATGTGGCAGCAGAGGAAAGCTTTTGAGCATCCAGGTATCCATTTTGCTGCAGGATTAAAATACAACTGAAGCACTGCAAGGAAGAGAAATATCTAGACTCCACCTTCTCAAAAAAATTAGAATAGAAAATCAGATAAATCTAAGAGCTCTGTGATCCTGCAAACTGAGGCCTTTCATGATCTGAAGCCTGAGTCTAGTTACCTAATGTCCCATACTTTATGAAGAAACATCATCCCACCATGGGTGTATATGTGTTAAGTACTGGGGAAAGGTATTGGTCAGAAGTCAAGAAAGAAACTAAGGACCTAAAAGATGATAAAAATTGTTCCCAAAACACACAGTGAGTCAGTGACATTCTGATTCCCTCATATGGAAATCCAATATTTTTTACCCTATCATAGTCCTCTTTCAAACCATTCTGGGACACATGAATTTTTTGGTTCCCCAGTGCATATAAAAGTTATGTTTATACTATACTGTAGCCTATTAAGTGTGCAATAGCATTATGTCTAAAAAAATATACATACCTAAATTTATATGCTGCCAAAGTGAACACATACTAGTACACCTTAATTTTAAAAATAACTTATCACTAAAAAATGCTAAATATCACCTAAGCCTTCTGCAAGTCATAATATTTTTTAATATATTTTATTGATTTTTTTACAGAGAGGAAGGGAGAGGGATAGAGAATTAGAAACATTGATGAGAAGGAAACATTGATCAGCCACTTCCTGCACACCCCCCAATGAGGATGTGCGCGCAACCAAGGCACATGCCCTTGACCGGAATCGAACCTGGGACGCTTCAGTCCACTGAGCCAAACCGGTTAGGGCAAGTCATAATCTTTTTGATGATGGAGAGTCTTACCTTCAATTTGTAAAAAAAAACCAAAACAAAGCAATATTTGCAAAGCACAATAAAATGAGGTATGCCTAAATATTAAACTTATGGCCAAAACAACAGGATCTATAACTACTGGAAGGGAACAGACATATGCAGATGACATAACTACATATACCAAAAAAATAGTGAATGAAAAGAAACATTAGATTTATTGAGTTCAATCACATAGCAGGAGAAAAGATAAAAATATAAAAACCTATAATATTTCTATATTATAGAAAAAAACGTTTAAATATTATTTCATTCATTACAGCACCTAAAATATAAATAATTTAATAATTTTAAGAATACACACTCACTAGAAAGAAAACTGGAATTTTACTAAGAAACATTACAGAAGCTTCACAAAAAAACCTAATAGACTGCTAAAATCCTAAAAAACAAAACAACTTAGCAAAATGTACCCAGGTCCTAACTATGTTTCTCATCCTCTCTAGTGGCCGGCAAACTCATTAGTCAACAGAGCCAAATATCAATAGTACAACGATTGAAATTTGAGAGCCAAATTTTTTAAACTTAAACTTCTTCTAACGCCACTTCTTCAAAATAGACTCGCCCAGGCCATGGTATTTTGTGGAAGAGCCACACTCAAGGGGCCAAAGAGCCGCATGTGGCTCGTGAGCCGCAGTTTGCTGACCACAGCTCTAATGCTCTCCAGCTGGCATTTGCAGTGTGCCTCCCCACATCGAATCCTTGTTGCTTTGAAAGCAGCCCCTCAGGAAATCACTGTCACTGCTCTGACTGTACCCCAGCCCCAGGAGTGGCCAATCAGTGGGTTCATTTCACCTTTCTGGCCACAAGGTCCAAAGATAAGAAGTGACCTAAGACAGTGGTCGGCAAACTGTGGCTCGCGAGCCACATGTGGCTCTTTGGCCCCTTGAGTGTGGCTCTTCCACAAAATACCCTGTGCGGGCACGTATAATGCGATTGAAACTTCGTGGCCCATGCGCAGAAGTCGGTTTTCGGCTCTCAAAAGAAATTTCAATCTTTGTACTGTTGATATTTGGCTCTGTTGACTAATGAGTTTGCCGACCACTGACCTAAGCCAAGCCAACCACATTAGTTTGGAACTTTTGTCAGAATCTCCAGAAAAGCAGAGGTGCTCTTTCTGCAGAGTTGTTGGGGACTCGGGCAGGGAGACAGAAGTCTGCCTGGAAATAAAGGCAGAGAGACGAGACCAAGGCTGAGTCTGTGCAGTATTGAGTAAGCTCCCAGATGCAACCACAAAGAACTTACTTTCTTTAGTTTCATAGGTAAATACAACAGTCCCCCCCGCCCCCACCTTTATCCACAGGGGATAGTTCTAAGATCCCCCAGTAGAAGCCTGAAACCGCAGATTAGTACTAAATTCTATTTACATTATGTCTTTTTCCTATACATATATACCTATGATAAAGTTTAATTTATAACTTAGACATAGTAAGAGATTAACTTAATAAAATAGAACAATGGTAATAACAGTAATAAAATTTAGGTGAATGTGGTCTCTCACAGTATCTCACTGCACTGTACTCACCTTTCTTGTTATGTGAGATGATAAAATATCTACATGAGAAGATGAAGTGAGGTGAATGACACAGGCATCGGGACTTAGCTAAAATGGACATTCTGACAAACAAGCACTTTATGACTTCTCTTTGGCATACCCGAATTGCCAGCATCACCATCTTGTGCTTTGGGGCCATTATTAAGTATTATAAGTGTGACTTGAACATAAGCTCTGTGAGACCACACACTCCATCTGATAACCAAGGTGCTTACTGATTAACAGGTAGGTAGTGTATAAAGTGTAGATACTCTGGACAAAGAGATGATTCACATACCAGACAGTATGGAGCAAGAAGGCAGGAGATTTCATCAGATCACTCAGAATGATGTGCAATTTAAAACTTGTGAATTTTTTATTTTCAGAATTTTCCATGTAATATTTTGGACCAAAGGTAACTGAAATTGTGGCAAGTGCAGTCATGTATAAGGGGGGACTACTATACACTGTTTTGCTAAGAGGCACTACAGTGCTACAGTCACACGTTTGTACTCTGTAAGCCAGTATGCCTGGGTCTGAAGTCTAGATCTGCCATGAAGACTTTTGATAAATTGCTTAATTTCTCCATACCTCAGTCTCCACATCAACAAAATAGGAACATGAATAGTACCTAACTCATAAGGTTATTAATAGAATTCAGTATGTTACTGTGTATAGTCCCATCACAAATATGGTGATGAGCCCAAGCTGGTTTGGTTTAGTGCACAGAGCATCAGCTGCAGACTGAAGGGTTCGATTCCGGTCAAGGGCACATACATCAGTTGCAAACTCATCCCGGACCCTGGTTGGAGTGTGTGTGGGAGGCAACCAATCAATGTGTCTCTCTCACACGGATATTTCTATCTCTCCCCCTCCTTCCCACTCTAAAAAAATCAGTGGAAAAAGTATCCTCTGGTGAGGATTAACAACCAAAAAAAAATATATGGTGATGGAAGGAGACTTGACTTTGGGTGGTGAACACACAATGCAATATACAGATGATATAATGTAGAATTGTACACTTGAAACCTATATAATCTTAAACAAAGTCACCCCAATAAATTTAATAAAAATTTAAAAATGTGTAGAGTCTCAGAACAGAACATGATATAAGTACTATATGAGCTTTTTTTTAAAAAAAATATATTTTATTGATATTTTACAGAGAGGAAGGGAGAGGGATAGAGAGCTAGAAACATCGATGAGAGAGAAACATCGATCAGCTGCCTCCTGCACACCTCCTACTGGGGATGTGCCCGCAACCAAGGTACATGCCCTTGACCGGAATCGAACCCGGGACCCCTCAGTCCGCAGGCCGACGCTCTATCCACTGAGCCAAACCGGTTTCGGCGCCATAGTGATTCTTAAAACAACTTAAATATTAGTCTCTTGTTCAAAATCCCCCTTTTAAAAAATCCAATCTCATTCTGTATAAAATCTAAATTCTTACCAGAGCCTGCTCTGTCTTCATCCACCAGGAGTTAGGAGATTCTGGTATGGGAGCTGAGTCCTATCTCAGGGAGCTGGATCAGGCTTGATATTTTCCAATGCATCACAGCACTCATCATACCTAGTGTCACAGTCTACTTATTTATCTGTCTTGCCCACCGAGCCTAGAGCACTTTAGATGGTCCTCACTCAACTTTGCCAGTGTACAGCCAGCTCATCTGTATTCTACCCTAGTGGTAGCAGCTAGGTGAAGAGGAAAGCAGTGAAATCTAACAAGCTGACCAGCAACCATAAAAATCCTATATAATAAAAGCCTAATATGCAAATTGTCCCCTCAACTGGGAGTTCAACCAGGACTTTGATCAGGGGGTGGGGCTGGCAGCCAAGGCAGGTGGCCGGGGGGAAGGGAGGAGCCCCCAGCTGGCAGCCGCTAGGGACCCTACCTGTGCACGAATTCCGTGCACCGAGCCTCTAGTTTAGAATAAGAAATAATTCAGGCCCTAGCTGGTTTGGCTCAGTAGATAGAGCGTCGGCCTGCAGACTCAAGGGTCCCAGGTTTGATTCTGGTCAAGGGCACATGCCCTGGTTGTGGGCTCGATCCCCAGTAGGGGGCGTGCAGGAGGCAGCTAATCAATGATTCTCTCTCATCATTGATGTTTCTCTCTCTCCCTCTCCCTTCCTCTCTGAAATAAAGTATATTAAAAAAATAATAATTCAGGGAAACTAGTTCTACATAGAATTACATTCCATGAAATCTTTCATTTGTTTCCTTCTAATTTGCCCACCAAACCTAATTTTTCACTACTGTCTGCTCAAATCTTCTTAGCAACTATGAAATTTTAAATCATTCTCCTAAAAGAAAGCAACATTGTCAGTTTAATCACCAATATTAGGAGAACACCAATTCTTTCCTTGACTCCTACACCTGCTGCTAGGGTCCTGTCTTCAGAGGAGTCTTCTCTCTGTTCTCATTTTCTTTGAGTCACTTCTCTTTTCTTCATTTTTCTGCTTTCCATTCATCACTATATCTTAATAATACTCCCTGCAATATTGTGATTTATAGTAAGAAATTTATATATTTGGTCTACTTTCAAGGTTCCTAGCACACAGCTCCCTAAAACCCTTGGAATTTTCTAAGTAACAAGAGAGATAAAGTATTCGTAACATCTTTCATCCAAACCTGAGTTTATGTTGATGGTTTTTGGAAAGCCCCTAAGGATGGAGGCTTGTTGCAAGGGGAACCAACCAACAGATTAGGGGTTTGGAACTTTCAGCCCTCTGCCTCTGGGGAGGAGAAGGAGCTGGAGGTAGAATCAATAATCCACAGACAATAATTTAATCAAATCACACCTATGTAATGAAGCCTCCAAAAAGTCAATGATCCAAAGGAAGAGGTTCGGAGAGCGTCCAAGGTGGTGAAGATATGGAAGTGCTAGGAGAGTGGCATGCCTGGAAAGCGCATGGAAGTCCCACATATCTTCCTACATACCTTGTCCTATGCACCTCTTCCATTTGGCTGCTCCTGAGTTATATCCTTTTATAATCGAGTAAGTAAAACAGTTTTCTGAGTTCTGTGAGCTGCTCTAGCAAATCAATCATGGGACCCTTTGATTTATAACCAGTCTGCAAGGACAGGTAACAACACCCTGGGCTTGTGATTGACATCTAAAGGGGAGGAGGGGCAGTCTTGTGGGAGTGAGCCCTTAATCTGGTGAGATCTGATGCTAACTCCAGATAAATAGTGTCAGAAATGCCTGGTGTGGGGAAACCACTACACATCTGTTAATGAGAAGTGTTAAGAGTGAACAGAGTATCTGTGAGTAGACAGAAAATGAAGTTTTCCTAAATACTCCCCTTTCTGTTAGAAGACCACTTCACATGCACAAATCCCTCCATGAAATGGAATCTATTGGTTATTCTTGATACATTACTTCTATCAGGTAGTCATACGTTTCTCTCTTCCTTTAAGTTTGGAAAATGTCCAAATATACACAAAAGCAGAGTATAACCAACCCCTACATATCCATCAAAAAAGCTTCAATAACTACCAACATTGGGTCATTTTTAAAATTATTTTTAAGTGTCTAATCCCAAAGGCATACTTTAAAAAAAATATGTATTTTTATTGATTCCAGAGAGGAAGGGAGAGGGAGAGAGAAATAGAAACATCAATGATGAATCATTCATTGGCTGCCTCCTGCACACCCCAATTTGGGGATTGAGCCTGCAACCCAGACATGAGCCCTTGACTGTTATTGAACCCAGGACCCTTCAGTCCGCAGGCCAGCGCTCTACCCATTGAGCTAAACTGGTTAGGGCCACTGATTTCAGAGTTTGGAAGGGAGAGGGAAAGAGAGACATCAATGATGAGAGAATCATTGATCGGCCATGTCCTGCATGTCCCACACTGGGGATAGAGCCCACAACCTGGGCATGTGCCCTGACCAGGAATTGAACCATGACCTCCTGGTTCATAGATCAACACTCAACCACTGAGACACACCAGCTGGGTGCCATGCCATTTTTAAAAGTTCTCCACAACTCCACTTTTGTTGAAATGTTCTGAAGCAAATCCAATCAACCAAGACCTAGTACATGTTCAAACTTGCTAAATTATTTTTTAAAATGTCTTTTTTTTTGTTTCTCAACCCCAAAGGCTCATTTTATTTATTTATTTATTTTATTTTTGTTGTTTTTTTTTGCTAATCCTCACCAGAGGATATTTTTCCATTGATTTTTTTAGAGAGTGGGAGGAGAGAGAGAAACATCGATGTGAGAGAGACACGTCGATTAGTTGCCTCCTGCACGGCCCCGACCAGGGCCAGGGATCGAGCCTGCAATTGAGGTACGTGCCCTTGACCAGAATTGAACTCAGGACCCTTTAGTTCACAGGCCAACACTCTTATCCTTTGACCCAAAGTGGCTAGGACTTAATGGTATTTGGTTTTTATATCTTCTAATTCTTTTTTTTTTACTTGCTAAATCGAACAACTCTCTGTAGGAGGAAAAGCAAAAGTGAGTGTGGTTCCAGGTAGAGCTATGAGACAGGGCCTGGTGGAAGACTGCAGGCAAGTCCTAGCCTTCCCTCAGAGAGG
This sequence comes from Plecotus auritus, assembly GCF_963455305.1. NCBI lineage: Eukaryota > Metazoa > Chordata > Mammalia > Chiroptera > Vespertilionidae > Plecotus > Plecotus auritus. Next base: position 29,830,513 of record NC_137785.1, on the reverse strand, counting down.
CTTCATTACATGGTTTCCTCAGTCCTCAGTCCTAGGCCCATGCAAACAGTTACACTGCATTGTAAATAGCAGTTGGTTCCAGTTTTAGCAATGCAGCCAGATGGGCCAGGCCAGTGGTCGGCAAACCGCGGCTCACGAGCCACATGCGGCTCTTTGGCCCCTTGAGTGTGGCTCTTCCACAAAATACCATGGCCTGGGCGAGTCTATTTTGAAGAAGTGGCGTTAGAAGAAGTTTAAAAAATTTGGCTCTCAAAAGAAATTTCCATCGTTGTACTGTTGATATTTGGCTCTGTTGACTAATGAGTTTGCCGACCACTGGGCCAGGCGATGAGTGGGTATATCTGGCTTCCCTGCCCATAGGCAGGCTCTGGGATCCCAGCTGACAGAACTGGGAGGAAGGAATATTCAGGAATCGGTGACCTCCATGTTCTGCTGCTGGCTCTCCAAGGTGACATCTCTTGCTGCCCCTTTCTTTTTGCTGCCCTCATGCTGCTTCTTCGGTGGCTCCTGGTTAATGGGTGCAGGCTTCACAAAGAGAGCTGGAGACCTGGTGGCATAAACTCCTTCAACTTCTCGGGCACAATGATGCCCTTCTTCATCTGGTAGTTCTCCAGGATGGTGTAGATGAGGCGGGTTGTGGCACACATGGTAGCACTGAGCTTATGGATAAACTCCACCTTGTCCATCATCTTCTTGGTTTGCCCATATCGGATTCATGGCGGCGAGCCTGATAGTCTGTGCAGTTAGAACAAGAGACTAATTCACGGAAGGCTCCCAAGTGCGGAAAGTAAGCCTCCAGGTCAAGCTTCATACTGGCAGTGATTCAAAGAACCTGTGATAATATTCACGATGTGGTGCAGGATCCCCAAAGACGGGCAGAATTCCTCTGCGGTGGTGATCAACTTTTCAAACATCTCCCATGAATTCTTGTTATGTGGTGACGAGTAGACAAACTGATGGACTCAAAAGATGCCACAGGTGTCATAGCCAAGGAAGCCCACCTCTTGGCGAAAGCAGGTAGACAGACCAGCATACCTGATGGGCAAATCCTCTGACTCTAGCCACTCATTCCGGTGGAGAGCAGCGACGGGCTGCTTGGAGATGGCAATCAAGTATTTCTCATCATAGGAGTTGTCATCAGACTTTTCACTGCTTTTGCCAATCACCTTATAAAGTTCTTCAACAAACTGGATGAATTGTGCCACCTCCTGCATGACCTCTTTCCTCATGAAAAATGGGGTATAAATGGGAGTGTAGCCCTGACTTCCCAAAGTGCAAAGGGCATACTGGATGAGTGCCCGTTCTAGGAACACCAGGGCCCCCTTGACTCCCAGCCACCACTACCCCTTTTTTGCCTTCAAAGCAATGAACCATCACCACCAGGTCCATTTGCGAGTACTTCTTCTTGACATTATAATCACCTCAAATCCTCTCTACTTTGTTGTCCGCATCCTCATCGTTACCTGTGGGCACAGAGGGATGCAGAAGGTTTCCGATCTCTCAGAGGTTCTCAAACTGCTCTTCCTCTAGCTTTAATAGCTTGGCATCACACTTCAGGATGACTTCGTCAATGAGGAGTTGGGAGCTTTTTTGATCTGTGACACTTTCACGTTAGCTAAAGTGTCTGAGGTGAGATCATCGAGATTTAACACATTCTCCAGGATAGACTCATCATCTCCCACTATCTCTTTTTTCTTCATTTTCTCTCCAATTAATTTTCTTGCTGCATAGGTTCTTCAGCTTGTTCAAGTTGTCTGCTCAAAATCTGCATCTTTGCCACTCACCATCTGCCTTCACCAGCTGACCCACTAGTCCCAGGTCCTTGAAGCAGTTCTTTTGTGTCTCAGATGAGGGCTGGGTCCCCTCCTTTATCGACCCAAAACAAATCCAGATCCAATACTACCTTTCCTCCTCCCAGGTCAACATAAGAAGAAATGAAGATTGCAGCAAAGTAGTCAACCTAACTCTCCTTTAATTCAGGTACCTTCTACCTAATGTTTTTTAAGGTACTCGACTTGTTGAACAAATCAGGTCAACTGCCTGTAGAATATGCCACATTCTGGATTTGTGTGATTGCTTCCTTTTAGTATTGTATAACTTGTTCCACTATGTCTCACATTTCCTGTAGACTGGGAATTCATTCTAGAGGCTTGATTAGTTTGTTTTTCCCCCTTGGGGGGAGGGGCGAAGTACAAGAATATATTATAGGGGTGATGCTATGTGGTTCTTATCAGGAGACATGATCACCTGGTTCTATCATATTCAGTAATGCTGAGGTTGACAAATGGATTTGGCTGGGAAAGGGCTGATCCCTCCCTTATGAAGTTCCCCCTAGGACTTTTCACCAAATGGTTTTATCCTCTACTTCTAAATAGAAGAATCTCAGTATTATTCTGTGTGGTTTATTATAGTATATTTTGTATACTATATACATATAGTATACTGTAGAATATACTGCAGTATATTCTAAGTACTAGACAAAGTTTACCCTGAAAAACAGTCTGTCCCAGAGAGGCAGGGAAATTTGCTTAATTTCTTATGTTTCTCCTTTATATTAGTAATTTTCAGGATAATAAATTGGTTGCACAGCATGTCTTGACAAATCAACGTCAAAGGGTCCAGTCTCCCCAGAGTGGCATATGCCCTCTGGCTTCACTGGCTTCTACCCACATAGAATGTGCTGGTCAGACAGTAAATCTTGTTTGTTGTTCACAATTAAATTTAGAGACTCACTCAAATGCCAACTATTTAATTAGCTATAGGTTCTTCTAAAGGCTAAAATCTGAAGACAATTTAGATAATAGAAGATTCACCTCAATAAAAGAATAAGCCAAAAAGCGTTACTAGAAATTAGCAACAGCTTGAAAATGGATTCATACAAGCTTTTTATAAAGTGAACTACAGTTTTTGGTTAATAGCAGCAATTTGGATTTTCATGCAGTTAGGAAATATTTACTCCATAATCTGTTATGGAAGATCTACTAGTCAAAACAAAAAAAAAGTAATACTGAATCTTACTTTTAGGCAAAAAAACAAAAAACAAAACACACATACACAAAACCAGTATGCAAATTTAATTCCATTAAGATTAATGAACACCGCATTTTGAAATGAGCTTCTAATATTTTCCATTACTGTTATTCTACAGTATTTTTGGCATGCATCTATCCTAAATAAATGTTAATATGCCTGGATTAAGGTCATTAAGTCAGTCAGTACTCACAAATTATTTCCAACGGTTTCATAGGTAACCACATAGTATACAAAAGACATCTGTCAGTGCATCAAACTGAAAGCCAAGGTTCAATTACATAAAGATTTGATTTGCCCTAGCTGGTATGGCTCAGTAGGTTGGGCGTCATCCTGTGTATCTAAAGGATGCGGGTTCGATTCCTAGTCTGGGCAAATGCCCAGGTTTGCAGACTAAATCCCCAGTGGGGGGCTTGCAGGAGGCAGCTGATCAAAGGTTGATGTTAGCCCTACTCGGTTTGGCTCAGTGGATAGAGCGTCGGCCTGCGGACTGAAGGGTCCCGGGTTCAATTCAGGTCAAGGGCACATGCTCAGGTTGCAGGCTCAATCCCCAGTAGGGGGTGTGCAGGAGGCAGCCAATCAATGATTCTCATCATTTATGTTTCTCTCTCTCTCTCTCTCTCTCTCTCTCTCTCTCTCACTTTCCCTTCCTCTCTGAAATCAATAAAAAATATTTTTAAAAAATGGTTGATATTACACTCTCATGTCAATGGTTCTTTCACTTCCTCTCTCTCTAAAAATCAATAAACTATTCTTACAAATAAAGACATAAAGATTTGATTTACTAGTAAAGTCTGCCTACCCGTTTACAAGGTGGTAATACTTAGTCACTAAAAGTGCTGACAGATAAAATATAGTCCCCTTAAAGACATAAAACTCCTGGGAGATCTGTAGCTGCCCTGGACTTCTGGAATGCCTGTACAGAGCACCTGCCCAGGGGGCCAAGGTCTCCCAACAGTGAGGCCCCACCATGACACCAGAGCCCTGGAGCTGCCAAGAAATGAAGCAAGCAAAGGGAGATGTGGCATCACTGCTTCCTGCACAAGGACAGCAGATCCTGTCCTGCTGGCCTCCCTTTACCTTACTTTCAGAGGCTGACCTCTTTACCTTCTGACCTCATCCCTAGTACTCTCCCTTGGGCTCACTGTTTCAGCCACAATAGGTCCTTGTTGCTCTTCAAACAGTCAGGGTCACTCCTGCCTCAGGAACTTTGCACTAGCTGTTCTCTCTGCCTGGTGTTCTTTTTTTCCTGGTTATCAACAGGGTTTACTCCTTCAGGTCTTTACTCAAATGACACCTCTTCAGTGATGCCTTCTAACTGTCTTATCTAAGACTGCCGTCCTCTTATATCCATATATACAAAGGGAGGAATTTCTGTCTTATTCATCACTGTATCCTGTGCCTGAAACAGTACATGGCACAAAATAAAGGGTGCAATGGATATTTGTAGAATGAATGTGTAAATCACAAGTCCATTTGATTCTTTTATTTATATTTTCACTGAAAAAGTAATTTTACTTAAGACAAATGATAGATGTTTGTAAAGAGGTGGACATTTGTCACTTTCTAGTAAATAGAAAACCAAGTTATAGGGTTGCCTGTAATTCTTTAATATGAACTACATGTTTTAATTGAAAATGACCCTTAGTTAGGATAACACATTTCTAGGACAAATGAAACTGAGGTAGACAAAATCAAAGAGAAATCAGCCACTCAATCCAGCTAGCCTGGCATTTTACAAGAACACTGGAGTTAACACAATCATAAAAACCACTGGTGGAAATGCTGCTAAACTCAAAAAGAAAAGATACAGAGAGCTGGTCCCGCATAGTCTACCGCTAAAAAACATCTTGGTTGCATGTCAAAGCTTTGTACAAAGAAAAAATTCAATACAGAAAAGCATATTTTTCCTGAATTCACATTCCTGGACTGACGGTGTGAAACTTATACAAAGGAAATCCCATGAAGTACTCAATTAAGATCCTATTTCCCATTTTAGACAAAATTCTTTCTATATAATATAAACAACACATTTTCTATAAATCCAGTGAGGGAAAAGTGTCAATTGGCTGGCTTGTTCAAAGGTTCTCAGCTACTACAAGTGTATTCAATGAACCACTCCCCCCACACTCCTTTTTCATGGCCCCATTCTAGATGCAAGGCAAACAGAGCAGTAACTATTGGTGGAAAGGGAAGGTAATACTGCCAACTTACAACACCAAAAGGGAAGATAAAGAGGGGAAAGGGAGGCGCCTACCTCAGGAACCTGGAGAGAAATGAGCAGAGCAAATGTTCTGGGAATGGTAACTTTTTCCACCTAAAAGAGTTCCAGTTAGAAGAATAACTTGCACACATCTCTCTGATGTTGGTTTTGTACATATTATGCTCCATACTTCAGACAAAAGCTAAGAGTACCTTTCAAGCCATATTTGAAACAACAATAATAAATGATGATGATGGATACAGAGTTTTACACATACCACTTGCTTCTGATCTTCACAAGAACCCTGGAAGGTGGGTGGTAATTCCACTTTATAGATGGGCAAGCCGAGGCTTAGAGGTGCTACATTTGCTCAAAGCCATTCAGTCAGTAAGAAGCAGTGTTAAATTTTAAACCCAGATCTTCCGACTCCAGGACCCTTAACAAACTTTCACAGGCACTAACTCATAGACCATAGTTGCAACTCATTTATCCAACAATGAGACTGTGAAGGGTGAACCACCCAAGGTAAGGGGCAAAGTCACTGATGACAGGACTCACATATACCCAGCCTTGGCCCAGAGCACAAAGTAGGCAACTGCAGTTCAGGATCTGTCAATCCCAAACCTGGCTGTAAATAAGGGAACATTAGAAGCATGCTTGGGCACCTTCAGAGTGGGACAGTTGGATTGGTACTTTGTCTTAGGTTTAAAATGGTCAAGCAGCCCTAGCCGATTTGGCTCAGTGGATAGAGCGTTGGCTCATGAGGACTGAAGAGTCCTGGGTTTGATTCTGATCAAGGGAACATGCGTAGGTTGTGGGCTCAATCCCCAGTGTGGGGCATGCAGGAGGCGGCCCATCAATGATTCTCTCTTATCACTGATGTTTCTCTCTCTCTCTCCCTTCCTCCCTGAAATAAAATTTTAAAAAAAATGTATTTTAAAAAATAATTCTAGCCCTGGCTGGTGTGGCTCAGTTGGTTGGAGCTGTTGTCCCATACACCAAAAGGTCATGGGTTCGTTTCCTGGTCAGGGCACATACCTGGCTTGTGGGTAAGATCCCTGGTCCAGGAGCATACAGGAGGCAACTGATCAATGTTTCTCTCTCACATTGATGTTTTCTCTCTCTCTCCCTTCCTCTTTCTCTAAAAAAAATCAATAATAAAAAACATAAAAACTCTAGCAGTGACACTAATATAACAGATCAAGTTTAATAAATCATTTCTTAAATGAAGGAAAGGGTCATTTTTATTCTGAAATTTTTAGTCTAATCTTATAACTTAGAGCCACCTTAAAAGAGGGAGAATATTTCATTTTGAGTATCAAAGACCCTAAAAAATATCCTATATAATAAAAGGCTAATATGCAAATTGTCCCCTTGGGAATTCGACTGATCGGGAGTTTGACCACTTGCTATGATGTGCGCTGACCACCAGGAGGTGGCGTGGAACAAAGGAAGGCCCCACCCAGCAGCTGGAAGGCCCCGATTGGCCCTGATCGCCAGCCAGGCCTAGGGGCCCTACCCATGCACAAATTTCGTGCACCAGGCTTCTACTATCCAATAAGAATCAAATGCATCCAATTGTGAATAGCTGTGAATTTAGAATTGGAAAAATAATTTAAACGTGTGGAACTTTCCACAGTAAACAATGGTTCTATATAATGACAATTCACAAATAAAGCTCATAATCATAGTCTCTATCCTGTACTTTTAATAGTATCTTATCTGGAAATTCAGTTACAATTTGAATATTTAAAGAACATAAATATAGGTTGATTTGTTTCTTTAATAATCTTTTAACCTACTTAATTTGAAATGAAAACAATTCAGAACCTGGCACACAACACATTTTTTATAAGGAGAGAGTATCAATGGAAAGAGAATGAAGCCTGGCTAGTATTCTCAGTGGTTGAGCATCGACCTACAAACCAGGAAGTCACAGTTTGATTCCAGTCAGGGCAAATGCCTGGGTTGTGGGCTCAATTCCCAGTGTGGGGCGTGCAGGAAGCAGCTGATAGATGATTCTTTCTCATCATTGATGTTTCTCTCTCTCTCACTCTGTGCCTTCATTTCTGAAATCAATACTATATACATATACAGTATTTTTTTTTTTTTAAAAGAAAGAAAGAGACCCAGTCGGTTTGGCTCAGTGGTTGAGCATCGACCCCATTAACCAAGAGGTTACCAGTTCAATTCCCAGTCAGGGCACATGCCTGGTTATAGGCTCAATTCCCAGCAGGGAGTGTGCAGGAGGCAACCAAGAGATGTGTTTCTCTCTCATCAATACCTTCCTCTCTCTCTAAAATCAATAAAAAACATATTTAAAAAGAAAGGAAGGAAGGAAAGAAAGAAAGGAAGGGAGGGAGGGAGGGAGGGAAGAAAAGGAAAGGAGGGAGGGAAGAAAAGGAAAGAAGGAAAAAGCCCTCATTAGTTTGGCTCAGTGCAAAGAGTATCAGCCCTCAGACTGAAGGGTCCCAGGTTCTATTCTAGTCAAGGGCATGTACCTGGATTCCAGGCTCGATTCCAGGCTCAATCCCCGGCTCTGGTTGGGCACATGGGAGGCAATCAACAGATGTATCTCTCTCAGGTCGATGTTTCTCTCTCTATCTCTCCCTCTCCCTTCCACTCTCTAAAAATCAATGGGAAAGTATCCTCGGGTGAGGATACCAACAACAACAAAAAATTAAAAGAAACAAGAAAGGATGAAGACCATCATTACTTACGATGATTTGGAGGAAAACTAAGACAATATTCTCACTTACCTCTGGAATACATTTCCCTACCCAGTTATGACACAGAAGATACACTACCTCAATGTCCTGGAGACTGAATTCCTTCTGATCTGTAAAGTTTGCAGCCCCAGCACTAAGTTCCATCAGCATCTTGGCGATCTCGGGCTTTATGGCTGAAGTCAGCCGACTGGCTGCTTCCATGACATGCTCCTGCACATCTTTGAGCTGCATGGCTGCCTTGGAGTAGTGAGAGTTCCTGAACACAGTGCTGAAGAGATCTGTGAGGAAAGTACTGGCACGGCAGAAGACATTGAGGGCATCCAGGTACTTGGAGATGCCCTGCTGGATGTCGGCGATGGGAGTGGAGTGGGGCATGGCATGGTGGCAGCTACCTGCAGTGGTCAGACTGCCCAGGGGGGCAGTGGTGGCTGTAGATGCCAGGGGAGCACTCAGTGCTCGGCCCAGCTCAGGCATTGGGTATTGCTGGTGCTGTTGCACCTTCTGCTTGGACCCGCCAAGCAGGAAGCGCCGCTTGTAGTCCATTTTACTGTCCTGGGCACTGCAGCAATACATGCGGGAGAGGGAATTGTCCCAATGACTGTGAGTGAGTCAGGGTTCTGAGTCTTTTATCCCCAAAACTGTAGCTAGGTATAAAAATAGTGGAGTTCTGAAAATATAAGATTTAAAAAAGGCATTTCTATGAGGCAGGTGATCATGGGATCCAATATAGATGTGAGAAGGACAACAGGTTTATATAATTAATATTTTCAGTGTAGGCAGGACCTCTGACAAAAAATAAGTGTGTCCAAAATGCTGTATAAGAACTATTAGCATTCCACTCTCTTAAAAAGATATGCTTGAGAAAAATGCTTACCTATAATTGCTCTGCAAGAATATTTTGATACTTGTATTTACAATGGCAGAAAAATAACTTTAAAAATGTAATATAATAATGTATCTGTAATATACCAGAAAAGTTAGAAACCAAAAACCTACAAGCTGATCAACAGCAATTTAAAAAGCAGTACAGAATTACTTTACTCTAAGTTCTTAAGAAGGAAGATTAAATCCCTGCAGAATTTTGACAGAGCCTGCCTGACAAATCCATTTACCTGTAAAGCTTCTTTTGAATGCAAAAAAATGTCAAATTTTCTTTAATATTTTCTGAAAACAAGTTTTTGTTTTTTAAAAAATGGCATTTATTATAAGTCTTCTTTCCTTTTGTTTGCTGAGGTAGCGGTTTCCTTGTAACATTAATAAGAGGTGCTTCCAGACTGGGTTGGCCCTCAATTGTAAAGTCCAAAGCAAGAATACACAGATGTAATTGTAAGGCCTCTAAGTCATTTCCTGTAAGGGGGAAAAATAAGATAAAGTTAGGAAAGTTACAGGACAATGAGTAATTCTGGAACAATAACTTCTGAAATGCTATTATCCACAAAGGTGGACTACAAATGCATTAAGAAATCATATTTAGAACCTTACAAAACTAGGCACAACAGTGTGATTTGAACTATGACATGATGATTACTAGAAAATTCCTTGAGTTGTAGCACAAAAATAATGCAACAAGAAAAGTTTGATTCCACATCAACAACCCCAAAGCTAAGGTTAGTAAGTGATACATCGAGCAGGGCCTGAATTCATGTTGACAAGTACAGCACCCATAAAACTTTAAGGGGATTTGGGGAAGGGAGTGATGAGCAAAGACTGAGAGAAATCAGGAAGGTTCTTATGAAGAAAACTAGAGGCCCGGTGCATGAAATTCATGCATGGAGGGGGGGTCCCCTCAGCCCAGCCTGCACCCTCTCCAATCCAGGACATCCCTCTCACAATCTGGGACCACTGGCTCCTAACTGCTCACCTGCCTGCCTGCCTGATTGCCCCTAACTGCCCCCCTGCTGGCCTGGACACTCCCAACTGCCCCCCCCCCCCCGCCGGCCTGGTTGCCCCCAACTGCCCCACTCCCACCGGCCTGGTCACCCCTGTCTCCCCCGCAGCCTGGTCACCTCTTACTGCCGCCCCCCCTCCAGCCTGGTCACCCCCAACTGCCCCCCCTGCCAGCCTGGTTGCTCCACACAGCCTGCTGTTTGGTCACCCTCACTGCCCCCCCTGCTGGCCTGGTCGCCCCACGCAGCCTGCTGCTCAGTCATTTGGTCGGCCCCCACTAAACCCCCTGCTGGCCTGGTCACCCCACGCAGCCTGTTCAGTCATCCATTGGGTTGTTTCAATTGTGACCGTCACTTAGGCTTTTATATATATAGATGTTACTTTGATGTAGGCCTTGATTACAGGATATGTTGTGACAAGTGCAAAAGGGAAATGTGGGGCTAATCAGGTGAAAGGACCACCACAGCAAAGCAGGATGGCACAGAATCTAATCAGCATACCCCGCTGAACCAAAATGCAGCATACAGAAAGACAGAGCCTGGAGAAGTTAGTGGCTGGCAGGAGGTTTGCAGACAGGATGTTTTCATCCTCACTCAGGTACCAATTTCTCCTCCAGATGTTCAAAGGGAAACTTCTGAAGAACCCCTGACTCTGGATAGGTTCAAATAACAATGTCTGGACATTTCTGGTTGTAGTTACCAATACCTAGTGTATCAGTAGTGTAATTCTCACACAGCTAACAGCAGGGTTCACACTTGCCTGAACTATCTGTTCTCCCAAACATAACAATAGTTCAAATATATTTAGCCTATATTAAACTTCCAACTTGTATGATGTCTCCATATAGTTTGGTCTACTTATTGATAACTAGGTTTTTCTTTCTTTCTAGTTTCTTTATTTTGTAGATAAAAATAAATACAAGTCATACTTAGTCGCTCATTATGGCCAATATACCATGCCTCCTTTATGGTTCTGTGATGGCATAAGGAACCTAGAAAGGTAAGTATGTTAAACAACAAAAGATGAGAAAAGTGCTATACTCTAAAAGTATAGCAACCCTAGGCTGGCCAGTGTGGCTCAGTGGTTGAGCATCAACCTATGAACCAGGAGGTCATGGTTGATTCCTGGTCAGGGCACATGCCCAGGTTGTGGGCTCGATCCCCAGTGAGAGGCGTGCAGGAGGCAGCCAATCAACGATTCTCTCTCATCACTGATGTTTCTCTCTCCCTCTCCCTTTCTGAAATCAATAAAATAAAAAAATCTTATATAATAAAGAGGTAATATGCAAATTGATCCTCATACCCTCACACAAGATGGCCGCCCCCATGTGGTCAAAGATGGCCACCACAAGATGGCCAGCAGGGGAGGGCAGTTACGGCCGACCAGGCCGGCAGGGGAGGGCAGTTAGGGGTGACTAGGCCAGCAGTTGGGGGTGACCAGGCCAGCAGTTGGGGGCGACCAGGCCGGCAGGAGAGGGCAGTTGGGGGCGACCAGGCCAGCAGGGGAGGGCAGTTGGGGGTTACCGGGCCAGCAGGGGAGGGCAGTTGGGGGCAATTGAGCCAGCAGGGGAGCAGTTAGGCGTCGATCAGGCTGTCAGGGGAGTGGTTAAGGGAGTGATCAGGCTGGCAGGCAGGCGAGCAGTTGGGAGCCAGCAGTCCTAGATTGTGAGAGGGATGTCCAAGGGGTCCCAGATTGGAGAGGGTGCAGGCTGGGCTGAGGGACACCTCCCACCAGTGCACAAATTTTGTGCACCGGGCCTCTAGTAAATAAAAGTATAGCAACCTTATTCCAGCTAGCATGTCTATTAAACTCAACTGGCCACCAACTGTAACTCTGTGTTGAAGAGAACCTTCATTCTTAAAATCTCATAAACTTTTCAGGAAATAACATATCAAATAGCTACTTGTAAGAAATATGCTCCCAAGTATTCTTTCTTTCCAATTCATGGCAATGAAGCCATCATATCTATCTCTACCCAAGGGCTCCATTATAATCAATGTGGCTTTACAAACTCTAATGTACAATAGAAGTGCTCAACAGGAATGCTGAAAGAGGAAGGCTGTTTACATGAACCCTGAGTGGTCTGTGAATGAGAAACCATCATCTTGAGTTGGCCATAGGGAGCCTTGAACAACCCTTCTTTGTTCTGTGTTATACATTAGTGCCTCTGGCTCTGAAAGTCCACCCCATTACTCAGCCAGATGGTCCTAGAAGGCCAAGTAAGAACCATATACTTATCTAATTTTTTAAAAAGCATCATAAACTTCTTTTTTCATGTTACATGTTTCCAAGATTTATTTAAATGAAACTTAAAAATATACTACTTCACCAAATTCATCTACAAATTCAATGCAATCTTTATAAAAATTTGAACTTTTTAAAAAGAAATGGGCAAACTAACCCTAAAATCATATGAGAATGCGAAAGACCCAAGATGACCAAACAAATATTGAAAAAATATGTTGGAGGACTTACACGTCCTGATTGGAAAACCTACTTAAAGCTATAGTAATCAAGATAGTGGACTACTGGTATAAGGAAAGATATATATTTTTTAGAATTGAGAGTTTAGAATAAACCCAAATATCTATTGTTAACCGATTTTAGGCAAGGGTGCCAATTCCATTCAATTGGAAAAGAACAGTCTTTTTCAATAAATGGTGCTGGGACTAGATATCCACTTGCAAAAGAATGAATAAGGAACACTATCTTATATCATAAAACTTAACTCAAAAATGAATCTAAAACATAAATATAAGAGTTATAACTGTAAAACTCAGGAAAAAAAACAGGTAAATCTTTGACTAGGCAATGGTTTCTTAGACATGACATCTAAAGCACAAACAATATAAGAAAAAATAGATAAGTTGGACTTCATAAAAATTAAAAATGCTTATACATCAAAGGTTAATCTCTATCAAGGTAAACAGACAACTCACAGAATGGTAAAAAATATCTTTAAATCATATATCTGGTAAGTATCTCTTATCCAGAATATATAAAGAACTCTTAAAATTCAACAATAAAATTACAAATACCCAATTAAAAGATGGATAAAGGGTTTGAATAGACATTTCTTCAAACGTATAAAACTGTCCAATAAGCAAGTAAAAAAATGCTCAACATGACTAGTCATTAGAAAAATACAAGTCAAAACCACAATAAGACACCATTTCACACAACACTAGAATGACTACAATAAAAACAAAACGGAAGTTAAGTTTAGGCGAGAATATAGAAAAAAATGGAGCCTTTGTACATTGCTGGTGGGAATGCAAAATGATGCTGCCACTATGAAAAGCAGTCTGGCAGTTCCTCAAAATGTTAAACAGAGAACTGCCATATGACCAAGCAATTCTACTCTCTTCTTTTTTTTTTTTTTTAAGAGAGATCAAGCAAGCAAGGGGGAAGGATGGAGGGAGGGAAAAGAGAGAGAAAGAGATTTGTTGTTCCACTTGTTTATGCATCCATTGGTTGCTCCTTGTATGTGCCCTGACAGGGGATCGAACAAGAAACTTTGGCATATAGGGACAACACTCTAACCAACTGAGCTACCAGGCAGGGCAAGCAATTCTACTCCTAAGAAGCCAGACACATGAAGCCACATATATGATATGATCCACTGACATGAAATGTCCAGAATAGACAAGTCCACAGAAACAGAAAGTAGATTTGTGGAGTAATTGCTAATGGGTTTCTTTATGGGAGGTGATGATAAGATTCTGAAGTTGGATAGCTGGAATGGGTGCACAACTCTGAATATACTAAAACACATATGGTTCGTGACATATTATTTCATCTTTCATTTCCATTTTCCCTATGTAACTTCTTATTTAACAGCAAAAGGCACAAAATTCCTTCGTAAATAAAAACAAGTACATAAAAATCAATTTCCCAGGGATACATCTAATGTTAGACCTAGTTTCCTTTTCATATTCAACTAGAAATCTGTACTTACTAGTAAATGCTGCTATCCAGACCCTGTCCCTTCAAGATCATAATTTAAGCCCTTCAATTTCCAGATGAGGAGGAGAAAATGTCAGGATACTATATGTCTTGCATATACCACACAGTGTCAAAATCAAACTTGGGTATCTTGAGTCTCACAACTCCAAACACATACATAAACGTTCTGTTCTGAACTACCCAGACTGGAGATAAAATAAGCTAAGCTGCAGTCACAGAACCTTAAACGAGTGGCCTAACCCAGTAAAGACTTATTTCTTGCTCACATGAAGTTCAATGTGGGTCTGGCAGCCCTTCTTCAACTTGTAGGGGACATCATTAGAACTTGTGTTCTCCTGAATCACCTTAGCATTAAAAAAAGGAAACGCATACCCATTCTTTACTGCTTTCCACTAAAGTGACACACATCATGAGACCCAAAATGGTAAACGCCAGTACTCGCCACTTCCCACAACCACATCAAAATTACAACTAAGCCGAAACTGGTTTGGCTCAGTGGATAGAGCGTCGGCCTGCGGACTGAGGGGTCCTGGGTTCGATTCCGGTCAAGGGCACGTGCCTTGGTTGCGGGCACATCTCCAGTGGGAGGTGTGCGGGAGGCAGCTGATCGATGTTTCTCTCTCATCGATGTTTCTGGCTCTCTATCCCTCTCCTCTCTCTTCCTCTCTGTAAAAAATTAATAAAATATATATATAAAAAAAATTACAACTAAAATACAAAAAAACCATCATTCAGAACCACTTGAAATCTGGCTGAATGGAGGTCCTAACAGAGAAGTGGAGAAGAAGGCACATTGAGATTGGTAGGAGGAGTGGAGGTGCTGAACGGGCTGGTCCAAGACTAATGTGTGGTATTTTTTTAATTGGGAGTGATATCTCCAAGACCTCCCATGAGAAGCAGGGGCATCCCAGCCCCACACCAGCCCCCAGTCCAGGGTTCCAGAGCTGGGAAGAGAAGTCCCCATAACTTCGGACTATAAAAACCAGCAGGGATTGTGGCTGAGTGACAGAGGCTGCTCTTGAAGAGATGGTGCATGAACTTACACAGTCCTGCTTCTTCTGAGCTCCAGTGCCAGGTGGTGATTTTGGAGGCATCGAGGGACATATGGGGAGGAACTGGACTATCTGGCATCGGGGCAGGAACTCAGGAGCAGATTTCTCCCAGACAGAGGTGCTCGCAGGGGTCATTGTTCCTGCACTGGGACCTCCCCATAACAGGTAGCCATATCTGAGTTTCCATCAGCATGGCCCACACACACTGTTCGCTCTGCCCTGGTAATTCCCTGAGACCCCGCCCCATCCAATTTGCAGCCCCACCCAAGCTTTTCCATATAAATGACCTGCCCTTGCTCAGGCTTCAGACTTTGCTAAAATCTCTCAGACAAGCAGCAGCTGGTGTCAGCATGCCACAAACCTATCAATAAAAGGTCCAAGACCTGGCACTAGCATCAGCCTGCCTTGCTTCATAGCTGAGCCTCGCCTGGGCACTTCTTAGCCCAAAACAAGTGGCAGCTACTAGTATCTGCAAACCTCTCTGTAGCTCCTGCTGGGTGGCCTCAGGCAGTGGCTGACTTTGGACTTCTTGTGAGGCCTCAAAGCCAGTGCACCCAGTGGACAGTTTCAGACCACTCCAAATTGCAACTCTACACATACACAAGTGACACACTCAAGGGGGCAGACTCAGTGAGCACCAAAGACCCACTGAAGCAAGTCCTGCTCCATAGGGGTATCTCTTGTACAGCAGCTCTTCCATTGTAGTTGCAGCTGATCCTCATAGCCAATTGGCCTGGAGGTCAATTCCTCCCAATGACACCAACAGCAATTAAGGCTCAACTACAACAAGACTGTACACACATGGGTGCACCTAGAGTGCCCAGCTCAGGTGACTGCAGAGGCTGAGCCACTGGGTCCTACAGGACACCTAATACACAAGACCACTCTACCAAATCCAGAAGACATAACAGATCTACCTAATACATAGAAACAAATGCAGGAAACAGCCAAAATGTGGAGACAAAAAAACATGTCACAAATGGAAGTAATAGAAACAAGCAAACTAGTGGATACAGAGTTCAAAACAATGGTTATAAGGTTACTCAAGGATTTAATGAAAGCTTCAAGGGACTTAATGAGAACCTCAAGGGATTTAGTGAGACTTTTAAGAATCTTATTGAGAATGTCAAAGACATGAAAAAGGACCAGTCAGAAATTAAGCATACACTAAATGAAATAAAGAATAATTTACAGGGATTCAATAGTAGAGTAGAGTATTCTGAGAATCAAATCAACAATTTGGAATATGAGGAAGAAAAAAATACCCAATCAGAAGAGCAAAAAGAAAAAAGAATTAAGAAAATTAAGATCGTGTAAGGAGCCTTTGGGACAACTTCAAAGGTTCTAACATTCGCATTATCGGGGCGCCCAAAGGAGAAGAGAGAGAGTAAGATATTGAAAACCTACTGAAGAAATAATGACAGAAAACTTCCCTACCTGGTGAAAGAAATAGACTTACAAGTCCAGAAAGCACAGAGCATCCTAAAGAAGAGGAACCCAAAGAGGACCACACCAAGACACATCATAATTAAAATGCCAAGAGTTAAAGACAAAGAGAGAATTTTAAAAGCAGCAAGACAAAAGCAGTTAGTTATCTGCCAAGGAGCACCCATACGACTGTCAGCTGATTTCTCAACAGAAACTATTCAGGCCAAAAATATTCAAAATGATAAACAGCAAGGACCTACAACCAAGATTACTCTACTCAGCAATCATTTAGAATTGAAGATCAGATAAAAATTTCACAGACCGCCCTAGCTGGTTTGGCTCAGTGGATAGAGCATTGGCTTGTGGACTAAAGGGTCCTGGGTTTGATTCCAGTCAAGGGCACATGCTTGGGTTGCAGGCTTGATCCCCAGCAGGGGGCATGCAGTAGGCAGCCATCAATGATTCTCTCCCATCATTGATATTTCTATCTCTCTCTCCCTCTCCCTTCCTCTCTGAAATCAATAAAATAATATTTTTAAAAAATTTTTCACAGACAAGAAAAAGCTAAAGGAATTCATCACCACCAAACCAATATTACATGAAATGTTGAAGGGTATTCTTTAAGAAGAGGAAGAAGGAGTAGGAGGAGAAAAAAGGTAAAAAATCTGAACAATATAATGGCAATAAATACATATCTACAATAACTGAATCTAAAAATAAAAATAAATGAACAAGAAATCTAATGAAAAAAGTAAACTGATAAAAGAGAATCAGATGCATGGAAATATAGAACAGACTGATAAATCTGAGAAGGAAAGGATGAGGGATATGTGGGAAGAGATTAATCAAAGATCTTATATGCATACTAGAGGCCCGGTGCACAAAATTCATGCACGGGGCGGGGAGAGGGGTCCTTCAGCCCGGCCGGCCCCCTCTCATAGTCCAGGAGCCCTTCAGGGGATGTCCTCCTCTGCGGGAGGAGACCGGGATGATTAGGGTAAGGCGCTGCCTCCATCACCCCGCTGCTGCAGCCACTGCAAGCCACCGCAGCTGCAGGCCCTTGGCCCTCACTTCGCTTCTTAGCGCTGGCCCTGCCCCCTGCCCACTGGTGGGTGGGGAGCCATCTGGGGCCAGGTCGGCTAGGGGAGGGGCTGTGGGAGGTTGAGGCACAGCAGGTTGCACCCCGTCCAGCCTCTGCAGAGGCCTGGTGCCTGGACCGGGCCCACACTGCTGCCTCTGTGGCTGCCTTTGCAGAAGGGGCAGCACTGGGACTGGGCTGCACCGCGGCCTGTCCCGCGCCACCTTTGCAGAAGGGGGCGTGGTGCCGCCTTCTCGCTGGCTCTGCAAAAGCGGCTGCTGGACCAGTGGTGCCCCCGCCCCACTGCACAAGCGCCAGTCCCACCCACCTCTCCCACGTGGCAGCAGCCTAGGCCCTCGCAGCCACTGTGGCTTTGTCCAGATGGACGCTTGGAAGACGTCCGCCCTGATTAGCTGATTAGCATATTACCCTTTTATTAGTATAGATATGCATTACCTATGGACACAGACAATAGGATGGTGAAGGCCTGGGGCAGGGTGGTGTGTGGTGGAGGAGGGCAACGGGGAGGGGGTAAAGGAGGACATTTGTAATATTCTCAACAATAAAGATTTTAAATAAGTAAATAAAGTGACACACATCATTTCCCCTCAAAGCCCTTTGGCCAGAATTAGTCACTCAGTGCCAATGTAACTACAAGAGAAGCTGGGAAATGTAGGGTGAGATATGGAATAATAAGTAAGCATTACAGTTGGCCACAGCTGTCCACCCAGGCTCAGCAGTGTGTTGCAAAGTCCTAACCAGACGGCAAAAGCAATTCTGATTCCACCATAGAGAGGCTGAATTGTAATGTGGCCTCCACAGTTGCTTTCCAGAGGTCAGGTGATTCTTACACAGGCTGCTCTAGGGCCTGTTTTTTTTTTTGTTGTTGTGTGTATGTATGTGGCGTGAAGTAGTGAAGCACGGAGGAGGAATAGGTCAGATTCCCTTGAGAAATTGATGGAAGAACACTCCTTAGTCAAATATATATCCAAACCATCCAAGTTTCCATTCATTTTTGGCACTGGATTCCCAGGTGAAGAACTACCTGCCCTTGACACTCCTTGTGCTTCCCTTCCCTTACATAGAGCTGCAGGCAACAGGTGACTTCATGAAAACTGAGCCTCATTTTCTGCATCTAGTGGTGACCCAATAGATAACCAAGCAGCAGAGGCCTAAGGTTCAGGCTAATGGGTTAAGGAGAATCAAAGGAAAATACACTTGGGACCCTTTGCACCCAATACCACTCACTACCTTATTCTCAAGGTATGGTCTTTATATCATGAGCATCAGAACTGAATTGTCCAGGACCAAAGGTGTACTGGCACTTGGTTAAGTCTGTCTCTATCAGTGTACAGGGGTGGTCCTAACGGCCACTAAATATATTATTAAGAATGGAAACTTTAGCCGAAACCGGTTTGGCTCAGTGGATAGAGCGTCGGCCTGCGGACTGAAAGGTCCCAGGTTCGATTCCGGTCAAGGGCATGTACCTTGGTTGCGGGCATGTCCCCAGTAGGGGGTGTGCAAGAGGCAGCTGATCGATGTTTCTCTCTCATCGATGTTTCTAACTCTCTATCCCTCTCCCTTCCTCTCTGTAAAAAATCAATAAAATATATTTAAAAAAAAAAAGAATGGAAACTTTATTTTTTTTTTAAATCCTCACCCACGGATATGTTTTTTATTTATTTTAGAGAGAGAAACATCAACGTGAGAGAGAAACATTGATTGGTTGTCTCCCATACACACTCCAAACAGAGACTGAAACTGCAACCTTGATGGATATGTGCCCTGCAAGTTTTTCACAAGATGCCATATTAATATTAACCTTATTAAGACTAGGATGAAAACAAAGAAGCCAATGAAAACCAATCATGGCTGAAGGACTTCCCGATATTAGAACCAGAATACCATTCTTAATGGAATGACTATTAAAATGCAGATTCCTGGCAATGGCCAGTGTGGCTCAGTTGGTTGGGCATCATACCACACACCAAAAGGTCTCGGGTTCAGTTCCCAGTCAGGGCACATGCCCGGGTTGTGGGCTCCACCCCTGGTAGGAGGTATGCAGGAGGCAGCCAATTGATGTTCCACTCTCACATCAATGTTTCTCTCTCTCCTCCCATCTCTCAAAACCAATAAAAATATTTTTTAAATTCAGATTCCAGGGGTACAATCCAAACCTAAAGAATCAATCTTTGGGGGTAGGAGCAGATACATGTTTCAAAATCTTTCCAGGTGATTCTGTTGCATGCTATAATTTGAGAACCAAAATACTCAGTTGAAAACCTGCTGAAAGCAACAAGGATTGAGAGCACCTTAGCATGGACACCTGAAGATACTGACCACATGAATACCATTTAATGCAACTCAGGTATTTCACCAATATTCCTATACATTCAAGAATCCAGAAAGGATCTCACCATGGGGTCACAGTTTGATTCCCAGTCAGAGCACACATCTCTGGGTTGTGGGCTCAGTCCCCAGTGGGGGGTATGCAGGAGGCAGCTGATCAATGATTCTCTCTCATCATTGATGTTTCCATCTCTCTCTCCCTCTCCCTTCTTCTCTGAAGTCAATAAAAACATTTTTAAAAAAGTGATATATCTAGGTACTTAGGTACATATTTGTGTGCACTTTAAACTTTAAAAAATTTTAATATGTTTTTATTAGAGAGAGGAAGGGAGAGGGATAGAGAGATACAAACATCAATAACGAGAGAGAATCACCATTGGCTGCCTCCTGCACACCCTGCAACTGGGGCACATATCCTGACCAGGAAACGAACTGTGACTTTCTGGTTCATGGGTTGATGCTCTATCACTAAGCCACACCAACCAGGCTGATACATCACTTAAAAAAAAAAATTCTTCTGCCCTTGCCAGTGCACAAAGATGTCACGGGTTCGATTCCTGGTCAGGGCACATGCCCTGTTTGTGGCCTTGATCCCCAGTGGGCAGGAGGCAGATGACTGATGTTCCTTTCTCACACAGATGTTTCTCTTTCTCCCTCTCCCTTCGTCTCTCTCTAAAAATCATTAAAATATATATTTTTAAAAATACAATAAATGAAGTTCTTGTCAATGCTGTCTTACTGTATTTTTAATGCTTCCGACACCCCGTATTTTCCTGCCTGAAGGGCTAAGACATGTTTGTAAGTTTTACTGCTGCCTGAGATTCTCAAACACATAGCAAAAAAGGACACTTTAGTAGATGTTACATCTTTTTTTTTTTTTAATATATTTTATTGATATTTCACAGAGAGGAAGGGAGGGGGATAGAGAGCTAGAAACATCGATGAGAGAGAAACATCGATCAACTGCTTCCCGCACACCTCCCACTGGGGATGTGCCCGCAACCAAGGCACATGCCCTTGACCGGAATCGAACCCGGGACCCTGCAGTCCGCAGGCCGACGCTCTATCCACTGAGCCAAACCGGTTTCGGCAGATGTTACATCTTTTCAACACCACAATAACTTGCAAAAGTTCTCATATTAAAATTAAATTCAAAATTGATTACATCATTTAAAATAAAGCATTCCATTCTGCAATCAAAGTGATCAGCAATTTCTATTTCAAACAACGAAGAACATGCTACATGAAGTTTAAGTAAAGAGGGTTTTCTTATATCCATAACTGATAAGATATAAAAAGTGGTCATCCTAAGAAAATCGGAAGGACTTCCCTTTAGAGAGTACAGTGGATAAGGTGGCCTTGGGTGAGATCCTGGCTCTGCCACTTACCAGCTATGTGACCTTGGGCAAGTTCTTTAACCTCTCTGTGCCTCAGTTTCATCGTCTGCAAAATAGATATAATAACAGTAACTACTGTTATTGAGTTAAATTTATACATATAAAGAAAGCACTTAGAATCATGTCTAGCACATAGGAAGCACTATATATTTGACCTCATTATTATCATTCCCACACAATAAGGCCTTGCTACCTCTGCTTTTCTAGAAAAAAGTTTCTAACAAATAAGAAAGGTCTTGTAAAGCCACCCAATCCCTGAACTGAGTCTATGTATGTATCCTAGGGCAGGCAGCATCAAGCTTTAGTGAAGTGATAGCTATAATCTGTCAACACAGACAACAAATTTTAAATCCATTCCAGTTATTGAGCCAACAGACAAAATGGAGCGAAAAGCAGTCCTGTTGACAGCAATGGTATGGCACAAAGTAGCCTCATTTTAAGATGACCAGTTAAATTAATAGTCTCATGCACTTACCTACCCACCCTCCCCAAATCCCAATGAGATAATAATAAAGACGTTTGAAAAAGGGAATCACAGCATAATAGTAATAAAAAGGGCTGAGGGTATAGTCTATTTTAATGCTGGCCACTTTCTAGAAGATGGAGAGAAATACTGGTAAGTTAATCATATGACAAGACAGACCAGAGCAGAGCTGGACACTTCCCAGAACATGCAGTCAAATGTGGGCAGAAAAGCAGAGCCTCTTTTCCTGGCAAAGCTGGGTAACTACCCCATTTTGAGTGAGCAGGTACAGAAATCAAGAGTGGGAAATAGGTTCATCTATCTGATCTCCTCCATACTTCTCACTCTGATCAATGAATCAGTCAACTCATCTTGGAAGAACAGGAACCTCTTGCCAATTCCTACATTATCAGCTCATTTCTTCATTGACAAGGATCACCAGATAGTGAAAGAAAACCAAAAGGACCAAAAGACAACTAAGATGAAAAGCAGGTCATAACTTTGTTAGCTTAGTGTCTACATATCGATTGAAGGTAATTATAGAGAATATTTATTGGATCCAGGGATTGCATTTTGAAATCATTTTAATTATATTTTCTGAAGTGCTCAATGTAAAGTATATAATTTAAAAAAACACATTATTTTTAAAATTAAAAAAGCTCTGGCTGGGTGGCATAGTTGGTTGGAGTGTCTTCCTGTACACCAAAAAGTGGCGGGCTCAATTCCCGGTTAGGGCACACACCTGGTTGGGGCGCATATGACAGATGTTTCTCTCTCTCTCTCTTTTTTCCACGCTTTTAAATTTTTTTTAATTGATTTCAGAGAGGAAGGGAGAGGGAGAGAGAGACAGAAACATCAATGATGAGAGAGAGGCATTGATTGGCTGCTTCCTGCACAGGGATCGAGTCTGTAACCCAGGTATGTGCCCTAACTGGAAATTGAACCCTGACCCTCCTGGTTCTTAGGTTGATGCTCAACCACTGAGCCATGCTGGCTGGGCCTTTTCCACTCTTTCTAAAGTCAATAACCATATCCTCGGGTGAGGATTAAAAAAAAAATCATATCAGACCCCAGAAAAAAACTATTTTAGTCCTAGAAAAAAATCTGAAAAGAAATTCTAACTGACATCTACAAAGAGGTTTGAGAAGAAAAATCACAAAGGAAGCAGAAATCAGGAAAGAATTATTGGAAATAAGAAATATGACTGCCAAGATGAAAAACAAGGAAAGAAATAAAATGGGAGTGGAGTAGGGTATAGGACAGCCTTGGGCAAACTACAGCCCGCGGGCCGGATCCGGCTGTTCTATCCGGTTCTCTTGCTCTCCCCTCCGCTCCTTTACTTTGAATTTATATTAGTTCACACAAACACTCCATCCATGCTTTTGTTCCGGCCCTCCGGTCCAGTTTAAGAAGCCATTGTGGCCCTCGAGTCAAAAAGTTTGCCCACCCCTGGTATAGGAGATACACACACACAAACACACACACACTTGTCTATATTTTTTAAAATGAAGCAACGGAAAAATAAACCAAAACCAATAAAAATGTTTTCCTATGAGGTATAGAAAGGAACAAAAGCAGGGAAGGAAGCCATACTTCTCTCAATCTACCTGGCTTTATAGCTTTATTAGAGGTCCGGTGCACAAATTTGTGCACCAGTGGGATCCGTCAATCTGGCCTGCGGGATTGGGCTGAAACTGGCTCTCCGACATCCCCCGAGGGGTCCCGGATTGTGAGAGGGCACAGGCCAGGCCTAGGGACTCCACCGGTGCAGGATTGGGGCCAGGGAGGGACTCGGAAGGTTGGCCAACCAGGGAGGGGCCACGGGAGGGCTCCAGGGCATGTCTGGCCTGTCTCGCTCAGTCCCGATAGGCTGGACCCCAGCAGCAAGCTAACCTACTGGTCAGAACGTCTGCCCCCTGATGGTCAGTGCACATCATAGTGAGCAGTTGAGCGGCCTTAGCATATAATTAGCATATTATGCTTTGATTGGTTGAATGGCCGACCGGACACTTAGCATACTAGGCTTTTATTATATAGGATCTTTAGAACCATGTAAATACTGAATATAACTTTTAAAAAGTAAATTTTAAAAAATCCCTAAAGCCCTAGCCTGTTTGGCTCACTGGATAGAGCGTCAGCCTGGGGACTGAAGGGTCCCAGGTGCGATTCCGGTCAAGGGCATGTGCCTTGGTTGCGGGCACATCCCCAGTAGGGGGTGTGCAGGAGGCAGCTGATCGATTTTCTCTCTCATCTATGTTTCTAACTCTCTATCCCTCCCCCTTCCTCTCTGTAAAAAATCAATAAAAATATATTAAAAAAAAAATCCCTAAAAAGAAAAAAAACAGACAAATGAACCCAACCTATTTATCAAGAAGATTTGTGTCACCAAAACCGGTTTGGCTCAGTGGATAGAGTGTCGGCCTGCGGACTGAGGGGTCCCAGGTTCGATTCCGGTCAAGGGCACGTAACTTGGTTGCGGGCACATCCCCAGTGGGAGGTGTGCAAGAGGCAGCTGATCGATGTTTCTCTCTCATCGATGTTTCTAGCTCTCTATCCCTCTTCCTTCCTCTCTGTAAAAAATCAATAAAATATATTTAAAAAAAAAAAAAAAAAAGAAGATTTGTGTCAAGTAAACAGTGTTTTGACTGTACCTCTCTGATGTTATTGTCAACAAAGAAGAGACAGATATGAAATAAAATAAAAATTCTTTAATTCTTTATCTGAATTTGAAATATCAGTCTGAAATCATGATTTTTTTTTCTTTCCAAAAAAATACATACTTTACAGAAAAGACCTAGAATTCACATCCCAATTGCAACAAATGCCCCTAATACAATTTCCCACCAAAAAGAATCAGAGTTCCTTACAGTACAGAAATGGCTGATTCTAGATCTCAGGCTAAAAACAAAAAGCCCTAGAATTCTTATCTGGCCAGATCCAGGGAATCCATCTAATACTATCTCGTTTGTGTCAAAAGGACCTAGAGTCAACCTGAAGAAAAAGCTCTATAAATGGCCAATAATGAGACAATTTAAGCATCAAAAAGAATAACTTTTCAGGAGAAAAATTCAGAAAATATATAAAAATTAATGAATTTTGCCCTAACCGGTTTGGCTCAGTGGATAGAGCAGGGGTGGGCAAACTTTTTGACTCAAGGGCCACAATGGGTTCTTAAACTGGATCGGAGGGCCGGAACAAAAGCATGGATGGAGTGTTTGTGTGAACTAATATAAATTCAAAGTAAAGGAGCGGAGGGGAGAGCAAGAGAACCGGACAGAACAGCCGGATCCGGCCCGCGGGCCGTAGTTTGCCCACGGCTGGGATAGAGCATCAGCCTGTGGACTGAAAGGTCCCAGGTTCGATTCCAGTCAAGGGCATGTACCTTGGTTTGGGGCACATCCCCAGTAAAAGATGTGCAGGAGGCAGCTGATCGATGTTTCTCTCTCATCAATGTTTCTAACTCTCTATCCCTCTCCCTTCCTCTCTGTAAAAAATCAATAAAATATATTTTAAAAAATAAATTAAAAAAAAAAATTAGCCAAAACCGGTTTGGCTCAGTGGATAGAGCATCGGCCTGCGGACTGAAAGGTCCCGGGTTCGATTCCGGTCAAGGGCATGTAACTTGGTTGCAGGCACATCCCCAGTAGGAGGTGTGCAAGAGGCAGCTGATCGATGTTTCTCTCTCATCGATGTTTCTGACTATCTATCCTTCTTCCTTCCTCTCTGTAAAAAATCAATAATAAAATATATATTTTTTAAAAAAAATACATTTAAAAAAAAATTAATGAATTTAAACTTGGCAATGATTTCTTGAATATGACACCAAAAGCACAGGAAACAATAGGCTAATTAGACTTCATCAAAATTAAAACTTTTGTATATCAAAGGACACTATCAATTGACTGAAAAGGCAGCCCACAGAATGGGATAAAATATTTATAAATCATATATCTAAAAAGGAATCAATATTCAGAATATATAAAGAAGTTCTACAACTCATGATAAAAAAAAAACACAAAACAAAGGCTACTGAGTCAAAAAAAACAAACAGTCCAATTGTAAAATGGGTAAAGAACTTGAAGAGAGCCCTGACTGGTTTGGCTTAGTGGATGGAGCATTGGCCTGCGGACTGAGGGGTCCTGGGTTTGATTCCGGTCAAGGGCATGTGCCTTGGTTGCGGGTACATCCCCGGTGGTGGATGTGTAGGAGGCGGCTGATCGATGTTTCTCTCTCATCGATTTCTGGCTCTCTCTCCCTCTTCCTTCCTCTCTGTAAAAAATCAATAAAATATATTTTTTAAAAAAGAACTTAAGCTGAAACCGGTTTGGCTCAGTAGATAGAGCAGGGGTGGGCAAACTTTTTGACTCGAGGGCCACAATGGGTTCTTAAACTGGACCGGAGGGCCGGAACAAAAGCATGGATGGAGTGTTTGTGTGAACTAATATAAATTCAAAGTAAACATCATTACATAAAAGGGTACGGTCTTTCGGCTCCGCAGGCCCGATAGAACAGCTGAACGGGCCGGATCCGGCCCGCAGGCCGTAGTTTGCCCACGGCTGGGATAGAGCGTCAGCCTGCGGAATGAAAGCTCCCAGGTTCGATTCCGGTCAAGGGCACGTACCTTGGTTGCGGGCACATCCCCAGTAGGAGGTGTGCAGGAGGCAACTGATCGATGTTTCTCTCTCATCGATGTTTCTAACTCTCTATCCCTCTCCCTTCCTCTCTGCAAAATATCAATAAAATATATTTTAAAAAAAACAAACACAAAATAAAACAGAGACAGGATCCAACCCTGCACTGGGATGACTTACCTCACTCCCCTCACCCTAATCTGGTCGTGTCAGATCCTGTCTTTAAAAAAATAAAATAAAATAAAAAAGAACTTGAATAGAAATGTGTCCAAAGAAATAGACAAATAGCCAATAAGCACAGGAAAAGATACTTAACATCACTAATCATTAAGGAAAATGCCATGCAAAGCCTCAATGAGATATCACTTCATATCCATAAAGATAGCTATTATAAAAAGGGGGGAAAACAAGCAGAAAATAACATGTTAGCAAGGATGTGAAGGAACTGGAATCCTGTGCATTGCTGGTGGGAATGTAAAATTGTACAGCCACTGTGGCAAACAGTGTGGCAGTTTCTCAAAAAATTAAACATATAATTATCACATAATCCAGCAATTCCAATCCTGAGAATATACACAAAAGAACTGAAAGCAGGAACTTGAACAGTTATTTGTACACCAATTATCACTGTAGAAGTAGCAAAAAGGTGGAAACAAGCCAGATGGACATCGACAATGAATGGATAAACAAAATGTGGCATAACCATACGATGGCCTATTAGCCTAAAAAGGAAGGAAATCCTAATGCATGCTTCAGTATGGATGAGCCTATCCACCCATGTGGCAAGCTATCTCTACCTGTCAGGCCTTTGGTTTGCAAAAACCTGGCAATGGTTGCAGTATCTGTGCCTTAGGGTGGCTGCTTTGGGAAGGAAAGCAGAGATCACCGTCTCTACTTCCAAGTCAAGGCTAGGTAACAGGGTCATCAAACACACTCAGGCTTGATATGGGTGGAGAGTGCTGGCTATTTCTGTGGGGGCCCGTCCTTTTATCTTTTATGTTTACAGCATCTTTCACCACACACACACAATTTCTTTATTTCTCTAGTCAAGTATGTTCATCTGTTCTTTTACAGTCTCAGGTTTTGCAACTAAATTTAGACGAACTCTCTGTAGCAGATATACAAAATGGCTAAAAAGCACATGTAAAGATGCTCAAAATCATTAGTAATCAGGGAAATGCAAATCAAAACCACAAGATCCCACTTCACAACCTCAAGGATGGCTATAATAAAAAAGACAGACAATAACAAGTATCGGCAAGGATGTGGAGAAATTGGAAGCCTGTGGGGATATAAAATGGTGCAGATACTTTGGAAAACAGTCTGGCAGCAGCTTAAAAGGCTAAACATAGCCCTGATCAGAGTTCTCAATGGTTAGAGCATTAGCCCGAGCATCAAAGGGTCTTGGGTTTGATTCTCGGTCAAGGGCACATAACTGGGTTGCAGCTTTGATCTCGGCCCTGGTATGGGGGAGGCAGTCAATTGATGTCTCTCTCCCATCGATGTTTCTCCCTCTCTCTCCCCCCTCCCTTCCACTCTCTCTAATAATCAAAGGAAAAAAATAATCCTTGGGAGAGGATTAACAAAACAAAACAAAAAGGTTAAACATTGAATTACCATATAACCAAGTAATTCCACAACTATGTATATACCCAAGAACAATGAAAAATGTGTTTACCAAAACCTGTATATGAAAGTTCAGAGCAACATTATTCAAAACAGTAAAAAAAGAGGAAACAACCAAATGTCTATCAACAGATAATGGATCAACAAAATGTAATCTAGGCATAAAATGGGATACTACTACTCAGGCATAAAAAGGAAGTAAGTACTGATACATGCTATGACATAAATCAGCAGTCGCCAACCAGTGCTCCGTGGACCACTGGTGGTCCATGAGGTCTGAAAGATTGGTGACTGCTGACATAAATTGAGCTTTGAAAACATCATGCTACCCTAGCTGTTTTGGCTCAGTGGACAGAGCGTCAGCCTACAGACTGAAGGGTCCCGCCTTCGATTCGAGTCAAGGGTACATGCCAGGGTTGCATGCTCGATCCCCAGTAGGGGGCGTGCAGGAGTAGCCGATCAATGATTCTCATCACTGATGTTCTATCTCTCTTTCCCTCTCCCTTCCTCTCCGAAATCAATAAAAATATATATTTTAAAAAAAGAAAACATCATGCTAAGTGAAGGAAGCCAGACACAAAAGGCCACATATTGAATGATTCCATTAATATGAAATGTCCAGCATAGGCAAATCCACTGAAGCAGAAAGTAGATTAATGATTGTGTAGGGTTGATGGGAAGAATGAGGAATGACTGCTAATGAATATGGTCGTTGTTTGTTTTTTTAGAGTAATGAAATGTTCTGATATTAACTGTAATGATAGTTATATAACTGTGAATATACTAAAAATCACTGAATTATACATTTTAAATAGATATTGTATGGCATGTGAGTTAATTTCAATAAAGCTATTGTTTATTTAAAAAAAAAGAAAAAAAACGTGAAAGACTCCATAAACAATTTCCTCTTCATAGAAAAAGATACAAAAATTTTTCCTCTCTAGTTCACAACAATGTAAATTTAAATATCTACCCTTGCTAATGTGGAGACACTACAGGAAATGCTTTAGGGAGATTAGTGAAGTTATTGTCTATGAAGTTCAAAGCCCAACCATTTCTATGTTTTTTTGGCAGTTCAGAAGGACACAGGCCATATTTAGAAATGCACTCCAGAAAAATGCTTTGAAGACTTTTAGTTTCAACATTCATAAATTAAAAATACCTACCCAGGCAAGAAAAAATGCCTGAAAGATTCAGTTCTCTCTCTCTCTCTCTCAGGACTCTTTTTTTTTTTTTTTTTTTTTTTTTTTTTTTTGCTGCTCTTCTATGTTGCCACATTAAAAGAATGATATGAAAAGATGGTAGTTCTCCTAGCACTCCTCCTGCCCCTTTGGCCATTCGTAGTTGCTTCTGAGCCACACACCCCCTCTGACAGACCTGAAGTGCTGGGTTACTCAGAGCTCTAAACTGTGCCCAGTCTGTTTCAACATATTCTCCCTGGGCAGGGTTCCCTAACCCATCTCTCTAAGCCAGATCTTTCTCCTGTGCTCCAGATCCCAAATATCCAGATCCCTACTAAACAGGCCTCCATGTCAAACGTCTAAACGAACTCTCCCCAGTCTTTCAGTGGCAGCACCACTTACCTACCTGAACAAGCCAGAAACCTGGAAGTTATCCTCTACTCCTCGTTCACCTTTACATCCAGTTAATCCTTTAGTCATATCCTTCCTGTCTTCTTAATATCTGTCAGGTCTTTTCCCTTCTACCTTCACTGCCAATCCAAAGTTCAGACCATCTTCACCTCTTGCCTGAATTACAGAGAGTCTCCCGAGTGATTTCCCAAATGCCTGGACTGCTCCCCTCTGGTTGCTGTGTGGCTGTTCTAGAGTCAATTTAATCATGCCACCCTCCTGTGTAAAATCCATATAGCTCTCCACTACACTTGGCAACTCTCTTACACCACCACTCCCAATCTCTGCCCAACACTGCCCCGTTCTTGCTGTGCCATCTTCCCTCTCGCCATCTACACATTTAGTTCCCTCTGCTTGGAAAGCTCTCCTGGCTCACTCTCACTCCTCCTGGATATCTAAGTTAGACATCACCTCCTCTGGGAAGCCACCCTGACAAAGACTGAGTTAGGAGCAAATCTGTGTGCTATCATAACACCCATTTTGAAGCCCGTCTTAGTATTATCTTTGCTGTACCATTCCATATCACAACTGCCAGTTTCCTTTGTGCTTCCTGTCATTCAAGATATTTGAGAGTGCTAAGCACACTCTAAACATTCAACAGGTATTTGTTGAATGATTAGTTCCTTCTTAGTATTATTTAATGGCTAAGTCTATACAGCATTCACAGTCAGCCTTGCCATTCACAAAGGCAGCAGTTAAATGCTGATAATAAGGTTCTGCTTTATTAAAAGAAAAAAGAAAAGTTACTGATGACATATCATGTTCACACAAAGTACTCCTCAGCAAAATGAACCATTCATTAAATGTCTACAATGGAGCTTTAGATACATAGTCTCATTTTTAAGGCTCAATTAGAACTGTAAAAGAAAAACAGCTGACATTAAATGGGTACTAAATGCCAGGCATTGTGCTATGTACTTTACACTTGCTACCTAATTTAATGCTCAGAATGACCCTGTGAGGTAGGCGAGGCATCTAAAGAAGTTAAGTGAACTCTTCAAGTTCTTGCCACTTGGATAAGGTAGTAGTCACCAACAGAGCTGGATTTGGGGCCTGGTTGTCTGCCACTAGAGACTGAGCGCTCTATCACTGTACTATTCCACCTCTGTCAGTCAAACATCTAGCCAAAGAAATTCTGTTTCTCACTCTTAGATGATTTAAAGAAAGCTGTAGGCTTCTTGGAATTGACATAACGTTGAGCTGGAGCAAGGAAAAGTGACCTCTCTTTAGAAGATCATACCCTTCGCATTGCTGATGATACCCAAATTCAACTCTCCAGTCAAGACCTCTCCTCCCCCCAAGACTAGACTCACAAAACATCTACTCACGTGTTCAAATTTACCTAGTCATCCTTCCATCCCCTGCTCCTTCTGCTGTATTTACTGCCAATCTTGAGCCTAAACCTAAGGTGTTATCCCTGTCTTGTTTCCTTACCTTTCTATCCCTTAAATTAAATCCTGCCAATCTTGTTCACCACAGTTCACAGTTGGATCCTGTTTACCTGTTCTACAGCAACTACTCCATAAATGTTAGCTACTGTTATGTTACATCCTAAATGCTTCTCATCCTCTTTTACACCACACTGTTCAGCTTCCAAGGAACTAACTAGCCTTCCAGAAGAAGCATTTGAGGCTGAGAATGCCTTTTATGAGGACCAGAAGCCAAGCTGCCAGATACTCAGACCCCAGCTCTTTAAATGAAAGCACACAGAAGGTATATCTCAAAGCTGGCTAATAGACAAGAACAAAATCTCAGTAGCAAACTAAAAATGTATGAGAATGTCAGATACTGGAATTAGAAACTAACAAATGGCTCCAATCCCAAGGAACCAAACATTCTATTTTATTCCATTTCACACAAGCAGTAAGTCAGCATTCATTCCATTAGCACAGCAATTCTCAATAGTGGAGATGATTACACACGCACTTGCATGCCCAGGAGACATTCAGCAATGTCTGGAAACTTCTTTTTTAATCCTCACCCAAGGATATGTTTATTGATTTTGGAGAGAAAAGAAGGGGAGGGGAAGAGGCGCATCAGTGTGAAAGAGAAACATCAATCAGTTGTCTCCCACACGCACCCCCACTGGGGATTGAATCTGTAACCTAGGTATGTGCCCTGACCAGGAATCTAACTCACAACCTTTTGGTGTAGGGGACAATACTACAACCAACTGAGCCACCCAACTAGGGCTGAAAATATTTTTTGGTTGTTAAAACTGGGGGAGTGAAAGTGGGTAAGGCCAGAAATGCTGCCAAATATCCTACAATGCACAGTACAGCACCCTGTCCATGGAAAAACAAAGAATTATCCACTCAAAAGGCCAACAATGCTGCTAATGAGCAACTGTTAAACAAACGCTTTGAGCTCCTTCTATAATCGAGTTACCTAATGTATAAAAAGTTACTTCTTTCTGGGAAGATGATACAAACTTTCCCAAAATTAAGCTACAACAGGTCCGTAAGACAGTATCACTGGAAAAGAGGTCGGTAAAAGCTAAATAAGTAG
Organism: Plecotus auritus; assembly: GCF_963455305.1. Classification (NCBI taxonomy): domain Eukaryota; kingdom Metazoa; phylum Chordata; class Mammalia; order Chiroptera; family Vespertilionidae; genus Plecotus; species Plecotus auritus. The sequence continues at coordinate 29,798,535 of NC_137785.1, read as the reverse complement.
TTTAGAAAACAAATGCCATGAGTTTAGAAGGAGAGCGCCACAGAGGCTGAGACCCAGTCAGAGATCTGAGAGAGCAGATAGGGGCTCCTTAGTTTCACTCTGAGCCTGCCAGTCAAGGCCTCCAAAATAACCAGAATGCACCTTTCCATCCTTAGTCGTAACAGGGCCCTTCAATCCACCCTTTGCTCCTGCCACTGTTCACACATGACAGCAGCTGGTCCACAGGGTCACTATTCCCATCCCTACCGTTACCACTGAAAAACCCCTCACCTATTTCACAAAAGCTCTGCCCTCCAGCTGAGCATTACCTCTTCCCCGCCCCCAAAGCTGAGGAGGATATATCGTCATATCAACCTAATGGTGTTCCTATGATTCCTACAGGAAGGAGATAGTGAAAAGACAAAGATGGAAAATGCTTTAAATGGCTCAGGCCCTAAGGCCTTGTCTTTGCCCATCTAAAATCAGTGCTTAGCAGCAGCAGCCAAGAGCTGCCTCATTTCCTGTAGTTGCTCCATAAAAATAGGAAGTGGGGGAGGAAGTTCACAAAGCAGAAACAAAAGTAATCACTGTCCAGCTTCCTGAACACAAATCACTGAACAGGGAGTGTATCATTAAAACATCAAAACGGAAGGCAGGCATGGAGAGCCAAGGCCAGAGGAAAGGAAGTGACACTTCTGGGTCCACCAGGCCCAGACTGTCCCCAAAGAAAAGTATGTGCAAAACTGGACAATAGCCTATTATACAGAAACAGTTTCCAAGGAATTAAATTAATTAAAAGCATGTTAATTTAAAGAATCATGTGTAAACTTTTGAAACATTTAAGTCCTATCAGTAAAAAATGTCAATGAGTAAGTTTTAAGGAGGCTAAGATTAAACTATTTATTTCCTTTTAGTCAAGAAGTAGCTACTAAAACTGCTGTTAAAACAAAATAAAGTTATTAACTGATCAGTTGACACGATCAAAAGTTCAATGCCCTAAACTGAGCTATCAAAACTCAAGTATATAGAAAAAAACACTACTAAATAAAAATTCTAATCATAGAATTCTAAACAATTCTAATCAGAGGATAGTTAAAATAAAGGTGCTTCTACACCTGTCCCCAACCAACTCGGTGAACCCTGTGAGGTGGGCCTAAGTGCGTTAGCCACCCAGCAGAGGCGAACAGTGCCTGCTGTCAATGAGTTTCTGGTCTCCCTCCACATGGTGACACCTGACTGCCTTTTGTGTTGACACATGCTCTATAACAATTTGTCACCACAAAATATGACATTCCTCTACAAAACAAAGCAAGTTATCATTAGTGGATCTCAAGAGCTTTTGTATTTGGTAATCTACAAACAACTGATAATTCCTGAGAAGAAAAAAATTCTAACCACAAGTCAACAGAGTTGAAATTTAGTTTCAAAATAATACAGATTAAAAAAAACCACAGGCCAAATGTGTTAAAACAGTCATATAAATGAAGGACAGTTTAATTTTGTTTAAACTGAGGGTATTTGGTGGGGGTGGGGATGGGAGGGTGGAAAAAGAGGAAGATCAAAGGCTAGTTTAATTTTTAAAACAGTCATTACATAAATAAGTAGAAAAGTAAATGAAATGAAAGGTAATCACCATATCTTCAATGTCATACAAAGAAAAATAGTGAACATTGTTTTTTAAAAAAATATATTTTTATTGATTTCAGAGAGGGAGAGGGAGAAACAGAAACATCAACCTAGGCATGTGCCCAGACGGAGAATCGAACCCTGACCTCCTGATTCGTAAGGTTGATGCTCAACCACTGAGCCATGCAGGCCAGGCGAACATTTAATTTTTGAAAAATCCATTATTACTTGGTCCTGCTGAGGACAGACCTAGCAATCTGATTTTCTAGTAATAAATTAACTTACTATATTCTAAGACTCGTGTTTTAGTCTTCTAATGAAGTCAAAAGACTAACTCTCAAAGGCTGTTGCCATTCAAACAAAACAAGTATTAGAACTTTGGAAAGAATTTTATTAGAGAAACACTCTGAGTTCAAAAAATCTTTGTTAAACAGAAATCTTCAAAAGAAGGGGAAAAGGGGGACTGGGTTGGGAGGGACAAAGCCTTGCCAAGAAAATACTTATTGCCCACCTGTGCTGGCTCAGTGGCTGAGTGTGGATCTATGAACAAGGAGGTCGTCGTTCCAGCTCCAGGGTTGTGAGCTCCATCCCCAGTGTGGGGCATGCGGGACGCAGCCGATCAATGATTCTCTCTCATCATTGATGTTTCTATCTCTCCCTCTCCCTGCCTCTCTGAAATCAATAGAAAATATATTTTAAGAAAGAAAATACCTTTATATAAACAACTACCACACACCACCAAGGGGTGAACAAAGTGGCCTATGTAAAATGAAGTTTTTATCTATAAACTAAAATGGCTTTGGACCATTAAAAGACTTCATATCAAATGCTCCCAAGCATTATGAAAACATTCCCAAACAAAAACTGTGCTGCTTGATGGAAATTCAACTGTAAATCAAGAAGAATAACTACTTTAAAGTAAATAATTTTTTAAAACCACAAAGCACTGATGTAATTTTTAACAAATATATTTTAGAGAGAACCATCGATGTGAGAGTGAAACACTGATGGGCTGCTTCCAGCAGGCCTCATACTGGGGAATCAAGCCCACAACCCAGGAAGGGAACCTGTAGCCTCGATGCGTGGGATGATGCTCAACCAACTGGGCCACACCGGTCAGGACAGCACTGATGCAATTTTTCAAGCCAAATTTGTTAAAAAAAATTTTCCAAAAAATATACATCTATTAGAAACCTGGAATTTATTTCTATTACAGTATGAAAAAGCCTCGATCCCACTCAGCTCTGTTTAAGCCTAGTTTTAGCCCAGTTATACAAAATTTCCAAATTTGAAAAAGCTGAACTAATTAGTGAAAACTAATGTATCCTTTAGAAAGTTTTTAAAGAAAACTTAAAATTCTATAGTGCTACTCACTCTTAACAACCTGCACTGTGGAACGAACCTACCCAAAATTAGCCTCAAATGGGAAAAACAAGTATTTATCAAGAAGCATATATACAAATGGGTAAATCAAACTGTAATTTGGAAATTCTTACTATGGAGAGGATTATATAAATTTTAGATAAATGTGCTTCAGATCCAGGACCATTTCTGAAAATGTAAGGCACCCATAAAATTTTTTACCAATGGCCCTCCTCCAGGCTGGGAACACTGACTCCAATTTTATACACCCAGCAAGCCTTCCCATCTCTGAAAAAGAACAGCAAGTCAGTCACAGTGAAGGAGCCTTTTCGTAAATGGAAGCTACTGCTCCTTTTTCTTCCATTAAGGCTGTTAAGTAAACTCCTAGACAGCAAGAATTGTGTCTGTCTCATTCACCACTGCATCCCCAGTGCCTGGAGCAGTGCCATGCACATAGTAGGACCTTAGTAAATGCTTAAATATGTGAAGGCTCATGGCCTACATAAGTGACAGATCCTGGAAGCCAGTCTGGTGAGCCACTGCAGGACTGGTCTCTAAGGCTGTCTTCCCTTAGAGGGAGGGTAGGAGAGACTTCTTTAATGTTCACATTGCTAAATATTTGACCTGCTGGAATGTTTGTGGGAAAGAATGGGCCTGGGGTGGGGAGGGCTAGAAGGGGTCGATGGGGGAATAAAGGGGACATATGTAATACTTTCAACAATAAAGATTAAAAAAAGAAAAAAACAACTTTATAACCTTAGGCAAATGACTGAACTCTTGTGCCTCAATTTCTTCAGTTCTGTGCTGAGGATTCAATCCATAAAGGACAGCACTTGGCATATCCCGAATCTCACTCAGTAAATGGAAGCTACTGCTCTAAAGAAGCCAGGCACTAGTTTTTTTTTTTTTTTTTTTTTTTTAAATATATTTTATTGATATTTTACAGAGAGGAAGGGAGAGGGATAGAGAGCTAGAAACATCGATGAGAGAGAAACATCGATCAGCTGCCTCCTGCACACCCCCCACTGGGGATATGCCCGCAACCAAGGTACATGCCCTTGACCGGAATCGAACCCGGGACCCTTCAGTCCGCAGGCCGATGCTCCATCCACTGAGCCAAACCGGTTTCGGCCAGGCACTAGTTTTTACCTTCTACTGAAATTCTTCATTCTGTCCTACCATTAGTAAAATAAATAAATAAATACACTCCCCTCCCTCCCAAACTACTGCATAGTTACAACTACTTCAAAACATATTACTTACCTTCCTGCACCTCTGGCCCCAACTCCTTAGGTCCTGGAAACAAACTAAGAGTGTTGCCCTGTGTCCTCCAGAGGGAAAAAGAGGTCACTGCTCCTCCCATTTCCCTGCCTATTACTCCCTCCTCTTTCAGCCCCAGGCTAGAAGAACATGGACGATGCTGAGGAATTACTGAAGCACAAGGATGTGGTGTATGTACTCTCTCCCACCTTGAGACTCTCGGGCAGAATGGGTAGGTCCCTATGAGTGGTGAAAGGAACCACTTTGCCTCTCCCTACATAGGTTATCACAGCCTGCAGCAAGTACTCAGTCTGGGAGCCAAGCCAGCTTTCCTCTGCCTGTGTTCTCAGGCACACACATCCACCTCTGGGACGTGGGAGTGGGATGGGAAAAGACTCAAGTATTCCCAAGTTTCCCAATCATAATTACCATCTCACTAGCACCTAATTCTCAAATCATTTTTACCAGGAAAATTAATTTTTTTTTTAGGTAATACTTAGCTTTAATTCCACACTAAAAGACTTGTCCATTATGATTTTTTACAACTACGAAATTTTTTTTAAATGAATGACAAATCTGGACAAGACTGTACCACGTTCTTTTTTAAAAATTTTTTTTATTTCAGAGAGGAAGGGAGAGGGATATAGAAACATCAATGATGAGAGAGAATCATTGATTGTCTCCTGCATGCCCCCTACTGGGGATCCAGCCCACAACATGGCCCCGTGTCCTTGACTGGAATCGAACCTGGAACCCTTCAGGCCTCAGGCCGATGCTCTATCCACTGAGCCAAACCAGCTAGGGCTACAACTACGAATTTTAAAAAGCACAGTGGCTTGCCGAAACCGGTTTGGCTCAGTGGATAGAGCATCAGCCTGCGGACTGAATGGTCCCAGGTTCGATTCCGGTCAAGGGCATGTACCTTGGTTGCGGGCACATCCCCAGTGGGGGGTGTGCAGGAGGCAGCTGATCGATGTTTCTCTCTCATTGATGTTTCTAACTCTCTATCCCTCTCCCTTCCTCTCTGTAAAAAATCAATAAAATATTAAAAAAAATAAATAAATAAAAAGCACAGTGGCCCAGACACAAAAAACATAGTCAAAATTGTTAAAAAAAAAAAAAAAGGGGGGGGGGGCAATAACATCTAGAAATGAATCCTAGAAACTGACTCAGGAATATGGGGGTCTGAATTCAGCATGCTCACTGGCAGCACTGTCTACTGGTATAAGCATCAACCTGGAAGTAACCCACATGTCCTGCATTAAGGGAGTCATTAAATAAATTATACAGAAATACCTCACCATCTTAAAGATCAAGGCAAAGCCACATTTCACAAGCCCAAGATGTTATCATTTGTAAGTCATTATTTTACATATGGTAAAGGAAAAATTCTGCCACATAACCATGACCTGCAATCGCATGGCACATTCCAATCTCAGTCTCCCTAAAGGCTCTTTCCTGTCTTACTCCTCTACCTCAGTCCATCTGGAACACACATCACCTTTGGAACAAGTCCCTTTGTGCCCTTTTCTCTCCTTTCACTTTTTCTAGAAGTTACTCTTATTTAAGAACCACTGTTTCAATGAAACCAACTTGGGCCTCTTCAGTTCCCATGGAGCCTTTCCTAATCTCCTGCAGCCTTCACTGCCATTGCTCCTTTTAGCTTTGTATGCTTTCTCCGTCCAAATGAATTGTAAACACACAGAGACTGAGGCTGGACCCATCTTCACATTCACTGCAGTGCACAGAACAGGACCATACCACCACCACCACCACCACCACCACCACCACCACCACCACCACCACCAACACAAAAACCACATCTGTCAGGAACTGTTCTAAAAACTTCACAAAATAAACTCATGTAAGCCTCACTATAACCCCAGGAGGTAGATACTATTACCTCCCCATTTTCAGACAGGGTCAAATGAGGTAAAGGTTATAGCTTAGAGGTCAGTGACTAGAAAATGGCAGAGGCAGGACTCAAACCCAAGCAATCTGAATAAAGTACTTGCTCTTAACCTCTAGGTTACATTTTCTCTCTAAATGACTGCTATCTACATAGCATTTAAAATTTTGTTTTTATTAATTTTTAATTGAAATACAATACACACACAGAATGAAAAAACTCTATACACTATATAACAGTTCACAAGAAAAGCTAGGTCAGTCTAACAGCCTAGATTTCTGGGGCCTCCTCCCAAAGGCAACCACTATTTCTTTTCTATTATTCCAGAAACTTTTGTACTTAGAAACCTATTTCAGGTCTCTCTTTTTTCTCTTTATACAAATGGGTACATATACATATTGTTCTGTGTCTTGCCTTTTTCACTGAATGATATTTCTCTGAGCTTGATTCATTATTTGCACCCAAGCTGGTTTTTTAAAATATATATTTTTATTGATTTCAAAGAGGGAGAGGGAGAGAGAAATAGAAACATCCATGATGAGAGAGAATCATTGATCGCCTGCCTCCTGTACGCCCCATACTGGGGATCGAGCCCACAACCCAGGCACATGCCCTGACTGGAAATCGAACCCTGACTGACCTCCTGGTTCATAGGTTGACGCTCAACCACTGAGCCATGTCAGCCGGGCACACCCATGCTGTTTTAAGATACACGTATTTTCACACTTTCGCCCAAGATGGTTTCATGAAGCCAGAGGATCTTGGTGGGCTTGGGCTTCCTCAGGAGTCACCAAAGGCTTTTAAATGTACAAAAGATGTCTAGGGTTAGCCTTTCAGAAATGTGCATGCTGAATCAACAGAGACCTACCAGGTGACATTCAACGTGTCACTTCTAAAATAGTATTACCAAGTACGTACATCATAGGGTTGTTATGAGGACTAAACAAGGTAATGCACACAAAACGCTTAGCATAAAACCTGACTAGCACAGTAAGTCTAAGAGATTAACACTGCACTTATAGTGCCCAATAAGTTAGAGCTTATTTCTTCAAGAGCTGGTCCCACTTTCCTCTCCAATCTCATTTCCCTCTATGCCTCTATTCATATCTGCCCACCCTTTGCCCTGTATCTCCTGCAGCTCACATACCTCATGCTTGCTCACATGTACACCTTTGTACCTGTCAGTGCCCTGCCTACATGTGCTGGCCTTACCCCTTACTGTGGGGCTGGACTCACTAACTTTTCCCCACAGTACTCAGCTCAAGCACAACCTTCTCCAGGAAAGTCTTCCCTAACAACTGCAGCTGGATTCTCTGGATGACCAGTTCGGGAAGAGCCGATCTGTCATGACTTCCACCTTATGGTGCTCAGCTTTGTCAGTGCACCAGAGTTCAGGGGGACTAATTCAGGCTATCTAAGCTCAAAGATAACTGATGCATTAATCAGAAGATCAGTTACTAGTTTATAAATACTGATGAGAGCTAATACTGAGCACTTAGCAGGTGCCAAGACAGTGAAGAGGAAGATGTTACTATTATCCCCATTCTACAGATGGGGAAACAGAGAGATCAGCCAGCATCTCAAGACCAGGATCTGGCCCTAACTGGTTTGGCTCAGTGGATAGAGCGTCGGCCTGCGGACTGAAGGGTCCCAGGTTCGATTCCTGTCAAGGGCATGTACCTTGGTTGCGGGCACATCCCCAGTAGGGGGTGTGCAGGAGGCAACTGATCGATGTTTCTCTCTCATCGATGTTTCTAACTCTCTATCCCTCTCCCTTCATCTCTGTAAAAAATTAATAAAATATATTAAAAAAAAAAAAAAAAAAAGACCAGGATCTGACCCAAGCAGTCTGGATGCAAACTCTCAACAACTCACCTTGGCAGGAAATCTTCATGTGAAGCCATGTTCTAATCAGAGGGTATTAAGATCATGGAAGCAAAGCAAGGGATTTTCCTGGCTGAAGGCATCAACAGGGATGTGCCCATCTGGTAGTGCAGAGGCCTGGTGGGGAACTACACACACAGCTCCTCTGCTCTAGGCCTCCAGACAGTGCTACAGATACATCACCTAATTCCTCACTTGGCCCCACTACCCCAATTCCCATAGACACCATCCCAACCCCCTTCCTCTAAAAAAATGCAGTCTTTCTTCTGAGGATACTAAATTAAGTTTAAGCATTCAGGCTACAAACAAATTCCAATCATGCTTTCCTGGGGTTATAACTGGGTCATTTTGATTGAACTTAAAAAGTTTTCCTTGAAATTCTCCAAACTACATTTACAAAATGTCTCTTGGCTTATATCTTTTCTATAGATAGCTGTTTTGTGTAACATTTATTCTGATTTCATTCCTAGATGATCACTGATTCATTCATTTCATTTAACAAAAACTTATTTTTTTCCAGAACATTGTGTTGTAGGCCCTACAGATGAAACAGGCAAGATATCTTCTCTAAAACCTGGTTGAGCTTATATGTGCCTCCTGCTTCTCTATGCACTTACAATGCATTATGGCAATGGATTATTTGGTTTTTATCCCCAGGCTGAGCCTTATGGCTCTGTATTCCAATCTTCCAGTTTAGTAACTGGCTTATACTGCAAAAACTTCATAAATATAACCTAACTAAATTCAAGACTAAATTCACTGGATTTCATCTTTCTCATCCAGGGTGGAACCAGATTATGTCTGAGGTCCCTGAGTAAAGGTACAAAGTTTAAATCAATTTGTAGGAATAGAAGCATATGCCAAATATAACCCAAATCAAGAAGGAAGAAGAGATGTGCTATGTCAACGAATAAGAACCTTAAGGTCATTTAAGGACAGGCCACCTTGGGAAGCATTGAAGGGCTCCATGACCTGGAGAAAGTATGGGCTCAGGAACAGTCCAGGGTCAGTTAGAGAGATAAAGAAATCACCTGCAGCAAAATCTGAGTTGGGCAGGGTGAGGGGATGAAGAGCATCTCTATCTAGAAGTCACATACATATCCAATGAGTGGGAAGGAGCATGTATTAAAGGACAAGGGTAGAGGCATGAAGCTAAGCCTTAGACAATGCTCCCAGGCCCTAGCTGGTCGGCCTGCGGACTGAAGGGTCTCCGGTTTGATTCTGGTCAAGGGCACATACTTCAGTTGCAGGCTCGATCCCTGGCCCTGGTTGGGGCTCGGGTGGGAGGCAACCAATCGATGTATTTCATTGATATTTCTCTCTGTCTCTCCCTGTCCCTTCCACTCTCTCTAAAAATCAATGGAAAAATATCCAGTGAGGATTAACAAAAAAGAAAAAGAACAAAATGCTCCCAGGCAGATGTGGGAAGAAAAGCAGCAGCAAATTGAAAAAAGCACAGGCACAAAGTTAAGAAAATGACCACAACAGCTCTCAGTCAAGAAGGCCAACCAAAAGGAGACTCACAACAGCAAGAAAGTATGGCTCACCATGCCAAATATTTATGGTCAAGGTCAAGGGAAATGAGTAAGCAGCAGCCACTGCTTCTATCCATCAGGGGACCCTCAAGAGGGCAGTTACAATAGAGATAAAGGCATATGAAGCACAGCCCCTGACACATTCAGGCTCTCTCCGGAGGAAATGGCATCCTGCTTTTCCTGTAACTCCAAAATAAAGCAATTCCTTGTTCAAGCCAACTTTCTTTGTCTACCTAGGAAGATCATCATTTTCCACCAAGGACAGTCACAGGAAGGAATGAGAGAGAGTGGACATCCAATCCATCTGATGCCCCAGCCTTCTAACTCTGAGATACAATTATTTTCCTATAGATTTGGAAGACCCATTTAACATAAAAATGGTGTATTAGATTTCAGGTTTTCAACAGAATGAACATTTAGTAAAATTTTCAACAGAATCATGTGCAACTTGTTTAAAAATTTTTAAGGATGATGATTAAAACATGCTGTCTTCAAAAAATCCAGAGATAATTTTAGATTGAAAAAATCTAGGCTTGCCAAGGGAATCTGAGAACTTTTCTATCTTGGTCTCCACTGCTAACCTACGTATTGGTGTGCAAAAATAGAGGAAGATTAGAATCTCAAATGCCAGACTGAAAAGTTGCCACAACAAACCTGAACTCTTCATATGGTTTGTTATCTTGTCAGCAAGAAAGCAAATGAAACAGCAATAAACTCAACTTTTTACTTTAGGAAAGAGAAAAAAAAATCTCAAACATGAAATGTTTCCTGGACTTGTAAAGGAACATGATTTTAAAAAATACTGTGAATAACATTTAAAAACATCATATACAAAATCTAGATATCAAATCTGTAAGTAATCCTCTTACAAAAACATACTTAGAACTTTAGGTCTAAAACAGGATAAAATAGCAGTTATAACTTTTCAATAGAATCAGGACAACTAACCCATTTGGAAAATATTTCATATCTTAAACCAAAACCAAATTTTAAGTAGATTAAATAGCTAACAGTTAAAAAATAAACGAACAAAAACCGTGAAATGAGAAGTAAACATGGAATTTTTAAACATCGGAATGGAGAATTTTCCAAACATGTCAACAATGAAAAAAACAACCTGTTTACTTAAAGAAATACTACGTATTTTTTAAATGAATGTGTTACCTTTTCCCTTATTTGTAAAATTCTCCTATAACAACAATCAGACAAATCCTTTTGACAGAATTGTTTATCTTGTGACGAACTGGAAACAATCTAAATGTTCATTTGTAGGGCTTGGTTAAATTTATGATATGCAATGGTATACTATTAAGTCCATAAAAATAATACATGACTCTATTTATTGATACCACCAAAATGTTAGCAATGGTTGTCACTGAGTGATAGGTTGGTGGATGATTGTCATTTTAAAAAGTATTGTCAATACTTTTTGTGTTGTCTTGAATGTGAGGAGAGAATTGATTTTATAATGGAGGGGTGGGGAGGGAACGAGCTATTTTCAAATTGCCCCCTCCCCAAGCTGAGTGTTTATCTGGCAAATTTTGCAAGAACTATAAACAAAATTCTTATCATGCCAACCAGGCACGCTTCTTTCCTGGTCCCGCGCGGAGCAGGAAGACACACCCCTGACCCTGCGCTCGCCGCACGCGCGTGGGTCCTTCATCCTCCTCGGTCCCGGGCCTCCAGGGGTCCCCGCGGAACCTCCCCAGCCCGACTGCGCCGGCAGTGAACGGCACAAGCTCCGCGAGGAAGGTGCGCGCAGCGGCCGGCCAGCCGCGGGGCGGCGTGAGGGCCACGTCCCCAGCCTGTCCCGGCGGACCCCGGCCTCCCACAGGCCGCCGTCCCTCCGCCGACCGCTCCGAGGGCTTCCGGGAGTCGGTCTCGGCGCCGGCCCGAGGGAGCGCCTGTCCCCCGCCTCTCCAGCCCCGCGTCCTCGGGGTCCCCGCCGCTCCCCCGGGCCCAGGCACGAGCCAGGAGGCCCTCCAGGCTTCCGTCCGCCCGGCCAGCGCCCCCAGAACCCGGCGCGTCCTCCACAGCGGACGGGCAAGGGGCAGGAGCCTACGGCTCGGCGCGCTGCGAGCTCGTCCAGTTTCCAGCTCCGGCCGCGACCCGCCAGCCACCGGCCATCCCCAACCCCTCCCGCCTGCGCCAGGCAGTGCCCGCTCGCGCCCGCTCCTCACCTGCGACGCGCTCCGGCCCCCAGCACACCGCCCCGACCGGCTGTGTACACCGGAAGTGACGTATCCGGGCCGGCCCCGCCCCCGCCCGGCGGACGTCGGTGTGGCTGCGGACCCAGCCCCTCCGACATAAACCCTCCTCGCGCGAGCAAGGCGGGGGCGGACCCTAACCTCTTTCTCCGGGGACCGAGCACCTTCATGTGGGACAGCTGGGGCAGGGATGAGGACAGGCGGCCAGAGCCCGCAAGGCCAACGCAGTCCTGCACTGTGGCTTGGCCTCCGGGAGGGAGGGGTCAGCTGCTTCCTCAAGGATTTATTACTGTAATTGATTACTGAGGTATTGAGCGCTTACTAGCTGCCAGGCCCTGACAGGCACTGTAGGACTGGATAATTCCCTCACCTTCATAAGTGTACTCTCTAATGATGGAAACAATAAAATTGTCACAAATACGCGTGATGACATAGTGCCAACTGTGACAAGTGGTAGGAGGGGAAAGTGGAAGAGGGAGGAGAGTGTCCCCTGACCTAGAGAAGGCGGGTAATCAGGAAATTCTTCGCCCAGGAAATTCTTCGCCCAGGAAATGAGCAGGAGTTGAAGTCTTAAAGGAAAGAAGAAGCAAAAGAAGAAAAGAAAAACCTGGAGAAGCTGGAAGAAAAGGCCATTTCCGCAGGAGAAGCAGCAGGTGTCTTCAAGGGCTTTGTATTCAAGAAACTAGGGTGGTGAGGTCTTACCTGAAAGCATTGGAAAACTGAGTCTTAAGCAAGAGGCGATTTTACCATACTTGTGGACTTAAAGGGATTACTTGGGCTATATTGTGGGAGGCAAGAGTGAACGTAGATTTGTTCATAGTATTATTCATAATAAAAAATGTAGAAACAACCCAAGTGTCCACGTTGGATGAATGGATAAACAAAATGTGGCATATCCATACAACAGAATATTATTCAGACTTTTTTTAAAAAGGACATTCTGACATATACTATAAATGAATAAACTCTGAAGACATGAACAAGCGAAATAAGCCAGTCACAAAAAACAAACCAATCTTTTATAATTCCACTTATATGAGGAACCCAGAATAGTCAAGTTTATAGAGACAGAAAAATGAATTGTAGTTGCCAGGGTAGGGGAGCATAGGGAGCTTGTGTTTATTTGTTTATTTTATTATTTTTAAATATGGAATGCTTCACGAATTTGTGTGTCATCCTTGCACAGGGGTCATGCTAGTCTTCTCTGTATCATTCCAATTTTAATATATGTGCTGCGGAAGCAAGGGAGTTTGTATTTAATGGACAGAGTTTCAGGTTGGGAAGATGAAAAAGTTCTGGAGATGGACATGGAGATGGTTGCACAATAATGTGAATGTACTTAATGCCACAAAACTATACATTTCAAAATGGTTATAATGGCCCTAGCTGGTTTGGCTTAGTGGATAGAGTGTCAGCCTGGGGACTGAAGGGTCCCAGCTTCAATTCTGGTCAAGGGCACATGCCCGGGTTGCGGGCTCAATCCCCACTAGGGGGTGTGCGGGAGGCAGCCAATCAATGATTCTCTCTCATCATTGATGTTTCTAGCTCTCTCTCCCTCTCCATTGCTCTCTGAAATCAATGAATATATATAATGGTTATAGTGGTATATTTTACCACAATCTGTCAATCAATAGATGTAGAGACCAGTCAGGAGGCTATTTTGATTATCCAAGCAAAAGGTGATCCAGATTTAGACCAGAACCTCCACATTTTTAAAAAATATATATTTTATCGATTTTTTACAGAGAGGAAGGGAGAGGAATAGAGAGTTAGAAACATCGATGAGAGAGAAACATCGATCAGCTGCCTCCTGCACACCTCCCACTGGGGATGTGCCCGCAACCAAGGTACATGCCCTTGACCGGAATCGAACCCGGGACCCTTCAGTCCGGAGGCTGATGCTCTATCCACTGAGCCAAACCGGTCAGGGCTCCACATTTTTTTTTATTCTTAAACATCCATAGATAAAAGTTTGACTATCACCTAGATTTTATTTATAAATTATATATATGCACTAATATGCTATTTACATTATGAAACATACATAAAAAGAATTTTAAAAGAAAAAACCCCCAGTATATATAAGTTTTAGGCCCTGGCTGGGTAGCTCCGTTGGTTAGATATGACAAGGTTGCAGGTTCAATCCCGTTAGGTTACATACAAGAATCAACCAACAGCTCAGTTGGTTGAGCATCACCCTGTGCACCAAAAGGTTGCTGATTCTTCTGGTCAGGGCATATACCTGGGTTGTGGGCTCGATCCCTGGTAGGGGGTATGCATGCAGAAGCATGCAGGAGGCAGCCAATCGATGTTTCTCTCTCACATAGATGTTTCTCTCCCTTTCTTCCTCTTTCTAAAATTCAATTTTAAAAAGTTCTAACAGTTTCTTCCTGTTTCCCAGAAGATTGCCTTCTTATACTAGTGGGTATGTGAACCTCACTTTGAAAGCTACTCACAGACTGTGGTAGTGGCAATGGGGAATAAAGTCAATGATTAAACAGATATGGAGCGTCAGGAAGGGGAGGGAATCCTCAATTTCTTCTGGTTTCTGGAACTAACCATTGTATTGATGACACATTGGTGGGAAGCCCCTGAAGAAGATGGGAAAGAAGGCCATTGGCTGCCATTGTGAACATGACATCAAAAAGGAAGTCCTAAGTAGGCACTGGGGACAGGGGTCTGGAGTTTAGGAGAGTGCTAGGGATCGACTGGGCTTAGGTGGTCATTGAACTGTGGGGATAAGCTGCAAGTGGGTGTAGATTGAGGGGAGGCTATTTGGTGGCTGGTTTTTTTAAGGAGGAAGAGGCTAAAACATGTTTCCATGTCAGGAAGATCTGATTGACAAAAAGAATAAGTATACAGGAGAGAGATGTTTTGGTTCATCTTGTGAGATTCTGAAAAGGCTGGAGGGGGATCTAAAAAGCTTGACAAGCCCTGGCTGGGTTGCTCATTCCTCGGTTGGTTAGGACCTCATCCGGATAGGCCAGGATTGTATGCATAAATAGGTGGGACAGCAAATCGATGCCTCTCTCTTTCAAATCACTAAAAAATAAAACAAAATGCTTGACAATGGGTTTACCTCAGGTTGCAGCAAAGAGTGAGGGGCACTTGGGAAACAGGTGTGGGGAGAGTGAAAAAGGTCTGAAAGCAGAAAGGTGAATTGACAGGAGAAATGTGGTAGAATTTCTAAATTGTACTTAGGATCTACTTCAGGTTGATAACCATTAATTCAGAATAGAACCCTCTTTCTGATTAAGTGGCTTGCCCCAGCAGCTTTCAGGTAAAAATGAAGAAGGTGGAGCAAGGATTCACCTGGTGGTTGAATGACAGAGAAAGGGTAAGGCTATTACTAACATGATGGGCTGTGGAATCCAAGCTATGGGAGGAGGGATGTGATATGAAAGAGAACAGCTAGGCTGGAGGAAGTGTTTCTGGGTGCTGGTGTCATCTTATGTAGGCTGGAAAAGGGACCAGAGATAATGATGGCTGGCTTCTAAGTGGACCAACTGTGGCTCCTGTAGTCTCAGGACAAGCCTGTCTTATATTTGAAGGTCCTAGCTCCTATTCCAGGTCCCAGAAGCCTCCAGTGTCCACGCCTAGAAGCACTGGCTAACTGCCAGATGGGACTTTAAAGAGGTCCCCTTCCCATGTGGCAGGCTCTGACCCACATTCCCAAACACTGCTGCTCACTTCACTCCAAACATCATGGTTGCAGAGTAAAGTTCTGTAAACCACTCGTGCTGGCATCATCTGGGCCCCTTCTGTAGACTTCAATCCAGGGCCAGGAGGTTCTGGAGAATCATTCAGCCATACATACAGTTCTTATTTGACCTCAGTGTGAACATTGCCAACCTTGGGTGGCCTCTGTGGAGCTCCGACCCATCAAGCTTACCTGAGGACATCTTGTACTGTGGACTTATCAAGTCCTCTTTGAGAGCTCCTCTACAGTTATCATACCCACCTCATAAAGATTTGAACTATTTGTTTTCATTCATCAAACACACGTTTATATAGAAAAGGAGGAAAAAACACCCATGTTCCCACCACACAGGTTTGAGACACTTGTCACTTCATGTCACCTCTATTCCAAGCTCTCTTGTACCAGAGTGCCAAGAAAAGAGGTTGGAGCCCACAGGGGTCTAGAGATGGGGGTTGGGCCCTTCCGGAGCCCTTGTCTTCAGGCACAAGCTGTGATCCTCCAGTTCTCCAGAGAGGTTCATGATTGAAGCCTCAACATGCACAGAGGGATGGGATGGTGTGCTAAAGATCACCAGACCAACACCTCAATTTGCTACTTAGGAGGCCAAGAAGGTCCAGGCCAGGGACAGGGTCTCCCTGAATCCACCCAGCACCCTGTGTATCTGGTTAGAGGGAGAATTGGAGTCAGATCCTGTGGAAGGGATAAGAGTCTTGGGGGTTACTGCTGGTGAGGAGAGCAGAACAAGGTTTCAGAAGCTCCTCAGTGACTGAAGAGCCCTGTGTTAGTGAGATGGGCCCGAGATGCACCTTGACCTTGGCATGAGATGCCTCCTCTTACTGAGGAAATAAAAGCAGATTTGCTATGACTAGCTTTCATGAGGGCTTCACATTTCTTTTTTAAAAATTTTTATTAATCTCAGAAAGGAAGGGAAAGGGAGAGGTGGAAACATCAATGATGAGAGAGAATCATTGATCGGCTGCCTCCTGCATGCCCCCCACTGGGGATTGAGCCTGCAACCTGTTGCATATGCCCTTGACCAGAATTGAACCTAGGACCCTTCAGTCCACAGACCGATGCTCTATCCACTGAGCCAAACCAGATAGGGCAGGGCTTCACATTTCTAATGTCAGAAGGGCTGAAGAATACAAACATCCCTAGAGGGGCTCATAAAGGATTGGAGAACTGGTTTTCTTAAGCAGGCAAAGTTCCTACTGTTGGCTGTACACCCTTCATGGATGTAAAAGCCAGGGCTTCCAGGCTGGGCTTTAACACGTTACTTTTCAGTCGGCCTGTCTGAAAGAACCTTCAGGGAAGTTTTCACAGCCAAGTGTTCTTGCACAGGCGCGGGATGTCAGGAGCAATGGTCTTGAGTTTAGAGAGAGTAAAATTTTTTATTTTACCTTATCAGTCTCCCTTAGGCAGAGTGTGGAAGCTGGAAGATGGGCTGTGAGCCCAGGAGGCATAGCTGCATTCCAGAATCCACAGGATTTGGAAGTCTGGAGAGGGTTGGCCAGACGTTCTGCACACAAAGCAGCTGGCTGTCTGCTTAGTATGAAAAGGCTGGGGCAAGACCAGTCCAGTCTAGTTTGGGTGGTGTGGCCGGCAGGAAAGGGGGTGAGGGCAGTGTGGGTCATGTGCTGAAGAGCAAACTCAGTCTTCAGACTGCCTCCCTGAAGAAGTTACTCCTTCCCCTCCCTCTCCTTTGAATGTTACCATCTGAGCATCCTGTTATTCTTTCTTCACTCCATCCTCCATTGGCTGGAAATGGTTGTGCTGTGGCCAAGAGGACCTTGCCAGGCACATCAGCTTCTGTCTCACCCCTACTTCTAAGATCCTAGGTTGCCTTTGATTGTTTTTTTTTTTTTTAATATATTTTATTGATATTTCACAGAGAGGAAGGGAGAGGGATAGAGAGCTAGAAACATCAATGAGAGAGAAACATCGATCAGCCGCCTCCTGCACACCTCCCACTGAGGATGTGCCCGCAACCAAGGTACATGCCCTTGACCGGAATCGAACCCGGGACCCTTCAGTCCGCAGGCCGACGCTCTATCCACTGAGCCAAACCGGTTTCGGCGCCTTTGATTGTTTTGAGGGTTTTTGGCTGGCCAGGGGCCTGGGAGATCTGATGTGTGGGTTGGACTGCAGGATTTTCAGACTCCTTCCCTTAGAAGCAGGACAGGATGCCTGATACCACCTTAGAAAACATGTAAGATGCAGGGAGGAGGAGCTGCCAGGGGACTCAACCTTCATCAAACAGCCCATGCAAAAGCCCTGAAGCAACCAAGGTACATGCCCTTGACCGGAATCGAACCTGGGACGTTTCAGTCTGTAGGATGACGCTCTATCCACTGAGCCAAACCGGTTAGGGCAGTTCTTGGCATTTTAATTATGATGTGTCTTTGTGTGGTCCTCTTTGGATTCCTTTTGTTTGGGGTTCTCTGTGCTTCCTGGACCTGTAAGTCTATTTCTTTCACCAGGTGGGGGAAGTTTTCTATCATTATTTCTTCCAATAGGTTTTCAGTATCTTGCTCTCTCTCTTCTTCAGGCACCCCCATAATTTGGATATTGGTATGCTTGAAGTTGTCCCAGAGGCTCCTTACACTATCTTCATATTTTTAAATTCTTTTTTCTTTTCCAGTTGGGTGTTTTTTGCTTCTTTGTATTTCAAATCTTTGACTTGATTCTTGTGATGCTCTAGTCTGCTGTTGGATCTTTGTATATTATTTTTTATTTCAGTCAGTGTATGCTTAATTTCTAGTTGGTCCTTTTTCATATCCTCGAGGGTCTCACTAAATTTATCGGCCTTTTTTAGAAAATTCTTGAAAAACCTTATAACCGTGGTTTTGAACTCTATATCCAGTTGTTTCCTTTCCTTCATTTCTTTCATTTGTGACCTGTTTCTTTGTGTCCGCATTTTGGCTGCTTCCCTGAGTTGACAGAGTGGCTTTGTGTGCTAGGTGTCCTATAGGGCCCAGTGGCTCAGCCTCCCCAGTTACCTGAGGTGGACACTCTTGGTGTACCCCTTTGTGGGCTGTGTGCACAGTCATGTATTTAAACCTTGATTGTTGTTGGTATCACTGGGAGAAATTGACCTCCAGGCCAATTGGCTGTGAGGATCAGCTGTGTCTATGCTGGGAGAACTTCTATGCTGCAGACACCCTTATGAGACAAGACTTGCTTCAGTGGGGCTTGGTGCTCACTGAGTCTGCCCCCTGAGTGTGTCCCTTATGGATCTGAGGGGTTGTAATCTGGATGGTCCCACTCTGACCCCTGGGTACACTGGCTCTTGGATCTCCAAGGAGGTGCTAATTTAGTCTCTGCCTGAGGCCACCCAGCAGGAGCTACAGAGAGATCTTCAGATTCCTCTTCTTTGTTTGGGTTTTGGAGGTGCCCAGATTAGGCCCAGCTGTGAAGCAGTGCAAGCTGCTGTGGGGCCTTGGGCCTTCTTTTGGATGTTCTGGGTCTCACTGACTCAGCTGCAGTTTGTTAGGTAAGTTTAGATTTCAAAGGACCAGGCCCATATGCAAAAGCCTCTGCACTCAGCTTGGATGGGGCGGAGTCTCAGGGTGGAGCAGACAGCAATGGCTTCCCATCAGCCCTGCCCTAAGAGGCCCCTGGGTCTCAGTGTGCCTTGGTAATTGCTGCAAGCACCTCTGAGAGAAAGCTGCCCTTGAGTTTCACCCGCTGCCAGACAGTCCAGTCTCTCCCCATATGAGTCTAGGTCCCCAGAGTCTTGCCCGGAACTGGAGTTCAGTCGGGAGCTTTTGTCTCCCTCCCGACTGAGAAAGCCAGCCATGTACTCAGTTGCCAGCCCTCTTCAGCGCGCCTCTGTATCTCTACCTTCTGCAGCTCCTGTGGGCCTCAGTGTGCTTTTCTCTTTCCTTCTAGTTGTAGAATTTCCACTCAGCCAGCCTTCCTGAGGTTCTGGATGATGTCCATTTTAGTTGTAGTTTTGAAATTGTTGTGCGAGGCAGCAGTTTAGGTGTTTACCTATGCCACCATCTTCGTTTCCCCCATGTATCTTTTATATTGACATTTAACAAAACACTCAAATCTTAAGTACACAGTTCAAATGATCACTTATGTATACATACATACTATCCCCACCATCCAATCAAGATATAAAATATTTTATTTACTAGCAGGCCCAACCTCCCCCAAAGATGATTACTATCTCTATCCCCATAGGTTAATTTTGCCAATTTTGAGTTTCATGTAAATGGAATCATACAGAACATACTCTTTTGTGCCTGGCTTTATTCACTCATCATATTGTCAGAGATTCACTTACCATTGTGTGGAGCAAGTTTTTATTTTTTCATTTGTATTCCATTGATAAATATACCACTATCTATTCAATTCTACTGTTGCTGGACATTCAAAATTATTTCCAGCTTTTGGCTATGATTACTATGAACATTCTTGTACAAGTCTTTTGGTGGACATAAGCCAATCACTTCTATTGGGTATGTACCCAACAAGGAAACTGCTGCGTCATGAATATATTTAGCTTTAGTAGATATTGCCTATTAGTTTCCCAAAGTGACTGTACCTGTTTACACTTCCTCCGTTTACATCCCAGTTCTTCCACTTCCTCGCCCACACTTCACATTATAGTCTTTTAAAAAGTTTCAGTCACACCCAAGTTGGTTTGGCTCAGTGTATAGAATGTCAGCCTGTGGACTGAAGGGTCCCTGGTTCGGTTCTGATCAAGGGACCATGCCCTGGTTGCGGTCCCCAGTAGGAAGCGTGCAGAGAGCAGCTGACTGGTGATTCTCTCTCATCATTGATGTTTCTGTCTCTCTCTCCCTCCCTCCCTGAAATCAATAAAAATATATATTAAAAAAAAGTTTCAGTCACTTTTAGAATGGCATGGCTTTGTGGTTTTCATTTGCATTTTCTTGAGGACAAAGTGTCAAGAATTTTTCATATGTTTATTAGATATTTGAATATCCTCTTATGTTAAAGATTAAAAAAATTCAGTTGTTGATCCTTTTTCTTTACAAAACTGATTATTAAGCTCTCTCTATATTCTGGATTATGAGCTCTTTGATGACTAATGTTACATAATGCAAATATCTTCTCGCAGGCTGTTGCTCCCATTTTCATTCTCTTGATGTCTTTTGATAAACAATTTTTGTCTTAATGGTCATTTATCAATATTTTGTCTTTTATTATCACTTTTTTGTCCTCTTTGCCTAGTCCAAGGTCCTGAAGATATGCTATTTTTTTCTCAGAAATGTTTTCAGTGTAGATGTCTTGCATATTTTTCCCCCTGCCTCTAACAGTTCACTTATTAGTTTGTAAATTTGACACCAGTCTCAAGAGGAAAGAGTTCAATATTTCACCATTACATATAATGTGGGTTGTACATTCTTTATTAGATTAGTAAGATTTCCATTTATTCCTAATTTGCTGAGTTTTTCTTTAATCTCCTTTCTTTTGAAAAGGCTGAAGACTGTGCACACCCTGTTTGTTCATTTGGTGTAGTTGTTTGTTAGGAGATCAAATGGTGGTACTCATGCCAGCAATTGGGGTATTGCCAGGCTTTTCACCAAATCTCTGTGGTCTTATCATTGCCAGGTCCTCTGGCTGTCCTTTTCCAAAGTTGGTTGTGGCAGACATTACTTGCACTTAGTAATGTTTGATTTTATACTTCCCTCCCTGACTCCTTAAGTTAAATGAGAAGTTCAAGTTGGGGTAATGCAAAAATGAGCATGTCTGACAGCTCCTTTCCATTCCTGGGTAAAGAGAAAGCAGCTATCTTCTGATGGTGCTACGGAGAGACACCAGGACAGCTCCATCTCAGTTCGATGGCAGTCTGAAGACTCCAGGATTTCCAGATCTAAACCAAGTAGCAGCTGGAAGGGAAAAGCTGGCCCAGACACTAGGTATGATTTGAGCAGAAGTCATGACCTAGGATGATGAAAGCTGCAGAGCAAATCCAGTGACAGTCTGGAATCGAGACACATGGACACATCCAGGGAGAGGTTATTCTAAATATGGGTTGGCATGGCATTTCTTGCTTTGTTAAGAACCCTTTAGACACTTGCAGAGAATAGATCTGGAATTCTGATCATTTCCAACCCAGATATAAGCCCAGTGCCAGATTATGGGTAATTCTGAGTCCTAATTGGAAGCTGAGCTGGATCTCCAGGCTGTCCAGAGCAGTGGCAGTGCTGGACATGTGGATTTCACTACTGCTGAATAGCAGTTAGCCACAGAACCAGAGGTGTGCAGTTGCCCTGCTAGCTCACAGCCCTGTAACTTACTTTTAGATCTGTGACTCAGAGGCCTAGAACCGTGGTCGGCAAACTGCGGCTTGCGAGCCACATGCGGCTCTTTGGCCCCTTGAGCGTGGCTCTTCCACAAAATACCACGGCCTGGGCGAGCCTATTTCGAAGAAGTGGCGTTAGAAGAAGTTTAAGTTTAAAAAATTTGGCTCTCAAAAGAAATTTCCATCGTTGTACTGTTGATATTTGGCTCTGTTGACTAATGAGTTTGCCGACCACTGGCCTAGACCAAGACTGAGGCCTTAAGGAGAGAAGAGGTCCTGCTCAGGGGCTGGCTCTTGTGAGTACAGGTCTTGCTGTTTGACACCATGATCACATCCATATCAGACCATAGTTGCAGTGATACAATTTCCTGTAGGACACCATCTCTTGAGGCCACCATATTAGATGTCCTAAGACATGTATAATTTGACAATCAGATTTGTGTTCCCAAAGGTTCATTTTGGCTACTGCACACACAATGATTTGGAGGAGTGTGGTATAGATGGAGGGTGACCAATGAGGAGGTAGTAGTACCAGCAAGAGTTGAAGATGCTTCACACTAGAGGCAAACAGATTTCCGCTTTAAGATGGTAAACCAACTATAAATGTCTACAAATGTTTACCTTCTTTTTTAAAAGACTAAATAAATGAGTAAAATGATATTTATAATATAAATAGAACTGGGCAGGGAGGAAACTGTGAGGTATTTTTTCAACAAATTTCTAGCCTGAGAATAGAATAAGTATGGTGACCAAGGGTAGAGGAGGCCCCTGGACCAGGCCTGGAGTGCTAGTGTGTAGGAGGAGCTATTCACCTGGAGCTCTGAATTGCTTCAGATTCTGAGGCAGCAGGTGTGACAGAGGGCAGAGTAAAAAGGAGGTTTGAAATCAGGAAAACAGATTAATCTAAGGTCTGTCTGCACAAGCAGTGAGCAATCCTGTGCCTCACTGCTGCAATTAGAATGACCTATAATTAGGCAACAAACTCCTGAGAAACACAAACAGTAAAAGGAAGACTCTTCTCTGCAGGTATCAGTGGGATCTGAAACTAATGGCATCTTTGAACAAAACCCCTGGAATTCAGACATCTTGAGGACAAAAATCACTACCTTAAAGCAAACCTTGCCAGAAGACAAATCCTGGCCACATACAGAGCTCCAGGACAACTAACTCTTCTATCTCCTAAGATATTTGAATGAAGTGTACTATAGGAAGGAGATTAACAATCAGGATAAGGAAAGAAAATGAGGAAAAAACTAAGACAGCCCTGGTGTGGCTCAGTTTGATTCCCTGTCATACGGGAGGCAAGTGATTGATGTTTCTCTCTCTCTCCCTTCTTCTCTCTCTAAAAATTAATAATATATATATATATATATATATATATGTATATTTTTATTTCAGAGAGGACAGGAGAGGGAGAGAGAGTGAGAGAGAGAAACATCAATGATGAGAGAGAATCAAGCCCACAACCCGGGCATGTGCCCTTGACCGGATTCGAACCCGGGACCCTTCAGTCCGCAGGCCGACGCTCTATCCACTAAGCCAAACCAGCTAGGGCAATATAGACGGATGAGAACAGAATAAATATATTAAAAAAACAAAAAAAAGACTAAGACACAAAGGATAGATTCAACAGTTCATATCTGAGTAAAAGAACATGCTGGATTGCGTCAAATAAATTTTTTAAGAAGTAATAAATGAACAAGCTAAAGGAAAGTGACAAATCTTTAAATCAGAAGTCCATGAACTACCCAGCATAACACTGGATAAAAAAAAAAAAATAAGACCCATACCCAGAGAAGTCATTATAAAATTTCTAAACACAAAAGATAGTGCTAAGTTTCCAGAGAGGAAAAACAAACATCATGTTTAAAGAAAAAGAATCAGATTGACATTGGATTTAGCACTACTCCATGTTAGATGAAGGATTAGCAACTGACCTAAGAATGGTTTTATGGACAAAAGAGGCCACATGCTAACCTGACTAGCTCAGGGAAGGCCTGTGTGGCAGTCTTGCAAACTCAAAGACCTACAGGAAACACAAAAGGATGGTCTGAAATTAACATGAACTAAAAGCAGTTATGGTGGGTAGTCATTTCCTAGCCTGTATCTTCACTGACAAAGATCAATTTAAAAAAATATATATATTTTATTACAGAAAGGAAGGGAGAGGGATAAGGAGCCAGAAATATCAGATGAGAGAGAAACATCGATCAGCTGCCTCCTGCACACCCCCCACTGGGGATGTGCCCACAACCAAGGTACATGCCCTTGGCCAGAATCGAACCTGGGACCCTTCAGTCCGTAGGCCAATACTCTATCAACTGAGCCAAAGTGGTCAGGGCGACAAAGATCAATTTTGATCTTAACTGAGCCTATTGTCTTTTGCCTCTAAGATAACATACCATTGTAATGTCAGGGTAACTTGTAACTTTCCCTTTTCCCTCACGGCACAACCAATGCACCAAGGCAAAGACCACAAATTCCCTCATTGTTATTATCATGTTAATTATTTTTTTAAAATATATTTTATTGCTTTTTTACAGAGAGGGAGAGGGAGAGTTAGAAACGTCGATGAGAGAGAAACATCGATCAGCTGCCTCCTGCACACCTCCTACTAGGTTTGTGCCTTGACCGGAATTGAACCTGGGACCTTTCAGTCCGCAGTCTGACGCTCTATCCACTGAGCCAAACTGGTTAGGGCTATCATGTTAATTATTAACAACTAGAGGCCTGGTGCATGAAATTCGTGCATGAGGTGGGGGTGTCCCTCAGCCCAGCCTGCATCCTCTCCAATCTGGAACCCCTCAAAGGATGTCTGACTGCCCGTTTAGGCCCGATCCTACTGCAATCGCCTGCCTGCCTTCCTGATTGCCCCTAACCGCTTCTGCCTGCCAGCCTGATCACCCCCTAAACACTCCCCTGCCAGCCTGATTGATGCCTGACTGCTCCCCTGCCAGCCTGCTTGCCCCTAATTGCCCTCCCCTGCCAGCCTGGTCCTCCCCAACTGCTCTCCCCTGCAGGCCCGGTTGCCCCCAACTTCCCTCCTCTGCCAGCCTGGTCACCCCTAACTGCCCTCCCCTGCAGGCTTGATTGCCCCAACTGCCCTCCCTTGCAGGCCTGGTCATCCCTAACTGCTCTCCCCTGCAGGCTTGATTGCCCACAACTGCCCTCCCTTGCAGGCCTGGTCCCTCCCAACTGCCCTCCCCTGCTGGCCATCTTGTGTCCACATGGGGGCAGGCATCTTGTGTATTGGAGTGATGGTCAATCTGCATATTACTCTTTTATTAGATAGGATAGAGGCCTGGTGCACGGGTGGGGGCCAGCTGGTTTGCCCTGAAGGGTGTCCCGGATCAGGGTGGGGGTTCCCTTGGGGTGTGGGGCGGCCTGGGTGAGGGGCCTGTGGTGGTTTGCAGGCCGGCCTCGCCCTCCCTGGCTACCCAAGCGGAGGCCCTGGTATCTGGGATTTATCTTCTATAATTGAAACTTTGTAACCTTGGGCGGAGCCAAGCCTCCTGCTTGCTCTGTGGCCGCAGCCATTTTTGTTGGGATTTATTTATCCTCTATAATTGAAACTTCGTAGCCTTGAGTGGCATCCAGGGCCCGCCAGAGTGTGCGGGGAAGCTTGGCTTCCTCAATTGCCAGGGAAACCCAAGCCTCCTGCTCGCTCCATGGCCGCAGCCACCTTGGTTGGGTTAATTTGCATACTCGCTCATGATTGGCTGGTGGGCGTGGCTTGTGGGTGTAGCGGAGGTATGGTCAATTTGCATATTACTCTTTTATTAGATAGTATATTCTACCCACTTATGTAAAAGTATAAAAGTAGGTGAAAAACCGTCATTTCCAGAGCATTATCTTAATTCCTTGAGATTTTGCTTCCTGACTGTTTGGCTCAAATAAACTCACAAAAATTCGTTGGATTTGAATGTTTCTTAACAGTTTTTATATTTTTAAAGGCTTGTTAAATAAAAAGAAGATGGAAATTTACTATCTTAGAAAGCTCCCTAAGGAAGAATTCTATAAGCAAGGGAATAGAAAACATGGCACACAGGAAACTGTGATTCTAACTTATAAGAGCAATGAAGAGAAATCCCAGGATATTACTTTGCTGAAGATCTTGAAAGCAACATGTTTGAATTTTAGCAGGATAGTGGAGGGTTATAGGACAACTGTCTCTAGGAAACAAAGAGACTTCATAGACTAAGTAAAATAAATAGTATGGTTGAGTGTTAGGGAAATCTTTATTATAAGATAAAGGCAACAAATACAAGCAAAAAGGAAGAGCATTCAGTTTCTCTAAGAAAAACAACCCAAGAAAAAAACTGTAGAGAAAATAATGGTCCAAGAAAAAATTGGCTAAATTAGATTAGAGAATCTGTGAACTCAAGAATGGAACAAATTCCAAGTAATAGAGACTATGAGAGAAAGATGGAAAAACAATTTAAAAATTGGAGAAGTTAAGGTCCAAATCATCAAGCAAACTAAAATGTAAAATGTAGATGCTTTTGTCATGGCCGGTGTGCACTTAGTTGGGTGTCATCCTGTTGCTAGGAAAGGTTGCGGGTTTGATTCCTGGTCAGGGCCCAGGCCCAGGATGCGGGCTTGATCCTGGGTAGGGGATGTGTAGGAGCCAGATCGATGTTTCACTCTCACATTGATGTTTTTTTCTCTCTCCCTTCCTCTCTCTAAAACAAAACAAAGAAGTCTTTAAAAAAAAAAAAGATGATTTTGAATCTATGAAAAGACAATCCATTTAATCATGATCATAGTAATATCTTTTTTTTTTTTTTTAAAGAATTTTTTTTAAAAATATTTTATTGATATTTCACAGAGAGGAAGGGAGAGGGACAGAGAGCTAGAAACATCGATGAGGGAGAAACATCGATCAGTTGCCTCCTGCACACCCCCCACCGGGGATGTGCCCACAACCAAGGTACATGCCCTTGACCGGAATCAAACCCGGGACCCTTCAGTCCACAGGCCGACGTTCTATCCACTGAGCCAAACCGGTTTTGGCAGTAATATCTTTTTTAAATGTACAGTATTTATGATTACAACTGTAGGGAAGGCATACCACTTGGCTCTGTGCTAAAGAATTCTTATAAAATCATAGCAGAATATTGCTTATTATTTTCAGCTTTTAAAGTCACCAACATGTAATTAAGGCAATTCTTAATGGCAGGAAGAATAACATTTTGTAAAAAAGAAAATACAGATGGGATTTATACTACTTGGTTCATTCATTATGATGTTTACTTCCTAAGTAATATATATGAGCTATAACCAAGTATTATAGTAAGTATATTAATAAGATACAGTGATGATGTGTGAATCTGTGTCTGTGAGTTTAAGGAAGTATGTCTTCATATCAGGAGGTCTATAGTTGATAAAACAGGTAAATAAAGTAAACAACAGTTCATATAGGCTCTTGCTAATGATATATTAATAATAAGGGGACACAGGTATCTCTCTGTCTCTCTCTCTCACACACGTACACACACACAATTTACTAGTAGAGAGGAACACCTTCTAGAATACAAATAAACAGTTAAAAGTATTTGTCTTTAAGGAAGAGAAGCAGACTGACTACATACTATTTTGTTTCATTTTCATTACTATGTACAGTATTAGTCAATAAAAAACAAAACAAAACACTTTTTCCCCTAATACAAAAAGAGCTACTGCAAATAACTAAGAAAAGACCAACACCCAATAAGAAAAAAAAATCAAACAATATTTATATGCAGTTCACATAAAAAAAGTACTTATAACTTATGAAAAAGATGTTCAACCTCACACAACATGAAATGCATAGGGTACCAAGGTAACATTTTTCAATTATAAGACTGGCAAGCTCTGACTGGTTGCTCAGTGGTTAGAGCTTTGTCCTGGTCAAGGGCACGTACCAACCATGCTTGCAGGCTTGATCCCCAGCCTTGGTTGGGGCATTTGTGGGAGGCAACTAATTGATGTGTCTCTCACATCGAGGCTTCTTTGTCTCTCCCCTCCCTTCCATTCTCTCTAAAAATCAATAGGAAAAATATTCCAGGTGAGGATTAACAACAACAAAAAGACTGGCAGAAACTTTCAAAAGTTTGATAACATCATATTGGTGAATATGGGGTCACAGACACCCTCAAAAAATGGTTAATGTGTAAATTGCCATAAATCTCTGTTGAGGGGGACACAGGAATATTATAATTACAAAGCTATGTCTCCTGTTATCCAGAATTTCCAGTTATTGGATTTGTTTTACAGATAAATCCACCATTTATTAAACGATTTATGAAGGTTCTTCATTACAGCACTGTTTGTACTAGCAAAAATTGCAAACAGTCTCGCTCCACATGGAGAGGGTAACTGTTAAGTCTGAGGGACAATGAGAAGACTTGACTGTATCCTATTATTTATTTTTGACATGTGTGAATGAATGCATGCATTAAAGCCTTGGCCAGAGGACAAATCTGCTGAGGATACCACACTGGCCACCATACCACAGGGCTCACCACAAAGGCCTCTACAATAAAGTCAGTATTGGAAGTCTCAGCCTCATGTTCCAACTGCCAGGGAGCCAGGAGCATCACTCTGGATTAGTGCACTAGCCTCCAACCCGGCCTCCCTGCTTCTTGCCCTACTATATATTTTATTCCCAACACAGCAGCCAAGATTCTTTGTAAATTAAGTCAAACTGTCATTCCTCTGCTCAAAACCTCACAATTGCTCCCACCTCAGCATAAACAACAATCATTACAGTTGCCCCCAATGTCCCCTTTCTCAAATGCTACCATCCTTTCCCCACTCACTCCACTACAGCTATACTAGGTTCGCTCCTGCTTCAGAATCTTTGCAGCTATAGTTCATTTTTCTTTTTAAAATTGATTTCAGACAGGAAGGGAGAGGAAGAGAGAGAGAGAGAAATATCATGAGAATCAATCTGCTGCCTCTTGCATGCTCCCCCTTGGGAATCAAGCCCACAACCGGGGCATATGCCCTGACCAGGAATCGAACCCTGACCTCCTGGTTCATGGATTGATGCTCAAGTAGTGAGCCACACAGGCGGGCATAGCTACATTCTTTTTTATTTGTTTTATTTTTATTTTTTTAAATATATTTTATTGATATTTTACAGAGAGGAAGGGAGAGGGATAGAGAGCTAGAAACATCGATGAGAGAGAAACATCGATCAGCTGCCTCCTGCACACCTCCCACTGGTGATGTGCTCGCAACCAAGGTTCATGCCCTTGACCGGAATCGAACCTGGGACCCTTCAGTCCGCAGGCCGATGCTCTATCCACTGAGCCAAACCGGTTTTGGCAGCTACATTCTTTTGTTTGAATATTCAATCGCCTTTTTGAGTAATTTCTCAAATGTCAGCTTTTTATGTCTTTTTTTTTTTAAACCCAATACCCGAGGATATGCTTATTATGTTTTTAGAGAAAGGGAGAGCGAGCAAAACATCGGTATGAATCTATCCTTTGCCTCCTGTATGTTCCCTGACCCAGGATCGAGCCTGCAACCTTTTGTTGCATGGGATGATGCTCCAACTGAGCCACCCAGACAGGACTCCCTTACCTATTTTAAATTGGAAGCAGCAATTCCCCTCCAGCCCATACTTATCTCCACCCCCCAATTCCTGGCTTTTTCTCCAAGCACTTAAGCATTTTCTTAGCATATTACATATTTTACTAATTTATCTCTGGAATATACTCTCTAATAAGGGCTGGGTGCAACAGTACCTCTTCCATAATAAGGGCTCAAATATTTGTTGAATAAACTGTTTCTCCTTTCATAGTAAATCAGCAAAACTGGTAACAGAATATAGGTAGGAAGGAATAAGACTGTTAGCATGACTGTTGTCTTTTATGATAAACCTTTTTTTTTTATACATTTCTTTTTTTAAATTTGAATAAAACTTTATTCAGATTATTACAATTGTTTCTCCTTTTTTTCCCCCATAGCTCCCCTCCACCCAGTTCCCACCCCACCTTCTGCCCTTACCTCCCCCCCACTGTCCTCATCCATAGGTGTATGATTTTTGTCCAGTCTCTTCATGAACCCCCCATACCCCTTTCCCCCTGAGAATTATCAGTCCACTCCCTTTCTATGCCCCTGATTCTATTATATTCACCAGATTATTCTGTTCCTCAGGTTTTTAATTCACTTGATTTTTAGGTTCACTTGTTGATAGATATGTATTTGTTTTTTTGTTTTTTGTTTTTTTAAATAAATCTTTATTCAGATTATTACAATTATTTCTCCTTTTCCCCCCATAGCTCCCCTCCACCCATTTCCCACCCCACCTTCTGCCCTTACCTCCCCCCCACTGTCCTCATCCATAGGTGTATGATTTTTGTCCATTCTCTTCATGAACCCCCCATACCCCTTTCCCCCTGAGAATTATCAGTCCACTCCCTTTCTATGCCCCTGATTCTATTATATTCACCAGATTATTCTGTTCCTCAGGTTTTTAATTCACTTGATTTTTAGGTTCGCTTGTTGATAGATATGTATTTGTTGTTCATAATTTTTCTCTTTACTTTTTTCTTCTTCCTCTTCTTTAAGAATACCTTTCAGCATTTCATATAATACTGGTTTGGTGGTGATGAACTCCTTCAGCTTTTTCTTATCTGTGAAGCTCTTTATCTGCCCTTCAATTCTGAATGATAGCTTTGCTGGGTAGAGTAATCTTGGTTGTAGGTTCTTGCTATTCATCACTTTGAAAATTTCTTGCCACTCCCGTCTGGCCTGCATAGTTTCTGTTGAGAAATCAGCTGACAGTCGTATGGGTGCTCCCTTGTAGGTAACTAACTGTTTTTCTCTTGCTGCTTTCAAGATTCTCTCTTTGTCTTTTGCTCTTGGCATTTTAATTATGATGTGTCTTGGTGTGGTCCTCTTTGGATTCCTGTGCGCTTCCTGGACTTGTAAGTCTATTTCCTTCACCAGGTGGGGGAAGTTTTCGGACATTATTTCTTCAAATAGGTTTTCAGTATCTTGCTCTCTCTCTTCTTCTGGCATCCCCATAATTCTGATGTTGGTACGCTTGAAGTTGTCCCAGAGTCTTCTTACACTATCTTCAACTTTTTGGATTTTTTTTTTTGCTTTTTGCTTTTTCGGTTGAGTGTTTTTGCTTCTTTGTATTTCAATTCTTTGACTTGATTTTTGTGTTCCTCTTGTCTGTTGTTGGGTCTCTGTATAATATTTTTTATTTCAGTCAGTGTATGTTTAATTTCTAGTTGGTCCTTTTTCATATTTTCGAGGGTCTCATTATATTTATCGGCCTTTTCTAGGATATTCTTAAAAAGCCTTATAACCGTGGTTTTGAATTCTATATCCAGTCGTTTGTTTTCCTCCATTTCTTTTGTTTGTGATCTGATTCTTTGACGTTGCATTTTCACTGCTTCCCTGAGTTGGTAAGGTAGATTTGTGTGCTAGGTTTCCAATATGGCCCAGTGGGTCTGCCTGCCCAGTTAACCTGAGGTGGACACTCTTGGTGCACCCCTTTGTGGACTGTGTGTACAGCCTTGTTGTAATTAAGTCTTTATTGTTGTTGGTATCACTGGGAAGAATTGACCTCCAGGCCAGTTGGCTGTAAGGATCAGCTGTGTCTATGCTGGAAGAAGTTCGGTGCTGGAGACAGCCTTATAGGATTAGACTTGCCAAATTACAATAGCCTCTGTGCTCAGCTTGGATGGGGTGGAGTCTCAGTCTTGGCTTCCCGTCAGCCTTGCCCTTGCGCGCACGTGCGCGCCTTCAGACCTCTGCCTTCCCGGCTCCCGAGTCTCCGCCCGAGAGTCCAGACTCCCCCCACAAGAGCGTGGGTCCCCAGGGGCTCGCCTGGAACTGGGGTTCACTGAAGTCAGAACTGGGGCTCAGTGTAGTCAGGAGCCTCTGACTCCCTTCCACTAGGGAAAGCCTGTGGCAACCTCCGCAGCCTTTGTGCGCACTGGCACGCGCACACCTTCAGACCTCCGCCTTCCCTGGCTCCTGAGTCTCCGCCCGAGAGTCCAGACTCCCCCCACAAGAGCGTGGGTCCCCAGGGGCTCGCCTGGAACCGGGGTTCAGTGCAGTCAGAACTGGGGCTCAGTGTAGTCAGGAGCCTCCGACTCCCTTCCACTAGGGAAAGCCTGTGGCAACCTCCGCAGCCTTTGTGTGCACTGGCACGCGCGCGCTTTCAGTCCTCCGCCTTCCCCGGCTCCCGAGTCTCCGCCCAGGAGTTCAGACTCCCCCCGTAAGAGCGTGGGTCCCCAGGGGCTCGCCCGGATGTGGGGTTCAGTGCAGTCAGAACTGGGGTTCAGTGCGGTCGGGGGCTTCCTTCCCCCTTCCGCCAGAGAAAGTCAGCCAGGCTCTCAGCCGCCCTTCCTCTCTGTGCGCACAAAGACCCTTTGCCGTACCTCCAATTCTATGTGAGCTTTTCTCTTTCCCTCTAGTTGTAAAATTTTCACTCAGCCAGCTTTCCTGTGGTTCTGGATGGTGTTCGTTCTTTTAGTTGTAGTTTTGAAATTGTTGTGCGAGGCAGCAGTTTAGGTGCTTACCTATGCCGCCATCTTGGTTTCTCTCTGATAAACCATTTAGAGGAATTTAAAACAAAACACATACATGGCCCTAGCTAGTGTGGCTCAGTTGGTTGAGTGTCATATTGTACACTGAAAGGTTGCCAGTTGGATGCCCGGTCAGGGCACATATCCAGGGTTCGGGTTCCATCTCTGGTCAGGGTATGTATGGGAGGCAACCCATCAATGCTTCTCTCTCTCTCTCTCTCCCTTCCTCTCTCTCTAAAATCAATTAAAACAATAACAAACCCCCCCCAAATTCATGTACACATCTTTCATCAAAATAATTTAAACATTTTAAATAAATGGATATTAGATATATTTGGGAAGAATTGATAGAACTTGGTAAAAGGTGTGATGCTGGTGCAGAATTGAAGGAAAGTGTTGAAAATGACTTCCAGATTCCTGGCATACTCAGGTTAGTACATGGGCCCACTGGAAGAAAAGTAGAGATTACTTCAAAATTTGAGAGGCCTTCAAGTAAAGATATCAAGAAGTCAGATCTAGATTCAGAAAAGAGAACTGTGCCAGACATGTGAATTTGAAAATAATTCCTCATAGGCATTGCTGCCAGAGATAGTATGCAGCTTAAAACGAGGGGGGAAAGCTAAAGAACTTTGAGGAACACATTTTCAAGATGGGGTAGTGGAGAAATCAAGTAAACAGAACAAGGAACAGCAGCTAGAGAGGGGAGAAAAACCACATGAATATAGCAGCCAGGAAGATAAGAGTATTTTAAGAAGGAACAGGTCAACCATATGGAATGCTTCTGTAAAACAAGAGGAAAACTGGAGAGGCTCACTGGAGATCATTGGTGACCTTATCAAAAGGAGTAGATCAAGTGCATTAAGAAGGGAAAAGGGAGATCATCTTGACAGTTAAAGAGATAAGTAGGAGCTGATAAGATGTAGGATTCAAGCATAATTTTCTTAAAATAGTTCGCAACATCATTACGTTAATTTATGAATATTAACACATTATGCTATGTAGAATGTCAGCTTAAAAATTAAATGTGAATAGAAAGGATCCATTATCAGGTAAGAAGTTGAAGATAAAGACGTAAATCAGTATGGAGCTAGAGCATAAGCAGTTTTTTGATGTTCTTTCCCCGATATTTTTATTGGGCCACCAGGAAATAGGCTAAATTGTGGATGGAGTTGGTTTAGAGAGTATAAGTGCTTGAGGCAGTTTCTAATCAATATCCTGTAGTGCTCTTTGAAATAGATGGCTAGGCCATTTGCTGACTGCAGTGAAGTGATTACAAAAAGGTACTAAGTTTTGCTGGCAATGTGAGGGCCCAGTAGAGAGCAGTAATCAGATTTATAGTGGTACTAATTTACTCATTTGTAATTATTTTCCATAGGAAAAAGCCCTCTGGGTGAATACTGACAATGTGGATGGGTGGATACTTTCAGGGTTGAAGTTTCTCTAGGTAGGAGGAAAAGCAGCTCAAAAGAGGCACAAGGGTCGGGTTGATGTGGTTTAGTGGTTGAGTGTCGATTGATGAACCAGGAGGTCATGATTCAATTCCTGGCCAAGGCACATGACCAGGTTGGGGGCTTGATTCTCAGCAGAGGGTGTGCTTGAGGCAGCAATCGATTGTTTCTATCTCTCTCTCCCTTCTTCTCTCTGAATTCAACAAAAACATATCTTAAAAAAAAAAAAAGAAAAAAGGAAAAAAGAAAAAAAGAGGAGCAAGGAAGTTTAGAGTATTTGCAAGATAGATGAAGGATCATGGAATCTAGGCTGGAGATGGTGTTGGAGAAAGCAAAAGAGAGAGCTGATGAATCCAAAGTAGAGAGTACTGTTTTTAAAAAGTTCTTCCTTTCTTCGTTTTCTTTTCTTTTTTAAAAAAATGTATTTTATTGACTTTACAGAGAGGAAGGGAGAGGGATAGAGTTAGAAACATTGATGAGAGAGAAACATCCATCAGCTGCCTTCTGCACACCTTCTACTGGTGTTGTGCCCGCAACCAAGGTACATGCCCTTGACCGGAATTGAACCTGGGACCTTTCAGTCCGCAGGCCGACGCTCTATCCACTGAGCCAAACAGGCGAGGGCTCTTCGTTTTCTTAAAAAAAAATTTCTTTTAAAATTTATTTCAGAGAGAGGAAGTGAGAGGGAGATAGAAACATCAATGATGAGAGATAATCATTGATCAGCTGCCTCCTTCACACCCCACCACCGGGGATTGAGCCAGCAACCCAGGCATGTGCCCTGACTGGGAATTGAACCGTGAACTCCTGGTTCATAGGTCCACGCTCAAAGACTAAGCCAAAATGGCTGGGCAAAAAGTTATTTCTTGACGGAATGAGTGAAGTCAGAGGAATGGCTACGTAAGTGCGCCTTTTCCTACTCCCCTGACATTTCAAGAAGTTAACCATTTATACTAATAAAAGCCTAGGTGGCGTCTTGCCCTCGTGTCATCACAAGATGGCGGTCCCATGGTGTCACAAGATGGCCACCCCCACGTCATCACAAGATGGCCACCACAAGATGACCACCCCCATGTCATCACAAGATGGTTGCCCCCATGTCGTCACAAGATCAGGGGAGGGCAGTTAGGGCGATCGGGCTGGCAGAGGAGCAGTTAGGCACCAATCAGGCAGGCAGGCAGAAGCGGTTAGGGGCAATCAGGCAGGCAGGCAGGCAGGCAAGTGGTTAGGAGCCAGCAGTCCCAGATTGTGAGAGGGATGTTAGACTGCCCATTTAGGCCCGATCTGGATCAGGTCTAAACTGGCAGTCGGACATCCCTTGAGGGGTCCCAGATTGGAGAGGGTGCAGGCTGGGCTGAGGGACAACCCCCCCCCTCGCTGCACGAATTACATGCACTGGGCCTCTAGTCTATCTATAATTCGATAAAGAAGTCCCTGCTCAACACAAATGCATGCCTGAGACCTGCACACTGAAACACCTACAGGCGGGCTTCCTTGGATAAATGGGGAGACAAGAAGGGAGGAAAGCACAGATATGGCTACAGGCACAGACCTGCAGCGCAGGGGGTCTCCAGTGCAGCTGGAAACTCCCAGCCTGGCCAGGAAAGGGGAGAGAGCTGGCTGTAGTAGCAGGCACTTCCACAGGCTGGGAGGAACAGAGAGCTGTGGGTGGCAGCACCACAAGGCAATCTGTGAGTAGCAAGTGGTGACCTGCCAGCAGCAAGAGAGGACACTGTCTGAGTTGTGCGCATGCTGCAAATAGGGTTTGAGTCACGTGAGTGAACAGAAAGAGCGAACAGAGTCAGCAAATGCCCAACCAAGCAGCTCCCCACTGCTGGGCCTGGTGGTGGTGTTTCAGACAAAGAAAGAAAATCACATAGCTCTGCTGCTGATTAGATTCCCAAAACTCACCTCGTTGCCCTTGGAGTTGGCTCTCTAGGAGCATATTATCTATTAACCAAGAGCTGTTGCAGTACAACCGTGTTTCCCTCTGTGATTGAACCCCAGGAGGGGTGCTTCTGCTGGACCTGTGGAGGTCAGGGGTCACCATTAGGTAGAGGGGCAAAACAAACTCCACCCTCAAGCAGCAGAGGCTTGTACTATCCTACAGAAGCCACAGAGGCTCAAAACAGTGAGGCCAAAGAGGTAAGAATCTTGCAATTCAGCGCCATCTACTGAAACATAGCAGAAAGACCTCCTCAGAGATAAATGCAAAAACAAGGAGGACATAAAATACCATGAGGAACCACAATAATGACAATGATCAGAAAGATAATGAAAAATTCCCAGAAAGTAGGCTGGAACTAATGGAATTGTGATATAAATGACAGAGATTTTAACATTGCAGTTCTGAAAATACTCAACTAGATGTGAGAAAATACTGACAGGCAATTCAGTACTCAGAAAACAAATCCATGAACAAAATGAATATTTCTCTAAGAAGATCAAAACTTTAACAACAAATATATCACAACTCCTGGAAATGAAGCAGGCAATTAAGGAGATCAGAGTAAGCTGTTGAGCATAGAAAACAGAACCAATAAGTTAGCGGAAAGAACTAGTGATATTGAAGATAGGAATTAAGAAATGATGAAGAGGGAAGAAGAGAGAACCAAAAATAAAGAAAAATGAAAGAGCTATAAAGACCTCTCTAACTGAACCAGAAAAAGTAATAGCAGAATCATAGGCATTGCGAAAGAGGAAGAGAGGGAGCAAGAAATGGAGATTCTATTAAAACAAATATTGGATGAGAACTTCCCAAATCTATAGAAAGAACTAGATCCGAATCCAAGAAACAAATAGAACACTAGTTACATCAATCCAAAATGGCCCTCTCCAAGACATTTGGTAATGAAGCTGTCAAAAATTAATGACAAAGAAAAAATTCTCAAAGCAGCCAAGGAAAAGGAAGTGACCTACAAAGGAAAACCCATCAGAATTTCATCCAACTTCTCAGAAGAAAATCTATAAGCCAGAAGAGAGTGGAACCAAATATTCAAATGGCTGAGAGAAATTACCAGCCACGAATATTATATCCAGCAAATTATCCTTTAAATATGAAGGAGAAATAAGGACATTCCCAGACATACAAAAGCTGAGGGATTTTATCACCAGAAAACCTCCAGTGCAGGAAATTCTATCTGAAACAAAGAAAATAAGGTCACAACACTATGAGTAAGAGCACCAAAAAACTTACAGCATAAACAGGGATAATCTGTGACAACAAAAACGTACAAGGGAAAAAGTCTGAACTGGCAAAGGAAGATGAAGATCAGATACACTCAAAAGGGAAAAAACCATGATATATATGCAATTTCACTTTTTATAAACCTAATTGTAACGATACACAAAAATCTCCAAAACAGAACATATAAAAAAGAGGGAAGATGTAGGGAAGACCACCAAAGAAAAAACAACAGACAGAAGCATAAAGGAAAAGAACCAATGGAAGCACAAAATACCAGAAAACAAAAGATAAAATGGCTTTGGGAAATCCTCATACATCAATAATTACCCTAAATGTAAATGGTCTAAATTCACTGGTATAAAGGCACAGAGTAACAAGAGGGGATTAAAAAACAAAACTCAACCATATGCTGCCTACAAGAGACACATCTAAACAGCAAAGACAAAGGTAGATTCAAAGTAAAAGGGTGGAAAATGATTCTCCAAGCAAATAATGTCCACAAAAAAGCAGGTTTAGCCATACTTACATCTGACAAAAGTGATTTCTAGATAACAAAGATAACAAGAGACAAAAATGAACACTTTATAATGATAAACGGAACACTACATCAAGAAAACATAACACTTCTTTTAAAAAATATTTTTATTGATTTCAGAGAGGGAGAGATATAAACATCAATGATGAGAGATAATCATAGACCAACTGCCTCCTGCACACCCCATACTGGGGATTGAGCCAGCAACCTGGACATAGGCCCTGACTGTGAATCAAACCTTCACTTTCTGGTTCATAGGTCGTCGCTCAACCACTGAGCCACACTGGCTGGGCAACACTTCTTAATATATATGCACCCAACCAGGGAGCAACTACTCACAGAACTAAAAGGAGAAACAGATCAAAACACAATCATAGTTGGAGACCTTAATATTCCATTCATAGCTCTAGACAGATCAACCAAACAGAAAATCAATAAAGAAATATCAGCCATAAATGATACACTAGACTAAATGGATATAACTGACATTTACAGAACATTTCATCTCAGAACATCAGATTATACATTTTTCTCCAGAGCACATGGAACACTCTTAGGGACAGACCATATAATTGAATCACAAAACTAGACTCAACAAACTAAAAGAGATTGAAATTATACCAAGCATATTTTCTGATTACGATGCCTTGAAATTAGAAATCAACTGCAGAAAGCAAGTAAAAAAAACATAAATGCGTGAAGATTAAATAAGATATTACTATAAAATGACTCAAAGAAGAAATAAAAGACAAGATCAAAATATATAGACAAATGAGAATAACACAACATATCAAAACTCCTGTGATGTAGCAAAAGCCATAATAAGATGGGAATTTATATTATGATAGGCCTCAAGAAACAAGAAAAAAACCCATTAACAATCTAACATCACATCTTAAAATACTAGAAAAAGAAAAACAAAACCAACCCAAAGTCAGCAGAAGAAAGGAAATAATAAAAACTAGAGAATTAAATGATATAGAGAACAAAAAGGCTATACCAAAAAATCAATAAAGCAAAGAGCTGGTTCTTTGAAAACATTTAAAAAAATTGACAAACCTCTGGTTAGACTCACTAAGGAAAAAAAAGGAAAAGACCCATATAAACAGCCCATTGACCTATGAACCAGGACGTCACGGTGCCTGGTCAGGACACATGCCTGGGTTGTGGGCTCGATCCCCTACTGTGGAGCATGAAGGAGGCAGCTGATCAATGATCCTCTCACCTCATTGATTGCTCTCTCTCTTCTCTCTTTCTCTCTACTCACTCCCTTCCTCTCTGAAATCAATAAAAAAATATTAAAAAAAGAACTATATAAATAAAATCAGAAATGAGAGAGAAGTCACTACAGATTTACAAAGGATTATACTAGAATATTATGAAAGACTTTATGCCACCAAATTCAATAACCTAGAACAGTGGTCGGCAAACTCATTAGTCAACAGAGCCAAATATCAACGGTACAGCGATTGAAATTTCTTTTGAGAGCCAAATTTTTTAAACTTAAACTTCTTCTAACGCCACTTCTTCAAAATAGACTCGCCCAGGCCGTGGTATTTTGTGGAAGAGCCACACTCAAGGTGCCAAAGAGCCACATGTGGCTCGCGAGCTGCAGTTTGCCGACCACGGACCTAGAAGAAATGGGTAAGTTCCTAGAAATATATAACCTCCCTAAACTAAATCATGAAGAATTGGAAAATCTAAATAGACTGATTAGCAGTGAGGAAATTGAAACAACTATCAAAACCTCCCCCAAAAATAATAGTCCTGGACCAGATGGCTTCACCTGTCAATTCTACCAAGTGTACAAAGATTCCTAAGATATCCTACGAGGCCATTATAACCTGGACACCAAAACCTGGCAAAGATAATACACAAAAGGAAAACTATAGACCAATATCCCTGATGAATACTGATGCAAAAATCCTAAACAAAACACTAGGAAATCGAATATAATAGTACATCCAAAAAACAATGTATCACAATCAAGTGGGATTCATTCCAGGGGCACAAGGATGGTTCAACATTTGCAATGTGGTAACACACCACATTAACACAAGAAAAGATAAAAATTGTATGATCTTATCAATAGATGCAGAAAAAGCCTTTGATAAGATACAACATCCATTTACGATTAAAATACTCAATAAGGAATAGAAGTACCTCAACATAATAAAGACCATTCATATATGATAAACCCTCAGCTAATACAATACTCAATGGCGAAAAACTAAAAGGTTTCCCCCTAAGATCAGGAACAAGACAAGGATGTCCTCTCTTAGCACTCTTATTCAATATTAGAGGCCCGGTGCACAAAATTCGTGAACGGGTAGGATCCCTAGGCCTGGCCAGCGATCAGGGCTGATCTGCGGGGCGATCTGGGGACCCCAATGGCACCCACCTTGGCTGGCCTGGCGCCGCCCGCTTGCCAGCCCCACCCCCCACCGCCACTGCCAGTCGGGGCCTGCGGGCTGGGGGCAGCTCCTGCATTGAGCATCTGGCCCCTGGTGGTCAGTGCATGTCATAGCGACTGGCCGTTCTGCTGTTCGGTCAATTTGCATATTAGGCTTTTATTATATAGGATAGTGCTGGAAGTCCTAGCCTGAGTAATAAGACAAGAGAAAGAAATAAAAGGCATAAAAATAAGTAAGGAATAAGTCAAACTGTCACTTTTTGTAGACAACATGATGCTGTATATATAAAACCCTAAAGACACTACCAAATTATTAGAAACAATAAACACAGTCAAGTTGCAGATACAAAATCAATGTGCAAAAATCCACCACCTTGCTGTATACTAACAACAAAACTTTAGAAAAAGAAATGGAAAAAACAATTCCTTTTGCAATAGCAACCAAAAGGAAAATATACCTAGGAATAAACTTAACAAAGAATGTGAAAGACCTATATACTGAAATTTACAAAGCATTATTAAAGGAGATTGAAAAAGACACAACAAAACAGAAAAATATCTTGTTCATGGATTAGAAGAATCAACATAGTTAAAATGGCCATATTACCCAAAGCAATATACAGATTTTAAAGCAATGGGAATTTAAAAAATGTCATTTTAAAGAAAAGAAATAAAATGAAAAATCATCAGATTTGTATGTAACCCAAAAGACCCTGAATAGCCAAAGCAATCTTCAGAAAAAAGAACAAAGCTGAAGGTATCATGCTATCTGACTTGAAATTATACTTACAGAGCAACAATAATTAAAATAGCCTGGTATTGGCAGAGAAACAGATACACAGATCAATGGAACAGAATAGAGAACCTAGCTATAAAACCACACATATATGGACAGATAATTTTTGACAAAGAGCCCAGAAATGCACATTCAAGTAAAGATAGTCTCTTCAGCCCTAATTGGTTTGGCTCAGTGGATAGAGCATTAGCCTGCGGACTCAAGGGTCCCAGGTTCAATTCCGATCAAGGGCATGTACCTTGGTTGCGGGCACATCCACAGTAGGGAGTGTGCAGGAGGCAGCTAATCCGTTTCTCTCTCATCGATGTTTCTAACTCTCTATCCCTCTCCCTTCCTCTCTGTAAAAAATAATAATAAAGAAAAGATAGTCTCTTCAATAAATAATGCTGGGAAAACTGGAAAGCCACATGCAAAGGAATGAAACTGGGTTACAGTTTGTTCCCAGGGACAAAAATTATTTCAAAGTGGATCAAAGACCTAAATATAAGACCTGAAACAATAAGTTACATAGAAAAAAAATATAGGTATCAAAATTATGGACCTGGGTCATAGAGAACATTTTATGGACTTGATCCCAAAGGCAAGGGAAGTAAAGGCAAAAATAAATGAACAGGTCTATATCAAACTGAAGAGCTTCTACACAGCAAAAGAAATGGACAACAAAACAAACAGGCAGTCAACCAGATGGGAGATGATATTTGCAAATAGTAGCTCCGACAAAGGTTTCATTTTCCAAAACATACAAAGAACTCGTAAACCTCAACACCAAACAAACAATCCAATCAAATAGTGGGCAGAGCCCTAACCGGTTTGGCTCAGTGGATAGAGCGTCAGCCTTCAGACTGAAGGGTCCCAGGTTTGATTCCGGTCAAGGGCATGTACCTTGGTTGTAGGCACATCCCCAATAGGGGTGTGCAGGAGGCAGCTGATCGATGTTCTAATTCTCTATCCCTCTCCCTTCCTCTCGGTAAAAGATCAATAAAATATATTATAAAAAAAAAAAGTGGGCAGAGGACCTGGAAATACAACTTCTCCCAAGACATAGAGCGAATAGGTATATGAAAAGATGTTCAACCTCACTGGCAATGAGGGAAATGCAAATTAAAACTACAATTAGATACCACCTTACACCTGTCAGATTGGCCATTATCAAGACAAACAATAACAAGTGTTGGGGAGATTGTGAAAAAAAGGGAACCCTCATTCATTGCTGGTGGGAATGCAGACTGTACAACCACTATGGAAAGCAGTTGGGCGATTCCTCAAAAAGTTAAGAATAGAGCTACCATATGACCCAGCAATCCCACTCCTGAGTATATACCTGAAAAATGCGAAATCATGTATTTGCAAAATTATATGCACCCCTATGTTCATTACAGCATTATTCACAGTGGCCAAGACATGGAAACAACCAAAGTGTCCCATGGTAGAGGACTGGATAAAGAAGATATGGTACATATACTCAATGGAATACTACTCAGCCATAAGAAAGGATGAAACAGCACCATTTGCAACAACATGGATGAGAACACTATGCTAAGTGAAATAAGTCAGACAGAAAAAGCTAAGACCCATATGATTTCATTCATATGTGGGACATAAAACTGAAACTTATGTACAGAAACAGCAGAGTGGCGGCTGCCAGAGGTAAGGGGGTAGGAGAGAAGGGTGTTTTAATATGAGGTGACAAGAGAAAATTTGACTTTGGGTGGTGGGCACACGGTACAATACTTAGATCTTGTAACACAGAAACCCACACATGAAACCGGTATGTTCATGTTGACCAAATTCACCTCAATCAATCCTATATAATAAAGAGGTAATATGCAAATTGACCATCACTCCAACACACAAGATGGCCATCCCCATGTGGTCAAAGATGGCCACTCCAACACACAAGATGGCCAGCAGGGGAGGGCAGTTGTGGGTGACCAGACCTGCAGGGGAGGGCAGTTAGGGGCAATCGGGCTGATGGGGGAGGGCAGTTAGGGGCAATCGGGCCGGCAGGGGACGGCAGTTTGGGGAAACCAGGCTGGCAAGGGAGGGAAGTTAGGGGTGACTCGGCCAGCAGGGGAGGGCAGTTGGGGGTGACCAGGCCTGCAGGGGAGGACAGTTAGGGATGACCAGGCTGGCAAGGGAGGGCAGTTGGGGGTGACCAGGCCTGCAGGTGAGGATAGTTAGGGGAGACCAGGCCCGCAGGGGAGGGCAGTTAGGGGTGACCAGGCGGGTAGGGGAGGGCAGTTAGGGGTGATCGGGCCGGCAGGGGAGTGGTTAGGGGGTGATCAGACTGGCAGGCAGAAACGGTTAGGGGCAATCAGGCAGGTGAGCGGTTGGGAGCCAGCAGTCCTGGATTGTGAGAGGGATGTCCCACTGCCCGTGGATCGGGCCTAAACGGGCAGTCGGACATCCCTTGAGGGGTCCCAGATTGGAGAGGGTACTGGCTGGGCTGAGGGACAACCCCCTCCATGCACGAATTTCATGCACTGGGCTTCTACCTTAATAAATAAAATTTAAAAGAAAAGTTATTTCTTGAGGAAGCCAATTGGAAGATCAAAGTGTGGAGTGTCGAAATCCATGATTTAGATGAGGCTGATGGACAAGGTCCAGGTATATCTACAGCTTTGGATGGAAGGGGATGAAAGAAAAAGCCACAGGATCAGAAACAAGAACCAGGGTTGGTCTAGAAGAGTTAACATAGCAAGTTTGACTTCTATCATTTTTCAGGCCTGCTTTCAAGTTTGGCCCTTGGTTGACATCTGGAAACCTGAATTTCAGTTTTTCCACCATTTCCAGAATTTATAAGAGTGGCTCACTGTGCCTAAACTGCACATCCTGTGTGACTCCTTTCAAAATTCCCTCTGAAAGTTTCAGCCTGGTTTCCCACAGACTTTGCCATTTGCTAATTTTGCTGTAAGAAATCATAACCATGAGTATGGTTATTTGGGGATTCCCAACACAGATGTGTAAACCACACAAAAGCTGAAGTCATTTGGAAGAATAGAAGCATAGAGTAAGAGGCAAGCAGGTATCAGGTTTTCCAAACGATGGGCAGTAATTAGGTCATTAAATGATCAAATCAGCAGAGTGAGAGGGTTATATGAGCCTCAACAGAGTAATAGAGGTTTTATCAGGAGAGAGAAGAGAGCAAGGACACCAAGCCCACATCCTGAACATAGATTTGTAGGGCAAGAAATACTCCAATGCCACCACAGGGAAAGCTGGTGATGGGAATATTTCCACCATTTCCAGGACTTAAAAGAGTGGCTCACTGTGCCTAAATGTGGAACTGTTCTCAGAGGTCAAAGGCTAAAGAACACAGAGGATTAACCCTGAATCTGCTCTAATATACACATCTGTCTACATTGACAGTACATCAGGGTTTTCTGGAACCTTATGGTAACGAATTACTTGCTGAGCACACTGGTGTGGAGTGGTATTACAGCTGGGCACTACTATCTTTCACCATATTCTAAGTCCTCAAGAACTGTAAACCAATGTTCCTTTCACCCACTCTAGCTTTGGCTTCTCTTGCAGAGGGAAAGGCATTGCCAGCATTATTTTAACAGTCAAATATAGAAATTATCCAAATGTGGCATCATCAGAATGGATAAATTGTAGTCTGTTAACACAATGAAATATTACACTGCAATGAAAACAAATACTCCACAACCAAATGCAACAGTATGTTCGACTCACAAACACAATATTGAGCAAAGAAGCTAAGCACACATAAAATATATATTATATAATTCCATTTATATAAAGAATAAAAAACAAGCAAAAGCAATTCATCTTGTTAGAA
Organism: Plecotus auritus; assembly: GCF_963455305.1. Lineage (NCBI taxonomy): Eukaryota > Metazoa > Chordata > Mammalia > Chiroptera > Vespertilionidae > Plecotus > Plecotus auritus. The sequence goes on along the minus strand of NC_137785.1, from coordinate 29,754,077 downwards.
GTCTGGACAGTAGTTAATTCTTGAGGATGCAAGGGCCACTGAAAGGCAATTGTGTATGTGTGTGGGCTAATAGGGGTACTATTAATATTCGGATTCCTAATCTGGGTGCTTGTTACATAGGTAATTATGATTATTATGCACATAATTTCTGTGTGCATATACTTTAAAACAAAAGGGATACTCAATATATGTGAAAAAAAGCAAGTACATGTTTTACAACAGTGCATTTACCATGAATCCATTTTTGTTGAAAAGTACATGGCTGTACAGAACAATGCCAGGCAGAATATACAAATAGTATTAACAATGGTTAGCTCTTGCTAGTGGAATTGTAGATGATTTTTTCTTTTCTTCTATTTTTAAAAACCATCCTCAGTACTTCCCATATTTTTTACATTGTATTAATTTACAAAAACAAAACAAAACTATACCTACTTGCATTTTATAAGCTGCAACATATAAGACTTTGGGACAAAGAAATGCTATTAAACACCGGGGAATGGAGCAAGGGATAACCATCACTCAACCAACTCATAAAAAAATTTATAGAACGATTTCAGCACAAGCAAAATCCTGAATTGCAATGTTGGAATTTGCATTCTTATCAATCCTGTGTGAGGCTAATACCCAAGAATTATCAGAATTAGGTGAGTACCAGGATTAGAGGCACACAGACATCTGTTCCTGTCCTCTGTAATGGGATGACTGTAAACCATTTACAATCAGTACAATCTTGTCTGGGCCCAGGCTTCTCACACCCCCTCAAGATTAGCATTCTTTGCTCTCTTCCCCTTCCACTCCCAGACTGCTCTTCAAGTCTGGAGGCAAAGGCAAGGCTTTCTGGGCCATGAGCTCTTTTGCTGCCTGCTCTCAGTTTTTTCTGTGCATCTAAAGTATGAATCACTCTAAGAAAGCTTCATTATTGAATTAAAATATGCTTTGGTCTCACAGAGCTGCTTTGCTTCTTTGTAAACCACAACACTGAACATCAGTGCATTTTAAAACGTTTCCTTAAAACCAACATTCATTATAAACTGGAATCAGATTCAGGTCTATTTTGGTATGTTTATGAGCTAAACCTGAGAACATTATATCAGTCAGCCAAGTTAATTAAATATGAAGACAGCTGGAATTTAAAGGACATACATATCACTGGCTTTAGCTATGCACCATCACTGAGAAGAGAAACCACATTAGATTCACAGTTTCACCACATGCTCTTGTAGCTAGATTTATAAATGTCCCTAAACCAGAAGCTTGCTTTTATTAACACTGCCTCTGAAAAACAGGATATGAACTTTGCATCACCCCTCCTCAGAAGGCTGGGATTTTAAGAGCAGGGACTGGGACCTGCAATTCTAGCTTCCTAGTGCACACACTGGCTGGCTGGCTGACTGGCTGCCGTTGGCCTCTGCTGCTCAAAGCTACACTCTCCCTTACTTCCCTCAACTCCTACTCACAGGTTTCCTCTTTTAAGAAGTTGTCCCTGTATCTCTCTATCTTGCAAGAAGCTAAGGCAGCCTGCTCTGAGCAAATCTCCATTTAGCATCCTCACATTCAGGGATTAATGGTGCTATTTTACTTCCCTAAATTTGAGTCCAATTGTATTAATACTTGTCATTCTTTAAAAACACACTTATAACAGGTAAACTAAGCAAACTGAAGACATCTAAGCTCCTTTAAGAGATCACTCATGATTGTGACACTCTCCCCACTGTCCATTTAAACGAGCTTACAGTCTCTAAACTAAGAGGGCAGGGGTATCCTGCAACACTGAATCAGACATGATTACATCTGTTAGCACTGGTGCTTACAGAAGCTTCTTTCAGGCAGATAACCCAAAAACAGGGACAAACAGCCATGTAAATCTGAGACACAGACACAACACACATTCATTTCCTATATGCTAGGAACAACATACTCAAGTCTTGGTACTCAAAGTAGCCTAACCCTGGAGGAAAGATTCTGTCCTCCAGAAATGCCCACCCCCCCCAACCCCAACACACACACTTGGTCCTTTCCCTCTCTCAAGCCCTAATCACAACCTGAATATACCAGATTTGGAAGGATGGGGAAATGAAAAAATAATCCTAATGAGAAAACTTCACCAAAACCCTAAAGGAGGGGGCTAGATTAAACGAGCCAGCTGTGATGTTTTAAAACTCTAAGCCTGGCTGATTGAAACTACCTGTGGAAGTGAGACTGATTCCCAGGCTCCACTACAAAACTTCAGAACGAGAGTCTCTAGGTGTGGAGCATGGAAATTTGGACTTTACGTAAGAGTGCTTCTCAGGAGATTCTGATAAGAGATTTGTGAACCACTAGAGAGAACTGGATGGAGTGGTAATTCCTACCGTGATAATGGGTTCCCTAAATGTTGACACTGCTATTGGGAGTAAAGTTCCTTTATATTTGTCCTTTCATGTCCCATGTATAAAGTTAGTTTTGGGGGCAGGGAGGGATGAATTTCCCACTCATTGTCTTCACATGTGGAGGGGGTTCAGCTAGTATTTCTCAAAGTGGAAGGGCCACTGCTGTATTTTGGGCTAGATAACTGATTATGTGGCACTGTCCAGCATAGTGTAGGACATTTACCATCCCTCACCCTTACTCGTAAATGCCAATTGTTCCTAGTCATTGGGACAGCCCAAAACACATTTCTTCACTTTTCTAATTGCTCCTAGGATGTCAATTCAGATGCTGATTAAGAGCCATTGAGCTGGTTTAACATTCCTGACCTACCTTTCTACCCCTTACATTAAGTTCCGATTTTGGGGGGAAAAATGGTCTACCCAATAAGTGAATTTAGGAGGAGCCAGCCCTTCCCTCTCTCCTCATTTGCACCTGCCTGGCCAGAGGTCACATTCTAGCCTGAGATTTTCCACTTGGCTGTCCCCTCATGTCACAGATTTGAACTTAGTTGTGGTCTCCACTCTACAGGGGGAGAAGGGAGCTTGTTCCTTTACCTAAACACCTACAACAATAAGTAAATCTTAGGGAGAAAATAATTTAGTTCTTTTAGGGAATATAAACATGACCATAATTCCATTCTGACATTTTAAAGATGCCTTTATCTTTCTATTGTAAGAAAACATTTCTGTTTAAAGAGAAAAAACTTTGACGAACATTTTTTATTGAAGAGTTTTATTCTGTCTTAGAATAAAAACCTTGCTTTAATATTGTAAGGTGCACTGCAGGTATGCCATGCTGCCAGTTACTAGGGCACCAAATGCCCTAGTCAGTGACCCAGAGGGCTTGGAAAATGCATGAATTCATATTTTTAGAGCATGTAGAACTGGTATTTACAGTTTTTCTTCTCGAAATAGGCCCAGGACATCTTAAACAGTCTATAAGTATTGCCATAGCACTGCTTTGATGTTCAGAATGCTTCAGAAATGTGTTCAATATCATGATTTATGGGTCCTCCAAAAGGTTTTGTTGTTAACATGCAAGCAAACAGTATTAAACAATATTATCTAAATTATGGCTGTCAAGTACTGAAACTTATAATGAAACCAAATTACAAAACATCTTCTTGTAGAGCTATACAAAAGATATAAAATTAAAAATATCAACCATCTTTAAATATTCTAATTCTACTGTGCAGTTTTCCACATCTTTATCACTACTGAATAGCTTAAGGAGAAAGTTAACAAAATCAAGAGAGATAAGAATATTTAAATCTTTGGATCCCTTTATTCCATGGCCTTCATAAAAACACAAAGGTGGCCAGATTTTCCCCCCAGTATAGCTTAAAGTATCAAAAAGATTTACTAGTAATTTATAGTTAGCAATGAACTCTATATTGAGTCATTTGTGAATCACAGGCCAAAGGACCAGTGTGATGATATCTGAGAAGTTGCCAAAATAATTTCTAACACTCTGAATCCTCTTGAAATATAATGGAATGAGCCAACTTATCATGACAAAATTCCAGGCATTGTCAGGAAGAACAGGTTAATTGATGCCTAGTTTTACTGTCTTAAAAAAAGGGGAGGACTTACTTATTTGAAAATACAGCAAAGTACATTGTTATCTATGATTATTTACATTCATATACTGAAAATATCTATTATTTGGACAAATCCTGTGATATGCCATTTACTATAAAATAAAATTCTTACAATGAGCATAATTTATCCTTAACAAAAGAATGTATCAAATCTTCATTTGTGTTCTAAACATTAAAAAAGAAAATCAAAATAAAAAATCTTAAGCCTGGAAAAAAAAAAAAAAAAAAAAAAAAGACCCACCCATAGCTCTGTTCCTCAGCACAACTTCTGCAAGGACACAGTATGTTTGCTGACTTTAAAATGTTTATTCTTTAAAAAATTAGTTGCTTTTTATACAGCTATACAAAGTTCTTAATGTTTCTTTGGCAATGGAATATAATGGAATTTTATAACTATATAAAAAAGTTACCTTTGCCTAAGAAACAGTATTTACTGTGTGTACATAGTTGACTGACAAAATTCTCTACCATCCAGCACCCCAATTAACTGATGAAATAAGCTACCTCAAAAGGGATATTACAGGATTGCCAAAAAGAAAGGGAAAAAGATACAGACACAGACACAGACACACACACAAACACACCCTTCTGTGGCTTGAAACACAGTATCACGGCCCTATCTGCAGGTAACTTACAGTAATTGCCAAATACAATTTAGTGATAAAAAAAATCCTTTCAGTGATGAAAAAATACTTGTAAGTCCCATTGAAGTACTGTTTAGTTTACACATAAGAAATTACTTAACCTTCTGCTATTTCAAATATATTTAATGCTCATTTTTAAAGATGAGCTGCCCCCTACCCCCCAATATAACTGCATCATATCTTTGAAATTAAGCAGAAAAACAAACAATCCAACAAACAAAAAAAACCAGTGCTGGTGACAAATATACAGCGAATTCACTTCTTCATTCTTGGGTAAAGACTGAAACCAATTCTCAGGACCATGAAGAGCTAGAAGTTCACCTATTTCCAAAGACTTGTTTGTAGACTATGCAGCAACTTTGTTGTCTTTCTAAAAAAGGAAAAAAAGTTAGCTCATGTTTCAAATTATTGGTTAATTAATCATTTCTTTCTAATATGCTTAAATATACTTCCCATTATCTTTAAATATATCGTCCTTTTACTCTCACATATAAATCTGTACTATTGATTTCCAGAAAATACTTTTTACTTCCACACCCAGCAGGAGCTCATTATTTGTTAACTACATTTTCTAGTTAGTAGTAGAGTTTATTTATTTATTAAAAAAATGTTTTTATTGATTTTAGAGAGAGAAGAAAGAAGAGGGAGAGACAGATAGAAACATCAATTGTCTGCCTCCTCAACGACCACTACTGGGGACTGAGCCCGCAACCTGGGCATGTGCCCTGACCGGGAATTGAACCGGTAACCTCTTGATGCTGAGCTACACCAGCCAGGCTCTAGTTAAAGCAGTGGTGTTGTGGGCTAGTTTCAGCAAGAAGCCACCCCCCGCAAGATACAGGTATACCCCACTATCTTTGATTGCCATCCTAATAACCTTTAAAAATAATGATAGAACTTAAACCTTCAATATACTACTAGTCAAATTCATCAAGTACAACCAACAACAAACTTTGGAAAAAGATTAATAAAATCTCTAAGTCTTTGATGTCTTTACTAAGTAATAACATATCCAGACAGTAAAATAACTTTTTTCTCCAAAGGGTCATCCCCTTAGGAGAAAGCAAATGATTTAGAAATTCATTTTAAAAGATAACTTTTAAATTTGAAATAAAGTTTCTGAAAATCTGAGAGTTGACTGGGGAGTTAAAGTAACTAGAGAAAAAGCAGTAAAAATCTCAAGGGTCCTCTAACTTTCCAGTGAGACTAATCTTAAACTAAAGTCTTGTACACACACAGTATCAGAGCCAGGGCTTCCATTTTCCTCAGAACTAGTTGTTTCTATGTATCTGGCTTATATTGCTGATTCTCAACCTGTTAGAAATACACATTTCCTATGTTAAAGACTAACTTTACCTGTGCATACAACACCAAAGCATTTGTACAATGTTGTTAAAGTAGAATACAAATGGCACGGTATAAGTTGGTGCAGTAAGAATTACGAAGAAGATGATCCTGCCACCCCCACCACAGTCAACCTTCATATGTTTTGATTTTTTAAAAATCTTTCAGAAAGCTATCCGATTAATCCAAACCTATAAGGGCCCAAAAGCTGTGGTTTTCTGAAAGGAAAAATAAGCAAGAAAGAGGAGAGATGGAAAGAGGTAGAGGGAAAGAGAGGAGAAAAGTATGAAAGGGCGAGAACCATACTGAGTCATTTAGGACACCCCATTGTCTCTGGATGCTCCCTGAAGAAACACATACTCAAACAGGAGGCAATCTGTCTCATCCATCCTGGTGGCTTACCGTCTTAGCAACAGCATATAAACCAGGAGCTGGCTGTTCTCTTATTATCCCCTGGCCTGACCCCCCACGCCCCCCCCCCCCCCCCAAAAAAAAAGGGAAGGAAAGAAAGCGCCATAGGACCAAACTCAACACAAGTTTATGTTTCTAACATTATCCTTAAGGAAAATTGGGCTAGAAGTCAAAGAGAGGGAGTTTGGGCTTTATATAGTAGTTTGTTCCTAGATCTAGAGAGTTAACCTCTCTGGGTCCTTGGTTTCCTAACCCTATGTATTGGGGTGGGTTTGGAGAAAGGTTCTAGTTTCTCACATGAGGGTATTTTTTCCTTGATTTTTCAGAGAATGGGAGGGAGGAAGGGAGAGAAAAGGAAGGGAGAGAAGGAGAATGGGGGCGGGGGAGAGAAAGAGACAGATACATCGACTGGTTGCCTCCCACACACACCATGACCAAGGCTGGGGATCCAGCCTGCAATCCAGGTACGTGCTCTTGACTGAAATTTGAACCTGTGACCCCACAGTAACCACTGAGCCCCACTGGTCAGGGCAGTATAAGGCTATTTTTAAAGAGTCCTAAAAATTGATAATCCTATCAAACACATGTTTTCATTGGGCAATCAGATTTGTTTATGCTCAGCCTAAAAATATAATGATTCATGCCAACAGAGCACAATGACCAAAAACCAACCATTACATGAAAGCTACTACAAATACTATTGACATCCACTTTGAAAAATGAGTTTAATCCCTGCAGGTAAATCTCTTATATGTAATAGTGATCACTCACTATTTCTACCTTTAAAGGAGCCAAATGATATGATCTAGAAGGCATAGGCTGCTGAGAAGGCCTCTGATGGCAGGCAGAAGGGTCACTGAACTTGTAATGAACAATCAAGGGCTAGCCACACTGATGGGCCTTTGTTGCCACTGAAGGCTAAAGTAAGTACTCCTAATGAACATATGCTAAGCACTTACTTCAAGCCCATTATGGCTCCATGCTGAGCAAGTGTTTTGGTGGAATACATATTCACTAATGCCAAGAGGCTCCAACATAGCTGGTGATACAAAACAAAATGTGTGAAATAGGGAACATGAATGTATTTAACATCTACACAGGAGGTGAGAAAAGGAAGAAATTGGGAGGAAGGAAGATAAGTTTATAAGGATAGAGGAAACCTTGGGTAAGACTGTGAAGTGTAAGGGAAAGGGAGGCCTTGACTTTTAGCTGTGTCTGACTTCCCACTGGACTATAAACACCAAGGAGGCAGGACTGAGTCTATTTTGTTTACCACCAATGTCCAGCCCAGTGCTTGGCATATCAAAGAATTCAATATATTTGATCAATGAATGAATGAGGTCAGAGTCTAAATCAAAAAACAATGTGACTATGAGTCAACTTGCTTAAATCAGGTAAGTTAAAGGGTAATAAGAAATGGGGCTGGGTATGTCAAATGGGACCCTCACAATAAGAAGAGGAGGCAGTGCAATGTCACATTAGAACTTTTTAACCACCAAGGCAATGCCTCAGGGTCCAGTGAATCTGTCACTTCTTGAAACACTCAAGCAGATTGTGTCAGAAATACACTAGTGCAGACAAAGATTCATGTAGACAACCTCTACAATGCATTCTAATACTGCAATATACAGGGTGGGGCAAAAGCAGGTTTACAGTTGTTCATATGGAAAATAATACAATTAATAATAATAAAGAATAAAGGCTATGTTTTGCATATGTACTTACAACTGTAAACCTACTTCTGCTCCACCCTGTGAAAGGGTTTTAACTAAAGGATCAAAATGACTGAATAGTGAGACACAGTTTCAAGAAAATATTTGCATATATCATGCACACAGTGATTATTCAGTTTAGATAAAGTGAAATAACAGTCCAGTCTTACACAGACAACATGACAGCTATTTTTTCAAATATCTAAAAAATTATGTAGAGTATATATATTCTGTGTATTTACAAAGGACAGAGTTAAACTAATCATTTGAAGATATAGGAAAAAGATTTTCACTCAAATTGTATGTCTATCTGTGAAATTCAAATAATTAGATATCCCTGGAGTGGGATAACGGTCTCAGGAAAAGTAAGGTCCCAGCTACAGATAAGGTTTGGCTAGGTCAGACCTCTCAGACGCTTTCCAACTGAGACTTTAATGATCTGTAAAAGGTGTAGCTGAGATAAGACTGTGCAACTCTCTTTTCACAAATGTCAAAATTGAGTGACTGAAAGGTTTAACGACTTAATTGAGATCATACTAGCAATAAAATTCTCACTGGGACCACAGTCTAATTTATTTATTTTTTTTTTTTTTTTGACTGTTTATTTTTTATTTTTTTTTTTCAAATTTTTATTAAGGTATTATATGTGTACATATCTTATCATTGCCCCCGACCCCCACCCCACTCCCATATATGCCCTCACCCCCCAATGTTTTGCATCCGTTGGTTACTCTTATATACATGCATATAAGTCCTTCAGTTGATCTCTTATTTCCCCCACCTCTCCCTAACCTTACCACTGTAATTTGACAGTCTGTTTGATGTTTTACTGCCTCTGTAACTATCTTTTTGTTCATCAGTTTATAATGTTTTTCATTATCCCCAAATGAGTGGGATCATGTGGTATTTTTCTTTCATTGACTGGCTTATTTCACTTAGCATAATGTTCTCTAATTCCATCCAAGTGCCTACAAATGGTAGTAATTCCTTCTTTTTTACGGCAGCATAGTATTCCATTGTGTAGATGTACCATAGTTTTCTGATCCAGTCATCTGCTGATGGGCATTTAGGCTGTTTCCAAATCTTAGCTATTGTAAATTGTGCTGCTATGAACATAGGGGTGCATATATCCTTTCTGATTGGTGTTTCTGGTTTCTTAGGATATATTCCTAGGAGTGGGATTACTGGGTCAAATGGGAGTTCCATTTTCAGTTTTTTGAGGAAACTCCATACTGTTCTCCACAGTGGCTGCACCAGTCTGCATTCCCACCAGCAGTGCACGAGGGTTCCTTTTTCTCCGCATCCTCGCCAACACTTGTCGTTTGTTGATTTGTTGATGATAGCCATTCTGACAGGTGTGAGATGGTATCGCATTGTTGTTTTGATTTGCATCTCTCGGATAATTAGTGACTTTGAGCATGTTTTCATGTGTCTCTTGGCCTTCCTTCTGTCTTCTTTCGAAAAGCTTCTATTTAGGTCCGTTGCCCATTTTTTTATTGGATCATTTATCTTCCTTTTATTAAGTTGTATAAGCTGCCTGTAGATGTTGGAAATTAAACCTTTATCAGTGATACCATTTGCAAATATGTTCTCCCATACAGTGGGGTTTCTTGTTGTTTTGTTGATGGTTTCTTTTGCTGTGCAAAAGCTTTTTATTTTGATGTAGTCCCATTTGTTTATTTTCTGTTTGGCTTCCATTACCCTAGGGGCAGTATCACTGAAAAAGTTCTTTTGGCATATGTCTGAGATTTTGCTGCCTGTGGATTCCTCTAGTATTTTTATGGTTTCCCGTCTTATATTTAAGTCCTGTACCCATTTTGAGTTTATTTTTGTGTATGGTGTAAGTTGGTGATCTAGTTTCATTTTTTTGCATGTATCTGTCCAATTTTCCCAACACCATTTATTAAAGAGACTGTCTTGACTCCATTGTATGCTCATGCCTCCTTTGTCAAATATTAAATGCGCATATTGGTTTGGGTCGATATCTGGATTCTCTATTCTGTTCCATTGATCTATATGTCTGTTCTTGTGCCAGTACCAGGCTGTTTTGATGACAGTGGCTTTGTAATACAGCTTGAAATCTGGTATTGAGATCCCTCCTACTTTATTCTTCTTTCTCAGGATTGCTGTGGCTATTCGGGGTCTTTTTTTATTCCAGATGAATTTTTGGAGAGTTCTTTCTAGGTCTGTGAAATACGCCGTTGGTATTTTAATGGGGAGTGCATTGAATCTATAGATTGCTTTGGGTAGTATGGACATTTTAATGATGTTGATTCTACCAATCCATGAACATGGTATGTTCTTCCATCTGTTTACATCTTCCTCTATCTCTTTTTTCAGTGTCCTGTAGTTTTCCGCATATAGGTCTTTTACCTCCTTGGTTAGGTTTATTCCTAAGTATCTTAATTTTTTTGGTGCGATGGAAAATGGGATTGCTTTTTTAGTCTCTCTTTCTGTAAGTTCATTGTTGGTGTATAGAAATGCCATAGATTTCTTGGTGTTAATTTTGTATCCTGCTACATTGCCGAATTCATTTATTAAGTCTGTTAGTTTTTTGATGGAGTCTTTCGGGTTTTTTATGTACAATATCATGTCATCTGCAAATAAGGACAGCTTTACTTCTTCTTTTCCAATTTGGATGCCTTTTATTTCTTCTTCTTGTCTAATTGCAGTGGCTAATACTTCCAGTACTATGTCAAACAGGAGTGGTGAGAGTGGGCATCCCTGTCTTGTTCCTGTTCTTAGGGGAAATGGTTTTAGTTTTTGCCCATTGAGTATGATGTTAGCTGTGGGTTTATCATATATAGCTTTTATGATGTTGAGGTATGATCCTTCTATTCCCACCTTGTTGAGAGTTTTTATCAAGAAAGGGTGTTGGATTTTGTCAAATGCTTTTTCTGCATCAATTGATATGACTATGTGATTTTTATCTCTCAATTTGTTTATGTGATGTATCACATTTATTGATTTGCGGATATTGAACCATCCTTGCATTCCTGGGATAAATCCTACTTGGTCATGGTGTATGATCTTTCTGATGTACTGCTGGATCCGATTTGCTAGAATTTTATTGAGGATTTTGGCATCTACATTCATGAGGGATATTGGCCTGTAATTCTCCTTCATTGTGTTGTCTTTATCTGGTTTTTGTATTAGGGTGATGCTGGCTTCATAGAAGGAGCTGGGAAGTGTTCCTTCCTCTTGAATTTTTTGGAATAGTCTGAGGAGGATAGGTTTTAGTTCTTCCTTGAATGTTTGGTAGAACTCTCCTGTGAAGCCGTCTGGCCCCGGGCTTTTGTTTGCCGGAAGCTCTTTGATGACTGCTTCAATTTCTTCCATAGTTACTGGCATGTTGAGCTGTTTAGATTCTTCCTGATTGAGTTTTGGAAGGTTATATTTTTCTAGGAATATGTCCATTTCCTCCAGGTTGTCCAGTTTGTTGGAATAGAGTTGTTCGTAGTATTTTTTAACAATCCTTTGTATTTCGGCGGGATCTGTTGTTATTTCACCTCTTTCATTTCTGATCTTGTTTATTTGGGTCCTCTCCCTTTGCTTCTTGGTGAGCCTGGCTAGAGGTTCATCAATCTTGTTTATCCTTTCAAAGAACCAGCTCTTGGTTTTGTTGATCTTTTGTATTGTTTCTTTGGTCTCTATGTCGTTTATCTGTGCTCTGATCTTTATTATTTCCTTCCTTCTGCTTACACTGGGCTTTTCTTGTTGCTCTTTTTCTAACTCTTTGAGTTGTTGGGTTAGGTAATTTATTACCCCTGTTTCTTGTTTTTTGCAGTAGGCTTGTAGAGCTATGAACTTCCCTCTCAAGACTGCTTTCGCTGTGTCCCATAGATTTTGGATTGTAGTGTTTTCATTGTCATTTGTTGTCATGATGTTTTTTATTTCTTCTTTGATCTCTCTGGTAACCCAGTCATGGTTTAATAGCATGCTGTTTAGTCTCCATGTGTTTGATTTCTTTGGGTTGTTTTTATTGTAGTTGATTTCCAGTTTTATGCCACTGTGGTCTGAGAAGATGCTTGATATGATTTCTATCTTCTTGAATTTGAAGAGACTTTGCCTATGTCCCAACATATGGTCTATCTTTGAAAATGACCCATGTGCGCTTGAGAAGAATGTATATTCTGTGGCTTTGGGGTGAAATGTTCTGAAGATGTCAATTAATTCCATCTGGTCTAGTGAGTCATTTAGGATTGATGTTTCTTTGCTGATGTTTTGTTTAGAGGATTTGTCCAATGGTGATAGTGGGGTATTAAAGTCTCCTACTATGATTGTATTGCTGTCAATGTCTCCCTTAATATCCTCCAGGAGTTTTTTTATGTATTTGGGTGCTCCTGTATTGGGTGCATATATGTTTACCAGAGTTATTTCTTCTTGTTGGATTGCTCCCTTTAGTATTATGAAATGGCCTTCCTTATCTCTTGTTATGTCCTTCAGTTTGAGATCTAATTTGTCAGAAATAAGTATTGCTACCCCAGCTTTTTTTTCAGTTCCATTTGCCTGGAAAACCTTTTTCCATCCCTTCACCCTCAGTCTGTGTGCGTCTTTTTTTCTGAGGTGGGTTTCTTGTAGACAGCAGATATATGGGTCGTGTTTTCTTATCCAATCTGTTACCCTATGTCTTTTGATTGGGGCATTTAATCCATTTACATTTAAAGTTATTATTGATAGGTACTTATTTGTCGCCATTCCTATTCTTTACCCCTGTGTTACTTCTTCGCTTCCTGTTTCTTTCTTTCTTTTTTTTTTTTTTTTACAGTAGACCCTTTAGCATTTCTTGCATTGCTGGTTTGGTGGTAATAAATTCCCTTAGTCCTTTTTTGTCTGTGAAGCTCCTGATTTCACCTTCAATTTTGATTGACAGCCTTGCTGGGTACAGTATTCTTGGATTCAGCCCCTTCCTTTGCATGACTTTGTATATTTCATTCCATTCCCTTCTGGCCTGATGAGTTTCTGTTGAGAAATCAGTTGCTAGTCTGATGGGGGTTCCTTTGTACGTAACTTTCTGTCTCTCTCTTGCTGCTTTTAAGATTCTTACTTTGTCGTTGGTGTTTGCCAATTTAATTATAATGTGCCTTGGCGTCGGTCTTTTGGGGTTCATTTTGCTTGGGACTCTGTGAGCTTCTTGGATTTGTGTGGGTTTTTTCTTCCCTATATCTGGGAAATTTTCTGTCATTATTTCTTCAAAGAGGTTTTCTATTCCTTGCTCAGCTTCCTTTCCTTCTGGAACCCCTATTATGCGGATGTTGTTTTGTTTCGTGTTGTCCCAAAGTTCCCTTAGACTCTCCTCCTGCCTTTTAATTTTTTTTTCTAGAAGTTGCTTTTCTTGGGTATTTTTTTCCATCTTGTCTTCTAGCTCACTGATGCGGTCCTCTGCTTCTTCTAGTCTACTCTTGATGCTTTCTATTGAGTTCTTTACAGCAGCGATGTCATTTTTCATTTCTTCTTGGTTCTTCTTCATTTCCTCTTGGTTCTTGCTCATATTGTCGAATTTGTCTTCCATTCTTTTCAGCCACCTTATGACCATTTCTCTGAATTCTTTTTCTGGAAGGTTGCTTGCCTCCATTTCGTTTACTTCCTTTTCTGGTGATGCCTGCTTTTCTTTCATATGCGGGCTGCTTCTTTGTCTCCCCATGGTCTCTCTTCTCTGGGTGTCTGGTTATGTAGTTCTCTCTCTCCTGGGATGATTTAAAGGCACAAAATACAGCACTACCAGGTACAACTCACAAGGCACTGAACAGGAATGTATTCACAATATTAATAACCTCCAATAAAGGTGACCACCAGAGAAAGGCAAATTAGGTGATAGGAGAGAAAGAAGAAGAGGAAAAAAGAAAGAAAGAAAGAAAAAAAGAAAAAAGGAGTGTGAAAATGAAATTGGGAAAAGGGAAAGTAAAGAGAAAAAAAAAAGTAAGAGAGACAAGAAAGTGACTAAGAGAGAAAGGGGAACAGACTATATATATTGGGGATAAAACTCCAATAGAACAATCACTAATCCTAGCAAATGCCAGCAACAAGTGCCTGGGGATTAATACAAACTACAACACCAACTAATATGGATTGAGGCAAGGGAAAGCTGAAGCACAAAACAAACAAAAAAATAAACAAAAGAAGAATAAGCAAAACAATCTCACAAAAGCAGCATAAAAATTGGATATAATCTACATTCAAGCAAACAACAACAAAAGGACAGAGAGAAGGACAAGTTTATGGATAGCTCAGACAGCGAAGGGAGAGGTGTATGTGGACTTGGAGCAGGGGATTAGAGATTAGATATGTAAGTAGGGTGAAATTTTAACAAGGGGTAAACAGAAAGAATAGTGAAAATCTAAAGCAGTAAAAGGGTAAGACAAACAGGACACTGAAAAGGGGGAGGTTGGGAAGAGAGTGATGGCCTAAAGGTAGAGTTGAGATAGAGTAAAACGATGCTAAAGGAAAGATAAAAAATATAATGTAGAACCCTAATCCCAAAATAAAATGAAGAGAAAATAAAATGACACTTTAAAAAAAAAAAAAAAAGATAAAATAGCAGTAGTAATAATACGGATTGAAAATAAAAATGTAATCATTAAAAAGGTAAAATCAAGTGATGAAAAAAGAAAAAAAAGTTTCTTGATTAAAAGATGCAAAAAATGAAAATAAAAAAAAAATAAAAAAATAAAAAAATAAAAGGTAAAAATAAAATGTGAAGTAGTGAAGGTCATTCACTTCCTCTGTTTTTCTGTTTGGCACGCCTGTTTCTCAGTCCAGACAGTATTGCAGTTCCCTGCGATCCACTGCTCTTCGGTGTTGTAAGCCAGTCCTGATTTTAAGCAGGCGGTGTGTCTTAATTTCTCGTATTCCTTTATTTTTGATTACGCAAGAGTCAATTTGTGATTCAGCCCCTGGGTGGCAGTGTTTCTGGATTGACTTCCGGGTCTATCTATGGCCTCTCTAGGCAGTGTTAGAGCCTTCTTTCCCTGTGGCACTGCCACCGGCCTGTGGGCGTGGTCTGTCTCAGAGCTGACTCTCTGATGGTCACTCCCCGCTCAGATCCCCAGGTTCCAGAAAAACAACTTTCCCCTGCAGTCTCCCAGGGTGTCCCCAACTCGGTGATCCTATGTATTGGGCTTAGTAATCAGAAGCAAGGATTTGAAGAGGAAAAAGCCCAAGTGTGCGAACTCCAGGACTGCGAGTAAACCCAGGCACAAAGGGAGCGCACGGGCTGTGCGTAAGTCTGGACAGCCTGAAATTCTTAGGGTGTCCCTGCACTTCAGATCAAAATGGGTTGCTTTTTAGAGTGCCCTTCTCTTAGCAGCTCTGAGGACCCCTTTCCACAATCACAGATCACGCCAGCCCCTACAGCCACGGACTTTTCTAGGCACAGACTTCCCTGGTCCTCCAGCTCCCGCAAAACGCGCGTTCCTCTCTCCCGCCGGGACCAGAGACCTCACCTTATCCCAGGCGAAATCTGACCTTTCCCTGGTGGAGTGTAGAGCTCCTCTGAACCCGTGTGCTTGCGCCAGTTGGGGAGCGTTGTTCTGGGGCTCGCAGCTGTTCCTGGGGTGCCGCAGTTGTGGATTCTCAGGCTTCAGATAAGCTCCACTTTCCGGATCAAGATGGCGCAGACTCCGCGTCCAAGCCCGCAGCTCCGGGAGGGGACCCAGCCGCAGTTGGTGCTGCCAGGTCAGGGGAACCCCGTTCAGCAGTCCCCCACCTCCTTCTGGAATTCAGCTGTCTCCCAACCAGCCAACAAACACTCCTTGTGCGTCCCTCAGCTGTTCTTTCTTTCTGCTCCGGGACAAGGCTCGGAACAGGTCTGTCTATTCCGCCGCCATTATTCCCTCCCCCCACAGTCTAATTTAAATGCACTTTTCCTCAAACCAAGCCGACTCAGTATAGTCTTCAGCAAGGAGTTGTCCTAAGTTCTTCAACAGGTAACTGATATGCTTAAAGTGAGGTAAAGGAAGACTGAAGGTCTGAAGACCAATCAGTAGGTTATTACGTTAGCTGGCAGGGACATGTC
Source organism: Plecotus auritus (assembly GCF_963455305.1). NCBI lineage: Eukaryota > Metazoa > Chordata > Mammalia > Chiroptera > Vespertilionidae > Plecotus > Plecotus auritus. The sequence goes on along the minus strand of NC_137785.1, from coordinate 29,737,940 downwards.
AAAGGAATGAATGTGGTGATGTGAAAATGGGCCATGATCATGAATACCTCCACACCCCTGGGGACAAAAGAATGGCAGCGTTGGCCAGTTAATGCTCAGTGGTTAGAGCGTTGGCCTGAGGATTGAAGGGTCACGGGTTCGATTTTGGTCAAAGACACATACTTTGGTTGCAGGCTTGAACCACGACCCCGGCACCATGTGAGAGAGACCAATTGCGGTGTCTCTCCCTATCCCATCCACTCTCTCTAAAGATCAATGGAAAAAAATCCTCAGGTGAGGATTAATGAGAAAAAAAAAAAAAAAAAAAGAAAGGAAGAAAAAGAATCGTATATTATTAGCCAATCAAACACTAGGAAGAGGCAAAGCTGAGATAACGGGAAGGCAAAGAAGATGATGAGGTCATTCTGAGGAAGGTTAAGTTTAAGTTGATCACAGGCACAAAGCAGGTGAAGATAGAGCAATGCAGATGGAAGCATATGAGGTCCAAACTGAAAAACTGATTAGAAGCTTTGCACCGACAAACTGGAAAAGGAAAGGGGGAAAGGGCAAGTCAGAGAAGGAAGAGGGAAGGGGGGCAGAGTGGGAGAAAGAGAGAGAGAAAGTGCGCACTTGGGCATGCTTTAGCATATGCAAGATGCAAACAGGAGCATGAATGCTTTCAGGCAGCAGCAAACTGAATGTTCCAGGCAGAAGGAATGGATAAAAAAGGTCCTGAGATAGGATTAAGCTTGTCCCTAAACAAGAATAAGAAGGCTTGATCCCTCTGAGGGGGTCGGGCAGGAGGCAGCTGATCAATGATTCTCATCACTGATGTTTCTATCCCTCTCTCCCTCTCCCTTCCTCTATGAAATCAATAAAAATGTATTTAAAAAAAAGAAAAAGAAAAAAACACTTCAAGTTGGGTGTCAAATATTGCAGAGGAATAAGAGCAAATATGTGTGAAAAGGCTACTGAATTCTGTAAGCAAAATGTCACAGGCAGGAGCAGTAAGTTCCTAAGATATAGTTTTCTAACTGGAATGGCAATTTTGCGTCAGAAGTGCCGCAGCTCCATTAGGCCACCATGGCTGAATAGACAGAGCTAATGATGAGGCTAATTTTCAGCAGTCTTGGCTGTGATGAGACAATATCAAAGGCATCAAAATCAATAGACCAGCCCTGGCTGGCCAGCTCATTTAGTTAGAGCGTCATCCCCATATGCCAAGGTTGTGGGTTCGATCTAAGGTCAGGGTTCACACAAGAATCAACCAATGCACGCATAAATAAGAGAAACAACAAAATTGATGTTTCTTTCTCTCTCTCTTTCCTCTCTCTCAAAACAAAATAAATAAAAAATTAACAGATCAGACCCCAAAGCCACTAACACAGACCTTCAGAAGGATCTCAACAATGGTCAGTTTTAAATATTGGACAATGAAATTCCTGCCAGCAGGTCTTTTTGATTCCAGCTGTCCTTTACAATGGGATTTTGATCCTTTCTGTTTATATACCTTCCTCTCCACTATCCCTAAAAAATAAACTAGGATAGTGACAGACTCCTTTAAATAAGTAATACATATAAACATACTATAAGAACCATACAATTTCCTAGCAGCAGTTCCCAAATGTCAATATCATGAGATTTTCAAGACCATGGCAAAATAAGAAAACCAAGGAAAATGTGGTTGCATTTTTCACAAAACTAAATTAAGAGCACTGACTCAGGAAAAAATTTACTAGGTTCAAGACCCAGCACAATCACTTACTAGCTGACTTCAGACAAGTTATTTAATATCTTTATCCCTATTTCCTCATTTGTAAAATGGGGATTAAAAAGAGAACCTACACCAGAGTTGCTGTGAGGTTTAAGTGAGTTGATACATACATGAAAAATACTATATAAATGTTAGCTGCTATTAAACATATAGGTTTGTCTTCCATTGTGAAGTATGTCCTTCCTATACTCTTTTAGTATTAAAGCATACTTTATCTCAAAAAAAGATGGTATGCTATAATACTTTTGTGGCTAATGCCTTAAGTGATCTTCTGTGCCTCCAACAAAATATAATCTTAAAAGAAATAAAAAAAAAAAAAGAAACAATCCTAAGTCAGTCTCTAATAGTTTTTTTGGGGAAATTTTACCAATCCATAAAATCTGAAACCATAATTCTATAATAAAAAGACAAAAAAGACTTATTAACCAAGTTACTACTCCTTAAAATTATATAAATATCCTAATCAGGTAAAAATGAAAGTTATACAAATGCCCTAAAAATATTATCCAAAATAGATAAAAGAAAAAAATTCTGAGTTTCATTAAAATGCATGTTGTTTGGCATGTAGTTTTATGAAAAACATAGAATACTTACCCTATATTCAAAATCTGCAAATTCCCTGCCCCCACGACCTCCTCTGAATCCACCACGAAATCCTCGAGGGGTGGTGAAGGTACCACCTCTACCACCACCACGCCCTCGGCCACCACGGAAACCAAGACCTCCTCTGCCTCTGTACCCGCCACGGCCACGGTTTGGACGAAGTGGGATTCCAAATGTTTCAGCATTTAATCTTCTTTCTTCAGCCCAGGTTGGTCTCCGTTCTCTATTTTAAGCACAAATAATCTTTACTGTGTATCAGGCTTTAAAGAACATTTTTCAAGCAAAACTATGTAACACTAATTCCCAAATTAATGTGAAGCAATTCCTAAAGATCAAGTAAAAATAAGCATCGCCCTAACCGCTTTGGCTCAGTGGATAGAGTCTACAGACTAAAGGGTCCCAGGTTCGATTCCGGTCAAGGGCATGTACCTTGGTTGCGGGCACATTCCCACATAGGGGGTGTGCAGGAGGCAGCTGATTGATGTTTCTCTCATCCATGTTTCTAACTCTCTCTCCCCCTCCCTTCCTCTCTGTAAAAAATCAATAAAATATATTAAAAAAAATAAGCATCTTATTATCTAAGCCAGTGGTCGGCAAACTCATTAGTCAACAGAGCCAAATATCAATAGTACAACGATTGAAATTTCTTTTGAGAGCCAAATTTTTTAAACTTAAATTTCTTCTAACGCCACTTCTTCAAAATAGACTCGCCCAGGCTGTGGTATTTTGTGGAAGAGCCACACTCAAGGGGCCAAAGAGCCGCATGTGGCTGGCGAGCCGCAGTTTGCCGACCACGGATCTAAGCCATCACGAACTGTTTATGTTCCTTTAATATTCTGTAAAATTTCATGTAAAAATATAACTGGTATTAGATTCTTGCAAATACAATTGATAAAATAAACATAACAGCACCAATATAATGGGAAATTAATATAATGGGATTGGCAATTAACTCCACCCTCCGCTCAGCCCCAGTGGAAGAGAAAGTAAATCCAGAAAAGGAAACCCTGTCTAGGAAACTGGGAGCAGGAGGTTAGGTCCCTGAGTTCCCAGTATGATCCTGGCCCAATCCATGGACCTGATGCCTGAGGCAAGTGTCTGAATTGCTGCTGTTGCGGATTCTATTCTAGAACCCAATCACAGGGCTCAGTATCATCCCCATTCATGTTTAAACAATGGCCACCAGGTGGCACTAAACCACAGCGTGGGGGACAATTTGGATTTTTTTTTTAAAATAAATCTTTATTGTTCAGATTATTACAGGTGTTCCTCTTTTTTTTCCCCTATAGCTCCCCTCCACCTGATTCCCCACCCCACTCCATGCCCTTACCCCCCGCCACTGTCTTCATCCATAGGTGTAAAATTTTTGTCCAATCTCTTTCCACACCCCTCACACCCCCTTCCCCCTGAGAATTGTCAGTCCACTCCCTTTCTATGTCCCTGATTCTATTATATTCACCAGTCCATTCTGTTCTTCAGATTTTTAAAAAAATATATTTTATTGCCCTATCCGGTTTGGCTCAGTAGATAGAGTGTCACCCTGCAGACTGAAAGGGTCCCGGGTTCGATTCCGGTCAAGGGCATGTACCTTGGTTGCGGGCACATCCCCAGTGGGAGGTGTGCAGGAGGCAGCTGACGGATGTTTCTCTCTCATCGAGGTTTCTAGCTCTCTATCCCTCTCCCTTCCTCTCTGCAAAATATCAATAAAAAATATATATATTTTTAAATATATTTTATTGATTTTTTTAACAAAATATCAATAAAATATATATATATTTTTTAAATATATTTTATTGATTTTTTACAGAGAGGAAAGGAGAGGGATAGAGAGCTAGAAAAATCGATGAGAGAGAAACATCCGTCAGCTGCCTCCTGCACACCTCCCACTGGGGATGTGCCCGCAACCAAGGTACATGCCCTTGACCGGAATCGAACCCGGGACCCTTTAGTCCGTAGGCCGACACTCTATCCACTGAGCCAAACCGGTTTCGGCACTTCAGATTTTTTATTCACTTGATTTTTAGATTCACTTGTTGGTAGGTATGTATTTGATGTCATTTTGTTGTTCGTAATTTTTATCTTTACCTTTTTCTTCTTCTTCCTCTTCTTAAAGAATACCCTTCAGCATTTCATGTAGTTCTGGTTTGGTGGTGATGAACTCCTTTAGCTTTTTCTTGTCTGTGAAGCTCTTTATCTGACCTTCAACTGTGAATGATAGCTTTGCTGGGTAGAGTAATCTTGGTTGTAGGTTCTTGCTGTTCATCACTTTGAATATTTCTTGCCACTCCCTTCTGGCCTGCATAGTTTCTGTTGAGAAATCAGCTGAGAGTCATATGGGTACTCCCTTTTAGGTAACTGTTTTTCTCTTGCTGCTTTCAAGATTCTCTCTTTGTCTTTTGCCCTTGGCATTTTAATTATGATGTGTCTTGGTGTGGTCTGGTCCTCTTTGGATTCCTCTTGTGTGGGGGTCTGTGTGCTTCCTGAACTTGTAAGTCTATTTCTTTCACCAGGTAGGGAAAGTTTTCTGTTATTATTTCTTCAAATAGATTTTCAATATTTTGCTCTCTCTCTTCTTCTGGCACCCCAAAAATTCGGATGTTGGTACGCTTAAAGTTGTCCCAGAGGCTCCTTACACTATCTTCATATTTTTGGATTCTTTTTTCTTTTTGTTTTTCTGGTTGGGTGTTGTTTCCTCATATTTCAGATCTTTGGTTTGATTATTGGGGTACGTTGATCTACAGTTGAGTTTCTGTATATTCTTTATTTCAGACAGTGTATGCTTAATTTCTGACTGGTCCTTTTCCATTTCTTTGGCATTCTCATTAAGATCCTTAAAGGTCTCACTAAGTTCCTCAGCGGTTTTTAGAAGATTCTTGAGTAACCTTATAAATGTGGTTCTGAACTCTATGTTGTCCAGTAGTTTGCTTTCCTCCATTTCTTTCATTCGTGACATGTTTCTTTGTCTCCGTATTTTGCTGCTTTCCTGTGTTGATGGAGTGGCTTTGTGTGGTAGGTGACCTATAGGGGCCAGTAGCTCAGCCTCCCCAATCACCTTAGGTGGACACTCTTGGTACACCCCTTTGTGGGCTGAGTGCAAAGTCTTGGTGTAGTTAAGCCTTGATTGCTGTTGGTACACTGGGAGGAATTGACCAACAGGCCAATTGGCTGTGAGGACCCGCTGTGTCTTATAATGGAAGAACTACTGCGCTGGAGACACGCTTATGGTGCAGGACTTGTTTCAGTGGGGCTTTGGTGCTCACTGAGTCTGCCTCTTGAATGTGTCACTTATGGATGTGAGGAGTTGAAATCTGGTGTCTCATACTGACCACTAGGTACACTGGCTTCTGGATCTCCAATGGGGTGCAGGTCAGCTACTGTCTGAGGCCACCCAGCAGGAGCTACAGCGAGAACTTACAAGTCTCTATACATTATATTTATATTTTTATATAAAAAAAGAAATGAAGTTTCACTGACATTTTCAACTCTTTGCTTGGGGTTTGGAGGTTCTGGAGCTGCCTGACCCGGGCTGCAAGTTTGCTAGGTTAAGCTGCGATAGGGCAGGCCATTCATATGCTAAAGCCGCTGCATGGAGCTTGGGTGGATTTGTAGGTTGTGCGGGGCGGGGTCTCAGGGCATCACTAGGATAGGGCGTGGCAAACAGCGATGGCTGCCAGTAAGTCGGCTCTACGTCTCCAACCGTGTCCCCGCGCCCCGCGCCCCAGCGCAGTGAACAATTATTCCTGCGCTCAGCCCTGCAAGCAAGCCACCCTCACTTTCCGAACCGATGGCAGACAGTCCAGCTTCTCCCCGTAGGAGTTTGGGTCCCCCGCGTCTCCCCAGAAACTGGAGTTCGGAGTAATCAGGAGCTTGTCTCCCTTCAGGTTGAAAAAAGCAGTGCTCCCAGTCACTCGCCGCCAGCCCGATTTGCGCGCCTCCGTACCTCAGCTTTTCAGCGCTTGTGTATGTCTCAATGCTCTTTTCTCTTTCCTTCTAGTTGTAGAACTTCCACTCAGCCAGCTTTCCTGTGGTTCTGGGTGATAGACGTTTTGTCTTTTAGTTGTAGTTTTGAAATTGTTGTGCGAGGCAGCAGTTTAGGTGTTTACCTACGCCGCCATCTTCTATCAGTTCCGACAATTTGGATTGATCAGCAGAATCCCTGGAACTCTTTTGGTTTGTTATGCTAAGTCCTCACAATTAACCTGACAATTTTCTGGATCTACATTTACTTAAATGTGGCCGAGTTTTACTATATCAGCAAACCACAAAGTAACATTAGTACTTTTGGTCCTGGTTTATTTGAACTACACTGTAAAGGGTAAAGTACTGTAAAAGGTCTTAACTTAGATGAAAGCTTCTGTTTAATCACTAATTTTAATTTTCGTTCAATTATTTTCTTTTAGCAAAATAAAACATCAAAAAATTGCTGTCATTAGATATTTTTGTTTTTTTTTTTATACTCCTCACCTGAAGATATTTTTTTCCCATAGCTTTTCAGAGAGAGTGGAAAGGAGAGGGGGAGGGAGGAAAGGAGAAGAGAGGAGGACACACACACACATTGACTGGCTGCCTCCTACACAGCAAACCTCAACCCAGGTAGGAGCCCTAGATCTTGACAGGGAATCTAACCCTCGACCCTTCAGTGTGTGGTCCAATGCTCTAACTATGGAACATACCAGCCAGGGCAGATATTTTTTAAGTATTCATTACTAGTAAACTTTGTGAAATTATAAAAAATCATTAAAAAAAGAAAAGAAAAGAAATCATTTCACACATCAACCTCCTAAAAGCTTAAGAACAGCTTAAAAGACAGTACCTATTATCATCACAAGAAATATTATCAAAGAAGGATTTAGTTTTGTCATAATAGCAATTAGGTCCAAGTGGATCTTCTTCATCTGCATTTCCTTCACTGTTTTGAGTATCAACTCCTGAGTCTCCTTTATCTTCACCATTTACAGGCTTCTCCTGTTTCTCAAGTTTATCTTCCACTGAAAAACAACCACATACCATAAAAGTCAAGACCTGTACTAAACATCAATGATTCACAAGTCAAATAAGAATATTTTCTGAGGAGAAAAATAAAAATTCACCTTTCAATTTAAGTTTATTGTGAAACTCTCTGTCAATTTCCTCCTTGTTAAATTGTGCATTTGCACTTTCAAAGTCAAAGTCTTTCTCAAATTTCATAGGACCATCTCGCCGAATACCAAATCTTCCCCTGCCACCTCGATGACACCCACGCCCTCTCCTTGGAGCTGAAGGAGCACCTGGAACTATAGAAATAAAGAAGTAAGCCGGTTTAAGACAGAAGTCATCAGTATGGTTTTTATATTGAATGGTCAACAACGGAAATGCTGCCCTAACTGGTTTGGCTCAGTGGATAGAGCGTTGGCCTGGGAACTGAAAGGTCCCAGGTTCGATTCTGATCAACCAGGTACCTTGGTTGCGGGCACATCCCCTGTGGGGAGTGTGCAGGAGGCAGCTGTTCGATGTTTCTCTCTCATTGATGTTTCTAACTCTCTATCCCTCTCCCTTACTCTCTGTAAAAATTAATAATATATATATATATATATATATATATATATATATATATATATATATATGTGTGTGTGTGTGTGTGTGTATATATGTATAAAACAACAACAACAAAACAACAGAAATGCTTACAAGTCTCTATACATTATATTTATATTTTTATATAAAAAAAGAAATGAAGTTTCACTGACATTTAATATATAGCACACATGAAATTTATAAACAGCACACATGAATTTATATTTATGAGGTCCACACTCATATATATAGCTGAGAGAGTGCACAACCAAACAATTATGGAGATGTTGGTACTAAATTACTGTATACTCCTTGAGGGCAGGGACTATGTTTTGCTTACTTATATTCCTTACTAGAGGCCTGGTGCATGAAATTCATGCACTTGGGGGGGGAGGGGTCCGTCCCTCAGCCTGGTCTGCGTCCTCTCGCACTCTGGGAGTCCTTGGGGGATGTCCAACTGATGACCTAAGCCATCAGTTGACATTCTTAGCGTTGCCACGGAGGTGGGAGAGGCTCCCGCCAATGCTGCTGCGCTCATCAGCCGTGAGCCCGGCTTCTGGCTGAGCAGTGCTCCCCCGTGGGAGCGCTCTGACCACCAGAGGGCAGCTCCTGCGTTGAGCATCTGCCCCCCTGGTGGTCAGTGCACATCATAGCAACTGGTCGTTCTGCCATCAGGCTGAGGGACCCCACCGGTGCACGATCAGGGCCAGGGAGGGATGTGGGAGGTTGGCCAGCCTGGAGAGGGACCATGGGAGGGCTACAGGGTGTGTCTGGCCCATCTCGATCAGTTCTGATTGGCCGGACCCCAGCAGCAAGCTAACCTACAGGACAACTGTCTCCCCACCCGGTGGTCAGTGCATGTCATAGCAAGCGGTTGAACGGCCTTAGCATATCATGAGCATATTATGCTTTGATTGGTTGAACGGACGACTGGACGACCAGACACTTAGCATATTAGGCTTTTATTATATAGGATACCTACAGAGTACCAAATACATTGTGAGGTCTCAAAATTTAGGAAGCCTTTTATGGAAAGGATCAGAGGAACCAAGATTTAGAGTAAGAAAAAGAAATGAACACGGATCAGGACAAACTGCAAGATGGAGGTGTTATTGCCACATTATAAATAACACAAAAGACAAGAAGCACTAGGTGTCAACCATTCCAAACACTTTCTACTCCAACTTTATTGTTTCCGCTCTAAGTGGCTCCATATTATTCAAGTCTTCCTATACCTAGTCTTTCTCTATAATATAACAGGATTTATACTATATAATAAAATCCTAATATGCTAAGTGTGCAGTCTGCTGTTCAACCAATCAAAGCGTAATATGCTAATGATATGCTAAGCCGCTCAACCGCTCGCTATGACATGCACTGACCACCAGGGGGCAGACGCTCCAACCAGTAGGTTAGCTTGCTTCTGGGGTCCGGCCGATCGGGACTGAGTGAAACGGGCCGGACACGCCCTGGAGCCCTCCCAGGGTCCCTCTCCAGGTGGCCAACCTCCCATGTCCCTCCCCGGCGCTGAATGTGTAATGGTGGGGTCCCTTGGCCTGGTGTGCGCCCTCTTGCAATCTGGGACCCCTTGGGGGATGTCGGAGAGCTGGTTTCGGTACAATCCCACAGGTAAGGCTGAGGGACCCCACTGGTGCATGAATTTGTGCACCGGGCCTCTAGTAAGGTATAATAAAACAATACCAAAGCACTATAAATTATAATGAAAACGTGAGAACCTACATATCCAACACAAGAGAAACTGTTAAGGAAAAGAAAACAACCAGGAATATGGAATAGTACTTGATATGAGTTAACAGAAACATACAAAGCACAAAGCAGTATGTATTCAATGATTAGAATTATGTGTAATCTTTAATACATACTGACAAAGATTGGAAGTGACTACAGAGTAAGACAGGTTTGTGTTCACTGAAGTTTGGCAAACTGCCCAAGTCTGAGCAAACAAAGCACAAACCCCCAGCAGCATATGCAGACACTTAAATCTAGTTAAGCAGGATATTGAAAACATCAAACTTTACTATTAAAAAGGCCCTGGCTATGAGCCAGGAAGTACAGCATGATCTTTGTGTCTTTAAAAAAAAAAAAAAAAAAATTTGTCCTGGCTGGGTGGAGTTGGTGGAGTGTCGTCCCCTACACCAAAAGGTTGTGAGTTTGATCCCAGGTTGGGCATGTAAGGGAGGCAGCAGATTGATGTTTCTCTCTCACACTGATGTCTATCTGTCTCTCAAATCAATAAACATAACCGTGGGTGATTTTAAGTATAAAATTTGAAGAAAAAAAATCTAAAGAATATCCACTGCTCTGTTAATGAGTTTCGGGTGATGAATTTTGAAGAGTGAAAGATACTTTTTTAAAACCAAGATGGTGGCATAGGTAAACACCTGAACTTGCTGCTTCGCACAACCACTTCAAAATTACAACAAAAAGACAAAACGGACATCATCCAGAACCACAGGAAGGCTGGCTGAGTGGAAATTCTACAACTAGAAGGAAAGAGAAAAGCACACTGAGACTCACAGGAGCTGTGGAAGTAAAGTGCAGAGGTACGGAGGAGCGTGCATGGAGAGGGCTGGCAACTGAGTACATGGCTGGCTTTTTCAACCGGGAGGGAGACACAAGCTCCTGACTGCTCTGAACTCCAGTTCTGGGCGAGACTCTGGGGACCTAGACTCATATGGGGAGAAACTGGACTGTCTGGCAGCAGGCGGAAGTTGAGGGCGGCTTTCTCTCAGAGGTGCTTGCAGCGATTACCAAGGGACACTGAGACCCAGGGGCCTCTTAGGGCAGGGCTGATGGGAAGCCATTGCTGTCTGCTCCACCCTGAGACTCCGCCCCATCCAAGCTGAGCGCAGAGGCTTTTGCATATGAATGGCCTGGTCCTTTGAAATCTAAACTTACTTAACAAACTGCATCTGAGTCAGTGAGACCCAGAACATCCAAAAAAAGGCCCAAGGCCCCACAGCAGCTTGCACTGCCTCACAGCTGGGCCTCATCAGGGCACCTCCAAAACCCAAAGAAGAGGAATCTGAAGATCTCTCTGTAGCTCCTGCTGGGTGGCCTCAGGCAGAGGCTAAACTAGCACCTCCTTGGAGATCCAAGAGCCAGTGTACCCAGGGGTCAGAGTGGGACCATATAGATTATAACTCCTCGGATCCATAAGGGGCACACTCAGGGGACAGACTCAGTGAGCACCAAGCCCCACTGAAGCAAGTCTTGTCTCATAAGGGTGTCTGCAGCACAGAAGTTCTCCCAGCATAGACACAGCTGATCCTCACAGCCAATTGGCCTGGAGGCAAATTCCTCCCAGTGATACCAACAACAATCAAGGCTTAACTACAATAAGACTGCACACACAGCTCACAAAGGGGTGCACCAAGAGTGTCCACCTCAGGTAACTGGGGAGGCTGAGCCACTGGGCCCTATAGGACACCTAGCAAACAAAGCTACTCTATCAACTCAGGGAAGCAGCCAAAATGTGGACACAAAGAAACAGATCACAAATGACAGAAATGGAGGAAAGCAAACACTGGATATAGAGTTCAAAACCACGGTTATAAGGTTTTTCAAGAATTTTCTAGAAAAGGCCGATAAATTTAGTGAGACCCTCGAGGATATGAAAAAGGACCAACTAGAAATTAAGCATACACTGACTGAAATAAAGAATAATATACAGAGATCCAACAGCAGACTAGAGGATTGCAAGAATCAAGTCAAAGATTTGAAATACAAAGAAGCAAAAAACACCCAACCAGAAAAGCAAAAAATATGAAGATAGTGTAAGGAGCCTCTGGGACAACTTCAAGAGTACCAACATCCGAATTATGGGGGTGCCTGAAGAAGAGAGACAGCAAGATACTGAAAACCTATTTGAAGAAATAATGACAGAAAACTTCCCCCACCTGGTGAAAGAAATAGACCAGGGGTCCTCAAACTTTTTAAACATGGGGCCAGTTCACTGTCCCTCAGACCGTTGGAGGGCCGGACTATAGTTTAAAATAAAACTATGAACAAATTCCTATGTGCACTGCGGGCCTGGGACAAGTCGGCTGCTAAGCAGGACAGGCAGCGGCACCTGGCAGGCTGGGTAAATGTCCTCGGCGGGCTGCATGTGGCCCGTGGGCCGTAGTTTGAGGACGCCTGAAATAGACTTACAAGTCCAGGAAGCGCACAGAACCCCAAACAAAAGGAATCCAAAGAGGACCACACCAAGACACATCATAATTAAAATGCCAAGGGCAAAAGACAAAGAGAGAATCTTGAAAGCAGCAAGAGAAAAACAAGTTAGTTACCTACAAGGGAGCACCCATACAACTGTCAGCTGATTTCTCAACAGAAACTATGCAGGCCAGAAGGGAGTGGCAAGAAATATTCAAAGTGATGAACAGCAAGAACCTACAACCAAGATTACTCTACCCAGCAAAGCTATCATTCAGAATTGAAGGGCAGATAAAGAGCTTCACAGATAAGAAAAAGCTAAAGGAGTTCATCACAGCCAAACCAGGATTATATGAAATGCTAAAAGGTATTCTTTAAGAGGAAGAAGAAGAAAAAGGTAAAGATAAAAATTATGAACAACAAATACATATCTATCAACAAGTGAATCTAAAAATCAAGTGAATTAAACAATCTGATGAACAGAATAAACTGGTGAATATAACAGAATCAGGGGCATAGAAAGGAAGTGGACTGAAAATTCTAAGGGGGAAGGGGGTGTGGGAGTGCAGGAAGAGACTGGACAAAAATCTCACACCTATGGACGAGGACAGTGGGGGCAGTGGTAAGGGCATGGGGTGGGGTGGGAACTGGGTGCAGGGGAGCTATTGGGGGGAAAAAGAGGAACAACTGTAATAATCTGAACAATAAAGATTAAAAAAAATCAACAAAGATACTTTTATTTATTATTTTATGTAATTTTTAAATGACGCAGTATAGTAATATTTTTAGAAACGGGTTATGTCTTTTTCCAAATTAAAAAAGTGGAATATAGCCATGGCCAGCATTGTTCTGTGGTTAGAGCGACAGCCTGTGCACTAAAAGGTCTCAGGTCTGATTTCCGGTCAAGAGCACATACCTGGGCTTTGGGTTCACTCTCCGCCTCCCCCCACCCATCGGGGCGCACGCAGAAGGCAATGGGTTGATGCATCTCTCACATTGATGTCTCCTCCCCACTACCCTCCCCCCGCTTCCTCTCTCTGAAAAGCAATAGAAAAAAAAAAAAACATCCTCAGGTGAGGATAAAACAAACAAAAGATGGAATATAGTAAATCAAAACAGAAACTTTGTACCATGACTCATAGCACATAAAAAAAAAACCCCGCATAAAAATGTATAGGACAAATGAGGTGCTTATACATTTAAAATATATCTAGCTTTTAAAAACTAAGTTAAAGATCACTTTCCATTCTTATCTGAGCAAGGTAATTACACATTGCCTTAATTTTTTAATTTGGAAGTGTTTTAAATTATAATTTGTTTTCTGCTAATAGAATGGGTGAATTTGGGATTAATAATATAGATTACAAAACACAAAGTATACAATCTTATTAAATCAATAATTATGAAAGGAAGTTAAATTTCTTTTTTTAAAGAAATATATTTTTTATTGATTTCAGTGAGGAAGGGAGAGAGATAGAATCATCAATCATGAGAGAGAATCATTGATTGGGAACTGTGACCTCCTGGTTCACAGGTAGAAGTTCAACTACTGAGCACATAGGCCAGGTGGAAGTTAAAGTTCTTGAACAATTACTTCAAAAAAAGGTTCAAGGCATAAAAAATTTAAATGAGAAAATGTCAAACTTTTGTTTTTTAAATTCTCACCCAAGGATATTTTTTTGCACTGATTTCTACAGCATGGATGGGAGATAGGAGGGGGTGGGGGTGGAGAGGAAGGAAGGGTGGAGGGGGGAGAGAGAGAGAGAGAGAGAGAGAGAGAGAGGGAGAGAGAGAGATTGAGATAAGAGAGACACATCAATTGGTTGCCTTCTGCACAGGTCCCTGGGCCTGGGGAACCTGCAACTGAGGTACATGCTCTTGACCGGGAATTGAATCGGAGACCCTTTGTTCTGAGGCCCGACACTCTACCACTAAGCAAACCAGCCAGTGTAAAAATGTCAAACTTTTAAGGTACAGATAATTCTATTCTTAAAAACATAAAAAATTTTTTTATAATGCTAATATGAAACTGACACAAAAACTTCTATCTACATAATAAAAGCCTAAGCAACTGTTAGAGTGGAATGACCAGTTGCTATGACGCACACTGACCACCAGGGGTCAGGCGCTCAATGCAGGAGCTGCCCTCTGGTGGTCAGTGCGCTCTCACAGGGGAAGTGCCGCTCAGCCAGAAGCCGGGTGGTGGGAGCCTCTCCTGCCTCCACAGCAGTGCTAAGGAGCAGCAAGCAGGCGTGCAATAAGGAGTGAGGGGTCCCAGATTGTAGAGGGTGGAGGGACACCTTCCAATGCACGAATTTCATGCACCAAATCTCTCTCTCTCTCTCTCTCTCTCTCTCTCTCTCTCTCTCTCTCTCTCTCTCAAAGCCTAAGGGACTGGCCGACCAGCCGATAGCTCTGATGCATACTGACCACCAGAGGGTAGATGCTCAATGCAGGAGCAGAAACCACAGGCATGGAAACATGGAACAGACTGATGAATCTCAGAGGGATGGGGGGAGGGCGGGAAGAGATTAACCGAAGACCTTATATGCATACTAGAGGCCCAGTGAATGGATTCGTGCACTGGTGGGGTCCCGCGGCCTGGCCTATGCCCTCTCGCAATCCAGGGTCCCTCAGGGGATGTCAGAGAGATAGTTTCAGCCCGATCCCCACAGGCCAGGCAGAGGGACCCCACTGGTGCACGAATCCGTGCACCAAGCCTCTAGTAAAAAATAATACAAAAAATAGTACAAGAGAGAAAGCCATACAATGTCGCCTACCATCAAGCAGGGTTTATTTCAGAAATGTGATGATGCTTAAAAAAAAACTTTTATTTTAAAATAATTACACAACACCCCCCCAAAACAACAAAAAACCCCCTGAAAAAATGGTCCTACGTGCCCCATCACCAAGCCTCCCCTCCAAAACTAACGTTTTAGTTACCTACTGTACATTATCAAAACCAGGAAAATTGACACTGGCACAATATAATTAACTACATTACAGATCTCATTCAGATTTCAACAGTTTTTGCATGTACTCATTTTTTGGTAGATCTGCATTAACTAACACCAAAAATTAAGAAAAAAAGTGTTCTGCCCGGCAGGCATGGCTCAGTGGTTGAGTATTGACCTATGAATCAGGAGGTCATGATTTGATTCCCACTCAGGGCACATACCTGGGTTGCGGGCTCGATCCCCAGGGTGGGGTGCAGGAAGGCAGCTGATCAATGATTCTCTTTCATCTCCCTCTCCCTTACTCTCTGAAATCAATAAAAATATTTAAAGAAGAAAAAACCTGTTCTGCTACCACAATGAAACTCCCATGCTACAGCTAGCTACCAATGCTTGCCATTCCTTTTTTTTTTAATCTTCACCCAACGATATTTTTTATTTTTATTGATTTTTAGAAAGGGAGGGAGGGAGAGGGAAAGGGAGAGGGAGAGGGGTAGAGAGAGAGAGAGAGAGAGAGAGAGAGAGAGAGAGAGAGAGAGAGAAAATGTTGATCAGTTGTGTCCTGTACTCACCCCTACTGGGGATCAAACCCACAACCCAGGTATGCGCCGTAACTGGAAATCAAACCTGCAACCCTTCTGGTGCAAGGGATGATGCTCCAACCAACTGAGCAACCTGGCTGGGGCCACAATTCATTTTTTTTATAGCAATTATTCACCACACATTTCAAATATTCTCTCTATCGAGAAGCATAGAATATGACTTTTAAATCCAAGTTACTTACCTATTTGTCTCTTGCTATCATTTCTGAGTTGCTCATTTTCTGGTCTTGAAACTTTGTGTATATCAGCTATAAGACATACAGAATAACAAATTAACTCAGGACACAAAAATCAAAATTTTCTGTTAAGTTAGAAATGAGAAAACAAAACAAAAAACCCTCCAAATCTATACCCCCCATCACTATTTTGAGCCAAATTTGAAAGAATGAACATTCTACCAAGTTCAGTTTAAACCTTCTAGGATCCATCATTCATATAAAGTTTATCTTTTTAATGAAAATAAGGTGAATGGAAAATGTTGATGAGTCAATTAAGGAATTAGTAAATAGCTAAAGTTCTACCTCGCCTGTGCTCTTGATTCTCTATTGCTTTTTGGCTGGTAGATGGTAAAGGCCTGGTTGATACAGGGCTCCTTCTCCCAACAGGTGCTGGAGCAGGTAAGTGGGCCGAGGCGGTCTGTACTGCTTGTTCCATGGTAGGGCTTTTTCTCAAAGGATCTAACTGAGGGCTTGAACGACCTAAAACGTAACCAAAAGATAAGAAACTACCCTATCCTTTGGGGATTTCAAAATAACCTAGACGCTAAAAAAATGTCTTGTTTTATTTCTACCAATTCAAATCCTTAGCACAAACTTGAATTCTTCTACTGACTAGACCAGAGTTTAAAACTGATTATCTTTAGTGGGCTGGTCACTAGGTTAGTTAAAACAACAACAACAACAAAATACTCTGGAATTTTGTCTGTATTTCTACCTATTGAAATAAGGTTTAAGTAAGTTTTTCAAAAATTTCTGCCTGGTACAAGATTCCCCAGGAATGTTATCAAAGATCATGCTGTTGGTCAGATGCAGGTTTATACCAATAACCATAACCACAAGATTCTATTGATACTTAAGCCATTATTTCCAGAAGCTTTAATATTTTCAGTACTTTCTTAAGATGTCTAAAGTGATACCTTTATATCTAAAGATATTATCTCCAATAAATTACTATTATAAATAAAGAACTAGAAAGTTAGGTGAAGTTCTTCAATACCTTAGGGGCTTGGGTAAATTAAACATCAATACTTAAAAGGCCAGCAACAGCCCTAGCTGGTTTGGCATAATGGATAGAGCATCAGCCTGCAGACCAACACTTCCTAGGTTCGATTCTGGTCAAGGGCACGTACCTTGGTTGCAGGCTTCTCCCCGGCCTGGGCCCTGGTCAGGGCACATGCAGGAGGCAACCAATCAATGTGTTTCTCTCACATCAATGCTTCTCTGTCTTTCCCTCTCTCTTCCACTCTCTCTAAAAGATCAATGGAAAAATATCCTCAGGTAAGGATTAACAACAACAAAAAGGCCAGCAACAAATAAACCCTTCAGGTAATTCCACAGCAGTGATAATAATTCCTTGCCATTTAAAACATCTCTTGTCAAATATTTACTTAATACAGGTTTTGTACTTACAAATTCCATTTTTCCTTTTATGAGGTCAGAGCTTCATAGTATGGTTACAATATGAACAGAATAATGCAACATCAGGTGCTCCCATCATATTTTTTGTCCCTATGTTTGTGATAAATCTCTGTTCAAGGTGCTTTCATATCTCATGATACTGCACCAAAATGTTTTGTTTAAAAAAAAAAATTATGATCATTTTATAAAAATAAAAAATTATCATATATGCTGCAAATGTCAACAATTGGTGAACCAGTGAGTGCTGACAAAGCATTGGTTGTTGTTTATTGGATGCTTCAGGGATCATTTATTAGTAACTAGAGGCCCAATGCACGAAATTCCTGACCAGTGATCAGAGCCGATCTGTGGGGTGACTGGAGGGGCGATGGGGCGGGGGGAGGTCCCGCTGGCACCTGCCTTGGTTGGCCTGGGGCCTGAGGGCAACTCCTGTGTTGAGCGTCTGCCCCTGGTGGTCAGTGCACATCACAACAACCGGTCATTCCACCGGTCGTTCTGCCATTCAGTCAATTTGCACATTAGGCTTTTATTATATAGGACAGTCCCGAAGATTATGGTTATCTAAAGTATGCAATTGCAAATGTGTACCATTTCCAGCCATTAATGCCAAAGTTTACTCTGCAATTAGCGGAAACACCGTATATACTGGGAAATCATGGAGGTTTATATAAGTTTTGGCCTATCAGAGGACATTTTGTAATCACTTATGATCTTCTAAAGGGATTTAATTTATAAAATAAGTATTAAGTTTTTTGAAAATCTTATTGTTTAGTTAATGTTACAATACTATATTCTTCTAAGTTTATAAAATTTACTTTATCAGGTTTTTCTTTGAGAAAAGACCCTATGACAAGTATTAAAGAACCACAAGTGATAGGGCAATCACAGCAACATCTCACTTGTTGTATACTTTGTAATTAAAACCTACTAGTCACAATGGCAATTTTGTTATAAACAGGGAAATACAGGTGATACTAGACATATTATTAGGAATATATACAATAGCCATTTCAGCATAATAAAAACACACCCCTTGAGCTATCTTCACATACTGATATCACAGTTAAAATTCTAGATGTTCTAATTTTGTAAAATTCAGAAATTATCGTTGGCAAAAAATGTAGATTCCAAGGTAATATCAGCCTTGTTATTGTTTTGTTAATCCTCACTAGAGGATATTTTTTCCAGTGCTTTTCAGAGAGAGTGGAAGGGAGGGAGGGACAGAGAGAGAGAGGAAGAAAGAGAGAGAGACTGGTTGCCTCCCGCACTCACCCCAACCAGGGGATGGGGAGTAAACTCAATACCCAGGAGGCATGTGCCCTTGACTGGGAATTGAACCTGTGACTGAACCACACCAGCCAGGACTGCCATTCTTTATGTAAATATACCTCTTTCTTATAATAAATTAGAGGACCAGTGCACAGATTCGTGCACCAGTGGGGTCCCTCAGCCTGCTGGTTTTGGCCCGATCCCTGCAGGGATGTAGTAGTGTGCGAAGTGGCAGGTGGCCGGGGAGGAACCCGAGCCCAGGCCAGGTGCCGCGCTGCTCCTGCTCATCCCGGCCCCGCTGTGCCTGCTGCCACCGCTTGGTAGTGCTGCCGTGGAGGCAGGAAAGGCTCGTGCCGCCATAGCTGCGCTCGCCAGCTGTGAGCCCGGCACCTGGCGCCCATCAGTCAGCTGAGCAGTGCTTCCGCTGTGGGAGCACACTGACCACCAGGGGGCACCTCCTGCATTGAGCGTCTGCCCCCTGGTGGTCAGTGCACGTCATAGTGACCGGATGACTGGTCGTTCGTTCGCTTAGGCTTTTATATATATAGATATGTACTTTAAAAATTTTATATTTAAAATTTAATTCAGTCCTAAGTAAGAGAGAAGGAATCTAGTTATTTCCCCCAAATGATCAGGCAGTTGTCTGTCCCAATATCATTTATTGAACAGCTGCCCTTTCTCTAACTTAAAAAATAATACCTCTATCATATACTAACTAGTGGCCCAGTGCATGAAATTTGTACACGGGAAGGGGGGGGTGCCTCAGCCCAGCCTGCACCCTCTCCAATCAGGGACCCCTTTGGTGACATCCCTCTCGCAATCTGGGACTGCTGGTTCCTAACCGCTAATTTGCCTGCCTGCCTGACTGCCCTTAAACCCTCTGCCTGCCTGCTCACCCCAAACTGCTCTCCCCTGCTGGCCTGATCGCCCCTAACTGCCTCTGCCTGTCTGATTGCCCCTAACTGCCCACCCCTGCTGGCCTGATCTCACCCCTAACTGCCCTCCCCTGCCAGCCTGAACTTGCCCCCTATTGCCCTCCCTTGCTGGCCTGATCTCGCCCCCAATTGCCCTCCCCTGCAGGCCTGATCTCGCCCCCAATGGCCCTCCCCTGTTGGCCTGATCTCACCTCCAACTGCCCTCCCCCACTGGCCTGATCGCCCCTAACTGCCTCTGCCTGTCTGATTGCCCCTAACTGCCCACCCCTGCTGGCCTGATCTCACCCCTAACTGCCCTCCTTGCCAGCCTGATCTTGCCCCCTATTGCCCTCCCTTGCTGGCCTGATCTCACCCCCAACTGCCCTCCCCTGCAGGCCTGATCTCGCCCCCAATGGCCCTCCCCTGATGGCCTGATCTCGCCTCCAACTGCCCTCCCCCACTGGACTGATCACCCCTAACTGCCTCTGCCTTGGCCCCCACCACCATGGCTTTGTCTGGAAGGAAGTCAGACAACCGGAAGATGGCCGGTCGACCCGGTCTAATTAGCATGTTACCCTTTTATTAGTATGGACAGATTACATAGGATAGGATTGCTTAAATGGGGTTAAAGCCTTTTTCAGCAGGAGGAGAAGCACTTGGCAGAAAAAAATACATAATCCCTATATCTGGACTGATAGCCAGCCATATGCACTATACTGCCAAACCAGTCATTAAAAAATTGAACTACTTTCTTACACCAAACAGCTGTTGCCCTTAAAACCCCTCCTCAGCCCCCATCCTAGGTTCTGCCTTCGCAGTTCACCCAGATTTGGTTCTGATTGGTTGGTTTCTATGCCAGTCAGTGCCAAAAGCCCCGCCTCTTAGGGAGCCATTGGCTTCTTGCAGTTCACCCAGATTTGGTTCTGATTGGTCAGTTTCTATGCCAGTCAGCGTTTCCGGGCCTATCTCTGGGCCTGATCAGAAGCCCCGGCGGCTGCTGGAGAGGCCCGGAGAGGAAGAGAGGCAAGGGTTGATCAACAGCTGCCATGGAGGCTGCAGATCAGACCCTGCTTCTCTCTCCAGGCCTGATCTGCAGCCCCCTTGGCAGTCAGTGCTGTATTGCCGTGCCTGCAATGGTGGCAGTCAGTGCTGGGTTGCTGCAGCGGTGTTCGGTCATCTGTTTGGTCGTTTTGGATGCTACGGACCCTGGCTCTTTATATATATAGATTATTTATTTATACTTGGATCTGGTCCTGATTTTTATTCCATTCATCTATTAATTTATTCCTGTACTGTTTTATTTTATGAATACATTATTGAGTAGGAAAGCCCTATTTCACTGCTTTTTATTTTTTAGCTATGTCTAACTATACTTTTATTTCTAAGATAGCATGTGTATCTGTTTTATTAAGTTCTCATATCATTCCACTTAAATTTATTGAAATTACAATAAACGTAATATGACAAGTAAAGACTTCCCAATACTTTATCTCTGTATCTAGGAATAAAATAATTCTCTAATTATATTATCTTATTAGGTCCCTCTGTTATATTTTGTTTTCAACATAGAAATTGGTCTTATTTCTTGTTATGTATTTTTTACATAATTTCTCATTATTGTGAACATCATCTTTTAACCCCATTATATAATTAGTGGGTTAAGTTTTAGAAAAATGATTGACTTTTGTACATTATATTTTCCTTGTAATTTAAGTCTTTTATTAGTTCTAGATTATTCAGTGAATTCTTAATTCCGAGTAGTAATTCATAGCACTGACAAATAATGCTAATTTAATAACTATGCCTCATTTCTTTTTCACGTGTTCCAGATTTAGCTAAAAATTCCAGAACAATGCTGAATAGCAATGATGACAGGCATCCTTATTTATGATTTAATAAGAATTCTTCTGGTGCTTCCATATTAAGGTTAATGTAGGCTATTCATTAAGATAGCTAACATTTACTGATCACATTCTTTGTGCTAGGTACTATGATACTATGATGCTAATGGCACTGTATACATTAAAAAAATTAATCCTCATAATAATTCTGTTAGTTACCAGTAAAGTACCATTTTATAGTTTAGGAAACTAATGCTTAAAAAGATTAATAACTAAAATAACAAACTAATACACATACATACAAATACACACTTAAATTAACCTACAAAAAAGTCTGGAAGCATGTACAACAAAACATAAATATTTGTTATTTCTGGGTAGAGATTGTGGGTATTTAAATTTTTTCCTTATGCTTACTTATATTTCTAATTCATCTATAACAAATCTTTAGAATGTTTAAAAATTATTTTCAATCAATGAGTAACAGTAACTACAACTATTTCAAAATATCTACAGTAAGAAAGATTATGTTTAGCATTAGCTTGATTTTATTCTCAATAGATTTTTAAAATATTGTCCTGTGATTATGGCATCTTTCTGAAATGACTTTACATTGTTTTATTTAAAAGTAAACATCTATATAAAGCAATGAGCTAATAACATTCACTTTGGCAACAAGTAAAAATAGATATGGAATCTTGGGACCACTGAAGGCTATAAGCCTTGGTGAGGGAAAAAATATAATTTCAAAAAGAATAAGAACAGGATAGTTTAAGAAGCTTATTAAATGCTGACCCTAGAAGGATTCTGATGTAGCAGTTCTCAGGATCTACAGTTTTAAGCACTCAAGATGATTTGGTTGTGGGTGGTCTACACTGAGAACCATTGCTCTAGATCAGCAGTTTTCAACCTTTTTCATCCCATGGTACACATAAACTAATTACCAAAATTCTGTGGCACACCAAAAATAAATGTATGTTTTGCTGATCTGAGAAAAAAACAAAACACAAAAAAACAAACACCCAGGTACTGTATAATTTTCATTCATTCATACCAGATGGCTATTGTTGTGTTGGCTGTTGTCATTTTTTTTTCTCATTTGACAATTTAAGGGAAAACAGGCCTGTGCCCCTGACTAAATAGTCAGGTATTATATGATTTAAAAATTCTTGCAGTACACCCATTGATCGTTGCTCTAGATCCTGTGAGGATGCTAAGAAAGATGCAAGAGCATAATGAATAGTTTGTTTTTTTTCAGCTGTTATTTTAAAGTAATCAAGGAGAGTTCATTTTCAGTGGTGACTCTAGGATTAATTTGATAGATTTAAGTATAATCATACAATTTATATTATACTTGCTTTGCAAAAAATTGTCAAACTTACAGAAAGGTCACTGCTTCAGTTTTATGATCTAAGACTGGAAAAAGTCTAAATAGTGGAAGTCATTCAACAATATACTTATTGCAACAGCAATTAGAAAAAATTTCGAAGAACCAAATAAAAATTATACAGGTCATTGCAAATTGCAAAAGTTCTTACATTCAGAGAAAGATAAAACCAGTACATAAGTTTAGAATGAAAATGTATGAAAGAAAAAGACAGCTTACCTTGAGATAACTGTGTTTTTACAGATCTTGTATCCTGTGTAAAGGCAGAACCAACTGCACTACTTTGGGACAGGGTACCGCTGTTTGATGTTTCTGTTCCAAAGGATGTCAAGGAGCTTCCAGCTTAAAGAGATTATTGTAATGACAAAAAAATCTTTTTTAAAAATTTAAACCTTTTAGTTATATAAAGTAATGTGCCATTTTAGTGATAATTTTCATCACGCTCTTGTATCACTTATACATATTAATAATGCTGGAAATTAATGAAAGTGTAACAAAAATTAGTTTGAGAAATCTTTGACAATACTATACAGGAAAAAAGCATGCTATATATATAATCCAGCATCCTAGATGCAAAAATTTTTCTAACGTGCAATACTGTCATAAGCAGTTATGTGGATGGTATAGCAGGGACCCACATGAGATAAAGAAGTAGCAGAAATGGTACATTCTACATCAACATTAAGGTTCAATTATTTTAATTCCAAGTATCTGCACAAATAGCCAAATCAGCAGATAGGTCTATGATGTGCTTTCCCAGCATCTCCAAGGCAACAATGGACATCAGTCCATTTTAATGCTTCTACTCAGGATGGCACTGTGGGGGGCTGCAATCTGCCTGAAGCAACCACAAGAGCTTTGGTAATCCTATCTAATAAAGAGGGAATATGCAAATTGACTGTCACAAAGCTGGCGGCGCCCACAGTGGAGGCCAAGTTCCTGAAACGAGCCTTAACAAGCAATCAGCAGGGACCTGAGGCTGTACCCCCCCGCCCGGTGGGGCTTGACAGGGGACCTCAGGCCACACCCGCCCGCCCAGTGGGGCTTGATGGGGGACCTCAGGCCTTGGCCCCTGCCCTGGCGCTGGGCCAAGGGATCTCAGGCCGCGTCCCCAGCCGTGGCACCAGGGGCACCAGGCCAGGGGACCTGAGGGTGCACTGGGGGACCTGAGGCTGCGCCCCCTGTCCGGTGTGCGCCCGGGGACATGAGGCTTCGCCCCCCTGCCTGGCAGGGCTCGATGGGGGACCTGAGGCTGTGTCCCCGCCTGGTGGGGCTTGACAAGGGGGGGTGGGCCGGCTGGGTCTTGCGCGATTTTGAGGCGCCGCGGTTAGGCTTCTGACAGGAGGAAGATTTTCATATACATTTTACTAATTTTCTTTCATCTCTAATACTTCTATTATAGGGAAAGGGCAAACAGCAATATTAAAATATTTCCTCTAAAAATCTCCTTTTAATGTGCACGAATTTCATGCACCAGGCCATTAGTGCAAGTAATAAATTCCTAGAAAGGACCTAATTTTTTGCTATACTAGTTTATGTCAATCTTCTTTCTTCCTTAAGTTCCTACAGTACTCATGAATCATTCAACTTTTCTTTCTAAAATGTATTTTTATTGATTTTTTTTAGAGAGAGGGAGAGGGAGAGGGAGAGAGAGATATTGATGTGAGAGTGGAACATCAATCAGCTGCCTCCTACACGTCTCCCACTGGGGATCGAGCCCCAAATCTAGGCATGTGCCCTGACCAGGAACAGAACTGGCAACCTTTCAGTGCACAGGATGACATCCAACCAACTGAGCCACACCGGCCAGGGCAATCATTACATTTTCATATGCTGTGCTCTCTTCTTACTATTTAATCTATGCAGGTTTTCTCTAGGAAGCATGTACAACAAAATATAAATATTTCTATAGTCCTTCTCCCATCCCTAAATCCAATCTAAAAATGGTAATCAAAATAATATTTTATAATATAATCTTACTACTACAATGCTGATGGCTTTCCACTGCTCTAAAGATAAAAGTTCAAACTACCTACACACCTCAGTTTATATGGCCTTCTCATCTGTCTACCTCTTCTCTCATCACTTTCCTTTTCACGGGTCTACTGCACAGAAGTGTATCCATTCATCTTTTGTTGTTGTTGTTAATCCTCATCTGAGGATATTTTTTCTATTGATTTTTAGAGTGGAAGGGAGGGGGAGAGACAGAAACATCCATGTGAGAAAGACACAGTGGTTGCCTCCTGCATGTGTCTGCAGGCTGATTCTAGTACAGACAGGTTGGCAAACTATGGCCTGTGAACCAAATTTAGGTTTGATCTCCAGGGAGGGCACATGCAAGAAACCACCAATGAATGCAAAAATAAGCAGAACAAATCGATGTCTTTCTCTCAAATCAATTTTTAAAAAAAGATATTCCCCTTTGCACTGTACTGCACTGGCATCTTTATTTTACTTTTTAATATTTTTATTGATTTTTAGAGAGGGGGAGAGAGAAACATCGATCAGCTGCCTCCTGCACATCCCCTACTGGGGGATCCACCGGCAAAGCAGGCATGTCCTGACCTGTAATCGAAACGGCAACCTTCTGATGCATGGGATGATGCTCAGCCACACTGGCCATCTTTATTTTAAATCAGGATTTAAGTGAGTCTATTTCTTTATTCCTGATGTGTTTGTGCCAATAATTCACTGTTCTGATTACTATAACTTTATAGTAAATCTTGAAATTGAGTAACAATCTAAAGCTTTTGCTTCTTCAAGACTGTTTTTGTTAATCTAGGTTTTGTACTTCCATATAAATATTAGAATCAGCATGTCAATTGCTATTTTAAAAATGTCTGATTAGATTTTGATCAGGGTTATGTTCAACCTGTAAATCAATTTTGGGGAAAAAGTCATCTTAAAAATAGTGAATCTTCCAAGCCATAAGCATGGATTAACTCTCCATCGATTTAGATCTTTAATTTCTCTCAGCAATGTTTTGTGGTTTTCATTGTAGAGCAGTGTACTTTTTTAAAAAAAATGTATATATTTTTTTATTGATTTCAGAGAGGCAGGGAGAGGGAGACAGACAGAAACATCAATGACGAGAGAGAATCATTCATTGGCTGCCTCCTGCACACCTCTTACTGGGGATTGAGCCCGCAACCCTGGCATGTGCCCCTGACCGGAATCAAACCCAGGACCTTTGAGTCCACAGGCCAATGAAAAAAAATATATATGTTTTTTTCTGATTTCAGAGAGGAAGGGAGAGAGAAAGAGAGAGATATGAACATCAATGATGAGAATCATTGATTGGCTGCCTCCTGCACACCCCCTACTGGGGATCAAGCCCGCAACCAGGCATGTGCCCGACCGGAATTGAACCTAGGACCCCCTTCAGTCCGCAGGCCGACGTATAGCAGTGTTCTTAACTTCAGCACTACTGACATTTTGGGCCAGATAATTCTTTGTTGTGAGGGGTTGTCCTATGCATTGTACGATGTTAAGTAGTATCCCTGGCTTCTACCCACTAGATACCAGTGGTAGCCTCCAGTTGTGACAACCAAAAATGTGTCCACACATTACCAAATGTCTCCTGAGGATAGAAGGTAAAATTCCCCTCCACTGAAAATTACTGTTGTAGAGGTTTAAAAATATCTTTTGTTATATTCATTACTGGCACCTGATGTTACTGATGCTATTGTAAGCTGTGCTGCATGTTACATTTTACTTCCAAATAATCTGTTCTAAATCAGGTGTCAGCAAACTTTATCTGTAATTGGCCAGATAGTTAATATATTTTAGGCTTTTCAGGCCATATGATCTGTTGTAACTACTCAACTCTGTCCTTGTATTGTAAAAGCAGCCATAGACTACATGTAAATAAATGAGTGTTGTTGTGTTCCAATAGGAGGCTGAATTTGGTTCACAGGCCATAATTTGCCAACCCATCTGTACTAGAATACACATACATATAATCATAGCATACAAGTAGAAATACAGTTGACTTTATTCATTCATTCATTCATTTAATCCTCACCAGAGGATATTTTTTCCATTGATTTTTAGAGTGGAAGGTGAGGGAGGGGTGGTGTGTAAGGAGGGAGAGAGGGAGGGAGAGAGAGAGAGACACTATGTGAGAGAGACACATGGATTGGTTGCTTCCTGTACCCACCCCAACTAGGGCTGGGGATTGAATCTGAAACCCAGGTATCTGCCCTTGACTAGGAATCGAACCTGCGATACTTCGGTGGGAGGGCTGATGCTTTAACCACTGAGCTCATTGGCCAGGGCATTATTTTACCTTTTTATTAAAAATTTTAATTTTGACACTATTGCAGATTTCTCTCATTTGTCCCCTTCTACCTGGTACCGCCTCCCCATCCCTTGGCCTTCAATACCCATTGTCCATGTCCATGGGTTTACAGTTGATTGTTGTACATTTACCACTTATCTCCTTACTATGCTAAATTCACGTATTCATTCTAGTGGTTTGAATGTTCCTTTGCATTTTCTTTTTTTTTTTTTTAAATATATTTTACAGAGAGGAAGGGAGAGGGATAGAGAGCTAGAAACATCGATGAGAGAGAAACATTGATCAGCTGCCTCCTGCACACCTTCCACTGGGGATGTGCCCACAACCAAGGTACATGCCCTTGACCGGATTTGAACCCGGAACCCTTCAGTCCGCAGGCCGACACTCTATCCACTGAGCCAAACCGGTTTCGGCTGCATTTTCTTTTAAAAAATATTTTTTTATTGATTTCAGAGAGAGAGAGAGAGAGAGAGAGAGAGAGAGAGAGAGAGAGAGAGAGAGAAATCATGGATTGGCTGTCTCCTGCACGCTCCCTAGTGGGGATCGAGCCCAAGACCCAGGCGTGTGCCATTGACCAAAATCGAACCTGGGACCCTTCAGTCCGCAGGCCCATGCTCTACCCAGAGAAAAACCAGCCAGGGCCCTTTGCATTTTCTATGTATACAATCATGTCACCTTCAAATAATGACTTTTAGTTCTTCCTTTTCATTCTTTAAATCTTTTTTTTTCTTGCCTTATTGAATTGAGGGCCTCTACAACATTAAATAAAATATTGAGACAAATTTGCCTTTGCTTTTTATTCCTTACCCCAAAGGAAATGCATTCATTATTTCACCATTATGTAAGCTTTTTCATTTCACTGATCAAATTTAGGATTCCCTCCCATTTCTTAGTAGTTGATAAATGGGTGTTGAATTACAGCATTGCATTCCTGAGATAAACCTGACTTTGTCATTATGTACTCTCCATTTTATGAATTGCTAGCTTCCACTGCTAATATTGTGTTAAGAACTTTTACATGTGTGTTCATGGGAGATGGTGAGCTGTAATATTTTTTCTTGTAATGACATCATCAGGTTGCCACAGTTATTTGGTTAGGAAGTATTCCTCTTCCTTTATTCTCTCAAATAATTTGTGTTAAGACTGGTAAAATTATTTCTTCCTTAAGTGGTAGAATTTATCAGTAAAGAAAACAGTATAGAATTTTCTTTGTGAGAGATTGTTAATTACAGTTTCAATTTCTTCAACAGCTTTTTTCTTTGAGATTTTATTTCCTGTTATGTTAGATTAGGAAAGTTTTATTTTCCAAGGTATTTACCTAAGATGTCAAATTTATTGACACTATTCACAATATTTTCATATTCTTTTAGGATCTATAGTGATGTCTACTCTTTGTTTTTTTGTTGTTAATCCTCACCTGGGGATATTTTTTTTTGCACTGTTTTTCAGAGAGTGGAAAGGAGGGAAGTGGGAGGGAGCGAACCTGCAACTCAGGAACATGCCCATGACCTGGAATTGAACCCGAGACCCTTTGGTGTGCAGGCTGACACTCTTAACTACTGAACAACCCAGGCCAGGGCTTCAGTTAAAAAAAAAAAAAATTTCCTCACCCAAGTATATGTTTATTGATTTTTGAGAGAGGAGAAATGTGAGAGAGAAACATTGAACAGTTGCCTCCCGACCCACTGGGGATCAATCCTGCAACATTTTGTTGTACAGGACAACGCTCCAAACCAACTGATATTGGTGATGTGGGTCCTCCTTTTTGTCTTGATCAGTCTTTTTTTTTTTTTTTTAATATATTTTATTGATTTTTTTACATAGAGGAAGGGAGAGGGATAGAGAGTTAGAAACATCGATGAGAGAGCAACATCGATCAGCTGCCTCTTGTACAGCCCCTTACTGGGGATATGCCCGCAACCAAGGTACATGCCCTTAACTAGAATCGAACCTGGGACCCTTCAGTCCGCAGGCCAAAGCTCTATCCATTAAGCCAAACTGGTTAGGTCTGTCTTGATCAGTCTTGATAAGGGCTTATTAATTTTATGAAAATTTTTAAAGAACCAACTCCTGGCTTTGTTGATGTTATATATATTTTGGCTTGTTTCTATTATTTTGTTTTCTGCTTTAACATTTTTTCTTCCTTCTGCTACTTTTGGACTAAATTTTCTTTTTTCTAGCTTAAGCTGGCAGCTTACAATACTGATTTTAAAACATTCTTGTTTTCTAATATATGTACTTAAAGGCATGAAATTTTCCGTCAGCAGCAATGCTTAAGCTCAATGTCAATTTTGGTATGCTGCATTTTATAAACTTCATTTATTTAAATCTTTATTGTTGAAAGTATTATATATGTTCCCTTCCCTCCCCCATTAACCTTTCTAGTCCACCCCCCACCGCCCACCCCAGGACTTCACCACTCTATTGTCTGTGTTCATGGGTTACGCATATATGCATACAAGTTCTTTGGTCGATCATTTCCCATCCACCCTCCCTCCCCTGCCTTCCCTCTGAGATTCCGCAGTCTGTTCTATGCTTATATGTCTCTGGATCTATTTTGTTCATCAGTTTGTTCATTAAATTCCACATGAGTGTGATCACGTGGTACCTGTGTTTCTGACTGGCTTATTTTTGCTAAGCATAATACTCTCCGGTCCCTCCATGCTGTCTCAAAGGGTAAGAGATCCTTCTTTCTTACTGCTACATAATATTCCATGGTATAAATGTATCACAGCTTTTTTACCTATTCCCCAAATGATGGGCACTTGGGCTATTTCCAGACCTGAGCTATTGTAAATTGTGCTGCTATGAACATAGGGGTGCATACTTTCTTTCTGATTGGTGTTTTGGGTTTCTTAGGATACATTCCTAGAAGTGAGACCACTGGGTCAAATGGGAGTTTCATATTTAATTTTTTTGGGAAATTCCATACTGTTTCCCTAATGGCCGCACCATTTTGCATTCCCACCAACAGTGTACTAGGGTTCCCTTTTCTCTACATCCTTGCCAGCACTTGTCATCTGTTGATGGTAGCCATTCTGACAGGTGTGAGGTGATACCTCATTGTCATTTTAATTTGTATCTCTCTGATGATTAGTGACTCTGAGCAATTTTTCATGTCTCTTGGTCATCTGTATGTCCACTTTGGAGAAGTGTTTATTTAGGTCCTTTGCCCATTTTTTAATTGGATTATCTGTCTTCCTTTTAATTGGATTGTATGAGTTCCTTATATATTTTGGATATTAACCCTTTATCAGATGTATCATTGCCAAATACGTTCTCCCATCCAGTGGGCTCTCTTCAGTTTGTTGATGATTTCCTTTGCTGTGCAGAAGCTTTTTATTTTGATGAATTCCCATTTGTTTATTTTCTCCTTAGTTTCCTTTGCCCTAGGAGATGTATCTGTAAACACACTGCTAAGAGAGTTGTCTCATTTTATAAACTTTAAATTAAAAAAAAATTTTTTTTTGCTAATTTCCCATATGATTGCTTATTTGATTCATTAATGATTTGCAACTTTTCTCAATTTCCAATTATTTGGATATTTTCAAGTTATCATTATTAATTCCAAATTTAATTTCTTTGTGACTTGAGAAGATACCATGAATGCTTTCTATCATTCTGAATTTAATGTACTTGTTTTATGGCCCAGGATTTGATCTATCCCATTGACTGGTCTGTTTTTATTTGAAAAGAATCTATTTTCTGCAATAGTTGGGTATTCTATTTTTATAAAAGTTACACACAACATTTAGGTTATAACTTCCTGATGAACTGCCTGCCCTCTGTGCCAATATGAAGAATCACTCTTTATCTCTGCTAGTACTCCTCATCTTTAAGCTGTTTTGTCTGATGTTCACTTACCTAACAGTTTTATTATCAGTGTGATATGTTTCTGTCTTTCAGTGCATCTCTCATCCTATATAATCCTATGTAATAAAAGCCTAACATGCTAAGTGTCCGACCATTTGACCAATCGCCATGACGCGCACTGACCACCAGGGGGCAGACGCACCGACCAGTAGGTTAGCTTGCTGCTGTGGTCTGGCCAATTGGGATTGGGCGAGATGGGCCGGGCACGCCCTGGAGCCCTCCCATAGTCCCTCCCTGGCTCTGATCATACACCAATGGGGTCCCTCGGCCTGGCCTGTGCCCTCTTACAATCTGGGACCCCTCAGGGGATGTCCAGGACCCCTTGGCAGTCCAGGCCAAGGGACCACCAATGCACGAATCCGTGCACCGGGCTTCTAGTAAACATCATATAGCTTGATCTTTTTTTTTTTTTTTTAAATCAGTCTGATAATCTCTGTTCTTTCACACTTTACTAAAGTACATCTTTAACAATCCTTTAGTCTGTTAGCTCTAATGCATGAAATAACCCTCCGCTTTATGCTAACTGTGAAGTTCATAAGCATGCCTTCTAGGTATTCATCAAACTCAATTAAAAATTAATCTGTACAAAACACTGGAGACCTAAGAGAATCGTCAAGCAATATGATTTGACTACTTAACTCAGGTGTCCTCAAACTACGGCCCGCGGGCCACATGCGGCCCGCCGAGGACATTTATCTGGCCCGCCGGGTGCCACTGCCTGTCCTGCTTAGCAGCCGACTCGTCCCGGGCCCGCAGTGCGCATAGGAATTTGTTCATAGTTTTTTTTTTAAACTATAGTCTGGCCCTCCAACGGTCTGAGGGACAGTGAACTGGCCCCCTGTTTAAAAAGTTTGAGGACCCCTGACTTAACCAGTTAAAATAAAATATATCCATCTGTCTGGCTGTTCAGCCAATATTCCTCCATCTGCCCATAATAGTATTATGAGCCTTAAACAGCATGCCATGGTTGCTTTGCTTCTTGATTTATTGTGAGATAATTTTTTCTAAGCGTCGGTGGTAAATCACTAAAGTTAATAATGACCTAGTCATCACACATAAGAATTATTTTAGCTTAAAAATATAGTGCTTGCCCTGACCGGTGTAGCTCAGTTGGCTGAGTGTTGTCCCTTGCAATGAAAGGTCACCAGTTCAATTCCCGGTCAGGGCACGTGCCCAGGTTGAGGGTTCAGTCCCTGGGGGGCAACTGATAGATGTTGCTCTCCCCCTTCCTCTCTTTCTAAAACAACAACAAAAAGAAATCCTTGGGTGAGAATGTTTCATGTGCACTGGAGAAGAATGTATAATCTGATATTCTGGGATGAAAGGCTCTGTAAACGTCAATTATACCCATTTGGCCTAATGTGTCATTTAAGGCTGATATTTCTTTACTAGGGGCCCAGTGCACAAATTCGTGCACCTTGAAAGGAACTGTGTGCGCGAGGCTGCTGTGGGCACAGGAGTGGGTCTTGGCCCATCCTTCTTGCTGCCACCCGGCCCCTTCTGCCGGCCCCCAGCTCCAGCCACCGCTGCTCCCACGCACTGACAGTGCCAGCCCCACTTGTACCCGCGGATGGCATGGAACTATTGGGGCTGGCGCCAGCAGCGGGTGTGAGTGAGGCCATCGCCAGCAACGGGTGCGAGCAGTGGCTGCCGGCCCTGATTGTCTCTCAGGAGTAGGGGGAGATGGGGAAGCCCTGAGGGGTGATCGGGGCCAGCAGCTGCCGATCGCACCTGCTGATGGTGCTGAGTGATTGGGGCTGGCGCCGGGCGCTGGCAGCAGTTGTGAGCAGTGGCTTTGGTGCTGGCAGTGGATGTGAGAGGGGTCGGCCCGGCAGCAGGTGCGAGTGCTGACCACAGCGCGCAGGAACAAAGAATTTTCAGTAACCACCAGAGGCTCGCCCTGATGACAGCAACCTGAACCCTGCCTTAGTCTGGCGCCCCCGCTCCCCTGCTCCACCATCCCGCCTGCTGCCGACGTCCACAATGGTCCGTGCGCGCCCCCTGGTGGTCAGCACATGTCATAGTGACTGGTCAGTTGTTCTGCCGTTAGGTCAATTTGCATATTAGAGTTTTATATATATATATATATATATATATATATATATATATATATATATTGATTGATTTTCTGTTTGGATGAAGTACCTAGAGCTGTCAATGGAGTATTAAGGTCCTGAACCACGATTGTGCTTTGATCTGTTTCTTCCTTTAGTTCTATGAGTAGTTGCTTTACATATTTCGGTGCTTCCTGATTGGGTACATATATATTAAGAAGTGTTATGTTTTCTTGATGTAGTGTCCCTTTATCATTATACTAGTGGCCCGGTGCACGAAATTTGTGTACGGGGTGGGGTGTGTGTGTGTGTGTGTGTGTGTGTGTGTCCCTCAGCCCGCCCTGCACCCTCTCCAATGTCGGACATCCCTCTCAAAATCCGGGACCGCTGGCTCCTAAATGATCACCTGCCTGCCTGCCTGATCGCCCCTAACCACTCTGCCTGCCAACCTGCTCACCCCCAACTGCTCCCCCCGCTGGCCTGGTCACCCCCAACTGCCCCCCTGCCAGCCTGCTTGCTCCCAACTGCCCCCCCTGCTGGCCTGCTAGTCCCCAACTGTCTCCCCGCCCCCCCGCAGGCCTGCTTGCCTCCAAGTGCCCACCCCCTACTGGCCTGATCGCTCCCCAACTGCCCCTTCCCACTGGCCTGATCACCCCCAACTGCCCCCCCTGCTGGCCTGCTCGCCTCCAAGTGCCCAGCCCCTGCCGGCCTGATCGCTCCCAACTGCCCCCTCCCGCCGACCTGATCGCCCCCAACTGCCCCCCACTGCTGGCCTGCTCGCCCCCAACTGACCCCCTCCTGGCCTGATCGTCCCTAACTGCCTCTGCCTCGGCCCCGCCACCATGGCTTTGTCTGGAAGGATGTCCGGAAGGTCTCCTGGTCTAATTAGCATAGTTATATAGTTATTTCTGTTACCTTTTATTAGTATAGACTAGAGGCCTGGTGCACAGATTCGTGCACTGGTGGGGTCTCTTAGCCTAGCCTGTGGGGATCAGGCCAAAACCGGCTCTCTGACATCCCCCGAGGGGTCCCGAATTGTGAGAGGGCGCAAGCCAGGCCGAGGGACCCCACTGGTGCACAATTGGGGTTGGGGAGGGACCGTGGTAGGGGTCCAGAGCATGTTCAGCCCATCTTGCCCAGTTCAGATCAGCCGGACCCCAGAAGCAAGCTAACATACTGGTGGAAGCGTCTGTCCCATGGTGGTCAGTGCGCGTCATAGCTACCAGTCAAATGGTTGAATGGTCGCTTAGGCTTTTATACATAAAGATAATGTCCATCTTTGTCTCTTTTTATCAGGTGAGGATGTGAAAAACAAGTTGAAAACAAGAGACAGTTTAAAATCTGGCTTAATTTGTGCCAACACAGACTATATTTTAGTTAATTTTCACCTTAATCAACACTATAGTTTTTCTCCTCACTTAACTTTAATTTTGTTCTGTTAATCATCACCCAAGGGTATTTTTCTTCCATTTATTTTTAGAGAGAGTGGAAGGGAGGGGGGGGGAAAAGAGCGAGAGAAAAATTGATGAGAGACACATTGATTGGTTGCCTCCTGCAGGGGCCCGGAACAGGGCCGGGGATCAAGCCTGCAACTGAGGTATGTGCCCTGACAGGGAATTGAACTATGACATCCTGGTTCATGGGTTGACGCTCAACTACTGAGCATCACTGGCTGGCACAACTTTAAAATATATGTTCTCTAATAAGCCACTTCACAAATTATCCTACCAATATGAAAATCAAACAATCTAAAAAGAATCTGCCACTACAAAAATTACCCTACCAGCATGGAAAACACTGCCTCTGTGATACCCAAAGAACACCACACCATTAACCCCCAATAATATTAAAATTAAATAAAAGCACTTACAAGGCACATATATTTCATCACCACAAAATACTTTGATTAGAGGGGCAGGCTATGAAGAATGGCAGAGCAGTATTTACTATGTAGACACTATGTGTTAGACTTTGTTCAAATGCTTTATACATATTAAGTCATTCAGACTTCACAATAAAGTAGGAGGTAAGTACAATAATAATACCAATGTTAATCAAATATCTGATTTAGTGAAAGGAGTTTAAAAGAATAATATAATTTGCAATTGTCTCTTATTTGAATAGTATTCTAAACAGTTATGGCTAACATAGGGTATATCCAGATTTAATATGTATAATTAACACTGGTCTTACTGCTTGAGAAGGTTTAGGAGGTACACGAACCAAAGTTATATTAATTCACCTATCCAAGAATAAGTCTAAAAAGAATTAACTATTTACAGTTTTTAATTTTAAAATATGTCAAACCTATGTCAAAATTGAGAGTATACACTTGAATACTGATATATTCTTTATCTAAATTCACCAACTGCTAACATCTTTCTAGGCCTACTGTTTCTTTATTTCTTTACAATATACACATTTCTCTTTTGCCAATGTAGAGTATAAACATCCTTAAATACTTCAAAACTATCTCTCCAATAAAAAGACATTCTCTTACATGGTTAACCACAAAACCATTACCACATCTAGGAAAATCAACAAAATAACACCATCCAACATACCCAAACTTCCTCAGTAGTCCCTACAATGTTCTTCAGATAAACTTTTTTACAAAACCCAGATCCAATCACATATTTGGATGCTATGTCTCTTTAGTCTCCCCAAGTCTTCTGTATTTCACAACACTGAATTCTTTGAAGAGTTTGGACTTCTGGATATATATGTAACGTTTCTTCACGATTAGAATGTGCATTTTCAGCAAGAACATCACAGCAACACCACAGCGGTCAAGCTGGGTACCCCTTCCCCTCCCCCTATATCAAGAGACATTTAATTATTTAACTATGGCAATGTCAAACTTGACGACTTAAGATAGTGACTATCAAATCATCCTATATAATAAAAGCCCAGCGACGAAAAACCTGAATGACCAGAACAACCGGTAGACCAGTCATTATGACGCGCACTGACCACCAAGGGGCAGATGCTCAACGCAGGAGCTGCCCCCCGGTGGTCAGTGCGCAACTACAGTGGGAGTGTGACTTGGCTGACTGGAATGAGCAGTTGCTCCCACTGCGAACCCCGGGCCGCTGGGCAGGAACCCAGCCTGCAATTGATTGTTGTCTCCTCACCCCAGGCTCCTCCTCCTCACTCCCTGCCACCTCCTCTGGAAACCCGCAGGCTGCCACCGGGCTCGCAGAACTGACCCTGGAGGCTGGGAGGCAGTTTGTGGCTGCCACGGGACTAAGGCCTACTCTGCTGCCTCTAAGTGCTATTTTTCCTGGGCCCCGCCCCAACGAGGTCCCTTAGAGAGGCGAGTGCTCTGGCTCCACGGAAGATGCTGGACCAGGGAGCAGCCACTCAGAGGGTGGGCCCACAGCTGCTCGGCTGACTGGGATGAGCAGTGCTCCCACAGCGGGCCGATCCCCGCAGGTCACGCTCCCCCCACCAGTGTACAGATCCCATGCACTGGGCCTCTAGTTCCATTATAAAGGCACAACACTCACCACCCCCCCACTTTGTCATTAGTAAGTAAATTGTGGGATGAATACCTTAAGGCCATTTTAATATACTGTTTCAACACCATTCACTCAATGATTTTAGCATCCACTGGAAATAGTGCTGCTAATTATTATACCAGATTATTAAATGGTGATTTTCTATTAACTATCATTCCTTACTTTTATTAGCTGGTATTTTTCTGTTAAAAAAGAGCATTGTTTCCCCTTCTTTTAGTTGTGAATGGTATTTAGAAACCAAAACCAGGGTCTACACGTGTTCTTTGCTACTGGATATCACTGCTTCTAGGCCTGTCAGTCAGGAAATAAGCAGTTTTTAAAAAAATGAGTTAATTCTCATACCTCCAATTCACCTTCCCCATTCCATATTTTTATATCCCTTCTCCACACCACTTCCCAACAACACCAACATACTACTAATTTTCCCTACCCCATTATTCATACAAATTGGTTTCAAAATTGCCTGGCTGGTGTTGCTCAGTGGTTGAGTGCAGACCTATGAACCAGGAAGTCACAGTTTGATTCCTGACTCCTAGTCAGAGTATATGCCACTACCAATTACAAACCCCAAGTCAAAATTTTTTAGTAGTTCTACTTACTACCATATATCCTACTAAGAGTGTAAAAGTTACTTGAATTAAGTACTTTTTTCCTGTGTGGCTATTGTTATCGATTTGATATATATAATACCAGTTGTTTCAGCTTATATTCATTCAATTTTGGGATTCACCTTTGTCCCTATCCTTTTTTATTTTGTAAGTCAAACATTTACATACTTGAAAAGTTACAATTATATAAAAAAGAAATTAATTTTAACAAAACTCATTAGCATACTAAGACATGAAAACAAAACAAAAAAAACTCAACACCGAGTTGATCTGATTACATCTAGCTTTTGCACACAATGAATAGCCTTTGTCCTTGTAAGTAGAACTGTTTGTTATTAGCCCAGCCCTCCTACACATTCTCCTTATAGTGCCATATTTCTAAAACATTGTTACTATAAACAAAGCACCAAGTCCCCAAATATGCTATATGTGAGCATCTTCCATAGGTGATGGGATAATCACCCACATTCAACATAATATAAATACTCCTTAATGGCATTAATATTCCCTAATCACAATGGCATTACCTCCAATCCCTTTTTGAAAACCTATTCTATTGAAAAAATACTTATTTTAAATGTATATATCTTATGTAAACTTAAAATTTTAACATTCAATGAAATCTGATCATTGGATATATCCAGGTTTTTTGTGTTTTTTAAAAGTGAGTCTTTTGAGAGATGACCATTTTATTTATTGATTTTAAAGAGGGAAGAAGTGAGGGAGGGCGAAAAGGTGAGAGAGGGAATGGGAGAAGCGGAGGAGAGAGGGAAATAGAGAAAGAGAAATATCGATTTTGTTGTTTCACTTATTTATGCATTCATTGGTTGATTCTTGTATGTGCCCTGACTGGACCACAACCTTGGCAGATTGAGATGACATTCTAACCAACTGAGCTACCTTGCCAGGGCCAAGAGATGACCATTTTAGAACCACTGGTCAATGAGGACATTAAATAAAGCCTTTAAAATACAGTAACAGGCTACAAAAAGAATACCAAACAAGATGTCTAAAAACACGTGGTTATAAAAAAAAAAAAAAGAAAAACGTACCAACACCAACAGCACCAAATTGCTGCCCGACTAATGAACTTGGACTGAACTGACTGTATGTCGACATCCTGCCAAAAGGTCCATAGGAACCCACTGACTGGAATGAAGAAGTAGATGAGCCTAGTGAAGACTGAAGAAAAACCATGGGTTATTTTTTTCAAGCTCTAAACAACATACATATAATGGAAAGAAATTTGAATATTTACACTTTTAAGAAAACTATTAAATTATAACTACTAGACACAACAGCAATTATAATCTTACAACATGCATTTAACATTAGAACAGTTGAATAATCTGATTTCACTATTTGTGTATCTAGCTAACCCTTGAACAACACAGGTTTGAACCGTGAGGGTCCACTTATATGTGAATTCTTTTCAATATAGTCAGCTCTCAATAAATGGAGAGGGTCCATTGTATGTGTTGTTCTACACCATTTTATATAAAGGACTTGAGCATCCACGGATTTTGGTATCTATAGAAGGTCGTGGAACCAATATCCCACACAATCCGAGAAACTACTATGGCTAAGTTTTGGGGAGTCAAAAGTTACATGTGGCCCTGGATAGATGGTTCAGTTGGCTGGAGTATCATCCTGTACACCAAGCATGTCAAACTCAAAGGCTAACAAGGGCCAAATAAATGAGGCATGTGGCCCACGGGCCATGAGTTTTACATGCTTGCTGTACACCAAAAGGTTGCAGGTTCGATTCGCGGTAGGGAGACGTATGGGAGGCAACTGATTGATGATGTTTCTCTCTCTCTCCCCCTTTCTCTCTCTAAAATCAATGAAAAAAGAAAACAATATATCCTCAGGTGAGGATTAAAAAAAAAAAAGTATCTTTCACAGAGAAGTTAAAAAAAAAAATACGCATGAATGTTTTATTGTGTGAGGGTTGGCACCCCCAAATTCTGCATTGTTCAAGGGCTATATGTGCTAATTTTATACTCACTGATATCTACTTTTTTTCTACAATAAACTCCTCCTTTGAGTAAAGAGTTTTATAGCAGATTTAGGAAAGAACTGAAGAAAAGTTACTTGGCTATCAAGTAAAATAACTTTGCTTAAAGAGAAAAAACATGAAAAGTCTTACTTGGTTATATTGAGTTTTAAATCCATGTTGACAAATAAGACATCTCACTTTTGAACTTACTCTTATTTTCTACCATGTGAGGGGCACTATTAAATTTACAGGAAAGAGATGGAAAAACAAAGTATTCCACACAAAAATTTACATTTTTAAATATAGTTATCAAGTTAAATAAAAAATTAAAAAAACATTTACTAAACCTGAAATATAATTCAATATGTAGATACACAAACTTTTATAATACAAATTTATCTTAATATAAAATAGCCTATCTAATAAAGAGGGAATATGTTAATTGACCCTCACACCATCGCAAAGATGGTGGGGCCCACAGCCAGTAAGGAGGAAATATGCTAATTGACTGCCCCACCCACAAAGATGGAAGCGCCCACAGCCAATAAGGAGGGAATATGCTAATTGACTGCCACACACTCAAAGATGGCGGCGCCCACAGCCACAAGATGGTGGCACCCAGTCCCCTCAGCCCTGCCGGGGCGCCTGCCTCTGGGGTCCCCCAGTCCCCTCAGCCCCCCAGGGCCAGCCTGAGGCGCAGGCAAGCCTTAGATGTCAGCTGCCCAGGGCCAGCCCAAGGTGCAGGCAAGCCTCGGATGTCAGCTGCCCAGTCGAAGCCCGAGGCGCAGGCAAGTCTTGGATGTTGGCTGCCCAGCCACCCAGGGCTGCCCGAGGCTCAGGTAACCAGGGCTGGCCAAGGCTCGTGCTGACGGCAGAGGCAGCAGCAGAGGTGTGATGGGGATGTCGCCTTCCCCTGATCGCCAGGCTGAGGGACCCCCCCCTCCAGTTCATGAATTTTCATGCACCGGGCCTCTAGTTTCATAATATAAATATGAAGTGTAATAACAACTACTGGCATATAAGCTCACTGATGGTAGGACTTTGTCTGTGTATTCACTGCTAGTACCAGGCACATGGCAGGTGCTCAATAAATACTACTGAAAAAATGAACTAAAAGTTCAAAAGTTGCCCTGGCTGGTTTGGCTTGGTGGACGGAGCACCAGCCTACAGACTGAAGGGTCCCGGGTTCGATTCCGGTCAAGGGCACATGCCTGGGTTGTGGGCTCGGTCCCCAGTGGGGCGTGTGCAAGAGGCAGCCAATCAATGATTCTCTGTCATCTTTGATGTTTCTATCTCTCCCTTCCTCTCTGAAAGCAATAAAAATATATTAAAAAAAAAAAAAAGTTCAAAAGTTGCCTGACCAGTGTTGCTCAGTGGTGGAGCATCAACCATCAACCTATGAACTGGGAGGTCATGGTTCTATTTCTGGACAGGGCATATGCCTGGGTTGCAGGCTCGATCCCCAGCAGGGGGCATGCAGGAGGCAGCCAGTAGATGATTCTCTCTCATCATTGATGTTTCTATCTCTCTTTCCCTTCCTCTCTCTGAAATTAAAAAAAAAAAAAAAAAATCCAATTCAATACCATTTGATTTGCCTTCTCCTTGATTTTTCTCATTCCATAAGGCTGATTACTTAAATAACTGGTTCCCGGGAGAATTACCAAAAGCTATCTATCTATCTATCTATCTATCTATCTATCTATCTATCTAAAAGCCTAAATGCAAATTGTCCCTGTGGGAGTTATACTGGGAGACCGATCACTCACTATGACATGCACTGACTACCAGGGGGTGGTGCAAACAAAGGAAGGCCCCGATTGGCCCTAATCTCCGGCCAGGCCTAGGGACCCTACCCGTGCACGAATTTTGTGCCACTGGGCCCCTAGTATCCTATAGTATAAAGATGTAATATGCAAATTAACCCTCATGCCCTCACAAGATGGCTGCCTATGAGCAGGCTGGCAGGGGGGTTAGTGAAAGACGACCAAACGAATGAACAGCAGGCTGCGTGGGGTGACCAGGCTGGCAGGGGGGTTAGTGAAAGACGACCAAATGAATGAACAGCAGGCTGCGTGGGGTGGCCAGGCTGGCAGGGGGGTTAGTGAGGGACAACCAAATGACTGAACAAGCAGGCTGTGTGGGGCAACCAGGTCGGCAGGGGAGTTAGTAAGGAATGACCAGGCTGGCAGGGGGGCAGTTGGGGGTGACCACACCAGCCGGGGGGGCAGTTAGGGGCAACCACGCTAGCAGAGGGGCGACCAGGCCAGTGGGGGAGGGGGACCGTAAGAGGCGATCAGGCTGGTGGTGGTGGTGGGGCAGTTAGGAGTGACCAGGTCGGCAGGGAGGGGGCAATTGGGGATGACCTGGCCGGCAGCAGAGGGCAATTAGAGGCAACCAGGCCAACAAGGCGGGGGGGGGGGGGGCAGTTAGGGGCGACCAGGCAGGCAGGCAGGCGAGCGATTAGGAGCCAGCGGTCCAGGATTGTGAGAGGGATGTCCAACGGCCGGTTTAGGCCCAATCTCTGGAATCAGGCCTAAACCAGCAGTTGGACATCACCCGAGGGTTACCGGATTGGAGAGGGTGTAGGCTGGGCTGAGGGGACTGCCCCCCACCCTGTGCACAAATTTCGTGCACCAGGCCTCTAGTGTATATATAAAATAGATACCACCACTCTTTGGTGTAGGCCAGTGATTTTCATCTCATTGCATACATAAACTAATTGCTAAAATTCTGCAGCACACCAAAAAGTACATTATACTCTTTGCCCATCTGACAAAAAATAAATAGGTATAATTATCATTCATTCACATCAAATGGCTATAGCTGTGTTGGCTGTTGTCATTCTTTTATTTGACAATCTAAGGGAAAAGAGGTCAGTGCCCCTGAGTAAATAGTCAGGTATTTCAAGTTTTAACAATTCTTGTGGCACACCAATTGAAAATTGCTGGTGTAGGCAGCTATTTCTATTAGAATGTGTCTCTTCTCTCTCCATTTAAGAAGTCAGATTACCTCAGGATTCCTTCAGATTTACTTCCTCAAACTTAAGACTTAAAAAGGAGAGGATAATCAACAATTGAATCTAAAAATCAAAATAAACGAACAAAAAAATCTAATGAATAAACTGATGAATAAAATAGAATCAAGATGCATGGAAATATGAAATAACAGACTGAGGACTCTCAGAGGGAAGGGTGGAGAGGGACCAGGAGAGAATAATCAAAGATCTTATATGCATACTAGAGGCCCAATGCATGACATTTGTGCACTCGAGGGGGCTGGGGGAGGTTCCCTCAGCCTGGCCTGCGCCCTTTTGAAGTCTGGGAGCCCTCGGGGAGAGGGCCTAAGCTGTCAGTTGGACATCCTTAGTGCTGCCGCGGAGGCGGGAGAGGCTCCTGCCACAGCCCCAGCCATCAGCCCGGCTTGTGGCTGAGTGGCGCTCCCCCGTGGGAGCGCACTGACCACCAGGGGGCAGCTGCACGTTGAGCGTGTGCCCCCTGGTGGTCAGTGCTCATCATAGCGACTGGTTGTTCCTGGTTGTTCTGCCATTAGGGTCAATTTGTATATAACCCTTTTATTATATAGGATATGCTTTACCTATGGACACAGACAATAGGGTGGTGAAGGCCTGGGGTGGGGAGGGAACTAGGTGGAGGTGGGCAATGGGGGGAAAAAAGGGGACACCAATAATGCTCTCAACAATAAAGCAAAAAAAAAAAGGAGCCCTAACCGGTTTGGCTCAGTGGATAGAGCATCAGCCTGTGGACTGAAAGGTCCCGGGTTCGATTCCGGTCAAGGGCATGTACCTTGGTTGTGGGCACATCCCCAGTAGGAGGTGTGCAGGAGGCAGCTGATCGATGTTTCTCTCTCATCGATGTTTCTAACTCTCTATACCTCTCCCTTCCTCTCTGTAAAAAATCAATAAAATATATTTAAAATAGAAAAAAAGAGAGGATAGATGAGAGTAAAGAATTTCTCTAGTTTATGTTACAAGAATAAAATTTACCATTTCTTATTAAAAAGCTTGACTTATATTCAAGAAAAATGAGTGGTAAATAAATGTTAAAAGGTCCCTTTTCTTTTTTTCTGTTTTAATTTTATACTAGAAGAGTTCCTGAGGCACTTTCTTTTAATAACTAGAAGACAAATTGTGTATAAGATAATATGTACTTTAAGAATCTGACTTGTGGGAAACTAA
The DNA here is from genome assembly GCF_963455305.1 of Plecotus auritus. Taxonomy (NCBI): domain Eukaryota; kingdom Metazoa; phylum Chordata; class Mammalia; order Chiroptera; family Vespertilionidae; genus Plecotus; species Plecotus auritus. The sequence goes on along the minus strand of NC_137785.1, from coordinate 29,694,701 downwards.
GATTTTTATCACTCATAGCACAAAAAAAGGAAAGTTAACTTAAAAGTATTACATTGATAAATGAATAAGCATCTTGCAGCGCAAATGACCAGACTTTTTTTTAAACCCGGGGTTTTATTTTATTTATTTACTTTTTAATCCTAACCCGAGGATATTTTTCCATTGATTTTTAGAGAGAGTGGAAGGGAGGGGGAGAGACAGAGAGAGAGAAGCACATCGACTGGTAGAGGTAGAGGTATGTGCCCTTGACCGGAATCAAACTTGAGACCCTTCAGTCAGCAGGCCGAGGGACTATCCACTGAGCCAAACCAGCTAGGGCCAAACAAAGACTTCTAATAAGAAAAAAGGTAAAGAAATAAATAAATTCAGGAGGAAAACCAAGGGGCCATGAGGTTTTAATCAGCTATGCCCTCAAGTAAAAATATTCTTACTGGGACCTGCTTCCTCTATTATAGCTGACAGTTTCTATATGCTCCCAATTAAAATGTAAAACGAAAATAGGAATTGTAAAGACATCCTCTTTAATCCATAATTAAAAATTTTTAGATATCATATGTGCTTCTTTTTAATAAAATACATAATTAGAAAGTATATTTAAAAATATATTTAAAATTTTGGCTCTATCCCAATCTCACTTGATTTTAGAGAAGAAGGGAGAGATAGAAACATCAATGATGAGAGAGAATCATTCATCAGCTGCCTCCTGTATGCCCCCTACTGGGAACCGAAGCCGCAACACGAGCATGTGCCCTTGACTGGAATTGAACCTGGGACACTTCAGTCCACAGGCCGACGTTCTATCCGCTGAACCAAACTGGCTAAGGCTAAAATACACAATTTTTTACTGCTCTCACTGAAAATACTTAGTTTTTTTTTAATACCTTATTTAGGGAATTGAACATGTTGTATGTTAAAATTTTTTAATGTTTGGCTCTCTCTTTTTTTAAAAAATCCTCACCCAAGGACACATTTTTTATTAATTTGAGAAAGAGAGAGAGAGACAGAGAAACATTGATCAGTTACCTGACCATGATGCTCCAACCAACTGAGCCACTTGGCCAGTGCTGTTTGGCTATCTTATATAACGTTGCATGTATATTATATAACATATAATGTGATTTTACTCCCCTCCCTCCAAACTAATATTACCTAAGAGTAGCCATCACCATCTTGGTTTTTAATATGAATCACATGAAAATTAATATAGTGGCACAGATCCTGGATTTCAGAGCCAACTGTCTGGGTTTGTTCAAATTGTGGCTCTATCCCAATCTCACTTGTAAAAACTGAGAATATTTATAATAACAAGCTCAGAGGGTGATATGAGGATTGACTTTTATGTGTAGTGGTTTGAATAGTGCTTCTCATATAATTAGATCTTGATAAACATTTTAACTGATGTTGAAATTAGAAAATATTTTATGATAAAAATAAATTCATTAGCTATTTCAGACTTTATTTAGTTTCTTATGATCTAGAGCAGTGGTCGGCAAACTCATTAGTCAACAGAGCCAAATATCAACAGTACAACGATTGAAATTTCTTTTGAGAGCCAAATTTTTTAAACTTAAACTTCTTCTAACGCCACTTCTTCAAAATAGACTCTTCCAGGCCGTGGTATTTTGTGGAAGAGCCACACTCAAGGGGCCAAAGAGCCGCATGTGGCTCGCGAGCTGCGGTTTGCCCACCACTGATCTAGAGAGAAAAACCTAGATGAAACATTATCCAGGTATTTTAGGTATCTAGGGAAATAGAAAATGGTAAGCTATATATGGGCATTCAACTGAGAAACAAACAAACAAAACCCTGAAAACCCAGGAATGGCAAAAGCCAAGCTAGCCATGTGCATCAACTTTATTTGAACGCCAAGACAAACTCATTATCAGTTACCTGAACGATAGCTGGGTCCTGAGGCAAAGAACATTGTGGTTTGGGCGGCTCACAAACAGTGAGGTCTTTAATATCACTTCCGCGGAATATAATGTATTCAAAGACTTCATCTCGAGGTGGTATTGGACGATCTGTTGGTCTGTCTTCGGTACCAAAGGACCGAACTGGTAAGAAAACAGAAGATATGAGATATGTGCCTACTCATCATATTCAGGTAGTACCTCCTATAAGTGTACTGTTCCAAGTATTAAGCAGCAGTTCTTAAATGTCACCCATGAGAAAGTACTCATTAATTTATAGCTAAATAATTTTTTAAAAGAGGAAAATAAAGTGAGTTTTGCCTAGAGCTAAATGTATTCAATTTAAACAAAGACTGTATCACAAGACTGTGCTCTTCCTAGATTTTTATTTATTTACTAGAGGCCCAATGCATGAAATTTGTGGAAGAGTAGGCCTTCCTTCCCCTGGCTGCCGGCAGGACTGGGCTTCTTCGCAGCCCCAGCTTCTGGTCTAATTAGCATATTATGCTTTTATTATTATAGATTAGTGGCCCGGTGCACGACATTTGTGCACTGGGGGCGGGAGGGGAGGCATCCCTCAGCCTGGCCTGTGCCCTCTCGCAGTCCGGGGCCCCTCAGGGGATGTCCGCTTGCCAGTTTAGGCCCACTCCCCGTGGACATCCTCCGAGGGGTCCTTAGCATTGCTGCGGAGGCGGGCATCCGCTACCACTGCTGTGCTTGCCAGCCATAAGCCCAGCTTCTGGCTTCTGGCTTCTGGCTTCTGGCTTCATGGTGCTCCCCCTGTGGGAGTGCACTGACCACCAGGGAGCAGCTCCTGCATTGAGCATCTGCCCCCTGGTGGTCAGTGTATGTCATAGTGACTGGTCATTCCGCCATTTGGTTGATTTGCATATTAGCCTTTTATTATATAGGATATCTTTGGTACTTGTGGTGAGAGGCAGTGTTGATTTATTTTTTATTTACTTATTTTCATTGTTTGATCTATTTTTAAGGTCCTCATTCAGCAAAATAAAAAATTGGAAACCTATGTGATATTTCCTGTGTGTGTGGTGGGAGGAAGTGGGGGTAGGGAGGAGAGGGCAGTGCGTGAAGATTTTACAGAGTCCACAAAATCCCCAAGTTCTGAAAATGCATGCATCCATATAGAAGTTTCAAATAAGAAAGTTTGAAAGATCACATATTATCCATTTAAAGAGCATCCTAGAGGAAGTAACTCAACATTGTGCCAAATTTTGAACATATGCATTTTTTCCACAGAACTGATCCAAAGCTAGACTGAAGATGAATGTTATTTCAGTTTAAATAATGCCTTTTTTTAATCCTAAAAGTTCTTTCTGGTATTTATGAGATTTCCAGACAAGATGGTGGCATAGGTGTAGGTTTACAGAAGAATATCCCTCCCTTAAACTAATAAAAAAAGTTAAAAGTATCCCCAGGCCAGGAAATGATCTCAAACACATACTATGAAATTTTGTTAGGTATCTTTCAGATGCTGAATGAATTACTCTGAACTGAAGAGGAATCCCAGAAACCGTATGTAGCATGCCCTTAGAAAGTTTTACTGGTACCCAACAACTTGGTGGATGAGGATAGGGGCACAGATGTGGAAAAAAAGTTGAAATTTCCTTTCTCCTGCTTGCCAAACAGTACTGTATCAGGGCAGGGGTAAGTGGCAAGGTTTTACATTTTGTCCTTTATCCAAAAGGAAGGCTAAAGAGTTAGAAAAAGCAGGACTACTAAGAAAATTACAATTAAATCAATCTCCCTCCTAACCTCAGGATCACCACCATCACCACCACCCACCACCATCACACAATGTATAATGTCCCAGCCCTCCAAAGTAATAGATAAGCTCATCCTGAAGCAAAGGAGGGGAAAAGTCAAAGCCCTTCCTCTACAAAATCATAGAGAAGCTTCATAGCTTTTCAAGGACTAACAATAACCACATATTCAAAAGATAGATTAACTGCTTTATATTCTAAAAAAAAAATAAATCGAATTTACACCTTAAGAAACTAGAAAAAACCCCCACACAAATAAACCCCAAATCCAGCAAAGTAAATAACACAGATAAGAGCAGAGATAAACAACAACAACAAAACAGAAAAATAATCAACAAAACCATAAGTTGGTTTTCTGAAAAGATCAACAAAATATAGAAACCTTGGATACAGTGACTAAAGTTAAAGGTGAGAAAATGCAAATAACTAAAATCAGAAATGAGAACAAGGATACTAACTACTACCAGTCTTATGGAAATTAAAAGGCTTATAAGATAATCGTATGCCGAAACAAACTAGATAATTTAGATGAAACATAAAAATTCCTAATTACCAAAAGTGATTCAAGAAAAAAACCCAGAAAATCTCAACAGACCTACAAGGGATTTGACTAGTAATCGAAAACCTCCAAAGAACCAGAACCAGATGGTTTTACTGGTGAATTTTATCAAACATTAAAAAAAAGAATTAAGATCAATCCTATTCAAACTCCTTCAAAAAAAGAAAACACTTAACACATTCTAAGAGGCCAGCATTATTAGCCTGATACCAAAAGTCAGACAAAGAGACCATAAGAAAACTACAAATCAATCTCTCTTATGAATATATGAACACAAAAATTCTTAAAAAAAAAACCAAAACATACTAGCAAACTAATCCTATAGTACATTTAGAAAATTATATACCTTGACCAATTGGGATTTTATCCTAAGAATGCAAGGGTGGTTCAATAAATCAGTATAATATACCACATTAATAGACTGAAAGGGGGGAGTCCCACAAAATCATCTTAATAGATGTAGAAGAGAAACATTTGACAAAATCTAACACAATTTCACGATAAGAACACTTAGTGAACTTGGAATAGAAGGGAACTTCTTTAACATGAAGGGCATATATGAAAAACCCACAGCTAACATATTCAATGATGAAAGACCAAAAGTTTTCCCCTAAGATCAGAAACAAGAAAAACATACCCACTTTCTTTCTTTTCTTTTTTTAATATATTTTTGTTGATTTCAGAAAGGGAGGGAGAGGGAGAGATAGAAACATCAATGATGACAGAGAATCATTGATTGGCTGCCTCCTGCACACCCCACCCTGGGGATCAAGACCGCAACCCAGGCATATGCCCTTGACCGGAATCGAACCCGCGACCCTTCAGTCCGCAGGCGGACGCTCTATCCACTGAGCCAAGCAGGCCAGGGTAAGGATGTCCACTTTTGCTGCTGCTATTCAACAATGTATCAGAAGTCCTAGCCAGCACAATCAGGTAAAAGAAATAATAGGTATCCAAATTGGAGAGGAAGAAGTAAAACTATCTCTTTTAGAAGATGACAGGATTTCATGTATAGGAAAGACATGAAATTCATTAAAAAAAAATCTACAAGAGCTAATAAATTCAGCAGTGTTACAACACCAACACACAAAAATTGATTGTGTTTACACATAGCAACAATGATCAATCCAAAAAAGAAATTTAAAAAATAATTCCACTTTTAACAGTATTCAAAAAAAATAAAATATCTAGGAATAAATTTAACTAAGGAAGTGAAAGACTTGCACACAAACAATTACAACACCTTGCTGAAATAAACACTTAAATAAATGGAAAACCATCATGTTCTTGAACTTGAAGACTTAAAATTATGATGCTTTCTAAAGTTATCTACAGATTTAGTGCAATCCCTATCAAAATTTCAATGGACTTCTTTTTTCCTTTCCTTTTCTTCAGAAATTGAAAACCAATCCTCAATTCATATGTAACTTCAAGGGAGCCTGAATAGTCAAAGAACCTTGAAAAAGCTAGAGGACCCATACTTCCAGATTTCAAAACTTTCTATAAAGCTACAATAGTCAAAACAGTGTGGTACTGGCATAAGATAGACATACAGATTTATGGAATAGAACAGAGTCCAAAAATAAACCCAAACATCTATGGCTAACTGATTTTAGACAAGGGTCCAAGACCACCCAAAAGGGAAAGAATAGTCTCTTCAAAAAAAGGTTCTGGGACACCTGGATGACCACATTAGAAAGAATGAGTTTGGAACCTACCTTACTCCACATATAAAAACTAGAGGCCCAGTGCACAAAATTCATGCACAGGTGGGATCCCTAGGCCTGGCTGGTGATCAGGGCCAGGCTGATCGGGGCCGGGCTGATCGTGGCCCGAAGGCCCCAGCGGGGTCGGGAGAGGAGGCGATGGTTGCCGAGCCGGGCACGGAAGGAACGGATGCCGCCATCGTCGGCGCCCTACCACTGTGCAGTTCCCCGCCTCCGCCCCCCCTCCTTCCCTCACTGCCACGGCAGGTGGGTGGCAGGCCAATTGGGGCCTGACGACCAGGGGGAGGAATGGAGCATGGGAGGTTGGCCGATGGCCCCAAGGGAGCCAGCCTTCAGCCCCCCTGGGAAAGGGGCCACGTCCACTGCCACCAACCCCCAATTTCCTGTCCCAGCTCGGGGCCTGCTGGCCGGAGGGAGGAGCCACAGGAGGTTGGCCGGCTGGTTGTGGAAGCGCACTGACCACTAGGGGGCAGCTCCTGCATTGAGTGTCTGCCCCTGGTGGTCAGTGCGTATCATAGCGACTGGTCGTTTGGTTGCAATGGTTGCTTAGGGTTTTATATGTACAGACTAGAGGCCCGGTGCATGAAAATCCATGCACTGGAGGGGGGTCCCTCAGCCTGGTCTGCCCCATCTCACAGTCCGGGAGCCCTCAGGGGCAGGAGGCGACCCGGTGATCAGGGGAAGGCGACACCCCCATCACATCTCTGCTGCTGCCACTCCTGGCAGCGCAGGCCTTGGCCAGCCCTGGTTACCTGAGCCTCGGGCGGCCCTGGGCGGCTGAGGTGACTGGGGGACTCCGGAGGCAGGCGCTGAGCAGCCGGACCCGCCTGGGAGCAAGCCCAGCCATGCTGTGTGCCTGCTGCCCCAGCGGGGGCTGAGGGGACTGGGCACTGCCATCTTGTGGCTGTGGGCATCTCCATCTTTGAGGGTGTGGCAGTCAATTAGCATATTCCCTCCTTATTGTCTGTGGACACCGCCATCTTTGTGAGGGTGTGACAGTCAATTAGCATATCCTTTCTTTATTAGATAGGGTTATCTCAGCCCAGCCGGTGTGGCTCAGCGGCTGATTGTCAACCCATGAACCAGAAGTCATGGTTTGATTCCCAGTAAGGGTACATGCCAGGGTTGCGGGCTTGATCCACAGTAGGAGGTGTTCAGGAGGCAGCCAATCAATGATTCTCTCTCATCACTGATGTTTATTTTCCTTTCCCTTCCTCACTGAAATCAATAAAAATATATTTTTAAAAATTAGCTCAAAATGGGCGTGATATTGTGAAATAAGACACACATATATTTTGGTCTTTGTCTACAGCTCCTGGCTAGAGTTCCTAAAACCTTTGTAGTTTCCAAAGAAATAAAGATACTAAGAGTGTGAATCTTGTTCTAATACTTGGTCTTTGACATAGAGCTCCTAAATCTCTTGGAATTTCCTGGATGACAGGCACATCTTTTGCTCTAATGAGAAGACTCTTGGTGGGCTCCTAGATAGCTTCCGGAAAGGGGCTGGTCACCAGACTAGCAGCTTGGAACTTTCAACCTCACTTCCCATCCTCTGGGAAGAAGAGAGGGACTAAAGATTGAGTTGATAACTAATCATGTCTACATGATGAAGCCTCCACAAAAATTCCCAAACTACAGGATTTGGAGAGCTTCCAGGTTGGTGAACATGTGGAGGTGCTGGGAGGGTAGAAAAGTCATGAAAGCTCTGCACTCCTTCCCACCTGTCTTGCCTTATGCACCTCTTCCATCCGGCTGTTCCTGAGTTGCACCCTATTATAATAAACTGATAATGTAATAAGGAAACTGTTATTCTGAGTTCTATGAGCTATTCTAGCAAATGATCAAACCAAGGAGGGAGTCATGGGAACCCTTAATTTATAGCTAGTTGGTTGGAAGTATAGATCCCTTCTGTACTGGCATGTGAAGTAGGTGGCAGGGGTGGGACAGTTGTGGGGCTAAGTGCTTAACCTGTGAAATCTGACACTTTAGAATTGAATTGAATTGTAGGTGTCCAGGGAGTTGGAGAATTGGTTGATGTGGGTAAAACTACCATACATTTTGTGGTAAGATGTACTGAAAGTAATTCGGTAAATAGAGAAGAACAGATTTTTTTTCTTTTAGTGGGTTCAAGAACCTAAAGCTAAGAACCAAAACTATAAAACTATTACAAGAAAGCATAGGAATAAGTTTTTATGACCTGGAATTTGACAAGTTCTTTAAGATTTTACACTAAAAACATGAGCAACAAAGGAAATAAATATACCGGACTTCATAAAAATGAAAACTTCCTGTACATCAGAGAACAATATAGAAAATGTTAAAAAACAAGAATGTTGAAATGAATTTGCAAGCCACACCTAAGGGTTTAATAACCAGAATGTATAAAGAATTCTTAACAACCAAAAGGCAAACAACCCAATTAAAAGTGTACAGACACTTCTCATAAAAAGGTATACAAACGGCCAAGTTCATGAAAAGATGTTTAATCTTTTGGTCAATATGGAAATGCAAATCAAAACCATAATAAAATACCACTTCACTACTAAGATGGTTTTAATAAAAACAGAAAATAACAAATACTGGCAAGGATGTGGAGAAATAGGAATGCAGCTGCTCTGGAAATCAGCTTGGTGGTCCTCAAAAAATTAAACATAGAATTAACAAATGACAACGATTTCACTCATATACTGTATATGAAAACCTATGTCCACAAAGAACCTTGCACATGAAACATTTAAAGCAGTATCCTATATAATTCCTATATAATAAAGAGCTAATATGCAAATGGGCATCAAGCCCTCACTTCATCACGCCCTCACAGCTCAGACACTCAACACTGGGGAGAGAGGCATGGGGACCAGCCAGGCCGCGGCCTGGGATAGGGACAAGCTGCCCGCCCTGCGGTCCTGGGTGCCAGCGGCTGTGGCCCGCATGCCCCATGGTCCTGGGTGCCAGCGGCTGCGACTGTGGCCCGGGAGCCTGTGGCTGCGGCCTGGGCAAAGCCGCCTGCCCATGGTCCCCTGTAGTTGCAGCCAGCCTGGGTCCTGGGTGCCTGCGGCCAGCCAGAGGGAGGGAAGCCCGGGTCCCGGATGCCTGCGACCGGCCGGAGGAGGAAATCCTGGATTCCGGGTGTGGGGTGAGGTAGAGGTGGTTAGGGGTGATCAGGCCGGTAGGGGAGCTGTTAGGGGCGATCAGGCAGGCAGACAGAGGTGGTTAGGGGTGATCAGGCAGGCAGGCAGGCAGGCAGGCAGGTGAGCGGTTAGGAGCCAGCAGTCCCGGACTGTGAGAGGCAGTCGGACATCCCCCGAGGGGTCCCGGATTGGAGAGGATGCAGGCCAGGCTGAGGGACCACCCCCCCACCCCCCGTGCATGAATTTTTGTGCACTGGACCACTAGTCTATACTGTAACGGCCATAACGGCCTAACAACCAGTCGCTATGATGCCCACTGTGGCCAGCGAACCAGCCCAATCAGGGGGTGGGGCTGGTGGCCAACCTCGCCCCCCCCTACCCGCCAGCCTGCCCGATTGAACTCTCCCACTCCGATCAAGAGCAGGCCTGCTGGTCAAATGCCCCCTCTCTTCCCCCCTGGCCAGCCGCACCCCCTATCAGCCTGCCCCACCACGATAGGCCCACAGCCCCTCCCCACGACCGGCCCACGCCTGATCGCACTCCCCACCCCAACAGCAGGTGGGGCTGGGCGGCCAACCTCCTGCAGTCCCTCCCCCTGGCCATCCCACCCTTGATCACACCCTCCATCCCAATAGGGGGCGGGGCTGGCCAGCCAACCTCCTGAAGCCCCTCCCCCCAGCTAACCACGCTCCCAATGGGCCCCTACCACCCTGATTGGCCTCCAGCCCGCCCCCCGCCCCAGACAGCACCACCCCTGATCGCCACCCCACCTCAATAGGGGGCAGGGCTGGCTGGCCAACCTCCTGCAGCCACCCTCGGCCGGCCACACCCCCGGTGGGCCCCTACCATTCTGATCGGCCCACAGCCAGTCCCCCAAGCTGGCCCCACCCCTGATCGCCCCCCCCCCATAGGGGGCGGGGCTGGCTGGCCCATGACCCACAGTCCCTCCCCCTGGCCATCCCTGCCCCCAGTTGGCCCCCCCAACCCCAATTGAGGGTGGGGCCCGCCGGCCAATTGCCTGCAGCTCCTTCCCCCAGCCGGCCTGCCCCTGATGGAGGCCCTGATCTGGGCAGGCTGGCGAGCCAACCTCCCGCCATCTCCTCCTCCCGCCAGGCCCAGCCCCGATCCGCCTTGATTGGGGCTGGGCTGGCTGGACCCCACCCATGCACAAATTCGTACACTGGGCCTCTAGTTACTTATAATAGCCGAAAGGTGGAAACAACCCAAACTTCCATCAACAAATGAGTGATAAACAAATTGCTGTTTTTTAAAAAAATATTCACTCTCACACACACACATACACACACACACAACTCTACCAGTTCGATTCTTGGTCAGGGCACATGCCTGGGTTGGGCGCTTGATCCCTAGTTGGGGGCATGCAAGAGGCAGCTGATCAATGATTTTCTCTCATCATTGATGTTTATATCTATCTCTCGCCCTTCTTCCCTGAAATCAATAAAAAAATAGATTCCAACTGACCTCACTACGGTATAGTCAACTTCCACCCTCACCCCCAATCAAATTTTGCACCAATTTCCTAAAGTTGTATTCTGGAATGCCACTTTATTGGCTAAACTCTTTCAATGGCTCCCTATAACACACCAAGAAAACTCAAAACTTGTTAGCCTGCCATTCAAATGACAAACTGAGTAAGATAAATTTATCAGTAGACACTAAATGAAAAGGGAATTGGGGAATAGGGGTCCCTGAATCTGTTATCTGACACATTTTCATTGGCACTTGAGCCTTCCAGAGCTGTTCTTCTCTTTCCTTTGTGACTTCTATCACAATTTGTTGCATTGCTCACTTCTTCAACAGCCATGTAAAGAGTAGGGGAAGAGCATCCCAGTTCAAAGGAACCTTATGATAGATGCAGTATCCTCAAGAACCTTGGTCTGTATTGCTCTTTTGTTTCCTAGCACAGCATAGTGTCTAGCTAGCATGTAGTCATAGTTGGCACTCAGTAATTCTCATGTATTAATAGCTTATCAAATAATAAGCACCAGCCAGATACCAGCTTTCCCTTTATTTTCCCCATTTGCTTCAGGCTATCTTTAGTGTGGTAGATTGTCTGTGATCTTAATTGTGTTTAGGTTTCTCCAGAATCTCTCTTATGCTCTCCAGAGAGTACCAGAGTTCAAGAGGAGTAGCTATCCAATTGTATAAAAAGCAAGAGGGGATTGGAAATATTAACACTATTGAAACAAATTGAGTTAATCTTCCAGTTTTTATTTTTAAAATATGTTTTTATTGATTTCAGAGAGGAAAGGAAAGGGAGAGAGAGACAGAAACATCAATGATGAAAGGGAATCATTGATAGGCTGCCTCCTGCACGCCCCCAACTGGGGATGGAGCCTGCAACCCAGGCATGTGCTCTTGACTGGAATCGAACTCTGGACCCTTCAGTCCATAGACCGACACTTTATCCACTGAGCCAGACCAGCCAGGGCAAATCTTCCAGTTTTTAGTTCCATCTGTACCCCTAATTACTTCAGTCTTCTAGTTTCTATTAGCACCTGGTGATGCCAATTCCTGAGCCTTTTAGAAGTTTGGGTGAAAATCAAGTTACTTACTGGCTTTACCCACTGCCTCCTTATATTGCAGCTTTCTCAATTCTGCTAAGAAGTCATTTAAAATCATCCATTTGCTTTTCAGCCTCCAAAATTGTGTTGTTGTTGTCTCCTGTGAAAATTGACTTTGTCTTTTATGGGTTTATGCCTTTTAAAAGAAGTCACTCTCATGAAGTTTTAGTAGGATTTATCAACAGGAAGGAAAAGTATGTCTAATCTGCAATCTAAATTTAATCTTGACTGGAACTGCTTTCAGTTGGGCATTATTCCTTGTGGTTGGTTTTACATTGTAATCTCCCAAACTATAAAACCAAGACACAAAGATATGAAATATATGACATAAGGAAAGAAGATAAATGCATTCAATAAAAATTGAAACACACACACACACACACACACACACACACACACACACACACACACACACACGGGGTGGGAGGGACGGAAACAAATCAGAAACTAATCTGAGAGTCACAAAGAGAAAGAGTCACAGATAGAGACAGATAGAGAGAGACAATTTATTACGTTAAAGAGACCTGACTCTTCAGATTTACTCTTCAGAGAACCACTCAGGAAAAAAAACACACCAGTGTTGCAACACTTCTGAACTCGAAGAATAAAATCTCCAGAGAGAAAATGACTGAGAATTACATTGGCATCAGCAACACTAGAATGTTAGAAGGCAACAAACCAATAACTTCAAAGTTCTATAGAAAAAAGATTCTGAATTTGGAATAATATAGCTGACCAATCAATCAAGTAATCAAGAAAACCACAGGTTCACTAAGAAAATTTGCCACCCACACATTCCATGTTCTTTGTTTTTACAATGACAACGATGCACTCAAGAAATATTGAGGGGAAAACAGAATCAAGTAAAAGGCCAACACTGTAAACAAGAAACAGGAACCCCTGGGTATCTATAAATATACTGGTAAGAGATAATGGACCAGAATAGAGCAGTAGAGGTGGTAAGAGGTCAAATTCTGGATATATTTTGAAAGTAGAACTGATAGGATCAGAAACATATGAGGTGTGAGAGGAACAAAGGAATTAAAGATGACTCAGAGGTTTTTGGTCTTACCAACTGAAAGAATAAGTTGTCATTCAATTAGATGGAGAAACAGGTTTGGGACATGTGGAATAGCAGATGCCAGTAGACATTCCTCCAGGTGATGTTAATGAGGCAGTTTGATACATAGCAGGTTCTAGAATATCTTTTCATTTTAACATTGATGTTGTAGGAACTTAACTCTTGTTTATATCAATTAGCCTACAGTATAATTGGTTTCATTATACACTGTTTCACTTAAAGTCACAAAACCCACTGACAACCTTAAGTGAGGATTTACTGTACAAATCAGGAGTTAAGAGGTTCAGGTTAGAGATAACAGTAATGTATAGATAGTATTTGAAGCTATGAACTAGATGAGATCAAGAGAAGAAAACAGATGATAAAATAAGTAAATAATTTTTCTAGTTTTCATTGACTTTAGAGAGGAAGGGAGAAGGAAGAAGAGAGAAACATTCCTTAGTTGCCTCCCACATGCACCCTGACCAAGGATTGAACCGGAAATCTGGGTATGTGCCCTGACAGGGAATTGAACCAGTGACCCTTTTGGTGAATGGGATGATGCCCAACCAACTAAGTCATACTGGCCAGATTGTAAGTAATTTTTTAAGAGAGAAAGAACCAACTAACCCTGGAGCTCTCCAACATTTAGAGGTTTAAGAACTGAAGAATCAACAAAGGAGACGGAGATGCAACCAGTGAGGTATGAGACAAAATCAGGATGATGTCAAGTGAAGAAAATGTTTCAAGGTGAAAAGACCAATTGTGCAGTATATTGCTGATCAGTCAAGCAGACTGAGGATAAGAAACAACCACTAGATTTAGCAACACAGAAGTCTTTGGTAACCTTGATAAGAAGTTTCTTACTTGTGGGAATAAAAACCCTAAATAAAGTGGGTTCAAACAATAATAAAAACAGGTGGTGCAGAAAACTTCAGGAAGTATTGGTATAAAGGAAGGATAGACCTGGAAGATGGAAATGCTGTTAATAATAATAGTGTTTTGTTGTTGCTGTTTTTAATATGGGTGAAACAACAGCCTATCTGTAAATAGAAAAAATCTGGTAGAGAAGGAAAAGCTGAACATATAGGAGAGTAGAAAACTGCTGGAACAGTGTTCTTGAATCATCAAGAAGAGATGACACCTACTGTACAAGTGAAGGGTGGCCTTAGAGAGAAGAACAGTTTGTCTATATTGAGAGACAAGGTTGAGGTTTTGGGCACAGATGCAGGTAACTAGGTACATGTAGGACGAGCTCATCAAAATTCGCCTGTTTGCTATTTTTTTCCTCTATTCAATAGGAAGCAACGTTCACAGGCTGAAAGCAAAGATAGGGGAGGAGGTGTGGAGGTCTGAGGAAAACAGAAGAAATGGAATAGTCATGCAGAAAAATGGAATGAACTATGGAAATATAGTATGACTATGGGGTTAGTGAATATATTATTTAGAGTGAAACTGATAGCATGTCTAGGTTGATTTAATTAACAATGAGATAGCTACTCTATTAAGTACTACAATAAACTAGTTACTTTTGATGCTAATTTAATTTTCAGAATGACTGAAATATGGGTATTATTTAAAAAATAAAGAAGTTAAAGCTAAGGTTAAATAAACTGGCCAAGATCAAAGAGCTACCAAGTATTCAACTGGCCTTTTGGGTCACATTTTCTTCCAGAAACAAACACACACTCTACAAAATGAGAATAAGAACCTTGTTGAATAAAATGTTACAGACTCACACTTTGCCCATTACAATTTTTTACTTCAATGACATCCAGTTTTAAAAATGGTTCATTAAAGTGATACTTTAAAGCAGCATAGATAAAATAAAATGTAAATTATCCCCATAGAGAGCATCTTCTACATGGAGTAATACATTCAAGTTAAATCACCTGCACTTACTGCTATTATGTCATGCATATAACAAGGTAAGATTTCTTTACCCTTTTCTTCTACTACTATATTTTCTTCAGGCTTTATGCTGTTTTCTCTACTTCTGATTCATGGTTTATTTTACTCCACTGGAAAATAGTTAGTTTTGGCACCTGGCTTCAGACTCCCGTAATTACCAAGTACTTCTATGGACTATACTGCAACAATAAACTGTTTCCAAGGCTCCAAGTTCTGGCAACCTGATTAAAAAGGGCAAACCAAAAGAAATTGTAGCTTGAAGTTTCACTAGATCTTTGACATTCTAGGTAGTGATTTTATGAACGGCTAATTTTAGGTCCCCCACTCCTGTGAGAATGCAAGAAATCAATACAGCACTTCACAGGTATTTCATCCATCATATCAAGCTCTCCCACTCTCACTAGAATTTATGATTAAGTAGCTAATTAACAATCAAGAAGTGGGTAAGCTATGCCAATGGGCAACACTTAGAAGATAATTATGGAAATACTCTACTACTAGTTTACCCTTTTTTATATTCCTCCATCAATCCCTTGATTTTAAGGACAAACCATTTTAAAAGCAGCTAGCATATATAAATCACTAGAGGCCCAGTGCACAGATTCATGCACTGGTGAGGTCCCTCAGCCTGGCCTGCGGGGATCGGGCCAAAACCAGCTCTCTGACATCCCCCCCAAGGGGTCCCAGATTGCGAGAGCCCAGGCCAGGCCGAGGGACCCCACTGGCCCACAATTGGGGCTGGGGAGGGACTGCAGGAGGGCTCCACGGTGTGTCCAGCCCATCCAACCCAGTCCCAATCGGCCAGACCCCAGCAGCAAGCTAACCTACTGGCCAGAGCATCTGCCCCCTGGTGGTCAGTGTGCGTCATAGCGACTGGTCGAATGAATGGTCGGACACTTAGCATATTTGGCTTTTATATGAGGATTCTTCTTCACAAAGTTTCTTTTCCCACTGCAGTGGCAATCTGGTTTTCATTTGAGTAATGGATTATCCAGGTACAGCTAACTAAATATGTTAGATATAAATTTCATTCATCTTAGCCCATTTTATTTAAACAGTGTTAAAATTTATGTTTACAAGAAATGTGTACTTCCTTGAACTTTGACATTCCCATAATTAGAAATCTTCAGTAACTACAAATACCCTTTCATTTATTCTAATATTTGCCAAGAGCATGCTATGTACCAGATACTAAGGATAGAACTATGAATGAGACAAAAATCCTTGTTTCATAGAGCTTCTACTTTGGGGGGAATCTCTTGGAATTCAGGATCTATGCTTGGGCATCATATTCACATATATAATTGGAAATATTCCACAAACTATTCATGTATGCCACAACTTTGCAAGTCCCTCAAATATTCTGAACTGATTCTTGAAAATTACAATTGAGCCAGGCTGGTGTGGCTGTGGTTGAGGTCACTGTTCGATTTCTGGTTGGGGCACATGCCTGGGTATCAGGCTTGATCCTTGGTGGGGGTGTACAGGAGGCAGCCGATTGATGATTCTCTCTCAACATTGATGGTTTCTCTCTCTCCCTCTCCCTTTCTCTCTGAAGTCAATTTTGAAAATATTAAAAAAGAAATTACAATTGAGCTTGAGCCATAAGATTAAACTGTCTCCCCAATAATATAAATTTTCTCAAAGATTATATCCTCTTGTACCCCAATTCTCCAAATTGGTTACTTTTTTGGAAGGGGAGGGGGCAATGTATGTTAGGTGCATTAATTTTAAAGAGAAATACAATTGTGAACACGGAAAAGTATTATTTGGAGGTATGCCCAAGAGATTTCTACAAGGTTAACAAACTAAATGCTAAATGGTTTACATTTACTCATTCATTAAAGAAACATTTGTTCATTCCAGGAGCTCATTTTATGGGGGAGGGAAGGTGAAGACTGATAATAGACACATACAAATAAGCAAGGAAGATTACATGTAAGTCATGATCAGTGCTAGGAATAAAATACACTTAGAGATGTGATAGGGACAAACTACAATTCAGACATCAAAGTCTTTCTAGGTTGTGTTTAAGACTTCCTGACATTTATTTAGAAAATTCTGAGCAATAGCTAAGATTTGGAAACAGCCTAGGTGCCCGTCAGCAGATGACTGGATCAGAAAACTATGGTACATCTACACCAGGGGTGGGCAAACTTTTTGACTCGAGGGCCACAATGGGTTCTTAAACTGGACCGGAGGGCCAGAACAAAAGCATGGATGGAGTGTTTGTGTGAACTAATATAAATTCAAAGTAAAGGAGCGGAGGGGAGAGCAAGAGAACCGGATAGAACAGCCAGATCCGGCCCACGGTCCATAGTTTGCCCAAGGCTGATCTACACAATAGAATACTATGCTGCCATAAAAAAGAAGGAATTATTACCATTTGTAGGCACCTGGATGGAATTAGAGAACATTATGCTAAGTGAAATAAGCCAGTCAATGAAAGAAAAATACCACATGATCTCACTCATTTGGGGATAATGAAAAACATTATAAACTGATGAACAAAAAGATAGATACAGAGGCAGTAAAGCATCAAACAGACTGTCAAATTACAGTGGGAAGGTTAGGGAGAGGTGGGGAAATAAGAGATCAACTGAAGGACTTATATGCATGCATATAAGAGTAACCAACAGATGCAAAACATTGGGGGGTAAGGGCATGTATGGGAGTGGGGTGGGGGGGGCAATGGTAAGATATGTACACATATAATACCTTAATAAAAAAATAAATAAAATAAAGGAAAAAAAAAAGAAAATACTGAGTATCAAAGCCTATCAAACTTACCTAATTTCATTTTTATAGAATTAAGAGCTGATCTGTAAAATCTCTAGCAAAAAATAAAGGACATTATCCATTCAGCAATACATTTGGGGTTAGGTTTTTTATTAGCTATTGTGTGACCATACAATTTATCACCCAAACTAAAATACTTTCAAGAGAGAAAAGGGATGTTCTGCTTAGCCGGTGTTGTTCAGTGGATTGAGCATTGTCCCATGCCCCAAGAAGTCACTGGTTCAATTTCTGGTCAGGCCACATGCCCAGGTTGTAAGCTTGATCCCCAGTAGGAAGTGTGCAGGAGGCAGCCGATTGATGTCTCTCTCAAAATCAATTTTAATAAACATAATAAAAATATTTTTAAAAAAGGGATGCTCTAATAATTATGCCAGACCACAGGCACAAACAAGGACTTTCCACCAGGGCAAACAAGGCCATATGGTTACCCTAATTATATACCACATCTAACATAACTAGCCAAAATTTCAAGAGTATTTTATAGTTCCAGATGAATTTAAATTATAAGTAACTAGAGGCTCGGTGCACGAATTTGTGCATGGGTGGGGTCCCTTGGCCTGGCCAGTGATCAGGGGGAGGGACCATGGGAGGTTGGCCGGCTGCGGGAGTTTGGCTGTGGGGCACACTGACCACCAGGGGCAAACACCTGACCACCAGGGGGCAGCTCCTGCATTGTCTGCCCCCCTGGTGGTCAGTGCGCATCATAGCTACCGGTCATTCAGTTGCTTAGGCTTTTATATATGTAGATATCAAAGTAAAGGACTTAAATTATAATCTGGACCATATAAACCAAGTGAATCCCTTACTAAATTTAAAGATTTAAATATCTCACACCATACACAAAGTCAATTTCAGGTGCATTGTAGACCTAAATGTGAAAAGACAAAACAAAACCATCAAAAGTATATCCATGACCTTGGAAGAGGGGAAAATTCCTGTAAAAAAACAAAGGAAGAAAGGAAGGGAGGGAGGGAGGAAACACTAGCCATAAAGAAAAATAATGATAAACATGTCTGTATCAAAATGAAGAAATTCTCTGTTCACCAAAAGAAACCATTAAGTAACAAAAATTATTTGCATCAGATACATCCAGCAAAAGACTCATATTCAGAAGACCCAACTCTAGAAAAATACATGCATTTCAATAGAAAAATGGTCAAAAAATTTCAAAGGCATTTCATGAAAGATGAAATCCAAATGACTAAGATATGAAAAGGTGTGCACCTCATTTGTAATTAGGGAGATTGAAACCAGGTACAACTACATATCCACCAGATTGACTAGAATTAAAATATCTGATCCTAAGTATTATTGTTGACTAGAGGCCCAGTGCACGAAATTTGTGCACGGGGGGAAGGGGTCCCTCAGCCCAGCCTGCACCCTCTCCAATCCGGGACCCCCTGGGGGATGTCTGATTGCCTCTTGCAATCTGGGACCACTGGCTCCTAACCACTCGCCTGCCTGCCTGCCTGCCTGACCACCCCTAACCACCTCTGCCTGCCTGATCGCCTGTAACCACCTCTGCCTGCCTGCCTGATCGCCCCTAACTGCTCCCCTACTGACCTGATCACCCCTGTCTCTGCCCCGCACCCAGGACCTAGGATTCCCTCCTCCGGCCGGTCACAGGCACCCAGGATCCAGGCTTCCCTCCCTCTGGCTGGCCGCAGGCACCCAGGACCCAGGCCGGCTTTGCCTGCGCCGGCCACAGCTGCAGGGGACCATGGGAGGGCAACTTTGCCCGGGCCACAGCTGCAGGCGCCCAGGACCAGAGGGTGGGCGGCTTGTCCCTCTCCTGGGCCACAGGCGCAGCCATTGGTGCCCGGGACCTCAGGGCGGGCAGCTTGGCCCTCTCCTGGGCTGCAGGTGCAGCCACAGCGGCTGGCACCTGGGACTGTGGGGTGTGTGGCTTGTCCCTCTCCTGGGCCACAGCCCCTGCCACTGGCGCCCGGGACCGCGGGGTGGGCAGATTGTCCCTCTCCCAGGCCACAGCCTGGCTGGTCCCCATTCCTCTCTGGTGAGCTCATTTGTGCCTGGCTGGTCCCCATTCCTCTCTGGTGAGCTCATTTGTGCCTGGCTGGTCCCCATTCCTCTCTCCTCAGTATTGAATATCTGATCCGTTAAGGCGTGATGACCATTTGCATATTAGCTCTTTATTATATAGGAGGATTATATAGGATGAGGGATGTAGAATAATTAGAACTCTCATATACTAATAACTGGAACAAAAACTAGTAAACAACTACTTTGGAAAACTACTTGGCATTACCTAATAAAGACACATATTCTTCATGATCCTGCAATTCAAAGAATATAACCTCAAGAAAATTACATAAATGTGCATCAGTACACTTAAACACAATAAAGGCATTGTTAATAGTAGCCAAAAAACCTGTAAGCAATTTAATCAATTGCAGAATATCCAAATCTGCAGAATAGATAAACCTGTGTTATTTATGATACAACTAGAAGCCCGATGCACGAAGATTCGTGCAAGAGTGGGCCTTCCTTCCCCTAGCTGTCAGCACTGCCTTTGCTCTGGCCCAGAGCCACCTTTCCACCTTCCCACAGGCCCGGAGCAGCTGGGGCGGTGCGGAACACCTGCGTTGTCACCATGGTGACGATGCAAGCTTCCTGCCCCTGGCCGCTCGGCGCCTGTCTATGCAAATTAACCCACCATCTTTGTTGGGTTAATTTGCATACTCACTCCTGATTGGCTGGTGGGCGTCACAAAGGTACGGTCAATTTGCATCTTTCTCTTTTATTAGTGTAGATACTATGCCACAACAAAACCCAAAATGAGAAACAGGGTGGGCAAAAGTAGGTTTACAGTTGTGAGCTTGTGAAACCCAAGTATATTCTTTTTTTAAAATGTATTTTTATTGATTTCAGAGAGGAAGGACAAGGGAGAGGAGAAACATCAATGATGAAAGAGAATCATTGATTGGCTGCCTCCTGCACACCCCCTACTTGGGATTGAGCCCAAAACTCCAGGCATGTGCCCTTGACCAGAATCAAACCTGGGACTATTCAGTCCACAGGCTGACACTCTACCCACTGAGCCAAATCAGCTAAGGCCAGAAGTTTATTCCTGTATTTATTTTTTATTCTTGTACTAGAGGCCTAGTGTACGAATTTGTGCACCAGTGGGGTCCCTTGGCCTGGCCTGTGGGATTGGGCCGAAACCGGCTCTCCAACATCCTCCGAGGGGTCCCGAGAGGGCACAGGCCAGGCCGAGGGACCCCACCGGTGCACGATTGGGGCTGGGGAGGGACGAGGGAGGTTGGCCAGCTGGGGAGGAAATGCAGGAGGGCTCCAGAACCTGTCTGGCCCATCTTGCTCAGTCCTGATTGGCCAGACCCCAGCAGCAAGCTAACCTACTGGTCAGAGCGTCTGCCCCCTGGTGGTCAGTGCATGTCATAGTGAGCAGTTGAGCGGCCCTGGCATGTCATTAGCATATTACACTTTGATTGGTTGAATGGATGACCGGACACTTAGCATATTAGGCTTTTATTATACAGTATATAGGATTATATATTTTTCCATATCAACAACTCTAAACCTACTTTTACAACCCCTTTATATACAAGATGATTCCACGTATGTAAGGTTAAAAAATGGTCAAAACTAAACTCTATTATTTAGGGATGTAAACTTCTCAGATAAAACTGTAAATGTCAGAATAACATTTATATCTAGCTTAACAGGGTGGTAGTCATGATGGGAAGATGCAGGGTGTGGAAGTCTTCTCAGATGTCGGCAATGTCTGTTTTGCCCTGGGTGGTATTTACAAGTTTCTCTGTTTAAAAATACTGCCCGGTTGGGACCTGCGTACAGAATGTTGTTATCACGTTCCTAGAAAGAAATCTATGGAATGGCTACCACATTGCAACCAGCAGTGGTGACAACACCTGCAAAGTATGGGACCTTCGACAGCGGCGCTGCATCTATACCACCCCTGCTCATCAAAACTTAGTGACTGGCCCTAACTGGTTTGGCTCAGTGGATAGAGTGTCGGCCTATGGACTGAAGGGTCCCAGGTTTGATTCCAGTAAAGGGCATGTACCTTGGTTGCGGGCACATTCCCAGTAGGGGGTGTGCAGGAGGCAGCTGATCGATGTTTCTAACTCTCTAGCCCTCTCCCTTCCTCTCTGTAAAAAATCAATAAAATATATTTTATTAGTAAAAAAAACAACAAACCATCAAACAAACAAACAAAAACACAAACAAACTTAGTGACTGGTGTCAAGTTTGAGCCTATCCCTGGGAATTTCTTGCTCACTGGTGCCTATACGTAATAACACAGCCAAGATCTGGACCCATCCAAGCTGGTTCCCACTGAAGACTTTGGCTGGCCATGAAGGCAAAGTGATGGGCCTAATTTCTTCTAATGGGCAGCTTATAGCCACTTGCTCATATGACAGGACCTTCAAGCTTGGGATGGCTGAATAGGCACGACCATAGAAAAAGGACTCAAATCTCAAGCTTCCCCTTAAGAGCCATTTTGTTCTATCATGTTTGCTGACAATTACCATATCTAGAACCTCAGTAGTAGATTGGATTTCTAGGTCAGCCCCTACTTCAAGCAGGCAGCCCAGTTCCTGGGTGCTGGTGAACCCCTTTCATGCTTGAATTTTAAGTTCATCTTCAAGCCCTGCCAGTAAGTCTGTAAACAATTGTTTTTATTAATCTTTTGTTTGAACACCCTGTGGCTAGCTCCATTTTTAATTCTTAAAACTTGGCTTTCTATTTCATGGTACATGCTTCAGGACTACATGTGACCCAGGGAGCAAGGTGGCTGGATTGCAGTCTGGGAGCCCTCAAATAAAGAGGCACATCTCACCACATATTGGTTAAATAATGTCTGACAGAGCGAGAACCTTTCCTCTGTCTTGAGAATGGGAGGCGAAGAGGCAGACCCACAGCGATGCTCAGAGTTATGCATACTCTTCCTGTTGACTTCACTTGGAATGGTACCTGCATCAGGGAGCTTTAGGAAGCTCAGAACTGAACATTTGTCTTGTTGGAAAATGTCTCCCATTTTTCTTTGAAGTTTGGCATCTTCGTGTTACCCCAAAGCTAGACCATTGTGTCAAGATTCAATGAAATTTTTAGAAAGTGAAAACAAAACAAAAACTGCCCAGCCTATTTGGCTCAGTGGCTGAGCATCCACCTATGAACCAGGAGGTCACAGTTTGAATCTTGGTCAGGGCACATGCGAGGTTATGGGCTCAATCCCCAGTGTGCAGCATGCAGGAGGCAGCCAGCCAATGATTCTCTCTTATCATTGATGTTTCTGTCTCTCTCTGAAATCAGTAAGATATATTTTTAATTTTTTTAAATATATTTTATTGATTTTTTACACAGAGGAAGGGGGATGAACAGAGAGTTAGAAACATCAATGAGAGAGAAACACTGATCAGCTGCCTCCTGCACACCTCCCACCGGGGACGTGCCCGCAACCAAGGTACATGCCCCCGACCGGAATCGAACCCGGGACCCTCCAGTCCCTAGACGGATGCTCTATCCACTGAGCCAAACTGGTCAGGGCTTTCTTTCTTTTTTTTTATGTATCATTTCAACATGTGTGGTTATATTTCCAAATAGAAAAAGGAAAATACTCTCCTCAGAGGAAATAAAAACAGAATTAACATCTTAAAGAAAATTTTAAGAGTGTTACTCAAAGAGATTAACTCAATCTATAGTTTAAAAAAAGTAATCGGGATCTCTAACTCCAAATGCATACTGTATCCTAAACTCTACGAATAAACTTTGGACTTTAACGTTAGAATGCCATTCTTCAGGCAAATTTTGAAAAAGGTGGAATTTCAGGTATCAAATTACTTAAGAAGTCATACAAATCCTATAATTTTAATATCAAACACCCACTTCCAATTTTGAAACTTGAAATAAGTGTCCAGTGTTGACTGGGCAGTTATATAGCAATTTAAGATTAGATACTGCTAAGTAGAATAATCGGTATACCAAGATTTGATAATTCCAGTTTTTGCAAACAATTAAATTCCCAAACATATTAAATACTCACATTGATTTTTAAAAGCATACATTATATATGTAGGATTAAATATCAAAGTCATATAAATTAAATGATTAAAAATCTTTTTATTGTACTTATACCACATTTCTTAAGTCATGATACAAGGAACAAATTATGTTTGGCATATGAATTTAACTATTACAGATTAATAAAATGTTTACTGACTCTAGAAGCTGTTGAAAAGACAATTAAAAAATGTGGGCCATTGACAAAATATAGACTTTTTAGATTCTTGTATATAGGAGTATATTCATAGATTTTTAAAAGACTGGAGTTAATACATTAGAAATCTTAAAAATGTATAGATCTTTTCTTTGAGAAGAGTAAAGGTGGCACAGTCAACAGAGTAAGTCACAAGATACCTTAAAATCCGGATTAGGTAAAACAGTGGTTTTTAAAAAGTTATTGAACCACTTTATTAAGGACTACTTTTTGCATCAAGAACATTAGAGAGCCTGTTTCATAATTTCATAAAGTCATTAAAACTAAAACATTATACAGCTAAATATCGTCTGGGGGTAAAAAATGAAAAGAACAGAAAACAAAATAAGACTCCTTACCAGGTATAAAATTTGCCCCAATACCAGTGCTATTAAAAGGGATCTACTAACCAGAGCATCCAAAAATGTCATTAAATATTATGAAGTTACTCTCCTACCAGTTAAAGATTAAATTTTTTAAAACAGATTTAGAAATTTTCTTCCTATCCCCGGACCTCCCCTACCAAGCTTCTTATTCCATAAGTCTACCAGATGTGCTGTGAAAAATTGTTCTTCCCTCTCATAAGTATGCCAAACTTGTGAGATTTCTTTTATGATGAAGAGCTAAAAAGTTTATTTTCTTCTGGTTTCCTGGCGGAAAGAAGGCTCAGAGCGCGTGAAACGGAAACAAAACCCACACACACTGTGGCTCTGCTAAATACTATAGGTAGGACACCTTCTTCAACACCCAAAACTCCCTGTCCCAGCGAGCCTTCACAGGGGTTGGTCAGCGCCCACGGACCACTCATAGCCGCCTTTGGAACAAGGGTCCTGGGTCCAGCTTGAACCCTCCTCCCCACATGGTTTCAAAAACAAGGTCAATGCGAGTGCAGCAAGCATTTTTAAAGAGATGATTGCACAACAGGCTTAGTGAAGGATTCCGGTTTAACAGGTAAATACTACATAGGAGACAAGAGGGATGTGATCTGCTTGAGAGTGTCTGCATCACAGAACAAACCCAAAGTTTTAGCACATTACTTACAGTTCACCTGAGGACTATCGCAACAAATTGAAATTGAGAACGTGAGAAAATGGTGCTGTAGAATTAAGAAATCAGCACTAAATTCAAGCGAGGCGGAAAAATTCTTTGACTACTCGGGCTTTTGTTTCATGGTGAGACGACAGACCACCGAATTTCGGAGTTGGAAGACACGTCTCTCCGCGTTCTCCTGCCCGTTCTGGGGCTTCTGGGCCGCTCTCCCGCCCGCCCTGCTGTGGGTCGCGTAGTTCCCGGATGGAAGCCACGGACCTCGGCAGTGGAAGCCAGGGAGTCCTGGGGGAGGCCGCGGCCGGACGCGCCACGCCAGGGCCCGGTAGCGGCCTCCCGGAGGACGGTGGAGGGGACAGGGATGGAGCGAGGAGGCCGCAAACCGAGAGCAGAGCGCAGCCCTGATTGGGCGCAAGGCCCGACACCCCACCGCGGAGTACCTTTGGCGAGAGCTACGGTGGAGTTCTCGGTGTCGATGGTGTAGAGGATGCCCTCGTAGCGGATCTCCGCCTTGGAGATAAGGCTGATTTTGCTGCCGATGTAAGGGGTGCCCCCACTCATGGCGCCGCCGCCGCTCTAGGCCGCTGGCAGAAAGGCAGATCCCACGTCGCGGTCGCCCGCTCTGCACTCCCGCTCGCTCCGCCGGTGCCTATAGCAGCTGCCTCAGACCCAACATGGCGGCGGCGCCGGCTCCGCTACCCTCCCCCAGCCTTCCGCCCTTAAGCCGCGGCGCGGCGCGGCGCGGCGGCGGCGGCGGCGGCAGTAGCGGCGGCGGCGCGGGGCATGCTGGGCCAGTGAGGCCGGGCTCTCGCGAGACTCGGCTGGCTGCGTGAGGCTCCGCAGTTCTCCGTGGATTCTGTTGTCCTGATAGCGCCCCTGGACCTGGTCCAGTGGGATCCTGTTTGGGTCGCCTGAGAGGAGTTTGAGGAGAGGTGAAGTGCTTCCTGGCGCGGAGACACCGTGGGTGCGCGCGGCCCTGTTGACCTCAGGTGTGGCCTTCACTATTTCCATACCCGTTGTATCTTGTCTTTGCAAAGGCTGATCCCCTCTGCCTGAAAGTGGTCCACCCGCCTCCATACTCCTGACGATCTCATTTAAGACCCAGTCCTTTCCCCGTGGAGGCAGCTGGGTCCCTAACAGAGGTCTCGTGGCCCCATTACAGCATCCACCGCCCAGTGAGTTCCCCCACCCCCAACACGTACCCCCCCAACCCTGGCCTGGAGCTGGGATTCTGTCCATACTTTCAGATGGTCCCATTCCGGCTCTTGGCTTTCAAAACCATTGAGTATTTTTTTAATATACATATTTTTTATTGATTTCAGAGAGGGAGGGAGAGGGAGTGATAGAAACAACGACGAGAGAGAGAGAGAGAGAGAGAGAGAGAGAGAGAGAGAGAGAGAGAGAGAGAGAAGAGAGAGAATCATTGATCGGCTGCCTCCTGCACACCCTCTACTGGGGATCAAGCCGGCAACATGGGCATATGCCCTCGACTGGAATCAAACCTGGGACCCTTCAGTCCGCAGGCCGATGCTCTATCCACTGAGCCAAACCGGCTAGGGCCCATTGAGTATTTGCAGCTTTGATCAATTCTCTGAACTCCAGATTCATAAAAAACAGACTCAATCTCAGTTGGATGTCTTAATTGGCAACTTTGTGTGTCCAAAACCTTACTCCCGATTTCCTCTCCAAACCTAACCTTTATTGTAATCCATTGAGGTGTGAAAACGAATAAAGGAAAACCTCACTCAAAGTGGAGAGGGGAAGCCCTGAAATGTAGTTCTCTGGAAGCTACTTTACAAATCTGGTCATGAAGAAGTTTATTTTGCTACCCTAGTAGGAGTAAGGTAGGTTTTTCTCCTAATCCAGCAACAACCGGGTCAGTGAGAAACCACCACACTCAGCCAATGAAAAGCCCTCATTACCCGGAATTTTCACTCTCCTCCAATGGACTTTTGCTTAGAACTGCCCACCTAATCTAACCACTTCTCACCATCTCCACCCCTACTTCTCTGTGACATGCTACCATTATTCTGGCCAGGATTATTGCAATGGCCTAAAATGTCCTTCAACGTCTGTCCTTGCCCCCAATAGTTTATTCTCAACACAGCAGCCAGAGGGCTGTTAAAATCTAAATTAAATCATGTCCCTCCTTGCTCAATATTCCTCTCCCCAATGAATCCATGCCACACGGAGTAAAAGCCAGACTCCTTACTTTGTCTTATAAAGACATACATGATTTAGCTCCTTGTTACCCTACTTCCCATTCTGTTTTAGCCACCCCTTCTTTTCCCAGAGCTTTCACAATTCATTCAGAATTCTGCTCAAATGTCACCTCCAGAGATGACTTCCCTTACTGTCCTACTTAAAATAAGAATACCTTGCCCTGGCCCAGGGGTGGGCAAACTTTTTGACTCGAGGGCCACAATGGGTTCTTAAACTGGACCGGAGGGCCGGAACAAAAGCATGGATGGAGTGTTTGTGTGAACTAATATAAATTCAAAGTAAAGGAGCAGAGGGGAGATTAAGAGAACCCTCTGCTCTTTCAGCTCCGCGGGCTGGATAGAACAGCCGAACGGGCGGATCCGGCCCGGGGGCCGTAGTTTGCCCACGGCTGCGGCCTGGCCGGTGCGGCTAAGTTGGTTGGATTTCCTCTGTGCACCAAAAGGTTGCCAGTTTTGCTCTCTCTCTAAAAATCAATAAATATAAAATGAGAACACCTGCATCATTCTACATCCCCTTACTCAGCTTGCCTTTTCTTCAAAGCATTTATCTCTCCCCAATATGTCTATTTAATTATTTCTGAGTGTCTTCTTCTTCACTAGAATGTAAACGTTTTGAGACAGGGCCTTAGTTTTGGTCACTGCTGGATGGTCAGGACTGAGTACAGTGCCTGGCACAGGACAGTTGCTTAGTAAATGGCTGCATGAATGAACAGTTAGAGGAAGGCAGAGCATAGGCAGGATGTCTGGTAAGCTGAGTGAACAAATAGTGAAAAGTCTGGCAACTCCGAGAAGGGGAAGTGGAAGAGAAGAGGAAGCACTAGAAGCTGTGTTGGGGCTGATACACAGTGGCTTCAAAGGAAGGCTGTGAAATACCTGCTTAAGTGCAAGGTTGCTGCCAGGGAGTTGAACTCTTATTTCTGTTCTTTCCTCCCCCTTCCAGGCCTGGAACCTAGTTAACCTTCCCATGCTTGCCGGGTGAGCTCATCTTTTTCCATCTATAAGCTGAGAGTTCCTAAATTTACATCTTTGTTCCAGATCTTCTGACTTCCAGAGTCACATTAACTACATATTAACTTGGGTGTCCCACTTGCACTTTCCAACTCAACATGTTCAGTATTATCTACATCTACTCCCCTCCTTCCCAAAAATAAACCTGTTATTTATCCATGCTCCCCATCCCCATAACTGCCTTCAGCACTCACCCAGGAGTCCAATCCTGAAACCAAGAGTCCTTATCTACTTATACCCAATCAGTCATCAATCTTGTTGATTCTACTTTATGTTTCGTAATTCATGGTTTCCTGCACCCTAGGGCACCAGAAACTATGACTACATGCATCTGATCAGTGTGGTAACCCCGTGGTCGGCAAACTGCGGCTCGCGAGCCACATGCGGCTCTTTGGCCCCTTGAGTGCGGCTCTTCCACAAAATACCACGGCCTGGGCGAGTCTATTTTGAAGAAGTGGCGTTAGAAGAAGTTTAAGTTTAAAAAATTTGGCTCTCAGAAGAAATTTCAATTGTTGTACTGTTGATATTTGGCTCTGTTGACTAATGAGTTTGCCGACCACTGTAGCCCATAGTGTATTATCTATGTGATTCTTCAATTTATGTGCTAAAAAAAAAAAAAGTTGAGAACTGTGACACATTTCACCACCAGAAAAACAACTTCCTGGGGTGGGGGGACCAAGAAGAGATTAACCAAAGAATTTATATGCATACTAAAGGCCCAGTGCATGAAATTTGTACATAGGTAGGGTCCCTAGTGGCTGCCACCTGCTGACCGCCAGCCGAGGCCTCCTTTCCCATCCGCCTTGGCCTGGCGCCATCTGCTCACCTGCTCCACCATCCCGCTGCAGTCCCACTCTCCTTGGGGCCCATTGGGGCTGGCAGTGCCTCCACTGCCGCCCACTGCCAGCATCGCATCGCTGATGCCTGCCATGTTCCGTGTCACCCCCTGGCGGTCAGTACATGTCTAAATCCCAGTGGTCAAACTCCCGCCTGTGGGGACAATTTGCATATTAGCCTTTTATTATATAGGATATGCATAACCCTTGGACAGACAATAGTGCAGTGAAAGCCTGGGATAGGGGTGGGAGTGGAGTAGACAGGGTCAATAGGGGGGAGAAAAAGCACATCTAATACTTTCAACAATAAAGATAAATTTAAAAAACACAATCTCCTCTCATTAAATGTTTTCAGCAAAAGATGCTCTAGAATTTCTACATTGGAGGGGTTAAGAAGAGGCAATCTAGTTGGATTTTTAATTCAGACATTTAGGTCTTTGATCTATTCTGAGCTAATTTTTATCAGACAGGAAGGATTAGAAGCTTGTCCAAAGCAAATGATCTAGCCAGTACACTGTTTTTTGTTTTGCTTACATTTGTCTTTGCTTGGTGAGGCAGGGGAGTGGCTGATGGAGAAAATGGGGGAAACAAGGCTCCTACTCCTCACCATCTTTTGGTGTGGTTGCTGTTATTCACTGTAACTCCTACATGCCTGAGGCTATGGTCACAATTAAATAAGTGCTTCCCAGAACGTAAATCTCACTCTTCCTCTTCTACTTTCCATTTCTGGTTTGATATGAAAGACTCTATCCTATCTCCACTTGACATGCAAGATTAATAGTCACCCTTGTTCTATAGATAAAAATTAGCTCAGAATAGATCAAAGACCTAAATGTCTGAATTAAAAATATAAAACTCTTAGAAGAAAACATTGGAGTAAATCTTTGTGACCTGAACTAGGCAATGCTTTCTTAGATATAGCACCAAAAGCTTAAGCAACCAAAATAAAAATAGGTAAATTGGACTTTATAAAAATTTAAAACTTTTGTGCTTCAAAGGATATTATATAGAAAGTGAAAAGACAACCCACAAAATGAGAGAAAATATATTCAAAGCAAGCATGATTTGCAAATCTGATAAGGGACTTATGTCCAGAATATATAAAGCATTCTTACAATCAACAATAAAAACACAAATTATGCCGAAACCGGTTTGGCTCAGTGGATAGAGCGTCGGCCTGCGGATTGAAGGGTCCTAGGTTCGATTCCGGTCAAGGGCATGTACCTTGGTTGCGGGCACATCCCCAGTGGGGGGTGTGCAGGAGGCAGCTGATCGATGTTTCTCTCTCATCGATGTTTCTAGCTCTCTATCCTTCTCCCTTCCTCTCTGTAAAAAATCAATAAAATACATTTAAAACAAAACAAACAAACAAAAAAAACACAAATTAAGTTGCCTAATTTAAAAATGGGTAAAGGATTTATATAGACATCTCACCAGAGAAGATATGTAAATGACTAAATAAACAAAGGAAAATATGCTTAACATCATTAATCATTAGGGAAATGCAAATCAAAACCACAATAAGATACGACTTCATACCTACTAGGATGGCTAGAGTTAAAAAGACAGACAATCACAAGTGTTGGGATGTGGAGAAATTGAAATCCTCACATATTGCTCATGGGAATATAAAATAATACAGCCACTTTGGAAAAAAGTTTGACAGTTTCTGAAAAAGTTGAACATAGATTTACCATATGATGCAATTATTCCATTCCTAGATATATTCTCAAGGAAACTAAACCTGCCTCCTCTCCCCCCCTTAAAAAAAATAGTGCATAGCTGTTTAAAGAAACATTATTTATAATAGCTAAAGTGGAAACAATCCAAATATCCATCAACTGATGAATGGATAAACAAAATATGATATATTCAAAAATTGGATTTTATTTAGCCATAAAAAGAAATGAAGTACTGCTACATACTATAAGATGGATGAACATTAAAAAGATTATATTAAGTGAAAGAAATCAGACACAAAGGCCACATATTACATAGTTCCATTGATATGAAATGTCCAAAATAGGAAAACTTCAGAGAGACATAAAATAGATTAGTAGATTAGTGGTTGCCAGGGGCTGAAGGTAGAGATGGGAAGTGGGGATGGGGACTGAATGCTAATGGATGCAGGCTTTCTTTTTAGGTTGGTGAAAATATCCTAAATCAGATAGTGGTGATAGTTGCACTACATTATGACTATCTTAAAAACCACTAAATTATACACTTTAAAAGGCATTTTATGGTATGTGAATTGCATTTCAATAAAAAATATTCAAAATATATTATAACCCTACTAGTGGCCCAGTGCACAAAATTCGTGCACAGGTGGGGTCCCTAGGCCTGGCTGGCAATCAGGACCAATCAGGTGCCTTATCTCCCTGACTCCCCACCTCCTCCTTCCCTTGCCACCCACATCCACTGCCACTGAACCCCAGTTCCCCGTCCCAGCTGGGGGCCTGGCCCCGATCAGGTCATTGAGGCCTGCCAGCTAGGGGGAGGGGCCAACTGCCACTGCGGCAGGTGGGCAGCGGGCCAATTGGGGCCTGCTGGCGGTGTGGGGGGAGAGGAACCGGGGGAGGGACCCGGGAGGTTGGCCACTGGCCCTGAGGAGGGAGCCAGCTCTTGGCCCCCCTGGGAAAGGGGCCATGTCCACCCCTGGTTCCCCGTCCCAGCCCGGGGGCCCAGCCCTGATTGGGTGATCTGGGCCTACCGGCTGGGGGAAGGGACTGGGAGGTTGGCAGGCAGGCCCCATGAGTGATTAGGGCCTGCGGGCTGGGGGCAGCTCCTGCGTTGAGCATCTGTTCTCTGGTGGTCAATGCGCATCATAGTGACCGGTCATTTCGTCATAACAGTCACTTAGGCTTTTTAAAGAATATATATTTTATCAATTTTTTACAGAGAGGAAGGGAGAGAGATATAGTTAGAAACATCGATGAGAGAGAAAAATTGGTCAGCTGCCTCCTGCACACCTCCTACTGGGGATGTGCCCACAACCAAGGTATATGCCCTTGACCGGAATTGAACCTAAGACCTTTCAGTCCGAGGCGGATGCTCTATCCACTGAGCCAAACTGGTCAGGGCCGTCACTTGATTATTAAACCAAGTGAAAGGTTAAAGTGGGTGGTGCATGGGCAGACTAAATAGCCATCTCAGACAGTGATTAAAGAAAATTGAATTTATTTAAGGAAAAGGAGATGGGAGATAGGGATACACAAAGGGAAGGGCTACACAGAGAAAAGGGAGCCTTGGAGACAGGTTCAGGGAGTTAGTCCTGGATGAGCTGCTGCTGCCCATTGCTCCCCTGGTTGCAAATCTTGTGGGGGGCTTAGAGGTTAGGGGATCCGTGCCTGTGAGGGAATGGTACGGGCATGCTCCTAGGATGGGAGGAACACTCTGGGTCCTTTATCCTGAGGTATTTATCTCTTTCTTGCAGGTGGAAATCTTAGGGGTGGTCTCAGGGGAGGGACTTAATAGAATATTCATCAGCTCTCCAGGTATGCTCTTTCAGGGTCATGGTCTCCACTAATTGGTCAGTGCCAGGGCAGGGGTCTTTAGTTAATGTAGCTGGTCCTGATGCAGCCATGGCATCACTTAAATAACAGCCAAATGCATGTCCTAAATGATGCAAAAAGAAAGGCAAGTGACATCTATTGAAGGTCTACTTTGTGCCAGGTATTAGGTCAGTAATTTTATATATATTTCTGAGAAGAACCAACTGACATACATGCTGAGTTTAGAACGTAACCCTGTGTAAGGTGTGGCTCCTCCAATGAGCAGCTGATTATTCGGATCCAATCAAGAGCTGATCTGAATTAGGGCTGGGGTGCAGCTTTAGTTAGTTTCAGTTTACCTGGGCTTCAAATATCTTAAAGGCAAGATATATTCTGAGTGTCTTAGGGCCCCTCCTTCTAGTGGGATTTGGACTCAACTATTGGGAGTTGAAGAAGATCTCTTTCTGTCTTTCAGTCCAGGCCTCAGCCTACTACACAGCCACCCATTTAACCAAAGAGGAGGACTAGCTCTGTGTTTTGGGTTCTTATATATCCTCATCTGTTGCTTTAGCTCATACAGATGTTTAAAGTATCAGTGATTTATTTAAAAAATATATTTTTATTTCAGAGAGAAAGGGAGAGGGAAAGAGAGAGAGGGAAACATCAGAGTTGAGAGAAAATCATTGATTGGCTGCTTCCTGCACGCCCCCTACTGGGGATCAAGCTCACAACCCCCGGTCATGTGCCCTGACCGGAAATCAAATCCATGACCTCCTGGTTCATAGGTCCATGCTCAACCACTGAGCCACCTCAGCCAGGCAGTGATTTCTTCTTGGCCAAGCAGAGCCCTCTGACTGGCAGGCACCATCATTTGCCTGCCCATGCCCAGACTTGGCAAATGCCACCAGTAGTCACTAATCTTTTCTCACTTATGAAGTCTTGTCCCCCTGCTCTAGAATTTAGTTCCTTTACACTACTTTGTGATCTTTGTAAAAATAAATATAGTATTTTACTCATTTTCCCCTATTATTATAGTTGAAGTGGTCATTTGTTGAGACCTGTTATAGTGTACTTGGCAGAGGAATTTGGAAGATTAAAAAAAATATTGATTTCAGAGAGGAAGGGAGACAGAGAGAGATAGAAACATTAATGATGAGAGAGAATTATTGATCGGCTGCCTCCTGCACACCCCACACTGGGGATCGAGCCTGCAACCTGGGCATGTACCCTGACCAGAAATCGAATCATGATCTCCTGATTCATAGGTCGATGCTCAACCACTGAGCCACACTGGCCGGGTTGGAAGATTTTTTTGGCCATATTCATATCCATTATATTCTTAGAAAGGCCCTCACAACCAGTTTTTCCTCTAGAGTTGGGATAACTTATAGACCTTCAGTTAAATAACATATGACATTGTTGGCTTGAATTTATGGGTTGTGTTTTTTTTGGAAAATACTACTATATCCCTTCAAACACCAGAACCACTATCAGTTCAGTGCAATGAGATTCCCATTCTATGAGAGACACACTGAAATTGAGACTAATGAAGGGTGCTATAGAATATGTCTCCCATCTTATGTTTGCTCTGGGGTGCATGCACGTTGAGTGGGATTATTACTGAGTTCTGTCTCACTCTTTTTTCTTTTCAGAGCACAATTGTTTAATTTACATAGTTAAATGCACAGGTTATATAATTACATTTTTGCTACCTTTTAATTAACAGTGGCCCTCTGAATCATATGTTTTTCTTCCAAATTTTAAAATAATGAAACTGAAGTTAGAGAAGTCAAGTAACTTAGATCCAGGATTGAGGTGGGAAATCATGAATTTCAGCCAAGTCTGTATGATTTCATAATGTATGTGCTTTAGGATGGCAAATTGAATTTTTCATCATGTGACAACTCAAGTAGATGGCCCTGTTTGCCTGGAGATTTGTGTTGAGAATTTTTAGGCTGTGTCTGAGACAATCAGGACCTTGTATTCTGGTCAAATATCAGTATCTTCCATGGACACAGGATGGAAGAGTGGTGAAACCAGGTCCAAATCTCTGTCTATTCCACTTGCCTTCTGAGTATATGCAGTGAGAATACATATGGTAAAGTGCTTTGTAAGCCTAATAACTCTCTATCTATAATTACATTATTCTTACCATTACTCAAATATTCATCCAATGATCTTAACACACAATAGAAATGGTTGAAAAGTGTGGGTGATTGGAAAGTAAGTAAAATAATGGAAATTAATCTATAATGAATTTATACATTTCTAAAATGGAAATTTGATGATGGCAGACCTGGCCTACAAGCCCCTCCAAAAACCTTCAATGGCTTGTCATTGCTCTATGTTCTTAGAATTACTTGGAGTATATAATTTTTTTTTGTTTTAGAATATATTTTTATTGATTTCAGAGAGGAGGGGAGAGGAAAAGAGAGAAACATCAATGATGACAGAGAATCATTGATTGGCTGCCTCCTGCATGCCCCCTACTGGGGATCAAGCCCACAACACTGGCATGTGCTCTGACTGGAAATAAAACTGTGACCTCCAGGTCAATGGGTTGATGCTCAACCACTGAGCCACACTGGCTGGGCTGGGATATATCATTTACAAAACAGAAATGTGTGATTGGACTCCTGCTTAACTCTCCTATATCACCTTTTGCCACTCTCCCTCATTCTTTCCTCCACCCCAGCCTTTGTCCTTTATTCTAGAAGCTATATTAAACTTCTCTCAGATTCTCGCCCTAGAGTCTTCCCATTGTAGCTCCCAGCCTATATATCACTTCAGTCCAGAAGCCTTCTCATTGCTTTCCTGAGAGCAGCTGTCTGAGATAGTTTCTCTTTCCACATGATCCTATCTAACCTGTACTAACTGCCATTGTGCTAATCACATTGTGGTGAAATTGCCTCTTTATTTGTCCACTAGAGGCCTGGTGCACGAAATTCATACACGGGAGGGGGGTCCCTCAGCCCACACTGCACCCTATCCAATCCGGGACCCCTCGGGACTGCTAGCTCCTAACCGCACACCCCTGCTGTCCTGATTCCCCTAACTGCTCTCCCCTGCTGTCCTGATCCACCTAACTGCTCTCCCCTGATGGTCTGATCCCCCTAACTGCTCTCCCCTGCCAGCCTGATCCTCCTAACTGCTCTCTCCTGCCTGCCTGATTGCCTCTAACCGCCTCTGCCTCAGCCCCACCACCATGGCTTTGTCTGGAAGGACATCCGGAAGGTCGTCTGGAAGATGTTCAGTCTAATTAGCATATTACCCTTTTATTAGTTTAGATGCCACCTTGTCCTAAAAATTCAGGTTGTTAGCAGGTTTTCCTATTGTGGAAGGGGAGCCCGCATTAGCATCCTGGGTTCTGACCACGGCTTATGCACTTGTGTTTTATCTCAGCAGATGTGATTCCTAGAAGAGGACTCTTGGATATACCTTGAACATTTCTATTGATTTTGCCAAATCATCCTCCAAATGTTGAACCACTTTAAACTCCCACCAGCAACCATGTGTGCCCTCTGTCCTACTTTGATGCCAATATCATCGATTTCCCCCTAGAAGCTTCCCTCCCCTCAACCAGGACTGCTTGGCACTTGAGCCAACCTCACTGTTCAGCCCGGGACTTGATTTCCCAAGATAGAATTACAGAGGAGGAAAAATAGTTTTCCTCTACCCTTCTGAGTTCTTAGTGGAGGCCCTTGTAATGAAAGACAGATTACCAAGAGAAAAAAGTTCATTAACATGTGTACCTCGTGTATATGTGGGAGATCCCAGGGAAAAATGAATAACTCCCCAAGGTGGCTTAGGATCCAGATTTAAATACCTTCTTCCTAGGGAAAGGGGACAGGATATGTAGGCCTCTTAGAGGAGAGTAAATGATTTTTAGGAAAGATGAATGAGGGTGGGGGAGGATAGTTTGTAACAAAGTTTGGGTGTGATGTCAACTTCTAGTCTCCTGTCCTGTGACAGGAGTCAGTCTTTGCTGGCTGATGACACTTTTCCCATCGAGGGGACCTATGACATTTAAGCTCCTTTTGGGGGGTCCGATTTTAGGTAGATCAGGAGACTTCAGTGAAAGCCTCTTCTTGCACTTGCTGTTTTTCAAGCATCTGCAGCTCAAGATCATCAGTATAACAACACAGCATATGTTGGGGTGGCATGTTCTCTGACCTTCAGAATAAACCCAACAAAAGCTTGTTTCCTCTCTTAGATGATATGCCACAGTAGCATTATTCCCTGGAGACAGTATTCTGACCAGACCTTCCTGGGAGTGGTCATAACATACCCTGTGCTTGTAGAAAGGTGTGGGCCATATCACTAAATAAATCAGGGTCAGTTTTCTCATCTTGTGGAAAAGGAGATAAAGTTATGACAGTTTATCTCCTTTTCCACAGGTTTCCTGCTGTTTTGTGTCTCTGCTGTGGCCCCAGCGGCCCCAGCGCTGCCTCGGCCATGGGGCTTGGGCCTGCTGGGTGCCAGACCTCCCTGCAGGTTTGTGTCTCCACTGTGGCCCCAGTGGCCCCAGTGCCACCACAGCCATAGGGATTAGGGCTGCTGGGTGCCAGGCCCCCCTGTAGGCTTGTGTCTCTGCTACTCCAGCCCCAGCGGCCCCAGCACTGTCATGGCCGTGGGGCTTGGGGCTGCTGGGTGCTGGGCCCCCCTGCAGGCTTGTGTCTCTGCTCCTCCGGCCCCCATGGCAGTGGCGATGAAGCAGACCCAGCTGCCATCTTTGTTGCAGAGTGACAGTCAATTTGCATATTCCCTCCTTATTGGCTGTGGGCACTGCCATCTTTGTTGTGGGGTTACAGTCATTTTGCATATTACCTATTTATTAGATAGGGTATTCTATAGTAGTTTGTAAGTTGTGCTGAGAGCAGAACTATATGTGCCTTTCCACCATTGCATTCTTAGCACCGACTAGGTCCTTGCATAGACTTGCAAAATATCTCTGTCAGATGAATTAATAGATTAATGATATTTTTTATTTTGTGAATTTTCAACAAAAATGTTCACAGTAGGAGGTGACTTTTTTTATATAGAAGTTATAGAAGGAACTACTTCTAGCTTTAAAGATTGTATTTTAATACATGAACACTTAAATAAATTGTGTAGGACATTAATTTCTTATTGTGTACTGAGTTAACATGCAATTTTCAATCATCAGTTGAACAGTTCTATGTGATGGTTTTTTGGTTACTATTATGGAAGACACCCATGGCTTTCTCAGACACCCCATCTGCCCCTCCAGTGTGGTGTAATTATTCTGAGAAGCCAAGATGTGTTAGAATTGAGCTTGATTACTCTAATGGCACACAATGTTTTTACAAACCTCCCTATTCCTGAATAATTATCATTATCATATGTATGTGTTTAGCCAAAAGCTTAATTGGAAAATTCCAGAATGAAACAATGCTATACAAGAAAAAAACATTCCAGTCATTTTCTTGAAGAAAAAAAAAATCAAAGTGCTGCTAAATACATGCATAAAATTAAATCATCAAATCATGCAGAAGGGCTTATGATGAAAACAATTATTCCCAGCCTACCTCTCCTAACCGTGGTCCTATGGAGACAGCCATTTTAACTCTTTCAGCTGTTTTTCTTGGTGGGTGTCTTTGACTCTAAATAATACGCTTACATCACCAGTTTTTGATTCATCCATTTTAGACATTATCTATTCATTTTCAGCTATTATAAATGAAGGTTTATTTCACAGGTCATGTACTTAGAGATATTTTAAAGTTCTTTTCCATTCCTGAGTTGCCTTTATTTCATCCATGCAGGACTGAGGTCCATGTTGCATGCATTGTAAGGTGAGCCTGTTATGCCCAGGTGGTACCTGTTCTGACTATTAAGGACTTTGCTATGTGGACAGTTGCATATAGGCAGATGCCTCTTTCTTGGTTAAGGTTTTTGTTTGCTTATCTTAGAGTCTTTTATGTTGGAGGTTTTCATTGGAGCATATATGAGAACAAGATCATAAATCATGTCGGGGATGAGGCCTCTGTGTTTGTAGTAGCCTCAATGATTGAGAGACTTCACTTAGGATGATCAGGTAGGAAGCCACTCTCTAGACATTTTATTGGTGAACCTCTAAATGTCAGATTGTGGAAGTTTTGGGGTGTCCAATTATTTTTTACAAAAGAACCTCAATTTTTTACAAAAGAAACTGCAATTTTTCTGGGGAGTGCATGTCAGGCAACCACATGGCTGCTACATGAGAGTGGTGGGGAGGGGAGTAAGATTCAGCCCCATGTGTTATTCCTATCCTTTGCTGTAGTAGGCTGTAATAGAAGTACAAAGGATAATTTGCTCCAGCTTGGCTGCTGTTTCCCTCCCCACTCCTTACCATGTACATTCCAGTTCTTGGCCTCCTGTATTTGGCTTCATCAGTTACCTCCACTTCCTATTTTTGCGTGTTTAGTAAAATATACATAACATAAAATCTACAATTTTCACCATTTTTACGTATACAGTTTAGTGGCATTAACTATAGTGACGTTGTGCAACCATCACCACCATCCACCTCCAGAAATTTTCATCTACTCAAACTGAAACTCTGTGCTCATTCTCCCCTCCCCACAGCTTCTGAAAATCATCATTCTACTTTCTGTCTCTGTGAATTTGACTGCTCTAGATACCTCATGTAAGTGAAATCATACAATATTTTCTTTGTGTCCACTCTGTACTTTACAACTTTAATAAGCCTGTTGAAATTTCTTATCTTAACCCCACACTTTTATCTCTTGATTTCTGTTGAAATGCCCATCTCTTGTTGTGGATTTGCACTTTTACCGTTTCTACTATTATTTTAGCAGGGGTAGAACTTGGAGATAAAAGTCTGGGGTTAAGTAGCCGTTTTTAACCAGGAGTTCACTCATTTTTTAAATGTATTTTTAAATTTATTTCAGAGAGGAAGGGAGAGGAAGAGAGAAATAGAAATATCAATGATGAGAGAGAATCATTGATAGGCTGCCTCCTGCACACCCCACATTGGGGACTGAGCCTGCAACCCGGGGATGTGCCCTGACCGGGACTCAAACCGTGACCTCCTGGTTCAAAGGTTAATGCTCAACCACTAAGCCACGCTGGCTGGGTGGAATTCACTCATTTTGAAAAAGGATAAATATGTAAGATTCCAGTTACATGAGTTATCTAAAGTCAAGTTCATAGAGACAGAAAGTAGAATGGTGGTTACCAGGGGCTCTGGGTAAGGAGTCATGGAGTGCTTTACTGTTTCAAGGGTATGGAATTTTAATTTGGGATGATAAAAAAGTTCTAGAGGTGGGATGATGGTGATGGTTATACAATAAGGTGAATATACTTACAAACACTTTAAAAATTTTTTAAATTGTACACTTGAAAAGGTAAAAGTGGTAAATTTTATGTTATGTATATTTTATCACAATAAAAACTGCTTTTTCAAGAAAGGGAATATTTAAGATTTCTAACTTCACTGTATATAATTTTACTATAATCAAGTGTCTGAGAAAAAGTCACTACTTCAAAATGCTATGGAGGATGGGGATTTAATTCTGGGAATGGCAGTATCTTGTACTGGACCCACTTGCCTATTGATAACAATGATTAACCCTGGAGGAAAAAATATTAAATGCTTGTTGCTTGAAGGCAATGGTAAGCAATATAGAGCAGGTAGGAACTAAAGAGCATCTGAGTCTTATAAGAAGGGAAGGAAACTGGGTTAGCTCTAATTAACCAGGCTTTCCCTCTGAGGGCACTTCCAGTTATTAGCAACACATCATGCATAGTAAAATAGAGCTAAAACATAAAGTGGTGGTCTTACTAGCTGAAGAGATAGAGGTTTGATTTTAGGGTTGCCAAAACAGCTGGAAATAGAGGGTGGACATCCCAGAAAGGAGAGAGTCGTAGGGAAAAGTTGTAAAATCCTATCTAATAAAGAGGGAATATGCTAATTGACCATCACTCCATCACAAAGATGGCTGCACCCACAGCTGAGGCCAAGTTCCCTTAAGGAGCCTTAACGAGCAATCAGCAGGGACCTGAGGCTACGCCCTCCCCTGCCCCAGTGGGGCTTGACAGGGGACCTCAGGCCTCGCCCCCCACACGGCAGGGCTTGATGGGGACCTCAGGTCCACCCCTGCCCCGGCACCACGCCGGGGGACCTCAGGCCGCACCCCCTGCCCCAGTACCGGGCCAGGGGACCTGAGGCTGCACCCCCCCACCTGGAAAGGCTTGACAGGGGACCTCAGGCCATGCCCCCCACCCAGTAGGGCTTGACAGGGGACCTCAGGCCGCACCCCCCACCCGGCAGGGCTTGACAGGGGACCTTAAGGTGCGTTTCCCATCCTGGGGCTGGGCTAGGGGACCTCAGGCTGCTTCCCCTAACCCCAGTGCCAGGCCAGGGGACCTCAGGCCGTACCCCCCACCCAGAAGGGCTTGACAGGGGACCTTAGGCTGCACCCCCCACCCAGCAGGGCTTGACGGGGGCCCTCAAGGTGCACTTCCCGTCCTGGTGCTGGGCTAGGGGACCTCAGGCTGCTCCCCCCACCCCAGCACCAGGCCAGGGGACCTCAGATTGCACCTACTGCCCGGTGGGGCTTGACAGGGGACCTCAGGCCACGCCCCCCACCCCAGCACTGGGCTAGGGGACCTGAGGCTGGGCCCCCCTGCCTGGCTGGGCTTGATAGGGGACCTCAGGCCATGACCCCCACCCAGCAAGGCTTGATGGGGGACCTCAAGGTGCACCCCCAGTGCTGGGTCAGGGGAACTCTCAGGCCATGCCCCCACCCAGTGGGGCTTGACGGGGCACCTGAGGCTGCACCCCCCTCCCGGTGCTGGGCCAGGGAACCTGAGGCTGCGCCCCCCTGCCTGGCGGGGCTTGACAGGGGACCTCAGGCCATGCTCCCCACCCAGTGGGGCTTGACAGGGGATCTCAGGCCGTGTCCCCCCCGTCCTGTCGCCGGGCCAGGGGACCTGAGGCTATGCCCCCTGCCCAGCAGGGCTTGACAAGGGTGGGACTGGCTGGGTCTGGATCTAGCCCAGTGAGGGGGGCCGGCTGGGTCTGGGTCTCACGCAATTTTGAGGTGCATTGTGGGTGGGCGGGGACTTCACTCTGGGTCCCATGGTGAGCCCCAGTCTCTGACAGGAGGAAGGTTTTCATATACATTTTACTAATTTTCTTTAATCTCTGACACTTCTATTATAGAGAAAGGGCAAATAGCAATATTAAATTATTTCCTCTAATTAATCCCCTTTTAATGTACACGAATTTCGTGCACTGGGCCACTAGTATTTATATAAATTCCCCTCAAATCCATGCAAGACCTCAGGGAACTCAGCTGAAAGTTTTAACTCTAATTGTAAGCAGAAATTTCAGTACTACTTTGAAGTTCAAGGTCTGACAAACAAGTGGGGTTTGGTGAACTCCTAAAGCTTTCTATTGAAATTCCAAATGGCCATGCCTTAAAAGTAAGCACAGGGTTAAGGGCTATTAGAAATAAAAAACACCCATGAACAG
Organism: Plecotus auritus; assembly: GCF_963455305.1. Lineage (NCBI taxonomy): Eukaryota > Metazoa > Chordata > Mammalia > Chiroptera > Vespertilionidae > Plecotus > Plecotus auritus. Next base: position 29,652,876 of record NC_137785.1, on the reverse strand, counting down.
ATCTAATAGCAAACTGGAACTGTAGAATACAGGACAGTCAACTTGAAGAAAGTTCAGTAGAAATTATTCAAATAAAGTATAGGGAGAAATGATTGAAAAAGATAAACATTCTCAGTGACCTGTGGGACATTATCAAGTGTGCGTTTTTGGAGTCCCAAAAGGGGAGGAGAAAAAGGATGGGACAGAAAAAAATATTTCAAAGACTAGTATTCAGAAATTCAGTGGGTCAAAGAATTAAAAGGGAGTCTATAGTAGGGCTTCATAGCTGCTCTTGTACTTTTTTTTTGAAGTGTATGTGCAGATGTAAAGTTTGCATAGAGGAGACTTAGTCTCTATGGGCAGCCACAATTGGGACATGGAGTTAAAATCCAATAATTTCTTACACCCTCTCCAACCCTCTATCTATTTTTGTTCAACAGTTTATAATGTTCTTTATATTCCACAAATGAGTGAGATCATGTGGTATTTATCTTTCACTGACTGGGGGGGCGGGGGAAGGTAAGAGATCAACCAAAGGACTTGTATGCATGCATATAAGCACAACCAATAGACGCAAGACACTGGGGCAGGGGGGTCGGGGGAGGTAAGGGCAAGTGCTGGCGGGTAGGGGAGGCCGCGGGGGCGGTCAATGGGGGAAAAAAGGAGACATATGTGTAAGGTTTGAGGTGCAGGAAACGGGAGTCGGAGACTAAGGCATGTTAAAAGAGGAAGTTTATTCTGCACTAACGAGCGAGATAGAAAAACCAGGATTAGAGGAGAAGAACCCGCCGGGCTGTCTGGCAGACTGGGGAGAGCAGCAGCATGTGCAGAGGTGAACACACCTTTTGAGGGGAGGAACGGGAAGGGGTGGGGCCCAGGGCACTTGGCACGTGCTGATTGGTGGTTCAATGTCTTGGGGATGTCCCGGTGGCAGATGCAGGTTACGTCATACTCCGCCCACCAGTTGGGGGAAGGGAGGATCTATCAATATGTACTAATATTTATAATACTTTAAACAATAAAATAAAATAAAAAAGAATGTACCCAATAAAATACTTATAGTATATATATATATAAAAAATCCAGTGATTTCTAGGCCCACTGTCAGCTCAATGCAGAGGGCCAATCACACTGCGATGGAACTTCAGTAACAGAGCATAACAGGCCACAGAAACAATTATAGTGACTTATTCCTGCATCTGCAGCCTTTGTAAGCATCTCTCTCCAAGGTACCAGGGCTGGGTGAGGCAAAGTAGGCACCTAGGGTGCAAAATTTAAGGAAAAACTCATTGTCAAGGTACAATTCCAGCACATTGCTATCTGTTTAGGGAAGTCTAGATAAAATCTGTCAAAGGAACGCAACATGACTACAGCATTAGAGATTATAATCCAATGAACAGACTTTGGATTTATAAATTGATAATAACTAGCACATTAATGTACACTTAACAAAGCATTTTATCATTTCTGATCCTCACATGACCTTTGTTGTAGAGCAGAGAACAGTATTATCATGCTCCTCTCTTTACAGTGGGAAAACTAAGGATCAGGGAAGGTGGTGGTTTTGATCTCAGATGGTTAATAACTAAGCCAAGACTTATACATAAGTCTTTTCAGTCTAAATCTCAGTTATTATTAAAGCACTCAGTTAGAAGAGAAAATAATCTACTCAATAATTAATTCAGCTCTACTTCTTTGTGTGCAAAATTCCCATTTTTAAAAATTAGAGTTGATGTATAATATTATGTTAGTTTCAGGGAGAAACCAAGATGGCGGCATAGGTAAGCACCTAAACTGCTGCCTCGCACAACAATTTCAAAACTACAACTAAAAGACAGAACGGACACCATCCAGAACCACAGGAAAGCTGGCTGAGTGGAAATTCTACAACTAGAAGGAAAGAGAAAAGCTCACAGAGAATTGGAGGTACGGCAAAGGGTCTTTGTGTGTGCAGAGAGGAAGGGCGGCTGAGAGCCTGGCTGACTTTCTCTGGCGGAAGGAGGAAGGAAGCCCCCGACTACACTGAACCCCAGTTCCGGGCAAAACCCCATGGACCCAGGCTCATACAGGGGGAGTCTGGACTGTCAGGTAGAGAGAAAGGCACCCGGAGACTCAGAGACCCGGGGGAGACCCGGGGGAGCCCCGGCGGGCAGGGGTCTGGAGCCGCGCGCGCCAGTATGCACAAAGACTGCAGAGGTTGCCACAGGCTTTCCCTAGCAGAAGGGAGTCGGAAGCTCCTGACTGCACTGAGCCCCAGTTCTGACTGCACTGAACCCCAGTTCCAGGTGAGCCCCTGGGGACCCACTCTCTTGCGTGGGGGGAATCTGGACTCTCGGGCGGAGACTCGGGAGCCGGGGAAGGCAGAGGTCTGCAGGCGCGTGCACGTGCAAGGGCAAGGCTGACGGGAAGCCAAGACTGTCTGCTCTGCCCTGAGACTCCACCCCATCCAAGCTGAGCACAGAGGCTTTTGCAATTTGGCAAGTCTAATCCTATAAGGCTGTCTCCAGCACCGAACTTCTCCCAGCGTAGACACAGCTGATCCTCACAGCCAACTGGCCTGGAGGTCAATTCCTCCCAGTGATACCAACAACAATCAAGACTTAACTACAACAAGGCTGTACACATAGTCCACAAAGGGGTGCACCAAGAGTATCCACCTCAGGTTAACTGGGGAGGCCGACCCACTGGGCCATATAGGAAACCTAGCACACAAAGTTACCCTACCAACTCAGGGAAGCAGAGAAAATGCGGCGTCAAAGAAACAGATCACAAACGAAAGAAATGGAGGAAAACAAACGACTGGATATAGAATTCAAAACCACGGTTATAAGGCTTTTCAAGAATATCCTAGAAAAGGCCGATAAATATAACGAGACCCTCGAAGATATGAAAAAGGACCAACTAGAAATTAAACATACACTTACTGAAATAAAAAATATTATACAGAGACCCAACAACAGACTAGAGGAACACAAGAATCAAGTCAAAGAATTGAAATACAAAGAAGCAAAAAACACTCAACCGAAAAAGCAAAAAGAAAAAAAAATCCAAAAAGTTGAAGATAGTGTTAGAAGCCTCTGGGACAACTTCAAGGTAACCAACATCAGAATTATGGGGGTGCCAGAAAAAGAGAGCGAGCAAGATACTGAAAACCTATTTGAAGAAATAATGACAGAAAACTTCCCCAACCTGGTGAAAGAAATAGACTTACAAGTCCAGGAAGTGCAGAGAACCCCAAACAAAAGGAATCCAAAGAGGACCACACCAAGACACATCATAATTAAAATGCCAAGAGCTAAAGACAAAGAGAGAATCTTTTTTTTTTTTCCAGTAACATAAGTTTTATTAGTCTTCATCTGAAACTTTTAAACAATATGACAAGTCAAGGAAAAGGTATAAGTACTCGCAATAATGAGACAAATGTGTCATTATTTGCTGGTACCTGGGAAACCTCTGAATGTGACTGGGATTAGTAACAGAACTGATAACATGTATCTCCATCCTGATTTCTCTTCTCCAGTCTCTATATCCAGCTACCTCTTGTACAACTGAATGTGGTTAAAATTGGACTTGTTCAAACCTGTTTCTCTTTTTTTTTTTTCTTTTCAAATTTTTATTAAGGTATTATATGTGTACATATCTTACCATTGCCCCCCACCCCCACCCCACTCCCATACATGCCCTCACCCCCCAATGTTTTGCATCCGTTGGTTACTCTTATATACATGCATATAAGTCCTTCAGTTGATCTCTTATTTCCCCCACCTCTCCCTAACCTTACCCCTGTAATTTGACTGTTTGATGCTTTACTGCCTCTGTAACTATCTTTTTGTTCATCAGTTTATAATGTTTTTCATTATCCCCAAATGAGTGGGATCATGTGGTATTTTTCTTTCATTGACTGGCTTATTTCACTTAGCATAATGTTCTCTAATTCCATCCAAGTGCCTACAAATGGTAGTAATTCCTTCTTTTTTACGGCAGCATAGTATTCCATTGTGTAGATGTACCATAGTTTTCTGATCCAGTCATCTGCTGATGGGCACCTAGGCTGTTTCCAAATCTTAGCTATTGTAAATTGTGCTGCTATGAACATAGGGGTGCATATATCCTTTCTGATTGGTGTTTCTGGTTTCTTAGGATATATTCCTAGGAGTGGGATTACTGGGTCAAATGGGAGTTCCATTTTCAGTTTTTTGAGGAAACTCCATACTGTTCTCCACAGTGGCTGCACCAGTCTGCATTCCCACCAGCAGTGCACGAGGGTTCCTTTTTCTCCGCATCCTCGCCAACACTTGTCGTTTGTTGATTTGTTGATGATAGCCATTCTGACAGGTGTGAGATGGTATCGCATTGTTGTTTTGATTTGCATCTCTCGGATAATTAGTGACTTTGAGCATGTTTTCATGTGTCTCTTGGCCTTCCTTCTGTCTTCTTTCGAAAAGATTCTATTTAGGTCCGTTGCCCATTTTTTTATTGGATCCTTTATCTTCCTTTTATTAAGTTGTATAAGCTGCCTGTAGATGTTGGAGATTAAACCTTTATCAGTGATACCATTTGCAAATATGTTCTCCCATACAGTGGGGTTTCTTGTTGTTTTGTTGATGGTTTCTTTTGCTGTGCAAAAGCTTTTTATTTTGATGTAGTCCCATTTGTTTATTTTCTGTTTGGCTTCCATTGCCCTAGGGGCAGTATCACTGAAAAAGTTCTTTTGGCATATGTCTGAGATTTTGCTGCCTGTGGATTCCTCTAGTATTTTTATGGTTTCCCGTCTTATATTTAAGTCCTGTACCCATTTTGAGTTTATTTTTGTGTATGGTGTAAGTTGGTGATCTAGTTTCATTTTTTTGCATGTATCTGTCCAATTTTCCCAACACCATTTATTAAAGAGACTGTCTTGACTCCATTGTATGCTCATGCCTCCTTTGTCAAATATTAAATGCGCATATTGGTTTGGGTCGATATCTGGATTCTCTATTCTGTTCCATTGATCTATATGTCTGTTCTTGTGCCAGTACCAGGCTGTTTTGAGGACAGTGGCTTTGTAATACAGCTTGAAATCTGGTATTGAGATCCCTCCTACTTTATTCTTCTTTCTCAGGATTGCTGTGGCTATTCGGGGTCTTTTTTTATTCCAGATGAATTTTTGGAGAGTTCTTTCTAGGTCTGTGAAATACGCCGTTGGTATTTTAATGGGGAGTGCATTGAATCTATAGATTGCTTTGGGTAGTATGGACATTTTAATGATGTTGATTCTACCAATCCATGAACATGGTATGTTCTTCCATCTGTTTACATCTTCCTCTATCTCTTTTTTCAGTGTCCTGTAGTTTTCCGCATATAGGTCTTTTACCTCCTTGGTTAGGTTTATTCCTAAGTATCTTAATTTTTTTGGTGCGATGGAAAATGGGATTGCTTTTTTAGTCTCTCTTTCTGTAAGTTCATTGTTGGTGTATAGAAATGCCATAGATTTCTTGGTGTTAATTTTGTATCCTGCTACATTGCCGAATTCATTTATTAAGTCTGTTAGTTTTTTGATGGAGTCTTTCGGGTTTTTTATGTACAATATCATGTCATCTGCAAATAAGGAGAGCTTTACTTCTTCTTTTCCAATTTGGATGCCTTTTATTTCTTCTTCTTGTCTAATTGCAGTGGCTAATACTTCCAGTACTATGTCAAACAGGAGTGGTGAGAGTGGGCATCCCTGTCTTGTTCCTGTTCTTAGGGGAAATGGTTTTAGTTTTTGCCCATTGAGTATGGTGTTAGCTGTGGGTTTATCATATATAGCTTTTATTATGTTGAGGTATGATCCTTCTATTCCCACCTTGTTGAGAGTTTTTATCAAGAAAGGGTGTTGGATTTTGTCAAATGCTTTTTCTGCATCAATTGATATGACTATGTGATTTTTATCTCTCAATTTGTTTATGTGATGTATCACATTTATTGATTTGCGGATATTGAACCATCCTTGCATTCCTGGGATAAATCCTACTTGGTCATGGTGTATGATCTTTCTGATGTACTGCTGGATCCTATTTGCTAGAATTTTATTGAGGATTTTGGCATCTACATTCATGAGGGATATTGGCCTGTAATTCTCCTTCATTGTGTTGTCTTTATCTGGTTTTGGTATTAGGGTGATGCTGGCTTCATAGAAGGAGCTTGGAAGTGTTCCTTCCTCTTGAATTTTTTGGAATAGTCTGAGGAGGATAGGTTTTAGTTCTTCCTTGAATGTTTGGTAGAACTCTCCTGTGAAGCTGTCTGGCCCCGGGCTTTTGTTTGCTGGAAGCTCTTTGATGACTGCTTCAATTTCTTCCATAGTTACTGGCATGTTGAGCTGTTTAGATTCTTCCTGATTGAGTTTTGGAAGGTTATATTTTTCTAGGAATATGTCCATTTCCTCCAGGTTGTCCAGTTTGTTGGAATAGAGTTGTTCGTAGTATTTTTTAACAATCCTTTGTATTTCGGCGGGATCTGTTGTTATTTCACCTCTTTCATTTCTGATCTTGTTTATTTGGGTCCTCTCTCTTTGCTTCTTGGTGAGCCTGGCTAGAGGTTCATCAATCTTGTTTATCCTTTCAAAGAACCAGCTCTTGGTTTTGTTGATCTTTTGTATTGTTTCTTTGGTCTCTATGTCGTTTATCTGTGCTCTGATCTTTATTATTTCCTTCCTTCTGCTTACACTGGGCTTTTCTTGTTGCTCTTTTTCTAACTCTTTGAGTTGTTGGGTTAGGTAATTTATTACCCCTGTTTCTTGTTTTTTGCAGTAGGCTTGTAGAGCTGTGAACTTCCCTCTCAGGACTGCTTTCGCTGTGTCCCATAGATTTTGGATTGTAGTGTTTTCATTGTCATTTGTTGTCATGATGTTTTTTATTTCTTCTTTGATCTCTCTGGTAACCCAGTCATGGTTTAATAGCATGCTGTTTAGTCTCCATGTGTTTGATTTCTTTGGGTTGTTTTTATTGTAGTTGATTTCCAGTTTTATGCCACTGTGGTCTGAGAAGATGCTTGATATGATTTCTATCTTCTTGAATTTGAAGAGACTTTGTCTATGTCCCAACATATGGTCTATCTTTGAAAATGACCCATGTGCACTTGAGAAGAATGTATATTCTGTGGCTTTGGGGTGAAATGTTCTGAAGATGTCAATTAATTCCATCTGGTCTAGTGAGTCATTTAGGATTGATGTTTCTTTGCTGATGTTTTGTTTAGATGATTTGTCCAATGGTGATAGTGGGGTATTAAAGTCCCCTACTATGATTGTATTGCTGTCAATCTCTCCCTTGATATCCTCCAGGAGTTTTTTTATGTATTTGGGTGCTCCTGTATTGGGTGCATATATGTTTACCAGAGTTATTTCTTCTTGTTGGATTGCTCCCTTTAGTATTATGAAATGGCCTTCCTTATCTCTTGTTATGTCCTTCAGTTTGAGATCTAATTTGTCAGAAATAAGTATTGCTACCCCAGCTTTTTTTTCAGTTCCATTTGCCTGGAAAACCTTTTTCCATCCCTTCACCCTCAGTCTGTGTGCGTCTTTTTTTCTGAGGTGGGTTTCTTGTAGACAGCAGATATATGGGTCGTGTTTTCTTATCCAATCCATTACCCTATGTCTTTTGATTGGGGCATTTAATCCATTTACATTTAAAGTTATTATTGATAGGTACTTATTTGTCGCCATTCCTATTCTTTACCCCTGTGTTACTTCTTTGCTTCCTGTTTCTTTCTTTCTTTCTTTTTTTTTTTTTTTACAGCAGACCCTTTAGCATTTCTTGCATTGCTGGTTTGGTGGTAATAAATTCCCTTAGTCCTTTTTTGTCTGTGAAGCTCCTGATTTCACCTTCAATTTTGATTGTTAGCCTTGCTGGGTACAGTATTCTTGGATTCAGACCCTTCCTTTGCATGACTTTGTATATTTCATTCCATTCCCTTCTGGCCTGATGAGTTTCTGTTGAGAAATCAGTTGCTAGTCTGATGGGGGTTCCTTTGTATGTAACTTTCTGTCTCTCTCTTGCTGCTTTTAAGATTCTTACTTTGTCATTGGTGTTTGCCAATTTAATTATAATGTGCCTTGGTGTCGGTCTTTTGGGGTTCATTTTGCTTGGGACTCTGTGAGCTTCTTGGATTTGTGTGTGTTTTTTCTTCCCTATATTAGGGAAATTTTCTGTCATTATTTCTTCAAAGAGGTTTTCTATTCCTTGCTCAGCTTCCTTTCCTTCTGGAACCCCTATTATGCGGATGTTGTTTTGTTTCGTGTTGTCCCAAAGTTCCCTTAGACTCTCCTCCTGCCTTTTAATTTTTTTTTCTAGAAGTTGCTTTTCTTGGGTATTTTTTTCCATCTTGTCTTCTAGCTCACTGATGCGGTCCTCTGCTTCTTCTAGTCTACTCTTGATGCTTTCTATTGAGTTCTTTACAGCAGCGATGTCATTTTTCATTTCTTCTTGGTTCTTCTTCATTTCCTCTTGGTTCTTGCTCATATTGTCGAATTTGTCTTCCATTCTTTTCAGCCACCTTATGACCATTTCTCTGAATTCTTTTTCTGGAAGGTTGCTTGCCTCCATTTCGTTTACTTCCTTTTCTGGTGATGCCTGCTTTTCTTTCATATGCGGACTGCTTCTTTGTCTCCCCATGGTCTCTCTTCTCTGGGTGTCTGGTTATGTAGTTCTCTCTCTCCTGGGTTGATTTAAAGGCACAAAATACAGCACTACCAGGTACAACTCACAAGGCACTGAACAGGAATGTATTCACGATATTAATAACCTCCAATAAAGGTGACCACCAGAGAAAGGCAAATTAGGTGATAGGAGAGAAAGAAGAAGAGGAAAAAGGAAAGAAAGAAAGAAAGAAAAAAAGAAAAAAGGAGTGAGAAAATGAAATTGGGAAAAGGGAAAGTAAAGAGAAAGGAAAAAAAAAAGTAAGAGAGATAAGAAAGTGACTAAGAGAGAAAGGGGAACAGACTATATATATTGGGGATAAAACTCCAATAGAACAATCACTAATCCCAGCAAATGCCAGCAACAAGTGCCTGGGGATTAGTACAAACTACCACACCAACTAATATGGAGTGAGGCAAGGGAAAGCTGAAGCACAAAACAAACAAAAAAATAAATAAAAGAAGAATAAGCAAAACAATCTCACAAATAAGCATAAAAATTGGATATAATCTACATTCAAGCAAACAACAACAAAAGGACAGAGAGAAGGACAAGTTTATGGATAGCTCAGACAGCGAAGGGAGAGGTGTATGTGGACTTGGAGCAGAGGATTGGAGATTAGATATGTAAGTAGGGTGAAATTTTAACAAGGGGTAAACAGAAAGAATAGGGAAAATCTAAAGCAGTAAAAGGGTAATATAAACAGGACACTGAAAAGGGGGAGGTTAGGAAGAGAGTGATGGCCTAAAGGTAGAGTTGAGATAGAGTAAAACGATGCTAAAGGAAAGATAAAAATAGAATGTAGAACCCTAATCCCAAAATAAAATGAAGAGAAAATAAAATGACACTTTAAAAAAAAAAAAAAAAAGATAAATTAGCAGTAGTAATAATACGGATTGAAAATAAAAATGTAATCATTAAAAAGGTAAAATCAAGTGATGAAAAAAGAAAAAAAATTAGTTTCTTGATTAAAAGATGCAAAAAATGAAAATAAAAAAAAATAAAAAAATAAAAAAATAAAAGGTAAAAATAAAATGTGAAGTAGTGAAGGTCATTCACTTCCTCTGTTTTTCTGTTTGGCACGCCTGTTTCTCAGTCCAGACAGTATTGCAGTTCCCTGCGATTCACTGCTCTTCGGTGTTGTAAGCCAGTCCTGGTTTTAAGCAGGCGGTGTGTCTTAATTTCTCGTATTCCTTTATTTTTGATTACACAAGAGTCGATTTGTGATTCAGTCCCTGGGTGGCAGTGTTTCTGGATTAACTTCCGGGTCTATCTATGGCCTCTCTAGGTAGTGTTAGAGCCTTCTTTCCCTGTGGCACTCGTCACCGGCCTGTGGGAGTGGTCTGCCTCAGAGCTGACTCTCTGATGGTCACTCCCCGCTCCAATCACCAGGTTCCAGAAAAACAACCTTCCCCTGCAGTCTCCCAGGGTGTCCCCAACTGGGTGATCCTATGTATTGGGCTTAGTAATCAGAAGCAAGAATTTCAAGAGGAAAAAGCCCAGTTGTGCGTACTCCGGGACTCCGCGTAAGCCCAGGCACCCAGGGAACGCAGGGGCTGCGCGTAAGTCTAGACTGCCTGAAATTCTTAGGGTGTCCCTGCACTTCAGATCAAAATGGGTTGCTTTTTAGAGTGCCCTTCTCTTAGCAGCTCTGAGGACCCCTTTCCACAATCACAGATCACGCCAGCCCCTTCAGCCACGGATTTTTCTAGGCACAGACTTCCCTGGTCCTCCAGCTCCCGCAAAACGCGCGTTCCTCTCTCCCGCCGGGACCAGAGACCTCACCTTATCCCAGGCGAAATCTGACCTTTCCGTGGTGGAGTGTAGAGCTCCTGTGAACCCGTGTGCTTGCGCCAGTTGGGGAGCGTTGTTCTGGGGCTCGCAGCTGTTCCTGGGGTGCCGCCGTTGTGGATTCTCAGGCTTCAGATAAGCTCCACTTTCCGGATCAAGATGGCGCAGACTCCGCGTCCAACCCCGCAGCTCCGGGAGGGGACCCAGCCACAGTTGGTGCTGCCAGGTCAGGGGAACCCCGTTCAGCAGTCCCCCGCCTCCTTCTGGAATTCAGCTGTTTCCCAACCAGCCAACAAACACTCCTTGTGCGACCCTCAGCTGTTCTTTCTTTCTGCTCCGGGACAAGGCTCGGAACACGTCTGTCTATTCCGCCGCCATTATTCCCTCTCTTCACCAAAGAGAGAATCTTAAAAGCAGCAAGAGAAAAACAGTTAGTTACCTACAAGGGAGCACCCATACGATTGTCAGCTGATTTCTCAACAGATACTATGCAGGCCAGACGGGAGTGGCAAGAAATATTCAAAGTGATGAACAGCAAGAACCTACAACCAAGATTACTCTACCCAGCAAAGCTATCATTCAGAATTGAAGGTCTGCATTATATGAAATGCTGAAAGGTATTCTTTAAGAAGATGATGAAGAAGAAAAAAGTAAAGATAAAAATTATGAACAACAAATACATATCTATCAACAAGTGAACCTAAAAATCAAGTGAATTAAAAACCTGAGGAACAGAATAATCTGGTGAATATAATAGAATCAGGGGCATAGAAAGGGAGTGGACTGATAATTCTCAGGGGGAAAAGGGTATGGGGGGGTTTAGGAAGAGACTGGACAAAAATCATACACCTATGGATGAGGACAGTGGAGGGGAGGTAAGGGCAGAAGGTGGGGTGGGAACCGGGTGGAGAGGAGCTATGGGGGAAAAAAGGAGAAACAATTGTAATAATTTGAATAAAGATTTATTAAAAAATATTATGTTAATTTCATACAACCCAGTGATTAGACATTTATATAACTTATAAAGTGATCACTTTGATAAATCCAGTAGCCAAGTGATGCCATACATAGTTACTACATTACTAGTGGTCTGGTGCATGAAATTCGTGCACATTAAAAGAGAATTAATTAGAGCAAATATTTTAATATTGCTATTTGCCCTTTCTCTATAATAGAAGTGTCAGAGATGAAAGAAAATTAGTAAAATGTATATGAAAATCTTCCTCCTGTCAGAGTCTGGGACATGCCAAGGGACCCAGAGTCAAGTCCCCTGCCTCAAAATCACTCGAGACCCAGACCTGGCCAGCCCCACCTCTGTCAAGCTCCACTGAAAGTAGGGCACAGCCTCAGGTTCCCCAGTGCTTGCAGGGCGGGGGCATGGCCTGAGGTCCCCTGGCCTGGCACCAGGGCGGGGGCACAGCCTGAGGTCCCCCGTCAAGCCCCACTGGGTGGGGGGTGTGGCCTGAGGTCCCCCATCAAGCCCTGCCGGGTGGGGGGTGCTGCTTGAGGTCCCCTGGCCTGGCGCCTGAGTGGGGGGCATGCATAATAGAGACCAGTCGTTCCATTGTTCGTTCGATTTGCATATTAGGGTTTTATTATATAGGATTATATAGGACATATATATCTATACTTATAAAAAGGTAATATGTTAATTAGACCGGGTTGACTGGCCATCTTCTGGACCTCCGAGTTCCTTCTGGACATATCCATGGTGGTGGGGGCCGAGGCAGAGGCAGTTAGGGGCGATCAGGCCAGCAAGGGAGGGCAATTGGGGGTGACCAGGCCAGCAGGGAAGGGCCGTTGGGGACGAGATCATGGCCCTCCACCCCAGCCCCACCACACAGATTCAGGTCCCTGCTGATCACTCATTATGGGAACCCCACCTTCGCTGTGGGCGCAGCCATCTTGTGTTATGGGAACCCCACCTCCGCTCTGGGCACAGCCATCTTGTGAGGCCATGAGGGTTAATTTGTATATTACCTCTTTATTATATAGGATCATTGACTATTCCCTATGCTGTACTTTACATCCCCAAGATTATTCTCTAAGTACCAATTTGTGCTTCTTAATCACTTTACCTTTTTCAACCACCCCTCTAACCCCCTTTCCACCTGGAAACTGTTAAATGTTATCTGTATCTATGAGTCTGTTTCTGTTCTATTCATTTGTGTTGTGTGTTTTTTAGATTTCACATATAAGTGAAATCATATGGCATTTGTCTTTCTCTGTCTGACCTATTTCACTCAGTATAATACTCACTAGGTCCATCCATGTTGTTACAGATGGCAAGATTTCATTCTTTTAGCCCTAACTGGTTTGGCTCAGTGGATAGAGTGTTGGCCTGCGGACTGAAGGGTCCCAGGTTTGATTCCAGTCAAGGACATGGTCCTTGGTTGCGGGTACATCCCCAGTAGAGGGTGTGCAGGAGGCAGCTGATTGATGTTTCTAACTCTCTATCCCTCTCCCCTCCTCTCTGTAAAAATCAATAATATATATATATATATTTCATTCTTTTTATTGGCTGAGTCATATTCCATTGAATATATGCACTACTTCTTCATTATCTAGTCATCTATTGATGGACACATAAGTTGTTTCCATATCTTGGCTATTGTAAATAATGCTGCAATGAACATATGAATGTATATGTCTTTGGTTTAGTGTTTTAGGGCTTTTTAGATAAATACCCAGAAGTGAAATTGCTGGGTCCTTCTTTGTCTCTTGTTATAGCCTTTTTAAAAAAATTAATCTTTATTGTTGAGATTGTTACAAATGTCCTTCTTTTTTCCTCCCATAGCTCCTCTCCACCCAGTTCCCACCCCACCCCAGACCCTCGCCACCCTATTGTCTGTTTTTATATATAGCCTTTTTATTTTTAAAATCTGTTTTGTTTGGTATAAGTATTGTTACCCCAGCCTTCCTTTTTTTGTTTCCATTTTCATAAAATACCTTTTTTATTCCCTTACTTTCAGTCTTTTGATTGGAAATGAGCATCTTGTAGACAGCATATGTAACGGCCATTTTTGTTATCCATTCAGCCACCTCAGATGGTTGATATATTTTTTATTGGAGCATTTTAATCCATTTGCCTTTAAGTTAATTGTTGATAGATATGCATTTATTGCTATTTTATTATTCATATTTTTAATTTCTTCTTCTTCCTCTTAATAAAGACCCTTTAATATTTCTTGTAATTTTGATTTGATGGTGATGAACTCCTTTAGCTTTCTCTAGTCTGGGAAGCCCTTTTTGTTGGTGTTGTTAATCCTCACCCAAAGATTTTTTTCCATTGATTTTTAGAGATAGTGGAAAGGAGGGAGGGAGAGGGCAGGGGGAGAGAGAGAGAGAGAGAGAGAGAGAGAGAGAGAGAGAGAGAGAGAGAGAGAGAGAGAGAGATCTGAGAGAGACACATTGATTAGTTGCTTCCCCCCCCCCCGCCCCGAACTGGGCTGGGGATCAAACCTGCAACCCAGGCACATGCCCTTGGCCAGGAATTGAACCCATCACACTTTGATGTGTGTGTGTGTGGCATGATGCTTTTACCAATGAGTAACATTGGCCAGGGCTGGGAAGCTCTTTAAACCTTTGATTCTAAATAATAGCTTTGATTTAGAAAAATGGTGGCAGAGTAGGAGGATGCTGCACGGACATGCTCCTAGGAACAAGCTGGAATTACAGCTGAAATACGGAAAGGCTTCCTGAATAATCAATGGAAAACTCACAGGAGAGAACCCTGATACCCAAGGACCAAAGGTGGAGATGACATAGAGACTGATAGGAGGGGTGGAGGCATGAGAGGGCTGGCTGGGCACCCACAGATGGCAACTGAAGCTCTGGAGAAATATCTCAACTGTTGGGAGGTTGGGTTGCCACTGAGAACTCTGGGATCTAATCCTGAAGCTGGACTCCCTAGCAGAGATCACCAAACTGAGGAGGGTACCCACATAACATCTAGCTGTGAAAAGCAGTGGGGTGCTGTCTGCCAGGGCGTGACAGCTGAAAGTTTGGGCACCCTCTTATAGGGCCAATGCACAAAAATTCCCTGTGGAGCCACCCACCCTGTGCTCTGGCAGAGGGAGGGTGATGTGGACTAGAGCTGTGGGAGCAGAACCAAGGACTGGGGACTGTGGGGGATAGAGCTCAGAAGGCAGACATCCCAAGTTTCCTGGGCTGAGTCATTCCCTCATGCAGCAGTGGACATCTTTCCCACATAGACATCTGCTTTGCCTGGGGGGAAGACAGTCAACACACCCTATTGGAAAACACCTTGCCCTGAGGCCACTTAAGAGATTAAAACTAACAATTAGGCTCCAGGCAGAAGCAATTGCCCCATCCTGTTGAAAAAACTCTCACCACACCTGAGGATGATTGCCTGGGTGAAATTCAAGTCATAATCCTATTAGTCTGTAGACAGACGCAGTCTCTGGAGGCTTTGAGTCTTTGCCTAATCCAATTAGTCAGAAACAGCCTTTTAACACTGTACTTCACTAGAGACTGAGAGGGATAGAGGATCTACCTAAAACATAGTCACAAACCCAAACAAACAACCAAAATGAGGAAACAAAGAACCTCCAAATGAAAGAACTAGCGAATTCTCTAGAAACAGAGATAAATGAAGCAGAGATAAGAAATTTATTTGAAACAAGTTCAGAGTAATGATATTAAAAATGCTCAACAGTATGAAAAAAGATATAGTAACTATGAAAAAAGAACAGTCTGAGATAAAGAATGACATAACACAAATAAAGAACACATTGGAAGGAACACACAGCAGATTAGGGGAAGCTGAAGATAGAATCAGTGAATTAGAAGACAGAGTTAAAAATATTACTCAATTAGAGAACCAAAAAGAAAAAAAAAAACAATTAAAAGACAGGAGGCCAGCTTAAGGGAGCTGTGGGACAACGTGAAATGTAACAATATTAGAATAGTAGGTGTGCCAGAAGAGGTAGAAAGGGAGAAAGGAATAGAGAAGGTGTTTGAAGAAATAATGGTAGAAAACTTCCCTAACCTGGTAAAGGAAAAAGTCACACAAGTTCAGGAGTCACAGAGAACCCCAAACAAGAAGAACCCAAACAGATCTTGGTTGTAGATCCTTGCTTTCTATTACTTTGAATATTTCATGCCAATTCTTTCTGGCCTGCAAAGTTTCTGTTGAGAAATCAGCTGACAGTCTTATAGGAGCTTCCTTATAGGCAACTAACTGCTTTTCTCTTGCTGCTTTTAAGATTCTTTGTCTTTAATTTTTGGCATTTTAATTATGACGTGTCTTGGTGTGGGCCTCTTTGGGTTCATCTTATTTGGAACTCTCTGCACTTCCTGGACTTGTGTGTCTATTTTCTTTACCAGGTTAGGGAAGTTTTCATCATTATTTTTTCAAATAGGCTTTTAATTCTTTGCTCTTCCTCTTATTCTCTGGTACCTCCATGATGCAGATACTAGTATTCTTAAAGTTGTTCCAGAGGTATTTTAAACTATCCTCATTTTTATAGATTCTTTTCTTTTCTGATTGGGTATTTTCTGCTTCCTTCTTTTCCTCTGATTCACCTGTTCTACTTTTGATTCCCTGTATTGATTCTTTAGTTCAGTTACAGTATTATTCATTTTGACTGGTTCTTTTTTTATGTTTTCTATTTCTATTTTTATGTTTTCTATTTTTTGTTGTTGAAGTTTTCACTAAGTTCCTCTACCCTTCCCCTAAGTTCACTGAGCATCCTTATAAACAGTGTTTTGAATTCTGCATGTGTAGATTGCTTGTCTCCATTTTGTTTAGTTCTTTTTTTCTGGAGTTTTGTTTTGTTCTTTCATTTGGGACATGCTTTTTTGTCTCCTCATTTTGGCTGCCTCCTTGTGATTTTTTCTATATATCAGGTAGAGCTGCTACATCTCCTGGTCTTGGTAGAATGGCCTTATGTTGTAGATGTCCTGTAGGCCCCAGTGGCACAGCCTCCCCAGTTACTTGAGCTGAATGTTCCAGGTGTGCCCCCCACCCCATTTGAACTGTGTGCACCCTTCTGTTGTAGCTGAGCCTTGATTGCTGTTGATATGTAATGGGAGGGATTTATCCCCATCTGATTGGCTACAAAGACTGTGCAGGGGCCAAACCCACAGTTCAGCTAGATTTCAGTCAGTTTGCTTCAGTGGGACTCTGGTGCTTGCTTACTCATCCTTTGAATTTGTTGCTTGTGGAGGTGGTAGGGTAGTGCTTTAGTGTGATCTGAAGTTGCCCACTGTGTGTGCTAGCCATGAGGTTTTCTGGGAGGTGCAGGCCAAGGTCATCTGTGTCTCTGTCCTGCCTGGGGGCCACACAACATGAGCTGCAAAGTGATCCACAGATGGCTGCTACTTGTGCTGGGCTTAGAGGTGCCCAGGGGAGGACAAGTTGTTCACCAAGGCTAGCTATGGCTAGTTCTAGATCTGGGCCACTTAGCAAGAGGCCCAGATTCCTGCTTGTTTGAGAGATTTTAGAAAAGTCCATAGAAAGATCCAAGACAGGCCATTTGTATGGAAAAGCCACTGGAAACAGCTTGGGTGAGTGGGGTCTCAGGGAATTACCAGGGTGGGGGAACAATGTTAACTAGGTTGATGGAGATTCAGAATGGTGCTTGCCTGCTGGCTCTGTTGGGGAAGGGCTCAGCAAAGGAACAATGGCCTCTGCCAGCACTCTGTCTGTGAGAAAGCTGCCCCTCCAGTCCTTTCTCTGATACCAATGTCCCTGGCACATTTCCAGCTGCTGTTCCAGTGCTGGAGCTCAGAGCAAGTGAGTCCAAGTAAATCCATGTGTGGGCCCTTTCAGAAGAACTGCCTGGAACTCTAGCAAACCTCTGTCTCACTCAGCCATATTCCACACTGGTTTCCACAGCCAGAAGCTATGGGGACTTCTCTCCCCAGCTCTGGAACCCTGGCCTCGGGGGTCTGATGTTGGACTGGAACCCCTGGCTCCTCAGAGGGGAACTCCACAGCTGAGCTATCCCTCCCAATTTTAAAAAAATATATATGTTTTTATTGATTTTTAGAGAGAGGAAGGGAGAGAGAGAAGGGAGAGAGAGATAGAAACATCAGTGAGCGAGACATCGATTGGCTGCCTCCTGCATGCCCCCTACTGGGGGTTGAGCCCACAACCTGGGCATGCCCTAACCGGAAATTGAACCAACAACCTTTTGGTGCATGGACCAATGCTCAATCACCGAGCCATACCAGCCAGGGCTTCCTCCCAATTTTTAGCCACCATACATGGGTGTGGGACCAGTATTCATCTCGGCCCCTCCTACCATTCTCCATGTGGCTTCTTCTTTAGCTCCTTTGAATATAGGACTTCTGTTCAGCTAGATTTCAGTCATTTCTGAATGATGGTTGATCTGTAGTTTAGTTGTAATTAAAAAGAACATTCTTATTTATTTTTAGAGAGAGAGGAAGGGAGAAGGAGAGAGAAAGAGAAACATTGATGCAAAAGTGGAACATTGATCAGCTACCTTCTACATGCACCCCACCAGGGACTGAGTTGGCAGCACAGGCATGTGCCAGGACCAGGAATCGAACCAGCAGCCTCCCTCTGCACTGGACAACTCCCAACCAACTGAGCCACATTGGCCAGGGCTAGTTGTAATTTTGATGTGGTTGTGGGAGAATGCAAGTACTGTGTTGACCTACTCTGCCATCTTCCAAAATTTCTGTTCTTGCTCTACCTCAAATCTTGACTAATTATGTGGTCTGATGGTTGACCTGAATTATTGAGATATAAATAAGTAAATTGTGATAACAGGGGTAACTATTGGCAAATAAAAGTGATAGAGTAAGTCAATATATTATTACAAAACACTCATAAAAATTGCCTTTTTCTAGAGATTTAAAGCATTATAAGAAGTATTACAATGGAACAACTTTCAGAGTATATTTATAGAAAATAACTTTAGGACAAAAATAAAAACATTGAGGAAAAGAATGAAAAGAACAGTAAATTATGTTGCTATAATATAGTAGTTACATGAATTACATAGCAATAATTCTTAAATTTGAATGTTATTGGATGTCTTAATAAAATTAATACATTATTGGAAGTGATATTTACATGAATTACTTCAAAAATATCATTAAAAGTGAGAGGTATTTCATGGGGTAACATTTTATTTTTTTTAATTGAAGGAAAAAACTTTTATTTTTCTTATTCATAATTGATCTAATAGATAACAATTTGGTTTTTTTTCCTTCTTTTTTTTAGTTTATTTTTTAAATCTTTATTCAGATTATTACAATTGTTTCTCCTTTTTCCCCCCATAGCTCCCCTCCACCCGGTTCCCACCCCACCTTCTGCCCTTACCTCCCCCACACTGTCCTCATCCACAGGTGTATGATTTTTGTCCACTCTCTTCCTGAACCCTCCTTATACCCCTTTTCCCCTGAGAATTATCAGTCCACTCCCATCCTATGCTCCTGATTCTATTATATTCACCAGATTATTCTGTTCCTCAGGTTTTTATTTTTATTTTTTTAAAATATATTTTATTAATTTTTTACAGAGAGGAAGAGAGAGGAGAGGGATAGAGAGCTAGAAACATTGATGAGAGAGAAACATCAATCAGCCACCTCCTGCACACCTCCCACTGGGGATGTGCCCGCAACCAAGGTACGTGCCCTTGACCGGAATCGAACCCGAGACCTTTCAATCCCCAGGCGACGCTCTATCCACTGAGCCAAACCGGTTTCGGCTGTTCCTCAGGTTTTTAATTCACTTGATTTTTAGGTTCACTTGTTGATAGATATGTATTTGTTGTTCATAATTTTTATCTTTACTTTTTTCTTCTTCATCATCTTCTTAAAGAATACCTTTCAGCATTTCATATAATACTGGTTTGGTGGTGATGAACTCCTTTAGCTTTTTCTTATCTGTGAAGCTCTTTATCTGACCTTCAATTCTGAATGATAGCTTTGCTGGGTAGAGTAATCTTGGTTGTAGGTTCTTGCTATTCATCACTTTGAATATTTCTTGCCACTCCCATCTGGCCTGCATAGTATCTGTTGAGAAATCAGCTGACAATCGCATGGGTGCTCCCTTGTAGGTAATTAAATGTTTTTCTCTTGCTGCTTTTAAGATTCTCTCTTTGTCTTTTGCTCTTGGCATTTTAATTATGATGTGTCTTGGTGTGGTCCTCTTGGATTCCTTTTGTTTGTGGTTCTCTGCGCTTCCTGGACTTGTAAGTCTATTTCTTTCACCAGGTTGGGGAAGTTTTCAGTCATTATTTCTTCAGATAGGTTTTCAGTATCTTGCTCTCTCTCTTCTTCTGGCACCCCCATAATTCTGATGTTGGTACGCTTGAAGTTGTCCCAGAGTCTTCTTACACTATCTTCAACTTTTTGTATTTTTTTTTCTTTTTGCTTTTTCGGTTGAGTGTTTTTTGCTTCTTTGTATTTCAATTCTTTGACTTGATCCTTGTGTTCCTCTAGTCTGTTGTTGGGTCTCTGTATAATATTTTTTATTTCAGTCAGTGTATGTTTAATTTCTAGTTGGTCCTTTTTCATATCTTCGAGGGTCTTGTTATATTTATCGGCCTTTTCTCGGATATTCTTGAAAAGCCTTATAACCGTGGTTTTGAATTCTATATCCAGCCGTTTGTTTTCCTCCATTTCTTTCGTTTGTGATCTGTTTCTTTGACGCCGAATTTTCACTGCTTCCCTGAGTTGGTAGGGTAGATTTGTGTGCTAGGTTTCCTATATGGCCCAGTGGGTTGGCCTCCCCAGTTAACCTGGGGTGGATACTCTTGGTGCACCCCTTTGTGGACTGTGTGTACAGTCTTGTTGTAGTTAAGTCTTGATTGTTGTTGGAATCACTGGGAGGAATTGACCTCCAGGCCAGTTGGCTGTAAGGATCAGCGTGTCTACGCCGGGAGAAGTTCGGTGCTGGAGACAGCCTTATAGGATTAGACTTGCCAAATTGCAAAAGCCTCTGTGCTCAGCTTGGATGGGGTGGAGTCTCAGGGCAGAGCAGACAGTCTTGGCTTCCCGTCAGCCTTGCCCTTGCGTGTGCGCGCCTGCAGACCTCTGCCTTCCCCGGCTCCCGAGTCTCGGCCCGTGAGTCCAGATTCCCCCTGTAAGAGCGTGGGTCCCCAGGGGCTCACCTGGAACTGGGGTTCAGTGCAGTCAGAACTGGGGTTCAGTGCAGTCAGGAGCTTCGGACTCCCTTCTGCTAGGGAAAGCCTGCAGCAACCTCCGCAGCCTTTGTGCACACTGTCGCGCACGCCTCCAGAACCCTGCCTGCCGGGGCTCCCCCGGGTCTCCCCCGGGTCTCTGAGTCTCCGGGTGCCTTTCTCTCTACCTGACAGTCCAGACTCCCCCTGTATGAGCCTGGGTCCACGGGGTTTCGCCCGGGACTGGGGTTCAGTGCAGTCAGAACTGGGGTTCAGTGCGGTCGGGGGCTTCCTTCCTCCTTCCGCCAGAGAAAGTCAGCCAGGCTCTCAGCCACCCTTCCTCTCTGCGCACACGAAGACCCTTTGCCGTACCTCCAATTCTCTGTGAGCTTTTCTCTTTCCTTCTAGTTGTAGAATTTTCACTCAGCCAGCTTTCCTGTGGTTCTGGATGGTGTCCGTTCTGTCTTTTAGTTGTAGTTTTGAAATTGTTGTGTGAGGCAGCAGTTTAGGTGTTTACCTATGCTGCCATCTTGGTTTCTCCTGGGGTAACATTTTAAAGAATTGCTCATCATTCCAGATACACTTCACTACTTACAAGATCTGAGCACCATATTGGTGTTAGTTGGCATTCCAAAGTGTCTTAGATATGAGCATGCAGTAGTATTGGTAAAACTGTAACTCCCTACAACATCTGGCTTTGAAGTGTTCTGGCTAAGGGAAATGTGCCTCTGGTCTAGTGGTGGGCATTGTGGTGATGGCATAGGTGGCAGTAGTTATGAAGGTGGTGGTGGTGGTGTGTTGAATGAGAGGGAGACAAAGAAACCTTCAGAAGTCTTAAGTCTATCATAGGGGAATTTGTTGTTAGAACGTCAAGAGGTTCAAAGAAGTTAGATAAACTAGAAAGAAAAAGCATTCCAGAGGGAGAGGGTGAAAGGAATAAGGAACTGGCCTACTTGTGGTCTTCTCTGTTCTGTTGTTGAGAAGCTGAGCATGAGCCTGGGGCCTGTTGCCAAGTTGAGTGGCTGTAGGCAAGGGAGGCTGGACGGCATTGCCCCAGATGGTTCTTGACTCTCCCAGGGGCAATGTAGAGACAGGCTCCAGCTTGTCAATTCCCTTTGCAGGTAAACACCTGTGGGACCAGTTCAGTCTGGCTGAGGATGTTCTGAGAAGTATTTGTGTTTTTACACAGACTGCTCCTTGCATTAGGGGCAGGGGTAAATTACCAATGGAGACCACATACCATATATCTAAATGTTTAAAAATTGTAATTCCAACAATTAACAGTTAAATAAAATATGTTATACCCTTTTCCTCTGGATAAACTATACTTTCAAACCGACCTGGAAGGCCAGGTTCAAATGTGGAATTCTTAAGACTCCTTGGAGTTACAGAACATGGTGAAGTGGGGAGAGACAGCCCCCACTACAGCCAATCCCTCTTCTCTTCCCACTCTCAGCTCTTTCCCCCACTGTGAAATCTCACCTTCACACTCAACTGTGATTTCAAATCTGTTTATATTCCTCAAAACGGCCCTTTTAGTTACATGGAAGCCTAGGGAAATGCACACCCTAGTGGCAATATGCAGCACCTCAGGATGGTAGACATGGGGAAGAGAGGCCCATACAGACCCACCCTGGAAATGGGCTTGGCTATTTGGGCATGGAGTTCTGGAGTTCTTAGTAGCGGGGCATGGATTAGAATAGGGGTCAGTAAACTATGGCTCATGGGGCAAATCTGGGCCCTCCACCTGTTTTTATAAGTAAAATTTTATTTGAATATAGCCACACTCATTCATTTACATATTACCTATGGCTGCTTTCTTGCTACAATGGCAGAGTTGAGTAGTTGTGACAGAGATCATGTGGCTTGCAAAGCCTAAAATATTTACTCTTTGGTCCTTTAAAGAAAAAGCTTGCTGACCTCTGGTCTGGAAGGGGGAGTGGCAGGCTCCAATGGGCTTGCCTCCTTGGCTCTAGGCTTGAGAAAATGCAGCTAGAGGAGGGCCAGAGTGAAGTTTCCCAAGTGAGGGGCCCCAAACCTGAATCTGACCATTAGGAAACATCAGACAAATCTAAATTTGAAGGACATTTCTTTTATAACAAGGCCTCTACTCTTCAAAATGCCCATCCCATGAAAGATGAAACAAGGGTAAGGAACTACACTGAATTGAAGAAGGAACTACACCCAATTGAAGAAGACTAAAGAGACATGGTAACTAAAAGCAATGAGACAACTAAAAGATTGCATCTGGGACCAGGAAAAAATCCTATCTAATAAAGAGGGAATATGCTAATTGACCATCACTCCATCACAAAGATGGCTGCACCCACAGCTGAGGCCAAGTTCCCATAAGGAGCCTTAATGAGCAATCAGCAGGGACCTAAAGGCTATGCTCTCCCCCACCCCCGTGGGGCTTGACAGGGGACCTCAGGCCGTGTTCCCCACCTGGCAGGGCTTGACAGGGGATCTCAGGCCGGGCTCCCCACACTGCAGGGCTTGGCAGAGGATCTCAAGGTGCGCCTCCCGTCCTGCTGCTGGGCTGGGGGACCTCAGGCTGCTCCCCCCACCCCAGCGCCAGGCCAGGGGACCTTAGGTTGCACCCCCCACCCTGGCACCAGGCTGGGGGACATCAGGCTGCACCCCCCACCCCAGCACCGGGCCAGGGGACCTGAGGCTGTGCCCCCCTGCCTGGAAGGGCTTGACGGGGTACCTGAGGCTATGCCCCCTGCCCTGCAGGGCTTGATGTGGGTGGGGCTGGTGGAGTCTGGGTCTTGCGTGATTTCCAGGCGTGAGCAGGTGGGCGGGGACTTGACTCTGGGTCCCACAGCTTGCCCCAGACTCTGACAGGAGGGAAATTTTCATATACATTTTACTAATTTTCTTTCATCTCTGACACTTCTATTATAGAGAAAGGGCAAATAGCAATATTAAAATATTTCCTCTAATTAATTCCCTTTTAATGTGCACAAATTTCGTGCACCGGGCCACTAGTTTAAGAATAAAGGGATATGATGGCTGCAACTTACTCTTAAGTAATAATAGTAACAATAATAATACACAGTTATGTAGAGAGAAAATAAAAATAAAGCAAATGTGGCAAAATGTTAACAACTGGTGAATCTCTGTAAAGTCTTTCTAGGAGTTCTTTATATATTTTTTGTAACTTTTCTGTAAGTTTGAAAGTATCCTATATAATAAAAGGCTAATATACAAATCGACCAAACTACAGAACGACCAGTCGCTATGACGCACACTGACCACCAGGGGGCAGATGCTCAATGCAGTAGCTACCCTGTGGTGGTCAGTGCACTCCCACAGGGGGAGTGCCGCTCAGCCAGAAGCCTCTGCGGCAGCACTAAGGATATCCAAATGCTGGCTTAGGCCCGTTCCCCATGGGCTGAGGGATCTCCCCCTCTGAAAGCACAAATTTCGTGCACCTGGTCTCTAGTTTCATAATAAAAAGTGAAAAAATAGCCCTAGCTGGTTTGGCTCAGTGGATAGAGTGTTGGCCTGTGGACGAAAGGGTCCCAGGTTCAATTCCAGTCTAGGGCACATGCCTGTGTTGTGTGCTCGATCCCCACTAGGGGGTGTGCAGGAGGCAGCCAATCAATAATTCTCATCATTGATGTTTCTATCTCTCTTCCTTTGCCCTTCTCTCTGAAATCTATAAAAATATATTTTAGAAAAGTGAAAAAATAAAATGTGAGGACAAGGTATTCCCTCTCTCATCTTCACCCACTGGACCCCTTCCCTCACCATTATGTTCACCATACTTCAACAAATTATAACAAATAAATGAAAAGGAAATGAGTGTAGTTATGGAAAGGAAAAGAAAAAAAGTCATTTTTGGCACCTGATGTAATTACCTATGCGGTGTTCTTAGGCTTATTCAGACTTATAAGGTGACCACAGGCCACACTGAGACTACTTAGCAAGATATAGGGCAGGAACCACAGCAATTGGCAGGGCAGCTTCAGGTGTTCTTTGTAGTTAGGGTCCTACCGCAATTCACTCAGTAGGTGCAAAAAGGTGAGATTCACATCGGGTCTTTACAATAGCTGCTCTGATTTAAAAGCCCCATACATCACAGGAGACATTCTTATACAATTCCATAGGCATAGCTTCCAGGGTCTCTGCAAGGGACGTGCCCAATTACAAGAGTTCCACAATCAGGAAGTCCAAAGTAATGGTTTCCCCATCAGGTACTGATAGGTCTGTCAGTCCAGATGCAATTTACCAATGATCATTTTTACTATAAGCAACGTTGCCTAAAAACATAGTTGACACATACTTTCAGAGAAATAAACCTAAGATAGATTCTCATGCAGAAGAGTTTTGTTAAACCTTTGCCTATAGTCCACCCTCATGACTTTGGTTAACATTTTTAACATAAAAAATGACAAGTTAGCACATTTTGTGATTACCAAAATTTGTATTACCAGTGAGGTGAGAATGTTTCTTCAGTATCCTACCTGACTAGCCCTAGCTGGTTTGGCTCAGTGATAGAGCGTCAGCCTGTGGACTGAAGGATTCTGGGTTTGATTCCGGTCAAAGGCACATGCCAGGGTTGCAGGTTTGATCCCCAGTAGGGGGCGTGCAGGAGGCAGCCAATCAATGATTCTCTCTCATCATTGATGTTTCTCTCTCTCTCCCTCTCCCTTCCTCTCTGAAATCAATAAAAAAATATATTAAAAAAATATCCTAGCCCTAACCGGTTTGGCTCAGTGGATAGAGCATCGGCCTGCGGACTGAAGGGTCCCAGGTTCGATTCTGGTCAAGGGCATGTACCTTGGTTGTGGGCACATCCTCAGTAGGGGGTGTGCAGGAGGCAGCTGATTGATGTTTCTCTCTCATCAATGTTTCTAACTCTCTATCCCTCTCCCTTCCTCTCTGTAAAAAATCAATAAAATATATTTTTAATTAAAAAGTATCCTAGCCCTGGCTGGTTTGGCTCAGTGGATAGAGCGTCGGGCTGCGGACTGAAGGGTCCCAGGTTCGATTCCGGTCAAGGGCATGTACCTTGGTTGTGGGCACATCCACAGTAGGGAGTGTGCAGGAGGCAGCTGATTGGTGTTTCTCTCCCATCAATGTTTCTGACTCTCTATCCCTCTCCCTTCCTCTCTGTAAAAAATCAATAAAAAAAATATTAAAAAAAAAAGTATCCTACATGGCTGAAATAGTCTTTGGCCATCTGTCTTTATAATGCCCCTTTTATTATGCCATACTAATTATGGGAATTCTAGGCATTTTACATCAAACAATATCACATGATAGTTTTTAGCAAAACAAAAAATACAGTGAAATTTCTTTAATTTTTTTAGATGAAGTGTCTTTCTCCCTATATACCATGTGTAAATCAAGGGTCTTTATCTAGGCTGAAAGTACAGTTTAGGCCTTTAAAATGACTAGTTATTGCTTTAAAAATCTCATCTGGCACTTCAGTAACATTTGCATTCCCATCAGTTTTTCACTAGACGGCAGCAGAGGACACTAGACTGGCTCTAGTATAGCCTTAAATTCACACAAGTATTCTGTCCATAGCTTTCGTCAGACTGGCTTTGGCCTGGGATTAATACACAGGAAGAGCTTTCCTTAACCTTTTATTGGTGACTCAGAATCCTATTAAACTGTTTTCATTGTAGCTCTGCATGGACCTTCTGGCCACCACACAGACATTTGTCTGCTTTTGTCCTCTACTCTTTTGGGTGCTCTCCAACATTTCCCCATGTAGATTAAAGTTTGAATGGAGTAGGAGTAGCATGGTAGTTCACCTGCTTTATCTGGTGGCAGTCCCATCACAAGCTTGGTATCTTTGGGTTCATTCTCTTGTTTTCACAGCCCTCATCCAACATCCACTCAGCCAGACATTAATTCATTCCTGTAGCCCAGCTGCAGCTGGGTTTCTGGCCAGGTCCCTTTCATGAACAGTGAGCAGTTTCTCCTCAGTATGAATTTGGTTTTACTGCGACCTGCATCTGCTCCACAAGGGGATGATTTATCCTTCCATATACTGCAGAGTTTTCAACATCAGAGAATGGTTAAGTGGACTCACCCACCCAGGCATTCAGTGCCTTGTCAGCATTTCTTTCCTCATTCCTTTATTTTATAGTCCATTGGTCAAATTGAATTAAGGGTGGGAAGGCTACTCTGCAATGCCCATAGAAGGGTCTTCTTAGATTCCACTAAGCATTTAGACTCACAAGACTATGGGAGGCCACACAGGACACTGGCCTATTCAGAAGGTCATAGGACAGGAAGCACTCATGCCCGCAAGGCAGTGTCAGATATTCCTAGTGGTGGGAATCTTTATAGTAGTTTACTCAACAGACCTCTCAGGTGCAAGAAGACAAAATCTTTTTCCTTCCTGGCTGCTTGAAGATCGGCCGCCAACTTGAATGACACAGTTAACTATCCAGACCAGGAAGTTTATAACCAACAGGTTACTTCTGCAGAAACAAATGGTTGCTGACATCCTTCACCCTGGGAAGGCAATAGTACCTTAGATAAATTCAGAGAAAACTAGCCAAAACGTGTAAGACCACACCAGATGTCATCTTTGTATTTGGATTCACAACCCGTTTTGGTGGTGGCAAGATAGCTAGCCTTGGCATGATTTATGATTCCTTGGATTACACAAAGACAAATGAATCTAAACGTAGACTGCAAGACATGGCCTGTATGAGAAGAAGACATCAAGAAAATAGAATGCAATGCAAGAAAAGAATGAAGAAAATCGGGAACTGCAAAGGCCAATGCTGGTGCTGCAAAGTGTGAGCTGGAGATTGGATAAATAAGAAGTAAAGATTCTTTTTTTCTTTGTCTTTTAATTAATTATTTAAAAAAATAAATCTTTATTGTTCAGATTATTACAATTGTTCCTCTTTTTTCCCCCCAATGCTCCCCTCTACCCGGTTCCCACCCCACCCTCTGCCCTTACCCTCCACCCCACTGTCCTCATCCATAGGTGTACGATTTTTGTCCAGTCTCTTCCCGCACCCCACACCCCATTCGCCGCCAAGAATTGTCAGTCCACTCCCTTTCTATGCCCCTGATTCTATTATATTCACTAGTTTATTATGTTCATCAGATTTTTTTTATGTTCTTACTAGTATTATTTTTTATTTATTTATTTTTATTAAGGTATTATATGTGTACATATCTTAACATTGCCCCCCCCACCCCACTCCCATACATGCCCTCACCCCCCAATGTTTTGCATCCGTTGGTTACTCTTATATGCATGCATGTAAGTCCTTCAGTTGATCTTTTATTTCCCCCACCTCTCCCTAACCTTCCTGCTGTAATTTGACAGTCTGTTTGATGCTTTACTGCCTCTGTATCTATCTTTTTGTTCATCAGTTTATAATGTTTTTCATTATCCCCAAATGAGTGAGATCATGTGGTATTTTTCTTTCACTGACTGGCTTATTTCACTTAGCATAATGTTCTCTAATTCCATCCAGGTGCCTACAAATGGTAGTAATTCCTTCTTTTTTATGGCAGCATAGTATTCCATTGTGTAGATATACCATAGTTTTCTGATCCAGTCATCTGCTGACGGGCACCTAGGCTGTTTCCAAATCTTAGCTATTGTAAATTGTGCTGCTATGAACATAGGGGTGCATATATCCTTTCTGATTGGTGTTTCTAGTTTCTTAGGATATATTCCTAGGAGTGGGGTTACTGGGTCAAATGGGAGTTCCATTTTCAGTTTTTTGAGGAAACTCCATACTGTTCTCCACAGTGGCTGCACCAGTCTGCATTCCCACCAGCAGTGCACTAGGGTTTCTTTTTCTCCGCATCCTCGCCAACACTTGTCGTTTGTTGATTTGTTGATGATAGCCATTCTGACAGGTGTGAGATGGTATCGCATTGTCGTTTTGATTTGCATCTCTCGGATAATTAGTGACTTTGAGCATGTTTTCATGTGTCTCTTGGCCTTCTGTCTTCTTTCGAAAAGATTCTATTTAGGTCCGTTGCCCATTTTTTTATTGGATCATTTATCTTCCTTTTATTAAGTTGTATAAGCTGCCTGTAGATGTTGGAGATTAAACCTTTATCAGTGATAACATTTGCAAATATGTTCTCCCATACAGTGGGCTTTCTTGTTGTTTTTCTGATGGTTTCTTTTGCTGTGCAAAAGCTTTTTATTTTGATGTAGTCCCATTTGTTTATTTTCTCTTTGGCTTCCATTGCCCTAGGGGCAGTATCACTGAAAAAGTTCTTTTGGCATATGTCTGAGATTTTGCTGCCTGTGGATTCCTCTAGTATTTTTATGGTTTCCCGTCTTATATTTAAGTCCTGTATCCATTTTGAGTTTATTTTTGTGTATGGTGTAAGTTGGTGATCTAGTTTCATTTTTTTGCATGTATCTGTCCAATTTTCCCAACACCATTTATTGAAGAGACTGTCTTGACTCCATTGTATGCTCATGCCTCCTTTGTCAAATATTAATTGCGCATATTGGTTTGGGTCGATATCTGGATTCTCTATTCTATTCCATTGATCTATATGTCAGTTCTTGTGCCAGTACCAGGCTGTTTTGAGGACAGTGGCTTTGTAATACAGTTTGAAATCTGGTATTGAGATCCCTCCTACTTTATTCTTCTTTCTCAGGATTGCTGTGGCTATTCTGGGTCTTTTTTTTATTCCAGATGAATTTTTGGAGAGTTCTTTCTAGGTCTGTGAAATATGCCGTTGGTATTTTAATGGGGAGTGCATTGAATCTATAGATTGCTTTGGGTAGTATGGACATTTTAATGATGTTGATTCTACCAATCCATGAACATGGTATGTTCTTCCATCTGTTTACATCTTCCTCTATCTCTTTTTTCAGTGTCCTGTAGTTTTCCACGTATAGGTCTTTTACCTCCTTGGTTAGGTTTATTCCTAAGTATCTTAATTTTTTTGGTGCAATGGAAAATGGGATTGCTTTTTTAGTCTCTCTTTCTGTAAGTTCATTGTTGGTGTATAGAAATGCCATAGATTTCTTGGCGTTAATTTTGTATCCTGCTACATTGCCGAATTCATTTATTAAGTCTGTTAGTTTTTTGATGGAGTCTTTCGGGTTTTTTATGTACAATATCATGTCATCTGCAAATAAGGAGAGCTTTACTTCTTCTTTTCCAATTTGGATGCCTTTTATTTCTTCTTCTTGTCTAATTGCAATGGCTAATACTTCCAGTACTATGTCAAACAGGAGTGGTGAGAGTGGGCATCCCTGTCTTGTTCCTGTTCTTAGGGGAAATGGTTTTAGTTTTTGCCCATTGAGTATGATGTTAGCTGTGGGTTTATCATATATAGCTTTTATTATGTTGAGGTATGATCCTTCTATTCCCACCTTGTTGAGAGTTTTTATCAAGAAAGGGTGTTGGATTTTGTCAAATGCTTTTTCTGCATCAATTGATATGACTATGTAATTTTTATCTCTCAATTTGTTTATGTGATGTATCACATTTATTGATTTGAGGATATTGTACCATCCTTGCATTCCTGGGATAAACCCTACTTGGTCATGGTGTATGATCTTTCTGATGTACTGCTGGATCCTATTTGCTAGAATTTTGTTGAGGATTTTGGCATCTACATTCATGAGGGATATTGGCCTGTAATTCTCCTTCATTGTGTTGTCTTTATCTGGTTTTGGTATTAGGGTGATGCTGGCTTCATAGAAGGAGCTTGGAAGTGTTCCTTCCTCTTGAATTTTTTGGAATAGTCTGAGGAGGATAGGTTTTAGTTCTTCCTTGAATGTTTGGTAAAACTCTCCTGTGAAGCCATCTGGCCCCGGGCTTTTGTTTGCCGGAAGCTCTTTGATGACTGCTTCAATTTCTTCCATAGTTACTGGCATATTGAGCTGTTTAGATTCTTCCTGATTGAGTTTTGGAAGGTTATATTTTTCTAGGAATATGTCCATTTCCTCCAGGTTGTCCAGTTTGTTGGAATCGAGTTGTTCGTAGTATTTTTTAACAATCCTTTGTATTTCGGTGGGATCTGTTGTTATTTCACCTCTTTCATTTCTGATTTTGTTTATTTGGGTCCTCTCTCTTTGCTTCTTGGTGAGCCTGGCTAGAGGTTCATCAATCTTGTTTATCTTTTCAAAGAACCAGCTCTTGGTTTTGTTGATCTTTTGTATTGTTTCTTTGGTCTCTATGTTTTTTATCTCCACTCTGATCTTTATTATTTCCTTCCTTCTGCTTACACTGGGCTTTTCTTGTTGCTCTTTTTCTAACTCTTTGAGTTGTTGGATTAGGTAATTTATTACCATTGTTTCTTGTTTTTTTGCAGTAGGCTTGTAGTGCTATGAACTTCCCTCTCAAGACTGCTTTCGCTGTGTCCCATAGATTTTGGATTGTAGTGTTTTCATTGTCATTTGTTGCCATGATGTTTTTTATTTCTTCTTTGATCTCTCTGGTAACCCAGTCATGGTTTAATAGCATGCTGTTTAGTCTCCATGTGTTTGATTTCTTTGGGTTATTTTTATTGTAGTTGATTTCCAGTTTTATGCCACTGTGGTCTGAGAAGATGCTTGATATGATTTCTATCTTCTTGAATTTTAAGAGACTTTGCCTATGTCCCAGCATATGGTCTATCTTTGAAAATGACCCATGTGCACTTGAGAAGCATGTATATTCTGTGGCCCTGGGGTGAAATGTTCTGAAGATGTCAATTAATTCCATCTGGTCTAGTGAGTCATTTAGGATTGATGTTTCTTTGCTGATTTTTTGTTTAGAGGATTTGTCCAATGGTGATAGTGGGGTATTAAAGTCTCCTACTATGATTGTATTGCTGTCAATCTCACCCTTGATATCCTCCAGGAGTTTTTTTTATGTATTTGGGTGCTCATGTATTGGGTGCGTATATGTTTACCAGAGTTATTTCTTTTGTTAAGTTGCTCCCTTTAGTATTATGAAGTGGCCTTCCTTATCTCTTGTTATGTCCTTCACTTTGAGATCTAATTTGTCAGATATAAATATTGCTATCCCAGCTCTTTTTTCATTTCCATTCGCCTGAAAAACCTTTTTTCATCCCTTCACCCTCAATCTGTGTGCATCTTTTTTTCTGAGGTGGGTTTCTTGTAGACAGCAGATATATGGGTGGTGTTTTCTTGTCCAATATATGGGTGGTTATTTCTTACCCTACGTCTTTTGATTGGGGCATTTAATCCATTTACATTTAAAGTTATTATTGATAGGTAATTATTTGTCGTCATTTTTATTCTTTACCCCTGTGTTCCTTCTTCGCTTCCTATTCTTTATTTTACAGCAGACCCTTTAGCATTTCTTGCATTGCTGGTTTGGTGGTAATAAATTCCCTTAGTCCTTTTTTGTCTGTGAAGCTCCTGATTTCACCTTCAATTTTGATTGTTAGCCTTGCTGGGTACAGTATTCTTGGATTCAGACCCTTCCTTTGCATGACTTTGTATATTTCATTCCATTCCCTTCTGGCCTGATGAGTTTCTGTTGAGAAATCAGTTGCTAGTCTGATGGGGGTTCCTTTGTATGTAACTTTCTGTCTCTCTCTTGCCGCTTTTAAGATTCTTACTTTGTCGTTGGTGTTTGCCAATTTAATTATGATGTGCCTTGGCGTCGGTCTTTTGGGGTTCATTTTGCTTGGGACTCTGTGAGCTTCTTGGATTTGTGTGGGTTTTTTCTTCTCTATATCAGGGACATTTTCTGTCATTATTTCTTCAAAGAGGTTTTCTATTCCTTGCTCAGCTTCCTTTCCTTCTGGAACCCTTATTATGCGGATGTTGTTTTGTTTCGTGTTGTCCCAAAGTTCCCTTAGGCTCTCCTCCTGCCTTTTAATTTTTTTTTCTAGAAGTTGCTCTACTTGGGTATTTTTTCCCATCTTGTCTTCTAGCTCACTGATGCGGTTCTCTGCTTCTTCTAGTCTACTCTTGATGCTTTCTATTGAGTTCTTTACAGCAGCGATGTCATTTTTCATTTCTTCTTGGTTCTTCTTCATTTCCTCTTGGTTCTTGCTCATATTGTCGAATTTGTCTTCCATTCTTTTCAACCACCTTATGACCATTTCTCTGAATTCTTTTTCTGGAAGGTTGCTTGCCTCCATTTCGTTTACTTCCTTTTCTGGTGATGCCTGCTTTTCTTTCATATGAGGGCTGTTTCTTTGTCTCCCCATGGTCTCTCTTCTCTGGGTGTCTGGTTATGTAGTTATCTCTCTCCTGCGTTGATTTAAAGGCACAAAATACAGCACTACCAGGTACAACACACAAGGCACTGAACAGAAATGTATTCACGATATTAATAACTTCCAATAAAGGTGACCACCAGAGAAAGGCAAATTAGGGGATAGGAGAGAAAAAAGAAGAGGAAAAAGAAAGACAGAAGAAAAAAAAAGGAGTGTCAAAATGAAATTGGGAAAAGGGAAAGATAAAAAAGTAAGAGAGAAAAGAAAGAGACTAAGAGAAAAGGGGGAACAGACTATATATATTGGGGATAAAACTCCAATAGAATAATCACTAATCCCAGCAAATGCCAGCAAGAAGTACCTGGGGATTAATACAAACTACAACACCAACTAATATTGAGTGAGGCAAGGGAAAACAGAAGCACAAAACAAACAAAAAAATAAACAAAAGAAGAATAAGCAAAACAGTCTCACAAAAAAGGATAAAAATTCGATATAATCTACCTTCAAGCAGACAACAACAAAAGGACAGAGAGAAAAACAATTTTTTGGATAGTTAGGACAGCGAAGACAGAGGTGTGTATGGACTTGGAGCAGGGGATTGGAGATTAGATACGTAAGTAGGGTGAAATTTTAACAAGGGGTAAACAGAAAGAATAGGGAAAATCTAAAGCAGGAAAGGGTTAAGATAAACAGGACACCGAAAAGGGGAAGGTTAGGACGAGAGTGATGGCATAAAGGTAGAGTTGAGATAGAGTAAAATGATGCTAAAGGAAAGATAAAAATAGAATGTAGAACACTAATCCCAAAATAAAATAAAGAGAAAATA
This sequence comes from Plecotus auritus, assembly GCF_963455305.1. Lineage (NCBI taxonomy): Eukaryota > Metazoa > Chordata > Mammalia > Chiroptera > Vespertilionidae > Plecotus > Plecotus auritus. The sequence goes on along the minus strand of NC_137785.1, from coordinate 29,619,358 downwards.
AAATGACACTTAAAAAAAAAGATAAAATAGCAGTAGTAATAATACAGATTGAAAATAAAAATGTAATAATTAAAAAGGTAAAATCAAGTGAGGAAAAAAGAAAAAAAATTAGTTTCTTGATTAAAAGATGCAAAAAATGAAAATAAAAAAAAAATAAAATGTGGAGTAGTGAAGGTCATTCACTTCCTCTGTTGTTCTGTTTGGCATGCCTGTTTCTCAGTCCAGACAGTATTGCAGTTCCCTGCGTTCCACTGCTCTTCAGTGTTGTAAGCCAGTCCAGATTTTAAGCAGGCGGTGTGTCTTAATTTCTCGTATTCCTTTATTTTTGATTACACAAGAGTCAATTTGTGATTCAGCCCCTGGGTGACAGTGTTTCTGGATTGACTTCCGGGTCTATCTATGGCCTCTCTAGGCAGTGTTAGAGCCTTCTTTCCCTGTGGCACTCACTATTGGTTTGTGAGAGTGGGCTGCCTCCTAGCTGGCTCTCCGATGGTCACTCCCCGCTCTGATCCCCAGGTTCCAGAAAAACACCTTCCCCTGCAGTCTCCCAGGGTGTCCCCAACTGGGTGATCCTATGTATTGGGCTTAGTAATCAGAAGCAAGGATTTGAAGAGGAAAAAGCCCAAGTGCGTGAACTCCGGAGCTGCGCATAAGTCTAGGCAGCTGGCACACCCCTGAAATTCTTAGGGTGTCCCTGCACATCAGATCAAAATGGGTTGCTTTTTAGAGAGCCCTTCTGTTAGCAGCTCTGAGGACCCCCTTCCACATTCACGGATCACGCCAGCCCCAACAGCCACGGATTTTTCTAGGCACAGAATTCCCTGGTCCTCCAGCTCCCGCAAAACGCGCGTTCCTCTCTCCCGCAGGGACCAGAGACCTCACCTTATCCCAGGCGAAATCTGACCTTTCCGTGGTGGAGTGTAGAGCTCCTCTGAACCCGTGTGTTTGTGCCAATTGGGGAGCATTGTTCTGGGGCTCGGAGCTGTTCCGTGGGTGCCGCAGTTGTGGATTCTCAGGCTTCCGATAAGCTCCACTTTCTGGTTCAAGATGGCACAGACTCTGCGTCCAAGCCCGCAGCTCCGGGAGGGGACCCAGCCGCAGTGGGGGTTGCCAGGTCAGGGGAACCCCATCTATCAGTCCCCCACCTTCTTCTGGAGTTCAGCTGTCCCCCAACTTGCCAACAAACACTCCTCGTGCGACCCTCAGCTGTTCTTTCTTTCTGCTCCGGGACAAGGCTCGGAACACGTCTGTCTATTCCGCCGCCATTTTTCCCTCCCTGTGTTCATCAGATTTTTTATTCACTTGATTTTTAGGTTCACTTGTTGATAGATATGTATTTGTTGTTCATAATTTTTATCTTTACTTTTTTCTCCTTCTTCCTCTTCTTAAAGAATACCTTTCAGCATTTCATATAATACTGGTTTGGTGGTGATGAACTCCTTAAGCTTTTTCTTATCTGTGAAGCTCTTTATCTGCCCTTCAATTTTGAATGATAGCTTTGCTGGGTAGAGGAATCTTGGTTGTAGGTTCTTGCTATTCATCACTTTGAATATTTCTTGCCACTCCCGTCTGGCCTGAATAGTTTCTGTAGAGAAATCAGCTGACAATCATATGGGTGCTCCCTTGTAGGTAATTAACTGTTTTTCTCTTGCTGCTTTTAATATTCTCTCTTTGTCTTTTGCTCTTGGCATTTTAATTATGATGTGTCTTGGTGTGGTCCTCTTTGGATTCCTTTTGTTTGGGGTTTTGTGGGCTTCCTGGACTTGTAAGTCTATTTCTTTCACTAGGTAGGGGAAGTTTTCGGTCATTATTTTTTCAAATAGGTTTTCAGTGTCTTGCTCTCTCTCTTCTTCTGGCACCCACATAATTCAGATGTTGGTATGTTTGAAGTTGTCTCAGAGGCTCCTTACACTATCGTCATATTTTTGGATTCTTTTTTCTTTTTTCTTTTCCAGTTGAGTGCTTTTTGCTTCTTTGTATTTCAAATCTTTGACTTGATTCTTGCAATCCTCTAGTCTGCTGTTGGATCTCTGTATATTATTTTTTATTTCAGTCAGTGTATGCTTAATTTCTAGTTGGTCCTTTTTCATATCCTTGAGGGTCTCTCTAAATTTATCAGCCTTTTCTAGAAAATTCTTGAAGAACCTTATAACCATGGTTTTGAACTCTATATCCAGTCATTTGCTTTCCTCCATTTCTTTCATTTGTGACCTGTTTCTTTGTCTCTGCAATTTGGCTGCTTCCCTGAGTTGATAGAGTGACTTTGTGTGATAGGTGTCCTATAGGGCCCAGTGGCTCAGCCTCCCCAGTTACTTGAGGTGGACACTCTTGGTGCACCCCTTTGTGGGCTGTGTGCACAGTCTTGTTGTAGTTAAGCCTTGATTTTTGTGGGTATCACTGGGAGGAACTGACCTCCAGGCCAATTGGCTCTTAGGATCAGCTGTGTCTATGCTGGGAGAACTTCTGTGCTGGAGACACCCTTATGAGACAAGACTTGCAAAAGCCTCTGTGCTCAGCTTGGATGAGGCGGAGTCTCAGGGCAGAGCAGACAACAATGGCTTCCTGTCAGCCCTGCCCTAAGAGGCCCCTGGGTCTCAGTGTCCTGCGGTAATTGCTGCAAGCACCTCTGAGAGAAAGCCGCCCTCGAGTTTCACCCACTGCCAGACAGTCCAGTTTCTCCCCGAATGAGTCTGGGTCGCCAGAGTCTTGCCCAGAACTGGAGTTCAGTGTAGTTGGGAGCTTTTGTCTCCCTTCCAATTGAGAAAGCCAGCCGCATACTCAGTTGCCAGCCGCATACTCAGTTGCCAGCCCTCTCCGCATGCACGCGCCTAGGTACCTCTGCCTTCTGCAGTTCCTCTGAGTTTCAGTGTGCTTTTCTCTTTCCTGACAGTCCAGTTACTCCCCGTATAAGTTTGGGTCCCCAGAGTCTCTCCCGGAACTGGAGTTCAGAGCAGTCGGGAGCTTTTGTCTCCCTCCCGATTGAGAAAGCCAGCCGTGTACTCAGTTGCCAGCCTGCTCCGCGTGCATGCGCTTCTGTACCTCTGCCTTCTGCAGCTCCTCTGAGTGTCAGTGTGGTTTTTTCTATCCTTCTAGTTGTAGAATTTCCACTCAGCCAGCCTTCCTATGGTTCTGGATGATGTCCGTTTTGTCTTTTAGTTGTAGTTTTGAAATTATTGTGCAAGGCAGCAGTTTAGGTGTTTACCTATGCTGCCATCTTGGTTTCTCCTCAAGGAGTAAAGATTCTTCAGTGACTTTATCTGTGGTGACTGTGCACTTTTCATGAGGGGATAATAAACCAATAACTTAAAAAAAAAAGAAGACCTACATTGGGCAGGTGCACAAATTGCTCTGATTTCATGCTGTACAGCAACCAATGTCTCTGGTAACAAATCCATAAGCATGGCTTCTAGGGTTCCCCAAAGGGACTTGAAGATTAGAAAAGGAACCCAAGGCTATGGTGACTGCCAGTCCAGATGCAAACCAGTTACAAACCAGGGGTCACTTTTATTATAAGCAATGTTGTCTAGTAACAGTTGACATATATTACCTTTATCTGTTTAAAGGAAAACGTAGTTAGAAAATTAAGCAAAAGTCAGATTCTCATACAAAGGAAGAAAGGTTTTAATACTTTACTCACAACCTAGAAATTAAAAGAATCAAATGAAAAACTACTAAAATGAATAAAGGAGTTCAGCAAGATAGCCAGATTTTTAAAAAGTCCATATATGTACCAGTAATAATTAGTGAATATAATAGGACCAACATTTCTTTTATAAGAGCAATAGAAATATAATTACTTAATATACATTATATACAAAATATGCCAAAAATGTTCAAGACCTATGTGAAGAATACTTAAAACTTGATTGAAAATTCCTGAATAAATGAACTATGTTAATTAGATGGAGTCAATATTTTAGAGATGTAAGTGCTCTTCAAATAAGCTACAAATATGGCATAATCCCAATAAATGCTATTTTGAAAATTGGACAGATACATGCAAAAAAATGAAACTAGACCAACAACTTACACCATACACAATAATAAACTCAAAATAGATAAAAGACTTAAATATAAGTTGTGAAACCATAAAGATCCTAGAAGAAACCATGGGCAGCAAAATAGCAGACATCTCTTGTAGCAATATGTTTACCGATACATCTCTCTCCTAAGGCAAAGGAAACTAAGGAGAAAATAAACAGATGGGACTACATCAAAATGAAAAGCCTCTGCACAGCAAAAGAAACCATCAACAAAATGAAAAGGGAGCCCACAGTATGGAAGAACATATTTGCCAATGATACATCTGATAAAGGATTAATATGCAAAATATATAAGCAACTCATACAACTTAACAAAAGGAGGACAAACAATCGGATTAAAAAATGGAAAAGGACCTAAATAGACACTTCTCCAAAGGGGACATACAGATGGTTAAGAGATATATGAAAAAAAACGCTCAGTCACTGATCCTCAGAGAGATGTAAATTAAAATGACAATTAAGTATCACCTCACACCTGTCAAATGGCTACCATCAACAAATCAACAAATAAGTGCTGGCAAGGATGTGGAGAAAAGGGAACCCTAGTACATTGCTGGTGGGCATGCAGACTGGTGCAACCATTATGGAAAACAGTATGGAGTTTTCTAAAAAAATTAAATATAGAACTGCCATTTGATCCAGTGATCCCACTTCTAGGAATATATCCTAAGAAACCCGAAACACCAATCAGAAAGAATGTATGCACTCCTATGTTCATGGCAGCACAATTTACAATAGCTAAGATCTGGAAACAGCCCAAGTGCCCATCAGTAGATGAGAGGATAAAAAATCTGTGGTACATTTATACCATGGAATACTATGCAGCAGTAAAAAAAGAATCTCTTGTCCTTTGAGACAGCATGGAGGGACCTGGAGAGTATCATGCTAAGTGAAATAAGTCAGTCAGGGAAAGACAAGTATCCCATGATTGCACTCATATGTGGAATCTAATTAACAAAATAAACTGATGAATGGAATAGATCCAGAGTCATGGAAGCATTAAACAGAGTGTGGAATCCCAGAGGGAAGACGGAGGAGGGTGGGTGGGTGGGAGGTAATCAACCAGTGACCTTGTATGTATATATACATAAGCCATGCACACAGACAATAGGGTGCTGAAAGCTTTGGGGGTGGGCGGAGGTGGCCTGGAGGGCATCAATGAGGGAAAAAAGGGGACATATGTAATATTCACAACAATAATTATTTTAAAAAACAATAAAAAAATCTCAAAATGATAGCTTTCTTTGTTTTGTTTTATTAATCTTCACCTGAGGATATTTTTTCCCTATTAATTGTTAGAGTCGAAGGGAGGGGGAGAGACACAGAGAGAGAAACATTGATGTAAGAGAGACACATATAAGAGAGACATATTGATTGGTTTCCTCCCAAATACACTCCAACTAGGACCAAAGATAGAGCCTGCAATTGAGGTAGGTGTCTTTGACCAGAATTGAACCTGTGACCCTTCAGTTTTGGGGCAGATGCTTTAATCACTATGCCAAACTGGCTAGGGCTCAAAATGATAGCTTTTCTGGTTAGAGTAATCTTGGTTGTAGGTCCTTGTTTTTCATCACTTTGAATATTGTGCCAGTCCCTTCTGGCATGCAATGTTTCTGATAAGAAATCAGCTGACAGTCTTATGGGAACCCTCTCGTAGATAACTAACTGCTTTTCTCTTGCTGCTTTTAAGATTTTATCTTTGGCGGCATAGGTAAATGCAGTACTTGCTGCCTCCCACAACCTCATCAAAATTTACAACTAGAAAAGATGGCGACCGGCAAGAAGGTAGGGAGAGAAAGTATGTGTGAGTGAGGGAGTGATAGAGGAGTGTGTGGACGTGTGGTGTGTGTGTGTGTGTGTGTGTGTGTGTGTGTGTGTGTGTGAGGTAGGGACAGTTAGATCCTGCAGGTCTTCCAAGGGGCTGCTAAACCAGGCAGTCCTAGACGGTGAAACCCCACAGCCACTGTGGACACTTTAGCAGCAGCCAGCGCGGGCACAGAGACCGCGTCATCTTGAAAAACAGAACTGCTTGAGACTAGGATCCTAGCCTCACCACCACCCAATCTGGTCTCAGATGCAAACTGGGACCCTACAGCCACTGGGGATAATGACCTGCGACCTCAGCTGCAGACCCACAGACACCAAGAATCTAGACAACCTGGCTGCCAATTTCTGTGAGTCACAGAGCCCTTCCCTCTCCCCACAGGCTCACTGCAGTGCCATAGGAACTGCTGGACCCACCCCGTGCAAGCAGGCCTCCTGCCCACACAGGGTGGCTCTGGCTCTGCAGCCTGAATTTGAGCCTGGGCACGCAGACACTGGGAATCTGTTCCTGGGCACGCGGACACTAGGAATCTGTTTCCCGCAGCACACAATCACACGACCAGACCCCATGCCCACACAGGGCAGCTGTGCTACCTGAATTTGAGCCTCGGCGTGTGGACACTGGGAGGCTGTTTCCCACAGTGTGCACTCCTGTCATCAGACCCCACGCCCACACAGGATGGCTGTGCTATCTGAATTTGAGCCTGGGCATGTGGACACTAAGAGGCTGTTTCCTGTAGCACGCACTCCTGTGACCAGACCCCACGCCCACACAGTGTGGCAGTGCCACCTGACTTTGATTCCGGGCAAGTGCACACAGAAGTGTGTTATCTGCAGTGCAGGAATAGACTTCCTGCTGACACAGGGTGGCTGTGCAACCTAGTCCCCCAAACAGACCAGGAACCCTGATTCTCTGCATGAGAGGCAACACTGAACACCAGTGACTTGACTCTCTTTCTCATTGTGCGTGTCTGGGATGCCTGATTCCCAGTGCACGCACACTAAGAGCCAGTGACTCCAATTCTCAGCGCATGTGCACACAGGGATCCTGATTGCTGAGGCCGCACCAAGCAACAGAGACTCCGATACTCTATTCTCGGCACAGGCACAGGGGGACTCGGACTCCTGGCACGCGCTAGAGGACTCTGAATTTCGGCACACACCAGCAGGGTCTCTTTTTCAGCATGGCGCAGGCAGGGTCCCTGATTCTAGGTGCATGCACGAGGCTGCACTGAGTGCCAGTGACTCTGATCCTGGGCAAGCATGGCTCCCACCAACCCATGGTAGCCACACATCTTGGTGTCAGAGCTCTTCAGTGACATTCAGGTGGCATGAAGCTCCCACTGCACATGGCCTAGGCCCCCACAACTCAGCGTTTGAACCTTCTGGTGTTAGAATGGGGAGAAAACAAAACAATACCCAGAGGAAAGAAAAAGAGGAATCACCAAGAAAGGAAATAAGTGAAACGGAGGCATGCAACATGACAGAAAAATAATTCAGAGTAATGGTCGTACAGTTTATACACGGGATGGACAAGAAAATCAACAACCTATGCAAAAATCAGGAAGAAATAAAAAAATGATATAGCTACAATCAAAAACACCATGGAAGGTTTCAACAGTAGACTAGAAGAAGCAGAGGACCAAATTAGTGAGTTAGAAGATAAGGTAGAGAAACAAGCCCAATCTGAACAGCAACTGGAGAAAAATATTAAAAAGTAGGAGGAGAGCCTAAGGGAGCTTTGGGACAACACAAAATGAAGTAACATATGTATACTAGGGCTGCCAGAAGGACAAGAAGAGCAGCAAGGATTAGAAAATCTATTTGAAGAAATAATGACAGAAAACTTCCCTGATATGGGGAAGAAAAAAGTTACACAAGTACAGAGAGTCCCAAGTAAGATGCATCCCAAAAGACCCACACCAAGACACATCATAATTACAATGGCAAATGTTAATGACAAAGAGAGAATCTTAAAGGCTGCAAGAGAGAGACAGAGAGTTACCTACAAAGGATCCCCCATCAGATTATCAAATGATTTCTCAACAGAATCACATAAAGCTAGAAGGGAATGTGTAGAGAGCACCTGGGAAGGCACATGGGCATTTCTTTAATTATTGTCAGCTGAATCCAGTGGTGTTGGCAAAGCCACGTCCTGGAAACACACTTTGCCAAAAGGCAGGAGTGTTATCAGCTTGACCTTCAGCCCAGGTGCCAGGGGGTGGGTTTTGTTATTCAAATCCAGCCAAGCACCAGGAATGAATATGACTCGGGCCCACCCAAGAATGCACAAATCTCCTTTCTCTTGACTTTTAGTAAAACTTCCTGTTTTTTTGCTGTATAAAATAAAAACACTGTATTGGCTCGGGGTCCATGTCCCTGTCAGAGGACAGTGGTCCCACCCGGCCCCAGCTTTTTCCTTCTATCTCTGTGTCTGTCTCTTTCTTTTATTTTCTCAATCCCCAGCTGCCCCTACTAAGGAACCGGACTGCTCTCTAACTGTGCTGGATGCAGAAAAAAGAGAAATATTTACAGGAATGGAAGGAAGTATACAAAGTTATGCAAAGCAAAGGACTGAGTCCAAGAATACTCTATCCAGCAAGACTATCAATCAAAATTGCAGGGGAAATCAGGAGCTTTGCAGACAAAAAAAGGTTAAGGGAGTTTATCACTACCAAGTAGCAATTCAAGAAATGCTAAAGGGAATGCTGTAAAAAGAAGAAATAGAAAGGGAGGAAGGACCACAGGCACAAAGTACAGAAATGGCTACAAACAAGTGCCTATCAATAATAACATTAAACATAAATGGATTAAATGCTCCAATCAAAAGAAATTGAGTGACTGAATGGATAAGAAAACATGACTCATACATATGCTGTCTACAGGAGACCCACCTCAGAACAAGGGACTCACACAGACTGAAAGTGAATGGATGGAAAAATATCTACCTGGCAAATGGAAATGAAGAAAAAGCTGGGGTAGCAATACTTATATCTGACAAAATAGACCTCAAAGTGAAGACCATAACAAGGGACAAGAAAGGCCACTTCATAATTCTAAAGGGATTGATACAACAAGAGGCTATAACTCTGGTAAACATTTATACACCCAATGTAGGAGCACCCAAATACATAAAAAAGCTTTTGGAAGATATCAGGGGAGAGATCGACAGCAACACAATCATAGTAGGAGACTTTAATTCCCCATTAACATCGCTGGATAAATCCTCTAGACAAAAAAATTAGCAAAGAAACATAAATCCTAAACAACTCACTAGATCAGATGGACTTAGTTGACATCTTTAGAACATTCCACCCCAAATCTACAGAATATACATTCTTCTCAAGTGCACATGGGACATTTTCAAAGATAGACCACATATTGGGACACAGGCAAAATCTCTTCAAATTCAAGAGGATTGAAATCATATCAAGCATCTTCTCAGATCACAATGGCATAAAATTAGAAATCAACTACAGTAAAAACAATCACAAAGATTCAAACACTTTGAGGCTGAATAGCATGCTATTAAACAATGAGTGGGTTACCAAAGAGATCAAAGAAGAAATAAAACACATCCTGAAAACAAACGACAATGAAAACACAGCAATCCAAAATCTTTGGGACACAGTGAAAGCAGTCCTGTAAAGGCAGTTCATAGCATTACAGGCCTCCCTCAAAAAAGAAGAAAAACTGATAATAAATAATCTAGCTCTGCAACTTGAAGAATTAGAAAGAGAGCAACAAGAAAAGCCCAGTGTAAGCAGAAGCAAGGAAATAATAAAGATCAGAGCAGAAACAAATGACATAGAGACCAAAAAAAAAAACAAAAAAAAACAAACAAACAACAAAAAAACCCAATACAAAAAATCAATGAAAACAAGAGCTGGTTCTTTGAAAGAATGAACAAGATTGATGAACCTCTAGCCAGGCTCACCAAGAAGCAAAGAGAGAGGACCCAAATAAACAAAATCAGAAACAAAAGAGGTGAAATAACAACAGACCCCACAGAAATATAAAGAATCAAAAAAATACTATGAGCAACTCTATTCCAACAAACTGGTCAACCTAGAAGAAATAGACATATTTCTAGAAAAATATGATCTTCCAAAACTCAACCATGAGGAATCAAAAGATCTGAATAGCCCGATAACTATGGAGGAAATTGAAGCAGTAATAATAAAAACTTCCAACAAACAAAAGCCCTGGACCAGATGGCTTCACAGAGGAGTTTTATCAAACATTCAAAGAAGAAATAAAACCTATCTTCCTCAGACTATTCCAAAAAATTCAAGAGGAAGGTCTTTCTATGAAGCCATCATACCCTAATCCCAAAACCAGATAAAGACAATATAAAGAAAGAGAATTACAGGCCAATATCCCTCATGAACATAGACACCAAAATCCTCAACAAAATTCTAGCAAATCAAATCCAGCATGACATTAGAAAGATCATACACCATGACCAAGTGGGATTTATTCCAGGGTTGCAAAGATGGTACAATATCTGCAAATCAATAAATGTGATACACCACATAAACAAATTGAGAGATAAAAACCATATAATCATATCTATTGATGCAGAAAAAGCATTTGACAAAATCCAACACCCTTTCTTGATAAAAACTCTCAGCAAGGTGGGAATAGAAGGATCATACCTCAACATAATAAAAGCCATATATGACAAACCCACAGCCAACATTTTACTTAATGGGCAAAAACTAAAACCATTTCCCTAAGAACAGGAACAAGAAGGGATTCCCACTCTCACCACTCCTGTTCGACATAGTACTGGAAGTACTAACCATTGCGATCAGACAAGAAGAAGAAATAAAAGGCATCCAAATTGGAAAAGAAGAAGTAAAACTGTCCTTACTTGCATATGACATGATATTGTACATAGAAAACTCCAAAGACTCCATAGAAAAACAACTAGACTTTATAAATGAATTCGGCAATGTAGCAGGATACAAAATTGACACCCATAAGTCATGGCTTTTCTATACACCAATAATGAACTCACAAAAAGAGAAATTAAAAAAGCAATCCTATTTACCAGCACAACAAAAAAAATTAAGATACCAAGGAATAAACGTAACCAAGGAGACAAAGGACCTGTACTTAGAAAATTTCAGGATGCTAAAAAAAGAGATAGAGGAAGACATGAACAAATGGAAGAATATACTATGTTCATGGATTGGTAAAATCCACATCATTAAAATGTCCATACTACCCAAAGCAATCTATAAATTCAATGCAATCCCCTTCAAAATACCAACGGCATACTTCAAAGACCTAGAACAAATTCTCAAAAAATTCATCTGGAATAAAAAAGATCCAGAATAGCTGCAGCAATCACGAGAAAGAAGAACAATGTTGGAGGGATCACAATACCAGATACCAAGCTATATTACAAAACCACTGTTCTCAAAACTGGCACTAGATATATAGAGCAATGGAACAGAACAGAGAACCCAGAAATCGACACAAGCCAGTATGCTCAATTAATATTTGGCAAAGGAGTCAAGAACATACAATGGAGACTAGACAGTCTCTTTAATAATTGGTGTTGGGAAAACTGGACAGATACTTGGAAAAAAAATGAAACAAGACCACCAACTTACACCATACACAAAAATAAACTCAAAATGGATAAAGGACTTAAACGTAGAGGGGGAACCATAAAAATGTTAGAAGAAGCCATAGGCAACAAAATAGCAGATATTTGTTATAACAATATCTTTACTGATACAGCTCCTAGGGCAATGGAAACTAAAGAGAAAATAAACAAATGGGACTACATCAAAATAAAAAGCTCCTGTACAGCAAAAGAAACTATCAACAAAACAAGAAAGCCCACTACATGGGAGAACATATTTGTCAATGTTATCTCTGATAAGGGTTTAATCTCCAACATTTACAGGGAACTCATACAACGTAACAAAAGGAAAATAAACAATCCAATCAATAAATGGGCAAAGGACCTAAATAGACACTTTTTGAAAGAGGACATTCAGAAAGCCAAGAGACATATGAAAACATGCTCAAAGTCACTAATCATCCGAGAGATGCAAATCAAAACAACAATGAGGTACCATCTCACACCTGTCAGAATGGCTATCATCAACAAATCAACAAACGACAAGTGCTTGAGAGGATGCGGAGAAAAAGGAACCCTCCTTCACTGCTGGTGGGAATGCAGACTGGTGCAGCCACTGTGGAAAACAGTATGGCATTTCCTCAAAAAATTAAAAATGGAACTGCCATTTGACCCAGTAATACCACTTCTTGGAATATATCCCAAGAAAATAGAAACACCAATCAGCACAATTTACAATAGCTAAGATTTGGAAACAGCCTAAATGCCCATCAGCAGATGAACGGATTAGAAAATTATGGTACATCTACACAATGGAATACTACACTGCTGTAAAAAAAAATGGAATTCTTACCCTTTGCAACAGCATGGATGGAACTGGAGAGCATTATGCTAAGTGAAATCAACCAGTCAGTGAAAGAAAAGTACCACATGATCTCACTCATTTATGGATAATAAAGAACATTATAAACTGATGAACAAAAATAGATACAGAGGTAGAGAAGCATAGAACAGACTCAAACTACAGAGGGAAGGCTGGGGAGGGTTTGAGGGGGAGGTAAGAGATCAACCGAAGGACTTGTATGAATGTATATAAGCATAACCAATGGACGCAAGATGCTGCAGTGTGTGTGTGTGTGTGTGTGGGGGGGATGTGCCGGGGGGTAGGAGAGGCAGGGGGGAAGGTCAGTGGGGGAAAAAAGGAGACATATATACTACTATTTGTAATACTTTAACCAATAAAATAAATTTAAAACATTTACAACTGAAATATAGAACAACCATCATTCAGAACTTCCTGAAATCTAGCTGAATGGAAGTCCTACAACTAGAGAATTAGACAAGAAGCGTATCGAGACTGGTAGGAGGGGTAGAGATGTGGGGCAGAATCCTGGAACTTCTGGTCCCATATCCATGTGTGGTTTAAAATTTGGAGGGTTATCTTGGCTGTGGAGGTTTCCCAGAGGAGCGAGAGGCTCTTGCCCCACACCAGGACCCCATCCCATTGTTCCAGTGCTGAGAAGAGAAGCATCCACAGCTTCTGGCTCTAAAAACAAGCAGGGATTGTGACTTAGTGACACAGAGGCTGTGGAAGTCCCAGGCAATTCCTCTTAATGGGTCTGCACACAGACTTACTCAGACTCACTTTCTCTGAGCTCCAGCACTGGGGCAGCAGCTTGAAAGGATCTAGAGATACTTGGGGAGGAACTAACTTGTTTGGAATCATGGCAAGAGCTGGAGGGGCAGCTTTCTCTCAGACAGAAGTGCTGGCAGAGGTCATTGTTACTATGCTAAGCCTTCCCTGCCATAGAGCTGACAGGCTGGGCCATATCTGAATCTCCATAAACCTGGATCACACTTTTCACCCTGCCCTGATGATTACCTGAGACCCCGCCCCTTCCTAATTGCTGGCTCATCTAAACCATTTCTAGTGGCTTTTCCATACAACTGGCCTCTCTTGCCTCATGCTTTAGATTTTCCCCAAATCTCTCAAACAAGCAGCAGCTGGAACCAATGTGCCCTGTACCTCTCAACAAGGGGTCCCCAGGCCCAGCACTAGTGGCAGCCCACTCTGGTTCACAGCTTGGCCTCTCCTGGGCACCTCCAAGTGCAACACAAGTAGCAGCCATCTGCAGATTGTAGCTAATGCCGGCTGGCCCCAGCAAGGCACAGGTAGAGGCTGGCTTTGCACCTCCAAGGAGGCCCTAGGACTAGTGCACCTGATAGTCAACTTTGACCATGCCGGATTACAATTCTACCACCTCCATGAGTGGTACACTCAAGGGGCGGACTCAGTGACCACAAAAGCCCCGCTGAAGCAAGTCCTGCTTCATAGGTTTGGCTCCTACACAGCTACTCTTTAGCTGTAGTAGCAGCCGATCCTTGCAACTAATTGGTCTGGGGGTCAATCCCTTTCAGTGACACCAACAACAATCAAGGTTCAACTATAATAGGACAGTGCACACAGCTCACACAGGGCACACCTAGAGTACCCAGCTCAGGTGACTGGGGAGACTGAGTCACTGGGCCCTACAGGACACCTACTACACAAGTACATTCTACCAAGTCTGGGAGACATAACAGATCTACTTAATACATAGAAACAAATGCAAGGAAGCGGCCAAAATGCGGAGACAAAGAAACATTTCACAAAAGAAAGAACAGAAGAATCTCCAGAAAAAAACACTAAATCAAATGGAAGCAAGCAAACTATCAGATGCAGAGTTCAAAAAAGTGGTTATAAGGATGCTCAAGGAACTTATGAGAATTTCAAGGAACTTAGTGAGAATTTCAAGGAAATTAGTGAGAACATCAACAACATAAAAAAGGACCATAAAAATGAAGCATACACTAACTGAAATAAAGAATAATTTACAGGGGATCAACAGTAGAGTAGAGGATGCTGAGAATAAAATAAAGAATTTGGAACATAAGGAAGCAAAAAAATACCCAATCAGAAGAGCAAGAAGAAAAAAGAATCCAAAAAATGAAGATAGTGTAAGGAGCCTCTGGGACAACTTCAAGTGTACCAACATTTGCATCATGGGGGTACCGGAAGGAGAAGAGATGGAGGATGAAATAAAAAAACCTATTTGAAAAAATAATGACAGAAAACTTCTCATATCTGGTGAAAGAAATAGACATATAAGTCCAGGAAGCACAGAGAATCTCAAACAAGAGAAACCCAAAGATGCCCACAGCAAGATACATCATAATTCAAATGTCAAAGGTTAAAGACAAAGAGAATCTTAAAAGCAGCAAGAGAAAAGCAGTCAGTTACCTACAAGGGAGCACCATACAACTGTCAGCTGATTTCTCAGCAGAAACTGTGCAGTCCAGAGGGAGTGGCAAGAAACATTTAAAATGATGAATAGCAAGGACCTACAACCAAGATTACTCTACCCAGCAAAGCTAAAAGTCAGTTAAAGAGCTGCTCAGTCAAGGAAAAGCTAAAGGAGATCATCACCACCAAACCAGTATTACATGAAATTAAGGGTCTTCTTTTTTTCCTCTTATATGTATTTTTAATTGATTTCAGAAAGGAAGGAAGAGGGAGAGAGAGATAGAAACATCAATGAGGAGAGAGAATCATTGATCAGCTGCCTCCTGCATGCCCCCTACTGGGGATTGAGCCCACAACCTGGGCATGTGTCCTTGACTGGTATCGAACCCAGGACCCTTCAGTCTGCAGGCCAACACTCTATCCACTGAGTCAAATCAGCTAGGGTGAAGGGTCTTCTTGAAGAAGAAGAATAAGAAGAAGAAATAAGAGATAAAAAATATGAACAATAAAATAGCAATAAATGCATATCTATCAAAAACTGAATCTAAAATCCAAAATAGAGAAACCAAGATGGTGGCATAGGTAAGCACCTAAACTGCTGCCTCGCACAACAATTTCAAAACTACAACTAAAAGACAGAACGGACACCATCCAGAACCATAGGAAAGCTGGCTGAGTGAAAATTCTACAACTAGAAGGAAAGAGAAAAGCTCACAGAGAATTGGAGGTACGGCAAAGGGTCTTTGTGCGCGCAGAGAGGAAGGGCGGCTGAGAGCCTGGCTGACTTTCTCTGGCGGAAGGGGAAAGAAGCCCCTGACCACACTGAACCCCAGTTCTGACTGCACTGAACCCCAGTCCCGGGCGAAACCCCATGGACCCAGGCTCATACAGGGGGAGTCTGGACTGTCAGGTAGAGAGAAAGGCACCCGGAGACTCAGAGACCCGGGAGAGAACCAGGGGAGCCCCGGCAGGCAGGGGTCTGGAGGCGCGCGCGCCAGTGTGCACAAAGGCTGCAGAGGTTGCCACAGGCTTTCCCTAGCAGAAGGGAGTCCGAAGCTCCTGACTGCACTGAACACCAGTTCTGACTGCACTGAACCCCGGTTCCAGGCGAGCCCCTGGGGACCCACGCTCTTACAGGGGGAATCTGGACTCACGGGCCGAGACTCGGGAGCCGGGGAAGGCAGAGGTCTGGAGGCGTGCACGCGCAAGTGCAAGGCTGACTGAAAGCCAAGACTGTCTGCTCCACCCTGAGACTCCACCCCATCCAAGCTGAGCACAGAGGCTATTGCAATTTGGCAAGTCTAATCCTATAAGGCTGTCTCCAGCACCGAACTTCTCCCAGCATAGACACAGCTGTTCCTTACAGCCAACTGGCCTGGAGGTCAATTCTTCCCAGTGATACCAACAACAATCAAGAGTTAACTACAACAAGGCTGTACACACAGTCCACAAAGGGGTGCACCGAGAGTGTCCACCTCGGGTTAACTGGGGAGGCCGACCCACTGGGCCATATAGGAAACCTAGCACACAAATCTACCCTACCAACTCAGGGAAGCAGTGAAAATGCGGCATCAAAGAAACAGATCACAAACGAAAGAAATGGAGGAAAACAAACGACTGGATATAGAATTCAAAACCACGGTTATAAGGCTTTTCAAGAATATCCTAGAAAAGGCCGATAAATATAACGAGACCCTCGAAGATATGAAAAAGGACCAACTAGAAATTAAACATACACTGACTGAAATAAAAAATATTATACAGAGACCCAACAACAGACTAGAGGAACACAAGAATCAAGTCAAAGAATTGAAATACAAAGAAGCAAAAAACACTCAACCGAAAAAGCAAAAAGAAAAAAAAATCCAAAAAGTTGAAGATAGTGTAAGAAGCCTCTGGGACAATTTCAAGCGTACCAGCATCAGAATTATGGGGGTGCCAGAAGAAGAGAGAGAGCAAGATACTGAAAACCTATTTGAAGAAATAATGACTGAAAACTTCCCCCACCTGGTGAAAGAAATAGACTTACAAGTACAGGAAGCGCAGAGAACCCCAAACAAAAGGAATCCAAAGAGAACCACACCAAGACACATCATAATTAAAATGCCAAGAGCAAAAGACAAAGAGAGAATCTTAAAAGCAGCAAGAGGAAAACATTTAATTACCTACAAGGGAGCACCCATACCATTGTCAGCTGATTTCTCAACAGAAACTATGCAGGCCAGATGGGGGTGGCAAGAAATTTTCAAAGTGATGAATAGCAAGAACCTACAACCAAGATTACTCTACCCAGCAAAGCTATTATTCAGAATTGAAGGTCAGATAAAGAGCTTCACAGATAAGAAAAAGCTAAAGGAGTTCATCACCACCAAACCAGTATTATATGAAATGCTGAAAGGTATTCTTAAAGAAGAGGAAGAAGAAAAAAAGTAAAGATAAAAATTATGAACAACCAATACATATCTATCAACAAGTGAACCTAAAAATCAAGTGAATTAAAAACCTTAGGAACAGAATAATCTGGTGAATATAATAGAATCAGGGGCATAGAAAGGGAGTGGACTGATAATTCTCAGGGGGAAAGGGGTATGGGGTGGTTCAGGAAGAGACTGGACAAAAATCATACACCTATGGATGAGGACAGTGGAGGGGGGAGGTAAGGGCAGAAGGTGGGGTGGGAACCGGGTGGAGGGGAGCTATGGGGGGAAAAAGGAGAAACAATTGTAATAATCTGAATAAAGATTTATTTAAAAAAAATCCAAAATAAATGGAACAAGGAATTGAATGAACAAAATAAACTGATAAATAAAATAGAACCAGAGGCATAGAAACATGGGAAAGACTGCCGAATCTCAGAGGGAAGGGGGGAGGGAGGCCAGGAAGAGATTAACCAAAGAACTTATATGCATATATGCATTACCTATGGACACATACAATAGGGTGATGAAGGCCTGGGACAGGGCAGGAACTGTGTGGAGGGGGGTAATGGGGGAAATATAAAGGGAACATCTATAATACTCTCAACAATAAAGGTTTTTAAAAAAGGTTCTCTCTTTGTTTTTAACCTTTGGCATTTTAATTATGATGTGTCTCAGTGTGGGCCTCTTTGGTTTTATCTTGTTTGGGACTCTGTACTTCCTGGACTTGTATGTCTATTTTTTTTTACCAGGTTATGGAAGTTCTCTCATTTTTTCAGATAGGTTTTCAATTCCTAGCTCTCTTTCTTCTCCTTCCGGCACCCCTAGATGCAAATGTTTGTACACTTGAAGTGTTGCAGGGGTTTCTTAAACTATCCTTATTTTGGGGGATTCGTTTTTTCTTTTCTTTTAAAATATATTTTGATTTTTTTACAGAGAGGAAGGGAGAGGGATAGAGAGTTAGAAACATCGATGAGAGAGAAACATTGGTCAGCTGCCTCCTGCACACTCCCTACTGGGTATGTGCCCACAACGGAGGTACATGCCCTTGACTGGAGGAATCAAACCTGGGACCCTTGAGTCTGCTGGCCGATGCTCTATCCACTGAGCCAAACTGGTTAGGGCCATTTTTTCTTTTTGCTGTTTGGATTGGGTGTTTTCTGCTTCCTTCTTTTCTAAATTACTGATATGATCCTCTGCTTCATCTACTCTACTGTTGATTCCCTATAATGTATTTATTTCCATTATTGTATTCTTAATTTCCAACTGGTTCTTTTTTATGTTTTCAATATCCATTTTTATGTTTCTTATCACTTCGTTGAATTTCTCACTAAGTTCCTCTACCCTTCTCCTAAGTTCATTGAGCATCCTTATAACCAGTGCTTTGAATTCTGCATCTGTAGATTGCTTGTCTCCATTTTGTTTAGTTCTTTTTCTGGATTTTGTTTTGTTCTTTCATTTGGGACATGCTTCTTTGTATCCTCATTTTTGTTTCTTCCCTGTGTTGGTTTCTATGTATTAGGTAGAGCTTCTACATCTCCTGGTCTTGGTAGAGTGGCCTTATGTAGTAGGTGTCCTGCAGGGCCAGTGGCACAGCCTCCTCTTTTACTTGAGCTGAGTGTTCCAGGTATGATCCTATGTGGGCTCTGTGCACCCTCCTGTTGTAGTGAGGCTTGATTGCTGTTAACACATCAATGGTAGGGATTTATTTCCACCTGACTGGCTGCAAAGACTGGCCACTACCACTGTGGAGGATCTGTTGTTCAGGGGCCAAACCCACAGAGCAGGACTTGCTTCAGGGGGGCTCTGGTGCCTGCTTAGTTGTCCTTAGAGTTTGTTGCTTTTGGAGGTGGTTGGGTGGTGATTCAGCGAGGTCTGAAGCTGTCCACTGGGTGTGCTGGTCCTGAGGTCTCTTGGGAGTTGCAGGCCACGATCAGATGCCACCTGTGTCCTGCCTGGGGCACCCAGCATGAGCTACAAAGTACTACTTTCATTGGGCTTGGAGGTGCCCAGGGTAGGCCAGCTGCCAACCAAGGCTGGCTACCACTAATGCAGGCTCTGGGGCCACTTAACAAGAGGTATGGGGCACATTGAAGCCAGATGATACTTGTTTGGGGTTTGTGAATATTTGAGAGTTTTTAGGGAAGTCCACAGCATGAGCCAATACAGGCTGTTTGTATGGAAAAGCCATGGAAATGGCTTGGGTGGACCTGCAACTTGGGTGAGGTGGGTCTCAGAGAATCACAAGGGTGAGCGAAACAGTGTTAGCTAGGTTGATGGAGACTTAGATTTGGTAGAGGCCTGCCAGCTCTGTGGGGGAAGGGCTCAGCAGAGGAATAATGGTCTCTGCTAGCACTTCTTCTTGAGAGAAAGCTGGCCCCTCAGCCCTCACTCTGAAGCCAGACAATTCAGTTTTTCCCCTATATCCTTGACAAGCTTTTTGAGCATCTGCCCCAGTTCTGGAGCTCAGAACAGGTGAGTCTGAGTAAGTATGTGTGTGTGGGGCCCTTTAAAAGAAATGCCTGGGACTCCACCAGCCCTCCATCTCATCCAGCCACAATCCCCACTGGTTTTCACAGCTAGGGGTTATGGGAACTTCTCTTCCTGGCACTGGCAGCCCTGGTGTGGGGCTGGGACTTCATGCTCCTCATGGTATCTCTGCAGCCAAAATATCCCTCCTGATTTTTAACCACTACTTGTAGGTGTGGGACCAGCCGTTCTGTATCTCTGCCTCTCTTACCAGCTAGATGTGGCTTTTTCTGTACATCCTTAGTTATAGGACTTATGTTTGGTTAGATTTTAGGTGGTTCTCAATGTTGGTTGTTTTGTGTTTAGTTATAATTTTGATGTGGTTGTGGGAGGATGTTAGTACTGCCTTTAACTATCTGCGTCTTGACTTGAAGCCAAATCTTTTTTTTTTTTTTGAAAGAAACACCACCATCAGCTTGGTAATGATATTTGTTCATTTTAAAGAGTTGAAATAATATAGAAAACTTCATTAATAACATTTGAAAAATGTATAATCCTCCCCACACACCCAGAAATAACTCCCATTGACATTAAATGAGTATCATATCAGACACACACATGTACACTTTCTTTCCTTCAACATTCAGAAGACATTTGTTTTCTGTCTATGAATGTTGCTGTGGGGATGTCTGAGGTCATCCTTATTCTTCTACCTGGTACCTGGAGAAATTTTAATGATTGAAGTTCAGTGACTTTATAGAATATTGAGCTCTTAATATCAAATTTCTTATATGATACATCCTTTCAATATGCAGACTTGTTTTCTAATTCAGGGGAATTACCTTGTGTTTTGTCTTTGAAAACTTCTGTGGCATTGGTTGGGTTTTTCAGTGCAGTGATCATCCTAACATATGATCATCTTCACCTGATTTCCATAGCTGGTTCACTGTAATTGCTTTAATTTTTTTTGACATTTGAATCTTTGTTCACTCCTGTTCCTGTAAACCGTCCCTGCCCCCGCCCCCCCCCCCCCCCCGCATTTGTCAATTTGATCTTTAGCTGTTTCAGTCTATTTCTCGCCATTTCTAATGTCTCAATTAGTTCTATAATGTTGTTTGGGTCCTCAATTTTTTTAAGTCTACAATCTTCATTTTTCGTAACATTCTGCTGTTTCTCATCTTGTCCTTGAGCTTTACTGAATTAATTTTCTTTTTGACTTGTTATAGTGAGAAGCAGTTGTGAGGAACTGTTCCTATGTTCTTCAAGTTAATTTTCTCCAGGGTTAGTTTAGTATGCTACGTTCCTGGGATTGTGTTTGCATATTGCATGATGTTTCCTTTCAACCTGCTCATGCTTAGGCAGCTCAGCGTTTGTGTAGGCTTGCCTAACCACTATTGAGGTATCTCAAGATAATTGACTTCTTCACAGACTTTATACAGTATCTGGGCAATTTGTTTCCTTCATGAGCCACAGAATGAGGGCTGGATATTTCCTGAGTTATCCCTTTTTTTGTGTCTGTGCTCTGAAGAAGTGACAGAGGAGGGTGGCATGAAGGTGTGAGTGAGGGGATTGCTCAGTTGAGAGCTCGGCCTGCAAACAAGGCCAACCACATAGTTTGTGGGGCCCAGTGCAAAATGAAATGTGGGGCCTTAGTTCAGAAAGCAGGAAAAATGTACCACTACAGGTACTAAAATATAAAGTTTTTTTCCTTTAAAATATTTCTATTACTTACCAAACCTAATATGAGTAATAGTGGTAAATGAGTAACAACATAAACTTACAAATTGCATAAAATATTTTTGGTATCATAATTTTTGATCACTTAAAATTTGAGATAGAAATTTCTTTTGATGCAATGGTCACTAGAACTGTTAAGAATAGTTTATAGGCCAGGACATCTAGGACTAGCTGCATAATTTGCAAGGCCCAATAGAAATAGAAAATATGGGGATATGTGTTAAAAATAAAGTAGAACAAAAGTATCATTAAAGGTACTAAAATATAATAGTTTTTTCTTTCATGGTCTCTATCTTGATTTGTCATGGTGTTTTTTTGGTTAGATATTTAATATCGTATTAAGTGAAGAAAAATTAAAAGTTTAAATTATTAGCATGAATTTTACTGTTGACTTTTATATTGTACACTGCTAGTTTTAAATGCATATATACAAACATTTAATGTGGAATTACCAAAATTTTACAATTTATATTTTATAGCTTGTGCCTGCATATGTACTGGTATTTTGCTCTGACCTGAACAGTGGAAAAACTGCATAAAACCAACTGAACTGTTTTATTTCACTTATTTATATGTGCACATTCTACCAACACTCTCAACCTTCGGGTTACTTATGAGTAAAAAAGGGCTGAGAGGAAAAGGAACTTTGGATTGCCTTATTTTTTTTATTTCTCTATGTCATTATTTCCAGCATAAATGGTTGGCTAACACAGGGCAATGACACAGATAAAAAGGTTTAAGTAAGGTTTCTTGATCATTAGTGTTTCTTAGACCATCATTGCCTTCTTTCTGCAATGAAAGCAAGTTCTGGCTTGAATGGAGAGTTGGGCCTCTTGGGGTTATCAGTGCTCCTGCTTGCTCAGTTATAGAAGTAACATACCTTGTACTTGCTTTGACTCTCACTAAATTCTCAAACATTATGGAGTATCATGAACACTATTTGCAAAAGAAGAGCAAGAAATGGGGGCAAGCATATTGTATTATCTCCTCTGTTCATGCATATACTCAATTGTCCCAACTGACTTTACTTTCAAAGTATTGAGAATTTTAAGATGGTGACAACAGAGCATTAAACTGAACTTGGGGCCCTTCTGAGCATGGGCCCCATGAAGCTCATGAAGCCTGCCCTGACTAATGGTATTCTGCTTTCTATGTCCATAGCCTACCAGCTTTTGAAGTTATTGTGGTGTATTAGGTGACTACATTATGTTATATTAGGAACCTATATCTGTTTGTTTCCTGATGGAGAATATGATTACTGGTTTTAGGAGTTTTCATTTACTTTGTTAGATATTGAGAAAGGAAGATGGGGCGATGTAGTTTCAATCCATCAACCTAATACTTTCTTCTTTTACTTTCCACTTCTCTTGGTTAACTCATCATACAAGTTGCAGCTTAAATTTCACATCATCATCATCTCAATCAAAATGAAAAAATACATAGAATTGAATAAAAATGAAAACACAACATATCAAAACATATGAACTGTAGCTAAAGCAGTGCTGAGAGGGAAATTTATAGTACTAAATGCTGGAGAAGAGGAAATATTTCAAACTAATAATCTAAGTTCCTACCTTAAGAAACTAGAAAAAGAGAAAAACCCAAAGCAAGCAGAATTAAGGAAATAATAAAGAGCAGAAATCAACGAAATTGAAAACAGGAAATTATGGAGAAAATCAATGGAATGAAAAACTGGGTCTTCAAAAAAAATCAATAAATTTCAAGGAAGACTGGCAAAGAAAAAAGAAAGCAGACACAAATCACTAATATCAAGAATGAAATGGAATGTTACTACAGATCATGCACTCATTAAAATGATAATAAAAAATACTACAAATAATCTCATAAATTCAATGACTTAGAATAAATGAACCAATTCTTCATAAACCACAAGTTGCCCAAACTCAACCAAGATAAAATAAACAACCCGAATAGTCCTATAACCATGAAATAAATTAAATTTGTACTTAAAAAGCTCCCACAAGAGAAATCTCCAGGTCCAGATGATTTTATTTTTTCTTTTTTTTTTCTTTTTTCTTTTCTTTTTCTTTTTTTTAAAATAAATCTTTATTCAGATTATTACAATTATCTCTCCTTTCCCCCCCCCTAGCTCCCCTCCACCCATTTCCCTCCCCACCTTCTGCCCTTACCTCCCCCCCACTGTCCTCATCCATAGGTGTATGATTTTTGTCCAGACTCTTCATGAACCCCCCATACCCCTTTCCCCCTGAGAATTATCAGTCCACTCCCTTTCTATGCCCCTGATTCTATTATATTCACCAGATTATTCTGTTCCTCAGGTTTTTAATTCACTTGATTTTTAGATTTGCTTGTTGATAGATATGTATTTGTTGTTCATAATTTTTCTCTTTACTTTTTTCTTCTTACTCTTCTTTAAGAATACCTTTCAGCATTTCATATAATACTGGTTTGGTGGTGATGAACTCCTTCAGCTTTTTCTTATCTGTGAAGCTCTTTATCTGACCTTCAATTCTGAATGATAGCTTTGCTGGGTAGAGTAATCTTGGTTGTAGGTTCTTGCTATTCATCACATTGAAAATGTCTTGCCACTCCCGTCTGGCCTGCATAGTTTCTGTTGAGAAGTCAGCTGACAGTCGTATGGGTGCTCCCTTGTAGGTAATTAACTGTTTTTCTCTTGCTGCTTTTAATATTCTCTCTTTGTCTTTTGCTCTTGGCATTTTAATTATGATGTGTCTTGGTGTGGTCCTCTTTGGATTCCTTTTGTTTGGGGTTCTGTGGGCTTCTTGGACTTGTAAGTCTATTTCTTTCACCAGGTGGGGGAAGTTTTTGGTCATTATTTCTTCAAATAGGTTTTCAGTATCTTGCTCTCTCTCTTCTTCTGGCACCCCCATAATTCTGATGTTGGTACGCTTGAAGTTGTCCCAGAGTCTTCTTACATTATCTTCAACTTTTTGGATTTTTTTTTTTTCTTTTTGCTTTTTCGGTTGAGTGTTTTTTGCTTCTTTGTATTTCAATTCTTTGACTTGATTCTTGTGTTCCTCTAGTCTGTTTTTGGGTCTCTATATAATATTTTTTATTTCAGTCAGTGTATGTTTAATTTCTAGTTGGTCCTTTTTCATATCTTCGAGGGTCTCGTTATATTTATCGGCCTTTTCTAGGATATTCTTAAAAAGCCTTATAACCGTGGTTTTGAATTCTATATCCAGTCGTTTGTTTTCCTCCATTTCTTTCGTTTGTGATCTGATTCTTTCACGCCGCATTTTCACTGCTTCCCTGAGTTGGTAAGGTAGATATTTGTGCTAGGTTTCCAATATGGCCCAGTGGGTCTGCCTCCCCACTTAACCTGAGGTGGACACTCTTGGTGCACCCCTTTGTGGACTGTGTGTACAGCCTTGTTGTAATTAAGTCTTTATTGTTGTTGGTATCACTGGGAAGAATTGACCTCCGGGCCAGTTGGCTGTAAGGATCAGCTGTGTCTATGCTGGGAGAAGTTCGGTGCTGGAGACAGCCTTATAGGATTAGACTTGCCAAATTGCAATAGCCTCTGTGCTCAGCTTGGATGGGGTGGAGTCTCAGTCTTGGCTTCCCGTCAGCCTTGCCCTAGCGCGCACGTGTGCGCTTTCAGTCCTCCGCCTTCCCCAGCTCGAGTCTCTGCCTGAGAGTCCAGACTCCCCCCACAAGAGCGTGGGTCCCCAGGGGCTCGCCTGGAACTGGGGTTCACTGCAGTCAGAACTGGGGCTCAGTGCAGTCAGGATCCTCTGACTCCCTTCCACTAGGGAAAGCCTGTGGCAACCTCCGCAGCCTTTGTGCGCACTGGCCCGCGCGTGCCTTTCGACTTCTGCCTTTCCCAGCTCGAGTCTCCACCCAAGAGTCCAGACTCCCCCCGTAAGAGCGTGGGTCCCCAGGGGTTCACCCGGAACTGGGGTTCAGTGCAGTCAGAACTGGGGTTCAGTGCGGTCAGAGGCTTCCTTCCCCCTTCCGCCAGAGAAAGTCAGCCAGGCTCTCAGCCGCCCTTCCTCTCTGCACACACAAAGACCCTTTGCTGTACCTCCAATTCTCTGTGAGCTTTTCTCTTTCCTTCTAGTTGTAGACTTTTCACTCAGCCAGCTTTCCTGTGGTTCTGGATGGTGTCCGTTCTGTCTTTTAGTTGTAGTTTTGAAATTGTTGTGTGAGGCAGCAGTTTAGGTGTTTACCTATGCCGCCATCTTGGTGATATCCCCAGGTCCAGATGATTTTAATGGAGAATTCTACCAAGCATTTAAAGAAGAATTGACACCAGTGGTATACAATCTCTTTCAGAAAATGGAAGAGGAGGGAATGCTTCTAACTCATTTTATGAAGCTAGGATTACCTGATGCCAAAATCAGATACTTACTAAAATTAAAACTATAGACCAATATTTTTCATTAATTTAAATAGGAAAATCCTCTACAGAATACCAGGAAATTCAATCCAGCAATATGTGAAAAGAATTGCACACCATGACCAACTGAAATTATTCCAGATATGGAAGTCTGGTTCAACATTTGAAAATCAGTCAGTATAATCCATCATGCCAACAAGCCAAAGGAAAAAAACCATATGTTCACATCAGTTGACACAAAAAGTATCTGGCAAAGTGAGACTCATACTTGATAAAAACCTTCACAAAGTAGGAATGGAAAACATCCTCAACTCAAAAACATGTACAAAAAGCTAGAGCTAACAAATACTTAATGGCAAAAGACAGAATGCTTTCTTTTAAAGATCAAGAACAAGGCAAATATGTGTACTTTCACCACTCTTATTAACACAGTACTGAAAGTTCTAGCTACTGCAATAAGGCAAGAAAACAAAATAAACATATACAGATTGAAAAGGAAGATTGTCTTTATTTGCAGATGACATGATTATATACATAGGTAATCTCAAAAAATCTACAAAAAAACCTCCTAGAACTAATACGTAAGTTCAGGAAGATCACAGGATACAAGATAAACACACAAACATTAATTGTGTTTCTATATACTAATGATGTGGGAACCAAAATTAAAAGCACAATTATATTACAGTTGCTCCAAAGAAAATGAAATGCTTAGATGTAAACTTAATAAAACATGTACAGGATTTGTATGCTGAAGATTGCAAAAGGTTGATAAAATAAATCAAAGAAGATCTAAATAAATGAAGAGACATACTGTGTTCATAGATTGGAACACAGTAGAGATATAAATTCTCCCTAAATTGATCTATAGGGTTAATGTAAGTCCTATTACAATCCCAGCAAGGTATTTTATAGATGTAGCTAATCTTATTCTAAAATTTATGTGGAAAGCCACAGGCCCTAGAATCACTAAAACAATTTTTAAAAAATTATGAAATAATCACCCTAACCCAATATTAAGACCTACTATACATCTACAATATTCAAGACAGTAGAATATCAGAGGAGGGATGGACACAGGTCAATGGAAAAGAATAGAGAACCCAAAAATAGAACCATGCAAATATATACCAAACTTATTTCCAGCAAAGGTGCAAAAACAATTCAATGGAGGAAGAATAGCTTTTCAACAAACAGTTGGACCAATTGGACATTCATAGGCAGAAAATGAATCTCGACCTATAACCCAAAATGTACAATGAAAAACTGTAAAGCTTTTAGGAAAAAGCCTTAGGAGAAAAATGTTTAGGATCTAGAACTAGGCAGAGTTTCTAGACTTGATACCAAAATTATGATCCATAGAAGGAAAAATGATATATTGGACTTCATGAAAACTAAAAACATTTGCTCTGCTAAAGCCCATGTGAAGAGGATGAAAAGACAGGTTACAGACTGGGAGAAAATATAGGGTGTCCCCCCAAAAATGTATAACACACTTTGAATAATTATAAAGGTAGTGTTTATTAAGATACATTTCATTTTCAAAATTGAACTATCAGCTGTTAAAGTGTGTATACATTTTTTGGTGGATACCCTGTATTTGCAAACCACATATCCAACAAAGCACTAACATTTACAAAATATAAAGAACCCTTAAACTGAATGTTAAAAAAAGAGATCTCTCTTTATCATTTTTTTATAACTGCATGTAATTGTACAATTATCTCAAAATAAAATGTTTAATTAAAAAACACTTCACATCTTCAGAACATCTTTTTTTGGACCCTCCAGACTAATATCCTTTTTTTTTTTTTTTTTTTTTTTTTTTACAGAGAGGAAGGGAGAGGGATAGAAAGTTAGAAACATCAATGATAGAGAAACATCGATCAGCTGCCTCCTGAACACCCCCTACTGGGGATGTGCCCGCAACCAAGGTATATGCCCTTGATCAGAATCGAACTTGGGACCCTTCAATCCGCAGGCCGACACTCTATCCACTGAGCCAAACTGGTTAGAGCCAGACTAATATCTTGTTGAACCCTGACCTTTTCTTTTGGTACACTTGTCATGGTTTTGTAATTATTCGAGTGGTTATTAGCTTAATGCCTATTTCTCCCACTAGGCTGCAAGGTCTATACTACTGTATCTCCAACTCTGAAACAATGCTCAATAAATATGTATTGAATGACTGAGTTAATGTGTTGCAGAATTATTGAAAAGTTTGAAATTGCTTTGTATTTGGAAAATACTTTAAATCCATTGTCTCCCACTTTCTTTTTTTTTTTTTTTTTTTTTTGAAAAAATGAACATCTATCTTCTTCCTAGGGCACCCCCCTCATACCTTGAGCCTCCTGGCTGAGCCCTGTGCCATCAGCAATCTCTGTACAACATCTGCTGCTTTTCTAGACTCTTCAAGTTGGACAGCTGCCAAGAATATTCGCCCTCTTGACCTCCTGAGTACTGAGTTAACCCAGTAATTGATCTCATTATTCTGTGTTGGAGTTTTAGAAAGACAACCTGCTGCTCTTATTATTCAATGAATAACAACATCTAAATTGATCCAATTTCCAGTGATAATGACATTTCTAGGCCTGGTTATAAAACCTGTTCAAATATTTTGATTTACTACTAAAAACAATTGAAGTCCTTTAACTTCTCAAATGACAAGTTATTTTGAGAAAATATACTGAAGGGAATCTCTGTGACAGATGAGACCTTGAAATGAAGTGACTTATTTGACAGGAAAAGTTAGTTTTAAAATTCTGTTTGAATTCTAAGCAGTGTTTGCCTGAGAAAGAAAGACGAGTTTGGGCACTTACAGGTGGCAGCATTCCTGTTCGCTGATCTTGAACCAGTCTGGTTGGGATGAAGTCAGCAGGACTTTCTTAGGCAGTCTGACTTTGCTCAGCATGTTTCAAGTATATACCTATTCTTAAGACAACAGAGAAATCCCACTTTATGATTGTAGAAATAATATATACTCATTGTAGGAGACTTAGAAAAGAGTAAAAATAAATCCTCCCAAATATCAACACCAAGAGATAACCACTGTTTTGAAATTTTGAAATAATTTTAACCTTAGAGATAACTTGCAAATATAGTTGTGGTAAGAAAATTAGTCCCCAAAGACATTCATGCCCTAATCTCAGAAGCCTCTGAATACATTATGCTATATGGCAAAGGAGACTTTGCAGATGTATTTGAAGTTACAAACCTTAAAATATGAAGATGAGGTGAGTACAATCTAATCACACGAATGTTTAAAAGCTGTGAATTTTCTCTGGCTGAAGTTAGAGAGATTCAAGCATGAAGCCTCAACACACTTTCACTGGCTGTGAGTTGGAAGGGGCTATGTGGGAAAATCAGAGAGAGGCCTCTGGGAGATAAGGCTGGCCCCTGGCTGACAGCCAGCATGGAAATGGAACATCCTTCCTATAACTTGCAAGGACCTGAATCCTGTCAACAACCTGAGTGAGCTTGCAGAAGGACCCTGAATCCCAGACAAGAACTACAGCCTCCTTGGATACCTTGATTTTAGCCTGGTGAGGCTCAGAGCAGAGGCTCTAGCAATGCATGCCAGACTTCTGGGAGACAATACAGTTAATACAGATAATAAAAAAGCTGCAAAATTTGTGGTAATTTATGCAGTGATAGAAGAGTAATGCAATACAAAGAATTCCTGTATATCCTCTATCCAGCTTCCCTTAATGTTAACATTTTACGTACCATGGTACAATTATCAAAACCAGGACATTGAAGATGGCAGCATAGGTAAACACCTGAACTTGCTGCCTCGCACAACCACTTCAAAACTACAATTAAAAGACAAAATGGATATCATTCAGAACCATGGGAAGGCTGGCTGAGTGGAATTTATACAACTAGAAGGAAAGAGAAAAGCACACTGAGACTTGGAGGAGGTGCGTAGGTGCGGAAGTGAAGTGCAGAGGTACAGAGGCACGCGCGCAGAAAGGGGCTGGCAACTGAGTACACTGTTGTCTTTTTCAATCAGGAGGGAGACACAAGCTCCCAACTGCTCTGAACTCCAGTTCCAGGCAAGACTCTGGGAACCCAGACTTATACGGGGAGAAACCGGACTGTCTGGCATCGGGCCGGAACACGAGAGCAGCTTTCTCTCAGAGGTGCTTGCAGCAATCATTGTTCCTGCACGGTGCCGTGGGACACAGAGACCCGGGAACCTCTTTGGGGCAGGGCAGACGGTCAGCCATTGCTCTTTGCTCTGCCCTGGTGATTCCCTGAGACCCCACCCCACCCAATTTACAATCCCACCCAAGCTGTGTAAAGAGGCTTTTGCATATGAATGACGTGGCCCTTTGCAATCTGAAACCTAATGTACTGCACCTGGGTCAGAGAGCCCTAGAGCCTCCAAAAGAAGGCCCAAGGCTCAACAGCATCTTGCATTGCTTAACAGCTGGGCCTCATCTGGGCACCTCCAAACCCCATACAAAGAGGAGGAATCTGCAGATCTCTTTGTAGCTCCTGCTGGGTGGCCTCAGGCAGTGGCTGACTTTGCACCTCCTTGAAGATCCAAGAGCCAATGTACCCAGTGGTCAGAATGAGACCATCCAGATTACAACTCTTCAGATCCATAAGAGGCACACTCAGGGGGAAGACTCAGTGAGCACCAAAGCCCCACTGAAGCAAGTCTTGCCCCCTAAGGGTGTCTCCAGCACAGAAGTTCTCCCATCGTAGACACAACTGATTCTCACAGCTAATTGGCCTAGAGGTCAATTCCTCCCAGTGATACCAACAACAATCAAGGCTTAACTACAATAAGACTGTGCACACAGCCCACAAAGGGGTACACCAAGAGGGTCCACCTCAGGTAATTAGGGAGGCTGAACCACTGGGCCCTATAGGACACCTACCACACAAGGCCACTCTATCAACTCAGGGAAGCAGCCAAAATGTGTAGACAAAGAAACACGTCACAAATGAAAGAAATGGAGGAAAGCAAACTACTGGATATTGAGTTCAAAACCACGGTTATAAGGTTTTTCAAGAATTTTCTAGAAAAGGCTGATAAATTTAGCAAGACCCTCGAAGATATGAAAAAGGACCAACTAGAAATTAAGCATACACTGACTGAAATAAAAAATAATATACAGAGATCCAACAGCAGACTAGAGGATCCCAAGAATCAATTCAAAGATTTGAAATACGAAGAAGCAAAAAACACCCAACCGGAAAAGCAAAAAGAAAAAAAGAATCCAAAAATATGAAGATAGTGTAAGGAGCCTCTGGGACAACTTCAAGCGTACCAACATCAGAATTATGGGGGTGCCAGAAGAAGAGAGAAAGCAAGACACTGAAAACCTATTTGAAGAAATAATGACTGAAAACTTCCCCTACCTAGTGAAAGAAATAGACTTACAAGTCCAGGAAGCGCAGAGAACCCCAAACAAAAGGAATCCAAAGAGGACCACACCAAGACACATCATAATTAAAATGCCAAGAGCAAAAGACAAAGAGAGAATATTAAAAGCAGCAAGAGAAAAAGTTAGTTACCTACAAGGGCGTACCCATATGATTGTCAGCTGATTTCTCAACAGAAACTATGCAGGCCAAACGGGAGTGGCAAGAAATATTCAAAGTGATGAATAGCAAGAACCTACAACCAAGATTCCTCTATCCAGCA
Organism: Plecotus auritus; assembly: GCF_963455305.1. NCBI lineage: Eukaryota > Metazoa > Chordata > Mammalia > Chiroptera > Vespertilionidae > Plecotus > Plecotus auritus. Next base: position 29,587,982 of record NC_137785.1, on the reverse strand, counting down.
AAGCTATCATTCAGAATTGAAGGGCAGATAAAGAGCTTCACAGATAAGAAAAAGCTAAAGGAGTTCATCACCGCCAAACCAGTATTATATGAAATGCTGAAAGGCATTCTTTAAGAAGAGGAAGAAGAAGAAAAAGGTAAAGATAAAAATTATGAACAACAAAGTGACAACAATACATATCTATCAGCAAGTGAACCTAAAAATCAAGTGAATAAAAAGTCTGATGAACAGAATAAACTGGTGAATATAATAGAATCAGGGGCATAGAAAGGGAGTGGACTGACAATTCTTGGGGGGAAGGGGGTGTGAGGGATACGGGAAGAGACTGGACAAAAATTGTACACCTATGGATGAGGACAGTACGGGGGGTAAGGGCATGGGGTGTGGTGGGAACCCAGTGGAGGGGAGTTATGGGGGGGGGGGAAGAGGAACAACTGTAATAATCTGAACAATGAAGATTTATTGGGAAAAAACACACAAAAAACCAGGACATTGACTTTGGGACAATAATAGAATGAAACTACAGACTTTATTTGAATTTCAAATAATTAGTTTAGTTTCCACTAATATTCTTTTTCTGTTTGAGGATCCCATCTAGGATTAAACAGTGAATTTAATCATCATGTCTCCTTAATCTCTTCCAATCTGTGACAGTTCTCCTGTCTTTCATGACCTTGACACTTGATGAATGGTGACTAGTTATTTTGCAGAATATAATGACTCGCATTTGTTAGCTGTTCCTACATGATTGCAGTGAAGTATGCACTGTTGGCATGAATACCACAGAAATGTGCTCTTCTCAGTGCATCATATCCAAGGGTTCATGATCTCAGTATGTCTTATTACTAGCTTTATTAACCTTGATCACTTGCATATGGTGGTGTCTGCTGGGGTTCTCTTCTGTAAAGTTGCAGCCTTCCCCTTTGTATTAATAAATATCTTTGAGACTATGCAAATGTTTCTCTTTAAACTTTGTTTTATCTTTTATTGGTGGATTTTGTCAGTAACAAGAGGTGGGGATGGAAGGACTCAATAGTTTAATCAGTATCCTTCCACATCCCTCCCATGTTTGGTGAATATGTGTTTGTATTATATATATACTAGGGGCCCAGTGCACGAGCATCTAGGGAGGGGAAGCAGCCGTGGTGCCTGAGGCCAACTTCCAGGAGGCCAGCGGCACTGTTGGATAGTGCTGGTGGCACGGGTGCCTCGGTACCTGGCCAGTTCCCTGGAGATTGGACCTGCAGGACTACTGAGGGAGTGAGGGGCTGCTGCTGGGCTGGTGGGCTGCCAGGACTGGTCAGTCAGCTGAGTAGCGCTCCCGCTGTGGGAGCACACTGACTGTCAGGGGGCAGCTCCTGCATGTGCGTCTGCCCCCTGGTGGTCAGTGGGTGTCAGAGCGACTGGTCGACTGGTGGCTTAGGCTTTTAAATATATAGATATGTCCAAGTTTTATCATGTATCTTCTGGATGCAAGCCCTTCATCAAATATGTGTGTTAGGAATTTTTTCTCCCAGCCTGTGGCTTGTTTTTTCTTTCTTTTCATGATGTATTTTGAAGAACAGAAATTATTAATTTTTATGATATTCAGCTTATCAATTATTTTATTTTAGCTTTAATGTTTTCTGTGTCCTTTAAGAAATCTTTTCTATCCCAAGTTTGCCAAGATATTCTCCTACAAGATTTGTTGCTATAACTTTTTCATTTTGTTCTATAATCAATCTGTTTTATCTGAAAATGTCTTTATTTCAACTTTTCCTTTAAGGACATTTTCTCTGGATGCTAAATTCTGGTTTGGCAGGTTTTATTTAAAAAATTTTTTTTAAAAAAGGTATCTTCCTGTCTACCGACCCCTGTAATTTCTTATGAGTTGTGAATGGTAATTTGAGTTATTATTTTTAAAAAATATATTTTTATTGATTTCAGAGAGGAAGAGAGAGGGAGAGAGAGATAGAAACATTACTGATGAGAGGGAATCATTGACTGGCTGCCTCCTGCATGCCCCCCACTGGGTATTGAGCCCACAACCTGCGCATGTGCCCTTGACTGGAATTGAACCCAAGACCCTTCAGTCTGCAGGCCAATGCTCTATTCACTGAGCCAAACCAGTTAGGGCATAATTTGAGTTATTGTTCCACTTTTTGTCTGGCTGCTTTCAAGATTTTCGTCTTTATTATTGGTTTCACCAGGTTGACCATGATATGTGTAGGGATGTTTTTTGTTTTGTTTTGTTTTTATTCTACTTGTGCTTTGCTGAACTGCTTAAATATGTGAATTTCTTTTACCAAACCTGGAAATGTTTCACCATTTTTTCTTCAAATATTTATTTTGATTCTTTCTCTTTCTCCTTGCCTCTGGAACTCCAATTACACATATGCTAGACACTTTAATTGTTCCACAGGCCCTGAGGTCTCACACATGTGCCTTAGAGATCATGTCTGGCAATTCTTCTGTCTTGTCTCCAATTTTTCTCACACATACTTAGTAAAGGCCCATGGAGTAGAGTTGGCCAGAGGTACAGACTCTTCCTGTTTGGGAGCTGTTAGGGATCTAAACCATGGTGCTAGTCTTTGTCTAATCTCTACAAATTCATTAAAAATTAAGTGCTTTTTTCTTTTTTTATAAATAATTTTTCTTGATGCTTAGAACATACATGGAGTTCATTTTCTATTTCTCCTTTATTTCTTCCATGCCAACCATTTCTGAGTAGTTAAGTGATTTTCTTACCCATCTGTGGCAGCCTCCTCTGCCTCCCTCTGCTATACCAAGAATGAAGGTAACATGTGTGTCTGCTTTTGGATTTTATTTCATTAGGTTTAATTGCATCCTCTGCTCTCTGATATACTTGAGAAGACTATGATTTTGTGGTTAAACACTTTTTTCTTGTTGTTAGGATGGGAGCAACATTTTTTTTACAACTTTCTATATTCTAAGTAGAAGTATTCTACAGGTCTTGACATGCTATATTTAACTTAATTTTTTTTCCTTTTTAAACACTTTCTAATTTCCATGATGATTTTTTTTTCAATGACCTATGTGTATTTCTGGTGTTAAAAAGTTTCCAAATATAGAGATTAAAAATATATTTTTATTATTGACCCTTAACTTACTTACCTTTTGATGAGATTAAGGCAGGTATGCATTGGAGTGTTTAATATCCTATATAATAAAGAGGTAATATGCAAATTGACCATCACTTCAACACACAAGATGGCTGCCCCATGTAGTCAAAGATGGCCGCCCCAAAATGGACACAAGATAGCTGCCAAACAATGGCTGGCAGGAGAAGGCAGTTGTGGGCAATCAGGCCAGCAGGGGAGGGCAGTTAGGGGTGACCAGGTCTGCAGGGGAGGACAGTTGGGGGGGACCCAGGCCTTCAGGGGAGGCAGTTGGGGGTGACCGGGCCAGCAGAGGAGGGCACTTGGGGGAGACCAGGCCTGTAGGGGAGGACAGTTAGGGGCGACTAGGCCAGCAGGGCAGGGCAGTTAGGGGTGACCAGGCTGGCAGGGGAGGACAGTTAGGGGCGACCTGGCTGGCAAGGGTGGGCAGTTAGGGGTGACCATGCTGGCACAGGAGGGCAGTTGGGGGTGACCAGGCCAGCAGGGGAGGGCAGTTAGGGGTGACTGGGCCAGCAGGGGAGGACAATTAGGGATGATCAGGCTGGCAGGGCAGGGCAGTTAGGGGTGACCAGGCTGGCAGGGGAGGGTGGTTAGGGGCAATCGGGCTGGCAGGGAGCAATTAGGTGTTGATCAGGCTGCCAGGGGAGTGATTAGGGGGTGACCAGGTTGGCAGGCAGAAGCAGTTAGGGTCAATCAGGCAGGCAGGCAGGCAGGCGAGCAATTGGGAGCCAGCAATCCTGGATTGTGAGAGGGATGTCTGACTGCCCATTTAGGCCTGATACCGCCCCCCCCACCGTGCACAAATTTCATGCACTGGGCCTCTAGTTTGTTATTATTTGCCTTAAATTTTGGAATGGTCAGCTTTTATAAATGCTGCATGTGAACAAAAAGAGTATGTATTCTTTAATTATTGGTTCATTAAATCAAGCTGTTGTTCAAATTTTCTTTCTAAATCTTTATTAATTTTTGTTCTCTTGATTAAAGATTGCTGAAAGACGCATGTTAAACTCTCCTACTATAATTGTGGATTCATCAGTTCCTCTTTGTAATTCTTTAATTTTTTGCTTTTCATATTGTACTAGAGGCCTGTTGCAGGAAGATTCCTGCAATAGGGCTTCCTGCGGCAGTCTGCTTCCCTCCCTTCTCCGCCAGCCCGCCTGCTTCCCTCCCTTCTCCCCCGCCCTGCCTGCTTCCTTCCCTTCTCCCCCACCTCACCTGCTTCCCTCCCTTCTCTGCAGCCCCACTTGCTTGCTTCTCTGTAGCTTTGCTCCCTTCTGCAACGCTTGGCTTTCTTCTACGCTGTCTTCAGTCTTCGCTCTACTCCTGGATATGCAAATTAACTGCAATCTTGGTTGGGTTAATTTGCATACTCACTCCTGATTGGCTGGTGGGCGTGGATGGTGGGCGTGGCTTGTGGGTGTAGCAGAGGTATGGTCAATTTGCATATTACTCTTTTGTTAGATATTAGATGCCACATTATTAGGTGTATGCAAGGTTAAAATTGCATCTTTTATTATTGTGTGGTGACCTGCTTTATCTCATATACCGGTTAATAATGGTGGATTTTGTAATAAAAGAAAACACAATAATTTCAAGAGAAACATCAAAAGTGCTTTATTCAAAGTAATGTCCATCACTAGCTATACATTTCCCCTTCTTTCAGGTAATTTGTGGATACCGTCCCAATAGAACTTTCCTTGTTTTGAGGCAAACCATTCAGAGACCCAATTTTCCACTTCTTCGTATGTTTTGAAGTGCTGCTCAGAAAGTGTGTGTGCCATCAATAGGAACAAGTGGTAATCTGAAGGAGCAAGGTCTGGTGAATACGGTGGGTGGGTTAATACTTCCCAGGCAAGATCTTTTAACGTGTCTTTAACTGGTTTTGAAGTGTGTGATGGTGCATCATCATGAAGCAAAATTGCTTTGCTGTGTCTTCTGGAACATTCTGGTCATTTCACGATCAAAGCATGCTTCAAATTGATTATTTGTTGTTAGTAGCAATCAGTATTAACGGTTTCACCTGGTTTTAGAAGCTCATAATACACCACACCTTCCTGATCCCACCAAACGCAGAGCATTGTCTTCTTTCCGAAGTGATTTGGCCTTGCAGGCGATGTTGATGGTTGACCTGGATCAACCCATGATTTTGTGCGTTTGGGATTCTCAAAATAAATCCACTTTTCATCACCAGTCACAATTTGATGCAAAAAAGACATTCGTGCCGTTGAAGCAACGTTTTACTGATGACTTTTCGGTTTTCCATTTGTCTTTTGTTCAGTTGATGTGGCACCCATATTTTCCTTCCTTTAAAAAGTTCCCATTGCTTGTAAATGATCGGAAATTGTTTGCTGAGCAACATTTAATCTTTCTGCAAATTGTTTTTTGAGTTTGCCGTGCATCTTCATCCAATAATGCTTGTAATTGTTGGTTTTCAAACTTTTTTGGTTGACCTGGACATTCTTTGTCTTTCACATTGAAATAATCACTTTCAAAGGGTTTAAACCAGTGTTCACAAATATCTTGAGATGGAGCATGTTCACCATAAGCTTCCCGACGTATTCAGCAGCACTTTTCTTCAAAATAAAGTAACGAATTAAAACTTCCCGCAAATGCTCTTTTTTTTTTTTGGCACGAAATTAGACATTTTTAAGTGTAAAAATATCTATGATGTTAACACCTTCAGCAAATTTGACATATGAAGTTTTGAAGCTTGTTGTCAATACAACAAAATAGCATACATATCAAATCGCATATATATCAACGTATGTATAACTCCATCTATTGAAAAAAATCTGCATTATTAACTGGTACACCTAGTAATGTTTCTTGCCTTCAAGGTTATTCAGCTTTAGTTTATGCTCCTCACTCTGCTTTCTTTTTTGTCTCTGGTATGTCAGAATTCCACCCCCCCTTTTTTTCCTGTTGAACTCTATTATAGATTAAACTACCCACTCCCATTTTGTCTAGCATGTCAGTGTGTGTGTGTGTGTGTGTGTGTGTGTGTGTGTGTGCTGTGTTTGCAGTTGCTGGGACTGGCTACATGAAGTCTGTTTAGTCTGGCCCCACAGTCCATGATGGTGTCTCTAGCTTCTCTCCATCGTGGTTCCTAACCTTCCTCTCCCATCACTAACCACTTTTTTTTCAAGTCCCCATTCACATTCCCTAGCAAGGGACCCTATTGGCCCAGCTTATCATTTTGCTCCAGATCTTTCTCAGGAGACCTGACCTACCTATGAGTTAGCTGCTCTTGGGACACATGCTCATCCCTAATCCAGCTGGTTTATGTGTGCTGGGCAGTTTCACCTTCAGAGGACTATGGAATGGCAAACTGGCCAAGTTGGCCCTTTTGCTTGTGGGCTGTTTCATTGTTCCTTGTTTCATTGTCAGCCTCAGTTTCTGCAGCAAAGAGAGCTCTGTTTAGAATCTGGTGCCTCACTGCAGTACAACATGGTGGTGCCTCTCTGTATTTGCAGATCTCCACCTGGAAGCCAGGGCCTTTTTCTAGGCTCTCAGGAAGGTTTGAATTCACGTTTAGGGAGGATTGATCAGTGCCCTTGCCTTTCAAGCCAGCTCTGTGTTCATTATCAGGCCTTCTCCCCCATCATTCCAGTCACCTGCCCCAAAGTTCCATTTATCACAGATGGAGCCTATTAAGTTAGGTTGGGAAATGGTTCTGAAATTGACTGCTGGGCAAAATAAAAAAGCAGAGCATGGAAAACAGACTGCTGTGATATATTTTTTTTGATATCCTTTGCTTTTTATTATTATAATTTTTAATTTAATAAATCTTTATTGTTCAGATTATTATAATTGTTCCTCTTTTTTCCCTCATAGCTCCACTCCACCCGGTTCCCATCTCATCCTCTGCCCTTACCCCCCGCCCCCACTGTCCTCATCCATAGGTGTACGATTTTTGTCCAGTCTCTTCCCACACCCCCCACACTCCCTTCCCCCTGAGAATTGTCAGTCCACTCCCTTTCTATGCCCCTGATTCTATTATATTCACCAGTTTATTCTGTTCATCAGGTTTTTTTATTCACTTGATTTGTAGATTCACTTATTGATAAATATATATTTGTTGTTCATAATTTTTATTTATTTATTTATTTATTTATTTAAAATATATTTTATTGATTTTTTACAGAGAGGAAGGAAGAAGGATAGATAGTCAGAAACATCGATGAGAGAGAAACATCGATCAGCTGCCTCTTGTACACCTCCTACTGGGGATGTGCCCGCAACCAAGTTACATGCCCTTGACCGTAATTGAACCCGGGACCCTTCAGTCGCAGGCCGACGCTCTATCCACTGAGCCAAACCGGTTTTGGCAGTTGTTCATAATTTTTATCTTTACCTTTTTCTTCTTCTTCCTCTTCTTAAAGGATACCTTTCAGCATTTCATATAATACTGGTTTGGTGGTGATGAACTACCTTAGCTTTTCCTTATCTGTGAAGCTCTTTATCTGCCCTTCAATTCTGAATGATAGCTTTGCTGGGTAGAGGAATCTTGGTTGTAGGTTCTTGCTATTCATCACTTTGAATATTTCTTGCCACTCCCGTCTGGCCTGAATAGTTTCCGTTGAGAAATCAGCTGACAATCATATGGGTACGCCCTTGTAGGTAACTAACTGTTTTTCTCTTGCTGCTTTTAATATTCTCTCTTTGTCTTTTGCTCTTGGCATTTTAATTATGATGTGTCTTGGTGTGGTCCTCTTTGGATGCCTTTTGTTTGGGGTTCTCTGCACTTCCTGGACTTGTAAGTCTATTTCTTTCACCAGGTGGGGGAAGTTTTCAGTCAATATTTCTTCAAATTGGTTTTCAGTGTCTTGCTCTCTCTCTTCTTCTGGCATCCCCATAATTTGGATGTTGGTATGCTTAAAGTTGTCCCAGAGGCTCCTTATACTATCTTCATATTTTTGGATTCTTTTTTTCTTTTTTCTTTTCCGGTTGAGTGTTTTTTGCTTCTTTGTATTTCAAATCTTTGACTTGATTCTTGCAATCCTCTAGTCTGCTGTTGGATCTCTGTATATTATTTTTTATTTCAGTCAGTGTATGCTTAATTTCTAGTTGGTCCTTTTTCATATCCTCAAGAGTCTTGCTAAATTTATTGGCCTTTTCTAGAAAATTCTTGAAAAACCTTATAACCGTGGTTTTGAACTCTATATCCAGTAGTTTGCTTTCCTCCATTTCTTTCATTTCTGATCTGTTTCTTTGTCTCCACATTTTGGCTGCTTCCCTGAGTTGATAGAATGGCCTTGTGTGCTAGGTGTCCTATAGGGCCCAGTGGCTCAGCCTCCCCAGGTACCTGAGGTGGACCCTCTTGGTGCACCCCTTTGTGGGCTGTGTGCACAGTCTTGTTGTAGTTAAGCCTTGATTGTTGTTGGTATCACTGGGAGGAATTGACCTCCAGGCCAACTGGCTGTGAGGATCAGCTGTGTCTACGCTGGGAGAACTTCTGTGCTGGAGACACCCTTATGAGACAAGACTTGTAAAAGCCTCTGTGCTCAGCTTGGATGGGGCAGAGTCTCAGGGCAGAGCAGACAGCATTGGTTTCCTGTCAGCCTTGCCCTAAGAGGTCCCTGGGTCTCAGTGTCCTGCGGTAATCGCTGCAAGCACATCTGAGAGAAAGCCACCCTTGAGTTCCGCCCACTGCCAGACAGTCCAGTTTCTCGCCGAATGAGTCTGGGTCCCCAGAGTCTCACCCAGAACTGGAGTTCAGCGCAGTCAGGAGCTTTTGTCTCCCTCCTGGTTGAGAAAGCCAGCCACGCACTCAGTTGCCAGTCCTCTCCGCACGCATGTCTCAGTACCTTTGCCTCCTGCAGCTCCTCTGAGTCAGTGTACTTTTCTCTTTCCTTCTAGTTGTAGAATTTCCACTCAGCCAGCCTTCCTGTGGTTCTGGATGATGTCCGTTTTGTCTTTTAGTTGTAGTTTTGAAATTGTTGTGTGAGGCAGCAGTTTAGGTGTTTACCTATGCCGCCATTTTGATTTCTCCTGTTGTGATATTTTATGTAAGAGAAGTCTTGCCTGTCTAGGACTAGTGAGGTTTGCAGTCTTATTTCATGGCTATTCTGATCTTGAGGACCTGTCCAAATGTGGGAAGATCTCCCATTTGAAATAGTAGGATCTATTATTCACTTCAAATTTAAGAACCTCTGGGAGCAAATCTTGTATATTCATCTCATTTACTTGTTTATTAGCATCCCTGGTAAGTGATAGGAGATTCACCAACCTTAAATCACAGAGTGATAGGTGATCAGAGTTTGAAGGAATCTCAAGAATGCCCTCCAGGCCTCTCACTTTACCATAACATAACTGAGCTCTAGAGAAGGGAAGGGACTAGCCCAGTGGTTGGCAAACTGCGGCTCGCGAGCCACATGCGGCTCTTTGGCCCCTTAAGTGTGGCTCTTCCACAAAATACCACGGCCTGGGCGAGTCTATTTTGAAGAAGTGGCATTAGAAGAAGTTTAAGTTTAAAAAATTTGGCTCTCAAAAGAAATTTCAATCGTTGTACTGTTGATATTTGGCTCTGTTGACTAATGAGTTTGCTGACCACTGGGCTAGCCCAAAGTCTGAAATCTGGTAGCAAAGAAGGGACAAGGACCCTGGCCCCATGACCCTCCAAGTCCAGGGTCACCTTCCTCTTATTGTACTCTCCTCAAAGGAAGAGCACTAAACCATGCTTGAAGTTTTAATATTGTTTTGTCAGAGTTGATTTAGAATTTGCAGTAACAGGGATGTCTAGAAATTGAAGCGTAGAGAGCTGTGATCCATTGATGTGTAATTGTAATGACTTGAGTCGGGGTGAGACCCATGCACAGGGCCTTTGGTGTGAGAAATTACATATGCTGCTCCAGGTCTTGTGTTGTCTCACCCTGTTCAGGGTGAGGACAATGGAACCCCACATCTTGTTCTGTTATGGGTTTCCCTTTGTCATTCTTTCGTCAGTCCATTGCCTGCCTTCTTCCCTTCTTCCCCCATTTTCTTATATACCATTAACCCCTCATTTCTGTAGTCTTTGTTTCTTTCCCTACTAACCTCTGACATAAAGTATTAATTTTTGACATTTTTTTCCCCTTTTCTTTGAAGTTATCCCTGTGGCTACAAAAACTTCCAATTAAGTTTTTTAAATAAAAGATAGAAGTTAAAAGCAACTGCCGCCTGGGGATAGCAGGATAGAAACTTGTAGTTGCTTGAAGCTGTACTTCAAAATGAGAAAACTCAATTTTAAAAGCATAAAAATTTATTCACAAAATACATTGTGTTAAAAAAACAACTCTGTGGATACTGCAGGCTGTAGGGGAGCCAACTGTAAATCACCTATTCTGTTATGTTTATTTATAGAATACTAGAGGCCAGGTGCACAGGATTTGTACACTGGTGTGGGGCGTGGCCTGGAGGGATCAGCTGGCTGTGGGAGCATTGCTCATCCCAGTCAGCCGAGCATTGCTCCCACTGTGGGAGCACACTGACCACCAGGGGGCAGCTCCTGCATTGAGCATTTGCCCCCTGGTGGTCAGTGCACATCATAGCGACTGGTCGACTGGTCATTCTGGTCGTTTTGCCATTCGGTCACTGGGCTTTTATTATACAGGATTCTTCTATGTAATGTTTTTATTCTAAATAAAAGTAAAGGGAAAAATTTAAGCAACTGGATCTTTGTTTATTCTGTTCTCATTAATGTTAATTAATTTAATATTGAGATTCTCATCTTTATTAACTAACGAACATTTACAGAATTCTTACATCTATTTAATTTATGTGCAATTGCATACATACAAAAGAATATATGAATGTATCTCAAACTTCTCTCTCTCTTTTTAAAAAATATATTTTTATTGATTTCAGAGAGGAAGGGAGAAGGAGAGAGAGACAGAAACATCAATGATGAGAGCATCATTGATGGGCTACTTCCTACACACCCGCAACCTGGGCACGTGCCCTGACCAGGAATTGAACCTAGGACCTTTTAGTCTGCAGGCCGATGCTCTATCCACTGAGCCAAAATGGATAGGGCTCTCTCTCTCTTTTTATAGCACTTCTCTTATTTCTAAACTCCACTTATAATAGACTCCCCAGAAAGTGTGGATGTATTCTGAGAGGAGTCACGGGCCAAAGGAGTCAGTGGGGTCCTGTGAGCGCCCCTGGTTACCAGCAGGCACTGTCATCCTCTAGCTCAGGGCTATTCTAGCTAAGAACTTGTATCCAGTCCTTTAATTCAGCATTTGGAGGCCCCAGCAAACAAAGTGGGCTTCCTAGAAATACTGGAGCTGACCAACAACATGGATAAAAGAAGGGAAACTTCTGATAAATCACTACCCCCCCCTTTTCATCCTAAATCCAAGGAATAGTCAAGGAGTATAAAAATAAGAAATCATCACTAAGTATCCTCAGGTGAGGATTAACAACAACAAAAAATGAGTTACATAAAATGAGTTTGCTCTCAATAATATTTAAGCTTCTGGAAACATATGTACATGTGTGGTGTGTTTACATAACTGAACTCTTTTAATCCATTCTGGGTTAGAAAACCCTTTTGATATGAAAATATAGGATTTGTGAATACTCATTTTTCCGAATGAGTTGTTTGTGATTATTATATAAATGCACTGTAAGCTTCAGATTAAACTATCCAATATTTGCTTAGAGTGTGAAAGAAAAAATGGTTCCCTTGACAAGAAATAACCGAGAATAAAATACAAAGTGTGGGGTTGAAATTTTAGTGAACTTATGCAGGTCCCAATAGGAATCTCATTGTCATTTGCAGTTGGTAGCAAAGGGAAACCTTAGCATGCTGACATGTAGGCTTCATATATATATATATTTAAATAAATCTTTATTGTTTAGATTATTACAATTGTTCCTCTTTTTTCCCCCCATAGCTCTCCTCCACCTGGTTCCCACTCCACCCTCTGCCCTTGCCCCCCCCGTGCCACTGTCCTCATCCATAGGTGTACGATTTTTGTCCAGTCTCTTCCCTCACCCCCACACCCCTTTCCCCCTGAGAATTGTCAGTCCACTCCCTTTCTATGCCCCTGATTCTATTATATTCACCAGTTTATTCTGTTCATCAGATTTTTTTATTCACTTGATTTGTAAATTCACTTGTTGATAGATATATATTTGTTGTTCATAATTTTTATCTTTACCTTTTTCTTCTTCTTCCTCTTCTTAAAGGATACCTTTCAGCATTTCATATAATACTGGTTTGGCGGCGATGAACTCCTTTAGCTTTTTCTTATCTGTGAAGCTCTTTATCTGCCCTTCAATTCTGAATGATAGCTTTGCTGGGTAGAGGAATCTTGGTTGTAGGTTCTTGCTATTCATCACTTTGAATATTTCTTGCCACTCCCATCTGGCCTGCATAGTTTCTGTTGAGAAATCAGCTGGCAGTCATATGGGTGCTCCCTTGTAGGTAACTAACTTCTTTCCTCTTGCTGCTTTTAATATTCTCTCTTTGTCTTTTGCTCTTGGCATTTTAATTATGATGTGTCTTGGTGTGGTCCTCTTTGGATTCCTTTTGTTTGGGGTTCTGTGTGCTTCCTGTACTTGTAAGTCTATTTCTTTCACCAGGTGGGGGAAGTTTTCAGTCATTATTTCTTCAGATAGGTTTTCAGTATCTTGCTCTCTCTCTTCTTCTGGCACCCCCATAATTCGGATGTTAGTACGCTTGAAGTTGTCCCAGAGGCTCCTTACACTATCTTCATATTTTTTGATTCTTTTTTTCTTTTTGCTTTTCCGGTTGGGTGTTTTTTGCTTCTTTGTATTTCAAATCTTTGACTTGATTCTTGCAATCCTCTAGTCTGCTGTTGGATCTCTGTATATTATTTTTTATTTCAGTCAGTGTATGCTTAATTTCTAGTTGGTCCTTTTTCATATCTTCGAGGGTCTTGCTAAATTTATTGGCCTTTTTTAGAAAATTCTTGAAAAACCTTATAACCGTGGTTTTGAACTCTATATCCAGTTGTTTGCTTTCCTCCATTTCTTTCATTTGTGACCTGTTTCTTTGTCTCTGCATTTTGGCTGCTTCCCTGAGTTGATAGAATGGCCTTGTGTGGTAGGTGTCCTATAGGGCCCAGTGGCTCAGCCTCCCTAATTACCTGAGGTGGACACTCTTGGTGTACCCCTTTGTGGGCTGTGTGCACAGTCTTGTTGTAGTTAAGCCTTGATTGTTGTTGGTATCACTGGGAGGAATTGACCTCCAGGCCAATTGGCTGTGAGGATCAGATGTGTCTACGCTGGGAGAACTTCTGTGCTGGAGACACCCTTATGAGACAAGACTTGCAAAAGCCTCTGTGCTCAGCTTGGATGGGGGAGTCTCAGGGCGGTGCAAGCAGCAATGGCTTCCTGTCTGCCCTGCCCTAAGAGGCCCCCGGGTCTCAGTGTCCCACGGTAATCACTGCAAGCACCTCTGAGAGAAAGCCGCCCTCGAATTTCACCCGCTGCCAGACAGTCCAGTTTCTCCCCGAATGAGTCTGGGTCCCCAGAGTCTCGCCCGGAACTGGAGTTCAGAGCTATTGGGAGCTTTTGTCTCCCTCCCGGTTGAGAAAGCCAGCCGCGTACTCAGTTGTCAGCCCTCTCCACGCGTGTACCTCAGTACCTCTGCCTTCTGCAGCTCCTGTGAGTCTCCGTGTGCTTTTCTCTTTCCTTCTAGTTGTAGAATTTCCACTCAGCCAGCCTTCCTGTGGTTCTGGATGATGTCCGTTTTGTCTTTTAGTTTTAGTTTTGAAATTGTTATGTGAGGCAGCAGTTTAGGTGTTTACCTATGCCGCCATCTTGGTTTCTCTAGGCTTCATATTTTTATACATCCTTTATGCCTGGGAGGCAGGGTACTTAGCAGTTTTTTTTCTATGTTGTCACCGTTTTATACTTTTTGGTTTATCAAACTTGTTCTCTTTTTATAAATCCATGTAAATGTAATGTGACATATTACTTATAAATCCTGCCAATATAGGGTGTCCCTCAAAATGTATACACACTTTGAATGATTATAAAGTCAGTGTTTATTAATATACAGTTCATTTTCAAAATTTAAAAGAATCTACAGAAATGAATAATTTTTTTTTGCCAATGCCTGCCTTCAAACTGATGACCTTCTAATCCAGGCACTACTGAAAATTTGAAGCAATGGAATTGCAAATATCAAGAATCACTTTGGTATTTTTGTGCCCTCAGTTCTTCAACTGTTGCCGGTTTTGTATATCCCCATAGAGAAGTCTAGTGGATAAATTTTCTTTGTTTGAAGCTTAGTCTGGCTTCACCCATTATTTCAAATAAGTCAGACCTAAAAAGGAGAGAAAATTAAGTGAATTATCAGCTGTTAAAGAGTGTATACATTTTAGGGGGGATACCCTGTATATTTGCTTAATTGCTAATTGACCCACCTCAGGCCCTCTTTCCTTTCTGTAGCCCTAAGAAATCCCCCTTTTTTTTGTGTTTGTTTCTCTGTAACCTTCATGCTCTGGATGCTCTCTCCAGGTGATTTCACTGGACCCTTTCTGGGATTGATCCCTGTTGGCCTGAGAGCCCCAAGTACTGTGTACTGTGCTACTCCTGATAAAATGGAAGTCTGATTCAGGCAGTGTCTGGAGAGGGAGGTCTTTGTTAGCAGCTAAACCACTGAGTAAGGAGCTTTGCTTTAGGGTGATGCTAAATTATAAACTCAGAAGTTCAGGTCTAAACATGAACTATTCTTTTTTAAAAAATATTATGATTGATTTCAGAGAGGAAGGGAAAGGGAGAGAGAGATAGAAACATCAATGATGAGAGAGAATCATTGATTGACTGCCTCCTGCACACCCCCTACTGAAGATTGAGCCCACAACCCAGTCATGTGCTCTTGACTGGAATTGAACCCAGGACCTTTCAGTCCACAGGCCAATGCTCTATCCACTGAGCCAAACCAGCTAGGGCTAAACATGGACTATTCTTGATAATTCTCTATATTAATTACCTTTAAGACATTTTTCTTTTGCACAAAGGAATGACTACAATTTCATAATTTCACTTGAAGTTATATGAAGTAAAACTTGAAATATTTTCCAGTATGTCACAGCACAGTTTAGGACACGAAATAGATAAATAATGGAAAAATGAGAACATTGTGGGCTTTATTTGGGAGCTTACTTCAGAATTAAAGTTTTTGAGAAGTGTATACAGTCATGTTTTGAGGCTCTGTTGATAGGTATTTATAAGATCATAATATTTTTCTGGTGAATTTTTTTTAAAGTAGTGACTATCTTTATCTTTATTAATGGTTTTTACCTTGAATGCTATTTGATCTTATGTTATACTAGCTCTATGTGGGTATTTGGTTGACATTTCTCTTCCTATCCCTTTACTTTCATTTGCTTTTTATACTCTTAGATGTATCTCTCCTTCTTTAAAAATTAAGCTTTATTTATTTATGTTTAATACAGCCTTAGTTTTCCAGAGATATTACAAAGATAGTATAGAGAGTTCTCATATAGTCTGTCCTGTTTATTTCACTGGACCCTTTTATTAACATCCTATTATTAACATCCTACAATTTTAGTATGGCACCTGTGTTATTAATGAACCATATTGATACATTATAATTAACTAAAGTTCATAGTTTTACCTAACGTCCTTTTTCTGACCCATCTATGACACCACATTACATTTAATTGTGACAGTTTCTCAGACTTTCCTTGTTTTTGATGACCTTGACAGTTTTGAGGAGTCCTAGTCAGGTATTTTGTAGAATATCCCTCAGTTGGGATTTTTCCTTTATTTTTCATGATTAGGCTGGGATTGTGTGTTTTAGGGAGGAAGATCATAGAGGTAAAGTGCCATTTTTATCACACAACATCAAGGGCCTATACTATCAACATGACATCACTGCTGGTGTTGATCACCTGGATAAGGTAGTGTTTGTCAGCATTCTCCACTGTAAAGTTACTTGGTCCACCCTCATCCCATCCTTTCCATATTGCCCTCTTTAGAAGAAGGTCACTATATGCAGCCCAAGGAGAGAGAGGAGAGGAGAGGGGTGGAGAGTTATGCTCCCCAACCTGAGGGTGGAGAATCTATATAGATTATTTTAACTTCTGAATGGGAGATTTATCTCTTCTCCCTATTTATTTATCATTCACTTATTTATATCAGTATGGACTTCTGGATATTTATTTAATACTTTGGGTTATGATCCAATTTACTTTATTTTGTTGTTCAATTTATTCCAGCTTTGGCCATTGGGAGCTCTTTCTGTTATCTCCGGTGTCCTTTGACATGCTCCCATTGATGTAGGCTTTCTCCTTTCCTACCCTAGCTCTAGGATCAGCCATTTCTTCAAGGAATCTTGCTTCCTTTTGTTTGAAAATGGTTGAAACACAAGATGTGGGTACTAAGTGTGCTCATTGCTATTGGGATGTCATTGCCTCTAGGCTCTTTCAGCTGTCAGAGCAAGGAAATGCACATGTGTTTCTTTTTACACAGTATATACTGTATATGGGATTTTCTTCTTTAAAAAATCCAATCTCCCTTGGCTGGGTAGCTCAGTTGGTTAGAGCCTCGTCCCGATATGCCAGGGTTGTGGGTTTGAGCCCCAGTAGGGGCACACAAAAGAATCAACCAATGAATGTATAAATAAGTGGAGCAACAAATCAGTGTTTCTCTTTTTCCTTCTTTGTCTCTCTCTAAAATCCCTCAATAAATAAAATAAAAAAAAATCCAATCTGAGGACTCTATCTTTTATAGGCAATTTTAATCAGATACATTGATTATGCATACAGATTGCAATAGAAGCTCTGGAATGCTTTCTCTGCCTCACCATAGTCATCCATGGCAGCATCTCTCTCTTTGCCTGAGGTTTTCTCCAACAGAAGGAGTCTGCTTAGCCACAAGCAGTGGAGTGTGAAAGTGTCTGAGAATTAACACTCAGCAGCATCTCTTAACCAATGACTGATTAATATTCATTGCAGCTTCTTCACTCCTTTTTACTCTGGACTCCAGTTCTACAATGGACTCTAAACAACTCTCAGAAATCTCTAACAAGGCTGTTACAGTAGTTATCCACCCTTTTGTGACTGCCTTCTCTTTCCTGTCTCACTTTCTCACTCCCCAACCAATGTTTCCTGGAATCACTTTCCAAATAAACTACATTGCATTTGAACCTTTGTTTTAGGTTATGGTTTTGGGGGAACCTAAACTAATACACTGACATATTTGGGTATATTTCTATCATGTAATGCTTTCTCCATGTAATCATACTTCTCTCTCCCCTGTTCATTTCCTGTCTTCTATTTATCTTGCTTTCTTTATTTCTCCCTACCTGCCATCAGTTTGGAAGTTTTACATCGTCTTCCAAGTCTAGATTTTAGTTTCCTCCTGAGGTTACTTTTATCTTTTTAAACATGCTTAGTAAGCACTATCTATACTTTCCTACAGAATAATATAAGGATTTTAGAAAACTTTTAAGGTCATCTCCCCTATCATTCATACCATCATTGAGTAGTTTAAAAATTCCACCTCCTTTTAATTACCTCTTCTTGCCCAAAGTTAGACAGTGCTTTTAAAAAAAATAGTTAATACTTTTTTAGTCAATACTTTCTATAGTCAATTATTATTTAGACGTGACTGTGAATTTCTTTGCTAATTATTCTTGCATCTACTTTTGGAGTGTGCTTTTCTGCCCATAGCACACCCATTAGTAATTCTTCCACCAAAAGTCTATGAATGATACACTTCCTCAATATTTGTTTGAAAATGTCTTTGTTTCACTCTTATTTTTGATAGTTTCACAATTACAGTATCTGATTGATAATTTGGTAAGTATAGAATTCTAGATTGATAATTATTTCCCCTAAATACTTTTATACTACCATCCACTGATATTTTTAAAAATATGTTTTTATTGATTTTTAGAGAGAGAAGAAGGGAAAGGCTAGAGAGACAGAAACATCGATGAGAGAGAAACATCATGGATTGGCTGCCTGGGAATCGAACCCTGACCTCCTGGTTCATGGGTCAACCTCAACCACTGAGCCATACTAGCCAGGCTCCTTAAACACATTTAATTTATAGGTTTGCCTGCTCTTGTTTTCTTATTTACTATACTAATTTTTACTGTGAGTTCATTGTTAATAGTATTTGGTTTTTAAAGCTTTAAAGTGATTTATGTGTTCTTGGCTTAGAAGTGTTACTACAGAGCAATATCACGTTTGCTTTGGCAGAGCTTTAGAGTTTCAGTGATCCTAGAACAATTTTTGTACCTTAATTAGTCATCTTGGAGTTCTCATACCACTCTGGAAGGATAAACTTACACCTTGCATTTTTCTATGGCACAGACCTAGAAATTATATTTCCTATAAATTATTTTTTTCTCCTCATTACTCTTGGTTCAGGGTGAATGGCATACTTCCATGATACTTCTCTGACTGGGGATAAGATCATTTTTCAGTCTACTTATCATGGAATGGAGCTTGTAGAGGCCTTCAGTTTCATGCAGGGGAGCAAATTGCAGCCCCCTGCCTCAAGTGGCCCTAAGGCCATACCTCCTGTCTCCACGTTCCTTTAAAGGCTACCTTGTCTTTGAAAGTAGCTGTCAGGTCATCGTCTTCCAAGTCTAGATTTTAGTTTCCTCCATTTTTTGCACTGGGACATTTCTATCTTTGTTTTGAGCTTTAATTTGTGTTAAAGCATTTAAATTATATTTTATCCATTGGTTTGTTATTTATCTAACAAATTTATTGAGCACTTTCTTTGTGTCCAGGTACTAAATTACATACTGAGGATACATAAGTTGTGAGCAGAAGAGTGAAATGATTATACTAACATTTAAAAATGATTATTTTGGCTTCTTTTAAGATAATAGACTGTAGAAAAGCAAAAGTAAAAGTAAGAAGAATTGTAAGTTATTATAATAAGCCAAGCAATAGATGATGGCAACTTGAGCAGTGTGGTTGGTGGAGGAGTAGAGAAGTGGTTAGATTCTGATTATAGTTTGAAGGTAGAGCAACATGGTTTGTTGATTATTTGGAGATAGGATGTGAAAGAAAGAGTGGAGTCAAAGAGGAGTTCAAAGTTTTTGACTACAGTCCCTGGGAAAATTGATTGCTAATGTTAGGAAAACTGCAGGAGAAGAGGTGGGGAGTGGTGGCAAATAAGGTATTCACTCTTGAACATGTTAAGTTTGAGGTGTCTATTACACATCCAAGTGGACATGATAAGTACGCCATTGAATATAAGACAGGGGAGGGAAGGTATAAGTGATTATATATATATATACATATAAATAGGTGAAATTCAATTCAAAGTCCTGAGATGAGAGATGCATTTAGCTGGAGAACTGGAAAAGTAAAATAATCCAAGGATTGACCTGTTGGGTGCTCCAGTGTTAAGAGGTATTTATAGAAGGGGGGAGAGGGTTTTACTGTTTTAGCCTAGTATCATGTTGCCATGAGTCCTCAACACATTTGAATGTGTTTTTGATCTTTAATTATTTCATGCTAAATTTTTGATGCTGTTTTAAATGATGTTTAAAAATTTCCAGTTAGTTGTTGCTAGTATATAGACATATAATTGATTGCTAAATATTAAGTTTGTATCCTGTGACTTTTCTGGAATTATACATTATTCTAGTCACTTTTTGTAGATTCCTTAGGATTTTACATAAATCCTTATGTTGATGTTAAGTAAAGATAGTTTTACTTCTTTCCTAGTTTGTATGTGTTTAAAAAATATTTTTATTGATTTCAGAGAGAATGGAAGAAGGAGAGATAGAAACATCAATGATGAGAGAGAATCATTGATTGGCTGCCTCCTGCACGCTCCCTTCTGGGGATCAAGCCCAAAACCCAGGCATGTGCCCTGACCAGGAATCAAACTGTGACTTCCTGGTTCATAGGTTGATGCTCAACCACTGAGCCACACTGGCTGGGCTGTATGTGTTTTATTTCATTTCCTTGTCTTATTGCACTGGCAAGGACCTCCAATACAATGTTGAATAGAAATGGTAAAAATGGACATCCTTGGCTGTTCCCAATCTTCAATGACAAAGAATCTTTCATACTTATGTAGGTTTTTCATAAATGTTGTTTGAGAAACATTTCTTTGTATTTCATTGTCAACAAAGGTTTACTACCACCAATCTAATGTCAACAAAAGTCCCAAATCTGGGGTGCAGAAAGAGGAGAAACTTTATTCAAATGAAATCAAACTGGAGAAATGAAACTTCTGGTGGAAACAGAAAGTGTATTCCACCAAGACCAAGGGGAGGCCACTTTTTATAGAGAAAGTGCTGCCCTGGTTCCAGATTGATCCTTTTTTTAAATGCAAGTGAGGAATCAAAATTGCACAGTTCTGATCTGTCAAAATAGCACAATCCTTATTGGTTGGAATTATGCACTCTGATTGGTTACTATGAAGCCATTCTGATTGGTTAGTATATATGCAAATGAGGACATAGTCCTGCAGTTCTGATTGGATGGGGCATGTTTCAGCCCATTAATTCAGAGACAAGTCCATGAACTTCTTTATACGGGTGAGCTCAGATGGCAGGAACAGGAGCTGAAGTCTTGCTACCTCAGTCTATGAATTTTCATGAAATTTGGTGTGTGTGAGAGAGGCCTCTATCAGCAATGGCTGCTAGACTCTGGTTATGAATTTGGGTTCAGTTAACTATTAGGAGTCCTTTTTTAAAGATATATTCTTTCTGCAGTTCCATACTAGTTTGCTGAGACTGCTTTTCATTAAAGGGAAATTCTGTCAAATGCTTTTCCCTACAGTTATTGAGATGATCATGTGATTTTTTAAATTCTATGAATTACATTGATTGATGTTTGAAAGATAAGCCTACCTACCTTCTTGAAAAACCCCCACTTGATTTTTATTATTATCCTTTATATATATTGCTGAATTTGATTTGCTAGTGTTTTGTAAAAGGTCTCTACATTTATGTTTATTAGAGATATTGGACTATAATTTTATTTTCTTGTAATGTCTTTGTCTGATTTTGGTATAAGGGTAATGCTAGCCTCATAAAATTAATTTGGACATCACGCCTTCTAACTTTGTTTTCTGAAAAAATTGTGTAAGATTCTTTTCATTTAAAAAATATTTGGGCCCTAGCTGGTTTGGCTCAGTGGACAGAGCATCAGCCTACGAACTTAAGGGTCCCAGGTTTGATCCCGGTCAAGGGCATGTACCTTGGTTGCAGGCTCCTCCCTGGCCTGGGCACTGGGAGGAGGCAACCAATCGATGTGTTTCTATCACATCAATATTTCTCTCTGTCTTTCCCACTTTCTCTAAAAATCAATGGAAAAGTATCTTCGGGTAAGGATTAAAAAACAAAACAAAACAAACAAACAAACATGCACAAAAACAAAAAAAACACATTTGGAATTTCAGTTTTCTTTGGGGAATAGTTTTTAAATACAAATTTAATTTCTTTAATAGGTATAGGTCTATTCAGATTTTCTATTTCTTTCTGTGATATTTTTAGTATTTTGTGCCTTTCAAAAATTGCCTTTTTTCTAAGTTGTCAAATGTCTAATTTATTGGTATAAACTTATTCATAGTATTATTTTATTATTCTTTTAATAACTTTAGGATCTGTAGCAGTATTTCCTCTTTTATACCTGATAATGATAATTTGTATTTTCTTTATTTCTTGATCATCCTAATTAGAGGCTTATCACTTTTTTTAAAAATACATCTTTATTGTCCAGATTATTACAATTGTTCCTCTTTTTCCCCCCCCATAGCTTCCCTTCACTCGGTTCCCACCCCACCCTCTGCCCTTACCGCCCCCCCACCGTCCTCATCCATAGCTATACGATTTTTGTCCAGTCTCTTCCCGCACGCCCCACACCCATTTCTCCGCCAAGAATTGTCAGTTCACTCCCTTTCTATGCCCCTGATTCTATTATATTCACCAGTTTATTCTGTTCATCAGATTTTTTATTCACTTGATTTTTAGATTCACTTGTTGATAGATATGTATTTGTTGTTCATAATTTTTACCTTTACCTTTTTCTTCTTCTTCCTCTTAAAGAATACCTTTCAGCATTCCATATAATAGTGGTTTGGTGGTGATGAACTACCTTAGCTTTTCCTTATCTGTGAAGCTCTTTATCTGCCCTTCAATTCTGAATGATAGCTTTGCTGGGTAGAGTAGTCTTGGTTGTAGGTTCTTGCTATTCATCACTTTGAATATTTCTTGCCACTTCCGTCTGGCCTGCATAGTTTCTTTTGAGAAATCAGCTGACAGTTGTATGGGTGCTCCCTTGTAGGTAACTAACTGTTTTTCTCTTGCTGCTTTTAATATTCTCTCTTTGTCTTTTGTTCTTGGCATTTTAATTATATGTGTCTTGGTGTGGTCCTCTTTGGATTCCTTTTGTTTGTGGTTCTCTGCGCTTCCTGGACTTGTAAGTCTATTTCTTTCACCAGGTGGGGGAAATTTTCGGTCATTATTTCTTCAAATAGGTTTTCAGTATCTTGCTCTCTCTCTTCTTCTGGCATCCCCATAATTTGGATGTTGGTACGCTTAAAGTTGTCCCAGAGGCTCCTTACACTATCTTCAGATATTTGGATTCTTTTTTCTTTTTGCTTTTCTGGTTGGGTGTTTTTTGCTTCTTCGTATTTCAAATCGTTGAATTGATTCTTGTGATCCTCTAGTCTGCTGTTGGATCTCTGTATATTATATTTTATTTCAGTCAGTGTATGCTTAATTTCTAGTTGGTCCTTTTTCATATCCTCGAGTGTCTCGCTAAATTTATTGGCCTTTTCTAGAAAATTCTTGAAAAACCTTATAACTGTGGTTATGAACTCTATACCCAGTTGTTTGCTTTCCTCCATTTCTTTCATTTGTGACCTGTTTCTTTGTCTCCACATTTTGGCTGCTTCCCTGAGTTGATAGAGTGGCTTTGTGTGCTAGGTGTCCTATAGGGCCCAGTGGCTCAGCCTCCCCAGGTACCTGAGGTGGACCCTCTTGGTGCACCCCTTTGTGGGCTGTGTGCACAGTCTTGTAGTAGTTAAGCCTTGATTGTTGTTGGTATCACTGGGAGGAATTGACCTCCAGGCCAATTGGCTGTGAGGATCAGCTGTGTCTATGCTGGGAGAACTTCTGTGCTGGAGACACCCTTATGAGACAAGACTTGTAAAAGCCTCTGTGCTCAGCTTGGATGGGGTGAAGTCTCAGACGGAGCACACAGCAATGGTTCCCATGTGCCTGCCCTAAGAGGACCCTGGGTCTCAGTGTCCTGCGGTAATTGCTGCAAGCACATCTGAGAGAAAGCCGCCCTTGAGTTTCGCTTGCTGCCAGATAGTCCAGTTTCTCGCCGAATGAGTCTGGGTCCCCAGAGTCTCGCCCGGAACTGGAGTTCAGAACCATTGGGAGCTTTTGTCTCCCTCTTGGTTGAGAAAGCCAGCCACGTACTCAGTTGTCAGGCCTCTCTACTCCCGTACCTCCACCTTCTGCAGCTCCTGTGAGTCTCAGTGTGCTTTTCTCTTTCCTTCTAGTTGTAGAATTTCCACTTAGCCAGCCTTCCTGTGGTTCTGGATGATGTCCATTTTGTCTTTTAGTTGTAGTTTTGAAATTGTTATGTGAGGCAGCAGTTTAGGTGTTTACCTATCCCGCCATCTTGGTTTCTCTCTATCACTTTCTTTTTAATCTTTAAAAAGAGAGTTTTTTCTGTTTATTGATTTTTTTCTATTGTTTGTTTGTTGTTTCATTGATTTCTGCGCTTATTTCCTTCCTTTATTTACTTTGGGTTTAATTTGTTCCCCTATTTCTAGATAATATATTCTAACGTTTTTCATTTACCATATAAGCATTTAGAATTATAAGATTTCCTCTAAGCACTGCTTTAACACCTACCCCAAATTTTGGTAGATGATATTTTCATTATAATTCAGTTTGAAATATGTTCTAATTTATCTCGTGATTTCTTGCTTGTCTCATGGGTTATTTGTTTGTTTATTTGTTTGTTTATTTATTTAATGCCCTGTTCTCAGAGGTACTGCAATACTGGGTTGATGTGTGGAGTGGATGGAGCTAGCTCCTATTTCATCTCCCTGCTCCAAAAATACATCTACCTAATAAAAGAGTAGCATGCTAATTGACTGTACCTTCGTGACACCCAGCAGCCAATCAACGAGTGAGTATGCAAATTAACCCCAAAAATATGGTGGGTTAATTTGCATATGCAGGTGCCAAGCGGCTGGGACGGGACGCTTGTGTCATCTTCAGGGCAATGACGTGGGCGTTTCGCACCACCCCAGCTGCTCTGGGCCTCTGGGCAGCGTGGGAAGGTGGAAAGGCGGCTCCGGGCCAGAGCAGAAAGGCAGCTCTGGCCAGAGCAAAGGTGGTGCTGGCAGCCAGGGGAAGGAAGGCCCATTCTTGCACGAATCTTCGTGCATCGGGCCTCTAGTTTAATATAATGTTCTTGATAGAGGATGTATCAGATGTTAAACTGATAAGGATAGGTACTACACTTGATCTTATCCAAAAGGCTGAGAAGTGATCATGGGTCATTTAGAAATGTGTTTAAATTCTAAATATTTTGGAATTTTTTAGATATTTTGCTTTTTATTTCTAATCTAATTAAGTTGTGGTCAGATCATATGTTCCATATGTTTTCAACTCTTTTACATTTATTGAGACTTATTTTATGGCTAGCATATGATCTATCTTGTTAATTTTCCATGTACTTTGAAAAGAACGCATATTCTAGAGTTGTTTGGTGTAGGGTTCTATAAATATCAATGAGTTCAAGTTGATTGATCATATTCAGATTGTCTATATCCTTATTAATTTTGTCTATTTGTTCTATCAGTTACAGTACTGAGAGAGGAATGTTTAAGTTGATAACTAAAATTAGAGATTTGCCTATATCTAGTTTCTGTATGTCAGGTTTTGTTCTATGTATTTTGAAACTCTGTTATTAGATGCATATTGGTTGAAGACTGTTTTGTCTCTTGATGATTTTACCTTTTGCTCATTTTGAAATAATAATCTTTATTTTTGGTAACATTCCTTGTTCTGACCTCTATATTGCCTGACTTTAATATTGTGTTTCCAGTTTTCTTATGCTTAGTGCTTCTTGTGGATAGTATATAGTTGCTTTTTATCCCTTCTAAAACTCTCATACTTTTAATTGATGCATTTATGTCATTTTATCTGATGTAATTGGTTTAACTATACCATCTTTCTAATTGTTTTCTCTTTTTCTCATCTGTTTTCCTATCTTTTTTATTTTCCCTTCCTTTTTAGATTATTTTTAAATATTCCACTTTAACTTCTTTATTGATTTATAAGCTCTACATCTTTGTTTTGATTTTTAGTGTTTACTCTAGAGTTTACAATATACATCTTTGACTTATTACAGTCTACTTTAAAATATTATACTACTTGAGAACCAAGATGGCTGCATAGGTAAATAACTGTACTTGCTGCCTCTCACAACCACATCAAAATTACAACTAAAAGACAGAACAACTATCATCCAGAACCACAGGAAAGCTGGCTGAATGGAAGTTCTACAACTAGAGAGCTAAAGAAGAAAGTGCATTGAGATTGGTAGGAGGTGTGGAGGCGCAGAACCTGGGTGCGCTGCTTTTTTTTTTTTTTTTTAATATATTTTATTGATTTTTTACAGAGAGGAAGGAAGAGGGATAGATAGTCAGAAACATCGATGAGAGAGAAACATCTATCAGTTGCCTCTTGCACACCTCCTACTGGGGATGTGCCCGCAACCAAGTTACATGCCCTTGACCGGAATCGAACCTGGGACCTTTCAGTCCGCAGGCTGACGCTCTATCCACTGAGCCAAACCGGTTTTGGCACGCGCTGCTTTTTTTAATCGGGAGGGAGATACAAGCTCCTGCTTGCTCTGAACTCCAGACACATACAGGGAAAAACTGGACTGTCTGGCATCGGGACAGGAATGCAAGGGCGGCTTTCTTTCAGATGGAGTTGCTTGCAGTGGTCATTGTTCCTGCATTGGGACCTCTCTGGTGCAGGGCTGACTGGCAGCCATTGCTGTTTGCTCTGCCCTGGTGATTTCCTGAGACCCCTGCTCCACCCAATTTATAACTCCACCCAAGCTGTGTGCAGTGGCTTTTGCATATGAATGGCCTGTACTTTCTCAGCCTAAAACCTGTCAAACAGGCAGCAGCTGGGTCAGGGAGCCCCAAAGCAATCAATCTGGAAGCAGCAGCCTGCCTTGCTACACAGCTGGGTCTCATATGGGCACTTCCTAACCCCATACAAAGAGGAGGAATCTGCAGATCTCTCTGTAGCTCCTGCAGGGCGGCTCCAGGCAGTGACTGACTTTGCACCTCCTTGGAGATCCAAGAGCCAGTGTACCCAGTGGTCAGTGTGAGACCATAACGGATTACAACTCTTCACATCCATAAATGACACACTCAAGGGGCAGACTCAGTGAGCACCAAAGCCCCACTGAAGCAAGTCCTGCCCCATAAGGATGTCTCCTGCACAGCAGCTCTTCCATTTTAGACACAACTGGTCCTCACAGCCAATTGGCCTGGAGGTCAATTCTTCCCAGTGATACTAATAGCAATCAAGGCTTAACTACAACAAGACTGTGCACACAGCCCACAAAGGGGTGCACCAAGAGTATCTACCTCAGGTAATTAGGGAGGCTGAACCACTGGGTCCTATAGGACACCTACCACACAAGGCCACTCTATCAACTCACGGAGATTTAGCAGCTACCCAATACATAGAAACAAACAGAGGGAAGCAGCCAAAACGTGAAGACAAAGAAACATGTCACAAATGAAAGAAATGGATGAAAGCAAAATACTGGATATAGAGTTCAAAACCACAGTTATAAGGTTACTCACGAATCTTCTAGAAACCTCCGAGGAACTTAGTGAGACCTTCAAGGATCTTAGTGAGAATGCAAAAAAAAAAAAAAAAAAAAAAAAAGGAAAAGGACCAGTCAAAAATTAAGCATACACTGACTGAAATAAAGAATAATATACCGAGATTCAGCAGTAGACTAGAGGATCCCAAAAATCAAGTCAATGATTTGAAATATAAGGAAGCAAAAAACACATAACCAGGAGAGCAAAAAGAATCCAAAAACATGAAGATTGTGTAAGGAGCCTCTGGGGCAACTTCAAGCATACCAATATCCGAATTATGGGGGTGCCAGAAGAAGAGAGAGAGCAAGATATTGAAAACCTATTTGAAGAAATAATGACAGAAAACTTCCCCTACCTGGTGAAAGAAATAGACTTACAAGTACAGGAAGCTCAGAGAACCCAAAACAAGAGGAATCCAAAGAGGACCACACCAAGACACATCATAATTAAAATGCCAAGCCAAAGGCAAAAGACAAAGGGAGAATCTTAAAAGCAGCAAGAGAAAAACAGTTAGTTACCTACAAAGGAGTACCCATACAACTGTCAGCTGATTTCTCAACAGAAACTATTCAGGCCAGAAGGGAGTAGCAAGAAATATTTAAAGTGATGAATAGCAAGAACCTACAACCAAGATTACTCTACCCAGCAAAGCTATCATTTAGAATTGAAGGTCAGATAAAGAGCTTCACAGACAAGAAAAAGCTTAAGGAGTTCATCACCACCAAACCAGTATTATATGAAATGCTGAAGAGTGTTTTTTAAGAAGAGGAAGAAGAAGAAAAAGGTAAAGATAAAAAATTATGAACAACAAAGTGACAACAAATACATATCTATCAACAATTGAATCTAAAAATCAAATGAATAAAAAATCTGATGAACAGAACAAATTGGTGAATGTAATAGAATCAAGGGCATGGAAAGGGAATTGACTGACAATTCTTGGTGGGGAAAGGGGTGTGGGGGGTGCGGGAAGAGATTGGACAAAGATCTTACATCTGTGGACCAGGACAGTGGAGGAGCGAGGGCCTGGGGTGGGGTGAGAACTGGGTGGAGGGGAGCTATGGGGGGAAAAAAAGAGGAACATCTGTAATAATCTGAACAATAAAGATTAAAAAATATTATACTATTTAACATATAATGTAAGAATCTTAAACCAATACTTCTATTCCATACCTCTCATTTTTGGGATATTTTTATTTTTATTATACATTTTACTTCTATATATGTTATTACTTTTGCTTTTAAAGGTCAATTCGTTTTTAAAGAACCTGACCAAGTAAAGGCTTTTATATTTATATTTATTCAAATATTTACAATTTCTGATTATCTCCATTATGTCTTGTAGATTTGAGTTTCATCTGGAATCATTTTTCTTCAGTCTAAAGAACCTTCTCTACTATTTTTCATATTGTAGGTCTCTGACAACCAATTCTCTTAACTGTTTGTATGAAAAAAATAATTGCTTTATTTTCTTTTTGAATGATTTTTTGGGGGAATTTAAAATATTTTTAGCACTTTAAAGATGTTTTTCCATTATCTCTCAGCGTAGCATTGTTTCTGAAGACAAGTAGAGGACAATTCTTGTCTCAGTTTCTCTGTTTTTTTTTTTTTTTTTTTAAATCCTTACCTTAAGGAGAGAGACACATTGATTGGTTGCCTCCCATATGCAGGATTGAGCCTGCAATCGAGGTACATGTCCTTGACCAGAATCAAACCCCAGGACCTTCAGTCCATGGACTGACAATCTATCTACTGAGTGAAACATTGGTGTGAGAGAGAAACACTGATTGATTGCCTCCCTGTCCAGGGATCGAACCCACAACTCCTTGGTGTATGGGGATGACATTCCAACCAACTAAACTACCCGGTCAGGGCTCTAGTCTGCTCTTGAGTCCACCAAGTGAATTTCCTTTTTCAGATATTATAATTTTTATCTACAGATGTTCCATTTCATTCTTTTATTTTATTTTTTTTAATTTTAATAAATCTTTATTCAGATTATTACACTTGTTCCTCTTTTTCCCCCCGTAGCTCTCCTCCACCCAGTTCCAACCCCACCTTCTGCCCTTACCTCCCCCCCACTGTCCTCATCCATAGGTGTATGATTTTTGTCCAGTCTCTTCATGAACACCCCATACCCCTTTCCCCTGAGAATTATCAGTCCACTCCCTTTCTATGCCCCTGATTCTATTATATTCACCAGATTATTCTGTTCCTCAGGTTCTTAATTCACTTGATTTTTAGATTCACTTGTTGATAGATATGTATTTGTGTTGTTCATAATTTTTATCTTTACTTTTTTCTTCTTCCTCTTCTTTAAGAATACCTTTCAGCATTTCATATAATACTGGTTTGGTGGTGATGAACTCCTTTAGCTTTTTCTTGTCTGTGAAGCTCTTTATCTGACCTTCAATTCTGAATGATAGCTTTGCTGGGTAGAGTAATCTTGGTTGTAGGTTCTTGCTATTCATCACATTGAAAATTTCCTGCCACTCCCGTCTGGCCTGCATAGTTTCTGTTGAGAAATCAGCTGACAGTCGTATGGGTGCTCCCTTGTAGGTAACTAACTGTTTTTCTCTTGCTGCTTTTAATATTCTCTCTTTGTCTTTTGCTCTTGGCATTTTAATTATGATGTGTCTTGGTGTGGTCCTCTTTGGATTCCTTTTGTTTGGGGTTCTGTGTGCTTCCTGTACTTGTAAGTCTATTTCTTTCACCAGGTGGGGGAAGTTTTCAGTCATTATTTCTTCAGATAGGTTTTCAGTATCTTGCTCTCTCTCTTCTTCTGGCACCCCCATAATTCTGATGTTGGTACGCTTGAAGTTGTCCCAGAGTCTTCTTACACTATCTTCAACTTTTTGGATTTCTTTTTTTTCTTTTTGCTTTTTCGGTTGAGTGTTTTTTGCTTCTTTGTATTTCAATTCTTTGACTTGATTCTTGTGTTCCTCTAGTCTGTTTTTGGGTCTCTGTATAATATTTTTTATTTCAGTCAGTGTATGTTTAATTTCTAATTGGTCCTTTTTCATATCTTCGAGGGTCTCGTTATATTTATCGGCCTTTTCTAGGATATTTTTGAAAAGCCTTATAACCGTGGTTTTGAATTCTATATCCAGTTGTTTGTTTTCCTCCATTTCTTTCGTTTGTGATCTGTTTCTTTGACGCCGCATTTTTACTGCTTCCCTGAGTTGGTAGGGTAAATTTGTGTGCTAGGTTTCCTATATGGCCCAGTGGGTCGGCCTCCCCAGTTAACCTGAGGTGGACACTCTTGGTGCACCCCTTTGTGGACTGTGTGTACAGCCTTGTTGTAGTTAAGTCTTGATTGTTGTTGGTATCACTGGGAGGAATTGACCTCCAGGCCAGTTGGCTGTAAGGATCAGCTGCGTCTATGCTGGGAGAAGTTCGGTGCTGGAGACAGCCTTATAGGATTAGACTTGCCAAATTGCAATAGCCTCTGTGCTCAGCTTGGATGGGGTGGAGTCTCAGGGTGGAGCAGACAGTCTTGGCTTCCCGTCAGCCTTGCCCTTGCGCACACGCGCAGACCTCTGCCTTCCCCGGCTCCCGAGTCTCTGCCCGAGAGTCCAGACTCCCCCCACAAGAGCGTGGGTCCCCAGGGGCTCGCCTGGAACCGGGGTTCAGTGCAGTCAGAACTGGGGCTCAGTGCAGTCAGGAGCCTCCGACTCCCTTCCACTAGGGAAAGCCTGTGGCAACCTCCGCAGCCTTTGTGCGCACTGGCACGCCGCGCCTTCAGACTTCTGCCTTCCCCAGCTCCCGAGTCTTCGCCCGAGAGTCCAGACTCCCCCCGTAAGAGTGTGGGTCCCCAGGGGCTCGCCTGGAAATGGGGTTCAGTGCAGTCAGAACTGGGGTTCAGTGCGGTCGGGGGCTTCCTTCCCCCTTCCGTCAGAGAAAGTCAGCCAGGCTCTCAGCCGCCCTTCCTCTCTGCGTGCACAAAGACCCTTTGCCATACCTCCAATTCTCTGTGAGCTTTTCTCTTTCCTTCTAGTAGAATTTTCACTCAGCCAGCTTTCCTGTGGTTCTGGATGGAGTCCATTCTGTCTTTTAGTTGTAGTTTTGAAATTGTTGTGCGAGGCAGAAGTTTAGGTGTTTACCTATGCCGCCATCTTGGTTTCTCCCCCCATTTCATTCTTTTAAATATTTATTTTCATTGTGATGAGATTTTCTTGAAAAATTTAAACATAGTGTATATATATGTGTATATATATCTGTATTGTAAAGAGCTAGGGTCATAATGACTGTTACCACGGATAGCTGGACCAGACAGGAAGTCAGTGCTGGGTTGCTGTGGTGACCCAGCATTGACTGGGGCTGCTGCTGGTGCCCCGACCCAGCACTGACTGCCTAGGGGACTGTGGATCAGGCCCAGAGAGAGGCCTGCAGAGCGAGAGGCATAGTCTGATCTGTAGCCTCTGTGTCAGCTGTTGATCAGAACTTGCCTCTCTTTCTCTCCCGGCCTGGCCAACAGCCACACCTCCATTTCTCTCCAGGCGCCCCCACCCCACCTCCGGCTGCTGATCAGCCCCGCCTTTCTGATCAGGCCCTGTTGATAGGCCCAGAGATGCTGACTGGCATAGAAACTGACCAATCGGAACCAAATCTTGTGAATGTAAGGAGCCAATGGCTGCCTAGGAGGTGGAGCTTTTGATGCTGACTTGTGGGAACCCCTTTCACGTCCTGTGTGGTTCAGGGTTCCGGTTCAGGGTTCTGGTTCTGGAGAATGCTGCACACAAATGAAAAAAGACTAGAAAAATATTAATTTGGGAAATGGGGGCCAGGCAGAAGCCCACCTCTAGTGGGAGGACTACCCTTTGCTTTGGCCTTGCCATCCCTTTTATTCAGGTTTGGGATACACCCATTGCCCTTAGGCAGGTAATTCCAGTAACAAGCAGATTATCTTATCAGTAAAGATTTACATGATTATTTGGTGGGGAAGTTGCTTCAGCTACCATTGTCTTAATTAGATAGGGAGTGGTTGGCTCTGACCTTTCAGAGCTTCAAGGTTGATCAGCCTTCCAGGTTCCTTGTTCACATCTTTCTATTAGTGAGACAATGATTGGTTTCCAGCACTGACTGGCATAGAAACTGACCAATCAGAACCAAATTGGCTGGCAGAGAAGGGCAGTTGGGGGCGAGATCAGGATGGCAGGGGAGGGCAGTTGGGGGCGAGATCAGGCCAGCAAGGGAGGGCAGTTAGGGGCAATCAGGCAGGCAGAGGCCATTAGGGGTGATCAGGCAGTCCGGCAGAGAGGTTAGGGGCGATCAGGCATGCAGGCAGAGGAGTTAGGGACAATCAGGCAGGCAGGCAGGTGAGTGGTTAGGAGCCAGTGATCACAGATTGTGAGAGGGATCCCCGATTGGAGTGGGTGCAGGCTGGGCTGAGGGAACCCTCTCCCCTCCGTGCATACTTTTGTGCACCAGGCCTCTAGTATATAATAATATCTTTTAAGTCTTTGCTTATTTTATTCTCCCAGTAATTTGTAAATTTGTTTCTACGGACTAATTTTTCTCTTGGTTATAGGTAACATTTTTCTGTATCTTTAAATGTCTAGTAAGTTTTAATTTAATGCTAGATGGTGCAAACATTATCTTGTTTAGTTTGGATTTTGTTTGATTTTCTTTAATTCTGTATTGAATTTTGTTTTGGAAGCTGAATTATTGATCTGTGGATTAACTTGATCTTTTAAAAATATTTTTATTGATTTTTTAGAGAGAGAGAAATATTGATGTGCGAGAGAAACATTGATATGCTTTCTCCTGCACGCCCCCTACCGGTGACGGAGTCCGCAACCCAGTCATGTGCCCACACTGGTAATTGAACTGGCAACCCTTCAGTGCATGGGTTGATGCCCAGCCAACTGAACCACACCAGCCAAGGTTAACTTGATCTTTTTGAATCTTGTTTTAGACTTTGTTAGAATGAATATAGAAGAACCTTTACACTGGAACTAGTTTAGCCCACTTACTATTTACCTGTGGCCTTTCTGTTCCAAGCCCAGAATTTTCAACAGGGTCATTTTCTTCTAGTTGATT
The DNA here is from genome assembly GCF_963455305.1 of Plecotus auritus. Taxonomy (NCBI): domain Eukaryota; kingdom Metazoa; phylum Chordata; class Mammalia; order Chiroptera; family Vespertilionidae; genus Plecotus; species Plecotus auritus. The sequence goes on along the minus strand of NC_137785.1, from coordinate 29,554,971 downwards.
GGTATTCAAATGTCAAACATTCAAACTATGAGTTCCAGTGGTTTTCAGTTTATATCGCTGGTAGCTGTTCTTTTCCAAGGACGTTTTCTTTGCCCTGCCTTGAGTGTCTCACTCTATGCATGCATGGCTTGGACGTCAGCCAACAATTCAAGGTTTAGGCAAATATCTGGAGTGCTTTCTCTGTATGACTCCCTCCTCTCTAGTACTCTGCCCATAACTTCCAGCTACATGATGCTTTCAAAACGGATGTCTTTCTTTTCAGCTCCGTGAGGCTGCTATAAGCTTTTAGGGATCTCCCTACTTGTGTCAAGGTCTTGGTAAACACATTTTTCTGGGGTCAGTCTTGTGCTGCCTATTGTTCAAATGTCTGAAAATAGTCGGTTTATAAATGTTGTTCAGTATCTTAGTTGTTGCCAGAGTCTAATTCTAGTTACTCTATCATGTGTGGGTGTGGAACTCCCATATTGTTAAAAAAATATTTTTAAAAGAACAATTTGGCCAAAGAATTTGGTTCTTTGAATAATCTTATAGGAAATTGTTATTGTTAAATTCATTTTCTTAGAGCCCTAGCTGGTTTGGCTCAGTGGATAGAGTGTCAGCCTGGGGCCAAAGGGTCCCAGGTTCGATTCCGGTCAAAGGCATGTACCTTGGTTGCAGGCTCCTCCCTCATCAGGGCCCTAGTCTGGGCATGTGCAAGAGGCAACCAATTGATGTGTTTATCTCACATTGATGTTTCTCTCTATCTTTCCCTCTCTCTTCCACTCTTCCTAAAAATCAATGGAAAAATATCCTCGCATATGGATTAACAACAACAACAACAAAAATTCATTTTCTTAGAAAGGTTTCCTTTATGCATGGGTAGAGGCAATATTAAAATTTCAATAATATTTCAGTGTAATTTAAAGCCTATCCTTTATAGAAATTGTCCCCTTTTGAATATATCTGTTTGTTTATATGTGTATGTATTTATAGATGTATGCCCACGTATGCAAATATATTTATATTTATACGCTTGAAATACACACACAGTCCAATGGTGGAATTAGAAAATCTCAAGAACTTAAAATGGCACTGTACTGGGTTGAATTGTGTCCCTTAAGAAAGTATGTTTAAGTCCTAATGCCTGGTACCTGTGACCTTATTTGAAAAATAAGGTATTTGTAGATGTAATCAAGTTATGAGGTCATACTGGATTAGGATGGGCCCTGGAGTCCTTATAAGAGGGAAATCTGGACACAGAGAGACGTAAAAGAGAGGAAAACCCTGGCCAGTGTGGCTCAATTGGTTGAGTGTCGTCCCATGCACCAAAGGTCACTGGTTTGATTCCTGGACAAGGTACATGCCCGGTTGAGGGGTCAATCCCTAATAGGGGGTGTGCAAGAGGCATCTGATTGATATTTGTCTCTCTATTTCTCTTCCTTCCTCTGTCTCTAGAATAAATAAAAACATATTTGTTTTTTTAAAAAAAGAAAACAGAGGGGGAAATGGCCATATGATAATGGAAGTAGAGATTGGAGTTACGTTGCCATCAGCCAAGGACCACCAAGGATTGCTGGCAACCACCAGAAGCTACAAGAGGCAACTCTTCTCCTGAGACTTTGGTACAAGCATGGTCCTGTTGACACCTTGAATTTGAACTTTTAACCCCTAGAAGTATGAGAAAATAAACTTCTGTTGGCTTAAGGTATGCAGTTTGTGTGATTTTTATAGCAGCCTAGGAAATTAATATAGCCACCTTACATAACTTCTTGGCAGCTATGTCAAAGATATTCAAGTGGAGATAACAAGTTGGTAAGGGGATATAGACCCTTGGAATATAAGTAACGGGTTAGGACAAGTGACGTATACCTGGAAACTGCATATCTCCTCCTATTTTTCTACTGGATTGTGTTTCTTATTGATTGTAGGAACTCGCTTTGTTGTTAATACTCACCTGAGGCTATTTTCCCATTGATTTTTTTTTTTAAATTTATTGTTGAAAGTATTATATAGGTCCCCTTTTTTTCCTCCATTGACCCCTTCTAGCCCGCCCCCCCACCCCAGGCCTTCAGCACCCTATTGTCTGTGTCCATGGATTATGCATATACAAGTTCTTTGGTTGATCTCTTCCCTTCCACCCACCCACACCTGCCTTCCCTCTGATTCAACAGTCTGTTCCATACTTCCATGTCTCTGGATCTATTTTGTTCAACAGTTTATTTTGTTCATTAGATTCCACATATGAGTGAGATCATGTGATACTTGTCTTTCTCTGACTGGCTTATTTTGCTTAGCATAATATTTTCCAGGTCCCTCCATGCTGTCTCAAAGGGTAAGAGACCCTTCTTTTTTACTGCTGCATAGTATTCCGTGATGTAAATGTACCACACCCTTTTTATCCACTCATTTACTGATAAGCACTTGGGCTGTTTCCAGATCTTAGCTATTGTAAATTGTGCTGCTATGAACATAAGGGTGCATACTTTTTTTTTTTTTTTTTTGATTGCTGTTTTGGGTTTCTTAGGATATATTCCTAGAAGTGGGATCACTCCGTCAAATGGCAGTTCCATATTTAATTTTTTGAGGAAACTCCATACTGTTTTTCACAGAGGCTGCACCAGTCTGCATTCTCACCAACAGTGTACTAGGGTTCCCTCACCAGCACTTGTCATTTGTTGATGGTAGCCATTCTGGCAGGTGTGAAGTGATAACTCATTGTCATTTTAATTTGCATCTCTCTGATGATCAGTGACTTTCAGCATTTTTCATATATCTCTCGGCCATCTGTATGTCTGCTTTGGAGAAGTGTCTATTTAGGTCCTTTGCCCATTTTTTAATTGGGTTGTTTGTCTTCCTTTTGTTAAGTTGTATGAGTTCCTTATATATTTTGGATATTAATCCTTTATCAGATGTATCATTGGCAAATATGTTCTCCCATACAATGGGCTCTCCTTTTGTTTTGTTGATGGTTTCTTTTGCTGTGTAGAAGCTTTTTATTTGGATGTAGTTCCTTTTGTTTATTTTCTCCTTAGTTCCTTTTGCCTTAGGACAGTGGTTGGCAAACTGCGGCTTGCGAGCCACATGCGGCTCTTTGGCCCCTTGAGTGTGGCTCTTCCACAAAATACCACGGCCTGGGCGAGTCTATTTTGAAGAAGTGGTGTTAGAAGAAGTTTAAGTTTAAAAAATTTGGCTCTCAAAAGAAATTTCAATCGTTGTACTGTTGATATTTGGCTCTGTTGACTAATGAGTTTGCCAACTACTGCCTTAGGAGATGTATCTGCAAACATATTGCTGTGTGAGATATTTGAGATTTTGCTGCCTATGGTTTCTTCTAGGATTTTTATGGTTTCATGACTTACATTTAAGTCTTTTATCCATTTTGAGTTTATTCTTGTGTATGGTGTAAGTTGTTGGTCTAGTTTCATTTTTTTTCCATGTATCTGTCCAATTTTCCCAACACCATTTACTGAAGAGAGTGTTTTGACTCGATTGTGTGCTCTTGACTCCTTTGTCAAATGTTAATTGAGTGTAATGGCTTGGTTCGATTTCTGGGGTCTCTGATCTGTTCCATTGATCTATATGCTTGTTCTTGTGCCAGTACCAGGCTGTTTTGATTACAGTGGCTTTGTAGTATAGCTTGATATCTGGTTGTGATTCCTCCAACTTTGTTCTTCTTTCTCAAGATTGCTGCAGCTATTCAGGGTTTTTTGGTTCCATATAAATTTTTGGAGTATTTGTTCTAGATCTGTGAAATATGCCATTGATAATTTAATAGGGATTGCATTGAATCTATAGTTTGCTTTGGGTAGTATCGACATTTTAATGATGTTAATTCTACCAATCCATGAACATGGTATATTCTTTCACTTGTTTATATCTTCCTCTATTTCTTTCTTTCTTTCTTTCTTTTTTATATCATCCTATAGTTTTCTGAGTATAAGTCTTTAACCTCCTTGGTTAAGTTTATTCCTAAGTATCTTAATTCTTTTGTTGCAATGGTAAATGGGATTGTTTGTTTAGTTTCTCTTTCTGAGAATTTATTATTAGTGTATAAACATACCATAGAGTTCTGGGTGTTAATTTTGTATCCTGCTACATTGCCAAATTCATTTATTAAATCTAGTAGTTTTTTGGTGGAGTCTTTAAGGTTTTCTATGTTATCAGTGAATAATGAAAGTTTTACTTCCTCCTTTCCAATTTGGATGCCTTTTATTTTTTCTTCTTGTCTGATTGCTGTGGCTAGGACTTCCAGTATTATGCTGAATAATAGTGGTGAAAGTGGACAACCTTGTCTTGTTTCTGTTCCTAAGGGGAATGCTTTTAGTTTTTGCCTATTGAGTATGATGTTGATTGTAGGTTTGTCATATATAGCCTTTATAATGTTGAGATATGTTCCCTCTATTCCCACTTTGCTGAGAGTTTTAATCAAAAACCAGTGATGGATTTTGTCCTATGCTTTTTCTGCATCTATTGATATGATCATGTGATTTTATTTTTCATTTTGTTTTTGAAGTATCACATTTATTGATTTGCAAATATTGTAGTAGCCTTACATCCCTGGAATAAATCCCACTTGGTCATGATCTTTTAATGCATTGCTGAATCCATTTTGCTAATATTTTGTTGAGGATTTTTGCATCTATGTTCATCAGATATATTGGCCTATAATTTTCTTTCTTTGTAGTGTCTTTTTCTGGTTTTGGAATTAAGATAATGCTGGCCCCATATGAAGAGGTTGGAAGTATTCCTTCCTCTTGGATTTTTGGAATAGTCTGAGGAGGATATCTATTAGTTCTTCTTTGAATGTTTGGTAAAACTCCCCTGTAAAGCCTTCTGGACCCGGGCTTTTGTTTACTGGGAGTTTTTGATTACTGCTTCTATTTCATCAGTTGTTATTGGCCTATTCAAGTTTTCTGATTCTTCCTGATTCAGTTTTGTAAGATGGTATTTTTCTAGGAATTTGTCCATTTCATCCACATTGTCCAGCTTGTTGGCATATAGTTGCTCATAGTATTTCCTTACAATACTTTGTATTTCTGTGGTGTCAATTGTTACTTCACCACTTCGTTCTGTTTTTATTCATTTGGGTTTTCTCTCTTTGTTTCTGATGAGTCTGCCTAAAGGTTCATTGATCCTTTTATCTTTTCAAAGAATCAGCTCTTAGTTTCATGAGTACTTCGTATTGTTTTTAGATGCCATTTATTTTCACTTTGATCTTTATTATTGCCTTCCTTCTACTTACTTTGGGCTTGTTTTGGTTATTTTCTTTCTAATTCTTTAAATTTTAGGGCTAGACAGTTTATCAGAAGTTTTTCTTTTTTTTTTTTTTTTTTTTGAGGTGGGCCTGTAGCAGTCTTTCCTCTCAGGACTGCTTTTGCTGTGTCCAAGAGATTTTGGGTTGTTGTGTGTTCATTTTCATTTGTTTCCAGGAAGTTTTTTTATTTATTTCTTGATCTCATTGGCAACCCATTCATTGTTTAATGACGTGCTATTTAGATCCATATGTTTGAATGTTTTTTTTTCTTTATTGATTAAGGTATTACATATGTGTCCTTATTGCCCCCCCCCCCACCCCACTCTCATTCATGCCCTCACCCCCCTGGTGTCTGTGTCCATTGGTTATGCTTATATGCATGCATACAAGTCCTTTGGTTGATCTTTCCCCCTTACCACCACCCTCCCCTTCCTTCCCTCTGAGGTTTGAGCATCTAATCGATGCTTCCCTGTCATCAGTTTATGTTGTTCATTATAATCCACACATGAGTAAGATCATGTGATATTTATCTTTCTCTGTCTTATTTTGCTTAGCATAATGCTCTCCAGTTCCATCCATGCTGTTGCAAGTGGTAAGAGTTCCTTCCTTTTTACAGCAGCATAGTATTCCATTGTGTAGATGTACCACAGTTTTTTAATCCACTCATCAGCTGATGAGCACTTAGGCTGTTTCCAAATCTTAGCTATGGTAAATTGTGCTGCTATGAACATAGGGGTGCATGTTTGAATGTTTTTTTGAGTGTTGTTACTATTGATTTCTAATTTCTTTTCATTGTGATCTGAGAAGATGCTTGATATGATCTCAATCTTCTTGAACTTGTAGAGACTTGTTTTGCGTCCTAACATGTGGTCTGTTTTTGAGAATGACCCATGTGCTCTTAAGAAGAATGTATATTCTGCTGCTTTGGGGTGAAATGTTCTATAAATGTCAATTAAATCCATCTGATTCAGTGTGTCCTCTAGAGTCACTGTTTCTTTGTTAATTTTAATGTCTGGCAGATCTATCCAGTGATGTAAATGGTGTGTTAAGGTCCCCTACTGTATTGCTGTCTATTTCTCCCTTAAAGTCCTCCAGAAGTTTTTTTAAAAAAAATATATTTAGGTGCTCCTCTATTGGGTACATGTATATTTACCAGGGTTATATCCTCTTGCTGGATTGATCCCTTTAGCATTATGTAGAGACCTTTATTGTCTCTTGTGATGGCCTTCATTTTGAAGTCTATTTTATCAGATTATGAGTATTGCTACTCCAGCTTTTTTTCATTTCCATTTGCATGGAAATATTTTTTTATCCCTTCACTCCATCCCATGTAAGTCTTTTGTTCTAAGGTGGGTCTCTTGTCGACAGCATATATTTGGGTCATGTTTTTGTATCCATTCAGCTACCCTATGTCTTTTGATTAGAGCATTTAATCTACTTACATTTAAGGTTATTACTGATAGGTACTTTATTTCTTTCCATTTTAGTTCTTTATGGCTATGTTTCTCTCTCTATATATATTTCTTCTCATTACAGCAGTCCTTTAGCATTTATTGTAGTGCTGGTTTGGTGGTGATATTATCTTTAGCCCCTTTTTTTGGTCTGGGAAGCTCTTTATTTCACCATCAATTTGGAATGATATCCTTGCTGGATATAGTAATCTTGGTTTCAGATCCTTGCTTTTCATTTCCTTGAATACTTTATGCCATTCCATTCTGACCTATAGGATTTTTGGTGAAAAATCAGTTGACAGCCTTATGGGAGCTCCTTTGTAGGTAACAGTTTGCTTTTCTCTTGCTGCCTTTAGGATTCTCTCTTTGTCTTTAATTTTTGGCATTTTAATTACAATGTGTCTGGGCATGGGCCTGTTTGGGTTCTTGCTTGGGACTCTCTGTGCCTCCTGAACCTGTGTGACTTTTTCCTTCACCAGGTTAAGGAAGTTTTCTGTCATTATTTCTTCAAACAGGTTCTCTATTCCTTGCTTACTTTCTTCCCTTTCTGGCACATCCATTATGCTAATATTGTTACATTTCATGTTGTCCCACAGCTCTCTTAAGCTGTCCTCCTGTTTTTCAATTGTTTCTTTTTTTTTTTTTTTTTGGTTCTGTGATTGAGTGATTTGTTCTCCCTGTCTTCTATTTCACTGGTCCAATCCTCAGTTTCCCCTAATCTGCTGTGTATTCCTTCCACTGTGTTCTTTATTAGTGCTATGTCATTCTTCATAGTTACTATATCTTTTCTCATGCTGTTGAGCATCCTTGCCATCATTATTCTGAACTCTATGTCTGATAAATTTATTATCTCTATTTCATTTAGCTCTTCTTCTGGAGAATTCTCTTGTTCTTTCATTTGAGGCTTGTTTTTCTGTCTCCCAATTTTGGCTGCCTGTTTGGGTTTGTGTCCACGTATTAGGTACATCTGCCACGACTCCCAATCTGTAGTGCAGGACAGTGTCAGACACTTTTTCTGACTCTCCCTGAGTACCCTGTTTGGAGCTATCAGCAATCCACAGTTTGTGGCCCCCTCTGCTGGGGCTGGATGCCTTTGGAAAGGACCAAGATGTGTTCCAAGGTCTGCTTTTCCTAGCCCCAGGCCCCAGATTTGATCAGGCAAAGACTCAAAGCCTCCAGAGGCCTGGCTCTGCCTGCAGTCTTATTGTTGTTCAGTCTTGATTAGCCTCAGGCTATGGACCATAGGGTGGGGTGAGAGCTTTTCCAACAGGGTGGGGCAATTACTTCTGCCGGCAGGCTGATTGTTATTCTCAGTTTCTTAAGGTGCCTTACAAACTCCACAGGACAGGAGACTAGAAGTTGACATCACACCCAAACTTTGTTACAAAATATCTCCCCCCACCCCCATTCATCTTTCCTAAAAATCATTTACTCTCCTCTAAGAGGCCTACATCTCCTGTCCCCTTTCCCTAGGAAGAAGGTATTTAAATCTGGATTCTAAGCCACCTTGGGGAGTTATTCATTTTTCCCTGGGATCTCCCACATATACACGAGGTACACATGTTAATTAATTTTGGTTTTTCTCTTGGTAATCTATTTTCATTACAAGGGCTTCTGCTAAGAACTCAGAAGGGTAGAGGAAAACTATTTTTCCTCCTCCATAATTCTATCTCGGGAAATCAAGTCCCGGGCTGAACAGTGAGGTTGGCTCAAGTGCCAAGCAGTCCCAACTGAGGGGAGGGAAGCTACTAGGGGGAAATCAATGATATTGATATTGGCATCAAATTAGGACAGAGGGCACACACATGGTTGCTGGTGGGAGTTTAAAGTGGTTCAACATTTGGAGGATGATTTGGCAGAATCGATAGAAATGTTCAAGGTACATCCAAGAGTCTTCTTCTAGGAATCGCATCTGCTGAGATAAAGCACGAGTGCATAAGCCCTGGTCAGAACCCAGGATGCTACAGTGGGCTCCCCTTCCATAATAGGAAAACCTGCTAACAAACTGCATTTTTAGGACAAGGTGGCATCTATACTAATAAAAGGGTAATATGTTAATTAGTCTGAACATCTTCTGGATGACCTTCCGGACAGCCTTCTGGACAAAGCCATAGTGGCGGGGCTGAGGCAGAGGTGGTTAGAGGCATTCAGGCAGGCAGGGGAGGGTAGTTAGGAGGATCAGGCCAGCAGGGGAGAGCAGTTAGGGGGATCTGGCCGGTAGGCAGGTGTGTGGTTAGGAGCCAGCAGTCCCGAGGGAACCCGGATTGGAGAGGGTGCAGGCTGGGCTGGGGGACCCCCCTCCCGTGCATGAATTTCATGCACCAGGTCTCTAGTTGTATATATCCAGGTTGAAAAGTAGGCACTGTAAACTCCATTTATGTGTGAAAACTTAAACGTTATTTCCCTGTCTTTAAAATAACCTCTTTCATTAAAAAATAAATAAATAAATAAAATAACCTCTTTCAGAGTTTGTTTTTAGCTTAATGATAACAGTGTTACTCATATTTAATTACTCTTTGAAATTTTTCTGCTGAATTTACTCAAGTAATTCCTGTATATGTAATTATTAAAACCTCCCTAAATTATGTTCTTGAAGTACATTTAGGCAGGAATAAATATAGAGATAGTCATTGCCAACTTCTTTTTTAATGTTGCTGTTTGTTATTTATAAAAGTTGTCTCCTATTTTTATTTATTTATTTATTTTAGTTATTTTTTGAATGGTTGAGCCAAATTTTATTTTTATTTTTTATTTTTATTTTTTCAAATATTTATTAAGGTATTATATGTGTACATATCTTACCATTGCCCCCCCCACCCCACTCCCATACATGCCCTCACCCCCCAATGTTTTGCATCCATTGGTTACTCTTATATGCATGCATACAAGTCCTTCAGCTGATCTCTTATTTCCCCCACCTCTCCCTAACCTTACTGCTGTAATTAGACAGTCTGTTTGATGCTTTACTGCCTCTGTAACTATCTTTTGGTTCATCAGTTTATAATGTTTTTCATTATCCCCAAAGGAGTGAGATCATGTGGTATTTTTCTTTCATTGACTGGCTTATTTCACTTAGCATAATGTTCTCTAATTCCATCCAGGTGCCTACAAATGGTAATAATTCCTTCTTTTTTATGGCAGCATAGTATTCCATTGTGTAGATGTACCATAGTTTTCTGATCCAGTCATCTGCTGACGGGCACCTAGGCTGTTTCCAAATCTTAGCTATTGTAAATTGTGCTGCTATGAACATAGGGGTGCATATATCCTTTCTGATTGGTGTTTCTAGTTTCTTAGGATATATTCCTAGGAGTGGGATTACTGGGTCAAATGGGAGTTCCATTTTCAGTTTTTTGAGGAAACTCCATACTGTTCTCCACAGTGGCTGCACCAGTCTGCATTCCCACCAGCAGTGCACGAGGGTTTCTTTTTCTCCACATCCTCGCCAACACTTGTCGTTTGTTGATTTGTTGATGATAGCCATTCTGATAGGTGTGAGATGGTATCGCATTGTCGTTTTGATTTGCATCTCTCAGATAATTAGTGACTTTGAGCATGTTTTCATGTGTCTCTTGGCCTTCCTTCTGTCTTCATTCGAAAATATTCTATTTAGATCCGTTGCCCATTTTTTTATTGGATCATTTATCTTCCTTTTATTAAGTTGTATAAGCTGCCTGTAGATGTTGGAAATTAAACCTTTATCAGTGATACCATTTGCAAATATGATCTCCCATACAGTGGGGTTTCTTGTTGTTTTGTTGATGGTTTCTTTTGCTGTGCAAAAGCTTTTTATTTTGATGTAGTCCCATTTGTTTATTTTCTCTTTGGCTTCCATTGCCCTAGGGGCAGTATCACTGAAAAAGTTCTTTTGGCATATGTCTCAGATTTTGCTGCCTGTGGATTCCTCTAGTATTTTTATGGTTTCCCGTCTTATATTTAAGTCCTGTAACCATTTTGAGTTTATTTTTGTGTATGGTGTAAGTTGGTGGTCTAGTTTCATTTTTTTGCATGTATCTGTCCAATTTTCCCAACACCATTTATTGAAGAGACTGTCTTGACTCCATTGTATGCTCATGCCTCCTTTGTCAAATATTAATTGCGCATATTGGTTTGGGTCGATATCTGGATTCTCTACTCTATTCCATTCCATTGATCTATATGTCTGTTCTTGTGCCAGTACCAGGCTGTTTTGAGGACAGTGGCTTTGTAATACAGCTTGAAATCTGCTATTGAGATCCCTCCTACTTTATTCTTCTTTCTCAGGATTGCTGTGGCTATTCTGGGTCTTTTTTTTTATTCCAGATGAATTTTTGGAGAGTTCTTTCTAGGTCTGTGAAATATGCCGTTGGTATTTTAATGGGGAGTGCATTGAATCTATAGATTGCTTTGGGTAGTATGGACATTTTAATGATGTTGATTCTACCAATCCATGAACATGGTATGTTCTTCCATCTGTTTACATCTTCCTCTATCTCTTTTTTCAGTGTCCTGTAGTTTTCTGCGTATAGGTCTTTTACCTCCTTGGTTAGGTTTATTCCTAAGTATCTTAATTTTTTTGGTGCGATGGAAAATGGGATTGCTTTTTTAGTCTCTCTTTCTGTAAGTTCACTGTTGGTGTATAGAAATGCCATAGATTTCTTGGCATTAATTTTGTATCCTGCTACCTTGCCGAATTCATTTATTAAGTCTGTTAGTTTTTTGATGGAGTCTTTCGGGTTTTTTATGTACAATATCATGTCATCTGCAAATAAGGACAGCTTTACTTCTTCTTTTCCAATTTGGATGCCTTTTATTTCTTCTTCTTGTCTAATTGCAATGGCTAATACTTCCAGTACTATGTCAAACAGGAGTGGTGAGAGTGGGCATCCTTGTCTTGTTCCTGTTCTTAGGGGAAATGGTTTTAGTTTTTGCCCATTGAGTATGATGTTAGCTGTGGGTTTATCATATATAGCTTTTATTATGTTGAAGTATGATCCTTCTATTCCCACCTTGTTGAGAGTTTTTATCAAGAAAGGGTGTTGGATTTTCTCAAATGCTTTTTCTGCATCAATTGATATGACTATGTGATTTTTATCTTTCAATTTGTTTATGTGATGTATCACATTTATTGATTTGCTGATATTGTACCATCCTTGCATTCCTGGGATAAACCCTACTTGGTCATGGTGTATGATCTTTCTGATGTACTGCTGGATCCGATTTGCTAGAATTTTGTTGAGGATTTTGGCATCTACATTCATGAGGGATATTGGCCTGTAATTCTCTTTCATTGTGTTGTCTTTATCTGGTTTTGGTATTAGGGTGATGCTGGCTTCATAGAAGGAGCTTGGAAGTGTTCCTTCCTCTTGAATTTTTTGGAATAGTCTGAGGAGGATAGGTTTTAGTTCTTCCTTGAATGTTTGGTAAAACTCTCCTGTGAAGCCGTCTGGCCCCGGGCTTTTGTTTGCCGGAAGCTCTTTGATGACTGCTTCAATTTCTTCCATAGTTACTGGCATATTGAGCTGTTTAGATTCTTCCTGATTGAGTTTTGGAAGGTTATATTTTTCTAGGAATATGTCCATTTCCTCCAGGTTGTCCAGTTTGTTGGAATAGAGTTGTTCGTAGTATTTTTTAACAATCCTTTGTATTTCGGCGGGATCTGTTGTTATTTCACCTCTTTCATTTCTGATTTTGTTTATTTGGGTCCTCTCTCTTTGCTTCTTGGTGAGCCTGGCTAGAGGTTCATCAATCTTGTTTATCTTTTCAAAGAACCAGCTCTTGGTTTTGTTGATCTTTTGTATTGTTTCATTGGTCTCTATGTCGTTTATCTGTGCTCTGATCTTTATTATTTCCTTCCTTCTGCTTACACTGGGCTTTTCTTGTTGCTCTTTTTCTAACTCTTTGAGTTGTTGGGTTAGGTAATTTATTACCATTGTTTCTTGTTTTTTGCAGTAGGCTTGTAGAGCTATGAACTTCCCTCTCAAGACTGCTTTCGCTGTGTCCCATAGATTTTGGATTGTAGTGTTTTCATTGTCATTTGTTGCCATGATGTTTTTTATTTCTTCCTTGATCTCTCTGCTAACCCAGTCATGGTTTAATAGCATGCTGTTTAGTCTCCATGTGTTTGATTTCTTTGGGTTGTTTTTATTGTAGTTGATTTCCAGTTTTATGCCACTGTGGTCTGAGAAGATGCTTGATATGATTTCAATCCTCTTGAATTTGAAGAGACTTTGCCTATGTCCCAACATATGGTCTATCTTTGAAAATGACCCATGTGCACTTGAGAAGAATGTATATTCTGTGGCTTTGGGGTGAAATGTTCTGAAGATGTCAATTAATTCCATCTGGTCTAGTGAGTCATTTAGGATTGATGTTTCTTTGCTGATTTTTTGTTTAGAGGATTTGTCCAATGGTGATAGTGGGGTATTAAAGTCTCCTACTATGATTGTATTGCTGTCAATCTCTCCCTTGATATCCTCCAAGAGTTTTTTTTATGTATTTGGGTGCTCCTGTATTGGGTGTATATATGTTTACCAGAGTTATTTCTTCTTGTTGGATTGCTCCCTTTAGTATTATGAAGTGGCCTTCCTTATCTCTTGTTATGTCCTTCAGTTTGAGATCTAATTTGTCAGATATAAGTATTGCTACCCCAGCTTTTTTTTCAGATCCATTTGCCTGGAAAACCTTTTTCCATCCCTTCACCCTCAGTCTGTGTGCGTCTTTTTTTCTGAGGTGGGTTTCTTGTAGACAGCAGATATATGGGTCATGTTTTCTTATCCAATCCATTACCCTATGTCTTTTGATTGGGGCATTTAATCCGTTTACATTTAAAGTTATTATTAGGAACCCCCATCAGACTAGCAACTGATTTCTCAACAGAAACTCATCAGGCCAGAAGGGAATGGAATGAAATATACAAAGTCATGCAAAGGAAGGGTCTGAATCCAAGAATACTGTACCCAGCAAGGCTGTCAATCAAAATTGAAGGTGAAATCAGGAGCTTCACAGACAAAAAAGGACTAAGGGAATTTATTACCACCAAACCAGCAATGCAAGAAATGCTAAAGGGTCTGCTGTAAAAAAAAAAAAAAAAGAAAGAAAGAAACAGGAAGCGAAGAAGTAACACAGGGGTAAAGAATAGGAATGGCGACAAATAAGTACCTATCAATAATAACTTTAAATGTAAATGGATTAAATGCCCCAATCAAAAGACATAGGGTAACGGATTGGATAAGAAAACACGACCCATATATCTGCTGTCTACAAGAAACCCACCTCAGAAAAAAAGACGCACACAGACTGAGGGTGAAGGGATGGAAAAAGGTTTTCCAGGCAAATGGAACTGAAAAAAAAGCTGGGGTAGCAATACTTATATCTGACAAATTAGATCTCAAACTGAAGGACATAACAAGAGATAAGGAAGGCCACTTCATAATACTAAAGGGAGCAATCCAACAAGAAGAAATAACTCTGGTAAACATATATGCACCCAATACAGGAGAACCCAAATACATAAAAAAACTCCTGGAGGATATCAAGGGAGAGATTGACAGCAATACAATCATAGTAGGAGACTTTAATACCCCACTATCACCATTGGACAAATCCTCTAAACAAAAAATCAGCAAAGAAACATCAATCCTAAATGACTCACTAGACCAGATGGAATTAATTGACATCTTCAGAACATTTCACCCCAAAGCCACAGAATATACATTCTTCTCAAGTGCACATGGGTCATTTTCAAAGATAGACCATATGTTGGGACATAGGCAAAGTCTCTTCAAATTCAAGAAGATAGAAATCATATCAAGCATCTTCTCAGACCACAGTGGCATAAAACTGGAAATCAACTACAATAAAAACAACCCAAAGAAATCAAACACATGGAGACTAAACAGCATGCTATTAAACCATGACTGGGTTACCAGAGAGATCAAAGAAGAAATAAAAAACATCATGGCAACAAATGACAATGAAAACACTACAATCCAAAATCTATGGGACACAGCGAAAGCAGTCTTGAGAGGGAAGTTCATAGCTCTACAAGCCTACTGCAAAAAACAAGAAACAGGGGTAATAAATTACCTAACCCAACAACTCAAAGAGTTAGAAAAAGAGCAACAAGAAAAGCCCAGTGTAAGCAGAAGGAAGGAAATAATAAAGATCAGAGCACAGATAAACGACATAGAGACCAATGAAACAATACAAAAGATCAACAAAACCAAGAGCTGGTTCTTTGAAAAGATAAACAAGATTGATGAACCTCTAGCCAGGCTCACCAAGAAGCAAAGAGAGAGGACCCAAATAAACAAAATCAGAAATGAAAGAGGTGAAATAACAACAGATCCCACCGAAATACAAAGGATTGTTAAAAAATACTACGAACAACTCGATTCCAACAAACTGGACAACCTGGAGGAAATGGACATATTCCTAGAAAAATATAACCTTCCAAAACTCAATCAGGAAGAATCTAAACAGCTCAATATGCCAGTAACTATGGAAGAAATTGAAGCAGTCATCAAAGAGCTTCCGGCAAACAAAAGCCTGGGGCCAGACGGCTTCACAGGAGAGTTTTACCAAACATTCAAGGAAGAACTAAAACCTATCCTCCTCAGACTATTCCAAAAAATTCAAGAGGAAGGAACACTTCCAAGCTCCTTCTATGAAGCCAGCATCACCCTAATACCAAAACCAGATAAAGACAACACAATGAAAGAGAATTACAGGCCAATATCCCTCATGAATGTAGATGCCAAAATCCTCAACAAAATTCTAGCAAATCGGATCCAGCAGTACATCAGAAAGATCATACACCATGACCAAGTAGGGTTTATCCCAGGAATGCAAGGATGGTTCAATATCCGAAAATCAATAAATGTGATACATCACATAAACAAATTGAAAGATAAAAATCACATAGTCATATCAATTGATGCAGAAAAAGCATTTGACAAAATCCAACACCCTTTCTTGATAAAAACTCTCAACAAGGTGGGAATAGAAGGATCATACCTCAACATAATAAAAGCTATATATGATAAACCCACAGCTAACATCATACTCAATGGGCAAAAACTAAAACCATTTCCCCTAAGAACAGGAACAAGACAAGGATGCCCACTCTCACCACTCCTGTTTGACATAGTACTGGAAGTATTAGCCACTGCAATTAGACAAGAAGAAGAAATAAAAGGCATCCAAATTGGAAAAGAAGAAGTAAAGCTGTCCTTATTTGCAGATGACATGATATTGTACATAAAAAACCCGAAAGACTCCATCAAAAAACTAACAGACTTAATAAATGAATTCGGCAAGGTAGCAGGATACAAAATTAATGCCAAGAAATCTATGGCATTTCTATACACCAACAGTGAACTTACAGAAAGAGAGACTAAAAAAGCAATCCCATTTTCCATCGCACCAAAAAAATTAAGATACTTAGGAATAAACCTAACCAAGGAGGTAAAAGACCTATATGCGGAAAACTACAGGACACTGAAAAAAGAGATAGAGGAAGATGTAAACAGATGGAAGAACATACCATGTTCATGGATTGGTAGAATCAACATCATCAAAATGTCCATACTACCCAAAGCAATCTATAGATTCAATGCACTCCCCATTAAAATACCAACGGCATATTTCACAGACCTAGAAAGAACTCTCCAAAAATTCATCTGGAATAAAAAAAGACCCAGAATAGCCACAGCAATCCTGAGAAAGAAGAATAAAGTAGGAGGGATCTCAATACCAGATTTCAAGCTGTATTACAAAGCCACTGTCCTCAAAACAGCCTGGTACTGGCACAAGAACAGACATATAGATCAATGGAATGGAATAGAGAATCCAGATATCGACCCAAACCAATATGCGCAATTAATATTTGACAAAGGAGGCATGAGCATACAATGGAGTCAAGACAGTCTCTTCAATAAATGGTGTTGGGAAAATTGGACAGATACATGCAAAAAAATGAAACTAGATCACCAACTTACACCATACACAAAAATAAACTCAAAATGGATACAGGACTTAAGTATAAGACGGGAAACCATAAAAATACTAGAGGAATCCACAGGCAGCAAAATCTCAGACATATGCCAAAAGAACTTTTTCAGTGATACTGCCCCTAGGGCAATGGAAGCCAAAGAGAAAATAAACAAATGGGACTACATCAAAATAAAAAGCTTTTGCACAGCAAAAGAAACCATCAACAAAACAACAAGAAACCCCACTGTATGGGAGAACATATTTGCAAATGGTATCACTGATAAAGGTTTAATTTCCAACATCTACAGGCAGCTTATACAACTTAATAAAAGGAAGATAAATGATCCAATAAAAAAATGGGCAACGGACCTAAATAGAATATTTTCGAAAGAAGACAGAAGGAAGGCCAAGAGACACATGAAAACATGCTCAAAGTCACTTATTATCCGAGAGATGCAAATCAAAACGACAATGCGATACCATCTCACACCTGTCAGAATGGCTATCATCAACAAATCAACAAACGACAAGTGTTGGCGAGGATGCGGAGAAAAAGGAACCCTCGTGCACTGCTGGTGGGAATGCAGACTGGTGCAGCCACTGTGGAGAACAGTATGGAGTTTCCTCAAAAAACTGAAAATGGAACTCCCATTTGACCCAGTAATCCCACTCCTAGGAATATATCCTAAGAAACCAGAAACACCAATCAGAAAGGATATATGCACCCCTATGTTCATAGCAGCACAATTTACAATAGCTAAGATTTGGAAACAGCCTAGGTGCCCGTCAGCAGATGACTGGATCAGAAAACTATGGTACATCTACACAATGGAATACTATGCTGCCATAAAAAAGAAGGAATTACTACCATTTGTAGACACCTGGATGGAATTAGAGAACATTATGCTAAGTGAAATAAGCCAGTCAATGAAAGAAAAATACCACATGATCTCACTCCTTTGGGGATAATGAAAAACATTATAAACTGATGAACCAAAAGATAGTTACAGAGGCAGTAAAGCATCAAACAGAGTGTCTAATTACAGCGGTAAGGTTAGGGAGAGGTGGGGGAAATAAGAGATCAACTGAAGGACTTGTATGCATGCATATAAGAGTAACCAACGGCTGCAAAGCATTGGGGGGTGAGGGCAGGTATGGGAGTGGGGTGGGGGGGGGCAATGGTAAGATATGTACACATATAATACCTTAATAAAAATTTGAAAAAAAAATAAAAAAAAAATAAAGTTATTATTGATAGGTACTTATTTGTCGCCATTCCTATTCTTTACACCTGTGTTCCTTCTTCGCTTCCTATTTCTTTCTTTCTTTTTTTTTTTTTTTACAGCAGACCCTTTAGCATTTTTTGCATTGCTGGTTTGGTGGTAATAAATTCCCTTAGTCCTTTTTTGTCTGTGAAGCTCCTGATTTCACCTTCAATTTTGATTGATAGCCTTGCTGGGTACAGTATTCTTGGATTCAGACCCTTCTTTTGCATGACTTTGTATATTTCATTCCATTCCCTTCTGGCCTGATGAGTTTCTGTTGAGAAATCAGTTGCTAGTGTGATGGGGGTTCCTTTGTATGTAACTTTCGGTCTCTCTCTTGCCGCTTTTAAGATTCTTACTTTGTCGTTGGTGTTTGCCAATTTAATTATGATGTGCCTTGGCGTCGGTCTTTTGGGGTTCATTTTGCTTGGGACTCTGTGAGCTTCTTGGATTTGTGTGGGTTTTTTCTTCTCTATATTAGGGAAATTTTCTGTCATTATTTCTTCAAAGAGGTTTTCTATTCCTTGCTCAGCTTCCTTTCCTTCTGGAACCCCTATTATGCGGATGTTGTTTTGTTTCGTGTTGTCCCAATGTTCCCTTAGGCTCTCCTCCTGCCTTTTAATTTTTTTTCTAGAAGTTGCTCTACTTGGGTATTTTTTCCCATCTTGTCTTCTAGCTCACTGATGCGGTCCTCTGCTTCTTCTAGTCTACTCTTGATGCTTTCTATTGAGTTCTTTACAGCAGCGATGTCATTTTTCATTTCTTCTTGGTTCTTCTTCATTTCCTCTTGGTTCTTGCTCATATTGTCGAATTTGTCTTCCATTCTTTTCAGCCACCTTATGACCATTTCTCTGAATTCTTTTTCTGGAAGGTTGCTTGCCTCCATTTCGTTTACTTCCTTTTCTGGTGATGCCTGCTTTTCTTTCATATGCGGGCTGTGTCTTGGTCTCCCCATGGTCTCTCTTCTCTGTGTGTCTGGTTATGTAGTTCTCTCTCTCCTTATCATAGGCGAAATCTGACCTTTCCGTGGTGAAGTGTAGAGCTCCTCTGAACCCGTGTGTTTGCGCCAATTGGGGAGTGTTGTTCTGGGGCTCACAGCTGTTCCGTGGGTGCCGCAGTTGTGGATTCTCAGGCTTCTTTCCGGTTCCAGATGGCGCAGACTCTGCATCCCAGCCCGCAGCTCCGGGAGGGGACCCAGCCGCAGTGGGAGCTGCCAGGTCAGGGGAACTCCGTCTAGCAGTCTCCCACCTTCTTCTGGAGTTCAGCTGTCCCCCAACTTGCCAACAAACACTCCTAGTGCGACCCTCAGCTGTTCTTTCTTTCTGCTCCGGGACAAGGCTCAGAACACGTCTGTCTATTCCGCCGTCATTTTGAAAAACCTTGTCTCCTATTTTTAAAGACTTGTGTAACATATACACTGAGTGGCCAGATTATTACGATCTCTGAATGCATAATAATCTGGCCACTCAGTGTATATCTTATGTAATAAAAGGCTAATATGCAAATTGTCCCCTCGACCAGGAGTTCGACCAGCAGGCAGGCCGGCCAACCGCCCATGTCCCCTCCCCTGGCCAGGCTGGCTGGACCCCACCCATGCACGAATTCATGCACCGGGCCTCATATATATATATATATATATATATATATATATATATACATATATATACATATATATATATATGTATATATATATATATATATATATATATACTGAGTGGCCAGATTTTATGCACTTAGAGATCATAATAATCTGGCCACTCAGTGTATAGTATTACTCCTATTTTATGCTTGCTACCAAAATTAATAGAAATTTTCCTGTGAAAAAAACTTTGGTTTATTTTCCAGAAGCAGTTAAATGTAGCTCCTGGTGAGAAGATTCTCTGATATTAATTGGTTAAGATACCTTGTAATACCATTACTTAGTATTTTCAGTCACTGTCAGTAGGGATGGTGTCTACACATATTCCGGTAGAATCCTGCGGGATTTTGTGTTCTGATTTTTGTAGCCAGAAATACAAGTTCCTGAAGATAATGGTGTTTATACTTAAGATAGGCTTTTCTTTTTCCTTATTGTATTGTTAATAAATATGCAATGACTTTAACACCAGAGGGCGATATTTTATAGCAGTTGCCAAAATGTCCTCATAGTCCATGTAACGAGTGGATTAAAAACGATGTCTTAGGTATGGTTAGTGTTTGCTATTTAACGCACCTGGTCCTGGGAGTCATAATAAATCTAGAGTTTTATACACTGAAGGCCTTTAAAGAAAACATTCTGTTTTGTGGAGTCAAACCTCCCTGAATTCATTTTCTCACTAAGCTGCGCTATTTGCAGGGTTAGTCAGTCAGGCAGGGTGAGTGGCTTTCACACAGCACTGAGTGCCCCAGCCCAGGCCCAAAGTCAGATTTGTGGCCCCTGCAGACTTGGTTTAGCTTCAGGGATAGTCAGAATTTTGAATTTTGTTCCAAAAAAGTATCCTGGTCTTATTGAGAAGAGAATGGCCTTTTAATCCAGAAGATGTTATAAAATGTATTTAATGCAAATTTAACTTTTTTTCAGTTTAAAAGGAACAGAACGGTGAAGACATTCTAGTATACATTTGGTCCCCCCTCCTTTTTGCTTTCTAGTTTCCATTCAATATAACCATATATTGAACATTTCAACATACTTTATTACTTTTTTGGTATCCTTGTTAAAACAGGAAAGCATATTTATATTGACTAGGTTATTCCTATTTTCTCCTTTAAAACTGGTTTTTCCTGCTTGCTACATCTCTAGATTTAGAAAATTTATAGAAAATAAATATGGCAGAAGAAGAAAGTAAAAAACACTTGTAATCTCACCTCATAAATAAGATTTTGTTATATGTACTCTCTGCTTTTTTCAAGTTATTTCTTTTTCTTTTCTTTTTTTTAAATTCTCACCTGAGAATATGTTTTTCATTGATTCTAAAGAGAGGATGGGAAAGGAAGAGAGAAACATAGATGTGAGAGAGAAACATCGATTGGTTGCTTCATGCATACGTCCTGACCAGGGATTGAACCTGCAACCTGGGTATGTGCCCTGACTGGGAATCCAACCCGTGACCCTTTGGTGCATTAACCACTGAGAAACACTAGCCAGGGCAATTTATTTCTTTTTTTTAAAAAGCAGTGGAAACATACTGTACATGCTACTTTATTGCTTTTTAAATTTTTTTCTTTTGTGCATGCTATTTTATACTTTGTAATTTTTACATAACAATACAATGAGATTTTTGTCACATTGCATACCATCACTTCTAATGATTATTAAGTATTTTATAGAATGATTATGAATCTATATGGTTCACTTAATCAGTTTACCCTCTTATTAGCAGTACGTGAGAGGTTCTGGGTTATTGACATACTTGTCTATTGTGGATGTTATTATTATTTTTAAAAAGTCCCAAACTTTGTTTACCTGCTGCACTCATTCATTCAACAGATATCCTATATAATAAAGAGGTAATATGCAAATTGACCGTCACTCCAACACACAAGATGGCGCCCCCATGTGGTCAAAGATGACTGCCCCCATGTGGACACAAGATGGCCTCCACAAGATGGCCGGCAGGGAAGGGCAGTTGTGGGCAATCAGGCCAGCAGAGGAGGACAGTTGGGAGGGTCCAGGCCTGCAAGGGAGGGCAGTAGGGGGCGATCAGGCCTTCAGGGGAGGGCAGTTAGGGGTGACCGGGCTGGCAGAGGAGGGCAGTTGGGAGTGACCAGGCCTGTAGGGGAGAACAGTTGGGGGGGACTCAGGCCTGCAGGGGAGGGCAGTTGGGGGGGACCAGGCCTGCAGGGGAGGGCAGTTGGGGGGGACCAGGCCTGCAGGGGAGAGCAGTTGGGGGAACCAGGCCTGCAGGGGAGGACAGTTGGGGGGACCAGGCCGGCAGGGGAGGACAGTTGAGAGGGACAAGGCCTACAGGGGAAGGCAGTTAGGGGAGACTAGGCTGGCAGGGGAGGGCAGTTAGGGGTGACCAGGCCTGCAGGGGAGAGCAGTTGGGGGCGACCAGGCCTGCAGGGGAGGGCAGTTGGGGGGGACTAGGCCTGCAGGGGAGGGCAGTTGGGGGTGACCAGGCCTGAAGGGGAGGACAGTTAGGGGCGACCAAACCAGCAGGGGAGGGCAGTTAGGGGCAACCAGGCTGGCAAGGGAGGGAAGTTAGGGGTGACTGGGCCAGCAGGGGGGGGCAGTTAGGGGCAATCAGGCTGGCAGGGGAGCAGTTAGGTGTCGATCAGGCTGGCAGGGGAGTGGTTAGGGGGTGATCAGGCTGGCAGGCAGAAGCAGTTAGGGGCAATCAGGAAGGCAAGCAGGCGAGCAGTTGGGAGCCAGCAGTCCTGGATTGTGAGAGGGATGTCTGACTGCCCATTTAGGCCCAATCCCGGTAGGATCGGGCCTAAACGGGCAGTCGGACATCCTTCAAGGGGTCCCAGATTGGAGAGGGTGCAGCCTGGGCTGAGGGACAAACCCCCATGCACGAATTTAGTGCACCAGGCCTCTAGTATACATATATTGATTGCAAACCACATTCCAGGTTTTATTCTCAGTGCTTGGGATAGATTAATGAAAAAGAACAATCCCTGCCCTCATGAAACTTTTATTCTAGGGTAGGAGACAAACATACATAATAAATGTATGTAATAAAAGAGTAAATCATTTAGTAATTTAGAAAGCAATAAGTGCCATAGGAAAAAAATAACAGCAAGTAAGGGGATAGGAGTGAAGAGGGTACAGTTTTAGAGAAGTCCAGATAAGCCTAATTGAGAAGGTGACATTGAAACACTTGATTGAAGTGACAGATACTTTATTTTGAAATTTATCTTTATTGTTGAAAGCATTTCAGATGTCCCCCATTTTTCTTCCCACTGACCTCCTTCTCCCACTCTTGCACCCTCCCCAGGCCTTCACCAAACTATTGTCTGTGCCCATGGGTTATGCTTATCTATACTAATAATAGAGGAATATGCAAATTGTCCGGGATGCCGTCACAGTAACAGTAATGACCGAACAGCAGGCTGCGTGCAGTGATTAGGCTGGCAGGAGGGTTACTGAGGGACGACCAAATGAATGAACACCAGGCTGCGTGGGGTGACCAGGCCGGTGGGGGGGGCAGTTGGGGGTGACCAGGCCGGCAGGGGGGCAGTTGGGGGCGACCAGGCCAGCGGGAGGGGGTAGTTGGGGATGACCAGGCTCGTGGGGGGCAGTTGAGGGTGACCAGGCTGACAGGGTGGACAGTAAGGGGCAACCAGGCCAGTGTGTGGGGGGGGGGAAGGCAGTTAGGGGCAACTAGGCTGGCAGGTAGAGGTGGTTAGGGGTGATCAAGCTGGTGGGGGGGCAGTAAGGGGCGACCAGGCCAGTGGGGGGGAGCAGTTGGGGGTGACCAGGTTGGCAGGGGAGGGCAGTAAGGGATGACCAGACCAGCAGGGGTGGGGGAAGTTAGGGGCAACCAGGCCAGCAGAGGGTGGCAGTTGGGGGCAACCAGGCCGGCAGGGGGGCAGTAAGGGGTGACCAGGCTGGTGGGGGGGCAGTTAGGGGCAACTAGGCCAGTGGGGGGGAGCAGTTGGGGTTGACCAGGCTGGTGGGGGGTGGAGGGCAGTTGGGGGCGACCAGACCGGCAGGCAGAGGTGGTTAGGGGTGATCAGACTGGCGGGGGGGCAGAAAGGGGCGATCAGGCAGGCAGGCAAGTGAGCAGTTAGGAGCCAGTGGTCCCGGATTGTGAGAGGGATCCCGGATTAGAGAGGGTGCAGGCTGGGCTGAGGGGACCCCTCCCCCTGCCCCCATTCACAAATTTTGTGCACTGGGCCTCTAGTATACATGTAAGTTCTTTGGTTATTCTCTCCTCACCCCCTTCCCTCTGAGAATCTTCAGTCTGTTGCATGCTTCCATGACTCTGGATCTATTTTGTTTGTCAGTTTATTTTGTTTATTAGATTCCAAATGAGTGCAATCAGGTGGTACCTGTGTTTCTGACTGGCTTATTTCACTTAGCATAATATTCTCCATGCTGTCTCAAAGGGTAAGAGATCCTTCTTTCTTACTGCTGCATAGTATTCCATGGTGTAAAAATGTGCCACAGCTTTTTTATCCACTCATTTCCTGATAGGCACTTGAGCTGTTTCCAGATCTTAGCTATTGCAAATAATGATGATATGAACATAGGGGTGCATATATTCTTTCTGATGGGTGTTTCAGGCTTCTTAGGATATATTCCTAGAAGTGGGATCACTGGGTCAAATGGCAGTTCCATTTTGGATTTCTTTTGTAAAATATGGTTTTATTGATTTTTAGAGAGAGAAGAAGAGAGATATAGAGATAGAAACATCAATGAGAGAGGAACATCATCGATGGACTGCATCCTGCACGCCCCCTATTGGGGATTGAGCCCACAACGCAGGCATGCACTCTGACCAGGAATCAAACCCTGACCTCCTGGTTCCTGGGTCAATGCTCAACCACTGAGCCACACTGGCCAGGCCCATTTTTAATTTTTTGACCAAACTCTATACTGTTTTCCTTAGTGGTTGCACCAGTCTGCATTCCCACCAGCAGTGTACTAGGGTTCCCTTTTCTCCACATCCTTGTCAGTACTTGTTTGTTGATTTATTGATGGTAGCCATTCTGGCAGGTGTGAGGTAGTACCTCATTGTCATTTTAATTTGCATCTCTCTAATGATTAGTGACATTAGGCATTTTTTCATATGTCTCTTGGCCATTTGTTTGGAAGTGATAGATATTTTAATTTGTAGTTTTATTTTTACTAAGGCTGACCATTCTTTCATGTTTATTCTTATGTACATTGCCTGTTCATGTCTTGTACTCTTATTTCTCATTGGATTGTTAGTTTTTTTGTTTTGATTTTTTAAAATAACTTTTCATTTGGAAATAATGTTACACTTACAGAAAAGTTGCAAGTGTGGATCTAGTACAAGGAACACCTGTACACACTTTTCCCAGATTCCCATATTATTAATATTTTGCCCATTTTTCTTTATTATCAATTCTCTATATATCTGATTCCCTCCTGAACCATTTGAATGTGGTTTATATTATGGCCCTTTACCTCTAAATACTTTTGTGTATATTTCCTAAGGATAGGAATGTTCTTGTATGTTACCAAAGTTATCAATGTCAGTAAATTTGCATAATACTTTTAATTAATCTACTGTCAGCATCCCAATATTGTCAGTTGACCCAATAATATCCTTTATAACATTGTTTTCCTCCAAATTAAGGTCCAGTCTAGATCAGACATTGCATTTAGTTGTCTTGTCTCTTTAGGCTCATTTAATCTGGAACCTTTCTACAGCTTTTGTCTTTTACAACATTGACATTTTAAAAGAATATTGTCTTAATTCTTTCGAGCTGCTCTAACAAAATACCACAGACTGGTGGATTATAAACAACAGATATTTATTTCTCACAGTCTGGAAGCTAGAAATCCAAGGTCAGGGTGCCAGCATGGTGGGGTCTGGTGAAGGCCCTCTTCTGGGCTGCAGAATTCTTCACTGGGTTCTCACACGGTGGAAGGGATGAGGGAGCTCTGCCAGCCCTCTTTTCTAAGGGCACTAATCCCATTCTTGAGGACACTGCACTCCAGACCTAATCACCTCCTAATACCATTACCTTGAGAGTTAAGTTTCTAATAGGAATTTGGGGGGACACAAACATTCAAATCATAGCAAATATGATTCCTCATTATGTTTATGAGAATGTTCCTTGGTGTCTTTGTGATTGAATTAGGAAATGCATTCTTGGCTGGAATACCATTTATATAATACATGTCCTGAGCATATCCATAACCCCACAATGGTAACATTAATTTTTGTTATCTAATAAAGCTGTTGTACTATTTATCCATGATTAAAAATAGTAACTCATTTTTTCTTTAAAACAAACCATCTATGAAGAGACAATTTAAATTAGGCAAACATCTGTTCCTCATCAAAATATCTCCCTGGATTTAGGATCAACTGGTAATCCTTGCCTAATGAATCTTTGCAACAAAATGGTGATCTTCCAACTGTAGCACCCCCTTCCCATGTTTTCTCCCCAAGGGAAAATTAACAATCCAACTAATCTAATAAATTCTATTATGAACCAAAATGAATTCGAGAATCAATCCTGTCACTTTGTACAACAACCAATTACTAAAAAAGTATGTCTATCCTTTGGGAAATACATTTTATTTAATTCTTTTTCTGGGGTTTTGATCTGTTCTTTCATTTGGAACGTGTTTCTTTGTCTCCTCATTTTGGCTGCCTCCCATTTTACAGATGACAAAACGGAGACTTAGAAAGCCCAACAGATTGCAGCTACTAAGTGGTAGAGGCAGCAATCAATTCACTTAAAAAAAATCATGTTCTTAACCCAGCTATGCAATTACATTTCAAAGCCATCCTTCAAAAATGTCATTGGCTTCAATTATGATTACTTAATATATTATTTCTTTTGTTAAATAACTTTTAATTTTAAGTACTTCCCAAAGGATAGACATACTCTTTTAGCAATTGGTTGTTGTACAAAGTGACAGGATTGATTCTCGCATTCATTTTGGTTCATAATAGAATTTATTAGTTTAGTTGGATTGTTAATTTTCCCTTGGAGAGAATCAAGTGCCCAAGGCATTGATTGATAAATCAATAAATCTTTAATGAGTCTGGTCAATCAACTGTCACACATATGTCAATCTTTTCTCCAGAGTATAGATTTTACCTAGGACGAGTGTGTTTGTTCCTTTACATTGTTTTCAACCTCAAAATTGTATTATACTAAGGTGTCAACATAAGAAACCTATGAAAAATTTTTGTGAGCTTATTTGAGCCAAACTGTTGACAATTGCCAGGAAGCAGAATCTCAATGGCTTGATATAATGCTCCAGAGAATGGCAGTTTTGCACCCAGTTTTATACATTACAATCAAAGGAAGAGATGTAAGTGGGTTACATGGAATCCACTGGTGATGGATTAGGGAGGTGGGAGAAAGCAAAGAGGGAACCTCTGGGATTGGATAGTAAAATAATAGATATACACACTTCTTTTACTTAGGTGGGTGCAAGACCGTTAACAGTCAATTAACTCAATAACAATGAGAGGATTTGTGGTCTCCCCAGAGTGGTGCCTGTGCTTTGAGGGGTCAGGAAAAAGGAAAATTACTTTGACATTACAACAGTATGTTATCGTAGATGCCAAAAGACAATAGACAGGCTCAGTTAAGGTATAGTAAAGATTGACCTTTGTCAGGGAAGATACCAGCCTAGGACATGACAACAAACTGCTTTAGTTAAGAAGTTTTAATTTCAGACTTCTTTTGTGGTTACTGTAGGTCTCTAAGTTTGCAAGGCTGCCACGTGGGCCTTGCCATGCAGCCTTCCCTGAGCTATTCAGGTCAGCATGTCCACAAAGGTACTTAAACAAGTTCTTAAGATTGCAAGCTTCTCTCCCCCGCCCCTTTCCTTTTTAAAAAGAATAGCAATAGAGATCACGCTTTCTCCAGCTATTTTAGAGAGAGAATTCTGTTGTTTGCATATTTGCATTTCAACCCCTAACTTCTCCTGAGGACGAATGGCTGTCTGAGGATTGGGCCCACAGGCACAGCACTGGGACTGTGGGTTAAGCCTCTGAATGCTGACTAGTTTTCCGCAGCATTCCCAGCGTGTGTGAAGAATGTTTTTGTAGCTGGGAGGCAAACAGAACATCCAAAGCTGAGCAAGAATTTTGAAAAATAGTTGTCTTATGTATAAATTTATTTTGCTCTTAGTGTTTTATTCTTGCCTCTTTCATTATTCCTTATTTCTACTTTCTTTTAAAATAGCTTAGTTTTGCTTAATATTCTCATGACCAAAGTTTGGGTCACTTGTTTAATGCTGCAGTCTTGATTTTTAAATCCTCTTTGTTTCTTTGTCATTTAAATACCAAACCATGTAAGGGTGACTCAGATATTTTTCCTGGATTGAAAAGACGTGATTTCTGTACAAGATGTCTGTGTGGTCTCGGCACAAATAAGGGCCCTGCTGGGAGCACTGGCAGGTGCTGGAAGGCAACAGCTTCGGTCTGTAGTGCATATAATAGGAACAGCACGGCTTTGGGCTGCGGATTTATAACAGTTTAAGTTACTGTGCTTACTTTTAGGTAAAAAATGTATTTTCGCCAAAACCGGTTTGGCTCAGTGGATAGAGCGTTGGCCTGCGGACTGAGGGGTCCCGGGTTCGATTCCGGTCAAGGGCATGTACCTTGGTTGCGGGCACATCCCCAGTGGGAGGTGTGCAGGAGGCAGCTGATCGATGTTTCTCTCTCATCGATGTTTCTAGCTCTCTATCCCTCTCCCTTCCTCTCTGTAAAATATCAATAAAATATATTTTTAAAAAAATGTATTTTTTTAACGGGCTTATTATTCTTTTTGTGAAGAAGAATATATTGAAGAAATGTGACTTACTTATTTGGGTAGGAAAACAAAACTAATTTGATGAGTTGGCACATTGACTGAAAGGACACCAAGAGTAATTTATTGAGAACCTCCTTTTTGTAAGGCACTGGAGGTGAGGAAGGTGAGGCATGTTCCAAAGTGAAGTAAAATCTGGCATCTACCCTCAGCACCTCAGTATACAAGATGAAATAAGGAAAATGTCAGAGACTTTACCCATCAGTGAGACAATCCAGTTTGAGAGGTTGTGGACAAGGTAGCATTGGAGATAACTTTGAAGGATTGATGGCACTTCAACATTTATTCTGGCTGTAAAGAAGAGAGAGAGAGAGAGAGAAAGAAAGAGAGAGAGAGAGAGAGAGAGAGAGAGAGAGAGAGAGAGAGAGAGAGAGAGAGAGGGGCAGGGGGAGAGGAAGGAGGAGAAGAAGAAGGAGAAGAAAAGGGAAGAGAAGAGAGAATATGAATGAATGTGTGGGTGGGTGTTTATGTATTTCTTTAGGATAACTAGCTATTCAATTCAGCTGGCACAAGTGTAGGGGAGCAATGGGAGATGATTTTCTTTTCTTTTTTTAAAAATATATTTTATTGATTTTTTACAGAGAGGAAGGGAGAGGGATAGAGAGTTAAAAACATCGATGAGAGAGACATCGATCAGCTGCCTCCTGCACATCCCCTGCTGGGGATGTGCCCGCAACCAAGGTACATGCCCTTGACTGGAATCAAACCTGGGACCCTTCAGTCTGCAGGCCGATGCTCTGTCCACTGAGCCAAACCGGTTAGGGTGGGAGATGATTTTCTAAAAATAATTTAAATATCATAATTCATTAGGTTATTAGGAGTATAGCAGCATATATTTTCTTTTCATGTAAAATTAGATCCTTGTCTGTAGAGATGATGATTAAATTTATTATAAAGTTAATGCCAAATCCATTGTTAGCTGTTTTGTAAATTGTAATGTGACTGGCTCATAATGATCTCTGTGTTGTCATTCTTAGGTCATGGTGTTGTTAAATTCCATCACACAACTGTGCTTTTAAAATCTCTTTATTAATTATTTGCCTGTACATTTATTTATTTATTATCATTTGTAATGTAAAACAAACACAATTTATTACAATACAATGAGTTAAGTGCTATAACAGATACGAACAAAACACTACACAGAACAGAATTGAATGTACACTCTTAAGACACTATGTTGACCATTATTTCTAAATCCTTGTTCATCATCAGAAATGCAGTGTGACCCAGGCATTATGACCCAGCCAGCATGACTCAATGGTTGAGCATTGACCTATGAACCAGGAGGCTACGATTTGATTTCTGGTCAGGGCATGTGCCTAGGCTGCAGGCTTGGTCCCCCGTGTGGGGTGTGCAGAAGGCAGCCAGTCAATGATTCTCTCTCACCATTGATGTCCCTATCTCTCTCTCCCTCTCCCTTCCTCTCTGAAATGAACAAAAATATATTTTTTTAAAAAAGAAAGAAACATAATGTAGTGTTTGCCTGTACATTTAAACTGAGAATTGATCCCTAGTCTAGGCCAAACATCAGGATTAGCAGCAAGTAATTTTCACTATATTGTACTTTTTTGAGGCAACTTTGAGGGACTGTTTGAAAGAGTTAAAATATTTTACATATAGAGTAAGAAATGGATAATATTAAATTGCCTTTCTACTGAAAATATTCTGCTACTTGGGATTTTTTGTTGTATTATCAGAAAACACAACAAATCACATTCATTCTCTTTATTTCTTGTATGTTTTTGGGTGAGAAACTAGTATTACTTTGAACATATGCTTTGTAGACCTTCTGCTGTGTTGACATCAGAGGGGCCAGGGGAATTCATTGAATAAGAGATTTCAAAAACAGATGGGTTAAAATAAGCTGTAAATGAAATGGATTAGGATTTGAAGGGAGAACCTTACTGGGTTGTAATTGATCAATAATATTTAGTAGCATTGCTAAGAATCATAAGTAGAAGCAGAATTGTAGCACAGCTCTGGAATCTTGCATAATGGTTTAGCAGACAAATGAATCACTGGGAAATTTAAAGAGTGAAGATTCCCAGGTCCTATGTAGACTGGTCTAAATTGTAGATATTTTGATTCCATAACCTAGGAATCAAAATATCTAGGTTATGGGAATAAAAAAACAAAAAACAAAAACAACAAAAAAAAAACCGTAAATCTGCATTTTTAACAATTGTCCCAGGTGATTGAGAAATGTGTCATTGGAACACAGGTGCTTTAACAAAAACCCGTGTGTAGTGTTGAGCACCTGCTCAATGAACATGTGCAGAGTTTGAATGAACAATAGAGGTGGGCTCAAGTGATTGTGTAACCTTCTATAGTACTGTGAGCTAAAATTCTCCATGTCGATGCTTTTGGACTTTCTAAGTATAGGTCTCCATGGTTAATGACAGTTTTGTTTCTTCCTTTCTAATTTTTGTACTGTTACCCCTTTGCATGCCTTTCTCTGCTGGCTAGAGTACAGTACTGAGCAGAACTGGTATTGGTGGATATCAGTGATTTAGTCATTTTATTTCTTCCAGTTTTATCTATATCATAAAAGACCTGTGGTCATGACATCGTACTGGCGTCACGACCAAACGAGCAGCGGCTCTTGCAGCAGATGGGGTGGGGCACGAGCTACTAGCGGTGGAGAGCTACGAGTGGCGATGGGCGGGGTGGCCAGCTGAGGCAAGCAGAAGCGAGCTACTCACGCATGATTTCATGCACGCTGGGCCTCTAGTTGAAATATAATTGACACACATCATTTTATAAGTTTAAGGCAGGGGTCCTCAAACTTTTTAAACAGGGGGCCAGTTCACTGTCCCTCAGACTGTTGGAGGGCCGGACTATAGTTAAAAAAAACAACTATGAACAAATTCCTATGCCCGCAGTGCCGGGACGAGTCAGCTGCTAAGCAGGACAGGCAGCGGCACCCGGCGGGCCAGATAAATGTCCTCGGTGGGCCACATGTGGCCCACGGGCCGTAGTTTGAGGACGCCTGGTTTAAGGTATAAGCATAATGATTTGATGTACATATTTTGTGAAATGATGACTGCAATAAGTTAGGTTAGCATCCATCATCTCATATCCTATCTAATAAAAGAGTAATATGCAAATTGACCATCACTCCAACACACAAGTTGGCTGCCCCCATGTGGTCAAAGATAGCTGCCTCCATGTGGACACAGATGGCCACCACAAGATGGCCAGCAGGGGAGGACAGTTGGGAGGGACCAGACCTGCAAGGGAGGGCAGTTGGGGCAATTAAGCCAGCAGGGGAGGGCAGTTAGGGGTGATCAGGCCGGCAGAGGAGGGAAGTTGGGGGCGACTGGGCCTGCAGGGGAGAGCAGTTGGGGGGGACCAGGCCTGCAGGGGAGGGCAGTTGGGGGGGACCAGGCCTGCAGGGGAGGGCAGTTAGGGGCAATCAGGCTGGCAGGGGAGCAGTTAGGCATCAATCAGGCTGTCAGGGGAGTGGTTAGGGGGTGATCAGGCTGGCAGGCAATTAGGAAGGCAGGCAGGTGAGCAGTTGGGAGCCAGCAGTCCTGGATTGTGAGAGGGATGTCCGACTGCCCGTTTAGGCCTGATCCCGGTAGGACAGTTGGACATCCCTTGAGGGGTCTCAGATTGGAGAGGGTGCATGCTGGGCTGAGGGACACCCCCCTCACCCTGTGCACGAATTTCATGCATCGGGCCTCTGGTAGATACAATAAAAAGAGAAAGCAAAAAAAAAGAATTTTTTTTTTCTTGTGAGGAGAACTCTTAGGATTTGCTCTCTTAAACAACTTTCCTATATACCATACAGCAGTGTTAACTATAGTCCTCATGTTGAACATTATTTCCCCAGAACTTATTTATCTTGCAACTGGAAGTTTGTATTTTTTACCACCTTTCTCCAATCCCTCTTCCCACTGCCCCCTCCTCTGCTAACCACAAATCTGATTTCTTTTTCTTTTAGATTCCACATGTAAGTGAGATCATACAGTATTTGTCTTTCTCTGTCTGACTTATTTTACAAGGTCCATCAAGATGCCACAATGGCAGGATTTCCTTTTTCATGGCTAAATAATTCCATTGTATATTTGTGTTGCAACATCTTGATCTATACATCCAATGATGGACACTCAGGTTGTTTTCATGTTTTGGCAAATAATACTACAATGAACATGGAAGTGCAGATATCTTTTCGAGTTAGTGTTTTTGTGTCCTTTGGATATATTACCAAAAGTGGAATTGCTGGGTCATATAGAAGTTCTATTTTTAGGTTTTTTTTTAGGAAGTTCCATACTGTTTTCCACAATGGCTGCACCAGTTTACGTTCTCACTAACAGTGCATGAGGGTTTCCTTTTCTCCACATCCTTGTTTTTTAACAGGCATGAGGTCAGATCTCATTGTAGGTATTCTTTATTTGAGAAAGATTATGTATTTATTTCACCATTTAAAATGAAGAAAAAGGGCCCGGCCAGTGTGGCTCAGTGGTTGAGTGTTGACCCATGCACCAAGCGGTCACACATTCGATTCTCAGTCAGGGCACATGTCTGGGTTGCAGTCTCAATCCCCAGTAGGGGGCATGCAGGAGGCAACGAATTGATGTTTCTCGCTCAGCAATGTTTTAATCTCTCCTTTTCTTTTCCTTTCTCTCTAAAAATCAATAAAAATGTTTTAAAAATAAAAAAAATCAAGAAAAAGGAATAATTATTATTATTGGATAAAACAAATATTAAAAATGTGCTTGCATTTTGGTGAAGTTTGGGGTAGGGAAACGGGAGGAGGCAGCAAGTTCCTGGTGGCTGTAAATGGACATATCAATGTGCTGCTGCATAAGTCTTTTTAGAGACATGAAAACTCCATAATTTGACCTTTGGTCCGAGTTCAAGTGGGTTCAGACTGCACTGCCACTGTGTGATCCCTGTCCTGGTTACTCTAAAAAGGAGTCTCTTATGAATTTAAAGCAGAGGGACAAACCATAAACCTCTCATTGTGGTTTTGATTTGCATTTCCCTGATGGTTCGTGATTCTGAGCCTCTTTTCATGTACTATTTGGGCTTTCATATAAGTGATTTATTCTTGATCCTAAAAGGAAAAGTTGTCATTTTTATCACTGAGCATGATGTTATCTATATGAAAACTTTCTCTGAGTGCCCTCTTTTACTTATAATAACAGTTTTTGCTTTAAATTCTATGTTTGATAATACAATAATTATTTTAGCTTTTTGGTTATTATTTACATGCTACAGAATTTTTCAATTCTTTTGCTTTTAACATTTCTATATCTTGATGTTTGTTATGAATAGCATATGGTTAGATTTTTTTATTTAATCCATTCTGTCTTTTAGTTCATTTACTTAAAGTGAATACTGATACATGTGGGTTCAAATCTGGACATTTGTGTCACCTGTACTATCTCTTTTTTTCTTCTCCTGACTTCTTTTTGATGTGCAGATGATGTATTGTAGAATTGTACACTTGAAACCTATATAATTTTATTGACCAACATAACCCCAATAAAATTAAAAATGATTTCATCATCCTCTCCTCTGCACCCAGATTGGAAGTTCTATAATATTTTCTATAGTGGTTACTCTAAAAATTATTAAAATTATTCTACAGTTTATCAAAGTATAATGTTAGTCAAAGCTTCTACTGTTCGCCTGAACAATACAACTACCTTCAAGCACACTAATTCCATTTATTTCCCAGTTTGACTATATGCTTTGTTGTTGTTGATTTCAAATTTATATTTTAAAAACCCTACAAGGCATTTTTTATGATTATTTTGTGAAGTCATTGCTCATTTACCTTTACCTACATGTTTATCACTTTATTTACTCTTCACCCCTTCTTGCATCTCTGACATTCCATGTTGGTTGGACCCTATTTCTTCTGCCAAAAATGAATACTTAAAATTTTCCTTTGGTTCAAGGCTGCTAATCATGATTTCTCCCCACTTTTGTTTGCCTAAAATATCTGTATTTCAACTTTATTCTTCATTTTGATTCTTCATTTTGGCATAATTTCTTACTTACAAAAAAGTTTTAGGAATGGTACAAAGACTTATGAACACCCCCTACCCAGATTCTTCAAATATAGTATGAATACCTTTGTTTATCATTCTCTCTCTCTCTCTCTCTCTCTCTTTGTGAGAGTGTATTCCTCCTCACCCGCCCCCCCCCCCCACTGTTTTAACTTTTTCAATTAATAAATATCTTCTGGAGAGAACATTGAATCTACATAAATATCCTGTTACTCAAACTTATGCTTATTAGTTTTAGTCCATTGACCATTCTTGCCTGAATCAATTATTATTACACTAAAGGCCCGGTGCACGAAATTCATGCGTTTGGGGGGTGGGGGCGGGGAGGTGGTCCCTCAGCCCGGACTGCACCCTCTCTAATCCAGGACTCCTCGGGGGATGTCTGACTGCTGGTTTAGGCCCAATCCCTAAACCAGCAGTCGGATAACCCTCTTGTAATCCGGGACCACTGGCTCCTAACTGCTTGCCTGCCTGTGGGCTTGATGCCCCTAACTGCTCCCCTGCTGAACTGATAGCCCCTAACTGCCTCTGCCTGCTGGCCTGATCGCCTCTTAACCTCTCCCCACTGCCAGCTTGATCTCCCCCTAACTGCTCTCCCCTGCTTGCCTGATCACCCCTAACTGCCTCTGCTTCGGCCCCTGCCACGGTGGCTTTGTCCGGAAGGACATCCGGAAGATGTCTGGTCTAATTAGCATATTACCCTTTTATTAGTATAGATGACTCTCACACACAAATTCCATTATTCCTTCTACATATATTAGTTGTACTTCTAGTGTTTATTTATCTTCATGGAATTTTTTTCAGAGGTATAATTCTTGATTATAACTGTTATTTATTATGATGCTGAAATTGTCTCAGATTTGGCCAGTGGAAAGCTCCCCAAGCTGGCTTCTGTGTCCTTTGACATATACCTATTATTCTTTGAAGACTTACTTACTTTTAAAAAATTGTGGTAAAAATATTTTTAAAATTTATATACATACACACATATATAAAACATACATTTTGCTATTTTAGCCATTTAAGTATACAATTCATTGGGATTAATTACATTTGTAATACTCTGCAACCATCATCATTGTCTACTTCCAAACTTTTTCATCACCCAAACAGAATCTCTGTATCCATTCTCTTCTCCACAGCCTCTGTTAACCTTGCATCTACTTTCTGTCTTTATGATTTGCCTACTTTAGATATTTCATATAAAAGGGGTAATACTCATCAGAGAGATGCAAATTAAAGTGACAATGAGGTATCATCTATCAGAATGGCTACCGGCAACAAATCAACAACTGACAAGTACTGGTGAGGATGTGGAGAAAAGGGAACCCTAGTACACTACTGGTGGGAATGCAGGCTGGTGCAGCTATTATGGAAAATAGTGTAAAGTTTCCTCAAAAATGTAAATATGGAACTGCCATTTGACCCAATGATCCCACTTCTAGGAATACATACTAAGAAACCAGAAACACCAATCAGAAAGAATGTATGCACCCTTATGTTCATAGCAGCACAATTTACAATAGCTAAAATCTGGAAACAGCCCAAGTGCCCATCAGTAGATGAGTGGATAAAAAAATCTGTGGTACATTTATACCATGGAATACTATGCAGAAGTAAAAAAGAAGAATCTCTTACTCTTAAAGACAGCATGGAGGGACCTGGGAGAGTATTATGCTAAGTGAAATGTCAGTCAGAGAAAGGCAAGTATCACATGATCATACTCATATGTGGAATCTAATTAACAAAATAAACTGATGAACAGAGTGGGTCCAGAGACATGGAAGCATGAAACAGAGTGTGGAATTTCAGAGGGAAGGCGGGGGAGAATGGGTGGGAGGTAATCAACCAAAGACCTTGTATGCATATGCATGGCCCATGGGCTCAGACAATGGGAGGGCCCAGGGTGGGGGAGGGGGCCGGGGTAGGTCTTGAGGGCATCAATGGGGGAAAAAAGGGTACTTATGTAATACTTTCAACAATAAAGAATTATACAAAAATAAATAAAAGGGATCATACAATATTTGTCCTTTTGTGTCTGCCTTATTTTACTCAGCATAATGTTTTCAAGGTTCATCCATGTTATAGCATGTATCAGACTTATGGGTAGTTGGGTTATTTCTACCTTTTGGCGCCTATGTTTCCATCTAAGAGTTTTATAGTTTACCTCTTAGGTTTAGGTCTTTGATCCACTCTGAGATTCTAATTTTAGCATCTATTTTTTGTATACAGCATATGGTAAGGATTCAACTGCATTCTTTTGCATGTTTTCCCAGCACCATTTGTTGTAAAGACTGTTCTTTTTTTTCACTGAATGGTCTTCACAACCTTGTAAAAACATCAATTGACCATATATATGTGGGTTTATTTCTGGGCTCTCTTATTTCATTCTTCTACATGTCTGTTTTCATGTGAGCATCACACTTTTAGGATTACCATTCTTTTGTAGTTAAGTTTTACGTTAGAAAGTGTGAATCCTTCAGCTTTTTTATTTTCAAGTTTTGTCTATTTGGGGTCCCTTGAAGTAGCATATGAATTTGAGCATTGGCTTTTCCTATACTGCACACACACAAAAAAGGATTTATTTATTATTGAAAGTATTACATATATCCCCTCCTTCTTCCCCATTGATGCCCTCCAGTCCGCCCCCATCCCCCCACCCCAGGCCCTCACCACCCCATTGTCTGAGTCCATGGGCCAAGCATGTGCATACAAGGTTTTTGGTTGATTACATCCCGCTCCCCCACCCTCCCCCACCGTCTGTCTGAGTTTCTGCACTCTGTTCCATGCTTCCATGTCTCTGGATCCACTCTGTTCATCAGTTTATTTTGTTACTTAGATTTCACATTTGAGTATGATCATGTGATACTTGTCTTTCTCTGACTGGCTTATTTCACTTAGCATAATACTCTCCAGGTTCCTCCATACTCTCCCAAAGGGTAAGAGATTCTTCTCTTTTACTTCTGCATAGTGTTCCATGGTATAAATGTACCACAGATTTTTTATCCACTCATCTACTGATGGGCACTTGGGCTGTTTCCAGATTTTAGCTATTGTAAATTGTGCTGCTATGAACACAAGGGTGCATACATTCTTTCTGATTGGTGTTTCTGGTTTCTTAGTATGTATTCCTAGAAGTGGGATCAATTGGGTCAAATGGGAGTTCCATATTTAACTTTTTGAGGAAACACCATACTGTTTTCCATAATGGTTGCACCAGTCTGCATTCCCACCAGTAGTGTACTAGGGTTCCTTTTTCTGCACATCCTGGCCAGCACTTGTCATTTGTTGATTTGTTGATGGTAGTCATTCTGACAGGTGTGAGGTGATAACTCATTGTCATTTTAATTTGCATCTCTCTGATGATCAGTGACTTTGAGCATTTTTTCATATATCTCTTGTACACCTGTATGTCTGCTTTGGAGAAGTGTCTATTTAGGTCCTTTGCCCATTTTTTAATTGGATTGTTTGTCTTCCTTTTGTTAAGTTGTATGAGTTCCTTATATATTTTGGATATTAACCCTTTATCAGATGTGTCATTGGCAAATATGTTCTCCCATACAGTGGGCTCTCCTTTTATTTTGTTGATGGTTTCTTTTGCTGTGCAGAAGTTTTTTATTTGGATGTAGTTCCTTTTTTTAATTTTCTCCTCAGTTCCCTTTGCCTTAGAGATGTATCTGCAAACATATTGCTGTGAGAGATGTCTGATATTTTGCTGCCTATGGTTTCTTCTAGGATTTTTATGGTTTCACGACTTACATTTAAGTCTTTTATCCATTTTGAGTTTATTCTTGTGTATGGTATAAGTTGTTGGTCTAGTTCAGGGGTGGGCAAACTTTTTGACTCGAGGGCCACAATGGGTTCTTAAACTGGACCGGAGGGCCAGAACAAAAGCATGGATGGAGTGTTTGTGTGAACTAATATAAATTCAAAGTAAACATCATTACATAAAAGGGTACGGTCTTTTTTTTTTATTTCAATAGTTTTATTCATTTCAAACATTTTAACAAGAAGAATGTAAACACTAATTATTATAATTTGAAACTTCAAAAAATGGAGGAATCATAGCACAATAACATACCTTATATTGAAGATGGCAAAGGCAAAATAAAATTGCCTAACAAAGGAAAGGTACAAAAGCCTTTCAAATTAAACTTAAATATAATAAAATAATTTAAAACTAAAACAAATAGAAAAGAACAAAATGTGTAAACAGTAAACTAAACATTTTCTTTAGTGCAACTTCCAAATTATGCCCGGGACGTAGATGTAGATGGCAATGTAGACTGGGTTGAAAGGTTTTTGGTCTTTAAAACATCAACTTCAGTGGGAACAGTGTTGTTGGTCTCCTTTTTTAGCTAATGCATCAAAGTCTGGAGTTAGTTTTGTTGTGGCTATTCTCAGGATAGATCTGAGGTGTTTGTCAGTTAAGCTGGATCTGTGAGGGGCTTTGTTGATGTTCATGACGCTAAATGTCTGCTCACAAACATAGGTTGACCCAAACAGCACCAGTATCTTCTGTGCCATCCTCCGGATGTTTGGAAAAGTGGCTTCATTAAGTGAAGCATAAAAGTCTCTTAGTTCAAGAGAGCTGAATTTCTCCTTTAGGACAAAGTCAGACTGAAGATCGATGAGTTCCAGTTGCACCTCTTCTGGTGCTGTTTCAGGGTTTTGTGACAAAGGACAGGCCAGTTGAAGTGACTAAAAGCTGAAAGTCTTTGTTGTTTTATTAACAAGTCATTGTGATGTACAGAATGTGGGAACAGGAAAAAATTGTGTTTGAGTAGAGCTCTTAATCTTACCTCAGAAAGGCTCTGATACTGTGCTCTCCAGGGGCGTGTCTCCCTACATCACCATGATAACGTGTCTACGCATTCCCAGGGTGATGTCGGGGGATGCGTCCGCGGCCATTACAAGGAGCCTCTGGAAGATTGAGAGGTTGTTCCTTCTACTGAATGGGCGGATATAAATCCGCCCACTCAGAAGAAGGAGCTGAGGCCCTGTTTCCCGACGTTGCCATATTAACACTGCTGCTGGTGAAGGAGCGGAGGGGAGAGCAAGAGAACCCTCCGCTCTTTCGGCTCCACTGGCCGGATAGAACAGCCAAATGGGCCGGATCCGGCCCGCGGGCCGTAGTTTGCCCACGGCTGGTCTAGTTTCATTTTTTTTCCATGTATCTGTCCAATTTTCCCAATACTATTTATTGAAGGGAGTGTCTTGACTCCATTGTATGCTTTTGCCTCCTTTGTCAAATGTTAATTGAGTGTAATGGCTTGGTTCGATTTCTGGGTCCTCTGTTCTGTTTTATATATCTGTATGCCTGTTCTTGTGCCAGTACCAGGCTGATTTGATTATGGTGATTTTGTAGTATAAGTTGAAATCTGGTATTGTGATTATTCCAACTTTGTTCTTCTTTCTCAAGATTGCTGCAGCTATTTGGGGTCTCTTTTGATTCCGTATAAATTTTTGAAGTATTTGTTGTAGATCTGTGAAATATGCCATTGGTATTTTAATAGGGATTGCCTTGGGTAGAATGGACATTTTAATGATGTTGATTCTACCAATCCCTGAACACAGTATATTCTTCCACTTGTTTATATCTTCTATCTCTTTTTTCAACGTCCTGTAGTTTTCTAAGTACAAGTCTTTTGCTTCCTTGGTTAAGGTTATTCCTAAGTATCTTAATTTTTTGTTGCAATGGTAAACAGGATTGTTTGTTCAGTTTCTCTTTCTGAGAATTCATTATTGGTGTATAAAAAAGCCATTTATTTTTGGGTGTTGATTTTGTATTCTGTGACATTGCTGAATTCATTTATTAAATCTAGTAGTTTTCTGGTGGAGTCTTTAGGGTTTTCTATGTACTATTCATTTGTGAATAATGAGAGTTTCACTTCCTCCATTTCTATTTGGATGCCTTTTGTTTCTTATTCTTGTCTGATCGCTGTGGCTAGGATTTCCAGTACTATGTTGAATAAGAGTGGTGAAATAGGACATCCCTGTCTTGTTCCTGTTCTTAGGGGAAATGGTTTTAGTTTTTGCCCATTGAGTATGATTTTCATGGTAGGTTTGTCATATATGACCTTTATCATGTTGAGATATGCTCCCTCTATTCCCACTTTGCTGAGAGTTTTTTTTTTTATCAAAAATTGGTGTTGGATTTTGTCAGATGCTTTTTCTGCATCTATTGATATGATCATGTAATTTTTGTCTTTCAATTAGTGTGTGTGATGTATCACATTTATTGATTTGGGAATATTGTACCAGCCTTGCATTCCTAGAATAAATCCCACTTGATCATGGTGTGTGATCTTTTTAATATATTGCAGATTCTGATTTGCTAATATTTATTTGAGAATTTTAGCATCTATGTTCATCAGAGATATTGGTCTGTAATTCTTTCTTTGTAGTGTCCTTATCTGGTTTTGGAATTAGGATAATGCTGGCCTCATAAAAAGAGTTTGAAAGTGTTCCTTCCTCTTGGATTTTTGAAATAGTTTGTGGATTATAGGTGTTAGTTCCTCTTTGAATGTTTGGTAAAACTCCCCTGTGAAGCCGTCTGGACCTTGGCTTTTGTTTCCTGGGAGTTTTTGATTACTGCTTCTATTTCATCAGTTGTTATTGGCCTATTCAGGTTTTCTGATTCTTCTTGATTCAGTTTTGTAAAGTAGTATTTTTCTAGGAATTTGTGCATTTCATCCTCATTGTCCAGCTTGTTGGTATATAGTTGTTCATAGTATTTTCTTGCAATCCTTTGCATTTCTGTGGTGTCAATGGTTACTTCTCCACTTTTGTTTCTGATCTTATTTATTTGGGTCCTCTCTCTTTGTTTCTTGATGAGTCTTGCTAATGGTTCATTAATTTTGTTTATCCTTTCAAACAACCAGGTGCTGGTTTCATTGATTTTTTTGTATTGTTTTTTAAGTCTCTATGTTATTTATTTCTGCTCTGATCTTTATTGTTTCCTTCCTTCTACTGACTCTGGGCTTTTCTTGTTGTTCTCTTTCTAGTTCTTTAAGTTGTAGGGCTAAATATTTATTGTTGATTTTTTTTTTTTGAGGTATGCATGTAGTGCTATGAACTTCCCTCTCAGGACTGCTTTTGCTGTGTTGCAGAGATTTTGGGTTGTTTTGTATTCATTTTCATTTATTTCCAGGAAGTTTTTTATTTCTTTCTTGATCTCGTTGGTAACCCACTCATTACTTAATAACGCTGTTTAGCTCCATGTGTTTGAATGTTTTTGGGTGTTTTTACTGTAGTTGATTTCTAATTTCATTCCACTGTGATCTGAGAAGATGCTTGATGTGATTTCAATCTTCTTGAACTTGTAGAGACTTGTTTTGTGTCCTAACATGTGGTCTATCTTTGTGGATGATCCATGTGCACTTAAGAAGAATGAATATTCTGCTGCTTTGGGGTGAAATGTTCTATAAATGTCATTTAAATCCATCTGATCCAGTGTGGCCTTTAGAGTCACTGTTTTCTTTCTTTTCTTTTTTTTTTTTTTAAATATATTTTATTGATTTTTTACAGAGAGGAAGAGAGAGGGATAGAGAGTTAGAAACATCGATGAGAGAGAAACATCGATCAGCTGCCTCCTGCACACCCCCTACTGGGGATGTGCCTGCAACCAAGGTACATGCCCTTGACCGGAATCGAACCTGGGACCTTTCAGTCTGCAGGCCGACGCTCTATCCACTGAGCCATACCGGTTAGGGCGAGTCACTGTTTTCTTATTTAAGTTTTTGTCTGGAAGATCTATTCAGTGAGGTCAGCAGGATGTTAAAGTCCCCTACTATAATTGTAT
Source organism: Plecotus auritus (assembly GCF_963455305.1). Taxonomy (NCBI): domain Eukaryota; kingdom Metazoa; phylum Chordata; class Mammalia; order Chiroptera; family Vespertilionidae; genus Plecotus; species Plecotus auritus. Next base: position 29,512,762 of record NC_137785.1, on the reverse strand, counting down.
TGTTGTCGATCTCTCAATTAAAGTCCTCTAGAAGTTTTCTTACGTATTTCGGTGCTCCTATATTCGGTGCATATATGTTTGCCAGAGTTATATCCTCTTGTTGGATTGATCCCTTTAGTATTTTGTAGTGACCTTTGTTGTCTCCTGTGATAGCCTTTATTTTGAAGTCTATTTTGTTGAATATGAATATTGCTACTCTAGCTTTTATTTCTTTTCCATTTGCATAGAAACATTTTTTCCTATCCTTCACTCTCATTGTGTGTGTGTGTCTTTTATTCTGAGTGGGTCTCTTGTTCACAGTATATAGTTGGGTCATGTTTTTGTATCGATTCAGCTACCCTATGACTTTTGATTGGAGCATTTAATCCATTTATATTTAGGGTTATTATTGATAGGTACTTATTTATTGCCATTTTAATTCTGTATGCCTAGGTTTCTCTCTCTGTTTCTTTTTCTCATTACAGTAGTCTCTTTAGCATTTCTTGTAATGCTGGCTTGGTGGTGATGTATTCCTTTAGCCTCTTTTTTTTTGTCCAAGAAGCTCTTTATATGACTATCTATTTTGAATGATAGCCTTCCTGGATATAGTAATCTTGGTTTCAGATACTTGTTTTCCATTACCTTTAGTACTTCATGCCATTCCCTTCTGGCCTGTAGAGTTTCTGATGAGAAATTAGGTGTCAGCCTTATGGGAGCTTCTTTGTAGGTAACAGTTTTCTTTTCTCTTGCTGCCTTTAAGGTTCTCTCTTTGTCTTTAATTTTTGGCATTTTAATTATGATGTGTCTGGGTGTGGGCCTTCTTGGGTTCTTCTGGCTTGGGGTTCTCTGTGACTCCTGGACTTGTGTGACTTTTTCCTTTATCAGGTTAGGGAAGTTTTCTGCCATTATTTCTTCAAACATATGCTCGATCACTTTCTCCTTTTCTGCCACACCTGCTATTTGAGTATTGTTATGTTTTACATTGTCCCATAGCTCCTTTAAGCTGTCCTCCTGTTTTTTTTTTTTAAATATATATTCTATTGATTTTTTTACAGAGAGGAAGGGAGAGGGAAAGAGAGTTAGAAACCTTGATGAGAGAGAAACATCCATCAGCTGCCCCCTGCACACCCCCCACTGGGGATGTGCCCGCAACCAAGGCACATGCCCTTGACCAGAATCAAACCTGGGACCCTTGAGTCCACAGGCTGACGCTCTATCCACTGAGCCAAACCAGCCAGGGCACTATCCTCCTGTTTTTTAATTGTTTTTTCTTTTTGGTTCTTTGATTGAGTGGTTTTTTTCAACCCTGTGTTCTAATTCACTGATTTGATCCTTAGCTTCCCATAATCTGCTGTGTATTCCTTCCAATGTCTTATTTGTGCTATGTCATTCTTTATTTCTGTTTTCATAGTTACTACATCTTTTCTAATGCTGTTGAGCATCTCTACCATCATTACTCTGAATTCTGTTTCAGATAAATTTATCTCTGATTCACTTACCTCTTCTTCTAGAGCAGTGGTTCTCTACCTTTCTAATGCCGTGACCCTTTAATACAGTTCCTCATGTTGTGGTGACCCCCAACCATAAAATTATTTTCGTTGCTACTTCATAACTGTAATTTTGCTACTGTTAATGAATTGTAATGTGAATATCTGTGTTTTCCGATGGTCTTAGGCTCTACAGCAGCGGTTTTCAACCTGTGGGTCACGACCCACAGGTTGAGAACTGCTATCAGGGTTCCCCGGATCTCCAGATCCCCTGATCCTGGCTTCTGCTCACACAGCTCCAGTCCACTCTGCCCTCCCTCTGCCAGAGCACAAGGTGGGTAGCTCCATAGGGAATTTTGTGTGTTGGCCCTTTAAGAGGGTGTCTGAATTTCCAGCTGTCTCTCCCTGGCAGACAGCAACCCCGATGCTTTTCACAGATGGATGTTATGTGGGTACCCTTCTCAGTTCTGGTGCTCTCTGCTGGGGGGGTCCCAGCTTGGGGATTAGATACCAGAGTTCTCAGTGGCAACCCCCCACAGCTGAGATAGATGTCAGGAGTTTCAGTTGCTATCTGTGGGTGCCTGGCCAGCCCTTTCACGCCTCTGTCCCTCCTACCAGTTTCTATGTGGTCTCCACTTCTGGTTCTCAGGTATCAGGGTTCTCTCCAGTCTTCTGTTGATTATTCAGGAAATTTTTCTGTATGTTAGTTGTAATTCCTGTTTGTTCCTGCAAGTGTGTCCGTGCAGCTTCCATTTACTCTGCTGCCATGTTTAATCTCCTTTCAGTTTGCCTTTGGGATCCTGATATTGCGTTGAATCTGTAGATCACTTTGGGTAGTATTGTCATCTTAATGATATTAAGTCTTCCAACCATGACCATGGGATGTCTTTCATTTATTTATGTTTTTAATTTCTTTCAGAATTGTTTTGTAATTTTCAGTGTACAAATATTTTTCTTTTTTAGTTAAATTTATTTCTAAGTATTTAATTCTTTTTGATGTTACTGTAAATGGAATTGTTTTCTTGATTTTCTTTTCGGATTGTTCATTGCTAGTATATAGAAATACAAGTGATTTTTATATGTTGATTTGTATCCTGCAACTTTGCTGGACTCATTTATGAGATCTAACAGGCTTTTTGTGGAGTTTTTTCTACATATGTCATCTGTGAACAGAGATAATATTCTCCCTTTCCATTTTGATACCTTTTATTTATTTTTCTAGCCTAATTGCTTTGGCTAGAACTTCAGAACTATGTTGAATAGAGGTGGCAAGAGCAGGCTTCCTTGGCTTGCTCCTGATCTTAGAGGAAAATTTTTCAATTTTTCACTGTTGAGTACGATGTTAACTATGGGTTTTTCCAAGTAAGGCCTTTATTATGTTGAGGAATTTTTCTTTCAGTCCTAATTTATTGAGTGTTTTTATCACGAAAAGATGTTGAATTTTATTAAATGCTTTTCTGCATCAATTAAGATGATCATGTGTTTTCATCTTCATTCTATTTAATGTGATATATTACATTGATTGATTTTCATATGTTGAATCATCCTTGCATTCTGTGAATAAATTCCACTTGATCATAATTATAATCTTTTTAATATGCTGCTGAATTCAGTTTGCTATATTTTCTTGAGATTTTGCATTAATATTTATAAGGACTACTAGAGGCCCGGTGCATGAATTTGTGCATGGATGGGATCCCTTGGGGTGGCCTACAGAGATTGGGCCCCAGCTCATGCCCCGAGCCTTGCAGTCCCAGCTGTGCCCCCAGCCTTGCAGCCCCGCAGCCCCGCCTGGCACACCACCTTGACCTGGTGCTGCCCCCTCACCTGCTCCACCATCCCGCCTGTAGGGTGATCGATTGGGGCTGGGCTCACTGCCCGACTCCTTCAGTGCCTGGGAGCCAGTTGGCAGCCCCGCTCCCCACAGCTGCCACTGGTCACTGTCTGCAGGGTGATTGATTGGGGCTGGGCCTCCTGCCTGGCTCCCTCAGCACCTGGGAGCAGGGTGGTGACCCTGCCCCATGCTACTGCCGCTGGTCACCATCTGCATGGCTGGTTGCCACCTATGGGGCGATCAGGCCCCCACTTGTACCCACCTTGACCTGGCACTGCCCACTCATCTGCTGCACCATCCTGCCGCAGTCCCACTCTCGTTGGGGCCCATTGGGGCAGGCAGCACCTCCGCTGCCGCCTGCTGCCAGTGCGTGTTGCCATCCCCGCCATGTTCTGCACCGCCCCCTGGTTGTCAGTGCACAACATAGTGAGCGGTTGAACTCCTGGTCAAATGACTGCCCGAGGGGACAATTTGCATATTAGGCTTTTATTATATAGGATTGGTCTGGAGTTTCCTTTCTTATAATGTCTTTGCTTGGAGTTAGGGAGTGTTTCCTCCTCTTTAATTTTGTTTTTAAAAAGTTTAGAAGGATTGATGTTTTATTCCAGATTGTTTTTTTCTGACTTATCTTCAGCTGTGTCTAATTTGCTGTTAAATCTGTTCACTGAACTTTTAATTTTAACTTTTATTGCTTTTCAGTTGTAGAACCACCATTTGATTCCTTTTCACTTCCGTGTTGCCACTTTTTAAAGTATGCAGTTCCCTGAGGATGTTTTCAAGCTTTTCTTTTATTTCTTTGATAATATTAAAAATAGTGATTTTATAGTCTGGGTCTGAAAACTCTAATATCTGAAGTTCTTGTGTTGAAGTCTTTCTGTTGTATCTTTTCCCCCCTGCTGGTTCTTGCTTACAAGGGTCTTTTTTCCCCTTCTTCTGTGTATGCTTAGTTCTCTTTGACTGTTCTGGTCATTGTATTTGAAAATGTATTTGCAGGAAAATTTTGAGACATATGATAATTACATCTTCTCCCAGAGAAATTTTTTGTTTGCTTTTACTGATAGTCTGGGGCCCTACTAGTTTTGGACCACCTGGTAGCAAGTTTAAGAATCACTCAGATGAAGTAAAGTCTTGAGGTATTGTCCTAGCTTAAAGTGGAGGAGTGTTTATCAGATTCTCTACTCTGTGTGGATCTTGGAATTTCACTTATTATCTGCCTCATTCTGTAACTCAGTTTTTGTATGTTTACCTTATGAATTGTTAAATGCCATCCAGATAAAAGGCGTATTAAATGCTGGGTTACTTCTCTGGCTTCTAACCTCCTACATTTTGGTCCATTAATCCCTCAGTCTCTTTTTAGCTAGCCTCTGCTTTTAAGAAGATTTTTAAAAATCATGTATAATTCAGCTTTATTAGTTGTCCTTGGATGACTGTTTTGAATTACTTAACCTGCTAATACTTTACGGGTCAATTTTGGGGACTCTCTTTTGTTGTGAGAATCCAATTTTATTGCTACCATATGATCTAGCAATCTCACTTCTGGATATATATCCAAAATAAATGAAAACAGGATCTCAAAAAGATATCTGTACTCCCATGTTCATTGCAGCATTATTCACAATAGCCAAGATATGGAAACAACCTAAGTATCTGTCATTGTATAGATGGATAAAGAAGATTTTATATATATATATGCATATATATATATAAATAATATATTCCTATCCTATATAATAAAAGGCTAATATGCAAATTGTCCCCTTGACCAGGAGTTTGACCCGGAATTCAATCAGGAGTTCGACCAGGGGATGGGGCTGGCCCACCAACTGCCTGCAGCCCCTCGCCCCTAGCTGACCCCACCCCCAACCGGCTCCCCACCCTGATTGATCAGGGGCGGGGCCAGCCCACTGGTTGCCCTGCAGAGGAAGGCGACTGGCAGCGGTGGCGGGGGGTGGGGCTGGCAAGCAGGCGGCGCCAGGACAGCCAAGATGGGTGCTAGTGGGTCCCCCCTGATCGCCCTGCTGATTGCCCCACAGATTGGCCCTGATCGCTGGCCAGGCCTAGGGATCCTACCCATGCATGAATTTTGTGCACTAGGCCTCTAGTATATATATATAATTGAATCTTCTTCCAGATAAATTTTTGTTTGCTTATACCAGTGGTCTGGGGGTTCTACTCATAGAACAATATTTCTACAGTGGAATATTATTCAGCTTGAGAAAGAAGGAAATCCTGCCATTTGTGACAACCTGGATGTTATTTGAAGGCATTGTGCTAAGTGAACTAAGCCAGACAAGGAAAGACAAATGCTATATGATCTCACCTCTATGTGGAATCTGAAAAAGCCAAGCTCAGAGAAACAGAGAGTAGAGTGGTGGTTACCAGTGGCTGGGGGAAAGGTGAGGAAATGTGGAGACTATGGTTATAAGATTAAGAAGCTCTGAGGATCTAATGTACAGCATGGTAATTATCTATATAGTATGTGTACCAGTTAATAATGTGAATTTTTTTCAATAGATGGAGTTACACATATGTTGATATATATGCAATTTGATATGTATGTTATTTTGTTGTATTGACAGCAAGCTTCAAAACTTCATATATCAAATTTGCTGAAGGTGTTAACATCATAGATATTTTTATGCTTAAAAATGTCAAATTTTGTGCCAAAAAAAGAGCATTTGTGGGAAGTTTTATTACTTTATTTTGAAGAAAAAGTTATTGCATACTTCAGGAAGCTTATGGTGACATGCTCCATCTCAAGATACTTGTGAACGCTGGTTTAAACGCTTTAAAAGTGATGATTTCGATGTGAAAGACAAAGAATGTCCAGGTCAACCGAAAAAGTTTGAAGACCAACAATTACAAGCATTATTGGATGAAGATGCATGTCAAACTCAAAAACAACTTTCAGGAAGATTAAATGTTGCTCAGCAAACAATTTCCGATCATTTACAAGCAATGGGAACTTTTTAAAGGAAGGAAAATGGGTGCCACATCAACTGAACAAAAGACAAATGGAAAACCGAAAAGTCATCAGTAAAACGTTGCTTCAACAGCACAAAAGAAAGTCTTTTTGCATCAAATTGTGACTGGCGATGAAAAGTGGATTTATTTTGAGAATCCCAAACGCACAAAATCATGGGTTGATCCAGGTCAACCATCAACATCGCCTGCAAGGCCAAATCACTTCGGAAAGAAGACAATGCTCTGCGTTTGGTGGGATCAGGAAGGTGTGGTGTATTATGAGCTTCTAAAACCAGGTGAAACTGTTAATACTGATTGCTACCAACAACAAATAATCATTTTGAAGCATGCTTTGATCGTGAAATGACCAGAATGTGCCAGAAGACATGGCAAAGTAATTTTGCTTCATGATGACACACTGCTATTCAAAACCAGCTCTTCAAAGATAGTTAAAGACACGTTAAAAGATCTTGCCTGGGAAGTATTAACCCACCCACCATATTCACCAGACCTTGCTCCTTCAGATTCCCACTTGTTCTGATCGATGGCACATGTACTTTCTGAGCAGCACTTCATAACATACGAAGAAGTGGAAAATTGGGTCTCTGAATGGTTTGCCTCAAGATAAGAAAAGTTCTATTGGGATGGTATCCACAAATTACCTGAAAGATGGGAGAAATGTGTAGCTAGCACTTTTGATGTTTCTCTTGAAATTGCTATGTTTTCTTTGATTACAAAATCCGCTGTTATTAACCGGTACTCCTAGTATATAAAAGCCTAAGCGACTGGACGACTGGATGACTGGCTGGTAGCTATGACATGCACTGACCACCAACGCAGGAGCTGCCCCCTGGTGGTCAGTGTGCTTCCACAGCGGGTGTCAGACACTGGGCTGATGGCTGGCAAGCGCAGCTGTGGCAGTGTGAGCCTCTCCCACAGACACTCCTCCTGCCTGCCCCAGTGGTGGTGGCAGGCGCAGCGGGGCCAGGATGAGTGGCAGTGGCGCAGTGCCCAGCCTGGGCTCAGGCTCCTCCCCAGCCGCCTGCCACTTCATGCACTACTTCATGCTGTGTGGGATCAAAGCGGACAGCGGGCTGGAGCCCGATGAGCTGGCGGGTAAGGCCAGGCTGCCATGGCTTGGAGGTCCACTGATCTCTGCAAGGCTGAGGGACCCCACTGGTGCACGAATCCATGCACCGGGCCTCTAGTAGCTAATAATAACACTGTATTACATACTTAAAAAAGGCTAAGAGAGGATATCTTAAATATTCTCACCACAAAACGAAATAATAATTATGTGACATGATGGAAGTAATCATTTTGCAATATATAAGTGTATCAAATCAACACATTGTACACCTTAAACTTACACATTGTTATTTATCAATTACATCTCAATAAATCTGGAAAAAATAAATAAAACATCGAAATGATAAAAAAATTATTCTTGGAAGGAGAAGAGCTTGGGTGTGGGGCAGTGGCTCTGGTTTTTATTTGGTTAGGAGGCGCGGCAGAGGGAGAGTTCCACAAGAGGCACTGGTTTGAACTTTCCTGCCAGTGCCTGTGCTCTCTTAGGGTGGCCTGGATGTGGGCCAAAAGAGAAAGGAGAGTGGTGGGGCTTGAATGCTGTCAATGGTCAAACATTAAAAATAGTCACTTCTTATTATTGTAACCATAGATCTAACTTATTTTAACTAGTATATAGTTTATTTATTTAAACTAATATACTGTAGTATTCTGTCATTTGAAAAAGCCCAACTTACTTTAAAATTTCTCTACTGATGGCCAATTAGGTGTTTTATACTTTTTTACTATTAGAAACAGTTCTGCAATGAACAGCTCTGTAGAATCTTTGCAAGAGTTTTTCTCGGGGAGATGCCAGGATGAGGATTCTCTGTCTGGTCAGGTGTCCTGTCCTTTTGGTGTACTGGACATCGCCAGATTGTTCTCCAGTGTAATTGTAACAACTTGTATTTCCATGTCTTGAAGTGGTGGAGTTTGCACTTTGTTCCAAAGGGGCTGGGAGGCCATTGGAAGGCTTAAGTGGGAGAATGATCTGACCTGATTAATTTAAAAGTAACTTTGGGGGTGGTGAGTAGGAGTGGAAACAGGGGGACTGTTATAAGGCTATGGCAGTGGTGGGCAAACTGCGGCTCGCAAGCCACATGCGGCTCTTTGGCCCCTTGAGTGTGGCTCTTCCACAAAATACCACGGCTTGGGCGAGTCTATTTTGAAGAAGTGGCATTAGAAGAAGTTTAAGTTTAAAAAATTTGGCTCTCAAAAGAAATTTCAATCGTTGTACTGTTGATATTTGGCTCTGCTGACTAATGAATTTGCTGACCACTGGGCTATGGTAACCATCTGGGTGAGAGGCAGTAGTTAGTACCTTGTGTGGTGGGTGGTACTGGTGGAGATGGTGACAAATGGTGGAATTCATGATATACTCTGAACACAGAGTTCACAGAACTTGTTGATGGATGGACTATGGTCTGTGACAGAATGATTCCTACTTTTTAGTCTCGAAATGGGGAAGACTGGACAACAAGGAAATTGGGGGAATCAAGAGTTGTTTTGGCCATATTAAGTTTGAAATACTTATTAGACACGTGAGTAGAAATGTGGAATGGGAAGCCTGATGCATGCTGGGAGCTCAGGAGAGCAGGAGAGCCTGGAGAGCTGCATTTAGGGTTCTATTTAAAGCTACAGGCATGGATCAGATGACGTAGAGAGAGATGAGTTTCCAGATTGCGCCCGGTGGAGTTCTAACAGCTAGAAGCTGGGAAGGGGAAGAGGATCTGGCAAGGGAAAACAGGTGAAGGCCAGTGAAAACAGAAATAAAACCAGCAGAGTCTGGGGCCGGGAGTAACACAGAGACAGTACTTTAAGAAGAAAGACAGAGCCCGTGTGGCAGCGGTGTGCAGCGGTTGGGTTCTCAGCGGCGTGGAAACTTGTGGGTGCTGACATGCTGGGCCGAGCCTCTGTAAAGAAGGTGCAAGAGGTTGGCAGCTTGGGTTGAAGCACCTGGAGCCGAGCGGCGGCGGCAGCAGCTAGGAGTCATGAGCGACAGCGGCGAGCAGAACTAAGGCGAGCGGGAATCCCGTTCTGCTTCCAGAAGTGGAAGTGCTCACGGATCTGGGAAATCTGCAAGGCATACCCCTGCAAGGAAGATTCCAGACGTTCCAGATCAAAGTCCAGGTCCAGATCTGAATCTAGGTCTAGATCCAGAAGAAGTTCTCGAAGGCATTATACAAGATCATGATCTGGGTCTCGCTCCCATAGACGATCCCGAAGCAGGTCTTACGTGGAGACTATCGGAGGTGTCATAGCCACAGTCATTCTCCCAAGTCTACTCGCAGACGTCATGTCCTTAATCGGGCAAATCCTAATCCCAACTGTTGTCTTGGAGTATTTGGAGTTTGTACACTACAGAAAGAGATCTAAGAGAAGTATCTAAGAGATCTAAATATGGCCCCATTGCTGATGTGTCTATCGTATATGACCAGCAATCTAGACGCTCAAGAGGATTTGCCTTTGTATATTTTGAAAATGTAGATGATGCCAAGGAAGCAAAAGAGCCTGTCGAGGAATGGAGCTTGATGGACGCAGAATCAGAGTTGAGGAGAAACCAAGATGACGGCATAGGTAAGCACCTAAACTGCTGCCTCACACAACAATTTCAAAACTACAACTAAAAGACAGAACAGACACCATCCAGAACCACAGGAAAGCTGGCTGAGTGGAAATTCTACAACTAGAAGGAAAGAGAAAAGCTCACGGAGAAGGAGCGGCAAAGAGCTGAGGTATGGAGACGTGTGCGCAGAGAGGAAGGGCAGCGGAGTGCCTGGCTGGCTTTCTCTGGCGGGAGGGGGAAGGAAGCCCCCGACTGCACTGAACCCCAGTTCCGGGCGAAACCTCGAGGACCCAGGCTCATACAGAGGGAGTTTGGACTGTCAGGTAGAGAGAAAGGCACATGGAGACTCGGAGACTCAGGGGAGCTGCGGCGGCAGGGGTCTGGAGGCGTGAGTGCGCACAAAGACTGACTGCGGAGGTTACCACAGGCTTTCCCTAGCGGAAGGGAGTCGGAAGCTCCTGACTGCACTGAACCCCAGTTCCAACTGCACTGAACCACAGTTCCAGGTGAGCCCCTGGGGACCCATGCTCTTACGGGGGAAATCTGGACTGTAAGGCGGAAATTTGGGAACCGCAGAAGGCAGAGGTCTGGAGACTCGCGTGCAAGGGCAGGGCTGACAGGAAGCCAAGACTGTCTGCTCTGCCCTGAGACTCCACCCCTTCCAAGCTGAGCACAGAGGCTTTTGCAATCTGGCAAGACTAATCCTATAAGGCTGTCGCCAGCACCGAAAATCTCCCAGTGCAGACACAGCTGATCCTCACAGCCAACTGGCCTGCAGGTCAATTCCTCCCAGTGATACCAACAACAATCAAGACTTAACTACAACAAGGCTGTACACACAGTCCACAAAGGGGTGCACCAAGAGTGTCCACCTCAGGTTAACTGGGGAGGCCGACCCACTGGGCCATATAGGAAACCTAGCATACAAAGCTACCCTACCAACTCAGGGAAGCAGTGAAAAATGGGGGGACGAAGAAACAGATCACAAATGAAAGAAATGGAGGAAAACAAACGACTGGATATAGAGTTCAAAACCACGGTTATAAGGCTTTTCAAGAATATCCTAGAAAAGGCCGATAAATATAACGAGACCCTCGAAGATATGAAAAAGAACCAACTAGAAATTAAACATACACTGACTGAAATAAAAAATATACAGAGATCCAACAGCAGACTAGAGGAACGCAAGAATCAAGTCAAAGATTTAAAATACAAAGAAGCAAAAAACACTCAACTGGAAAAGCAAAAAAAAAAACAAAAAAAAAAAAAACAAAAGAATTCAAAAAGTTGAAGATAGTGTAAGAAGCCTCTGGGACAACTTCAAGCATACCAACATCAGAATTATGGGGGTGCCAGAAGAAGAGAGAGAGCAAGATACTGAAAACCTATTGGAAGAAATAATGACAGAAAACTTCCCCCACCTGGTGAAAGAAATAGACTTACAAGTCCAGGAAGCGCACAGAACCCCAAACAAAAGGAATCCAAAGAGGACCACACCAAGACACATCATAATTAAAATGCCAAGAGCAAAAGACAAAGAGAGAATCTTAAAAGCAGCAAGAGAAAAACAGTTAATTACCTACAAGGGAGCACCCATACGATTGTCAGCTGACTTCTCAACAGAAACTATGCAGGCCAGAAGGGAGTGGCAAGAAATATTCAAAGTGATGAACAGCAAGAACCTACAACCAAGACTACTCTACCCAGCAAAGCTATCATTCAGAATTGAAGGGCAGATAAAGAGCTTCACAGATAAGAAAAAGCTAAAGGAGTTCATCACAGCCAAACCAGTATTATATGAAATGCTGAAAGGTATTCTTTAAGAAGAGGAAGAAGAAGAATGTAAAGATAAAAATTATGAACAACAAATACATATCTATCAACAAGTGAATCTAAAAATCAAGTGAATTAAAAACCTGATGAACAGAATAAACTGGTGAATATAATAGAATCAGGGGCATAGAAAGGGAGTGGACTGATAATTCTCAGGGGGAAAGGGGTATGCGGGGTGCAGGAAGAGACTGGACAAAAATCATATACCCATGGATGAGGACAGTGTGGGGGGAGATAAGGGCAAAGGGTAGGGTGGGAACCGGGTGGAGGGGAGCTATGGGGGGGAAAAGGACAAACAATTGTAATAATCTGAACAACAAAGATTTATTAAATTAAAAAAAAATAAAAAATAAAAAATACTTGTTATTTACAAGTAGAAAAAATAAAAGAATCAGAGTTGATTTATCTATAACAAAAAGACCACATACCCAAACACAAGGAATTTATATGGGGAGACGGACCCATGGCAGCTCACACCGTCATGATTGCTACCACAGAGGACACGATGGAGGCTATGATGATCAGGACCACTACAGCAGATCATTCAGAGGCAGAGGTGGAGGTGCAGGAGGATGGAGAGCTGCCCAAGACAGGGATCAGATTTACAGAAGGCGGTCACCTTCTCCTTACTCTAGTCGTGGAGGATATAGATCACGTTCCAGATCTCGATCATACTCACCTCGGCGCTATTAAAGCATGAAGTGGAAGGCTTTCTGAAGCCTACCTGAGAGTTTGGATATTGTTTGTGGACAATGTTTTTTATTGTCTCCTGTTTAAAGAGTGAACAGTGCCTAGTGAAGTTAGGTGACTTTTCCACCTTTTATAATGACTGCTTTTGGTGGAGTTGAAATGCTGTTCTCATTCTGCATTTGTGTAGTTTGGTGCTTTGTTCCAACTTAAGTGTTTTCAGAAAAGTATGTTTTGCATGTATTTTTTTTACAGTCTAAGTTTTGACTGCTGAGAAGATTTATTGTACAAAACTTCATTTAATGGGTTTTTCTACTGAATCCAGGGTTTTCTGAAGATCAAAGCCTGTGTCTAAAATGCTACCAAATGGCAAAAAGCAACAACAAAGTTTGATTTTTACTTTTCTTTCTAACATCAGTGCTTAGCAGAATTGTTCAGTCTAGGATGTCAATAGTAAATTTGAAGACAAAAATGTCCATTTTCCTTTAGTCCATGGAACCTACCATACTTAATATACCTGCAACTAAATATTAAAAATTATGCTCTGTAACTCAATACTGCTAGTATTAGAACTAATGATCTCTCAATACAGCAAATGCTTAATGCTTATATTAATGTGGACTTGTCAACATTTATGTAATCTGTATTATATGGCAGGGAAAGAGTGGCACAATGTATGGCTTAAAAAGGCTATTTCTCAGTGATGGTATTTCAACTGGTTATCAGCAAGTGACAATACATTCCACCACAAATGTCCTCTCGTTCTAGCGTTTAGACTACATGAAAGAAACTGGGTGCTTCAGAATTTGGAGAAAGAAACACTACTGTGCTGTGGATGAACTGAAGACTGCCTGTTCATTTTTAAAATATTATTTCAGGTCCTTTGCATACCAGAGGAGGCCAAATTTCACTCAAATGTTTTGAGAACTGTGTTAAATAAATGCAAAGAAAAGTAAAAAAAAGAAGAAGAAGAAAGAAAAATCACTGTGTTAAATGCTGCCACTAGATTAAGATGAGCTCTGAGAATAGAACAGAATTATCTGGACCCTTGGTTGCTTTTTATATTTTATTTTTCTATACATTAATTGTAGTCCTCAGTATTTGTTAATATTCTTGCGGGGGGGGGGGAATCAAAACCCACCCCACAAACCTCATTCCATTAAAAATATATCATCAGACCTAGAATGAAAAAGATTAAAGAATTTAAAAGTGCTGGAAGCCTAGTATCTGTTGATAGCCATTTAACCTACCCCATAGTGGCATCCTGGTGTCAAGCAGCTGTGTATATTTTTAAAAAGCCCATCGGAATGCTCTAGAGGGCTTTTATAAAATGAGTTAGAACTGCCTGGAAGATCTGATTGGCCCAATTCCACAAAGAAGGTTCCAATAGGTTTCAAAGCCTTCTGTCTCATTCCTTTGTGCATTTGTTATTAGCTCAATAAATAATAGATAGAGGAATTACCCAGTCACTAATTTGCTTTTTTATCAAGCAAAGTAAATGATTTAATAAATTGCAATTTTTCTGTATTATTGAACATGTGCTAAAATATGCCTGTACTAGTAATTCAAGCATAAAACTATTTTTTTAGTATAGTATTTGTTTATTTATCCATACATATTTTTTAAAATTGTAGTTTTTGCCAGGATGTTTGTTCATTTATTGCTTCTCCAGTCCCATTCTTGTGATAGCTTCTAGTAAAATGTTTACTTTCTTCCTGAATTATTGCATTTAAAAAATTAATATCTATTTTTCTCTGATCATAAGGGTGATAAATGATAACCTTTTAAAAATACTTTAAAAGTATTTTTAAATACTTTTAAAAGAGGAAGGGAGAGAGAGATAGAAACATCAATGATGAGAGAGAATCATTGATTGGCTGCCTCCTGCACACCCCCTACTGGAGATCAAAGTCCTTAACCGGAATCAAACCTGGGACCCTTCAGTCCACAGTCCGACGCTCTATCCATTGAACCAAACCAGCTAGGGCAATGATAACCTTTTAAAGGTTTCTAAATTTGCCTGGCTGGTGTGGCTCAGTTGACTGAGCTTGTCCCAGGCACCAAGAGGTCAAGGGTTCCATCCTAGTCAGGGCACATGTTCAGGTTGCGGGCTTGATCCCCAGTAGGGGGCATATAGGGCAGCCAATTGATGCTTCTATCTCTTTTCCTCTCCCTTCCTCTCTCTCTCAAATCAGTAAAAACATATTTAAAAAAATAATAAAAACTAAAGATTCCTAAATTTTCTTTTTTAAAAAAACACACACAAAACAATCCAATAAAAAAAATGGTCAAAGGACCTAAATAGACACTTTTGGAAAGAGGACATACAGAAGGCCGAGAGACATATGAAAACATGCTCAGAGTCACTAATCATCCGAGAGATGCAGGGTGAGGGCACCCCGCCCAGCTAGCCTTCCTGCATCTATCTCATGAACCTTCCCACCCTCCAGAGAGACAGCCTGTTCCGTTCGTTCTGTCCCCAGCTTTCCCTCTCCTGTCTCCTTTGCTGGCCCCTTATAGCAGGCACCTCCTCTTCTTGTTGGGGGTGTAATTATAATCCTATATAACAAAAGCCCAATATGCAAATTGTCCCCTTGGGTGGTCGTTTGATTGGGAATTTGACACTCGCTATGACATGCTCTGACCACCAGGAGGTGGCACTAAACATGGCGGGCATTGGTGATGTGGCACTGGCAGCAGGCGGCATTGGAGGCACTTCTGGCCCTAATGGGCCCTGACGAGAGCGGGACTGCGGCAGGATGGTGGAGCAGGTGAGTGGGCGGTGCCAGGCCAAGGTGGGTGCCAGTGGGGCCCGATCACCCTGCTGATTGTCCCGCAGCTGGTGACCAGTGGTGGTGGTGGAGGGCAGGGCCGCTGCTTGGCTCCCAAGCCCTGAGGGAGCCGGGTGATCGATTGCCCTGCAGGTGGGATGGTGGTGCCAGGCCAAGGCGGGGTGCCAGGTGGGGCTGCAGGGTTTCGAGGCTGGGGGCACGAGCTGAGGCCTGATCTTCACAAGCCACCCACAGGGACCCCACCCATTCACGAATTCGTGCACCGGGCCTCTGGTAATGGTAATAAAATGCCTTTCATTTATGGGGGATTTTGTGCCAGACACTGTGCTTTCTACATTCATTTGCTCATTTTATCTTCCCAATACTCTATTGTCATAATAGATGCTATTATTACACCCACTTAGAGGTGAGGCAGAACCAGCTGTCTCATTTGTAGGGCCTAGTGCAAAATGAAACGTGGGCCACTTGTTTGAAAATTAAGAATTTCATGTCTGTCTCGCCAACTAAACTGAGCTCTTCCTGGGCAGGAAGAGTGTGTTTTATTTGGTTTTATGTGCCCTGTGCCTACCCCAGGGCTTGAGATAGGTGTGTTAGATCAATGCTAATAGTGTTGACCTAATTCAGGACTGGTCTAAGTAGGGATGTGATGATAGTTTAATGGGAACAGAGGAGTTGAGAGCAGTGGCTGTTGGTGACAGGCTCAAAGTGCACTGGTTACCAGCCTGAAAAGATGAGGTTAGATGGGTACCTGTAACGTTGTGTGTTTGTGCCCAGCTGGGACTAAAGAAAGGTATGAACAGGAAGATCCAGGCCTTTTGTTGTGGGGAGGTCACACCAGATCATGGCATATGAGCCTGTCTGTGCCTGGGATGGTCCCTTGGAGAGATTGTCGGCAGCTTCTGTCCCTTGAGGTCACCATGGGGGAAAAGAACATACTGGTTGTTCAAATGTGGAAGGAAATTATTTTCCTCCCCGCCACCCCCCCACCCAGAGGTAATTTAGTTAAGTACTTCAAAGAGAATTTCCACTTATGCAGTGATTTATATTAGAGCTTAAATGGAAAACATAAAAGCAGCAGATTTGCTTTATAACCCTAAGTAATTAGCAGTCTAACCAGTAGTTTTAAGATTATTATTTTTTGTTTAGTAGGTCTATGATTTTCAACTTCCCATTCTGCTGAGGCTGCTGTGTGTGAAGCCTGTGACTTGGGCATCATCACAAGCTTGGGAGTGTGGTGCCTGCTGGTGGGGGGAAAGGTGATATCATTCTCATTAAAAACCTTTTATAGCTGCCCTGCGATCTTATCCCAGGAGTATTCCTTCCATTTCTATCAGCTTCTTTCACTGAAAAGCATTCTCTTGAAAAGGTGTTTATTCCTAAAGTAGATTAGTTCTTTAGAAAGCCCTTCCCAGGCTTTTTTGAAGACATGATTCGGGAGTTTTGTCTTGCTCTGTTTCCTGAAAAAAGATGTGGACTTTTATCTTTCTCCCTTAACCATGTCATCCTGCGGTCTGTTCCCCAGAGCCCATGGCTATACCCTGTGTGGGCACTTTGTGGACTATGTTCTGGGAGAACGTGAGCAGGTAGTTTGTGGTTGCCATATCCCACTTGAGAAGGTGTTGCCCTGAGTACTGGGGCCCTTGGTTTTCATAGGTATAGTTTCCACCCCCCCCTCCCCCTTCCATCCACCCTTTTCTTTGATACTTAGAAATTCTTGTTGTTTTTTTGTCCTAATGGTGATCTTATGGTCATACCTTTATATAATACCCTCAATACTCTTCTCTTTTTTTTGGTACTGTGTGTTGGGTCCCTATCATGAGTGATATTTTAAATAGCTTTGTAAACTTTTCTTCATTTCTTCTCTGCTCTCCAGCATCTGACTAAAAAAATTAATTAACTACTAGTTAAGGCATCAGTGAGTTTATTCTTCTACATGTGCTCCCATACCTTCTCTCATGTTTGTTAGCTGCATTTGATCTACATTGTCAAGCACATCACCATCATCTGCTGTTTTTGGCAGCCTTACCTCCATCACTTAGTCCTAGTTCTATTTTTAATGTACTCAGTACTCCACCTGTCTTTGCCAACACTCTCCAATCATTTTTCTAAGTTGTTTGAAGTTTATTCTCTAGTAGATACCTTCAGGAAGGGCTCCTGTGAAGAATAGTTCCTGAATCATATATATACTGAGTGGCCAGATTATTATGACCACTCCATCAGTACTTCGTTGGGCCACCTTTTGCCTTCAATACTGCGGCGATTCTTCTTGGCATTGACTCCACGAGATGTTGAAAGGTGATGCGAGGAATCTGACACCATGCCTGATGAATAGCACTGTCCAGTTCTGTGAGATTTGATGGTGCCTGATGGCTCTTTTTGTTGTCCCACAGATGATCAATTGGATTGAGATCTGGTGATTGTGGGGGCCACCTAAGCAAGGTAAAGTCTCCCTCATGTTCTTGAAACCACTCCTGCACAATGGCATGGCGCATTGTCTTGTTGGAAAGAAGCCATCTCCATTGGGATACGCCATCAACAAGATAGGATGAACTTGATCAGCAACGATACTTAGGTATGTTGTGCTATTCAGACGTTGTTCCACATGAATTAAAGGGCCCAAATCATGCCAGGAAAACCATAACACTGCACCCACCAGCTTGAAGGGTTGTATTCATGTATGTGGGGTGCATGCTTTCATGCTGTTTCCGTGAAATTCTCACTCTGCCATCTGCATGATGCAACTGGAAACGTGATTCATCGGGCCACATGACTTTTTTCCAATGCTCGACTGTCCAATCCTTGTGTTCCTGTGCGAATTGGAGACGTTTTATCTTGGTAACTGCAGACAGCAAAGGTGTTCAAACAGGCCTTCGGCTTCCATATCCCATACGATGCAGTGTATGGCTAATTTGCCTACAAACATCAGGTGGTCATAATAATCTGGCCACTCAGTGTGTGTACACACACACACACACACACACTAGAAGCCCGATGCACAAAATTTGTGCATGGAGTGGGGAGGGTCCCTCAGCCACCCTGCACCCTCTTGCAATCGGGGACTGCTGGCTCCTAACCGCTCGCCTGCCTGCCTGATCGCCCCTAACTGCCTCTGCCTCAGCCTCCGCTGCCATGGTTGGAAGGACGTCCGGAATGACATCCGGAAGGTCGTTCAGCTATCTGGTCTAATTAGCATATTACACTTTATATATATGTGTGTGTGTGTGTGTGTGTGTGTATATATATATATGATCATATATTTATGATATATAAATATTTCTCTATTTTCAAACAATCACAAATTTACAGAAAAGTTAGAGTACTCCACAAAGACATTTTTTTTTCTGTCCAAGTCATTTGAGAATAAATTGCTTACCAGATGCTTTGTCACCCCTGAATATTTTGGTGTGTATTTTCTACAAACAAGGGCATTCACTTATATAACCTCAATATTATCAGGAAAACTGCACTGATATATTACCACCATGTAATCCTCAGACACAACTCATCTTACCAATTGTTCTCATAATGTCTTAATTATGTTAGCCAGCCTAGATCCAGCCAGGATTATGCATTGCATTTAATGGTCATGTCTCTCTTTTTTTAAAATCAATCAATCAGTATTTTATTTATTTATTTATTTATTTGTTTGTTTGTTTTTTAAAATATATTTTTATTAATTTCAGAGAGGAAGGGAGAGGGAGAGAGAAATAAAAACATCAAAGATGAGAGAGAATCATTGATTGGCTGCCTCCTACACGGCCCCCACTGGGGATCAAGCCCACAACCCGGGCATGTGCCCTGACCAGTAGTTGAACCTGGTCAATGTTCAACCACTGAGCCTCGCCAGCCAGGCAATGGTCATGTGTCTTTACCTCCTTCTTTCTGGAACAGTTCTTCATTCTTTCTTTGACTTTGAAGACCTTGATACTTTTGAAGATTACAGACCAGTTAATTTGTAAACTGTCCCTTAAATTGCATATGTCTGATGCCATTTGATGATTAGATACAGGTTATACATTTCTTCCTTACTCACTTTACATTCTGGAAGGCTGTTCGAGAAGTGATTTGTTTGAAAATGTAATCATTTTTTCCCATTAGAAATAATATAAATTCAAATAATTCATCCCATACCCCCAAATGATTCCCTGTTTTAACCTTTCTTCTATACAGTACATCTCTAATGTACTGTTTAATCTATAAACAAACATTTCTTTTCTTAAATTTATCGAACCACACCCTACTAGCCTTAAACTAATCACGATCAGCACTTGTTCCCGTGGTGTCTTTCAGGTCAGCATGTAGCATCTTTACTTTTTCACATATCACTGCCTCTGAAATGCTGTAATGGGATAACTGCTTTTCATTTATCCAAATCAACAGCAGTTGTTCTACTTCCTCAGTTGTCTGTGA
Source organism: Plecotus auritus (assembly GCF_963455305.1). NCBI lineage: Eukaryota > Metazoa > Chordata > Mammalia > Chiroptera > Vespertilionidae > Plecotus > Plecotus auritus. The sequence goes on along the minus strand of NC_137785.1, from coordinate 29,493,145 downwards.
TCATTGTTTCTTTCACACTCTTAGCAACATTAGCACTTGATGGCCTCTTTATGTTTTAAAATTGTGCTAATCATCCATTTTATCAGTAAGAAACACACACACACACACACAAACAAATATTCACAGCACAATTTCCTGATAGGTTAACAACACGAGGTTTAGCGGTAAACTGACTGGCATTCCCTCCTTTGTTCATGGCCTGGGAGATGCTTTTTGTCTTGCTGATGTATCAGCATGAAAGGGTTGTCAGGTCCAGGCTGAGAACTGAAGCTCTGTCCAACAACCAAGACATTTTTTACTGTGAACAACTTGGTCTAGACCATTCAAGACCAATGAGTGAAGCTGCCAAGAGCCTGTTAGAGCCCTGGAGTCTTACCCTGCCGCTGTACTCCTGAGGGACTGCCCCCTTCTGCACAGCAGAGGGAAGTGATTTTATTATCCAGGGAGGTGGAGGCCAAGTCATAAGCATCTGGTTTATGGTCTCTCTCCACTCTGAGCCTTACAACCACCCTGCAGTTCTTCAACGTGCGCATGTATAACCTGCCCAGCACCATAACCCTTGGTCCCACTCACCTTCTCCCTTACTTCAGGCAATGCACCTTGGCCTTGTCGTTATTGGGACCTGCTGACTTATTAGGCATTGTATTCCAAGTTCATCCACAAGTCCTTTTGGTTAAGCTGCCTCCACCAGAGTTGTTCTTTGGCTGGGTCCTTCAGGCCACTGGCTGCTCCGCTTTCTCTTAGCCTTTTAGTCTCCTCCTTTCCTTCCCATCACTTCACTCAAAAATTTCTCGGAAATAGAAGAGTTTGACTTTTCACTTTTGTGTTATGTCCTCTTCACTTCTGGCCTAGTGGCCAAGCCTTAATGATGGAGGGGTCTAAGAAGAAGGTTATGAAGGAGAGAGAAAAGGAGAGAGGGGGGAACTGAATCAGGAGGAATCTCACATTTCTGAGTTTTTGCTTACAAGAATACCCCATCCTCTCCTCCTCTGTTCCTGGTACAAAAGAGGGGCTTTTGCTTTCTCTACACTTTGGCCTCCTCCATCTTCTCCAGCCTTGCCCTTTACATAGTGGCTCCATACTTTTTTGTTGATCCCCACAGTATACATTGCATTCCAGTGTGCACACAGTACAGGTTTCAGGAAACAATCCTTATTTGGATGCTCTCTGATATTTTCTACTGTGTCCTGTTTTATTCTATCCATTCTATTTAATTTTAAAAATTCTGGCCAATAAATTGTTATTTCAACTTTGAGATAATAGAAAAAATATATATTGGTCTCTGCACCTGGTTCTTGGCATTAGAGCTCCTAAAATCTTTGTAATTTCCTACGTGATAAGAGCGTTAGGAATATCTCTTGTTCTAATATTTGTCTTTGACCCCATTTCTGACACAGAGCTCCTGAAACCTTGTAAACTCCTGGTTTATAGGAGTGCCTTCTGTTTTAATGAGGGGACTCTGGGTAGGCTCCTGGATGGCTTCTGGATGGGGCCTGGTCACCAGAACGAAAAAGTCATGATTAGAGGCTTGGAATTTTCAGTCTCATTCCCCATCCTCCAGCGAGGGGAGAGGGGCTGGAAAGGGAGTTGATAATTAACCATGCCTACCTGAGGAAGCCTCCATAAAATCTCAATAGTATGAGGTTTGGGGAGCTTTCTGGTTAGTGAATACATCTGTGTAGTGGGGGGATGACACCCCAACTCCACAATGACAGAACCCCTGCACTTGGGAGCCTCCCAGACCTTGCTCTATGTGTCTCTTCTTATGGATGTTCATCTGTAGCCTTTGCCATATCCTTCAAAAAACTGGTAAACCTTGGTAAGTGCTTATCTGTGTCCTGTGAGCTATTCTAGCAAATAACAAAATCTAAGGGAAGGAGTCATGGGAACCTCCGATTTTTAGCCAAGTTGGACAGAAGTTGAGTAACCGGGGGCCTCCGCTTGTGCCTGGCATCTGAAGTGGGGGGCAGCCTCTGGGACTGAGCCCTTTTACCTGTGGGATCTGATGCCATCTACAGGTAGATGGTGTCAGAATTGATGGCAGGGCACCCAGTGGGTATTCCAGAATTGCTTGGTGTGCTTCCCCCATACCCTTGGTGACCAGTGTGTCAGAAGTGAAGTGTTCTGTGTGAAGTAAAGGAGAAAGACACAGGAGGAGAACTGTACATTTTAAAAAATAAATGAACCCACTGGTGAGCCTGACTCACAACCTAAAAAATACTCCTGCAGATCATCCCTTCTTTTCCTGATGTATTCCACTTTCCCTTTAAGCCGGACCCTCTCTTTCTCACTTAACCAGCTCAGGTCTGGCTGGAGAGTGCTGTCCACTCACATTATCCCACATCCTCTTTGCTCCCCGTTCTCTTCATCCGCCCAGTCCTGTCTGCCTTTCAGTGCCAGCCTAGCACTGGACACAGGTGGCTCCCTTGTTACCATTTCTGGCGGTGGATGGCCGGGCCTGTCCTGACTGGCTCTCCAGCTGTGCTCAGCTCAGCTGCCTGCTCCTTCACCCCCTGGGATCGACCCTCCCTCTGGGTGATCATACACCAAGTAGATGCAGACCACACACTGAATGGCATCCCTACTCAGATCTCTGACCACCCGGGATCTGATTCCTGGCCCTGCTTTCTAGGCTCTTCTATACTTGCCCCCCAGCTTTCTTTCTGAACACCCTAGGGTTCCTTACCTTCCTTACACCTGGCCCCCGGATTTTTAGTTCATGTTACTCTTTGGCATCTGAATGTTTTTCCCTGTTAGGAGACAGAGCCAAGGAAGAGGCAATCTTCTCTCCCCCCTCCCCCCGGATTATCTTTGCTCCTTTGGTAACACTGAGCTCCTCTCTAACATGTTTCCTATTCTTTTATTATGTGCTTGGTGCCATTTCCCAAATCTCATTCTCATTTTCCCTGGAGGGCCGCCTTCATTACTGCCGCTGCTGAGCGCTGAGGAGGGAATGCGGGTGTGCATTGCCTTGTTTCTGTGCCACTCTCTCAAAGGGAGCCGCGCTACTGGATGATCACGCAGCTGCTGCAGGCCACAGGCTGTTTCCTAACTGCATTATTCTTCTCAGGGGACTTCTGTGTTTATCCCTTGCTCTTTCTCTACAGTTTCCTTTCTGATCTGGGAGGGTACAAACCATCAAGGTTCTTGGAAATCTAGATAATATTAGGTTGTACATGAAGTCATTTTATTATTTCAAGTATAGAAAGTCTATTTAAATACTGTTTCAAAAAAAATCAAAAGGGTAGAAAAGGGTTTCCTATATGTTCATTAAATTAATCCATTTTCCCTTGTTCTCAAATATATTCTAATGTCCTGTTAATTTCCAGGAATCTCAAAATGGAAAAGCTCTTAGAGATCCTCTAGCACAGTGGTCGGCAAACTGCGGCTCGCGAGCCACATGCGGCTCTTTGGCCCCTTGAGTGTGGCTCTTCCACAAAATACCACGACCTGGGCGAGTCTATTTTGAAGAAGTGGCGTTAGAAGAAGTTTAAGTTTAAAAAATTTGGCTCTCAAAGGAAATTTCAATCGTTGTACTGTTGATATTTGGCTCTGTTGACTAATGAGTTTGCCGACCACTGCTCTAGCAGGAGTCCTTCACAGAGAAGCTGAGCCTCAGGAGTTAGCTGCCCAGGGCTCGGACACACGCCTCATTCCTGGCAGAGTTCTGACTAAGACTGTCTACTAAGGCAGGGCGCTTTCTACCCTGCCTCTCATCTCCATGTCCGTCATGCCTTCCCCCAGGTCCTGTACATACCTAACACCCATAGACACCCACAGAAGCCTTTCATCACCATTTTGGGAGATGGGGAATTGTCTTGCCTAGTGACATTTTTGGTAAGTGACCTTGGTGTCAATGTATTTTAATTTTGTTATTTTTTTATCCCTATAAAACATATTTTAATGGAATTTTTACTTAAAGTTATTTCACATCTGTGGATCCTGTATGTTTTCTTTTATTAAACACATGTTTAACAAACAGCACGCAGGTGACCTCTGACTATTTTATATTTGTTGCTGTGACTGAATGAGAGAATTTGGTGCCGGAAATCCCAAACTCTTTGGGAGCCTCCATCCCATAACCATAGAGTATGTGCAGTGACAATGTGCTCCAGGCCCTTGCAGAACATGTGGGAAGTGGTTCCAGTGGAATCGCTAATATCAGTTTTTTCAGATGATCTTTGGCACATTTTAGGGAGAATGTGATTAACTTGGGTATCTTGAATTTCTTTTAAGTTTTAGATAAATGTTTTATCATATAATATACCGATAATCCCTGTCAGTTGGCTTTGTTAGCTCTTCTTTTGGAGAGTTGATATTTTAGAGGAGGGGTCAGCAAACTTTTAAAAAAACTCCTTACCTGAGAATACACGCGCACACACACACACACACACACACACACACACACACACAAAATATTTTAAAAATTGATTTTAGAGAGAGAGGAAGTGGGGAGAGAGAAAAACATTGCTGTGAGAAATATCTATCGGTTGCCTCCTGCACCCCCCCAGCTGGGGATCAAAGTCGCAATCGAGGTATGTGCCTACACCTTTTGGTGTACAGGAGGATGCCCAATCAACTGAGCCACCCAGCCAGGGCCCAACTTCTCCTTTAAAGGGCCAGATAGTAAATATTTTAGGTTTTGTGGGCCATCTGGTCTCACACACCACTCAGCTCTGCTGTTGTAGTGGTAAAGCAGCCACGATGCCTGTAAATGATTGGCTGTTCAAGGAAACTACATTCACAAAAACAGCCAGTTTGTCAAGCCCTGATCTAAACCCTACTGTTGAGTATTTTCCCAAGTGCTAGTGGCACTCTCTGCCAGCAATTTTTCCCCTCAGAAGAATGAAGCAAGCCTAGAATCAGAATGACAACAGCAGTTGTGTTCCCACTTCTGCGTCTTTCCAAAGATGGTCTCCCAGCCTGAGATGCTGTCTCCTGTCTGTTCCATCTGTCTAACTGTGATCTAGAAAGCCTCCCAACTCAACTCACAGTGCTCTGTCCCTTCCCTGAACTCTGCTGGCATCTCACTTGCGGGTTTTGTGGTATTTGTACGTTCACGGGTTTAGGGCTTCTTTCCAAGCTCCCAGAGTGTTTTGCACCAAGCTCTGCACATGGTGTGTGGTAGGAGCAGCTGTTAGCATCCAGGAAAAGCTCAGCATCTCTGCCCACCTGGGAGGAACCGTCCTGTGAGAGGGCAGTGGGACAGACACATGGTCAAGTCAGCAAGAACCATCATTATTGTTCTGTGGCTCTAATTTCTCAAAAAGGACACAGGGTATGTTGTGGAAGTGGGAGTGTCAGAAACCTTGGAAAGTTTAGGGGGAACCAAGGGAGCATCAAACTGAAACACAGAGAGCTTTGGTAGATATATCATTCAGCCCTCAGCGAGAAACGGACAAAGAATACTTTATGTGCTGGAGATAAAATCGCACTTCCTGGCTGTGGGACCTTGAGTAAGTTGTTGAACTTGCTCAGTTTTCTCACCTGTACGTAGTACCTTCCTTATAGGGTTACTAGGGACACGAAGTGAGTTAAAACACGTAAAGGGCACAGAGTGGTGTCTGGCACCCGGTAGATGCTGGCTCTTGTCAATGGACACACAGAGCCTGGCATGAGCCCGCCCAATGCCGACCCTGACTCTGACCCCGACCCCAGTGATGACTTGGTGCAATGATGAAGCAAGCTGAGGACCCAGCCTGAAAGGAAGCCTGCCACCTAGGGCAGCGGTCGCCAACCTTTCGGGCCTCATGGACCACAAGTGGTCCGCGGGCCAACAGTTGGTGACTTCTGATCTAGGGTAAAATTAACACCTTGAAGATGCAGTTACCAAAAGATTACAACGCCTCAGGTATTTCTAAAACTAGAAGGATAAAACTTAACCACACTTCAGTTTAACTAAAACTCATTTAGCGATTCTATGTGCTACATCCTGGGGGTAGTGATGGCTAAGGCATGCTCGCTGACCTCAGTGACTTAGAGTCAGAGAGATCATACTTTCATTATATGTGAGCAAGGGGCAAGATGGAAAAACATACTGTGAGAATATTTTCGAGGTTGAAATGGATATTAAAGAGTGAAAGAATATGAAACACTTACATTAAGCTACAGAGATTGAGTTATGACATTGTTGGTTCAAGGCTCCTGAAAAAAGTGGTTTTGGACACTGTCTTGGGGGAGGCTCGCTGTGTGTCAAAGGACAGCCTGCTGGCATTTTATACCTGCCATGGGGAACTTGGGAGCTGTGCCTAGGCCTCCCCGGTTCATGGGGTTGACACCATCTAACAGGAAGTTTGCTCTTCATATGCTTGACAAGGTCAGGGGGCAGCTGAGCTTGGTCTGCGTTGGCCCAGCAGGGCTTCCTGAGTGCTCTGCAGGAAGCAAAAACTGGTGCAAATGAGCAGGTCACATAGGAACTGGGAGAAGGGAAGGCCCGATCAGGTTGTTCTCTGTAAAGGTGGCTGATAAAGCATTCCTTTGCATCCGCATAACCATGTACATGCCCTTTACTGCAGGGAAATGAATAAAAATCTGATGTCACCCTAGCTGGTTTGGCTCGGTGGATAGAGCATTGGCCTGCGGACTGAAGGTTCCCGGGTTCGATTCCGGTTAAAGGCACATGCCTGGGTTGTGGGCTCGATCCCCAGTAGGGGTTAGGCAGGAGGCAGTCAATCAATGATGTTTCTCTCTCTCTTCCTTCTTCTCTAAAATCAATAAAAATATATTTTAAAAAATTTGTTGTCACTATATGCTCTGACACTGTCAATTTAGTACAACCATAACAAAATAGGGGCAAAAGGAGAGAATATATGCAAGGTTGGTTTTATAAACTGTTCTTAGTAATTAGTTGGTGGTAGAAGTATTAGTATTGTTGATCTAAAATCATTGTGTGTATAATGTGGGATGAAGTAAATGAATAATTATGAGATATTCTAATTATTTCATGTTTTAGAGAACTGGGTGCCAAGGCATAGATGTAATCAGAAGAGATTATGTTAAAAAAACAGTAGCCTTGAGTTTAAATGAGGAGTTATCAGTATGAACTCTTGAGCTATTTTATTTTTTAAGAATATTATATATGTATGTATGTGTATGTGTATGTATGTTTCTAGTTCTGATTAATGAAAAGGCCTACCAGTAAGTATCCCCAGTGCCCAGATTATAGCCTTACCATATCATTTGCCATAAAAAAAACCAGGGCTCTTGGAGAAATGGCTGATTCCAGGTCTGGAACAGAAAATATACAAGATGAATTGAAACATCTTGCCATACCAAATAGTGAGGAAGCTACTAGAGACTATAAGGACATGTCAAAAGGACTCAGGAGCTAATTATTTTTTTTACATACTTCCTTTTTAAAAAAATTTCAATTACAGCTTACATTCAATATTACTTTGTATTAGTTTAGGTGTAACATAGTGGTTAGACAATCATATACTTTCCTAAGTTTTCCCCCACCTGATACAATACATAGTTATTACAATATTATTGACTATATTCCCTATGTTCTACTTTATATCCCTCTGACTATTTTGTAACTACCAATTAATATTTCTTAATCCCTTCATCTTTTTCACCCAGCCTCCCAATTTCTCCCTCCCTCGGGCAACTATCAGTATGTTTTTTGAGTCTACCCAGGAGCTAATTTAAAGACTTCTATTGGCCAAATTTGGAACCATTTGAGCTACAATAAAGGAACTATTTGTAATGGATCAAAACATTAAAATACAGGGTGTCCAAAAAAATGTATACACACTTTGCCTGGCCACTGTGGTTCAGTGGTTTAGCATTGACCCAGGAACTAAGAGATCGAGGTTTGATTCCTAGTCTGGGCACATGCCTGGGTTTTGGGCTCGATCCCCAGGGGGTGGGAGGAAGTGCAGGAGGTAGCCAATCAATGATGTTTCTCTGTCATCGATGTTTCTATGTCTCTATCCCTCTCTCTTCCTCTCTTTCTAAAAATCAGTAAGAATATATTCTTAAAAATGTATACAGACTTTGAATAATTAAAAAGGCAGTGCTTATTAAAATACATTTCATTTTCAAGATGTAATGGAATCAGCTGTTAAAGTGTGTATACATTTTGGGGGGACACCCTGCATGTTTAAACTAAAGCTATGAGTGTATAATGATTTTTAAAATACAGACTCAATTGATCATATTCAAAGGATGATAGGGATCCAATTTATTTTCTTGAAATGGGTAAATAAAGGGAATTATTCAAACATTTATCCTGCTTTTCTAGTGATCTGGGCCAATAGCAACCAAACTGTAACCACTTTTTGTTCTCTTTAACTAAAACTTATGCCATAAGAAAAGAGCTCTTTTTATAAAAATACTTCAACTAATAAGTAAAAAGGAAATGACAGAATTAGGATATCAGAATTTTAATGGATTTAGATATCCCATTGACAGCTGCTCACATCCCAAAAAAAGAGTTCATCAGACTTTGTGTCTCCTCATGAAAGACCTCAACACCAACTATGGTATTACCAAAGCGATTGCACCTGGGTCTCACCCAGCTTCTAGATCCAGCTGCAGTTTGCAAGAAACACAGAGGAACGTGTTGAATTATACCAAGAGTATCAATCAGCAAAACCAGGCTGCGAGAATTCTATAGGTCAAATGCCCCAGGTTTTTGACAGATAAATTGCAATGAAAAGAAAGGGACCTGTAAAATTTAAAAAAGACCTAAGAGACGTATTACATTAAAAATATTTTTATTAATTTCAGAGAGGAAAGGAGAGAGAGAGAAATAATGAGAAAGAATCATTGATCGGCTGCCTCCTGCAGGCCCCCTTACTGGGGATCAAGCCAGCAACCCAGGTATGTGCCCTGCCCGGAATCAAACCTGGGACCCTTCAGTCTGCAGGCCGACGCTTCATCCACTGAGCCAAACCGGCTAGGGCCATATTTTTAAAAAGGGTAAACACTAGGGAAGCACACTTGGTGATCAAAATCACACATACAAAAAACAAAGAAGTAGTTACTGTAAAAAGCTGGGGTATTGGTACTTTTCCCCCCCTCTCATTATGACTTAAAAAATAATAAGTGATTAAATTTTAAAGAGCTCTTTTCTGAGAAGTACATAATTTCTGAATCGTAGTCATTAAAGGTAAAGTCTATTTAGAATAGTTTGCTCTCTGATTTAAGTCCCTAAAAGAACAGAAGAGGTTTTGACAGAACTAGGGCATAGGAAGCAAAAAGTCAATTAAAGCTGATTTTTTTCAAGAGCCACATAAATGTTGTAAAAGTGCCACATACTTGAGCCATTTTAGCAGTTTTCCATCTGCTTTTGTTGTCTCAAAAAGAAGGAGGTTTCTCTGGCATTTCTCAGAATTGTCTTAAGTGACTTTTAGATCATCACAGTGAGTGGGGCACTTCCAATTCTCAATGTTCCAATGTGACTCTGAAGTTTAGAGCAGGATGCGCAAATTCATTTGGTTAGCTTTGCCCCCTTTTGGCTTGAAAAATAAAAGAATGTGAATTTGTTCACTTGGCAGAGCAAGTAGCATTGTGAGTTGTCCTTCAAATAGGTTTTCCACAGGCACCAATCTCTTTTTGGGCATGAACAGGCTGTTGTTGAACAGACAGACATTCAGGAGAGTCTATAAATTGAATTTTCCATCTTCTGCTAATATGGCTTTTGGCAATAAAGCCATTATCATGAAGTGCCATAAAAGGCATCTTTTTTTTTTTTCATCTGTTGCCTACTCAGCATGGGGTTTATTGCTTTTTACTAGTAGAAGTCTGATTGCTAAATGCTAAACTAGGCAGGTCACCCTGCAGTAAATGGATAGATGGGTCTCTGAGATGCCACCTGCTGTCCTTCGGGACAACTGGCAAATTTTTTGGTGGCAAGACCTAAAATGGCACAGAGGCATACTTCCTTTAGGTTTATTACTAATTAGACATTGGTGAATTGGCACTAATAAAGATCAGTAGGTGTTAATCTGTGAACTGAGTCAATTTAGGTACCTATTTGGAGTCTGGTGCTGTGAAAAATTTTAGAGCTAGTTAAAATAGAAATTTGATTCTTAAGAAATTGGGGAAATAATACTGAATAATAAGAAACAAATTGAGAACATGAAATGCAAAGTCTATTCATTTTATAAAGACTCAGAATTACATTGGGGCACTTCATAAATGCTCCATAGGTATTGTTGTTGTTGTTGTTGTTATTATTATTATTGAAGTAGGATTTCAGAATGAATGGAGGGTGGGAATATTGATAATGTCCAAAAGGAGGAGGCTCTTGGAAACTGGATGGGATTTGTATAGAGAGGAGTTTGAATGCAGCCTAGTGTAGATTAGATCAATTCTCAGTTTAGGATTGGGATTTCTTGTGTCTAAATTATTCTCCCACCTGCTTTCCACCTCCCAAAAGTTTGTTATTGTCTGTTCTGTTCTTCTTCTTGGGGGTTTATGTCTCTCTCTTAAAAATATATTTTTATTGATTTCTGAGAAGAAGAGAGAGGGAGAGAGAGAGAGATAGAAACATCAATGATGAGAGAGAATCATTGGTAGGCTACCTCCTGCACGCCCCCTACTGGGGATCGAGCCCGCAACCCCAGGCATGTGCCCTTGACTGGAATCGAACCTGGGACCCTTCAGTCTGCAGGCCAACACTCTATCCACTGAGCCAAACCTGCTAGGGCTATGTCTCTCTTTTTTAAAGGAAAAAACCTAACTGTAATTTAGTGAGGTTTCCAGAGTAAAAGAGTCTCTTATCAGATAAATAATTTGCAAATATTTTCCTTCCACGCTTGCATTATGTTTTTACTATAAAAAAATGTTTTTATTGATTTTAGAGAGAGAAAGGGAAAGGGAGAGAGAGAGAAACATCAATGATGAGAGAGAATCATCAAACAGTTACCTCCTGCACACCCCCTACTGGGGATTGAGCCTACAATCCTGGCATGTGCCCTGACAGGGAATCAAACCATGACCTCCTGGTTCATGGATCGACTCTCAATCACTGATTCAATTTTGTTTTTCTTTTTCAAGATTGTTTTGTCTTTTCTGGGTTCCTTGAATTTCCATATGAATTTTAGATTTAACTTATCAGTATTTGCAAAGAATCCAGCTGGAATTTTGATGGGGATTATGTTGAATCTGTAGACCAATTTGGAAAGTGTTGCCATCTTAAAATATTAAATATTAAACTTATTAACATTAATATATAAGACTTAAACATCTTATAATCCATGAACATAGGATGGCTTTCCATTTATTTAGGTGTTTTTACATTTCTTTTAACAATCTTTCATTGTTTTCATAGTTTAAGTTTTGCACTATGTGATGGTATTATAAATATAATTGTTTTTTTTTCATTTTTTTATTGTTCATTGCTAGAGTATAAAAATGCAGTTGAATTTGTATATTGATCTCGTGTCTTATAACCCTGCTGAACATGTTTATTAGTTCTAATAGTATTCCGGTGGATTATTTAGGATTTTCTAGATATAAAATTATGTCATCTACAAATAGAGATAGTTTTACTTCTTCCTTTCTAATATTAATGCCTTTTATTTTATTTTCTTGTCTAATGACCCTGACTAGAATCTCCTGTATAATTTTGAATAGAAGTGGTGAGAGTGGAAATCCTTGCCGTTTTCCTAACGGTAGGGGAAAACATTTAATCATTCATAGTTAAGTATGATGGTTGTTTAAAAAAATTTTTTTTGTAGATGCCTTTTATCAAGCTTAAAACATTCTCTTCTATGCCTAATTTGCTGAGAGTTGAATTTTGTCCAGTGCTTTTTCTATATCAATTTACAATTTTATTTATATATAGTGATTATGTGGTTTTTCTTTCTTAGGTGGTTAAAATGGTGGATTACATTAATTTTCTAATATTGAAATCAGCCTTACATGCTTAGGCTAAACACACTTGATTGTGGTATTACTATTCTTTTTATGTATTTATATATTATATATTATATTTTGTTTGCTTATTTTTAAAAATATACTTTTATTGATTTCAGAGAGGAAGGGAGAGGGAGAGAAAGATGGAAACATCAATGATGAGAGAGAATCATTGATCAGCTGCCTCCTGCATGCCCCCCACTGGGGATCAAGTTTGCCCAGGTGACTGGGAATCCAACCATGACCTCCTGATTTATAGGTTGACGCTCAACCATTGAACCATGCTGGCCGGCTGCTTATTTTTTATTAAGGATTTTGTTTCATTTTTTCATGAGGGATATTGGCCTGTAGCTTCCTTTTTTTATAGTGCCTTTGTCAGATTTTGGTATTAGAGTAATGCTGGTCTCATAAAATGAGTAGAAAAATATTTCTTCTTCCCTTCTTCTTCCTCCTTCTATATTCTAGAAGAGATCGTGTAGAATTGGTATCATTTCTTTTTTGAATGTTTGGTAGAATTCACCAGTGAAACCACCTACATATTTCTTCTCTGTGAAGATTTTTAAATTAGACATTAATTTTCTTTCTTTCTCCACTTCTTTTTTTTTTTTTAAATATATTTTATTAAATTTTTACAGAGAGGAAGAGAGAGGAGAGGGATAGAGAGCTAGAAACATCGATGAGAGAGAAACATCGATCAGCTGCCTCCTGCACACCCCCCACTGGGGATGTGCCCGCAACCAAGGTACATGCCCTTGACCGGAATCGAACCTGGGACCCTTCAGTCCGCAGGCCGACGCTCTATCCACTGAGCCAAACCGGTTTTGGCTCTTTCTCCACTTCTGCTTATCCATGCATTCATTGGTGGATTCCTGTATGTGCCCTGATGGGATTAAACCCACAACCTTAGTGTATATGGATGATGCTCCAACCAACTGAGTTACCTGGCCAGGACCTAGACATTAAATTTCTTTAATAAGTATAAGACTATTCAGAATATCTGTTTCATCTTGAATGAGTTTTGATAATTTGTAGTTTTCCAAACTTGGCCTATTTTATCAATGTTTTTGAATTTCAATATGTAGAGTTGAATGTGGTATTTCTATATTATTATTATTATTATTATTATTATTATTATTATTATTACTAGACACCCAGTGCATGAAAATTCGTGCACTTGTGGGGGCACGGTTCCTCAGCCCAGCGTGTGCCCTCTCACAGTCTGGGACCCCTCAGGGGATGTCCACCTGCTGGCTTAGGCCCGCTCCCCGGGGGGAATGGGCCTAAGCCATAAGTCGGACATCTTTAGCACTGCAGCCAAGGTGGGAGAGGCTCCCGCCACCACCACTGTACTGGCCAGCCATGAGCCAGATTCTGGCTGAGCGGGGCTCCCCCTGTGGAAGTTCATTGACCACCAGGGGGCAGCCCCTGTGTTGAGCATCTGCCCCCTGGTGGTCAGTGCACATCATAGCAACCGGTCATTCCCAGTCGTTCTGCTGTTAAGGTCAATTTGCATATTACCCTTTTATTATATAGGATTTTAAACATCAATGATGAGAGAAAATCATTCATTGGCTGCCTCCCGCACACCCCCCACTGGGGATCGAGCCCACAACCAGGCATGTGCCCCTGACCAGAATCGAACCCGGGACCCTTCAGTCCACGGGCTGATGCTCTATCCACTGAGCAAAACCAGCCAGGTCTTTGTATTATTATTTTAACTTCTGTGGGGTCTGTAGTGATATCCCCTGTTTCATTTCTGATATTGAGAATTTGTATCTTCTCTTATTTCTTGGGATGTCTTGCTAGAGGTTTATCAGTTTTATTGATTACTTCAAGGAACCATCTTTGATTTTATTGATATTCTCTATTGGCTTTTCTTTCCAATTGCACTAATTTCTATTCTAATTTAACTGTTTTCTTCCTGCTGTTTGATTTGCATTTATTTTGTTTTTTTTCTAATTCCTTTTCATTTTTGACCAGTTCAAAATACTTTCTATTTTCCTTTGTGACTTTCTCTTTGACCAATGGGCCATTTGGAAGCATGTTTAATTTATAAGATTTGAGAAGGGAATTGTCCTGTTATTTTTTTCATTACAGGCATATCTTGTTTTATTGTGCTTTGCTTTATTGCACTTCATAGATATTGTGTGGTTGTTTTTTTGTTTTGTTTTGTTTTGTTTTTAACAAATTGAAAGTATGTCAACCCTGCATCCAGCAAAACTATCAGTGCTCTTTTTTCATGAGCATTTTCTCACTTCATGTCTTTCTGTCACAGTTGGGTAATTCTCACAATATTTCAAACTTTATTATTAATATTATTATATTGGTTATGGTGATCTGAGATCAGTGATTCGTGTTACTATGTAACAGCACAGGTGATGGTTAGCATTTTTAGCAATAATTGTGTTTCTAGACAATGCTATTGCACACTTAATAGATGACACTAGAGTGTAAATGTAACTTTTATATGCACTGGGAAACCAGAAAATTTATGTGACTTGCTTTATTGTGATATTTGCTTTGCTGTGGTATTCTGGAATTGAACCCACAGTATCTCTGAGTTATTCCTGTATTGCTTTCAAGTTTAATTTAGTTGCAGTCAGAGAGGATAATCTATAGAAATTTAATTATTTTAAATTTAAGATGCATTTTATGACCCATGATATGGCCTAACTTGGTGAATGTTCCCTGCACACTTGAAAAGAATGTGTATTCGGCTACTTTCTTTAGTGAAGCACTCTGTAAATGTAGATTTAGATTCAATCAGTTAATGGTGTTGATTAGCTCTCCTATATGATTGCTGATTTTCAGTTTACAAATTTTTCAATTACAGTCAGAGAAGTGTTGAAGTTCCCAATTATAATTGTAGATTTGTCTATGTTTCCTTTCAATTTGATCAGTTTTTGCTTCATGTATTTTGAAGCTCTGTTGTTAGGTGCATACAAATTTGGGATCATTATGTTTTCTTAGTAGGTTGGTCCTTTAATCATTATGCAATGTCTCTTTTTATCTCAGGTAATTTTTTGGTCTAATATCTACTTTTTCTAATGTTAATATAGCCATTCCAGCCCACTTTAGATTAGTGTTATCATGGTATATCTTTTTCCGCCTCTAACATACCAGTATTTTATATTTGAAGTGAGTTTCTTGTAAACAGCATATTGATCATTGTTATTCATTCTGCAATATCTATTTTTAAATGGTGTATTTAAACTGTTTATATTTAATATAATTATTGATATATTTTTACAGGCCTATCATTTTGTTGTTTTCTGTTTATTCCTTCAAATTATATTTATTTCACTTTCTTTGGAATTTTTGCTTCTTATCTTTATTAATCATCTAACTATCATTTGGCAAAGCATCTTCAGAATTGTGGGAACTTTGCCCAATAGAAATATCTATTCTAGTTCCCAAACTAGTAATCAGCCAAAATGGTTGGTTTTAAAATATTTTCAACTCTCCTTGTTTCTTTTATTTTAAGATTGTCAAAAGCATGGACCTTTAACATAATGCCTTTTTGAGATAAAAGGGAAACTGGAATTTGGAACTAGATTTTATCCACAGGTACGCTGCTTTTAACTTTCACTTTTATTAACAAAGCTGATGTGAAAGCAAAGTGTTTTCTGTTGCCAATTTAACTTCTTTAATTAAAAATGAAAGTTATAAGGTAATAGTGCCAGGGGTGAAGTTCTGTCAGAAGGGGGAAATGGGTTTAAAATTGAAACTGTGGGCATGGTGGAGGCTATAGTGCAGCATCTGGAGTTTTGACACTTTAATGGAAAACGGATACCAATGCCTTAAACTCTTCTAATATTGCCTTTTAAAAAAATTATAAAACTATAAGAGGCATGACTATGAGAAAAGCACTGATGAAAGCTGAGGTGCACTGGGAAGGTGGGAGTTTGAAAGATTAAAGCGTGACTACTCAGGGTTTCAAACTCTAAAAGAATGTGTATTCCCCGCTTTTAAACGAGGTCAGGCAAAGCAGAATTCTCCTCACTTTACAAACCTCATAAAGTTGGCAAGTATCTGAAACAAACAATCATTCTGGAATGTACTGAACCCGATTATAACAAAATCCCGTGGAAAACCTTGGTCTACAGTCTGTGTGCTAGCTGGATGCATTAGGAGGTAACTTTTTCTGAGTAAAGGCAGTACTCAGGTGTTCGGGTTTTTGTTGTTCTTGTTTTCTTGAGAGTCTTAAGACCGCCCCTCCAATTTTCAATTATATCAGAAATCGTCTTTTCTTTTTTTCCCAGATTCATTTTCTTTCTTTCTTTCTTTCTTTTTTTTTTTTAGAAATTATCTTATAGTTTGCCATTCCTTAAGAATTCAACCAATTGGGATTAGTGTATCTGTCATGCCTTTGCAGTCCACTCAGTAGAATTTCTAATACTTTGTAGATTTATGTTCTTTTTCCCTAGAAAAAGCCAAATGCCATCCATACCAGACATGTCATTTTACAAAATATTAATAGATTTTCCCAATATCAGTATTATTCAGGCATATAAAATGTTACATCTACAAAGACTTTTACATAAGAATGTCCTTGGTACAGGACTCACAGTAAAACTGTAATAGTAAAACTAAATTAATTTCATGGTAATTTAAATTTAGAGTAGGAGGAGGCTAGGGATCTTCAATCCAGTGCCTTCCCCATGTCTTCTTCCAAGAACTTAAAGCTGGGATGAGTTAAAATAAACTAAAATGTGGCATATCTATGGACACTGATCAGACATTTCCCCCCTATTTTCCCATTTTGTCTTTTTTGACATACTTGACCCAACCTGTAGATGTCAAGTCCCCAAAACACAGGTGCTTCGGGAAGATAGATTTGGTTTTTAAATGAAGCAACTGTGGCCCACGGAGAGGGCCTTTCAAGAGCACCAGCCACCAGCTGCAGCAGCTGCGGGGGCAAGCAGGATTCCCTCACCTCACTGGCCTTCAGGGGCCAGACAGCTGGGCGCCCCATCCCCTCCAGATCAGAGCTCTGCGCTCCGCCTGCTGTGTGGCTGAAGGGGCTGTGGGGCCCTCTGTCCCAGCCTTCACAGAGCAGAGCAGGCTGCACACAGCAGGAAACAGACAGCAGCCCTGGCATGGGTTTCTCAATCATCACCAGCCTTTCGAAGGCATCCCTCATCTTTCACTATATTTTTCCACAGATCTGGCAGGGAATTCTTCCTCTCCGACCATTTCAGCTGAACTCTCCTAAGAGGACACACAGGTCCTCTTTACATCCTGTTATGTTTTCAGTAGCTTTGAAGATTTGTTTTTGGTGTGTATTTTCAGTACTGTGCTTTTCTTCATTTTCCCCAAGTGATTCATTAGTATTTTTCCTGTTGTAGAAGGTTATCATTAATATCCAAATTAATAGTCAAGGAAGCATCCAAATTTAGGGCAGCGATTTTTCTACAGGAAATTGGGTTAGTTGCTTTTTTTCCTTTTATTCTGTTTTTTTTAAAAATAGTTTATTGTTTTTATCTGTTTATAAAATGAAAGATATACTCTTTGTAAAATCTTAATAAAATACTGAAAAATATAAATAGCAAAGACTACCCACAATTCCACTTCCTGTAGACAATCTCTCTTCCCGTTTGATTTAAATCCCTTTTTAGGTAACTAGAAATACAACTGTCTATGCATGTGGGGTCCATAATCACACTCTCTCCTAAGAATCCTCCCCACTCCTTTGTCCCTCCTACTCACCCAATAGCACACTAAGGTGGCCCTACTTTAATTTTATGACCACAAACCTCAGTGGGTTCTTGGCACAGCTCAGCAATAGGATTCCAGTTCCCCAGTTGGTTCAAGACCCACTCTCCAAGACCTGGTTTTATGCCTTCGCTTTTTGCTCCCAATCTTTAACAGTTTCCCTTCCTCATGTTCAGTTGATGACTTGCTCCTTATTTCTCCTCCATACCTCTTTTAAAAATTTATTCCGCTTCTTACCAGTTTCATGCAGCAAAGCAAGGAGGTTTTGGTGATGGCAAGGAGGAGGGAGTGATAGACAAGCAGCTGTTATCAACTGGCGGATCTCATAACTGGGAGAGTCTGATGCAGATTACAAGGCGGAAAAGCAGGCCCTCCGCACTGTTTTCCACTGTGGCTGCACCACTCTCACCAACAGTCCTCAGGGTCCCCTTTTCTCCACATTTGCACCAGCATTTGTTATCTCTTGTCTTTTCAAGTAAAATATTTTTAATTTGCATTTTCTTCTTCACAGAGCTCTTTACCCCTAAGTATGACAGCACCTGCAAAACAGCCCAGAAGGAGGGAACCGTGCTGATGTAGCTGGCATCTCTCTGTGATAGCCGTGCAAAGGTCTGCTAGCCATTAGGGGTGATTTCATTGTCCAAGAGACATGGGGACTGACAGTTTGCCACCGCAGGACATTTGGGATCCAGGAAATGGGAAATGTGTACTATGCACACTTCTGTCTCTATCAGATGAATTGGGCTTCCTGGGGGAAAAAAAGATTTGGGGGCACAGAATTATATAGAGAGCCTAATGAGTGTGGAAGGACTTGGTGTACAGCATCTTAAATACTTAAAAAAAGTCCTGGGGCGGGGGGAGAAGAATATTAGGAAAGACACACACAAAAAACGTCCTGGCTTGTGTGCTCAGTGGTTAGAGTGTTGGCCAAAGATCTCAGGTTCAGTTCCCAGTCAAGGGTATATACCTGGATTGCAGGTTCAATCCCCACCAATCATGTGTCTCTCTCACATCAATGTTTCTCTCTCTCTCTCTCTCTCTCTCTCTCTCTCTCTCTCTCTCTCTCTCTCTCTCTCTCTCTCTCTCTCTCTCTCCCCGTTTCTCTTTCTCCCTCCAGCCCTTCCACTGTCTCTAAAAATCAACAACAAAAACTTAAAAATGAATAGAAAGGCCTGGTTGGTGTAACTCAGTGTTTGAGCGTGGATCTATGAACCAGGAGGTTTGATTCCCAGTTAGGTCATATGCCTGGGTTGTGGGCTCAGTCCCCAGTAGGGGGCAGGCAGGAGGCAGCCAATCAATGATTCTCTCTCATCATTGATGTTTCTCTCTTCCTCTCTCTTTTTATAATACGTTAAAAAAAGAATAGGAACTTATTTTTAAACTTAAAAGTTAGCAATATTAGAAGTAAGGTGGGGTTTATTTTCAAAGTTACAGTAGATTTTATTTAAAACTGAATATTTAGCAGTTTATTTGGTAAGCCTAAAGGCTTGAAATTACACATCTATGAATTTAGGCCTTGTGTGTTTGACACCTTGGATCCTATTCTCCTTCCTCTGCTACGTTTTAACTTACTGCACAGATGAGGGGCTCTTAAACCATGTTAACCTTTCTTTCTCCTTTTTTAACCATGTGGAGTTGCTCAAGGCAAGAAGACCCAGAGCTAGCAAGTCTGAAACAAAAAGCAAAGGAGGTGAGCATGGTGAGAGATCATTGAATCTGACATTTCAAGGCTTGAGCCTATTAATTTTTTATGCCCTGCTACTTGTATATCGTTAATAAAAATCTGATGAAAAACTTTTTAGGATGTATTTGTTGCTTTGGCTTTGATCTTAATGTTTGCAAACTAATACATTAATACATGTGAAGCCTTAAGGAGTTTTTCTAAGAGAATATTTCCATACATTATATTTTCATTTCCATTTTAGGTAGCTGAGCCTCTATGGGGTTGATGGCAGTGGCATTAGATTTTGGTGGGAAATGTATCTCCTCATCTCTTGCTAAATGTTACATCCTAGGAATATGAAACCTTGTCATCAATATTTTACCCGAATTCACTTCTGTAAGAGCCCAGATCTCTAAGATGTCTTGCCATTTCAAACTCCTCATTTTGAAAAGACATGTGAAACTCCATTCAGTTATTTGTAATAGTAAAACTTGTCCCAAATCATGTAAGCACAGGACTTGCTGTCTTGTTATTAATATTTTGCCTGAATCAGGCTACAGAGATCAGCTCACCTGAATGTCATCATCTTCGCTCTCTTTAAGGCGCCCGTTTCCTAGTTGTGGCATCTGTGACTGACTGGGTTGCAGTAAGCGCAATGGTCTAGAAATGCAAGTCATGCCAACTAAGACATGTCATTTGGTTACTTATGTGCTATATGCAGTTGACCCTTGACCAACAGGGGTTTGACTGTGCAGGTCTACTTATATGCAGATTTTTTCAATAAATACATCCTGTACTGTAAATGTATTTTGTCTTGTTTATAATTTTCTTAATAATATTTTCTGTTCTCTAGCTTATTTTATTGTTAGAATATAGTATATAATATATATATAACATACAAAATATATGTTAATTGACTGATTTATGTTATTGGTAAGGCTATTAGTAGTCAATTTTTTGTGGAGTTGAAACTTATAAGTAGATTTTCAACTACAGGGTGAGGACAGTGGCACCCCTAAACTCCACATTGTTCAGGGGTAAACTGTATATGCCCCCCAGTGCAAAATGCAGTCGTGGCATGACAATATGTTCACAAAAATCTTCTAAACAGCATTTGAGATGTGAGGGTCTAATGAATAATTAGATTATATTTGAAATTTACTTTATAAAAATAAATAAATATGAAACTTGAATTATTGCTTATTAAAAATGGTTGCTAACCCAATTTGAACACACTGCAGTAACCCCTGGGCTAACGGGCTATTGAAATGGCTCTTTAAGTTCCGCTTTACTAGAAAGTGACTGAAATTCTTTAAATATTTCTGATTTATATTGCATATAATACAACCTTCAATAGTTTTCAAATTTTTATCCTCATAAATAATGTTTGAAATGTCTATCATTTTCTGATTTATGAGTGGTTAATCATTCAGACAACTGTTAAGTACCTTTTCTTAGAGGGAATGGAAAAAAGCATACTATACAGGAAAGCAAAATTAAGTCACTGTAGTGACCATTAAAATAACAGCTGGTCAGTGATTGCTATGGAAATTTCTTTTACTATTGTTCCAAAAAAAGATGAAATCGTTATAAATAGTTTATATTTTAGCTCCACTAGAGGGAGTAATGCAGTTCAGAAGTCTATTTTTTAATGAATAGGATCCATTTGTCATTGAGTTAGTAAATACATTTGTGATAACAGTATTATCAAAATTCAGCAGCCATGATGCTGTAAGTCTCGCCCTTTATTTATGAGTGTTGCCGGGGTAGTTGATTTAAACTTGAAGCCAGCTTTTTGGTGACAGAGGGGAGTGTTCTATATGTTCACACATTTGTCCTACTTCTTTCTCTCCCTTCGAAATGTAATTTCTAAATTTTCTAATTCTGCTTACTCTCCTGAAGCAATTCTGATATGCAAATAAGCTTTAACATTTAAAAAAGTGGAAGCTTTTGAGATTCTGACTTCCATTTTTTTAGAGATTATGTGTTTGGTAAGTAGCTCACAACAGGGAATAAACGATTACAACTTTCTACTGCGGCTTTCAAGAGTCTTCTGAGACCCTGCCCCAGACCTCTGGAGGTCTCCCAGCCTGTGCTCTGACTGGGTGTACATGGTAGCCCCAAACAGGAGGTTTCTTCTCATCTCTGTCTTCCATGAAGCAATGATAATAAGAAGCTTCAAATCTGAGTGTGTTTTATTTTTCAAAGCTTCAAGAATTTAAAGTAATTTATACGCATACTTTTATAAATTTTAAGGAGTACCTAAGGGCTTATAATGAAAAGCACATCATTGGGCTCGTCCTCCCCTCCTCACATGTCACTCCTCAGAGTGATCGCTTTATAAAGTAAAATTTTTATTGAGGTAAAATTTGCATATGTGAAAAACACAAGTATAAGTCTTCAAATAAATTGGTTTTGAGTAATTGGTACAGTTGTGTAACTACCACCACACTCACATACAGGTTATTTCCGTCACCCCCCAAAATGCCCTCGTGCCCCCTTTTGTGAAAAATAATTCATCATAGTGACTGTTAAAATGGCTACTGATAAGAGCGATTGCTATAGAAATTTCTTTTAGTATTTTGAAAGAGATGAAATAGTTATAAATATGGTTATATTTTAGATCCACTAGAGGGAGTAATGAAGTCCAATTTGTCATTTTTTTCTTTTATCTCTTGCGCTTTTAATATATATCATACCTAAGAAATCATTGCCTGACCAAGGTCACTAAATTTACATCTATGATTTCTTCTAAGAGTTTTATAGTTTTAGTTTTCACATTTAGGTTTTGATCCATTGTGAGTTAAATGTTGTGTATGGTATGAGGAAAATGTCCAAATACATCCTTTTGCATGTGTGTATCCAGTTGCCCCAGCACCATTTGTTGAAAGATTGTTCTCTCCCTCATTGAATTGTCTTGGTACTCTCCTCAAAAATCAGTTGGTTGTGAATGTACAGGTTTATTCCTGGATTCTTGATTGTCTTCCATTGATCTAAATGTCTATCTTTTCTTTAACTTCTTTTTTTCTTAGTAAAGGGAAGGGAGAGAGAAAGGAAGGGAGGAAGGGAAAAAGAGAGAGAGAGAGAGAGAGAGAGAAACATCGATCAGTTGCCTCCTGCATGTGCCCTGACCAGGGCTTGAACCTGAAACTAGGTATGTGTCCTGGCTGGAAATCAAACCTTCTACTTTTGGTGCACGGGAGGGATGACGCTCCAACCCACCCCAAGCTACACTGGCCAGGGTTAATGTGTATCTGTAGCCCATTAGTACACTGTCTTGATTATGATAGCTTTGTAGTAAGTTATGAAATTGGGATGTGTAAGTCCTCCAACTTTTTCTTTTTCCAGATTGTTTTAGCTATAATGTATCCTTTGCATTTCCACATGAATTTTAGATCAACTTGTCAATTTCGGCCCCTCCGCACCCCCACCCCTCCAAAGCCAAGTGGAATTTTGACAAGGATTGCATTGAGTCTTAGATCAATTGGTTCAAAATTGCCATCTTAACAATATTGAGTTTTCCAATTCATGAAGCTATAATGTCTCTCCATTTGTCTAGATCAGCCGTGGGCAAACTACGGCCCGCGGGCCGGATCCGGCCCGTTCGGCTGTTCTATCCGGCCCGTGGAGCCGAAAGAGCGGAGGGTTCTCTTGCTCTCCCCTCCGCTCCTTCACCAGCAGCAGTGTTAACATGGCAATGTCGGGAAACACGGCCGCAGCTCCTTCTTCTGAGTGGGCGGATTTATATCCGCCCATTCAGTAGAAGGAACAACCTCTCAATCTTCCAGAGGCTCCTTGTAATGGCCGCGGACGCGTCCCCCGACATCACCCTGGGAATGTGTAGACACGTTATCATGGTGATGTAGGGAGACACGCCCCTGGAGAGCACAGTATCAGAGCATTAGCTAAAAAGGAGACCAACAACACTGTTCCCACTGAAGTTGATGTTTTAAAGACCAAAAACCTTTCAACCCAGTCTACATTGCCATCTACATCTACGTCCCGGGCATAATTTGGAAGTTGCACTAAAGAAAATGTTTAATTTACTGTTTACACATTTTGTTCTTTTCTATTTGTTTTAGTTTTAAATTATTTTATTATATTTAAGTTTAATTTGAAAGGCTTTTGTACCTTTCCTTTGTTAGGCAATTTTATTTTGCCTTTGCCATCTTCAATATAAGGTATGTTATTGTGCTATGATTCCTCCATTTTTTGAAGTTTCAAATTATAATAATTAGTGTTTACATTCTTCTTGTTAAAATGTTTGAAATGAATAAAACTATTGAAATAAAAAAAAAAAGACCATACCCTTTTATGTAATGATGTTTACTTTGAATTTATATTAGTTCACACAAACACTCCATCCATGCTTTTGTTCTGGCCCTCGGGTCCAGTTTAAGAACCCATTGTGGCCCTCGAGTCAAAAAGTTTGCCCACCCCTGGTCTAGATCTTCTTTAATTTTTTCCGACAATGTTTTATAGTTTGAATGTAAGCTTTACACTTCTTTTGTTTAATTTATACCCAAATATTCTCTTCTTCTTTATACTATTGTGAATGGAACTGCTTTCTTAATTTAAAAAATATGTTTTTATTGATTTGAGAGAGAGAGAGAGAGAGAGAGAGAGACATTGATGTGAGAAAGAAACATAGATGTCTCCTATGTGAACCCTGACTAGGGATTGATTGAATCCACAATGTGGGCATGTACCCTCACCAGGAATCAGTGCATGGGACTATGCTCAGTCAACTGAGCCACACCAGCCAGGGCACTGCTTTCTTAATTTTATTTTAGATGCTCGTTGTTAGCATATAAGAGTACAATTGATTTTTGTATGTTGATCTTCTATCCTGCTGACTTGCTAGACTGACTGATGAGTGTGGTCCTTTTTAAAAAAAAAATGTGGATTCCATAGGATTTTCCATATTCAAGATTATGTTGTTTGACAATAAATATAGTTTTATTTCTGCCTTTCATTCTGGATACCTTTTATTTCTTTTTCTTGTCTAATTTTCCTGTCCTTCAGTACAATGTAGAATAGAAGTGGTAAGAGCAGACATCCTTGTCTTGTTCTCAATCTTAGAAGGAAAGGATTCAGTCTTTTGGTTAGCAAGCAGAGATTTTGAATTTTAATGAAGTGCATGTTATTGATTATTTTCTTTTGCAGTTAGTGCTTTTTTTGTGCTGTCTAATAAATCTTTGCCTGTATTTGTTCTATACCCCAAAACCAATGTAGGGGGTTGTTTCCATACCAACAAGCAATGCTCCAACACCAGCTGAGTGTTTTATAATTTAACTCAATTCTGACACTGTCTACCCCAAAATAGCATCATATTCCATAGGTGAAGTCTTGTTCTACAAGACTGCCCTCCCCTTAAGATGCCAATTGCAAGCCCAGGTTGTTACCTGGGCTACAGATCAGAGATTCCCAGGACCTGCTCCTTGAATTCTATTAATTTGCTAGAGTGGAATTCAGATGCTAGTGGAAAGTCAAGATTGTTACCTATACTTCAGACTGGCTATAAATCAGATGTTACCATGACCTCCTCATTGGGTTTAATTAATTTGTTAGAGTGGCTCACAGAACTCAGGA
Source organism: Plecotus auritus (assembly GCF_963455305.1). NCBI lineage: Eukaryota > Metazoa > Chordata > Mammalia > Chiroptera > Vespertilionidae > Plecotus > Plecotus auritus. Next base: position 29,468,307 of record NC_137785.1, on the reverse strand, counting down.
AACCCATTTGCTCACTAGAGAACTGGTTGATTACAAATTATATGAAAGGATATGAATCAACAGCCAGATGGAGAGATTCAGAGGGCAAGGCCCTGAACAAAGGAGCTTCTGTCCTCATGGAGCCTGGGCCTGGCACGGGGCACATGGAGTGCTCTGGTTCCCATCCTGGAAGCTCTCTGAACCCTATCCTTTTGGGTTTTTATGGGCTTCATTACTTAGGCATGATTGATTAATTGATTAAATCATTGGCCTTTGAGGATTGATTCAACCTCTAGTCCCTTTACCCTCCCAGATCAGATCAGAGGTCAGGGGTAAGGACTGAAAGTCCCAACACTGTAATCACAAGTTTGCTTCTTCTGGCAACCAGTCCCCATCCTTAGATTTACAAAAGTAACCTCATTAGCATGACAAGAGACTTTTTATTGCTTTCATTACAGGAACTTCCAGTGGCTTTAGGAACTCTGTATCAGATGTGGGGACACAGACCAAATATATATTTCTTATTATAAATCACAATGTAACAGTCTACTTCAAGTTTACAAAGATTTTATCTATATAAGTTTTGTTGTTTATATTATACTAGAGGCCCAGTGCACGAAATTCGTGCACAGGGTGGGGGGGGGCGGTGTCTCTCAGCCCAGCCTACACCCTCTCCAATCTGGGACCCCTCGAGGGATGTCCAACTGCCCATTTAGGCCTGATCCCAGTAGGGCAGTCGGACATCCCTCTCACAATCCAGGACTGCTGGCTCCCAACTGCTCGCCTGCCTGCCTTTCTGATTGCCCCTAACTGCTTCTGCCTGCCAACCTGATCACCCCTAACCACTCCCCTGACAGCCTGATTGATGCCTAACTGCTCCCTGCCAGCCTGTTTGCCCCTAACTGCCCACCCCTGCAGGCCTGGTTCCCCCCCGCAACTGCTCTCCCCTGCAGGCCTGGGTCCCCCCCCAACTGCCCTTCCCTGCAGGCCTGGTCACCCCCAACTTCCCTCCTCTGCCGGCCTGGTCACCCCTAACTGCCCTCCCCTGCAGGCCTAGTCCCTCCCAACTGCCCTCCCCTGCTGGCCATCTTGTCATGGCCATCTTGTGTCCACATGGGGGCAGCCATCTTGTGTGTTGGAGTGATAGTCAATTTGCATATTACTCTTTTATTAGATAGGATTAGATAGGATAGAGGCCTGATGCACGGGAGGGGGCCAGCTGGTTTGCCCTAAAGGGTGTCTTGGATCAGGGTGGGGGTTCCCTTGGGGCGTGGGGTGGCCTGGGCAAGGGGCCTGTGGTGGTTTGCAGGCCGGCCACACCCCCTGGTGACCCAAGCAGAGGCCCTGGTATCTGGGGTTTATTTATCTTCTATAATTGAAACTTTGTAGCCTGGAACGGAGCCAAGCCTCCTGCTTGCTCTGTGGCCGCAGCCATTTTTGTTGGGATTTATTTATCTTCTATAATTGAAACTTTGTATACTTGAGTAGAGGCCTGGGCCCAGCAGGGTGTGTAGAAAGCTTGGCTTCTCCATTGCCAGGGAAACCCAAGCGTCCTGCTCGCTCTGTGGCCACAGCCATCTTGGTTAGGTTAATTTGCATACTCGCTCCTGATTGGCTGGGGCGTGTGGCTTGTGGGTGTAGCAGAGTGATGGTTTATTTGCATATTACTCTTTTATTAGATAGGAAGTTGAAGTCTGTGATCCGTTTCAAATGAATTTTTGTGTAGTCAATTTCTCCTTTTACTTCTGTCATTTTTTGGCTTCATGAATTTTGAAGCTCTATAATTAGGTGCATACATATTTTGGGTAATTATATTTTTCTGATGAGTTGCTCCTTTATCACTATGAAATATTGTATTTTATCTCTAGTAATACTGTTTTGAAGTCTACTTTTCCAATATTAAAATAGCCATAGTAGCCTTCTTATGCTTACTGTTTGCATGGTATATATTTCCCTACACTTTTACTTTCAACCACATTTTATTTTATATTTAAAGTGAATCTTTCTTTTTTATTTTATTTTATTTATTTTTATTGTTTGAAGTATTACAAATAGTAGTACTTATGTCTCCTTTTTTTTTTCCCCATTGACCTCCCTCCCCCCCCCAGCCTCCCCTACCCCCCAGTACATGCCTTTACCTGCCCCCCCCAGTGTCTTGTATCCATTGGTTATGCTTATATGCATGCATACAACTCCTTCAGTTGATCTCTTACAGCCCCCCCCAATCTCCCCTGCCTTCCCGCTGTAGTTTGACAGTCTGTTCAATGCTTCTTTGCCTCTGTATCTATTTTTTTCCCCATTTCTTTCCTTTAAAAAATCTTGCCTCTGCAGACTAGAAATAAACATATAATAACAAAAAATGTTTGAGTCCCAATTTCAATGTCCAACAGTTCTGAGTCCCCGTTTCAATGTCAAACAGTTCCTTATGTGTACATGTCAGCAATGATATCTGGATGGTGGGCCCATGGTGAAAATGCAGGTCTAACCCTCTCTGGTTTGGTCCTAGGCAACCTGCTGTGACGCACACTGCTGACTGCTAGCGTGGCAAGGCATCGTCAGAGTCTTCCATCTCTGGACTGTTTCTCCTCTTGTATTCATGGTTGGAGCAGACCTGTCAATTCCTCTCTGTTGCAGGAATCCACATGGTCTTGGAGTTGTTTTCTGAAAATATACAAACATATTCTCGACCAAAAGTTAATAAAGGAATCTTTTCTACATAATTGATTTGGGATCCTTTTTATTTTTGCCCAAACGCTTTTCCTTTGTCTTATTTAGACATCATGTGTGTTTTTCATGGGTGTCTTGCTGTTAGCATTTAAAAGTGAATCTTTCATTGGTAACATATAGTTGAGATATAGTATTGCCTTTATGTGCAGTTTGAAACTCTTTGCCATTTAAATGAAATGTATACTCTATTTACATTTTTTTAAATTTAGTTTTCAAGTATAGTTGACATACAATATTATATTAGTTTCAGGTGTACAATGTAGTGTTTAGACGTTTATATGTCTTGTGAAGTGATCACCCTGATTAGTCTAATACCAGCCGTGGGCAAACTATGGCCCGCGGGCCGGATCTGGCTGTTCTATCCGGTTCTCTTGGTCTCCCCTCCGCTCCTTTACTTTGAATTTATATTAGTTCATACAAACACTCCATCCATGCTTTTGTTCCGGCCCTCCGGTCCAGTTTAAGAACCCATTGTGGCCCTTAAGTCAAAAAGTTTGCCCACCCATAATTATGTATGTTACAAGATGGGTACTAGAGTCTAACATACATAATTATTATAATACTAGAGGCCCAGTGCACAAAAATTCATGCACTCAGGGGGTCCCTCAGCCCAGCCTGCACCCTCTCATAATCCGGGACCCCTTGGGTAGGGTTCCTAGGCGTGGCCCGAGATCAGGGCCTATCAGGGCTTTACTTTCCCCAGCTGCAGGCAGCTGGCCCACCTCTGCCACTGCCACTGCTTGCCATCTGTGCAGCGCTTCCCCCCATCCCCTGCCACCAGTGGCCTTCTTCTGCAGGCGACAGGCTGGGGTGCAATGGCTGGGCTGGCCTGGGCCTTCCTCTTTCTTTGCTGGAGGGTGGGGCCAGCCCCGCAGGGCTGTCTGCCTATCTGATTGCCCCTAACCACTTGCCTGCCTACCTGATCACCCCTAACCACTGGTCTGCCTACCTGAGCATCCCTAACCACTCTCCCTTCCTGCCTGATTGCCCCTAACCACTTGCTTGGGGGCAGGGCCAGTCCAGCAAGGGGTCGTCTGCCTACCTGATCTCCCCTAACCGCTGGCCTGCCTACCTGATCACCCCTAACCACTTGATGCCTACCTGATCACCCCTAATGGCTGGTCTGCCTACCTGATCACCCCTAACTGCTGGTCTGCCTACCTGATCTTGCCTAACCACTCTGCCTGCCTGCCTGATTACCCCTAACCGCTTGCTTGGGGGCGGGGCCAGCCGGTGAGGGGTCATGGTGATCTGGTCTCTGGTTGTTTCAGTTGTGAGGCCTCTGGCCTTTTATATATAGGATTATTATTATTTTAAATTTAATATGGTTATTGATTTCAGAGAGAGGAAGAAAGAGGAAGAGAGAGATAGAAACATCAATGATGAGAGAGAATTATTGATCAGCTGCCTCCTGCATGCCCCCTATGGGGGTTCCAGCCCGCAACTCAGGCATGTGCCCTGATCAGGAATGGAACTGTGACCTCCTGGGTCATGGGTCAATGCTCAACCCCAGAGCTACACAGGCCGGGCATAATATTATTAACTATATTCCCTAAGTTGTACTTTACATCCTTGTAACTATTTTTACAACTAATAATTTGTACTTCTTAATCCCTTTTACCTTTCTACCCCCCACTCCCCAAATCACCCTCTCATTTGGCAACTGTCACAATGTTCTCTGTGCCCTAACTGGTTTGGCTCAGTGGATAGAGCCTGTGGACTGAAGGGTCCTGGGTTCAATTCTGGTCAAGGGCACATGCCCGGGTTGTGGGCTTGATCCCCAGTGGGGGTTGTGCAGGAGGCAGCCAATCAATGATTCTCTCTCATCATTGATGTTTTCATCTCCCTCTCCCTCTCTCTTCCTCTCTGAAATATTAAAAAAAAATGTTCTCTGTATCTATGAATCCTTTTCTGTTCTGCTCCTTTGTTTTATAGATTCTACATATAAGTGAAATCATATGGTATTTGTCTTTTTTTGTCTGACTCATTTCACTTAGCATAATACCCTCTAGGTCCATCCATTCTATTGCAGATGGCAAGATTTCATTCTTTTTTATGGCTCAGTAATATTACATTATTCATAAGCACCACATCTTTATCCATTCATCTATTGATGGATACCTAGGTTGCTTCCATGTCTTGGTTATTTGATTATTGTAAATAATGCTGTGATGAACATAGAGGAGCATATGTCTTTTTGAATTAGTGTTTTGGAATTCCTTGGAAAAATACTCAGAAGTGGAATTGCTGGGTCATAATATAGTTCCATTTTTAATGTTTTGGGGAAGCTCCATACTGTTTACCATAACGCCTGCACCAACTTACAGTCTCACAGTTCATGGGGGTTCCCATTTTTCCACATAATAGCCATTCTGAGGTCACTGTGGTTTTGATTTGCATTTCCATTATGATTAATGATGTTAAGCATCTATTCATATGTCTATATGTCATTTTTGGAGAAATGTCGATTTTTAAAAAAATTTTTTATCATTGACCATGTGAGAGATGTCCTCAATTTTTCCCCTTTGCCCCTCTCCACCCAGCTGCTATCCCACCCAGGCCTTCACCTCACTATTGTCTGAGTCCATGGGATATATATAACTTTGGTTAATCTCTTCCCACTTCCTCCTCCCCTCTTTCCTCTGAGATCTGACAGTCTGTTCCATGCTTCCATGTCTCTGGACCTATTTTGTTCATCAGTTTATTTTGTTCATTATATTCCACATTAGATTTCTTTGTCTCCCGATTTTGGTTGTCTCTTTGAGATTATGTGATATTTATCTTTCCCTGACTGACTTATTTCGCTTAGCATAATAATCTTCAAGTTCATCTATGCTGCTTCAAAAGGGAAGAGATCCTTCTTTTATACAGCTGCATAGTATTCAATTGTGTAAATGTACCAGGGTTTCTTATCCATTCAGCTACCTTATGTCTTTTGATTGGAGCATTTAATCCATTTCCATTTGAGGTTATTATTGAGAGGTACTTATTTATTGCCATTTTTATTCTTTATGCCTATGTTTCTCTCTCTATTTCTTCTCCTTCTTACAATAGTCCCTTTAGCATTTATTGCAATGCTGTTTTGGAGCTAATAAACTACTTTAGCCTCTTTTTGTCTGGGAAGCTCTTTATTTCACTTTCAATTTTTAATGATAGCATTGCTGGATAGAGTAGTCTTTGTTTCAGATCCTTGCTTTTCATTACTTTTAATACTTCATGTCATTTCTATCTGGCCTGTAAAGTTTCTGTTGAGAAATCAGCTGACTGTCAATAGGAGCTCCTTTGTAGTTAATCAACTGTCTCTTGCTGCCCTTAAGATTCTCTCTTTGTATTTAAAGTTTGCCATTTTAGTTATTATGTGTCTTGGTGTGGATCTCATTGTGTTCATCTTGATTGGGTCTCTCTGTGCTTCCTGAACTTGTGTGACTTTTTTCTTCACCAGGTTAGGGAAGTATTCTGTCATTATTTATTCAAACAGGTTTTCTATCCTTTGTGAACTTTCTTCTCCCTCTGGTACCCTTATGATGCAGATGTTGTTCCATTTCATGTTGTCCCAACCCAAATTCCCTTAAACTCTCCTCATGCTTTTTCAGTGTTTCTTCTTTTTGCTATTCTAATTGAGTGTTTTTTCCACCTTGTCTTCCAAATCTCTGATTTGATCATCTGCTTCATCAAGCCTGCTTTTAATTCCTTCCAGTTTTTCCTTGATGTCAGATATAGTATTCTTCATTTCTGACTGGTTCTTATTCATGGTTTCTATGTCCTTTTTCATGCTGATGTAGTATCCTCTAAGTTCCTTGTAGTTCCTATTAAGTTCCTTGAGCATCCTTATAACCATTACTCTGAATTTTATGGCTGATAAATTGCTTACCTTCATCTCATGTAGGTCTTTTTCTGGAGATTCTTCCTTTTCTTTCATTTGGGGGTTGTTTCTTTTTCTTCCCATTTTAGTTGTCTCTTTGTGTTTGTTTCTATGGTTAGATATAACTCTTAGGACTCCAAGTTTTTTGTGGGGTAGCTTTTTGTAGTAAATGTTCTGTGGGACCCAGTGGCACAGTCTCCTTGAATTCTTGAGGTGGATGCTCTAGATGTGACACTTTTGTGGGTTATTTGGAATATCCTGTTGTAATTAGGTCTTTTTTAAAATTTTTTTTTTTAATGTAAATCTTTATTGTTGAAAGTATTACATATGCTCCCCTTTTTCCCCCATTGACCCCTTCTAGCCCACCTCTACCTCCCTCACCAGGTTTTCACCACCCTATTGTCTGTGTCCATGGGTTATATATACATGCATACAAGTTCTTTGGTTGATCATTTCCCACCCTCCCTCCCTCCCCTGCCTTCCCTCTGAGATTCCACATTCTATGCTCTATGTCTCTGTATCTATTTTGCTCATTAGTTTATTTTGTTCATTAGATTCCACATATGAATGAGATCATGTGATACTTGTTTTTCTCTGACTGACTTATTTCACTTAGTATAATACTTTCCAGGTGCCTCCATGCTGTCTCAAAGGGTAAGAGATCCTTCTTTTTCACTGCTGCATAGTATTCCATGGTATAAATGTACCACAGCTTTTTTATCCACTCATCTACTGATGGGCACTTGGGCTGTTTCCAGATCTAGCTATTGTAAATTGTGCTGCGATGAACATTGGGCTGCGTATATTCTTTCTGATTGGTGTTTCAGGTTTCTTAGGATATATTTCTATTAGTGGGATCACTGGGTCAAATGGCAGTTCCAGATTTAATTTTTTGAATAAATGCCATACTCTTTTCCATAATGGCTGCACCATTCCGCATTCCTGCCAGCAGTGAACTAGGGTTCCCTTTTCTCTCTTTGTTGATGGTACCATTCTGATAGGTGTAAGGTGATACCTCATTGTCATTTTAATTTGCATCTCTCTGATGATCATTGGCTTTGAGCATTTTTTCATATATCTCTTGGTCATCTGTATGTCTGCTTTGGAGAAGTCTCTATTTAGGTCCTTTGCCCATTTTTTAATTGGATTGTTTGTCTTCCTTTAGTTAAGCTGTATGAGTTCCTTATATATTTTGAATACTAACCCTTTATCAGATGTATCATTGGCAAATATGTTCTCCCATACACTGGGCTTCCTTTTTGTTTTGTTGATTGTTTCCTTTGAACAGGGTACCAAAAGCCAAACTTGGCTAGCTTCTGACATTGGCCATCACAAATGTAGCTCCCGAGAGGCCCAAAAATCAACATACAAAACAGTTAGCCTCAGACACATAAGAGCAGGATCCAAAGAGAAATCCTAACAGGCACTAAAATCTATTGAGACGAACTTCACTTGGTTGGGTTTTTTTGTGTTGTTTTTTACAAAAATCATTTTCTTTATTTATTTCTTTGGTATTATTATTTTTTCTCTTGTTTCTTTCATCTCTCTTATTTACCTCTTTCCTTTCCTTACTCTATTTATTTTTTGCTTTTCTTTTTTTTTTTTTTTTTTGCTTTATTCTTCTTTCTCTTCTTTTTACCTGTCACAGTAGAGATATCTCTCTTGATTCTTAACTGCCACACTATGGGTGTGGGACCTACCTGCCTGTTCTGCAACTCTGCCCTGCCTACCAGTCTCAGTGTGACTTCTTCTTTACATCTGCATTTATAGGAGTTTTGTTCAGCTAAACTCAGGTGGTTCTCAGTAGTGGTTGTCCTATAACTTAGTTGTAATTTTGATATGATTATGGGAGGAAGTGAGCATAGTTTACCTATTCTGCTATCTTGACTTCACCCCTAGCCTTCATTTACATTTAATACAATTATTGGTATGGTTGAGTTTGTCTACTGCCCTGTTATAGGTTTATTTTTCTTCTTTTGACCTTCATTTTTTGATCCTGCCTTCTTTTGAAATATTTTAATGTGTTTTGGATTTCATTTTATTTCCACTATTGGCTTTTTAGCTACTTCTATTTTGATTATATTAGTGTTTGTTCTAAGGCTAGCAATATGTATTCCCTACTTATCAAAGTCTATTTAAAATTAGGTAAGTCTTCACATCTACCCTGTTTCCCCGAAAATAAGACAGTGTCTTATATTAATTTTTGCCCCCAAAGACACGCTAGGTCTTCTTTTCAGGGGATGTCTTATTTTTCCATGAAGAAGAATACGGTACACATTTATTGTTAAATGAAAATAAAGGAAATTTATTACCTGTATACGGTATGGTAGTACGGTAGTTGTCAACACAAACCAGACAAACTGTGAATCCTACAGTATCAAGAATTTACTCATTTATTCAATGACAATCATGTCATCATCTTCTGGAACATCATCATAACAATCCAATTCCTGAATTTCCTGGTGAATTTCTTGTGACTCCATTTCTTTCAGAATCAGTGGACCAAATCTCTCATGTTTAGCAATAGCACTGTCTTTAAATGAGTACTTCTTGTCAAGGTAGCTTGCTCGCAGTGCATTTGCAATGCAACTGTCAGTAATTTTCTCCCATGAATTCTTCACCCAAGTCACAACTTCTTGCAGTTTAGGTTTCACAAAGTTTCCACGCTGATTTCTCTCCATTCTATTTTCAATGTAGTCATTAATTTCCATGCGCAAATTGTCTTTGAATGGCTTGTTTATTGCAATATCAAGAGTCTGGAGATAGGCCGTCATTTCTGTGGGAATCATTATCTGATCTATTTTTCTTTTGTGAAGAAATGTCTTCATGTCTTTAGCGCGGTGAGTGCTGGCTGCATCCCAGACTAGCAGACCTTTTTGGCTCCCTTGCATAACAAGCGGCAGCATTAAATCGACCCACTTCCTTATAACTGCTTGTGTGGCCCAGGCTTTTTCAGTTTCAAGAATAAAAATGCCCAAAACACATTCAATCTTTTCCTTCTTGCCCTTAGAAATGATTAAAGGTGGGATTTTAATGCCATCCAGACGAATTGCTAAAATACAGGAAACACGTGCACTTTCGTAAGCAGTGGAGGGAATGTACGCTAAGGAGGCACCCCGCTGTTCAATTGTTGTTTGAGATGATTGGCCCATAAACACTGCAGTTTCATCCAGAGCAATCATGTTGGAAAGATTGTATTTAGAGAAGTCAGCATCATCAATAAAGGACTTGAATGCAAGTGCTCGCTTAATAACTTGAGTATCTTCCAACCTAAACAATGTTGTAGATCTTCTTAAAGACAGTTCACTTCACTGAAGGAAATTATCCAGCCAGTGTTGTGATGCTTTGAAGTCTTCGGGGGCTATGTCAAACTGTGGTGCCATTGCAAGGGCAAATTCTTGAATCTGAGCCATATTCACAAGCAAAGCCTTTGCTCTCCTGTCAACAACCCATTCACAGATCAGGTCTTCCAGCTCGGAAAATAATAATTGCCGACCTGATCCACACTTGCGCTTTTTAGCATTTCCCTTGTCCACTTGTTCAATGAGGTTACCATACTTTGCTCACCATTTTCGGACCAGTTGGATACTCAACATCTTCTCTTTGCAGAAAGCAGTAAGATTTTGGCCCCAAGAGTCTTCCACGATTCCTTTCTTGTACTCCACGGAGTAGCTTTTTCTTTTTGCGCTCATTTCTAGGGGTGAAAAAAAAGGAATTGGGGTATCAAGGTGGGGGGAGGGGGATCACTCAAAATGACACAGGGGGGATCAGAGGGGGGAATCAAAATGGCACAGGAGAATCAGAGGGGGGATTACCATTTTAGTAACCCCTTTTGATCCTCCTGTGTCATTTTGATTGCCCCCTCTGATCCTCCTGTGTCATTTTAAGTGATCCCCCTCCCCCCACCCCTGTACCACTGAACACCTTCACCAGACATCCCCCCTACCCCTTTATCAGACATTTACCCCCTGGGGCCTGCCTGGGGACTATCACTGGGCTTGCTGGGGCCTGGATCTGGGCTGGAGCAGGGTCTGCCACTGACTGAGAACCTTCAGTCATCATGAAGGTGGCCGCGAGCATCAGGTAGTGTCACCAGAGACAGACCAGCACTCACCACCTTCGCCACGTCCCATCCGCTCTAATCCTCCTGTTCTTCTACACGCATCTGCGAAACTCTCCTCCTCTCTCCCACCCCGCGCTCACCGCTCACTCCGACCTCTGCTCCGCCTCCACACAGCAGTGACGTCAGGACTCCGCGTAACGTCACTGGTTGCTAGACGCCAGTCAGGGCGGCCCTAGCGACCAGTTTACGGTAAATTAATTTTCATTCTGAGACAGAGCCTGGGGCCTTATTTTCGGGGGATGCCTTATATTTCACTCAGAAGGAAACCTGTAAGTAGGTCTTATTTTCGGAGGATGTTTTATTTTCGGGGAAACACGGTAGCACTTGTCACTTCATACCTTATACTTCCAACATCACAGTTCATACTTCATGCTTCACAAATGAAATAACCTTGAAATAGAACCATTTCATTCATCCACTTTCTTACCTCATTCTTCATACTATTATTGTATCTTTTATTTCTGTATACTTTTAAAGCCTTACCTTAAGTGCTATTATTTTGCTTTAAATAGTTAGTTTTTAAAGTAAATATGAGCAGAAAAATACCTTGTATTGTTTACAAAGTTATTTACTATTTCTAGTATTTTTATTTCTAACTTTAGGTTCAAGTTTCCATCTGGTTTTATTTTCCTTTAGCCTAAAGAATGTCCTTTAGCATTTTTTTTTTGTATTATAAGTCTAATGAAAAGTCTTTTAGTTTTCTTTATCTGAAAATATCTTCATTTTATCTCATTTTGGGGGATATTTTCACTCAATATAGAATTCAGTGTTGACAGCATTTTTTCTCAAAACTTTAGTGATGTCTTCCATTGTCAACTGGCCTCCATTATTTCTTATGAGATATCAGTGATTTTTCTTATATATTTTTTATTTTCTTCCTTTCTTTCTTTTTTTTTTTAATCCTCACCTGAGGATAGTTTTCCATTGATTTTTAGAGAGAGTGAAAGATAGAGGGAAAGACAGAGAGAAACATCGATGTGAGAGAAACACACTGATTGGTTGTCTCCTGCATGTGCCCTCACCAGGGCCCTGGGCCAGGAGGAGACTGCAACCAAAATATGTGCCCTTGACCCGAATTGAACCTGGGACCCTTTGGTCTGCATGCCGACACTCTATCCACTGAGCCAAACCGGCTAGGGCTTTTATATATATTTTTAAATATTTTCTGCTCCTCACACTCTCCTTCTGAGACTTTAATTGGCCATATTGTTAGACTATTTGATATTATCTCAGAGTTCACTGAGACTTTGGTTCCCCTGCACAACCCCCCCAACCCCCAACTTTAGATCTGTTATTTATGTTGGATCATTTCTATTGATCCATCTTAAAGTATGTTTACTCTCTCTTCTGCCATATCTAATATATTGTTAAGCTTATTTAGTACATTTTTCATTTCAGATATTGTACTTTTCAATTCTAAAATTTGTGCAGTATTCATTTTCTGCTAAAACTTTTAACTCTTTGAATATTTTATAACAACTGTTTTAAAGTCCTTGTTTACTAACTTCAACATCTGGATCATCTTGAAAGCTATTTTTATTGAATGGGGTTTTTTCTTTATGACTGTTAGTCACATCTTACAGTTTCTCTGTCTAAAAATTTTTTATTGTATGCTGAACATTTTGCAAGACATAGTGTAGAAACCCTTGATTCTTTTTTACTTCTCCAAAGAGTATGTTTTGTGTGTGTGTGTGTGTGTGTGTGTGTGTGTGTGTGTGTGTGTGTGTGTGTGTTTTAGTAGTCTAAGTAGTGGCCAATTACCTTGAACTTAAGGTTGTTTCATTTTCTTAAGATAACACTTTGTTACGGTGAATGTGTTTCAGTTTTCTCCTTGGTCTTAGGGCAAATGCTTCATTCTGGGACAGAGTCTTCTAAAGTACAGCCCTTTTGTGGTTTAATGAAAAGTCTGTGTGTACCAATTCCCACTGATTTGAGAAAAGTCCAAATCTAAATGGTCTCTCCCTTGCAGTAGACGACAGCTGAAATCTCTGCTCAGTTTTTCTAGTCTTGCAACTGTTTCTCTTCAGTAGGCTTCTTTGAGCTTCCTAGCACATTCACAGTTCAGTATCTGCTAAAGATTTGAGGGGAGTTTACATGCAAATTTGGTGATTTTCAGTTTGTGACTAATTTTTTTAACTGCCTTTTCTCCCCCCAATTTTCAGCTTCTCTCTGCTTCAAACTCTAACACTTCAAGCCAATTCAGGATTTCTGTTTTAGTTCTAGCTGCTGCAGCCCGTGCAGTTTAGGGAGTGCCTTTGGGAAAAATTAGGAAAAACATAGACCTCACATAGTTTAATTCCCTTCTTTCAAGGATTGAATCCCCTCAGCTTTATGCCTGCTTCAGGTCACTTTCTAGTGCTTTTAAATAGTTTTTAAAAAATATATATTTGTATTGATTTCAGAGAAAAGAAGAGGGAGAGAGAGATAGAAACATCAATGATGAGAGAGAATCATTGATTGGCTGCCTCCTGAATGCCCCAAACTGGGGATCAAGCCCGCATTCTGGGCATGTATTCCAGACTAGAATGGAACCATGACCTCCTGGTGCTCGACCACTGAGCCACACTGGCTGGGCTTAAATCGTTTTAAGAATATTTTGTCCAGGGTTTATAATTATTACCTAAAGAAGTAGTAGTCTGATACAATGTCTCTCATTATTGAAACCACAATTTCACAGCAATCATGTTTAACAATTTTTGTAACAGAGACAATTTACTGATTTTCTTGGCGGCTTTAAGGTTAACTTTTGAATGTGGTCCATGATTATTTAAATAAACTACCTTTTATTATGGAAATACCAATCTTGCTAGAACCAGCCTGCACTTTTTCCCTGGGTCAAATCCTCCATCTTTCTTTTGCAGGAAAAAAAACAGCTGTGGGTTTTATTCTGTAGCATTCGCAAAGAGAGTCAAGTTTAGCTCAAAACTCTAAAATCCGAAATCGGATGATGTGCACATTTGTTTTTAAGCTAACTTCTCTCTTCACACGTGCACAGAAATCCCAGACACATTTCTAAATTTTGTAAAACCTTTCATGGTGAAAAGGAGACCTTTTAAATTAGCATACTCGGAAGGGGGCGTTTACAGGATCACCACGTGTCTCCCTTCCCCCACCTCCTGCTTGCTTTGGGGGAAAATTTTAACAAGTGACCTGGCCACGTTTCTTTTCCCAATTAAAGTCATGCTTAATAGAAAAAGACAGATTTTAATTTTTTTCCTATTTTGCTTTCCAAAGTAATGATTATCCCTTAGAGTAATTTTCGCCAACATTTGCTTATCCCAACGCATTCTTCGGTAATTTTTAAACAAAGTATTAGAGAATCTCTTTGCAAGAGAGCTGATAGCTCTGCCCTCTTCAGCCGCTTTTGGATCTGGAGGTTTTTTTAGAAATTACAGATTTTCGATCCTCAAAACAAATTAGGTATTTTATGATTTGAACAAGAAACTACATTAAAAATGAATTTTGCCTTTTAACTGAATTCTTCCCCATTATAATCTGACTTAAAACAAAAGACTTTTCTTGCCCAGTCTGGCTTCACGACTTCCAGAGCTGGTACAAGCTCTATGCGCAGTTCAGTCTTACCACCATACTGGTGTTGTTTCCGCTCAGGCAAATTCTTCTCCTCCAGATGCCCCTGAGGTCTGGTGCCATTAATGCTGGGGTTCTTGATCCAGCATCTAGAAGGGTTCAGGAATCTGGAGAAGGGCTGTGTGTAAATTAAATAAAAGTCTAGAGACAAAATATAATTTTGGAAGGCATTTTGGGGAGCCAGAGAAGACTTAGCTAAAGGAACTAAGTTCTCCCTTGTCTTAGGACCCCTTGCTTTTTATTAACACAAATTGTCCTAAGGCAAGGTGGAGATATACACACCAAAGGGTAAGGTTTGGTATACAGAATCCATTTTCAGATTGGAAGAATTACCTCCAGCTGTCCAGGTGTTTGGCCAGTAGGAGACAATAACATGTAGATTGAAATGCCCTTAGGTGTCTGGTAGCAAGCAATCATCTATGCAAATCTTTTTCAGGTTTGGGGAAATGCCCTCAGCCATCTCCAGATAATTAAGCCCTGCTGACATGCTGGAATTGGCTTCCAGCACTGGGGATTGAGCCCACAATCTGGGCATGTGTCCTGGACTGGAATCGAACCATGACCTCCTGGTGCTCAACCACTGAGCCACACTGGTCAGGCTTAAATAGTTTTAAGAATATTTTGTCCAGGGTTTATAATTATTACCTACAGAAGTAGTAGTCTGATACAATGTCTCTCATTATTGAAACCACAATTTCACAACAATCATGTTTAACCATTTCTGGTATAAGGTCTTCTGAGGTTATCGCCATACTCAAATATTGTGCTTATGCTTACATTTCTGAATATCTCAACTTTAGATCTATCTCATGGATTTTTGCTATGTTAAATGAAATTTAATTTAATGTATATGTCTGTTACCTCCTCTGGCTCACTCATATCAATATAGTTACATCACTGTTTTTAGTTATTTTAATTGCTAACTATGTAACTTTAGATAACCTTCTTGAATCTATATTTCTTATTCATCAACTGTGGACAGTGTCTTGATTCTCCATGTGGTAAAATGAGGATATTAATACTCTTAGCCTTTTTTCTCCCTCTTGTTTTTTTGCTTTTCCACTCCAACTTCTGTGAATGCACCTCTGTTTTTGCATCGCCAGGCATAATGACACGTAATATCTATCACATAAATACAGTTGTGGCCCTGTGACTTGCCTATGACTCGATCCAACATGTATTAATACAACAAATATTTATTGCTGGCGTACCATGAAGTAGTCCCTGTCCTTGGTGCTGGGAAACAGCAGAAAATAAAATGGTAAAGAAAAATCCCTGCCCTCATGGAACCCTGTTCCCAGTGTTAGGCACACAGAAAGTAAATAAGATATTTAGTGTGGTAGTTATGTTTAGGAGAAAAATTAAGCTAGGGAGGTTATAAGGAAGGGTATAAGGAATGTGTGTGTGTACATGTGTGCACACACACCTGTGTGTTTTGTAATTTAGATAGAATGGTCGAAAGTTCTCTCTACAAAGGTGATATTTGAGTAAATTCCTGAAGGAGGTAAGGGAATAAGCCCTGTGGATATCTGGGGAAAGAAAGTTCTAGGCAGTAAGTACATGTACATTATAGAGTAAATATTGTTTGCTTTTAAGCTGAGAAGAGACTATGATTTCATTCCTTCCCCATGATTCTAGTGATCCACTCTCATGCTATTCACAGAAGAATGTTCAAAAGAATTTGTTCTTCTACTGGAGTAATTGCTCACAGTCACGTCATGTTTTCTGCTACGTTATATTTAGATCATACCCTTCTTGTGTATTCCCCTCCCCTACCCACTGTCCCCTTTGCTGGTTACCTTTCTTTATTCTTGATGAAAGAAGAAACATATTTTATTCATTATGTTACTAATACCTTCCAGGTTGTTTTCTCCATTACTTATAATTTAATACATTCTTTTTTCAAGTCCACTGACTTCTGCTCAACTCTGCCCCAATTTCACAATATTTTGTTATGACTTCATGGTGCAGCGATTGGTTTTGCCTGGAGTTTCTAGTTTCTTTCCTTTCTCTTGGCCTTGCATTCTGTGCATTTTTAATATTCTCAGTTATTATAAAGCCCAGTCACATTCTCCTATGGAATCCTTCCCATCTTCTCCTGGAGACTTCGCTTCGGAAGCCTGCTGTCTTCCGGCTCCAGGCAGAGCGGCCCGGCTCCTCTGGCTGCTGTGCAGCTGACATCCTTACTCTCCCAACCTTTTCTTTATCAGCTGAATCCTTATACAGGACTAACTCCTCAAATGA
Organism: Plecotus auritus; assembly: GCF_963455305.1. Taxonomy (NCBI): domain Eukaryota; kingdom Metazoa; phylum Chordata; class Mammalia; order Chiroptera; family Vespertilionidae; genus Plecotus; species Plecotus auritus. Next base: position 29,451,784 of record NC_137785.1, on the reverse strand, counting down.
CTTCAGAAGCGGTACACAGAGGGAAACTTCCAGAGTGTTTGCAATGCTGAAAAGTGCTTTTATTCTGTCCTCAAACTTGATTGATGATTTGCCTGAGTCCAGGATTCTAGATATAAATTTCTCTCAGAAATTTGAAGATCTGCTGTCCTCAAGCACCTAATATTATTGATAAGAAATCTAATGTGAGTCTGATTATTTTTATTTATTTATTTATTTATTTATTTATTTATTTATTTTTAAATAAATTTTTATTGTTCAGATTATTACAATTGTTCCTTTTTTCCCCCCATAGCTCTCCTCCACCCGGTTCCCACCCCACCCTCTGCCCCTACCCCCGCCCCCACTGTCCTCATCCATAGGTGAACGATTTTTGTCCAGTCTCTTCCCGCACCCCCACACCCCTTTACCCCCCAGAATTGTCAGTCCACTCCCTTTCTATGCCCCTGATTCTATTATATTCACCAATTTATTCTGTTCATCAGATTTTTTATTCACTCGATTTTTAGATTCACTTGTTGATAGATATGTATTTGTTGTTCATAATTTTTATCTTTACCTTTTTCTTCTTCTTCCTCTTCTTAGAGAATACCTTTCAGCATTTCATATAATACTGGTTTGGCTGTGATGAACTCATTTAGCTTTTTCTTGTCTGTGGAGCTCTTTATCTGACCTTCAATTCTAAATGATAGCTTTGCTGGGTAGAGTAATCTTGGTTGTAGGTTCTTGCTATTCATCACTTTGAATATTTCTTGCCACTCCCGTCTGGCCTGCATAGTTTCTGTTGAGAAATCAGCTGACAGTTGTATGGGTGCTCTCTTGTAGGTAACTAACTGTTTTTCTCTTGCTGCTTTTAATATTCTCTCTTTGTCTTTTGCCCTTGGCATTTTAATTATGATGTGTCTTGGTGTGGTCCTCTTTGGATGCCTTTTGTTTGGGGTTCTCTGCACTTCCTGGACTTGTCAGTCTATTTCTTTCATCAGGTAGGGGAAGTTTTCTGTCATTATTTCTTCCAATAGGTTTTCAGTATCTTGCTCTCTCTCTTCTTCTGGCACCCCATAATTCTGATGTTGGTACGCTTGAAGTTGTCCCAGAGGCTTCTTACACTATCTTCATATTTTTGGATTCTTTTTCTTTTCCAGTTGGGTGTTTTTTGCTTCTTCATATTTCAAATCTTTGACTTGATTCTTGTGATCCTCTAGTCTGCTGTTGGATCTCTGTATATTATTTTTTATTTCAGTCAGTGTATGCTTAATTTCTAGTGGGTCCTTTTTTATATCTTCAAGGGTCTCGCTAAATTTATCGACCTATTCTAGAAAATTCTTGAAAAACCTTATGACCGTGGTTTTGAACTCTATATTCAGTTGTTTGCTTTCCTCCATTTCTTTCATTTGTGACCTGTTTCTTTGTCTCAACATTTTGGCTGCTTCCCTGAGTTTATAGAGTGGCTTTGTGTGCTAGGTGTCCTATAGGGCCCAGTGGCTCAGCCTCCCCAGTTACCTGAGGTGGACACTCTTGGTGCACCCCTTTGTGGGCTGTGTGCACAGTCTTGTTGTAGTTAAGCCTTGATTGCTGATGGTATCACTGGGAGGAATTGACCTCCAGGCCAGTTGGCTGTGAGGACCAGTTGTGTCTGCAATGGGAGAACTGCTGTGCTGGAAACACCCTTATGGGGCAGGACTTGCTTCAGTGGGGCTTTGGTGCACACTGAGTCTGCCCTCTGAGTGTGTCTCTTATTGATCTGAAGAGTTGTAATCTGGTGTGACCTCACTCTGACCACCGGTTACACTAGCTCTTGGATCTCCAAGGAGGTGCAAAGTCAACCACTGCCTGAGGCCACCCAGCAGGAGCTACAGAGAGATCTGCAGATTCCTTCTCTTTGTTTGGGATTTGGAGGTGCCCAGATGATGTGCAGCTGTGAAGCAATGCAGGCTGCTGAGGAGCCTTAGGCCTTCTTTTGGAAGCTCTGGGGTCCTTTGACCCAGCTGCAGTTTGTTAGGTTAGGTTGCAAAAGGACAGGCCATTCATATGCAAACGCCTCTGTGCACAGCTTGGATGGGGCTGTAAATTGGGTGGGGTGTGGTCTCAGGGAATCACAGGGCAGTGAAAACAGCAATGGTTGCCCTTTGGCCCTGCCCTGGATAGGTCCCTGGGTGTCTGTGTCCCACGGCCCCAGGCAGGAACAATGAACACTGTGACCGCCTCTGAGAGAAAGCCACCCTGGTGTTCTGGCCTGATGCCAGACAGTCCAGTTTCTCCCTGTATGAGTCTGGGTCCCCAGAGTCTTGCCCAGTACTGGAATTCAGGGCAGTCTGGAGTTTGTATCTCCCTCCTGATTGAAAAAGACCACAGCGTACTCCATTGCCAGCCTGTTTCCGCACGTGCGCCTCCGTACCTTCACTCTTCCGCACCTCTGCACCTCCTACCAGTCTAGATGCGCTTTTCTCTTTCCTTCTTATTGTAGAACTTCCACTCAGCCAGCCTTCCCGTGGTTCTGGATGATATCCGTTTTTTCTTTTAGTTGTAGTTTTGATGTGGTTGTGCGAGACAGCAAGTTCAGGTGTTTACCTATGCCGCCATCTTGGTTCCTCCAGCATATTAAGCTTTTATTATTCTAGATGGGACTCTCTGGATGATGCAAAGATAACAAAAATCATATCTGTCTGCTCTGCTGTATTGGGCCAAGGGATCTTAGTTTTTAAAAGCACATAACTTTTCCATATTGAATATTTTTATTTATATGTTTGTGTATATATATATATATATATATATATATATATATATATATATATACACTAGAGGCCTGGTGCACAAAACTCGTGCACAGGGGTGTGTGTCCCTCAGCCCAGCCTGCACCCTCTCCAATCTGGGACCCCTCAAGGAATGTCCGACTGCCCGTTTAGGCCTGATCCTACCTGGATCGGGCCTAAACGGGCAGTTGGACATCCCTCTCACAATCCAGGACTGCTGGATCCCAACTGATTGCCTGTTTGCCTTCCTGATTGCCCCTAACAGCTTCTGCCCGCCAGCCTGATCACCCCCTAACCACTCCCCTGACAGCCTGATTGATGCCTAACTGTTCCCCTGCCAGTGTGATTGCCCCTTACTGCCCTCCCCTGCAGGCCTGGTCACCCTTAACTGCCCTCCTCTGAAGGCCTGGTCACCCCTAACTGCCTTCACCTGCAGGCCTGGTCACCCCTAACTGCTCTTGCCTGCAGACCTGGGTCCCCTCCAACTGCCCTTCCCTGCAGGCCTGGTTTCTCCCAACTTCCCTCCTCTGCTGGTTTGGGCACCCCTAACTGCCCTCCCCTGCAGGCCTGGTTCCTCCCTACTGCCCTTCCCTGCTGGCCTGATCACCCACAACTGCCCTCCCTTGCAGACCTGGTCCCTCCCAACTGCCCTCCCCTGCTGGCCATCTTGTCATGGCCATCTTGTGTCCACATGGGGGCAGCCATCTTTGACCACAGGGGGGCAGCCATCTTGTGTGTTGGAGTCATGGTCAATTTGCATATTACTCTTTTATTAGATAGGATAAAGGCCTGGTGCACGGGTTGAGGCCAGCTGGTTTGCCCTGAAGGGTGTCCTGGATCAGGGTGGGGGTTCCCTTGGGGCATGGAGTGGCCTGGGCAAGGGGCCTGTGGTGGTTTGCAAGCCGGCCACGCCCCCCAGCGACCCAAGTGGAGGCCCTGGTATCTGGGGTTTATTTATCTTCTATAATTGAAACTTTGTAGCCTTGAGTGTAGGCCTGGGCTGGCCAGGGTGGCAGGGAAGCTTGGCTTCCTCCATTGCTGGGGAAACCCAAGCCCCATGCTTGCTGCAGCTCTGTGGTCGTAGCCATCTTGGTTGGGTTAATTTGCATACTCGCTCCTGATTGGCTGGTGGGCGTGGCTTGTGGGTGCAGTGGAAGTACGGTCAATTTGCATATTAGTTTTTTATTATATAGGATTTTTGCAACCTAACTAAGACTTTTAGGTCCTAATTCTTGATTGCCATTCAGGTTCACTCTTTGTAACGGATCCTGGAATTCCCCTTTAATTTCACAATATTTATTGGTTTTAAAGGCCTTTAGAGAGCAGGGTTCCCGATATGAGATGCTATAACTAGCACTGAATTGGATTGGATTATCCTGTAATATCCTCCAGTCTGTTTATGTCCTTGAAACTCTTTGGCTTCCAATTTAGGCACCTGCCTCTGGGTGCCAGTGCCTTGTTATTGACCACTGACCAATAGGAGGGTCTTTTGGGGATGAATAGTGACAAACCCAATTGATTTGTGTTTCTCAGCCACAAGGAGCTCAAGAACCATTTGTCATGCATCTGCCTCTTCCTCCAGATTGATGTCCCTCATGACGGAGCCTGTGTCCTCTTTAAGTTTGTGTTGCCAACAGCCAGTCCAGAGACTTCCCATAGCAGGGGTGAAGATGTTATTTGTATAATGAAGGAAGCTGTCTTTAGAGAGTTATGAAACCATAGCCCAAGTAGAACATCTCTTCTACTCACCCGTCCAGTTTTGCTCCATAAATAATTAACTAAGGGACTCTGAACCCTCTACAAAGGGCATTCATCTTAATCTATAGACCTCTGTGTATAAGAAATAAAGTTTCCCTTGATTTACTTTAAATAGAAATAAATTGAATTATGAATTCTCACATGGCTGAGTTGGAGGGAAGTTTGGTCCCATCCATCCTGGGGAGTGGGAATAAAGCATGCTTCTTCCCAGAGTCTCACAAGGATATGGGAGGCTTCCTTGGTGCCTGGACAATAGGTGAAAGACCCACATTCAGTCTCTCCATCACCCAGTGGCCTTGTTTCCAAGCTCCCTGGAAGGTGGGTAACTCACTGTTTCTATCATGAGCTTGGCCCTGGGAGACTGAGGTCCAGCTTTCCAGCCTCTTGGGGTACTCTGAGCTGGTACCTCCTAATGAGACCTAGCTTATGGCACCTGCTGACTCAATCTCTCCCCAGATGGGCAACTTGTGCTGTCTGTCCTGCTCCATCCCCACAGGGTCTGCCTTCCTCCTCTTGCTTCTTTTCCCTGCCACTTTTGTCCTTCTAGGCAGAGTAAGGAAAGATCTTCGTCACCTGCGGGTTCTCTGCTTAAGGAAGGAAAAGGAAAACATAGGGGGCTGGATCCTGCCTCATGGCGGTTTAGCCTGTCACTGTGCTCAGCGGTGTGAAGGCTGGCCCCTCCTCCTGCAGAGGACTTCTCCAGGGCTCCGAGAAGTCATTTTAACCGACTGAATCGCTCACAGGTATTTCTCAATGTCTTCTGAACTATTAATGGGGCAAACCTGCTAACTTAGAAGTGTGGGTGATTCTGAAGTTGTGAATTCAATGAAATATAATAAATGGTTGTTTCAACAACTTTTTCAAATAAAATAATATAAAAATAGTATAATTCATTATGGAAAATGCATATGCAAGCTCTATACTTTCTGCCTACTAGCATCTACACTTGGCTGTCTAACAGGCATTGGCCTGGACACCCTAAAACTGGGACCTTCTCCAGGCTTGCGCAGCTCAGGACTTTATTCTTCCAGTTAGGTCAGTCATCCTGGAATTCACTCTTTCTCACCCACACATCTAATCCATTAGCAAATTCTGTTGGTTCTTTTTTCAAAATCCACACAAATCTGGGCACTTTTAATCTTTTATTTTTTGTTAATCCTCACTCGAGATTTCCCATTCATTTTTTTTTTTTTTAGAAAGAGTGGAAGGGGGGAGAGGAGGGAGAGAGAGAGAGAGAGAGAGAGAGAGAGAGAGAGAGAGAGAGAGAGAGAGAGAGAGAGAGAGAGAGAAGAGAGAAACTATGATGTGAGAGAAACACATCAATTGGTTGCTTCCCACATGTGCATGCGGGAGAGCAGAGAGGGGAAGGAACCTGCAGCCTAGGTATGTGCCCTTAACAGGAAATCAAACCCACAACTCTTTGGTGAGCAGGCCAAGGCTTTAACCACTGAGCAACACTGGCTAGGGCACCAAATCCAGGACTTTTAACAGAGCTCCACTATGCTCCTGTTTCAAACCACAGCTCTTATCTGTCTCTCTGTTATGCCCAGACCCCCAATAGTCCATTCCCTGAAAGCAGCCAGGGATATATCTGTGTCTGGCCTGGGAGAGATGCAGGCTCCATTTACCATCCTGTCACAAACAACTAGAAAACCAGTCAGAATGCATGAAGCACCTTTTCAGTAGACATCACTCATACTAAATTCGTGTATATGCATGGATCTGATTATTAACTTTCTATTCTCTTTCACTGGCCTGTCTAATCCGACCCAGTAAAATGCTTCAATTATTGAAACTATATGATACATGTTAGTATCTGATATGGTAAGTCTCTTACCCTTCTTTTACAAAAGTGCTTGGCTGAATCAGGTGAATTTTCCCCAGGTGAACTCCATAAGGATTTTATTGGAATTGTTTTATATTTGTAGATTTATCTGCAAATTAATAGATTTATTCTAATCTACTCATCCGAGAATACAGGAAATACCACACAGCCTTGATTACTGATTCTTCCCATTTTCTTCTTCTTTTTTGAATTGTTTTAGCTAATTTAGTTCAGTCATAACTTTCCATATAAATTTTAGAGTAAGTTTGTCTATATCTACAAGATTTAACCCTCAGTGAAGTTTTGTGGTTTTCCCCATACTAACTCCAGCACATTTGCTGTTGAGTATATTCCTACATACACTGAGTGGCCAGATTATTATGATCCCTGAACACATAATAATCTGGCCACTCAGTATATATATATTAGAAGCCTGGTGCATGAATTCGTGCATGGGTGGGATCCGGCAAGCCTGGCCAGGGGGAGAGGACATGGGCGGTTGGCCGGCCTGCCTACTGGTTGAACTCCTGGTCGAGGGGACAATTTGCATATTAGCCTTTATTATATAGGATATACACTGAGTGGCCAGATTATTATGCGTTCAGAGATCATAATAATCTGGGCACTCAGTGTATTTTATTTATTGTTACTGTGAATTGGATTATTTTCCCACCATATGTTAATTGAATATTGTGAATGCTTTTTATGCATTTATTTAGTAACTAGCTACTTTGTAGAATTTTGCTACCAGTTCTAGCAGTTTCTTTTTGGTTGATTCTGATTTCTTTTGAGACTCCTTCTTTGACCCATGGAATATTTAGAAGTTTGCTGTTTGGTTCCAAGTGTTTGGAGATTTTCCTATTATCCTTCTGTTACTGATATCTGGTTTGATGCCATCGTGATCAAAGACACTCCCTTTAGTATTTCAATTCCTTTCTATTTGTTAAAGTTTGTTTCATGGCCCAGGACATGGTCAATCTTGGTATATTTTTCATGGATACTTGAAAAGAATATGTATTTTGTTGGGTGAAATGTTGATTAGGTTCTATAAATGTTGATTAGGTTCTATTGGTTCATGACATTGTTGCCCATATCCTTACTGATTTTCTGTCTAGTTTTTCTATCAATTTTTTAGAGGGAGATGTTGAGATCTCCAACTGTAATTGTGAATTTATCTATTATTTATTTCATTTCTATCAGTTTTTGCCTTACATATTTTGTAGCTCGCTTGTTTACTGCATACACAATCAGGACTGCTTTGTCATCTAGGCGGACTGATTCTTTTATCATTATGTGATGAGCCTTTCTATCTCTAGTCATTTTCTTTGCTCTGAAATCTGCTTTTTCTGATATTAATATATCCACTCCTGTTTTATTTTGAGTAATGTTTGCATGATATAGCTTTTCCCATCCTTTTATTTTCAACCTACCTACATCATTGCTATAGACTGAATGTTTGTGTCCCCTCAAAATCTATGACTTATAACCTAAACCTGAGGTATTTGGAGGTGGTTTTTTAAAAAATAAATCTTTATTGTTCAGATTATTACAGATGTTCCTCTTTCCCCCCCCCCATAGCTCCCCTCAACCAGGTTCCCACCCCACCCCATGTCCTTACCCCCCACCACTGTCCTCGTCCATGGATCTTTGTCCATTCCCACACCCTCTTCCCCCCGAGAATTGTCAGTCCACTCCCTTTCTATGCCCCTGATTCTATTATATTCACCAGTTTATTCTGTTCATTAGAGTTTTTATTCACTTGATTTTTAGATTCAGTTGTTGATAGATATGTATTTGCTGTCTCTTTGTTGTTCATAATTTTTATCTTTACCTTTTTCTTCTTCTTCCTCTTAAAGAATACCCTTCAGCATTTCATATAATACTGGTTTGGTGGTGATGAACTCCTTTAACTCTCTCTTGTCTGTGAAGCTCTTTATCTGACCTTCAATTTTGAATGATAACTTTGCTGGGTAGAGTAATCTTGGTTATAGGTTCTTGCTATTCATCACTTTGGATATTTCTTGCCACTCCCTTCTGGCCTGCATAGTTTCTGTTGAGAAATAAGATGACAGTCGTATGGATACTCCCTTTTAGGTAACTAACTGTTTTTCTCTTGCTGCTTTCAAGATTCTCTCTTTGTCTTTTGCCCTTGGCATTTTAATTATGATGTGTCTTGGTGTGGTCCTCTTTGGATGCCTTTTGTTTGGGGTTCTCTGCACTTCCTGGACTTGTAAGTCTATTTCTTTCACCACGTAGGGGAAGTTTTCTGTCATTATTTCTTCAAATAGGTTTTCAATATCTTGCTCTCTCTCTTCTTCTGGTACCCTCATAATTCGGATGTTGGTATGCTTGAAGTTGTTCCAGAGGCTCCTTGCACTATCTTCATATTTTTTTATTATTTTTTCTTTTTGCTCTTCTGGTTGGGTGCTTTTTGCTTCCTCATATTTCAAGTCATTGACTTGATTCTTAAAATCCTCTAGTCTCCTGTTGAATTTCTGTATATTATTCTTTATTTCAGTCAGTGTATGCTTAATTTCTGACTGGTCCTTTTCCTTTTTTGTTTTTGGCATTCTCATTAAGATTCTTGAAGGTCTCACTAAGTTCCTTGGAGGTTTCTAGAAGATTCTTGAGTAACCTTATAACTGTGGTTTTGAACTCTATATCCAATAGTTCGCTTTCCTGCACTTCTTTCATTTGTGACATGTTTCTTTGTCTCCGCATTTTGGCTGCTTCCCTGTGTTGATAGAGTGGCCTTGTGTGCTAGGTGTCCTATAGCGCCCAATGGCTCAGCCTCCCCAATTACCTGAGGTGGACACTCTTGGTGCACCCCTTTGTGGGCTGTGTGCACAGTCTTGTTGTAGTTAAGCCTTGATTGCTGTTGGTATCACTGGGCGGAATTGACCTCCAGGCCAATTGGCTGTGAGGACCAACTGTGTCTACAATGGAAGAACTGCTGTGCTGGAGACATCCTTATGGGGCAGGACTTGCTTCAGTGGGGCTTTGGTGCTCACTGAGTCTGCCCCTTGAGTGTGTTACTTACGGATGTGAAGAGTTGTAATCTGATATGGTCTCACTCTGATCCACTGGCTCTTGGATCTCCAAGGAGGTGCAAAGTCAGCCGCTGCCTGAGGCCACCCAGCAGGAGCTACAAAGAGATCTGCAGATTCCTCCTCTTTCTTTGGGGATTGGAAGTGCCCAGATGATGCGCAGCTGTAAAGCAAGGCAGGCTACTGTCGCCAAGAGCTTTGGCCCTTCTTTTGGAAGCTTTTGAGCTCTCTGACCCAGCTGCAGTTTGTTAGGTTAGGCTGCAAAAGGCCAGGCCATTCATATGCAAAAGTTGCTGTGCACAGCTTGGGTGGGGTTGTAAATTGGGTGGGGCGGGTCTCAGGGAATCACCAGGGCATGGCAAACAGGAATGGCTGCCAGTCAGCCATCTCTGCATCTCTGCATCTCTGTGTCTCCGCGTCTCCGCCTCTCCGCATCCTGCGCCCCTGTGCAGGAACAATGATCGCTGCAAGCACCTCTGAGAGAAAGCTGCCCTCGCCTTCTGACCCGGTGCCAGACAGTCCAGTTTCTTCCCGTATGAGTCTGGGTCCCCAGAGTCTTGCCCTGAACTGGAGTTCAGAGCAATCAGGAGCTTGCATCTCCCTCCTGATTGAAAAAAACAACAACGCACCCAGTTGCCAGGATGTTTTGCATGCGCTTCAGTACTTCCGCACCTCCACACTTCCTACCAGTCTCAATGTGCTTTTTTCTTTCCTCCTGGTTGTACAACTTCCACTCAGCCAGTTTTCCTGTGGTTCTGGATGATAGCTGTTTTGTCTTTTAGTTGTAGTTTTGATGTGGTTGTGAGAGGCAGCAAATACAGGGGCTTACCTATGCCACTATCTTGGTTCTCCTCTGGAGGTGGGTTTTTTGGGAGGTCATTAGGTCATGAGGACTCTGCATCATGAATGGGATTAGTGCCCTTGTAAAAGAGAACTCAGAGATCCTTTACCCACTCTGCCCTGTGAAGACACAGTGGAAAGATGACACCTGTGAGCCAGAACACAGGCTCTCATCAGACACTGATCTTGGATTTCCCAGCCTCCAGAACTATAAGAAATGAATATTTGTTGTTTATAAGCCACCCAGTCTATGGTATTTTGTTATAGCAGCCTGAATGGACTAAGCCAATCATCATATTTGAGGTAAGTTTCTAATAAACAGCATCATATTTTTCAATTCACTTTGTCAACCTCTGTCTCTAATTGGTGTATTTAGGCTATTTATATTAAATGTAATTATTGATATATTAGGGCTTAAGTCTGCTATTTTATTTTTGTTTTCTGTTTATATTCCTGCTTTCCTATGGATTTCTTTTTTTAGCATTCCATTTTAATTTATCTATAGTTTTTCCCCACTGTGTTCCTTTGTATAGCTTTCTTAGTGGTTGCTCTAGGTCAGTGGTCGGCAAACTGTGGCTCTTTGGCCCCTTGAGTGTGGCCCTTCCACAAAATACCCCGGCCTGGGCGAGTCTATTTTGAAGAAGTGGCGTTAGAAGAAGTTTAAGTTTAAAAAATTTGTCTCTCCAAAGAAATTTCAATCGTTGTACTGTTGATATTTGGCTCTGTTGACTAATGAGTTTGCCGACCACTGCTTTAGGTATTACATCATATAGACAGAATTTATCATAATGTACTGGCATTGACATTTTTACCAGTTTGAGTAAAGTGTAGAGACCTTATTTCCCTTTATGTCCCTTACCCTCCCCAACATATAATTGTCTTAAATATTTCCTATATATACACTTGGAACCACATTATACAATATTATAATTTCTTTAACTGTCAAACAGAATTTAGAAAACTTAACAGGTGAAGGCAAATATATTGTATTTAACCATATATTTATTCTTTCTATTGTTCTTTCCTGATGTTCCAAAATTTCTTTTTTTATAGTTTCATTTCTGTTTAGAGAAGTTCCTTTAGCCATTATTTTTGGGTAGTCTGCTGGCAACAAATTCTCTTAGTTTCCCTTAATCTTAAAATGTCCTGATTTCCACTTTATTCCTAAAGGATATTTTTACTGGATAGAGAATTCTGGGTCTACAGCCCCTTTTTTCAGCACTTGAAAATTGTTGTGCCACTTCCTTCTGGCCTCCATATTTTCTGATGAGAAATCTGCAGTCATTCAAATTGCTTTTCCCCTAATAGTAAAGTTGTTTTTCTTATTGCTTTGAAGATATATTGTTTTGCCTTTAGCTTTAAGAAGTTTGACTATGATGTCACTCAGTGTGGATTTTTTTTGGGTTTGTCCTATTTGGAAGTTTCTAAGTTTCTTTAATCTACAGGCTTATGTCTTTCCCAAGTCTGGGGAATTTTTAACCATTATGTCTTTGAATACTTTTTGGCCCTACTCTCATCCTCATTTCCCTCTGAAATTCTGATGACATGATTGTTAAATTTTTTTGTTATAGTCCCAGGTCCTATTCATTTTTTTTAAAAGTCTGTTTTCTCTCTGTTGTCAGATGGGATAATTTCTATTGTTCTGACTTCAAGTAGACTGAGTCTTTCTTCTGTCTTTCCTCTGTTGTCCTCTCCATGTTGAGGCTATATCCATTATTGTACTTTTTAGTTTTGAAATTTTCATTTGCTTCTTCTTTATATTTCCTATTATTTGCTGAAATTTTTCATTTGTTTCAAGCTTGTTCATAATTGTCTGTTAAAACATTTCATAATAACTGCTTTGAAATATTTGTCGGATAATTCTAGCATCTTTGTTATCTTGGTGTTGACATCTATTAATTGTCTTTTTCATTCAAGTTGAGGTTTTCTTGGTTCTTGGTATGATTAGTGATTTTTTATTGAAACTTGGAAATTTGGGTATTATGAGAATCTGGATCTTATTTAAACCTTATATTTTAGCTGATTTCTTATGACACTGCTCCAGCAACAGAAAGGAGGTACTGTCTCCTTATTGCTAGGCAGTGGTAGAAGTCCAGATTTAGACTGGCCTCTACTGACACCTGCAGAAGAGAGGCTCCTCATTATCACTGGTTGCAGGTGGGAGTTCTAGCTCCCACTGAGCCTCTGCTGACACAGTCCTGGCTGGGAGTGATAAGAGTGTCTCATGATTACTCTCCACAGGGTGAGGGGAGGGTAGCTCATTACCACTGGGCAGTGGTGAAAGTCCTGACTCTTCTTTAGGTTTCTCTATCACCACCCCTGTGGAGAGAGTGAAGAGTAGAAATCTCAGCCCCTAGTCAGTCTCTGTGACACCACCCTGACAGGGGTTTTGTGGCACCTTACTACACCCTCTAAGGGTGGAAGTCTAGGCTCCCCACTCAGCCTTTGATGGCAGGTGAGGCCACAGTTTTTCCTGTAACATTTGGCTGGAGTAGAACAGTTATTGTCTAAGGATTTTATGTCTTCTGTCTTGCTAGTCTCTGTCCTGGTCCTGTGGCCAGAAAGAGCAGAGTTTCGTTGGGTACTTATTTGTTTGTTTGCTTGTGCAGTTTGATGTTTCTGTGTTGCAGCTTCTTTGCCTACAAGTCTTGAATATTTAAGGCAAAAAGAAAGCCCAGAGAACTCACTACCACATTGTTCCTTGTGGATGACATGGTAGTAGAGACCCCAGGTCCCTAGCCAGTCTTCCTTTTTCTCTCCACTTTTCAGAGTCTTCGTATATTCAAGGGTTTTTAGTTGTTACTTAGCTGGAACAACAGGGAAAGGTACTATTCCATCTTCCCAGAACTTTATATATTTTACTTCATACTTTTCTCCTTAGTGAACTGGTTAGTATTTCTGGGACAGAATTAAGTGACACCAGGAAAAACATCTAACATTTTCTCATTCCTCATTCACTAGGAATGCCTCTAATGTTACCCCATGAATTATGATGCTTAGTGTTGGACATTAGTTTAAGACTGTACTTAATTCAGTTGAAAAAATATTTAGTAGTACCTGCCATGTGTAAGTCACTGATCTAAAGTTGAGAATATAGCTAGCAGGGGATACAGAGGTCACAATTGTTTTCTTTCATATTGTTTTTCTTTTTTTGTTGTTAATCCTCACCTGAGGGTATTTTTTCCATTGCTTTTCAAACAGTGGAAGGGAGGGATGTGGGGGAGAGAGAGAAACATCAGTGTGAGATAGACACATGGACTGGTTGCCTCCTACAGGCACCCTGACCGGAAGTGGGGAGCAAACCTGAAACCCAGGTATGTGCCCTTGACCAGGAATCAAACCCGGGATCCTTCAGTGCATGAGCTGATACTATAATCATTCAGCAATACCAGCCAAGGCTGTTTTCTTTTATGTTAAAAGTTGTTGTTTTTTCTTTACTACAAGACCCACTATGTCTCCTATTACTTAATTGTTCTGGACTGGAGAAGGGGGGGCAGGGAACTATATGGTTCATAGTTAGATGAGAGGAAGCTGAGGTATATTAAGTTATATTAAATCTACTAGTATGGTCTTATTTTTAAGACTCTTAATGTCAAATAATATAAACAAGTACAAGCTAGCATAAGTACACAGAGGGAACTACATCCATTGTACAACTGAAGGCCATTTAACCTGAGTCCTGAGGTGGGCCATGTAGCTGAGTCTCAGGCCTCAGGAAGGACTAGAACCAGGATCCATCAGGACCTTTGTACCCATGTTCTCTCCTTCTTTCCAAATCCTTTGTCTTGACTTCTTCTTCAGCTTCATTCCTCTCTTATTACGTCAGGGGCTATGAGAGACATACCCCTATTTCAGGTTTCTGTTTTGTCATTTGAGGAAATCGTGCAGGCTGAACTAGCTCCTCATTCTCAGCATCAGATTGGTGCATCTGGATACTTGTTAATTCCTGGCCTGGTCATGTGGTACAAACGTGGCTGTTAGGTGTTCACCTTTATCTTAGCAGGGGGTGACACCCCAAAAGATGGAGTGGGTTTTCTCCTTATGCTTAGGATTATGCAGGAATAACATAAAGCTACAGGGACTGCAGAAGGAATCATTTTAGACATGCAACATTATAAGCACACAGAATAACTATCCTTACATCGGACCTCCGAATCGGGGCTTCTGTAAATTGCTAGGAGAATGTTTGGTCTGAGGTCATACCCTTTCCTGGTCTGGACAGCGGTTTTATCACTAGAGGATCCACTGCCTTGCTGTGGGTCATGTTATGGCTTATAGCAGATGCTGTGTCTCTAAGTTGTATTCACCTTCGTCTCTGCCTGGGCTTATAGGTAAATCCAATACAGAAATTCTTTTGAATATAAATATTTTCAAAAGAGGGGAATATGTTTCCTAGACAACAACATGAAGCCATGAATTCCATTCTTACAGGGTCAATCTAATCTTCCCCCCACATCTTTTTCTTTACTGACTTTTTTTCTTTTATCGGAGTAGTAAAGAAGTGCTTGGCATACTTGAGAATATTAGCTGCTTGCTTCTACATCATCGCCAATTTTCATATACAAACATCCACTTATTCCTAAGGGCTGCAAGTTGCTGTCATTTTCGACGCTTTTTCATAGGTAGTACCACTCACTGCTGCTTTCCCTTTTCCTTAGACAGCCTTACAGCATAGTTCACCATTCTTTCAACCACCCTTTCTCCAGGCTGTGCTTCTAGCATTTAGAATCTACTGTGCTTCTAGCATTTAGAATTGTAATGTAAATATCTGTGTTTTCCGATGGTCTTAGGCTCTACAGCAGCAGTTCTCAACCTGTGGGTCGCGACCCACAGGTTGAGAACCGCTAGCAGGGTCACCTAAGACCATCGGAAAACACAGATACTTACATTACAATTCATAACAGTAGCAAAATTACAGTTATGAAGTAGCAACGAAAATAATTTTATGGTTGGGGGTCACCACAACATGAGGAACTGTATTAAAGGGTCGCGGCATTAGAAAGGTTGAGAACCACTGATGTAGATGTTCTAAGCAACTTCCTCCTCTACTTCCTCTCTGGGGAGTTCTGGTCCTACCGCACCTAGAAAGAATTACTGCAAGGTCAATGTTCGGGGCTCAGAGGCACAAGCAGAAGGGCTCTCACCTTAGAGAGCCACAGCAGGACTTTAGGGTAGCTTGGGAATAAAGGACTTCATGTGACCTCTGGTGAAGTCCCCACGCATGTTAGCGAGAATGGCCTATCCAGCTAGCCATGTTGTTGGTTTTATATTCTGCAAATCTCACAAGAAATCAAAACCAATCCAGATTGCCAGGAGACACATGCAAATTACATATCACAAACCATCAGGGAAAGCATACCAAATGTTATTGTCGAACAACGTTCACCTACATAGTTCAAACTGGAAGATTTCCATAAACCCAGGTGCCATACCTTTACATTTCTTTGATTTAAAAACACCAGTAAATTTAAATGCATTGTATCTATAATAACAAAAGAAAGCACTGGCAAGTTTCTTTTGACATCTTGATCCCAGAAACATTAAAATGTGGGGGAAATGTATCTTAATAATTGGAGAATTACACTGATATCTCACAGGAACTAAAAAATCAGATCACAAAGTAGGCTCAGCTGAATCCAGTGGTATGTAAAACAGAAGTGACCGAATCTTTAGCAACTCCAGGCTCTTCCATTGCAATTAGAGTGCAAATAATTAAAACCCTGAATGCATTGCAATTCCATGGCTAAACTTCTGATTTAGCATTCTGTAGGGAGTAAACACCCCTACAAAACATTAGGATTTAAACTTCCAGGGGGGGAAAAATAACCTAATTAATACATTAAAATTTCCCTCCTTCTCAGTGAGGAAAATCAATGAATAAAATTTCTAAACTGATGACTGATCCTATTATGTAGTAATTATATTAAATATCCCAGTACCATTAGATGAAATTTCTTCATTCTGGTATGGCATTCCTTTTTGCCAGGGTCTGAGTTGCAGATAAAGGGTGCCCTTGTTCCTTGGCCAAGTTCAAAACCAACCAAGGAAAGAGGTGATAGATGGGTATTGAATATTACCTCCTCTACTAGTGATGATATATTGAAAAGAGTGGCCAGACATCTTGGCCAAGTGGCATCTTTGACTCCCTGCAGCCAGTTTAAACCTTGGAGCTGTCCATCTGAAGGCAAGTTTGGGTCTGCAAAGCAGACTCACTTAACCAAGATTTCTGCCATGAACTAGTTCAGAGGGAAGAGGGCATTTTAACTCATGAATTTAAATAGAATACCCCCATTCAGTTGAGCAACACAGACCAGTGGCTATCATCCATCATTGCAGCTGAGGTGAGTAGTAAAGGGTGGGATAAGAGGCCAGGAGTATTTAGGGGAACCTTCCTCATGGAAACCGGATAAACAGTCAAACAAGTTTTCTGAAGGAATCTTTATTTATTCATTAATATGGTAGCCAGCCTCTGAGATGATCTTTAATGATCCCCACCTCCCAGGACTCCTACCCTGGGGCAGTCTCCTTCTATATTGTACCAGGACTGGACTCTGAGACTAATAACATATGGCAGAAGTGAAGCTATGCTACTTACAAGATTAAGTCATAAGCCCCAGCCGGTTGCTCAGTGGTTAGAACGTTGGCCCGTGACCAAAGGATTGCGGATACCTGGGTTGCCGGCTGGCCCGTCAGGGCACATGCAAAAGGCAACAAATCAATGTGTCTCTCTCACATCAATGTTTCTTTCCCCTCCCCTCCACCCTCCTTCACTCTCTCTAAAAAAATCAATGGAAAAAACATCCTCGGGTGAGAATTAAAAAATATATATGGTCATAAAAGACATTGTGAGCCCTAACCGGTTTGGCTCAGTGGATAGAGCATCGGCCTGCAGATTGAAGGGTCCCAGGTTCAATTCTGGTCAAGAGCATGTACCTTGGTTGCGGACACATACCCAGTGGGGAGTGTGCAGGAGGCAGCTGATCGATGTTTCTCTCTCATCGATGTTTCTAACTCTATTCATCTCCCTTTCTTTCTGTAAAAAATTAATAAAATATATTTTAAAATAAAAATAAAAAAATAAAAGACACTGTGGGTTCCATCTTGGGCACTCTCTCTTGCTTGTTCCCTTGCTTACTGTGCAGAGAGCCAGTGGCCATGATATGAGCAGTCCGAGGAGAGCACTAGCAGAGAGGAACTGAACCCGCCAGCCAATAGGCAGTGAGAAACTGACCCCAACACCAAGCAGCGAGTGACCTTGGGAGTGGGTGCTCCAGCCCCAGTGGATTCTGAGCCCTGTGATGACAGAAACTGGCTACAGGTTGATTACAACCTCATGAGAGACCCTGAGCAAGAAGCACCCAGCTAAGCCACGGCCAGATTCCCGATCCTCCAGCCTGTGAGACAGGAAATGTTGGTTGTCTTGAAACTCCTAAATTTGGGGGTAAGTTGTTAGGCAGCAAAAGATAACTAGAACATTTAACTAACATTTATTTCATTTGTCATCCGTTTTCACGATGTGCCAAGCTCTACTGGAGTCCTTGTCCCCAAGACCTGCTGTATAGATGGGGAACTGTGATGTGCACAGCTCTGCATGAGCTTTCCAACAACAACCCTGGGAGGCTGATTTCAGTTTCACAGGTGAGGAAGCTATGACTCAGAGCAATTAAGCAGCATGCTCAAAGATACCAGGTGACTGTTTTACTAAACGGACCAATAAAAGTTAGCTTTGGATGCCTGCGTTGAGTGGGGAGTTATCTTATTTTCTAGATATGCAAGAGAAAAACAAACAAACAATGATTATACTGATACTCCATTGGGAACACAGATACAGTAAAGTTTTATTGTTACAGGCTCCGGAGTGACAGCCTGGAACATGGGCCTTGCCAGGAGCAGGGCGCCCCGCGTCTCTGTGCCTGTTAGGATGCCCTCTGGGGAACAACTGTCTTATCTTGCCTTCATGGGGCATGTGTTCCCTGAAAAACCTAGGGAGACAGGAGGTGTTGCCTGGGGTGTGGTCAGCCACTAGTGATGCGGAAATCCATATTAGGCAGCCCTCATCTAAAAATGGTCTTGGCAACTGGCCGGGTTTAAAATGCCAGAGGTCTCAAGGAGATTGGCAGAGTGAAAAGCTGTGATTCAGCATCATATTGCTTTTTTTTTTTAAATTGAACGCTTTATTTTATTTTATTTATTATTATTTTTAAAATATATTTTTATTGATTTCAGAGAAGGGAGAGATAGAAATATCAATGATGAGAGAGAATCATTGATCGCTGCCTCCTGCACGCCCCCTACTGGGGATGGAGCCCGCAACCAGGGGCATGTGCCCTTGACAGGAATCGAACCCGGGACCCTTCAGTCCACAGGCCGACACTCTATCCACTGAGCCAAACCGGCTAGGGCAGCATCATTTAGCTTTGATCACACCATTTTATCATATTCATTTCTTGGATGTTGAGGGTTTTTTATTTGCTCTTAGTTTTTAGTGAATAGCAATATAGAAACCATACATTACAAAAGAAACTTTATTGTTGAAAGTATTACATAGGTCATCCTCCCCCCCCCACCCCCACCATTAACTTCTTCTAGCCTGCTCCTGTCCCTTCCTTCCTCCCCTTTGCCCCCGACATGTTACTCCCTCCCCACGCCCAGGCTCTCACCTCAGTTCATTGATTGATCTCTTCCCACCCACCAACCGCCCTTGCCTTCCCTCTGAAATTCATCAGTCTGTTCATGCTTCTATGTCTCTGGGTCTATTTTTGATCATCAGTTTATTTGGTTCATTAGATTCCACATACAAGTGAGGTCATGTGATACTTATCTATATCTGACTGGCTTATATTGCTCAGCATAATATTCTAAATTTTAATATACAAAATTTTAAATGCCATAAAATCTATGAAGATTTTTGGGGGCATTATAGTGGCCTCCAGATACATTTAAAATAAAGTAACTATTGATAAGTAAGGACTTACTGTTTGCCATTTTGTTAATTGGTTTCTAACTATTTTATAGCTCCTTTGTTCTTTGCCTATGTTGCTGCTTCCTTTTGTGATTTGATGACTTTTTGTAGCTATACATTCTGGCTCCTTTATAATAATCTTTTGTGTATCTGCTTCAAGTTTTCTCTTTGTTGTTACCATGAGGCTTAAATAAAATACCTTACAACATC
Source organism: Plecotus auritus (assembly GCF_963455305.1). Classification (NCBI taxonomy): domain Eukaryota; kingdom Metazoa; phylum Chordata; class Mammalia; order Chiroptera; family Vespertilionidae; genus Plecotus; species Plecotus auritus. The sequence goes on along the minus strand of NC_137785.1, from coordinate 29,432,395 downwards.
CTATTTTAAGTCGATAACAACTACAACAGCATACATAAACTTGATGCTTTCACTTACCCATTCACATTGTAGGTTATTGATGTTACAATTTACATATTTTTATATCATGTATCCAATAAAAATTATTGTAGTTATGGTTATTTTAATAGATTTATTTTTAACTCTTAAACTACAGTTGTAAGTGAATTATGAACCTGCCTTTGGATATGTCCAGGGTGTCCCAAAAAAATGAATACACACTTTAACAGCTGATAGCTCAACTGATGTTTCTTTCTTTTCAGATTTTACCCCTTGGAATCTATTATCTATAATAATAAAAGTTTAATATGCTAATTAGACTGGACATCCTTCCGGAGGACCTTATGGATGAAGCCAGGACTGTGAGGGAAGTCCGGGTCCCTGGTGCCAGAGGGAAGCCCGGGTCCTGGGTGCCAGAGGGAAACTGGTGCCAGCAGCCAGGGGGAGGAAGGCCTACTCTTGCACGAATTTCATGCATAGGGCCTCTAGTCTACACTAATAAAAGAGTAACATGCTAATTGACTGTACCTTCACGACACCCACTAGCCAATCAGGAGTGAGTATGCAAATTAACACAACAAAGATGGCGAGTTAATTTGCATACTCAGGCACCGCGCGGCTGAGGGAGGGGCAGGACGCCATGGCAGTGACGCAGGCATTCCACACCACCCCAGCTGCTCTGGGCCTCTGGGCAGCATGGGAAGGCAGAAAGGCGGCTCCGGCCAGAGCGAAGGCGGTACTGGCAGCCAGGGGAAGGAAGGCCCATTCTTGTATGAATCTTTATGCATCGGGCCTCTAGTATATAAATAAAAGCTTAAGTGACTGAATGACCAGTCGACTGGTTGCTATTATGTGCACTGACCACCAGGGGACAGACGCTCAACACAGGAGCTGCCCCCTGGTGGTCAGTGTGCTCCCACAGAGGGAGTGCTGCTCAGCTGACCGACAGGCACCAGAGGCAGGGCTCATGGCTGGCCAGTGCCACTCTGGCGGCACAAACCTCTCCCAATTGGGACTGACTGGGCGCGAGCCCATGACAGATGCAGTGAGGCTGGGATGAGCAGGAGTGGGAGATGGGAGCAGCAGGCAGTGTTGGACTGCTGGTTTCGGCCCAATCCCCACAGGCCATGCTGAGGGACCCCACTTGTGCACAAATTTGTGAACCAGGCCTAGTTAATAATGGCAGTCAAAGTCTGTATACATTTTTGGAGGACTCCCTGTATTTACCATTACCATTGACTTTTGTGCATACATTCATGTGTTTATAATGTTAATTAGCATCCTTTATTTCCACTTAAAGAACACCCTTTAGCATTTATGTACTCCCTCCACTTTTGTATGTTCAAGAAAGTCTTCTTCTCTCCTTTATTTCTGAAGGACAGCTTTGCCAGGTATTGTATTCTTGGTTGACAGGTTTTCTCTTTCAATATTTTGAATTCCACTCTCTCCTGGCCTACGAAGTTTCTGTTGCGAAACCTGCCCGTACTCTTAAGGGCATTTCCTTTTATATAATGAGTCACTTTTCTCTTGTTGCTTTTAATATTCTCTCTTTGTCTTTGACTGTTGACAATTTAATTATAATGTATTTTAGTGTAGCTCTGTTTAGGTTCAACTTACTTGGGGTCTTTTGGTGTTGTTAATCTAGATGTCCATTCCTCTTTCCAAGTTTGGGAATTTTTCAGCCATTAATGCTTTAAATATACTTTCTGTTTCTTTCTCTTTTTCTTCTCTTTCCATAATGTAAATACTGTTCCTCAATAGCATCCCAGTAGTCCTATGGAATGTAGGCTTTTTCACCTTTTTTTTATTTTTGCTCCTCTGACTGGATAATTTCTATTACCTATCTTCTAGTTCACTGATTCTTTCTTCTATTTGTTTAAGACTGATGTTGAAGCTCTTTATTCTTTAGTCATTATATTCTTCAGCTCTAGGATTTCTGTTTGCTATTTTCTATTTCTCTGTAGAACTTCTCTTTTGGCCATGCATTGTTTTCCTAATTTTGTAATTTGTTTTTGAGTTCTTGTAGTTCATTAAACTTCTTCAAGAGGATCATTCTGAATTATTTGTCAGACAATTTATACATGTTGATTTCTTTAGGGCCAGTTATTGAAGCATTATTAATTTCCTTGGTGGTGTCATACTTACCTGATTCTTCATGATCACTGATTCCTTGAGTTGGTGTCTGCACATTTGAGCAAACAGTCTCCTCTTTTAGACTTCACAGTTTGCTTTGGCAGAGACAGTCCTTTAGTCAGCTCAGTTTGGCATTCTGGATGGGGCAGGTGGTAGCGTTCTTGTTCAGGTGGGTATTGCTATTGGGATCTCTAATTGAATGAGGCCATTGCCTAAACTCTGGGCATTGGGGTGCTGCTGGCTGGGAACAGTTGGATAGTACTGCTCACTTGGTTTCCTACCCAAGTGCAGCTATAAGATGGGCTCCACAGTTGCCCATATTCTCTGGTCAAGTTTCCTAGTCAGGTGGGACTGAATGCTATACTTGGCAGTTGGGTGGGACTGCAAATTCTCTTCCCTGCCCAGGTAAGACCATAGAACGGTATCTATAGTCATTAAAGATGAATGGATAGGGACCCAAATGAGGTAGAACTGCCCATCAAGCTCCCTGGCCAGATGGGGCCACTGGCTTGGCTCTGCAGATGGGCAGAGCCACTGGCTGGGCTCTCGCCTCGAGTGCCATTGTAAGCAGGGATGCAGGACGGGCTATGTAGTTACCAGGTGCTCTGATTATTTTTTCTTGCTGGGTAGGGCTGGAGGCTATAATCAGTTATAGGCGGGGCCATGGACCCAGTGGGGTGGCAGAACAGGCTCCAAGGCTGGCACAACTCATTGGCTGGGGACCTGAATCATGCTGAACTGCTCTGAGTTCCCTGCCAGAGAAGGCTTGGCTCTGTGTGGACAGAGCTGCGGGCTGGGTGCTCTGCTCCGGTGCTTCTCTAAGTAGGACAGTTGGATGGGGCATGCTGCAGTCCTGGCCCTAGGCTGGGCTGGACTAAGGGCTTTATTCAACAGTAGGTGGGGCTTCAAATCTGCTTCTCTGCCGGGGTAGGGCTGCAGGACAGGCTCCACAGTTGGTATGCTTATGGGCAGAGCAGCTGGCTGAGCTAAGAACTGAGAATATTTAACCATGTACCAGGCACTGTACTAAGCACTCTGGAGGCATTGCCTCATTAAATTCCTTTAACAACACTATAATTAGTCCCATTTTGCCGACGATGAAACTGAATTGATAATAATTAGGAAGCAGTAATGAGAATGAAGGAGGGAAGCTGGGATTCAAACCCAGGATTACATGATTCAAATGCCCCATTTTCTTAATCCCCATGCCTTTCTGTTTGTTATTTCAGAGTCCTTTGTTGTCCTCTTTACAGGTGAAGTCATAGAGATTCTTATTTCTAATTGCCATGGCTTCTCCTTAGCTCTGCATCCTTTATGTTGGTCATAGAATTTGCATTTCAATGGGGGCAAGATGAAGGACACCTTTATCTGCTGTGCAGTTTCTGCTGTTATACACAAACATTACAGATACACTTAAAATATTTTAAAATGTACCTATTTGGGGACTCTTCTTTAAGGACTCTTCTAAATTTTAAGAACTAGTGATAATTCTATTTTAAAGACTTTTCCACCTTTTTTTTTTTTGCCAGAGATTCTGATCACATGTCAGACCTCCTAAAAATCTATAATGTCCCCAAATATTAAGGATAAGAAACCACTCTTCTACAGAGGGTCCTCCTAGTACCTGGAAAATGTGTCAGACAAGTCAAGTAGGCTGTAGGGAGGTGTCAGAGACGTAAATGGGAAAGTAGTCTGAACTTAAAGGCAGGAATCGGGTGCTAATTATATTCAGCAAGACAGTAAAGATTGAGGTGGAGGCTAGATTAAAAGAATCTCTTCATATTTGGTAAGAAATCATTTAGTTACTTATTTCCATGATCTCAACTCCTCATTCTACATGTGGATTTTAAAGTGGTTTTCTAAGTTGTAGCATGATTGATGCCAGTAATACTTGCTTACCATCAAATAACTACATTTCAATAGAGATGTGTATTATTGATCCTAGGCGTAAGACTTGTTTTTCATTGTGCATTTAGTTGTTTTGTCATTTGGAAAAATCAACCATCTGTTTTGTTTTGTTTGCTTTTAATATTTCAAGTTTATTTTTATTTACTCTTCCAGCTTTATTGAGGTGTAATTAATATCGGTAATCTGTTTGAAACCTTCACATAGCACAAGAAGAATGATCTAGTTGCAGATCTTTTTCAGGAGTTACAAATGTCCCGTCCAAACATGAGAATACTTCCAGCACTTGCTTGCTTCTTGGCCACATCTGTCCCCCCAACCTTGGTGCACACTGCTCTCAAGACCTGCTCCTCCTGGCCCTTCCCATGCTGCCAGCTCCTCAGAGCCTGCTGTGTGGATCTTGGGGAGCTTATCTGGTCCGCCCTATAGTGAGGGAGGAACAGCTGACCTTGTCTAGGAGGGGAACTGAATCAGGCACCCCATCAACCTAGAAATGAGGGAGGAGAGAGGCACCTCAGAGCTAAGTGATGAAATCTAGGAATTGGATCAAAACGGAGTTCTTCAGAGTCAGCTTGCCAACAGGAAGCTTTCGGGGCATATCTGAAAAGAAATGTGTCTCTTAGGAGCATGACTAGTCCACTCAAGGTTCGCAGGGAGAGAGACTGTGAGGGGCGTCTCCAGGCACTCCCCCAGGGAACCCTGGCAGCACCTCACCCCCAGCGGCCGGCTCTCCTGTGAGATGGAGAACAAGCGATGCTGCTCCGAAACACGTAACCCACCTCTCCCCAAAGTTGCTCTTCATCTGGAGGAGGAGAATGTGCAGGTCATGTTGACCCAAGGATGGTCCTCCCTGTGAGCGGTCTCTCTATCAATAAACGGGCAGGCGGGTTTTTACAGCAGTCCTGAGAGCTTGCCTCATGGAAGCCAGCAGCCAAGAGGTGAATGCACTTTGCATATGTGGGCAACACTCAGCTCCCAAGCCCGAAGGCCGGCCAATGGGCAGACCCTGCCCTGCAGGGTGCTGCTAGCTGCCTCCTGGGAGGCCTGGCAACAGCAGGGCAGCCACACACTTCGGCTTCCTGCCCGGCTGCAGTCTTGGAGGGTTGATTTCTACACCAGAGACTCTCAACAGTTCTCCCTGTGTTAGGGGTTCAATCTGCCCAAAAGGATGTTGAAGTCCTAATCCCTAGTTCCTATGACTGTGACCCTATTTGGAAATAGGGTCTTTGCAGATGGTAAAGATGATCCGGTTTGACTGGCATCTTTAGAAAAGGGAACTGGATACAGAGAGGGAGGACGATCTGAAGATGCAGAGAGAACACCATCTGTAAGCCGAGGAACGCTTGAGATGACCGGAATTGAGGAGCGAGGTCTGGAACAGGCTCACAGCCCTCCCCAACCCAATCCTGCCGACACCTCGATTTAGGATTTCTAACCTCCAAACTGGGAGAAAATGAATTTCTGTTGTCTGAGCCACTCAGTTTGTGGGATATTTAAGTGGAGACCCTAGGAAACTAGCCCACTCTGTGCCTGACTTGTCACCAGGGAGCTCTGTGTTAAAGCTGCTAATTAGGATTCACTACTTAGCCCAGGTCCCTGATACTTCCTGTTGCTGGAAAAGCGATGCCCTGATGTTGGGTCCCAAGTTTCTCAGGAGCTTCCCAGGTATAATCTGGAACTGGGGTCATGTACCCAGGGAGCCTTAACTGGGGTCAGCATCGTATTTCTATCTCAGGGCTCTGTTCTGGGGGCAGCTCCTGGGAGCAGGGCAGGCACAAGGGAGGGGGTACGGAGCCTCCAACTGCTGGGTCCAGCTCAGGGTCACAGTCACACTGCTGAGCAGTCTTCTTGTTGACCTTCCCCAACAACTAAGCTGTGAACTCCCCTTGGGCAAAGCTGGTGTGGCCCAGGAGAATCTCTGGCTGCTGGATTCTCTCAGCAGGGGCGCGTTCTGCAGGGCTGAATAAGTGTTGCCTCGCCTTTTTTCTTTTTTTTTTCTTTTTCAGATAAACATTTCAGGCTATGCATATGGAAGGCATTAGCACCAAAAATTACTACTAAAGGCAAATTATAATTTACTTCCATGGGTGTTTACCATTCTGCTCCAAACATAAGTAAATGTTATCTCTTTATTTCAATCCTTTGCAAATCCCTAAAGATGTATTACTTTGGAACCCAGCCCTCAAGAGACCACATACTAAATTTCTAGTAAGAAAGTTCAGACATTTTAAACTATTTGCACACGCAAAAATATGTTGTTCAAGTTTTTAAGTGAAATTTAAAAATTTACACGTTTAATGTAAAAACAGCTGTTGTGAATTACCTCAGATGGCTCGCCTCCCCAGGTAAAAATGTAGAAATGTTTGATATCAAGCAAAAAAAAAGTGACCATCAAATTTTGATCCAGTAAAAAAAACAAACACGTGGCATTATAATAAATGTAATACATGCTTTTATCTATAATATACACTCCAGTTGAAATAACTAAATTTCAAAAATTGTCCTAGTTCCATAATTTGATGTACTTTTATCTAGACTTACATTTTTTTAAGTATTAATTCTGGAACAAGCCAATGAGGTGACATTCTCCCCTTGTGCCCTCTCCCTCCCCTCCCCTCTATTTTGTAGATTGAAAATGCTAAGACCGTGTAAGGGCAAGTGGCTTGTCCAATGCCAAAAAGGATAAAAATTACAAAAGGAACATGCATCTATCACACCTTTTCTCTTCTCATTCCTTCCACAAATATCCATTTATTGAGAGCAAATCTCTTGTTCAAATTCTTTGTCAGGTCCAGGCACAGGCAGGTGAAGGAGACAAAGTTCTTGCTTCGGGCTAACGTTTATCGGGTGACTGCTGTGCTGTGGGCTCTGGCACCCACTGCTTCATTAGAGCACACCTGTGAGTTGGGTAACCCCATATTATAGGTTGGAAAACTGAAGCACAGAGGGGTTCAGTGTCCTGCACAAGGTCACATAGCTAGCTCATGAGTGACCTGCCTGCAGTTGGTACCTGACATAAGAGAAGTTCAAATACACCCATCATCTTTTCATTGTGCTAGACAGTCTCCCACATGAAAATAATTTTTGTTGAAGTATTCCTTAGCACCCACTGTATGACAAATACCCCATGAAGCCAAATAATAGGCGAATTTAATGTAATCATCTGAACAACTCTTCAAGGTAGGAGGGCTATTTCGAACTTTTCCAGGTAAAGAAACAGAAACTCAAGGATGTAAATAGGATGTCATGGCCAGAAATTGTCAGAGGCAGAATCTGAGCCCAGGTCTGACAGCGGAAAGCAGTTTCGTTCTCCTGCACGGACAACGGTGTAGTATAGACCAGATGTGATAAATGTCTCCAGAAAGCGACCTCAGATCCCTATGGATTTGGAGGAGGGCGGCGTTACTTGAATGAGGGCTGGGAAGGAGGGTGACCAGGGTAAGCTTCCTGGAAGAGTGGGCGCAGGAGGTGGGCTCTGAAGGCTCCACAGGCAAACCTGGAGGGAAACGTACAGGACCTGGGGTGACACACCTGCCTTCCCTCTGCCCTCGCCACCATGTCCTTGGGGGCCAGTGTGTGCTGGAAGCTCGCAAATGTTGAGTGTGGGCTTAATATGAGAGACTACACAGGTAAACTCGATTGCGAATGACGAGTTGAAGAGGGAAGAGAGGGCGTGTGAAGGGCTGTTTGAATGGATGCAGAGAAAACCCACAGAAAATTTAAACTGGGAGCTGCCATGGCACAAGGCAAGGGGAGCCCCAGGCTGCAGCGGAGAGGGGGTGCGCGTGGCCGCCCAGGTGGCCATGGGCGACGACCGGCTGCATCCACAAAGCGCGGCTGATGCAGGGGGAGCTCAAAGCTCTTTCCCATTTTGGAGTGGGAGGTTCCACTCGCCTCTGCCCTTTGGGGCTCCCTGCAGCCCTTCCCGAGGGACTGAGCACCTCCCAGGAGGTCTCCGGAGAGTGCTTCCTGTCTGGCACCTTCATTTTCAGGCAGAATCAGGAGTAAAAGAAAAATGGCATGCAGTCCTTTCTGGGCTAAAACACACACATTGATCATAAGTCCCACACGAAGACGTAAATTCTTATTTCAAGCAAAACCGCCATGTCTTAAGCAATGCTTTGCCTGGAGAAAGTGTACAAAGAGCTGACACAAGCCCCTTCTTACCAAGAACCGATGAAGAATACACGTGAAATGTGAGAATTAAAACTAGGTGTTCTTTTCCTCGACCGTCTTACCTTTAGCAGTCATTAGAAGCAGTCTGCACGCTCACTTGGAATGCGCTGTGCCTTTGCCGGCCTGTGTGCCAGGCAGCCGCCTGCTCCGCTGGCTTGTCATGCTCGGCAATTAGAGAGCTGCGCCCGGCTCACCTTGTTAATTAGAGGGACCTGCACACGGAGCCTGCGGGCGTGCGCGCGCGAGCCTCGCACCAGTGCCCCGAGAACGACGCGTCTGTGAAGTCATTCTTCTCATCTACCTTCTATTTTTCATTTGAAATGAATAAATCATTGAGATTTTCCTTGTGGAGTGAGAATGCAAGAATTCACATCTTTGTAAGATGTAAATTACATGTGATCAATAGGGAGGGATGACTCGTGGATTGTACTTACATGATTTCCTAATTTACTTCTTGTCAGTGTATGAACAGTGGCCTGAAATGTGGGTGTCCTCTCCATGAATCCGTGTCCTTCATCTGGAGAGAGAGGGTGTGGAGTGGGAGACACACCGCTCCACCTGAGCTGTGGGAGTCTGGGCTGCTGGTTGGTTGTGCCTGGCCCGAGGGAGGGAGGCCTGTGACACCCAGGCCTCAGAGCAGCTCCGTCTCCCCAGCCCCCCACCCCCTCTCAGGAGAAACAGGGTGCAGGTAATTTTGATTGAGACATTCTTTTGTAACAGAGACCCCCGCTTACCGAGGTTTAGATGTATCGCGTGCCTTTGAAAAAATCAAAACACGTGAAATGTTTTTGGAGTTGATCAGACTGGACCCGCCACAGAGGCAGCAGTGCCTTCAAGCAGCATGTTGCCCCCTCCCCACCTGCGCGGGACTCTCTGGAAATGAGTTTCAGTGGCTTCCTCTCCACCCACTTAGTAAACATTACATGTTATAGTTAAACAAGAATAAGGAAAGGCAGCAAAGTCTCACTGGTTGAAAGGAGGGTGGTCAAGGTGTAGCTCTCCCATAAAGAAAGAGGAATGGGCTCCACCCGGCGAAATCGGGGTGTCTCTGCTGAGGAGCCTGATTCAAGAACTCCATTTTCAGTCTGTGGTTAATGAATATCTTAAACAAGGTAAACTGTTCTGCTCACCATAGCATTTGCAATAACTGTCTATACATGCTCACTTGCAGAGACTTAGGCAAAAGATTTAAAAATGGTTCTTGAGAAAAAGGGAAGAATTTAATAACTGCTCTTCCTGGGAACAGCATGGGCCAGGGCAGCTGTTTTCTAAAATGCTCTTGCCACCATTCTGAGCATCTGATTTTGTGCCCACAGCATACACTGAGCACTTGCTGCATGCAGAACACTGCCCCAGCCCAGCCCTGTCCTGGGGACGCTGTGCGGATGGAGGAAAGAACCAAGAAGCAAATCACTGGCACGCAGAGTGGCATGTGCTCCGGAGCCTGCACAGAGGAGGGGAGTCAGGACTGAGGTCACAGAGGAGGGACACGGTGAGGGCTGCTGGGGAAAGAGCCGAGCTTGCCAGGAGGAGAAGGCCTTGCAGGCAGGGAGCACAACACACACACACCAGGGAAGGCCAGAGCATGGGTGAGAGGAGAGCCAGCAGGGGCAGGTACCGTCACTCCACCTTAGATGTTACCTGGGCGTGTCTCACTGCAGTATTGCTGCCAGGAGCCTCCTGCCGGTGGAAGAGCAGAGGAGTCAATGTGTAGCTCCCCTCCGGGGGGCGGATCTGACTCAGCGGGAGCCTCTGCAGGACTCTACATTCGACACGCGTGCCCTCCACACAGAGGGGGAGGTGATGGCAGTAGAGGGGGAGGTGATGTGGGTACTGGCCCGTCAGGAATCTCACAGGCAAAAGAAACTGCCTCTGTAAGAGCCTCCGCCTCTTTGACTGGAGACTTTTACTGAAGATCCAGCCAGGTGGCAGCCCGGGCCCTCCTACAGGACTTCCCAAACACCTAGTTCAGTTCTTCAACGGGACTTGAACGCCTGCCCTTTGCTGCGATCATCGCAAAAAAGCAAGAACACAGAGATGAAAAAGATAGCACCTCTTGCCTTTAAGAAGCTCACAGGGACAGGCCGGTGGGATGCATGTTTGCAGAGATGCAGAGAACGCACTGTTTAGTATCAAAGCAGCAGCCGGGAGAGGGAGGTGTCACCGGGGAGGTGACACTGGCACTGAGCTTTGCAGGATGAATAGGACTTGTTAGACTGAAGTGGGGGGAAGAGCTTTCTAGTCCGGGAGCAGCCAGTGCAGAGCAAGGAGATGTGAGTGTGCACGGCGTGTCCAGGAGCTGCAAGGATTCACTCGGTTCTCCTGCAGGGAGATGAGCCTGGAGGGTGAGCAGTTAGGGCCCAGCTGAGGAGGGTGGAAGGATTTAGGGCAGAGTGGAAACAGGGTCAGCTTTGCATTTCTAAAGGAGGCTTTTGCCAGCCCTCCTCCACCCAGTTGTGCAACACCAGGGGCGCTGTGCCAGTGTTGCCTAAGGTATTGTGCTAGGACGATGGCACAGGCGCTTTTACCGTCCAGGCCAGGGATGGCCAGGGTCTGGCCCAGATGGACTGAGAGGAGACCCCGAGGTCGAATAATCAGGGCTTGGGTGATGGGAGCGTGAGGGCAATCCGGGTGGAGGCCGCCAGCCTCGGGGGAATGGTGAGCTAACAGCCTTCCTGCTTTCAGAGAACCTAGCAGCTACATCTTCTTCCTGCTTCACAGCCTAGGGCTTTGCAGCCATGAAATGGAAAATGCAGCCACATTCCCACCCACCGTCCCAGTGGTGTTGGATGCGAGGAGGAATTCACCACCACAACACACCGCTGCTTCCAAACTGCTTGTAAAATGACAGTTGAGAGCAGCAACATCCCTACCAACGTTAATGATGTGCTCCTCTTTTTTTAAAAAAATATATTTTATTGATTTTTTACAGAGAGGAAGGGAGAGGGATAGTTAGAAACATCGATAAGAGAGAAACATCGATCAGCTGCCCCCCCACCCGCCCACTGGGGATGTGTCCACAACCAAGGTACATGCCCTTGACCAGAATCAAACCTGGGACCCCTCAGTCTGCAGGCTGACGCTCTACCACTGAGCCAAACCGGTTAGAGCCTCTTTTTTTTTTTTTTTTTTTTTTTTTTTAATGAAGTCCCCCCTTCCCTGTGGTGAGTGGCCAGGCACGCATCAGGCAGGAGAAAGAGCCAGGGGCCCCAGAGCTGGACCCCTCCTAACGCAGGAATCCCTGAGAACCTCCATGGGTGAAGCCACCTTCTTCTGAGACAAGCGCTGCCTGTGGAGTGAGCTTTCCAGGTCGGGAGGAGGTGCACAGTGATTGATGTCCAAATCCTGCCAGAGTGTCCAGAGCGTCACATCTGCTTAGCCCCTCTCCCTGGGGAAGGGCCCTTCCAGGACGCTCACAGCTGCACCCAGCATTGCCATTTTCAGGGTTAGGGAGATTCTAGGAGTCTGTCTGCAATCCTTCGGGAGTCAGTCGGCATCACGGATGGGTGTGAGGCCTGGAGCTGGGCAGGGAGGAGCTTCTCAGGAAGGGCCACGGCCAGGCTCCCTCCCCAGGGCATCGGCGCCAGGGAAAGCCGCTCCCTGCCCCTACAGACTGGTTTCTGCAGCAAGTCCTTTGCTTCAGTGACATGAGTTACAAAACAATGAAGAGGTGGAAACCCAGACACACACAGTGAAACGGAGGCTGTATTAAAACAGCAACCGGAAGCCCCATAAGGTTTCCTCCCAGGACATGAGACCCTCCTGAACCCCACCACCGTAGGCCTCACCCTCAGGGCTGTCCACCACCCCGCCATCCTCTGGCTTCCTCCAGGCCAGCACCGCACGCTGATGCTCTAGCTTCCAAGTCTGCGACAAGTTCCCGGGGAGCAAAGTACGGGCCACCTCTGCCCCCAGAGGCCTCTGCTAACTGATTAGCAGTTTCTCCACACACCAACATGCCATCCTTTGCTTGATTCTAAAGGTAATGCATGCTGACGGCCAACAGTTGGGAAAGTGCAATCTGTTTCAGGAGCAACTGTTTCGCCTTAAGTCCAATGTACACCCCACCCCCACACCATCCCAAAACACCACCACCCCCGCCAGCCCCCGCCCCCCACAATGTTCTAACTGATTTTACACTTTAATTTCGGAATAGTAGCTTCCTTACTTGGCATTGGTCATTGTTAAGTTAATTCTTTTAATGGACTTTTGGGGGTGAAGGAAGCACCCTAAACTTTGTGGTACTCCTTTGCAGCAATAATTAATACAACTCCCAGCAGCTTGATTTAACTGAAGTGGTGACACCTGCCTCCTTCTAGTAGGGGGTTGGGACGCTACAGAACCAGGTAAGGTCTAGTTGGTGTCCACAAAGCAGAAGAATGTCACCCACACCCATAGGAATGACAGCACTGCCCGCAATCGGGCTGGTCGTGGATACAGGGCCTGCGGGGTGTGAGGTGGAGGCAGGATCCCCGCTGCGGGAGCAGGACGACCTGCCACTACGAACCGATGGCTATTCCATCTGCCTGTAACACACGGCAGCTTCTACTTTTCCTTTGCTGGAGGAGACCAGACAATCCTGAAGTCTGAATTTTAGGACTCATTTTGGAACAACCTTAAGCCATGTTTACATTCTCAAATTTGGGGATTTTATGGCTATGTTCTGAAAATGTTTGTTTTTTTAAGGGTGAGACATAGGCATAATTCTACAAATATCTGCTCAGCACCCCTGTGTGCCGGGTTCTCTAACAGACACCAGGGGGTTCCCTCTCATCCTTGGGGTGCTCCCTGCTGGAGGGAGCCCGACCTGTGGGCAGGCACCATCCCGGCAGGGGGATGAGCTGGGACAGGAAGCCCATCTGAAGCAGGACCTGAGAACACAGGAGAGCTGGAGTCAGTCAGGCCAGGAGCCTGGGGAGCAGGCGGGTGGCCAGGGGCTCATCCCGTCCCCACCCGCCCCTCCGCCCCCGCATGGGGCGAGAGCAGGCTCAGGCCCCAGGAGCAGCCTGGCAGCTGCGGGGCGGAGGTGGCAAAGGGCAGCTCGCAGACCGCTCTGTGTGGCCTGTGCTGTGTTACATTTTCTTCTTAAATTAGCTGCCAACATTTAAATTCTGAGAGGTTTCACAGCCAAAACCAAACTAAACCAAACCTGGATGTTGGGTTTTCTGAAAAGTATGGTGTCTGCATTCCCACCTGACAGCAGTCAGCTGGACCGCCCTCCTGCGCACGCACGCACAGGGCTGGGAACCTTCCCGGCCCCAAGGCATCTAAGCCTGGAGCTGCAGCGAGAGCTAGTGCTGAGGCCTCAGGTAGGCGGGGGCCCTGGGTCCTGCAGAACCAGAAAGCCATCCGCGCACTGTGGGCGTGAGCTGCCTGAGCAGGTTTGCCTTTCCGAAAGGCATCTCTGGTGATAGCCTGGAGAGCGGATTTGACGGGGCCAGACCGGAGGCCCTTCCCAATAGTTCATGGGAGGGGTGATGAGACTTGCGGTGGCTGAATAATGACCCCCACAGATACCTGATTCTAATCCCTGGAACTTGTGAACATTACTGTATGGGGATGGGGGGAGGGAGGATTTTGCAGACATGATTAAGTTAATGATTTTGAGATCCTTGCTTAATCCAGGTGGTCCCTAAATGCGATCACGTATCCTTATGAGGGAGATGGTGGAGATGTGACACAGACAGAAGAGGAGAAAGCAATGTGACTGTGGACACAAAGATAGGAGTGATGCAGCCACAAGCCAAGCACCACCGGCAGCCCCCAAAACTGGAGGAGGCCCCCAAAACTGGAGGAGGCCCAGACAGGTTCTTCCTTGGAGCCTCTGGAAGGAGGGCGGCCCTGCCGGCTGCTCGGGGACACTGATTTCTAACTTCTGGCTCCAGAACTGTTAGTGAATATATTTCTGTTTATTTAAGCCATCAAGTTTGTGGTCATTTGCTATGGCAGCCACAGGAAACCAATACAGACGGTGTCAGAGACTTTGGGGTAGAGTCCACCCGACTGGGAACTGAGTGGGTGTGTGCCGGGGCTGACCGGCAGACCCTGAGTGATGGATGAATGATTACTCTGACACACGTTTCTGTGAAAGAGAAGGCTAAGGGACTGCTTGGCTTGAGAAACCAAACCAAGCAGTCGCCTGCCTCCTTGGGCTTTTATTGTAGCAACAGCTTGAACTAAAATTAACTACTAGATACTATCAGCAGGGTAAGCATCCTTGAGAAGACACATGCATCTGCATTGTCCTTTAAGCAAGGACGTCTAAAGACCAAACATAAAGATTCCAGTAAACACTCAGGAGCTCAGACTTGTTTGGAAAAGTCAAGGCGGGAGTTGCTGCCTTCGGCCAGCTCCCCTTAGAGGCCCCCGACCTTTCGGAGATTCCTCCTTACAGACTTTCCAACCAAGTCCTGTGCTTCCCCATAGGTGGGTTCTTGGGGGGAGTAGGAGGCATCTAGAATTCCCCAGGTTGGGTCCTGCTGAAAGCCAGCCTGAGCCTCAGCTATGGGTGCAGGAGTGAGCACAGGAAGCAGAGGGGAGGGCAGAAGCCTGTGAAGGTGCATGGCTGAGCTGGCGACTGCACTGGACAGAGGAACCATGTGGAATGCTCCTCTGAATTGTCCTCAGAAGGACAGGAAGCTGGGCATTCCCACTGGCTCCCATCTCCCAGTGGTTGATGGTAGCTGGCACTAGCTAGGGTTCTCCGGAGAAACAGAACCGTTAGAAGATGTGCGTGCGTGTGTGTGTGTGTGTGTGTGTGTGTGTGTGTGTGTGTGTGTGAATTTTTACAAGGAATTGGCTCACATGATTTTGGAGGCTAACAAGTCCCGAAATCTGCAGCCAGCAAGCTGGAGACCAAGGGTGAGCCAAATTCCAGTTCAAGTCCCAGCTCCAGGCAGCCAGGGAGGAGGAGTTTCCTCTTAATCAGCTTTTTGTTCTATTCAGATCTTCAAGTGATTGGATGAGGCCCACCCATTGGGAGAGAAATCTGCTTTATTTAGTCTCCCAATTCAAATGTCATTCTCATCCAAAACACCCTCACAGAAACATGCAGACTAATTTTTGATCAAATATCTGGGCATTTCATGACCCAGTCAAGTTGACACTGAATTAAGTCACATTGGCCCAGTGGCTTTATCCCTCCGCCGCTGCTCAGTGGCTGCTGAAAAGTCTGAGGGATGCTGAGGTGTGCTTTGAAGTGGCACCCAGCTGTGTGCACAGGACTGTTCACAATGCCATGCTGAAACCAGCTGTGCCAGGGATGCAGCTAGGACACAGACCGAGTTAGCCCAGGCTCCCAGGTGTCCAGCTCGGGCAAGTGCTAGAGTGGGGAGCCAGGAAGAGGAGCAGGGGTGGAGGACAGCACTGAGTCTAGTCACCAGTGGGGTGAGCATACCCGGCTGTCAGGCAGGTTGGCCTGGGGCATGGCCGAGGCTCTGGAGGGCCCTGGAGTGGGTGAGGTGGCACTCGTGGCCTTGGTGGGAACAGCTGTAGTGGAACAAAGGGGCAGAGGCGACCTGGTGGTGGTGTAGGGAAGTAAAGCTGGTAAGCAAGGACGCTCCTTTAAGGAGGAAAACTGCAGGGCAGAGGCTGAGGGAGACCTGGAGGAAAAGGAGGACTTTTTTTTTTTAAGATTATTCCATCAGTCAGTCAACAAACATTGTTGAGTGTCTAATCTGTGATAGTGCCTGGGGGTACAACAGTAATCAACACACAAACCTTCTGTTCTTAGAGTGTAAACATGTGATATAAAAGAAATGATTTCATATAGTAATCGTAAGCATCAGTACACAAATCAGGGCAATGTGGGAGAGGGACAAGGTTCCTTCAGCTGGGCCAGTGGGGAGGGTGTGCCAGTGCAAAGGTCCTGGGGTGAGTGCTCAGGAGGGGAGGAAGCCGTGTGTCTGCGGCCGTGGGTGAGAGGGCGGGTGGAGGAGGAGCCAGGAGGCGGCTGGGTCACATCCCAAAGGGCATGTAAGCCATGCAGAGTTTGGAAGAGGCCAGTCGCCACATAAAGCAGGATGTGAATGAAGAGGCCCTGTGGTCGTCCGGGCTGGGGTGCGGGGAGATCTGAGCAAGGTCAGGCGGCACAGGCACCGGACTCTGGATTATCATCACTCTAGGAGTAGAAGGGTACACAGGAGGACAAAACACCGTTTCCAAGGTTATCCTACCACAGCAGTGAGGTAGGGTGTGGCATTAGAGTGGAAACCTGATCCTTGCCTAGCATCACCTCACAGGTTATGGGTTTTATCAGGTGTGTGTTGTTAACAGGTATTACACTTGTTTAAGAGGAACCATCAGATAATGAGCTGCAGTGCCTGGGTGGTGGAAATGTACCTTTAATAGAGGCAGATTTTTCGTAAATCCACCGTGACAGGAATGGGCTTCCAGCATGAATGCTTCCCTGGGTTGGGAGAAGACCTGTTCCTGGGATCAGTTCGTCTTGCTGCCTCAACCTGGCCAAGTCCCTCCTGAGACTGATTTGAAGGGAGGAAGTAAGGTGGCTCCCACGGGCTGCACTGAAGTTGTCAGCCTCGGGGTGCTGCAGGGAGAGGGCGAAATGTGGGGAGGGGCAGTGAGCCGACGGGTGGGCAACGGAGTTTGCTCACCTTATGCCCATGGGTGGGAGAAGGGTGGGAGGGCCGGGTGCCAGAGCAGAGCTGGGGGAAGGGGTGGGCTGGGAGCCAGCTGCCTAGTGACCTCAGCAAAGCTTTTGGGGGAATGCACCATTTATTCAGTGGATTTGGGGGTGGGGTGCGTGCATAGGTGTGAAGAGGCCAGACCACAGCTCCTCACCTGACGGGACCACTTTCAGCAGGTCTCTTGCAGTGGGTGATGGACTCAGAGTCAAG
Source organism: Plecotus auritus (assembly GCF_963455305.1). Classification (NCBI taxonomy): domain Eukaryota; kingdom Metazoa; phylum Chordata; class Mammalia; order Chiroptera; family Vespertilionidae; genus Plecotus; species Plecotus auritus. The sequence continues at coordinate 29,415,308 of NC_137785.1, read as the reverse complement.
TCCTGGAAAAATCCCTGCTCCACCTCATGAGCCCCCGTTTCTTCAGTTGCTAAATAGGAACAACCCCGCCCACCCTGAGTCAATGAAGACTAAATAAAGGTAAGGGTAGGGTGGCTGTGCCAACTTGGATGAACCTTGAAGACATTATACCAAGAGAAATACCAGACACAAAAGGACAAATATTGTACGATTCCACTTCTATGAGGTGCCTGGAATAGGCAAACCCAGAGAGACAGAGAGTGGAATGTGACCGAGGGTGGGAGGGAGAACTGGGGAATTATTGTTTAATGGGTACAGAGTTTCTGGTTGGGGATGATAAAAAGTTCTGGAAGGGAACAGTAGCAATGCTTGTACAACAATGTGACTGTGCTAATGCCACTGAACTGTACTCTTAAAAATGGTTCCGCCTGGCTGGTGTGGCTCAGTAATGGAGCATTAACTCATGAACCAGGAGGTCACGGTTCATTTCTGGTCAGGCATCCCCAGTGTGGGGTGTGCAGGAGGCAGCCGATCAATGATTCTCATCATTGATGTTTCTCTCTCTCTCTCTCTCTCCCTCTCTCTTCCTCTCTCTGAAGTAAATTTTTTAAGAAGTTTTTTTTTAAAAAAACAAGTGGTTCAAATGGTACATTTTATGTTATGTATATTTTACCACAGTGAAAAAAAAAAAGAATAGTACCTTCTGATGAACTGCAGTTCCTGAGGCTGCTGGGGGCATGGCTGGCCCCTGGCCCGGGCCTGGCCCCTGTCACCACCTAAACTCATTAGAGGCCAGAAGGAAGGATGATCACTAACTAGACAATTCTGAAAAGAGCTAAAGTACAGGGAAGCAGAACTACGCCTGTAACCCTCATAGTAACCTCCACACTTTGTCTTTATAAGGTTTTCTTCATAAAATTTTATACCTTAGTTTTTGTTGTGGTTGTTTAGATTTTTTTTCATAAACATTTCCATATCACTAGAAACTCTTTATATAAAACACTGTAATGGCCATTAATATTCTACCCAATGCCATAGTTGGCTTGACCAATCCTAAATGTTGGATATTTTTCTCCACATTTTTTCACATAATGAACAGCACTATGATCAACATCTTTGTGCATCAACCTCTAGCTACACACTGGTTATTTCCTGGGATAGGCGTAGCATACTTGGGTGTAACCTTGAGCCCTTTGAGAGCACCCTCGTCTGGCTGACGGGTGTGCCCTGCCCTCAGTGCCCAGCGCTGCTGATTCCATAAAGAAGAGTATCTTGATTTAATGTGCACCACTCTTTTTTTTATTATTATTAGTGATTTCAGAGAAGAAGGGAGAAGGAGAGAGAGCTCGAAACATCAAAGATGAGGGAAAATCATTGATCGGTTGCCTCCTTCACGCCCCACACTGGGGCTCAAGCCCACAACCTGGGCATGTGCCCTGATCAGGAATCAAACTGTGACCTCCTGGTTCATAGGTCAACGCTCAACCACTGAGCCACGCCGGCCTGGCTAATGTGCATCACACTTGAGAGAGGTGCTGCCAATTCTACTGGGGGCTGCCATGGAGCTCCTGGGACCCTGAGCCACTGTACGTGTCCACCTGGGATGTGGGTTGCCGAGATGGAGCGGATGTTAGAGGTCATCCCGAGCAGGGCTGCCAGAGAGCCTCGGCCCAGAGGAGGCAGAGGGCCTCCAGCCCCTGGACAACGTCTGCTGTCCAGCAGGAGTCACCTCTGCCTAGTGCCTTGTAGGCAACTAAGGAAGCAAAGGGAGAAAGCGGTGCTTCGGGGCGTGGGAGAGGCGAGGCAGAGCTGGACGGCGGCACAGCCAGCCCTGCCCTGGGTGCAGCATGAGGCACTGACACGTGGGTCTCCTCCAGCCGGCTCTGGGCCCCGCCCAGCCATTCACCCCTATGTGACCTCGGCCACATTTCTGAACCTCACTGTGCCTCCATTTCCCCATTGGTAAGGGGGACTAATAATACTGGTTGTGGTGAGGGTTTAGGTTATAGATATCAAAGTGCCAGGCCCAGCTGCACAGAATGTGCCGGCCACCGACCAGCCCGCTGCCACTCACAGGACAAGCAGGCCTACTCCTCCCGGCCTGTTTCCCCCAGACACCAGCTGCGTGGCCTCCAGGTGGTGTTCGAAGTGTCCATGGACGACACCTTGGCCATGAGGGTGGACACTCTTGGTAGCCCTGCCTCCTCTCACTTCCCCATCACTCAGCTCGGGTTCCCTGGAACCCACCACCTCCAAATGTCCGTTCTCCAGAGCCCCCACTGCGTCTGAGGCCTTTGCTTTCTTGCTGATCACTTTTAGCAAGTAGACCTCCCCCCCCCCCCACCGCTTAATATATTCAGCAGACATCTGATCATTGTGATAACCCTGATGGGTGGTGAGCAGGGCGAATTAGCTAAAAGATGATTGATTTTTTTAATGCACAATTTTATCTTCAACCTTTCCTAGCAACTTGCTCTGCCGGGTAATAATTTCTCCTCCCAGGTATTTGCCAGGATGGGGATTGCACATCTATTTACGGTTGCCTGGAAGCCTCATAATTACAATACAGTCCAAGTGCCCATTTTCTTTCCCTGACTACAAATAGGGATCAATCGAATTTTAAATGACTGCTCCAGGGCTCGCTCCCGATCGTGACCTTTGTAAATGATTAGAGCGCACACCGTTGCTGTCTGCCCAGAAAGAGCGAGCGGGTAGAGCTTTCTAACTGGCATTTAATCTGGACGTGGGCCAAAGATATTCCAGGTGGAAGCCGGCCATGACCTGCCTGTGGAGAACGAGCTGGTGGACTTGCTCTCCGCCGCCTGTCCTTTGTCTGAGTCCTGGTTTCTATGGATGTCTGTTGACAGAGCTGCCCTCGGCATCCTTCTGGGCTGAATACAGAACACATCTGGAAGTTTAAGCCTTGCAGATAAAAATTGTGGGTGTGTGTTTTTTTTCCAGAGATAAGTTTCTTTCTTTTTCGTTTTTTAATTACTGGATTTGACTCAAAATGCTGGGCTTTATTTTTTTTTAAATATATTTTTATTGATTCCAGAGAGGAAGGGAGAGGGAGAGAGATAGAAACATCAGTGATGAGAGAGAATCATTGATTGGCTGCTTCGTGCATGCCCCCCAATAGGGACCAAGCCCACAACCCAAGCATGTGCTCTGATGGGGAATCGAACCGTGACCTCTTGGTTCATAGGTCAATGCTCACCATGCCTGCTGGGCCCAAATGCTAAGCTTTGGATTGTGAAGTCTGAGAAAGCTGCAGGGTGAAGAGTTCTTACTGAGGAGGTGGGGACCAGGCCTGGAGCCCCATTTAACGCCCATGTGGTCCTCAGAGCTGCTTCTGATTGAGCTGGAGCCAGGCAGAGCGCTCAGCATCCAAGGCCTTGGCGCTGCTCGAGGGCAGACCCCGGAAGCCCAACCGCAGAGTCCCCGGAACCCCGGCCTTCAGCATTTCAGGGGAGAAGTGTGGGCCAGGCTGCTCCCCACACCTCCCTGGGTGGCAGTGAAGGGTCCTGGGGGGCAAGCGAGCATCCTGTACCCAGCTGCAGCCCCACCTTAGTTTCCTGAACTGCTGCTCTTAGGAACCAGTCTACTGCCTTTGTCTGTGGTCGGCGTGTTGATTGTGTCACTGAGATACACTGGTGTCAGCCTTGCCTTCCCAGAGCCTTCCATGTAAAAGCAACATGTTTCCTTCTGGGCCGTGGTCTCTGGGCTGTCTGCTACTAACACTGGGGTTTCCTTGAGAATCCCTAAGGCCAAGCCTGGTGCCCACTGGTTCTCTCTCCCCTCCCCTCCCCTCTCCGGCCAGGCCCATCTCACTGGGACTGGCCCTCCTAGCCTACACAGAGCATGCCCAGAACACCCACCGTCACCCCCACACTTCCCCTTGCTCACTGCCGCACCTCTGTGCCCTGAGCACTCTGGCAGTGGGATGGCCCCGCTCGTGACCCAGGCAGCAGCTGTCCCTGTCCCCATGCCGAGCGCCTGCTGTGTCTTCCTAGACACGGACTCCTGGTTGTGCCACTCCCCAAGGAGATCTGTCTCCCTACCACTCACCAGAGTTCTTTGGCTCCTGGACTCCTGCGGTCCCAGGAAGCGTGGAGGAAGCCTGGGGAGGGATAAGTGGAGGTGTGAAGCAAGGCAGGCTTGATCTGAAGTTGGCCTGCCCGGGTCTCTCTGTGAATCCTTATGAAAGCATCACTGTCGCCCAGAAGTGAAGCGTTCATGAGGAGTCTAAGATCTAAAATCTCCCGGAACATCTCTAGCACCCGCTGCTTCGGCCTGCTGTGGGCGTCTGGAGGTGTGTGCCCACCGTCACAGAGGCTTCGGAGGACACCGCTCTCTCTTTGCCACAGGGGCAGGAACCGCGCTGGCTCGGCTGAGGCAGAGGCAAAGCAGCAGCAGCATCGGGGCGTCCAGCCCAGGAAAACCAGGCGCTCAACCCACCGGAGCTGCTTTCTCCAGCTGCAGATGTGGGCTCCCAGTGTGCACCTGCGCGGTTGCTAGCGTGGCCTTTGAAATGCAGCAAAACCAAGTGCCATTGCGTGTCCTTGTCCTCCCCTTTTACTATAGATCAAGAGCGGCTATCTCACGGGTGGGGCGGAAGTCGACGGGCCTTTCCAGTTGTCATAACTGGGTTTGATATATAAATTCAGCGGGCCCCAGCGGGCGAGCACGGCGCATTTCGAGGTATTTCTGCTGTGGTGCATTCAAGGATTGCAGTTGGAGGCAGTTGGTTTAATTCCCAAACGCCGTGTCCGTCTGGAGGCGGGAGGTGCGTTCTGTGTGCTGTCAGATGGGCTCTAAAACCTGTCCTTGGGCTCCGCAGCAGATGGCGCCTGGAGCCGGAATCCGCGCAACTGCCTCCGGGCGCCCGCGTCCCCAGGCGAGGCCCCAGCACCGCTGGGACTGGAACCGTCTAGACTGCTGACGCCTCTCCCTCTGTGTTTGCACTGCCTTTTGTTCACTCCCTAAAGGGCAGCGACGTGGCTGATTTCGTCTGGGTTATTTTCCCACACTTAATGTGTACGTGGAGGTGTTCCGAAGATGCTTGCATTAGTGCGTGTTTTGCAGATGCCGTGAAGCAGTGGGATCCGGTGAGAACCGCAGCGCGGCCTCCATGGCTCCGGGTCCTGAAGGAGGGGCGTGGCGGTCACAGTGAGGTGTGACCACGGATCCCACCGCAGGCGGTATGTACCTCCTTAATTCCACCTTCGTCTGGGCACACATGGCATTAGTAATGATCCTGATTAGAATAATGGCCTGCATTTTTAAAGTGTACAATTTGCACTTAAAGTCGCTGTTGAACCTCTTTTTGCAGAGAGTTCTGCTGATCCTACACACGTGGGCGGACTCAGGAGAAACGGGAGTCAGAGTGGGTTAGCCCCGTTCTGACCCCTCCCGGACTCGGGCATCTGTGTCTGTAAATGCTGAATGTTTGATTGGGGGGTCAGTTCGTTTTCTAACCAATTCTTTTCTGAATCTTATGTTAAGAAAGGAAAAGCAGTGCTTGAGTGCCCCAGGATTCTGGAATAACTGACCTGTGTAGTCAAGTAAATACAGTGGGTCCTCGAATAACCTCATTTTATCCCAATGATAAGACAAGCCTGATCTGTCCTCATGAGATTCCCATTCAGGCAAGGTGGGATAATAAAGCAATAAACACACACACAAAACAATGTCAGAGAACAATGGCTGCTTTATTTTATTTGAATATATTTTATTGATTTTTTACAGAGGAAGGGAGAGGGATAGAGAGTTAGAAACATCGATGAGAGAGAAACATTGATCAGCTGCCTCCTACACACCTCCCACTGGGGATATGCCTGCAACCAAGGTACATGCCCTTGACTGGAATCGAACCTGGGACCTTTCAGTCCGCAGGCCGACACTCTATCCATTGAGCCAAGCCCGTCAGGGCAACAATGGCTGCTTTAAAGAAAATAATAAATGTTAATAGTATGAAAAGTGGCGGGGGGGGGGGGGGGAAATAGAGTTTTGAGTTATGATCCAAATGTCGAGGAAAAGACAGACATGAACATCAGAGGGAAGAAGTTTCCAGGCAGAAAAACATCACGTGCAAAGGCCCTGAGGCAAAAAGGGCTTGAGGAGTTCCAAAGATGGGAAGAGGGCGGGGTGTCACCACCCGCAGGGGCTGCAGTTATGTTGCTTTTGTACCTCAAGGCACATGAGACCCCAAGACAAGGACCCCTGCTGAAGCTGAGGTCACAATAATAAATTACAAATCCCCATGAAGGAGAATCTGCTGCAACAAACAGAACTGACAACCCAAGAACTGGAAATAGAACAACCTGAAAGAGATTCTAAAATATGTTTGAAATATTTAGAGATAACTGAGTATATATGGATCACTTCACTTTTATGTATGTTTGAAACCAATTAGAAAATTTTAAAAGAGAATCAAAGGAGGACATTCAACAGATTAAATGAAAAAAGTGACAGGAATTTAAATTAGGAATTAGAACATACACCTGCTAACACCCACTCCTTTCATTCTGTCCTCCTTTCTTCTGGGTAATCCATGCTACCCAAACCAGTTTGCAACCAAGGTCAGAGTGGTTTGTTACCATCTTTATTCAAAACTCCTGAAACTATATGGCAGCTGTCATATCAAACAAAAATACAAGGTTTGTTTCTCATGAATGTATGGGGCAGGTATGGATTTCTGTGCTCAATCGGAGGAACAAAATGGATATGCATGACTTCACGTTCGCTTCTGCTCTCTAGCAGCTAGACACTTAATTTCCCTGGGATGCTATCCATAAACAGAAGTTGCTTGTTGCCATGGATTTCTGCTCTCAAGTGTTTGTTTTTTTTCCTCGCCTTTTCCAAGACTTGAGCAAAAGCAGTCTAGCTGAGAAATAAGAGAGTTATTTTCAGATCTTAGAATGGTTTTTCATGAACTCTATCCTGCCGTTGGCCCAAGGCCCACTAGACCATCAAAGGGATTTTAGTACTAAGGGTGGAAAAGGAGAAGGGTCTTTGCTGGGTCATTCATCTCCATGCTTGCCCCTTACCAAAAGGTACTTTAGACTTTACGCATTTCCACAGAGACCTGGATTCTCCTCCCCTTTGGAATGGGCCGCCCAATCCAGGAGCCCCACAGTCCTCCCTGACTCCGCCCCACACCCCTCTTTCATCCTTCCCCCAGTTGCTCACCCAACTTTTCATCTCTGCTTCTCAGTATATTCCAAATGGAGGGTGATTTTTCCTTGAGTAGGATTGGGGCTGACGTGGAAATCAGAAGACCCAGCCCCAGCCCAGGAGGTCTTTTCTCAAGCCCTATGTACTTTGCTTACAAAGCCCCAGTCTCTGTTGCCAGCCTCCACAGCATCCTGTTCCTGGGCCCCACCTCTGAGCAACACCATGGTGCAGTGATACAGCAATGTGACCTGTATGCAGACCCTCCTTGGAATCAGATGCAAAGAAACAACAGTGCAGCAGGAAAAATTTAACCAAAAAGTAGTACTTCCAGAATCTTGCTCACCCTCTCTGTTTCCCGAGGAGCAGAATGGATTTCCCTTTTCTTCTCCTGCCTTTCCTGTGGGGATGGGACTGACACTGAGGAGGGGGAAAAGTGACCCTCGGCTCGCAGCAGGAATATTTCTGCCCCCCCCCCTCTCTTCTCAATAAGAGTAAGCCCCTCGTGGATGAAAGGAATCTGGGAACATGAAGGAGACATAGCATATCCTTAGGGGTATCCAAACTATATACACTTTTAAATCAGCAATATGAAAATAACCCCATTTAAAAATGGATAAAAGACCTTAACAGACACATCACCAAAAAATAGCAAAGAATGATATAAAAACATGTTCACCAGGGAAATGCAAATTAAACCAACAATGAGATCCCGCTACACACCTGTGAGAATGGCTAAAATCTAAAACACTAACAATGCCAAATGCTGGGGAGGATGTAGAGCAAGCATGTCAAACTCAAAGGCTAACACGGACCAAATAAACAAGGTTTAAGTTTATGTAGGCCGCAAAAAAAACAAAAGCTTCAATTTTCGTAGAAACGTAGGTTTATTTCTTTTTTTAAAATATATTTTATTGATTTTTTACAGAGGAAGGGAGAGGGATAGAGAGTTAGGAACATTGATGAGAGAGAAACATCAATCAGCTGCCTCCTGCACACCTCCCACTGGGGATGTGCCTGCAACCAAGGTACATGCCCTTGACCAGAATCAAACCTGGGACCCTTCAGTCTGCAGGCCGACGCTCTATCCACTGAGCCAAACTAGTCAGGGAAACGTAGGTTTATTTCAATAGAGACATGCTGAATCCAAAGGGCTGAAGTAAATGAGTTAACATAAAATAATAGAACATTTTAATAAAAATTAATATTTTTCTTGAACATTAACTTACCAGACACTGAATAACTGCACAAATTAATAAGTGTAATGCAAACAAACCTATTTTTCTTGTTCTCCGAAAGTGAAATATTTCCTGTTGCGCACATCAAACAAGTCAGTACAAGACTAATGATGTGGCAATCGGCTGCTAAAATATACGCTGCTAGTATTAGTGGAGAGAAATGTTGCACCTGCACGTAAGGTCGTAAGGGAAATTAATGCAACACGATTATAATAATCAGTCATTAGCAAATATTGTAGTTTGTTATCAATAATTATGTATAACAGGATATTATAAAAATTAAGTTACAAAATTTTTATTAGAACGTTTCTTACATACCGTTATATTGGCTGGGCCACAAAAATATTCATTGTGGGCTGCATGTGGCCAGTGGGCTATGAGTTTGACATGCTTGATGTAGAGCAACAGGAGCTCTGGTGGGAATGCAAAATAGTATATCCACTTTGGAAGATGATTCGGCAGTTTCTTACAAAATAAAATAGACTTTTATATACCATATGAAGCAATTATGCTCCTTGGTATTTATCCAAATGAGTTGAAAACTTATGTCTACACAATAACTTCCTCATGAACGTTTACAGCAGCTTTATTCATAATTGCCAAGGCTTGGAAGCAACCAACCTGTACTGTAGTAGGTGAATGGATAAGCTGTGGTACATTTAGACAATGGAATGTTACTCAACACTAAAAAGAAATAAGCTATTGAGCCATGAGAAGACATGGAGGAACCTTAAATGCATATTTCTTAGAGAAAGAAGATAACCTAAAAAGGTTACATATTGTATGACTCCAATTATATGACATTTTGAAAAAAGTACAACTTTGGAGAGTGTAAAAAGATCAGCCATTTTCAGGGGTAGAGGGATGAGGAGGTGGAACACAGGAGTTTTTAGGGGAGTGGGACTATTCTATATTATACTGTAACTAGAGGCCTGGTGCACGAAATTTGTGCACGGGGTGGGGACGGGGTCCCCTCAGCCCAGCATGCACCCTCTCTAATCCGGGACCCCTCGGGGGATGTTCGACTGCTGGTTTAGGCCCGATCAACTGGCAGTCGGACATCCTCTCATAATCCTGGACCACTGGCTCCTAATTACTCACCTGCCTGCCTGCCTGGTTGCCCCTAACTAACCCCCCTGCTGGCCTGGTCTCCCCTAACTGCCCCCTGCTGCTGGCCTGGTCACCCCCAATTGCCCCCTCTGCTGGCCTGGTTGCCCCCAACTGCCCCTCCCTGCCGGCCTGGTTGCCCCTTATGGCCCCCCCACCAGCCTGGTCGCCCCATGCAGCCTGCTGTTCAGTCGTTTGGTTGTCCCTCACTAACCCCCCTGCCGGCCTGGTGGTAGGCAGCCATCTTGTGAGGGTGTGATGGTCAATTTGCATATTATCTCTTTATTATATAGGATGGTGGACACATGTAAAAACACAGAATGTATAGCACAAAGAGTGAACCCTAATGTAAACTATGTAACTATTAGTTAATAATGTATCAGTATTGGCTCATAAATTGTAACAAATGTACCATAGTGATGCACGATGTTTAAATAAGGGGAATTGAGTAGGAGTAAAAAGTATATGAAACCTTTATACTTTCTACTTAATTTTTCAGTAAACCAAAAATTGCTCTAAGAAATGACATTTGTTAATTAAAAAAAAAAAAGATTCTTAAAGGCCAAGCACCTCTCAGAGTTTGCCTTGTTGTAGCTGAGGTCCAAGGCAATTTTGGAACATTTCAAATGGACTCCAAGCATCAACCAAAAACAAGAGTGTATTAGCTGTTCTGGGCTGCTTGCCAAAACAACTTTAAACTCTAGTGATAAAAAGTATAAATTATCTACCATTCCATCTATCTGGAGGCTCATTTGACCAGTCTAAAAACATGGACAGGAGAGAGCATCACCTGTCGTGAATGCTGTCTGTAGTGTCTAACCTGAAGCCTGGGTGGATGCAGCTCACCCTGCCCCTGACCTCAGACAGCAATGATCTCGAGGCCTGGGTGTCTTTGTTAGATGGCCCCTCTCAAGCTGATGCAGCATCACAGAGATGTCGAATACAGAGCTCCTGCCCCTCTGACCCTGGAGAAGTTGTCTGCTCTCCGGAACTCAGCCGGCTCCTCTGTAAAGAGAGAGTGACATCAGCCATGGCTACCTCCCAGGAGTGCTGCTGTGAGAGTAAAGTGACTTTTCTGAGTGAACCTGAACCACTGCAAACTTCCTACTAAAACTGAGAGGTGGCCTTCCGCTGTCTAACCGGCTGCACTGCCGAGCTTTTGGTTCGCTTCGCTGGTCTCCATTAGATTACCAACCTTCTACAGAAGGCCAGAGGACAGGAGCCATTGCTTTTTTCTTTTGTTGTTTTGACCAGTGACAATCCATAGTACCCAAGCCGTGCTGGGACTGGGCAGGAGACAGGAATGGATGTCGTCGTCTCTGCCTTGCTCAGGATTTCATCACAACATAAACTGGCCACTTATTCCATTAAAAAAATAATGCAGAGATTATTTTATTACTTTGAAAGTCAATGACATTGCTCCATTGTCCTAATTTGTAGATCCAAGGAGGATGACATTTTCAGAGATGACTGTGTAAAGCAGCGAGCATGTGCAAAGTGTTGGAAAAACAGGTAAGTGAACGCAGCTTTCTTAAAGTCTCCTCCTGAGGCACTCAGAGAGCATGTTCCTGAGCATTGCACAAAGCTTGAGGGTCTGCCCCTTAGCAAAGGTTGCATCTTCACCTCTGGACACAGCATGGCTGAGTGGCAGGGGCTGCAGCACCACCCTGACCCGCAGATGCATGGAGGAACCACTCCTCACAACCCCTGCCTAGCAGGAGCCTCTGCGAGTGTTGCAAGCCTATGGCAGAGTGACTGTGGGAACCGGCAGGCCTGAATAATGACTTATTCTCTAGCATAATACCGAACTCTCTTAAATTCTAAAGATAATTTTAATAGTTTTTATTTCTGAATAGTTTTAGACTCACAGAACAGTTGTGAAGGAGGTTCAGAGAGTTCCCATGTACCCCTACCCCCTTCCCCCCTATTAGTCACATCTTTTGTCATTATGGTACATTTGTCACAATTAATGAGTCAAGATTGATACATTATTAAGTACTAGAGGCCTGGTGCATGGATTCATGCACTGGTGGGGGGCGTGGCCTGTGGGGATTGGCCCGCTGTGGGAGCGCCACTCATCCTGGTCAGCCGAGTGGCGCTCCCACTGTGGAAGTGGTGACCACCAGGGGGCAGCTCCTGCATTAAGCATCTGCCCCCTGGTGGTTGATGCATGTCATAGTGACTGCTCATTCTGGTCGTTTGGACGTTTGGTCATTGGGCGTTTATATATACTAGTATAGACTAGATGCCCGGTGCTCGAATTCGTGCACGGGTGGGGGTCCCTTGGCCTGGCCAGCAATTGAGGCCTATCAGGAGGCCAGCCAGGGGAAGGGACCCCAGGAGGTTGGCCAGCTGGTTGGGGGGCCGGCCAGCCAGGGGGAGGGGCTGCAGGAGGTTGGCGGGCCAGGGGGAGGGGCTGTGGGAATGTACTGACCACCAGGGGGCAGCTCCTGCATTGAGTGTCTGCCCCCTGGTGGTCAGTGCGCATCATAGTGACTGGTCAACTGGTTGGTTGGTCTTAACGGTCGCTTAGGCTTTTATATATATATAGATACTTTATTCAGGTTTCCTTATTTTTTCTGTCATAGGATCCCATTCTGGGCACCGCATTGCATTTAGTTGTCATCTTCTTTGGCTTCCCCTGCCTGTGACAGTTTCTCTGAGGTCCCTTGTTTCTGGTGACCTGAACAGATTTGAGGTCAGGTATTCTGTGGAATGGCCCTCTATTGGAATTTTTCTGCTGTTTTTCTCCTGGTTAGACTTGGGTTGTGGGTTTTGGAAAGGGAGACCACAGAGGTGAAGTGCCTTCTCAGTGCATCCTGTTAAGGGCACATGCTGTTCCTCTGAGCTTGGTCACCTGGCTGAGGCAGCATCTGTCAGGTTTCCCCAGGGTAAGCTTACTGCCCCCTTCATACTGCACTTTTTGGAAGGAAGTTAAGATGCTAAAGGAGTGGGCAGCTGTGCTCCACCTCAATGGGGCAGAGTGCAGACATGAATTATTAATCAATAATTTACTTATATTAGTATGGACTCCTGGACATTTATATTATACTTCCAGATATAATCCAAGATTATGTTATTTATTTTGTTGATTTAATTGTTCCAGCTCTGCCATTGGGAGCTTCTGCAGTTGGTTCCTTGTCCCTTTGACACACCTCCATTGCTGTGCCTCTATGGACCACTCCCTGATCTACCACCATAAGATGCTCTAGGTTCACCTTGTATATCCCAGTCCCTGAGTCAGCCATTTCTCCAAGAAGCCCTGGTTTCTTTTCATTGGAAAATGATTTTAGAAACCAAGATCTGGGAAATAGGTGCATTCATTGCTACTGGGGTCTCATTGCTTCTAGGTCCTCTTAAATGACAGAGCAAGAAAATATGTATGTGTATACTAACATGGGAATACACACATGTCTATAAATATTTCTATATGCAGCCAGACTTATCTCTATTAAGCTAACATGAGCTCATACTGATGCCCCCAATTCTAATCTATTACCACATGGAGTATTCTAGACTCCTCCCCTTGCTTATCTGTAAACTACCGTTCTAACGGTGAGAGACCCAGCTCCCACCAACCACCATATATAGATGGGATTACAACTGTTAACCCTTTTCCCGTGGGAAATACTTTATCAACTAGTATTCAGGACTTATGTACAGCTCATTTTGCCTTTTTTCTAAGTCTCCACTCGTTTGTCAAGTTCCTTAGGTCAGCACTTTTTCCCTCCACCCCTTCAGTGAGGTTATTTAATACATTTGTAATACAGTTAAATTATGTTGTCAGCATCTGCATACCTTCCTGGGATCCTCCAATCTCCTAAATAATTTTTAAAATTTGCACAAATTCATTCTTTGTGCTGTAAAGTTCTATGGGTTTGATAAATGCATAGTGTCATGTATTCCCCATTACAACATCACACGGGAGAGTTTCACCGCCTTAAAAACAATCTCCTGTGCTTTGCCTATTTAAGTCTCCCACCCCACTCCCCAAAAAATCCCTGGCAACCACTAATATGTTTACTGTCTTAATAGTTTTGCCTTTTCTAAAATACCATACAAATGGAATCATATAGTCTGTAGCCTTTCAGACGGGCTTCTTTCACTTAGTAATATGTATTTAATATTCACCCATGTTTTTGCATGGCTAAATCCTTTAATCACTAAAAAGTATTCCATTGAGTGAATCTATCACTGATTATCCTTTCACTTATTGATGAATATCTTGGTTGCTTCCAGGTTGTGGTGATTATGAAAAACTTATACATAAATATTCATGTACAGATTTTTGTGGGGACATAAGTATTCAAATCAGTGAGGAGTGTAATTTCTGGGTTGTATGGTAAGATTATGTTTAGTTTTGTAAGAAATTGTCTTCCAAAGGGATTGGGCCATTTTGCATTCCCACCAGCAATATGAGTTCCTGTCCCTCCACATCCTCACCAGTGATTGGTACTGTAATTTTTTTTAGCCATTATAATATGTGTGTGCTGGTATTGTATGTTTTTTAATTTTTAAAAATATACTTTTATTGATTTCTGAGAGGAAGGGAGAGGGAGAGAGAGAGAGAAACATCAATGATGAGAGAGAATCACTGATTGGCTGCCTCCTGCACACCTCCTACGGGGGATCGAGCCTGCAATCTGGGCATGTGCCCCTAATCGGAATTGAACCCAGGACCCTTCAGTCCTCAGGCTGATGCTCTATCCACTGAGCCAAACCGGCTAGAGCTTGTATTATTGTTTTAATTTGCATTTCCCTAATGACAAATGATATTCAACATCTTGTCATTAGCTTATTTGCCATCTGTGTATCTTCTAAAGATATATATTTTTTATTTTTAAATAATGTTGAACCTACAGAAAAGTGGCCAGTACAGTACCAAGCACTTCATTATTCTTGAGCAGTATGAGAATAAGTTGCTGGCTTGATACCCTGTTACTTCTTAAAACTTGAATGTGTATTTCTTACAAACAAGTGCATTCTCCTAACTTACCACAATACATAGCTAAAATTGGGAAATTGACATTGATACATTACTAACATCTACTTGGGCCTCATTCAAGTTCACCAGTTGTTTCAATCACATCCTTTGTAGCAGAAGGATTGAGTACAGAATCATGTGATGCATTTAATTGTCAAGTCTCCTAATCTCCAATCTGGAGCTGTTCCTCAGTCTTTGCTTGACTTTCATAATGTTGATACTTTTACAGCCAGTTACTCTGTGACTGTCCCTCAGTCGGGTTGAAGGATGATGGATCCACATGATTAGATTGAGGCTTTGGATTTTGGGCAGGAATATCACGGAGATGGCGCTGTGCTTTTCTAGTCGCATTTTACAGGTGGTACCTGATTTCAATTTGACCCGTTACCTATGCTGTTAATTTGACTAAGGGGTATCTGCCAAGCTTCTTTACTGCAAAACTACTCCTTTTACCTTCATAATCAATAAACATTTTGTGGGAAGACGATCTGCAACTAAATAAATATCTTGTTCCTCATCAAACCTCCACCCACTAGTTCTAGCACTTACTGGTAGGTCCTGGCTGAATTAATTACTGTCATGGTTGTGAGATGATTTTCTCACTCTAATTCTTTATGTACCTGGCACTGTACTATAGGGAAGCGTTCTACTGTTCTCCCCATTTACTTATTTATATCAGAATAGACACATGGGTTTCTGGGGTTTTAAAAAGTTTTATTGATTGATTTTAGACAGAGAGGAAAGGAGAGAGAGAAACACTGATTTGTTGTTCCACTCATTTATGCATTCATTGGTTGATTCTTGTATATGCCCTGATTGGGAATTGAACTGGCAACCTTGCATATCAGGACGATGCTCTAACCCAGTGGTCGGCAAACTCATTAGTCAACAGAGCCAAATATCAACAGTACAACGATTGAAATTTCTTTTGAGAGCCTAATTTTTTAAACTTAAACTTCTTCTAACGCCACTTCTTCACAATAGACTTGCCCAGGCCGTGGTATTTTGTGGAAGGGCCACACTCAAGGGGCCAAAAAGCCACATGTGGCTCACGAGCCGCAGTTTGCCGACCACGGCTCTAACCAACTGAGCTCCCCAGACAAGGTCATGGATTCCTGTTTTATTCAGTGGATTATAACTGCCCCAGATCTGGCCAGTGGGAGCTCCTCTGTCCTTTTGCCATGTCCCTGTCATTCTTTGAGCGCACTTCTGTATTGTCTGGCACGAGATGTGCCAGGCTCATCTTACACTTCCCTGCCCAGCCCTTGTGTGTGTGTGTGTGTGTGTGTGTGTGTGTGTGTGTGTGTGTGTGTAGAATGATATTTAGAAAGCAAGGTCTGGACAGCAGGGGAGCTCATGGCTTTCAGGGTGTCACTGCTCCAGGGATTCTCAATGAACAGAGATAGGAAGTACATGAGTGCATATGCATAAGGCAAAGGTACACACACATTTACATCTACATTTATTATTATGTCTAATGTATATTGACAACCATGAATTTGCACTGATAATTCTAATTTTCATCTAATCCTAAAGGGTTCATTACTTTGCTAGGGCTGCCATAACAAAATAACACAGCTGCGGTTTTAAACAACAGAAAATTGATTTCTCACAGTTCTGGAGCTGGAAGTCCAAGATCAAGGTGCCAGCAGGGTAGGTTTCCTCCAAGGCTTTTCTCCTGGGCTTGGAGATGGCCACTCTCTTGCTGCCTCTTCATCTGAGCATCCTTCTGTGCACACGTGCCTCTCGGTGTTCTAATTGTCTCTTCTTATAAAGACACCTGTCAGATTGGATGAGGGCCCATTCGAATACCCCCATTTTACCTTAATCAACTGTTTAAAGGCTCTTTCTCCAAATACAGCCACATTCTGAGGTGCTCGGGGTTAGGGCTTCAACATGAGTTGGTGGGGGACACAACTCAGCCCATAGCAAGTTTATTCTAGTTTATTTCTCCCTTTCCGTATTTGAAACTCTCTTTTCTAACGATGAGAACCTGGCTCCCATTGTGTCCATGTAATTATATATTAGATTGGTGCCCTCTGTGTGTACCACTGTCTTAACTGCTGCTGCCTCTGCTCACATAGACGCCCTCCTTATGCCCCTTGGGGCCAATGCAGTCACCTGTCTCATCCCACTGAGACTCCTATGCCTCAAAATCGGTAGATGTGGATTTTGCTAGGCCACACCTAGTGGCTATCCGATGCAGGGAAGGAAGAACTGACTGCCGATCAACTTTGGACCCTCCCAGATCCCAGGCAAAGGGCACGACTGGATCAACTGGGACTCTTTGGTGCATGCTACAGAAACCAACTGGCTAAAACAAACAAACAGACAAACAACACCACAAAAATCACAAAGAAACCAACTGGCTAATATAAGCAAAAATAACCCCCCTATCTAATAAAGAGGGAATATGCTAATTGACTGCCATGCCCTCAAAGATGGTGGCACCCACAGCCACAAGATGGCGGTGCCTAGTCTCCTCAGCCCCCCAGCCGTCCAGGGCCGCCTGAGGCTCAGGTAACCAGGGCCGGCCGAGGCTTGCACTGCCAGCAGTGGCAGCTGCAGAGGTGTGATGCGGGCATCGCCTTCCCCTGATGGCCGGGTCACCTCCCACCCCTGAGGGCTCCTGGACTGAGAGAGGGGGCAGGCCAGGCTGAGGGGCCCCCTCCAGTGCATGAATTTTCATACACCGGGCCTCTAGTATATAATAAAAGGCTAATATGCAAATAGCCCGAACGACAGAACAACCAACAACCGGTCGCTATTACGTGCACTGACCACCAGGGGGCACACGTGGAACACGGCGGGTGTTGGCAGCAGGCAGCAGCGCATGGAACATGGCAGGTGTTGGCCACAGCGGGTGGTGGAGCAGGTGAGCGTAGGTGCCAGACCAAGGTGGGGTGCCGGTTGCTGTCATCTGGGTGAGCCTCTGGTGGTTACTGAAAATCCTTTGCTCCCATGCATCGCAATCCTGCCCAGCATTCGCATCTACTGCCGGCACCGGCCCTGATCGCTCTATGTCATCAGCAGGTGCGAGCGGCGGCTGCAGGCCTCCATCACCCCTCAGGGCTTCTCCACCTCCTCCTGCTCCTGAGGGGCGATAGAGACCAGCAGTCGCCTCTCACACTCGCTGCTGGCACTGGAGTCACTGCTCAAAACCAATACTGGTGCCGGCCCTGCTCACACCCGCTGCTGGCGCCCAGTGCCAGTCCTGATAGCAGGAGCTGCTGGCCCCGATCACCCCTGAGGGCTTCTCCACCTCTCCCTGCTCCTGAGGGGTGATCAGGGCAGCAGCCGCGCTCGCACCCCTGCTGACGGCCCTGGTCCCAAAGGCTCAGCGCCATCAGCGGATGCAAGCGGGGCTAGCACTGTCAGTGTGTGGGAGCAGCAGCAGCAGGAGAGGGGCTACTGGCAGACAGGGGGTCAGGGGGCCATAGCCGGCTGGCTGGAGGGGCTGTGCAGAGGTGCAGAGGATAGGCTGAGACCCACCCCTCTGCCCACCACAGCCTTGTGGCCCACAGTTCCTTTCAAGGTGCATGAATTTGTGCACTTGGCCCCTATTAATTATCATAATGGCAAGGACATGGGACATCACCAAAGAATCAAATAAAAGCTTGACAGTCAGCCACGGGTAGGATGGGACCAAGGTGGTCTGAGGATTGAGGGATATAGGAAGGATTGCAGGGACTGCCATCAGAATGGCTCAGCACACAGCATTTTCCTCCCTGGGTCTCTCCACTCAAAACTCAGATTCCTAGCAGGGGGTGTGTGTCGGGCCAACCCTTGGCTGGGGAGTGGGCACTGGAATAGACTCTTGACTAGAGCCCCTGAAATAGGAAAAGGGCAAGTTCCCAGAGGAAAAGTGGGGCCTGTTGTCCATGAGCAGCTGAGGGTTAAAGGTTTTGTTCCTCGTGTTGGTTTCCTAGGTCCTGACTGAGTACCACGAACTGAGTGCCTTAAACAGCAGCAATGTGTTGTCTCGCGCCTCTGGAAGCTGGATGTCTGAGATCAAGGTGTGGCAGAGCTGCCTCCCGCCGAGAGCCGGGAGGGAAGGATGTGGCCCAGGCCTCTCTGCTGCTGCTTACGGCCCACACGCTCTTGGCTTGCAGATGGTGTCCTCCCTCTGTCTTCATGCCATCTTCCCTCTATTCATGTCTGTGGCTGGGGCCACATTTCCCCCTTTTATAAGGACACAGTCACATTAGATAGGGCCCACTAGTGTAGTATGACAGCATCTTAATTGATCTGATTACATCTGCAATGACCCTATTTCCAAACAAGGTCACATTCTGAGGTTCTGGGGGTTCAGACCAAAACATGAATTTTGGGGGCAGAGGAACATAATTCAACCCATAACAATCGTCATGGGACATCCAATGCAATGTCTCAGGAAAGACTAAGTTCCAGATAATACCTTTCCCAACCCTGTGTATCTTGCTCAGTCCTGGAAGAAATGTTATTCTGGACAAATTGGAAAACTCAAACTGATTATCTTCCTGGTAAAAGGACATCCACTCCCACCCTGGCTGGTATTGCTCAGTGGTTAGAATGCTGGCCCAAGCACTGAAGAGTTCTGGGTTTGATTCCCAGTCAAGGGCATGTACCTGGGTTGTAGGTTCAATGGCATACGGGAAGCAACCAATCAATGTGTCTCTCTCACATCAATGTTCCTCTCTCTCTTTCTCTCTCTTGCTCTCCCTCTCTCCCCCCGCCCCATCCCTTCCACAAAATCAATGAAAAAAAAAATCCTTCAGTGAGGATTAACACACAAACAATAACAAAAAAGAAATCCACTCCTGTGGAAATTTCACCTGAATTCATGGCTACAGTAATCCCAGGAGCGGAAAAATACATCCTTCTCCTGCTGAGGATACATGGCATCACCTGGTCCTTATAGGCCCTGGGGTCCCCATCAATGTCCCACCATGCACAGTTGACTGACTCTCAGATACCTAGTTGTCATTCTGATTAGTAAGACCCAAGGCATTTTAAGGTGTTCACAAATTCTTTCAGTATTTTGTATTTGCTAAATCACCACACATTAGAAATACAACAGCTATATTGGAGGTCAGCAATATTTTGTGCACTAAAAAGGGAATGGGGATATTACGATTTACTATAAAATTATAGTAATCAAAGCAGTGTGGTACTGGCAAAAGGATAAAAAATAGATCAATGATGAAAACGGATAACCCAGAAGCAGGTACTCATGAATACAGTCACTTGATTTTTGACAAAGATGCTAAAGCAATCTGATGGGGGAAAGGACAGTTTTAACAAATGGTGCTGTGACAACTGGGTATCCATATGGGAATAGACAAGGTGAGCCTCAACTTCTGTAGCAGGCAGGGTTTGATCAGAGCAGGGCCACTGTGAGTGACACAGAAAGGGTTTATTATAGGAATTCATTATTTATTACAGGTTTTATTATTACCAATTATGAGAGCTTGTTAGACAGTCTGTGTCAAGCTGTTGTTTTGCTTAAGTGTTGGGTCTAAACGAAGCAGGTAGGCAGGAAGGAAAGATAGATATGAGACGAGGGACAGCCAGGGCAAACTGGAACTGCACCTGTCTCTCACCTCCACCAGCTGTAATGACATGGGCACCCTACAGAAGAAGCTGGTGCCTTCCCGTGGAGTGGCACTCCCTAGCCCAGCACTCAGAGAGTGGCAGGAGGCATTCTGGCGCAGCTGGAGGAGCTGTGTGCCTGGCTGCTGCCCGGCGTCAGCGAGGTGATCCGGCAGCTCAGTGACAATGTGTCTGCCCTGTGTGGGTCACTGGAGCTTAGATGGTGCCTTCTTTACTTCCACCTCCCATGTATGACACAAATTTCTCTTGTGCTCACCCTTAACCTAGAACTATACAAGGGAAGGGCAATGAAGTTCCAGCTTAGCTAAGTGAATACTGGAAAAACCTTCCCCAACACTTGCCTCAAACCACACTAAAAATTTAATTAAACATGGCTAATACATGTTTAGACCTAAAAAAAAAAAATGCTAAAACTATAAAGCTTCTAAAGAAGATATTCTAGGAGACTATCTTCCCAACTGTGAGTAGGTGGATATTTAATACATGACATAGGGAGCAATAACCATGAAGGAAAAAATTGATAAGGCAGAGTTCATCAAAATTAAAACCCTCTGCTCATCAAAAGATGCCAGTAAAAAATAAAAAGATAAGTCAAAGGTTGGGAGAAAACATCCATAAAGCATATAATCCTTACTAACTCAATAACAAAAGTCAAAAAAATGGGCAATAGATTTGAAAAGACAATTCCCAAAGGAAGATACATTCAGTAAGCACATTAAAAAGTAGTCAACATGCCCGGCCAGCATAGCTCAGTGGTTGACCTATAAACCAGGAGGTCACAGTTCAATTCTGGGTCAGGGCATATGCCCGGATTGTGGGCTCAATCCCCACTGTGAGGCATGCAAGAGGTAGCCAATCAATGATCCTCTCTCATCATTGATGTTTCTATCTCTCCCTCCCTCTCCCTTCTTCTCTGAAATCAATAATATATATATACTAGTGGCCCGGTGCATGAAATTCATGCTCGGGGGGGGGGGGGGGGTGGGCGGTATTCCCCCAGCTTGGCCTGTACCCTCTCCAATCTGGGACCCCTCGGGGGATGTCCGACTGCCAGTTTAGGCCCGATCCCCTAAACCGGCAGTCAGACATCCCTCTTGTAATCTGGGACTGCTGGCTCCTGTCTGCTCACCTGCCTGCCTGCCTGATCACCCCTAACCACTCTTCCTGCCAGCCTGCTTGCCCCCAGCTGCCCCCACTGCCAGCCTGCTCGCCCCCAACTGCCCTACCCACCTGGCCTGATCGCCCCTAACCACCTCTGCCTCTGCCCCGCCACCATAGCTTTGTCCGGAAGGTTTCCTGGAAGGTCTCCTGGTCTAATTAGCATATTACCATATTATTAGTATATATATATATATACTAGAGGCCCGATGCACGAAATTTGTGCAAGAGTAGGCCTTCCTTACCCTGGCTGTCGGCACCGGCTTCCCTCTGGCACCTGGGACCCGGGCTTCCCTCCAGCCGCCAGCAGGCATCCGGGACTTGAGCTTCCCTTGCAGCCCCAGTTTCATCTGGAAGACATCCGGTCTAATTAGCATATTATGCTTTTATTATTATAGATTAGAGGCCTGATGCACAAAATTCATGCAAGGGGCTCAGCCCTCACAATCCCGGCCCCGTGGCCCCGCCCCCCACCTACTGGTCATTCCAGAAGGTCGTTCTGGAAGGTAGTTCCACCATCTGGTCTAATTAGCACATTAGCTCTTTATTATACAGGAATTTTTCAAAAGTAGGCAACATCATTAGTTAGAAATGCAAATCAATACCACAATGAGATACTACTACACACAAACCAGAATAATGAAAATATAAATGATGGGTGGTTCCAAATGTTTGTAAGGATTTGGGGCAATCTCACACATTTTGGGTGTAGGAATGTAATGGTGTCTGTAACTTATTTTGAAATGTATTGAAATATAGATACTGAGGCAGATTGTACTTAACAGCAACATCTCCTTCCCCACCTGCTCTTGTAGAACAATAGCAACGAAGGGCAACTGTGCCACTCTCCTTTCTAGACATGAGAGTCTAATCCCCTTCTTCTTAAATCTGGTGTGCTTGTAACTGCTTTCACCAATAGAGCTCAGTGTAAATGATACTGTCTGAGTTACAAGGCTGGGTCAGAAAAGTTCATGACACTTTCACCTTGTTCACAGGAACACTTGTGCTTAGAGCCCTGAGCCATCAGTTCAACTCTCTGAGGCCACCATACTATAATGAAACCAACTCAATTGAAAGGCCACATGCAGTCACTTCATCTAGTTGTTTCAGTCTTCAAGTCATCCCAGCCCAGATATGTGAGTGAAGAGCCTCCAGCTATTTGCAGCTCCTAGGAATCAAGTCACCCCAGCCTAAGGACATTTCCACAGAGAACATTGAAAGTATCACCTGGCTTCCTGTGGCTGTGCATCATAAGGAATAAGAGAGAGAGAGATGAACTAAAGAAGGAAAAGAATCAGTTTCAAGAATTAAATTTAGAAGAATTTACAAGTCAGGAGTAGCTGGATTCAAAAACAACTTCTCATTCCAAATTAGAAAGAGCTCCAGGGCAAAGATAAAATCAAAGGCACTACCAGGAAAACATCGCAGGATAAAGGTGAAGGTAAGTGCCCAACATTCAAACTCTGCTAAGACATCTGGAAATTTTAGGTGGTGCCTTGTAGACCCTTTCAAACAAACAGAAAGCCTTTTAAAGATATTGACAACATGCCTTGTAGACCCTCTGCATTAAAAAATAGAATTTCTAATGGTTTTAAAGGCCTTGTTCCACAATAACCACATGGAGAGCCCAAAGTAGAAGAGGGCTTATTTTGAAGAGATTTGTGAGTGTGGCTTTTGTTTAATGGAAGGGGATTGCAACTGATACAGAAGAAATCCACAAAGGTTTTAAAGGAATTGAATGAGATTGGAATACAAGTGAAAGAGGCAATTCAAAATGAAAAGAGGCCTTTGACTGCCCATACTTTCATGGGTAGGAAGCAGGTTCAGAAAGCTACTTAGTTGCAAATGCAGGTCATTTCTTATGGGAAAGAAAGGATGACTCAGAGGGCAGGGTCAAGATCCCAAAGGGTAGAACTAAGAGCCGTGGAAAACAACTCCCAAAGAATTGGCAACTTGTACCAGCTGGATTTCAGAATTGTTATGGTCTAGTGCCTCCAATTTTCTCCCTTTTGTGGTTATCTTATTTCTGTCCTGTTTTTTTATGTAAGGGGATAGGGGAGAGGGGCAGATAATGTGTCTATTTAGTTCATGGGTTTTCAAATAGAGTACCTAAGGAACTATACCTGAGGGACCTTATTTACACCTGGACCTGATTCATATGAAGAAATCTTGGACATTGAGCTTGAGCCTGATGCTTTAATGGAAAGAGATTTGGGGGAGCTCTTAGAGTGGACATTTTGCCAAATGGTTATGCCAAAGAAGCAAATGTGGTCATCTCCAAAGGTGGCCACAACGAGAGCTCCTGTCCCATATCATCCTAATATATAAAAAGTCAGGGGCCGTCATGACTGAAACAACCGGATGGATGACCGAATAGCAGGCTGCATGGGGTGACCAGGCTGGCAGGGGGAGCAGTAAGGGGAGACCAGGCCAGCAAAAGGGGCAATTGGGAGTCACCAGGCCAGCAGGGGCGGGGGGGCAGTTGGGGGCGACCCAGGCTGGTGGGGGAGCTGTTGGGGACAACTAGGCTGGCAGGGGCGCAGTTGGGGACAACCAGGCCGGCAAGGGGGGAGGAGTAAGGGGCAACCAGGCTGGCGGGGGGAGGGGGCAGTAAGGGTTACCAGGCTGGCAGGAGGGCAGTTAGGAGCAACCAGGCCGGCAGAGGGGGGCAGTTGGGGGCGATCAGGCAGGCAGGCAGGTGAGCAGTTAGGAGCCAGCGGTCCCAGATTGTGTGAGATGTCTGACTGCTGGTTTAGGCCCAATCCCCGGGATTGGGCCTAAACTGGCAGTCTGACATCCCCTAAGGCAGTGGTTCTCAACCTTTCTAATGCCGCGACCCTTTAATACAGTTCCTCATGTTGTGGTGACCCACAACCATAAAATTATTTTCGTTGCAAGTTCATAACTGTAATTTTGCTACTGTTATGAATCGTAATGTAAATATCTGTGTTTTCCAATGGTCTTAGGTCTACAACAGCGGTTCTCAACCTGTGGGTCGCGACATTGAGAACCGCTAGCAGGGTCGCCTAAGACCATAGGAAAACACAGATATTTACATTACGATTCATAACAGTAGCAAAATTACAGTTATGAAGTAGCAACGAAAATAATTTTATGGTTGGGGGTCACCACAACATGAGGAACTGTATTAAAGGGTCGCGGCATTAGAAAGGTTGAGAACCACTGCCCTAAGGGGTCCCAGATTGGAGAGGATGCAGGCTGGGCTGAGGGCCCCCCCCCCCCCGCCGCCCCGTGCATGAATTGTTTCATGCACCGGGCCTCTAGTCTATAATAATAAAAGCATGATATGCTAATTAGACCGGACGAAGCTGCTGCGGCTTGGGGCCGAGGCAGAGGAGGCAGAGGCGGCAGAGGCCGAGCCCCCTTGCACAAATTTCATGCATCGGGCCTCTAGTCTTCTATAAAGTGACCTTGCCGCTTCACCATCAAGAAGTGGAGTCTAATTCTCCTGTAAATGTATGACTGCATCCATTGATAGGAAGTGATGCTATGTAACTTCCAAAATTGGGTTATAGAGGCAATGCCCTAAGCTGTCATGTAAGAAGTTTGACTGTATTAAATCTACCATCCTGGGATTCCAGCCCCCAGCCATCAGGTCTTCCCAGCTGAGGCCCCAGACATCATAGAGCAATAACAAGCCAACTCTACTATGTACTGTCTGAATTCCTAACTCACAGAATCCATGAGCATAACACAGCCGTGGGTAAACTATGGCCCGCTGGCCGGATCCGGCCCGTTTGGCTGTTCTATCCGGCCCGCGGAGCCGAAAGAGCCGAGGGTTCTCTTGCTCTCCCCTCTGCTCCTTTACTTTGAATTTATATTAGTTCACACAAACACTCCATCCATGCTTTTGTTCTGGCCCTCCGGTCCAGTTTAAGAACCCATTGTGGCCCTCGAGTCAAAAAGTTTGCCCACCCCTGGCATAACAAAATGGTTGTTAAGTTTTTTGGGGGGAGAGGGGTATTATTACAATAGTAACCAGAACAGATGGGTTGCTAGATGGATAGATGAATAGATATGTGATAAAGCAAGTAAAGTAAAATGTTCATTGTAGAATGTAGGTGGAACAAGCCTGGGTGTTCACTGTACCATTCTTTCCATTTTTCTATATATTTAAAACATTTTACAATAGAATGTTGGTAAGGGAGGAAAGAATGGGAACCATCATGAATAACAGAAAAGCTCTAGCTAGCGTTTATTCTGTATTACAATGTGTTGGGCCCCAAGCACTTTATAGTCATTATCTCATTTAATTTTCTCAACTGCCCCATAGTTGGTGCTATTATTTTCTCCATCTTGCAGAAGAAAACACTGAGGCTCAGGGAGGCTACATCACTTATCTAAGGTGACAATGTTTTAAATAGTAGAGGCACGTATGTGATTCCATAATCGATGTTCTTAAGTCCCTCGGTTCTAGAGCGCCCAGCATTCCTGTCTACCCTTATCAATTTCTTTGATAGAAAGAGAAAATTAAAACCCAATGAATGGCTTCTAACGACTCCTTAATTTTTACATTTCCCCAGTATTGGTTGTATTTCTATAGAAGGAAAAATAAAGTTCTTATTGAAGTTCTCTTCTTTGGGGATGGGAATGTCTCCTTCCCAGCAATAGGGGCAGTTGCACGTTCTTTACCAGGTGCTAAGAAAACGTGCCTCATGTATGGGCTTCCCCAGGTGGCCACCAGTTGTCACGTCTCCTTTTGTTCTCCCTGTATTCTGAAGGTAGGGCAGGCTCTTTTCATGAATGAGAACACTGGGAGTTTCAGAGACATAAATTGACCAAGATCTCCAATTCACACTCTTGCCTGGTCTCCAGGCTGGTTTCCAACTAAACCAGGCCTGGCAGTGAAGCTGCAGTTGCTCAGATGCCCTTGGTTTCTGTGCGTACTTTCCAGAACAGTCATACTTCCTGACCAGCATTCCTCGCCTGGCACAATCCTGGAGTTTTTGAAGGGATGAGCTGAGAGTTGAGCCAGTGGTGGACATGTCCTCTTGGCCACCTGCAAGCCTTACAAAACGGGCTGTTTTCATCTAGGATTCTGTTTTCACACCTTACTATCCCATCCTGTGCTTCACTGTGGTCTTAGGAAAGGGCAGAGACCTGGTAACGTAAAAACATTCAAACCTGTAAAGAATTTTTGTGAGTTTATTTGAGCCAAACTGTCAACAAATGCCAGGAAGCAAAATCTCAACGTATTGGGATAATGCTCCAGAGAATGACAGGTTTTTTGTGTTTTTTTTTTTACCTATTTTTATACAGTACAATCAAAGGAGGAGACGTAGGTGGGTTACATGAAATCCTTTGGTGATATATTACAGAGATGGGAGAAAGCAAAGGGGGGGTACCTCTGGGACTAGATAAAGAGTAGAATGATACTTTTACTTAGGTGGGTGCAGGATAGTTAACAGTCAACAATTAACATGATAACAATAACAATGAAGGAATTTGAGTATCTGTCCTGGCGCCCAGGGCATTTGGTTGTGCCCTCAGGGGTCGGGGGAAAAAGGGAAGTTACAAGTTACCCTGACATTTCAAGGATATGTTATCATAGATGTAAAGACAATAAATTCAGTTAAGGTGAAGGTTGACCTTGTCAGGCAAGATACCGGCCTACAAGGTGGCCACCCATCATAACTGCTTTTAGTTGAAGTTTAACTGCAGACCATCCTTTGTGGTTATTTTAGGTCTTGGAGTTTGCAAGCCCGCCTGCAGGCCTTCCCTGAGCTTGTCAGGTTAGCGTGTGGCCCCTTTCGCCCACAGACTTAATGGTGCCCATCTTCCCCAGCAGGAACGGTCCCCTATTCTGCAGAGAGGAGGCCCCTAGAGAAGGCAGTGCCTTGTCCGCCATTCAGCGGGGCAGGAGTCGGCCTCCCTCGTGCCCAGGACTGGAGATGCTGCCCCAGCCGCTGAGCAAACGGCCTGAGGCGAAACCGCAGCGACTCGGGTGGGCTCTTGCAGCCCCCAGACCCGTCCATACCCCCGGGTCTGAGTTGGCCGCCGCGGCTCTCCTTATAGGCTTAGGGCCAGGCCTGGTCCCACCGCCACGCAGCTAAGCAAGGCGCCCCGTTGGGAGGCTGCAGCCCACAGCGGAGCAGTGCCTGGGCGGAGGCCTGCTGGCGCTGGCAGCCCGGGGCCCACGCGGGGTGCGGAGCGGGGTGGCCGGCTGGCTTGCCCGTGGGCTTTCACCATCAGAGCCGCGGTCCAGGTTCCTGTTTGCGCCCGGGTCGCCTGAGCCCTGCAGCGCCCGAAGGCTTCTATGGACAATAAGGGGGACGGGGAAGGGGGGTAGGGGGGAGGCAGCTGCCCTGCGGTGCTTTCGGCCGGGCCGAGCCGGGCTTCTCGGCACCGGATCCCGGGCTCCAGTCCGGCCTCCCTGCCCGAAGAGGCTCTGGGAGTCGGAGCCGGCGGCGGGCGGCGTTGTCCAGGTGGGGCCTGGAGGGCGACCTGTGGGCGGGGTGACCCCGAGCTGCCGCCGCCCAGGAGGACGCTTCCGGACCCCCGTGGGGCTGCGTGGGGGTGGGGGACCCGGAAGGACCCGAGAGGAGCGACAAGTCTGTTTCCGCCCGGCCTCCCCGGCTCCGGCTGAAACGAGTCTTTCAGGTGGGGCTGCCCCGCCGGGTGCGCCCCGCCCCGCCTCGCGGAACCCGCCCGGAGACCGCACCACCGCCCGGGCCGCGGGCCAGCTGGAGAGGCGGACACCCGTCCCGGCTCTCCTGGGGCTGCCAGCTTCCCGGGCCCTTTCCCGCCGCCCCCACTCCGATCGGCTAGGTCCCCAAGGCCACCCGGATGGAGGGTTTGGGGAACAGCTTCCTGGTTGATTCAGCAAATCAAGGCCCCAGTCCAACTGGATTACTGTACAGCTGGGGACGCTGAGGCTGAACACCGTCCCAAGGCCGCACCGTGAGTTAGCACCACAGGGCGCCCAGGGGAAGCCTAGGAGGAGCTGCCCGACAGAAGCCAGGATTTTTCTGGGGTCCGAGTCC
This sequence comes from Plecotus auritus, assembly GCF_963455305.1. NCBI lineage: Eukaryota > Metazoa > Chordata > Mammalia > Chiroptera > Vespertilionidae > Plecotus > Plecotus auritus. Next base: position 29,387,073 of record NC_137785.1, on the reverse strand, counting down.
GGGGTCTGGGGTAGCCCCGAGAGTCCCCGGCCTCAAGAAATGAATGAGGAAGATGCCTTTCTTCCCTCCGTCGAGGAATAGAGATTCCATCTAACCTCTGCAGACAGTAAGACCGGGACCACTCTCCCTCCCAGCCCGGCGCCAGCCTGCACCCCTGGACATGTTAACAGGAACCAGGAATTAGGGGCGAAGCCTCAGCGTTGGAAGTGCGGTTGCTGATGGCCAGGGTCTGGTTTTTCTAAATCTCGGCATACTAAGACCCTAGGGGGGTGCCCTCCCTGGAGGATTCTTTCTCTCCTCAGCCTTGAGTCGGACTTGCAATCAGCTTTTGCTCAAGAAACTTGGTCAGTTTCTCAAAATGCAAAATCAATCACTGATTTTACTTTTTTACTTGGCATTTCCTTGGGATATTTTCGGTGCTGGGAATGAAAGATTATAAACTATTGTCTTAAATTTTGCCCTAATTAGCATCCTTCCTCAGTTCCAGATTTCCCTAGGGCCAGATCTTTGCAGCTTCAGGATTTTTATGAAATATATATATATAAATTTTGACGAGTTTTTATCTCTTCCCCAAATTAGAAACTCCTTTAATTATAGGAGAAAATGTTTTCAAAGAGAAAGGGTAGGCCTTTAGAGCAAAGCCCTGGAACAATGCTTCTTAAGGAAATCCCCGGGCAGGCAGGTCCTCTGTGGATGTTGGGGAAAAGAACCAAGCAAGATCTCTCCAGCCTTCAGGCCCACCATCTTCTGTTAATTCTTGGTTAGAAAATAAAGAATAGATGAAGGTTCTAAAGTTGTTCCTCCTGCAGAGGTTTCTAACTTGAGAGAAAGCAAGATTAAATAGGTTTTATATGGCAGATGAGGGGAAATTTCTCCTTATAAAAGTATTCCCAGCTAATAAATGAAGAGTGATGGATAAAAAAATATCATCATTTTGCATCCCTAATGAATTAATGGATCTAGTCATGATCAGCAATGGCTACTAACACCATGAAAAAAAGAACCTGACATGATGTGCCTTCCAATGGAAAAACTCAGCACCAATTATGAAGAAGTTTTGACACTCCTCATACCCCTGCCCCCACACACAAATCAAACCTGAATCTGATCCAGCCTCATCGAGATCAATTACCACCTTCCAGGAAATACAAAGTGCAGGAGAACATGTTAAACAGCACTATGGGGACATAATCAAAACTATCCAGCCCTGGCCAGCGTGGCTCATTAGGGCTGTTACAACAAAATACTTAGACTGGGAGGCTTAAACAACAGACATTTATTTCTCACGGTTGTGGAGGCTGGAAGTCTGAAATCAAGGTGTTGGCAGAGTTGGTTCTTGGTGAGAGCTCTCTCCCTGACTGGCAGATAGCCACCTTTTCTCTGTGTTCTTACATGACACTGAGAGGAAACTTTGGTATCGCTTCCTCTTCTTATAATAGCACTAATACAATCATGAAAGTTCCACCCTCATGATCCATCTAAACCTAATTACCTCTCAAAGGCTTTATTTCCTCATACCATCATATTGGGGGGTATGGGCTTCAACATATGAATTTGGGAACACACAAACATTTCATCCATAGTAGTAGTATTATGGCATTTACTTCTAAGAACAGTGATGTAAAGGCTAAGAAGCTGAGCAAAGCTTTGGCAATCTCAGAGAGGTCCTGGTATTATCCTAGGTTTTTGTTTAGGACCTGTGAAAGTTTATACTAGCAGTAAGGGCAAATCAAAAAAGGATCAACTGTCACAGTGATACAACTTTGACCCAAACCAGATTAAGATGAACTGCCTCTATACTAACTGCTTTACAAAAGCAAAAGATAATATCTACAGAAACATAGCATCATCCATAGTATCACATTGGTTCTACAATTTTTCATATACAACATGTACCATTTAATCAAAATTTACTAGGCAAACCAAGAGACAAGACCAAATGACCCAAACCAAGAGAAGAAATAGATAATAGAAACCGACCCACAGGAAATCCAGTTATTCAGAATAACTTCTGATTGATACATTCAAGGAGATAAAAGACAAAGTGGAAAATTTCACAAAGAATAGAAATATATATATATATTTTTTTAAAATATATTTTATTGATATTTTACAGAGAGGAAGGGAGAGGGATAGAGAGCCAGAAACATCGATGAGAGAGAAACATCGATCAGCTGCCTCCTGCACACCCCCCACTGGGGATGTGCCCGCAACCAAGGTACATGCCCTTGACCGGAATCGAACCCGGGACCCTTCAGTCCGCAGGCCGACGCTCTATCCACTGAGCCAAACTGGTTTCGGCAGAAATATATATTTTTTAAAACAATGGAAACACAGTTTAAAAATGGAAAAAGTATAATAATTAAAATTAAGAACATATTAGATGAGCTCAAAGTAGATTAGATATAGCTGAAGAGAGGATTAGTGAATTGATGGACACATCAGAAGAAAATATCTGGACTGAGGCACAAGGAGACAAAAGAATACAGGAAGAATATTTTGGATATAGGGAAAGGTTTAGCAAAATTGTAATTGAAGTCCCAGGAGAAGGGAGAGAGAAAGAGGGAAAAAGAGAGAGAATGGAACAGAAGCAATATTTGAATAGATAATGGCCAGGAATTTCTAAAATTGATGAAAGACACCAATTCACATATTCAAGAAGCCCTGTAGAACCCTAAATAGAAATATAAAGAAAGTCACACCTAAACACATCATAGTAAAACTACTGAAAACCAAAGAATAAAAGATAATCTTAAAAGTAGCCAAGTAAAATGACAGATTACCTTCACTGGAGCTACCATAGGACTTACAGCTAACTCTTTTTTAAAAATATATATACTAGTTTTTTTTTATTGATTTTAGAGAAGAAGGGAGAGGGAAAGAAAGATAGAAACATCAGTGATGAGAGAGCATCACTGATTGGGTGCTTCCTGCACACCCCCTACTGAGGATCAAGCCTGCAACCCTGGCACGTGCCCTGACCAGGAATTGAATCATGACCTTCTGGTTCATAGGTCGAAGCTTAACCACTGAGCCATACCAGCCGGGCTACAGCTAACTCTTCAACCAAAATCAAGGAAGTCAGAAATGAAATAACATCTTTACAACATTGAAAAGCCAATCTAGAGTTATAACCAATAAAAATACTCACCAATAATGAAGGTTTTAAAATATACAAAGAATGAGAGCATTTGTCATTAGCAAATATGCACTAAAAGAAAAACTAAAGGAAATTCAGACAGAAGGAAAATTATCACAGATGGAACTTGAGAAATGCAGAAATAAATGAATGCAGAAATAGGGTACATAGGTAAACCTAAGTGAATATTGACAAGAATAATGTATTGTAGGGTTTTAAATACATATAGAAAAGATTTTTTAGAAATATGTAAGAACTAAAATGTATAACAATAATAGAAAAAAAGTGGGAGGGGAATGAATAGAGTTAAGATATGTTAAGGTCCTTGCATTGTTCTGGAATTAGTGAAAATTACTCATTTATTTTAGATTTTAATAAGTTAAAATACATGTTATAATCTTTATTAGTCTACCATAACAAAATAATATAGACTGGGTTGCTTAAACAACAGAAATTTATTTTCTCATAGTTCTGGAGGCTGGAAGTCTGAGATCAGGGTCTCAGCATGGTTGGGTTCTAGAGAAGGCTCTCTTCCTGACCTTCAGAAAGCCATTTCGAATTGGGTCCTCAGATGTCAGAGACAGAGAGAGACAGAGACAGGGTGGGGTGAAGAGAGAGGGAAGGCGGTGGGGAGAGAGAACTCTCTGGTGTCCCTTATATGGACACTAACCCTATTGAATCATTGCTCTAGCCAGTGGTCGGCAAACTCATTAGTCAACAGAGCCAAATATCAACAGTACAACGATTGAAATTTCTTTTGAGAGCCAAATTTTTTAAACTTAAACTTCTTCTAACGCCACTTCTTCAAAATAGACTCGCCCGGGCTGTGGTATTTTGTGGAAGAGCCACACTCAAGGGGCCAAAGAGCCGCATGTGGCTCACGAGCTGCAGTTTGCCGACCACGGCTCTAGCCTTATGACCTCATTTAATTTTAATTACTTCAATAAAGGCCCTATCTCCAAATACAGTAACATTGCAGGGATAGGGCTTCAACATATAAATTTGGTGGGGGAACACAATTCAACCTATAACATAATATTTAGGGTAAAGAAATAGAAAAAAAATTAACTAACAAGCTAATAATAGAGGGGGAAATAATTGTTCCAAAAGAAGGCAAAGGAGAGGCAAATAGAAAAAGAAGTAGAAACACTAATATATAAGTAATTAAATGTAAATGAATTAAACACTGCCATCAAGCTACAAATATTGCCAGAGAGGATAAATAAGTGAAACCCAACTGCATGTTGAGACACACCTTGGGCATAAAGATAAAAAAGGTAGAAACTGCAAAAATGGAAAAAGATATACCATACAAACAATGATTAGAGAGATAGTTGGGAAGTAAAAAGGTAAATATTTCTAATGTGACCATACAAATTTGCCATTATCAATAGCAATTAATGGAAAATGTGTTTTTCTGACTTTTATTTCATCAAATATCTGTTCCTCCATGCCTTTGAGGCCAATCATTTTCATAAAGCAGAGTCATACTCTTACCCTGCACGCCATCCATACTCAAATGGTCAGACCTTCCTTCCAGCCTGGAAAATTATGCTATTGCATGTGGCAATCCGAGTGTAGGGAGGAAACTAGAAGTTTTCTGTCCATTCACCCATGTTGGCTGAGCTGTGCCAGAAGTCAGGCTCAGTGTTGGGCAGAGCCTGCCCTAGTGGAATTCACAACTCCAGAGAGAGACAGACGTGCACAGAGAGAACCCCAAACCTCTGAGCGTGCGTTATAGCAAAGGCACAGGAGCCTGACCAGAGAGGGATCCACTCTTCCCTGACAGTTCACTTGTTCCTTTCTTTCCTCAAATATTTATTGAGCATATACTATGTTCTAGGCTAGTCGACATTTTTTTTCTGACCTAAGACCAATACTCTTTCCAAAATACTTTGATATCCTTAAAAAAAGAAAATGGGAAAGATTTTTTTTCCTCTCCAGTTAGTGAACTTTGTGAATTACCTATAAAATTAAGAGCAAATGGGCAGCTACAGAGGCCGAGGTATGAGAAAGAAAGAATACTAACCTTTATAAAGCTCCATTACTTGTTATCTCATTGATCCTTATAATAACCTAACACAGGAGGTATTGATATACTTTAAAAATGGAAAATTAAGGCCCGGCCAGTGTGGCTCAATGATTGAGTGTCAACCCATGAACCAAGAAGTCACTGGTTTGATTCCTGCTCAGGGTACATGCCCAGGTTTTGGGCTCGATCCCCAGTAGGGGGCATGCAGGAGGCAGCCAATCAATGTTTCTATCTCTCTATCCCTCTCCCTTCTTCTCTAAAAATCAATTTAATTTTTTTTTTTTAAAAAAAGGGAAAACTAAGGCACATAGAGGTTATGTAACTTGGCCCGAGGCCCCAGCTTACAAATTGAGGGGCTGATCTATAGATGCCAAGTCTTTTGACTCTTGATCAAGTGTTCTTCCTGGCATTTCAGGCAGCTGAGGAGTAGGTGTCCTGAAGACACATTTCCATAGTCATGGAGCCCCCGGACTTGGGGGTGGCACTTGCGAAGCAACATGAGGGGACCTGGGGAACACGTTTCAGGCTCTGTGTCTGCTATACCCGTGGTCGGCAAACTGCAGCTCGCGAGCCACATGCTGCTCTTTGGCCCCTTGAGTGTGGCTCTTCCACAAAATACCACGGCCTGGGCGAGTCTATTTTGAAGAAGTGGCGTTAGAAGAAGTGTAAGTTTACAAAAATTGGCTCTCAAAAGAAATTTCAATCGTTGTACTGTTGGTATTTGGCTGTTGACTAATGAGTTTGCCCACCACTGTGCTATACTGATGGGTTGAAATGCCCAGATGGGGTTGGAGGTTGGTGTCTCCTCCACCCTTGCTCGCCCCTTAGTCTCCATCTTTGGGACTTGGCATCAGCACTGGCAGGTGATAAAGTTGCACTTAGGAATGTGGGTGAAGGCCTTGGTCCTAGGGGGTGATCCTCTGGTCTCAGGGTCCTAGCATTTCCTTAACAATTTCCAGAAGGTTCCATACTCATTAAGAACTGGTCTGTGAGATGGCTCTAGTGCAAGGTACTCAACTAGTCACTGTCACCTTGGTCAACAGTGTGGCTTCAGAACCAGGCAGGAGAAGAGAAGCCCATTTGTTGGTGTCTTAGTCAGCTCTGGCTGCCATAATAAAATAACACAGACTGGAGGGCTTAGACAACAGAAATTTATTCTTTCAAAGCTCAGGATACTGGGTGCCAGCACACTTGGGTTCTGGCAAGAGCTCTTTTCCTGGCTTGCACAAGGCCACCTTCTTGCTGTGTCCTCACATGGCAGAGGGAACAGACTCTCAGGTGTCTCTTCTGATACGGGCGTTAATCCCATTATGAGAACCCCACCCTCCTGACTTCATCTAACCCTAATCACCATCCCTCCCTCCCCCCATCACAGTGGTCGGCAAACTCATTAGTCAACAGAGCCAAATATCAACAGCACAACGATTGAAATTTCTTTTGAGCCGAAAACCGACTTCTGCGCATGGGCCACGAAGTTTCAATCGCACTGTACGTGCGCACCCGCGCGTGGTATTTTGTGGAAGAGCCACACTCAAGAGGCCAAAGAGCTGCATGTGGCACGCGAGCCGCAGTTTGCCGACCACTGCCCCCATCACATTAGAGGTTAGGGTTTCAACAGATGAGTTGTTGGCGGGGTGGGGGAGGGGGGGAGGGCGGGGGTGGGGGTGGGGGCACACAATTCAGTCCATAGTGGTTGGTTTTTTGCCTTCGGGCAAATCCCTTAATTTCTTACTAGTATAATGAACATATGATTCCAAGGGGGTTGCAACTAAGAGCCCTACCCTGCTGTTTGTTCTTTTCCCTCTGTCTTCTCAGAGGCAGCTTTGGCGGGTTCACAGCTACAGACCAGGAGGAGCTAGTCTCCCCACTGAGAAACATGACCCCAGGTAGGCTGTGTCTTCTCCCCTTCTCTCTTGACTGAACCCCAGTCCTGGTTTCTGATTGGTGATGCCACCACCCCCATTTCCTTGTGCCCTTGAACCACTGCTGACTCTTCATGGCTTCCCAGGCCACGGCTCTGCACACACTCTCCCCACTCCCTAGGCTGTGAGCAACTGTCTGGGTCTTCCTAGCACCTGCATCCTCCATCCCCGCCCTGGGGAGGTGCTCCTGTGACCACACCTGCCAGGTGGCTTGTGAGGAGGCCGGGAAGCTCCCAGGGAGAGCAGACCAGGTGGGGCAGAGCTGTGAGGTGTGGAATGCTCTGCTGTGGCCCAGAAACAAGGTTTGACACAATTGCCCTGTGATGCACACTCTCCCCGGCTCTGAGCTTCGGGATGGGATGATGGATTCACACATAAGTCAGAGATGAAAACCAGCACTTCCAGTTTTGAGTGCTCAGCTTTGACAAAGCAGCACCAAGGCAGCTGGGTCAAGCTGCCCAGGTCAGGGGGCTCTGGGACGAAAACAGGGACTCCCAGTGTGCTCTTCTTTAGCTTTCACAGCACTCCGGGGCACACAGTACTGTCTCCGAAAACTGAGGCTCAGAGAGGTTGAGTAACTTGGCCACAGTACACAGCACATCGATGACAGAGTAGAATTCAAAACCAGACCTGCTGAGGCCAGGGCACAGGGGCATCAGGCTGGCATGTGCCTGGCCTATTGATCCACACTGAGCAGGCTCAGGGTGGGGGTGGGAACTGACATTTACAAATATAGCTAGTCCTTTCTTCTTTGAAAAGCTGTCTCACTCAGCAGCTCTTTAAGTATGGCTGTGTTCCCAACATGGCAGAATGCACGGGGCATAGGGCCTGGTGGGAGTGCCTGGGAGGTTAACAAACCAGCAAGCAGGGAGGGTGCTTTTCACCCTGCCTCAAAGCCTGGAGCTGCCCTGACCTCAACCCCCAGATGCCCAGTAGGGCTGTGCACCCAGGGGACTGGGTAACTGGCAAATAAACCTCCATCTTCACCACAGTGACCATGTATCCCAAGGGAAACATTTGCTCTAAATAGCACCTTCTGAGACTCAGTGCCCCACCCTGAAGGGACTACTCCCAGTTTCAGAGAATCTGGAGGAGGGCCTGGCCCTCTGGGGACAGAGCAAAAATCTCCACTCTGCAGCCTCTGGACCTGATTCACTCCTCCCTCCTTGACTACTCAATGGCCTTCCTCCTCCATCCCCCCGAAATGGCCCCCAATCCCAGGGCCTCTGACTTCTGGCAGCCACATCTACCCAGCCACCACTCCCAGCTTGCCAGCTGCCCCCCCCCCCCCCCCCCCCCGCATCGGGCTCCCTGACAGCGGCCAGCCTGACGAGGCAGAGAGGCTGGGGATGACCGGCCGGGCTGAGTGAAGTCCCCGTCCCTTGCACAAAGGCAGCATAATTAACCAGGCAGTAACGAATGCAGGTACCACCGATTTGTCACCTTGAGAGAGAGACTATCTGAGGGCTGGAATTCAAAAGAGAGAATCAGGTCACTATTAGTATTTTTCAGTATTAAATGTTAATATTAAGTGGAAGGTTTATTGGAATTTGACTACGATTTGATCTGTTGGCCTTCAGGAACACTCACTCTCCCTCTCCCTTTGTCTCACTTTCTCTGTCTCTTTCTGTCTCCCCCCATCCTCCCCTGCTCCAAGAGCCCACTTTTTTCGATGCTTTTGCAACTTACATGGGCTCTTGGAGCAAGGGCACCGGTGGACAACCCTCTGGCTGACTCTGGCCCTCCACTGAGGCCTTCTCAGCTCAGGATGGCTCTCCCAGGTGCACCTGTTACTCAGCATCCTCTGAGGTGGGGGAAGGCGAGGGTTCTCCTCACTGAGAGATTGCACTCCCCAGGACTCTGCCCCCCGTGGCTCAGGTGTTGGACCCGGGTGCTTCTGCTGTGGAGAGGACATTGGGTGGGGGTCCTAGCTCTGTGACCAGCTCAGGAGTGCAACCTGAACATGGGAGGTCAGCAGAGCATGGATGCTGCAGGCAGGCTGATGTGAGTTCAAATCCCAGTCTCCCCCTCCCAGGAGGTTTGGAGCAAGTGTGGAACTTGGTGTTGTCACCTGTCTGGCAGTGGGCTACACAAAAGGTGTGATGTGTGCCACTTTGGTTAGGACTTGTGCACAGCAGGCACTCAGCTGGGGAAGGCTCCTGCAGGGGGAGCCCACAGAACCCCAAACTTTGGGCTGAGGCCAGGGCTAGGAAGAGCTCACCAGTGCTGCACAGCTCCAGTGGGTGAAGCCGCTGCTGGATGTGAAATGCCCATTAGGGCAGAGCTGTGGGGCCTGAGGTGCAGCATGTCCTGGGGTCCCCTCCCCTGACTTCAAGGGGATCCTGGCCTATGCTAGCTCATGGCATTGCCAGTTTTGGGATCAGCGATCCCCAAAGGCCCTGAGGATACTGAGAAAGCTTCACAGAAGAAGTGATATTTCATCGCTTTTAAAGGAATATGTCAGAGCCCAAAGGTGCTGTGTCCACCTACAAAATGAACCGGTGGCTTGAGATCCCATGCGTCTCTGCTCCTGCTGTGTGCTCAAGCAGGGAAGCAAATGATGATGTAAAAGTGCAAACTACTCTTTTCAAAATTTTTTAATTTAATAGACAAAGAACATGAACAGGAAATTCACAAAGGAGGCCTGGAAAATGGGTTGTAATTTTATTAGATTTTTTAAAAGATGCTCAATCCTCTCAAATCTTAAGAGAAATGAAAATTAAGTGAGGTACCATTTGTCACCCATCAAATGGGCAAAAATGTACAAGTCTGAAAGTAGCAGGTACTAGTGAGGCCACCGGTAACAGGTACCAGTGAGGCCACCGGTAACAGGTACCCGTGAGGCCACCGGTAACAGGTACCAGTGAGGCCATCGGTAACAGGTACCAGTGAGGCCACCGGTAACAGGTACCCGTGAGGCCACCGGTAACAGGTACCCGTGAGGCCACCGGTAACAGGTACCCGTGAGGCCACCGGTAACAGGTACCCGTGAGGCCACCGGTAACAGGTACCAGTGAGGCCACCGGTAACAGGTACCAGTGAGGCCACCGGTAACAGGTACCCGTGAGGCCACCGGTAACAGGTACCAGTGAGGCCACCGGTAACAGGTACCCGTGAGGCCACCGGTAACAGGTACCAGTGAGGCCACCGGTAACAGGTACCAGTGAGGCCACCGGTAACAGGTACCAGTGAGGCCACCGGTAGCTGCTTGCGGATGCGGTTGGACCATGTATTGGTGGTGTCCAGTAGAACTAGAAATGGGCATGCCCTGCAGCCCAGCAACATTCCCTCTGCTTCTCCTGCCCCGGGAAACACCCGTGTACACAGAGGACCAGCGCAGCGCCTCTGTGATAGCAGAACTGACTGCCCATTGAGGAAATGCCTGAACAGGTCGAGGTATCTTCCCAGTACAGTTTTCTACAGCAATTTTTAAAAACTGTGTTGGACCTATATGTATGCAAATAGATCTCTAAGATGTATTGTTGAGTAAAAATACCAATCTACAGAACAGTATACGTATAATTCATATTTAAAAAGCCAACAAAACATCAATAACAACTAATACTACATCGTTTTAATGGAGTCCCATGTACGTTGCAAAAGCATTGAAAAAGGTCAGAGAAAATGTAGACAGATTCAGAGGTTACCTTTGGGAATGTTGAGGAGTAGCCATGGATCCCAGGAGTCCAGTGGGACTTGAGACTTCTATGTAATGCTCAAGGTTTTGGGGAAGCAATGGGTTAATGTACCCCATTAGAGGTTAATGTACCCTGTTATAGAGATGAAATTTTTAAAAAGGTTTGGCTGGGGAAAGAGTGCAACCAGGGACTCTTGGCATGAAAAGTGAGACAATGGCTGAGAAGGATGGAGGTGAGCAACTTTGTGCAAACACCCCCTGGGGCTTACCAAGGGGAGAAAAGGGAGGAGGAGAGACACAGCCAGGAAGCCTGGACACACAGAAGGGACCACCAGGGAAGGAGGGTGAAGGGCCAGGGTTGGTGATTGCCTTGTCCTTAGCCTGGCTGGGAACATGACACCCAGAGACTTTGCTTGATGCTTAAGTTTCCAGCTGTGGCAACCAAGATTCTTCCCCACAGCCCTCCTTCCCTCCTTTAAACTGGAGCTCTATTTATCCTGCTGTTCTGACAGGACGTCTTCATAATTTTGCATAAGGACCCAGGATTAAAAATCAGTGCTCTTGCTGCTGACGCCTCTGAAGGCATCATCCAGAGGAAATGGACTCTGGTCCTGGCACACCTTCGCTGTCCAGGACCGCGATAATGCTAATAGCAAGGCAGGAGGCCTGCCTCTTCCCACGGCCATGTGGATGGGCTACCTGCCTCTGCCGGGTCACATCGGAGGCCCTCAGCTGCAAGTCCTCCAGCTTATGGGAGGTTGTGGAGGTGGTGGGAAGTCATGATTGCAGCTGCCAGACCAACCTTCAGCCCTGGGCTCAGTGTCCCTGCACAGAGCTAGGCCAGCTAAATGTGCAAAACATTGTAAAACCACACCTATCTCCAAGGCTCCATGGCAGGCAAGCGTTAGAGTCCAATCTGACTTCATATCCTACCTTAGCCCCATGGCTGTGCAACCTCAGATTGCTGTCAGGGTTGCTGTAACTAAGCAAACTAAAACATGTAGAGCCCTGTTAAGGGCAAGCTCCTCAGCCAGGGACTTGACCCTTCTGGGTGCAGGAAATTGGAAAAACACATGGGTACAAACAGGGAAGTGGGACATGCTTTATTACAAAGCAGCCAACAACTGGCTGGTTAGTGGCAACGTATATACAAGCTCAAACAAAAGAAGCTTCTTGCCAAATAGTGACATCAATATTTGGGTTATAGAAAAGTATGCCAGCGCAGTGCATACAGTAATATTGCTGTGTCCTTGCTTTTGCACCTGTGTATCGCAAATTGGCCTTGAACATCCGGTGTACTCTGGACAGGGCCCCCACAAACCCTCAGCTCCATGAATGGCATCCAGCAAGTGATGGTGGTGGCTGGTAAAAATGATGCTAATCACATATCTCCTCCTGTCTTTTCAAGACCTTCATCAGAATAGCAAACCTTTAGTTACTATGAACGTGGTTTCTGATGGTACTTAGAATACTTTGTTCTAGTGTGATGTACAAGAAAAGCTCTATTTTAATTCAGCAACTCTTTCCCAGTTTGGGTCTCTTAAAGTTGGAGTTTTATTGATTCAGAAATCTTTATGAAGGGATGAAGCTTAAGAAGAGAGACTCCAATGAGCTTGAATTGAAAAGGGTCAGTAGAGAAATTGCTTCCGGGCCTCTCAGGGAGAGGTGTTGGGAAAATAGCTGCTCCTCTGCCATGCTGCTGATCCAGGCAGGAGCCCGCTTGGCTAGTGCACTATGCATTCCCCACAGAAAGTCCAGGACCGCCAAGAGGTGAGGGAGGCACTTCCTTAGGGGCAAAACTTACGGAGGAGCCAAAAAACTTAGTAATCAAGATGAATAATATTTGAATGCAATATTTTAAAAAATAAGAATTAACACAAAAAAGATCTGTGATGAACAAAACGGCATGCTCCCAGCCCCACCTCACTGACCCGGTCAGCAGTTCCGTCCTTGGGCAGGTGTAGGGGAAGGAAACCTCCCCGAGGTGGGCCTGCGGACTTGCCTTCCACCGCACCGAGAGGCGTAGAAAACCTTTCCAGACAATATGTGGGTTATTTATTTATTTATTTATTTATTAATATATTTTATTGATATTTCACAGAGAGGAAGGGAGAGGGATAGAGAGCTAGAAACATCGATGAGAGAGAAACATCGATCAGCTGCCTCCTGCACACCTCCCACTGGGGATATGCCTGCAACCAAGGTACATGCCCTTGACTGGAATCGAACCCGGGACCTTTCAGTCCGCAGGCCGACGCTCTATCCACTGAGCCAAACCGGTTTCGGCAATATGTGGGTTTTTTAAACTTTTATTTTTTTGGTGATTTGTTGAGAAAATGAGAAATGTAAAGAAAACATGAAAACAAGGGATAGGAACATGAGCGTTAACAGTAGAAAAGTAGATTTGAAAACTGTTTTGAGAAAGACTTCCACTTTCTATTGTCTGATCTTTCAGAAAACACCCAAGGGTTTGCAAAACCAAGAACAATTTTTCAGTTTTAAGTGCCTTCACTTTTCCTCAACAACACTACTGTCATAAATACAGGTTCAAGTGTATGTCACGGCTGCCCCTCCAGGATCTGAGCGTTCTGTATACCTGGCTTGAAAGCTCAGCTGATTTGGTCTCAGGAACACCCATCTCAGTGCCTCCATCCTTGGCTGATGGGGCTGGATGCCCAGTCAGGGGGATACTCCCACCCAGGAGGAGATAGGAAAACGACCAGAAGATGTTGGTTTGATGCGACAACCCATTAGTTGGTTGAACACCCTCCTAAAAGAAATGGAATTAGGGGGGAAAAAACAAACTATTTCTGGAAATTGGAAGTCATGTGACTAAAACTACTTTTGTTGCAATAAAATATATTGAAATAAAACTAAGTGACTAATAATATAGTCATATGCACTTATTCTGCCATTCTGCATATTTTTAAAAATTAATCTGAGAATATTTGAAATAAGGTAGGCTGTTTATACCCATTTTTTTGTGGTGTGTGTATCTAAACACACTGCTGAGGGTCCCCAGTTCTATCAAGGAGGGCAGTGGGGGGCTGGGCCCAGGAGGGGTGGAGGAAAGGACCCTCTTCCAAAAGAAATCTAGTGGTGCCTGGCAGGTGGGTTTTGTTTCAATTATTCAGACAAACATGGCCTTTTATTAAAATATATATTTTTATTGATTTCAGGGAGGAATGGAGAAACAGAGAGATAGAAACATCAATGATGAGAGAGAATCATTGATTGGCTGCCTCTTGCACGCCCCCTACTAGGGATCGAGCCTGCAACCCGGGCATGTGCCCTTGACTGGAATCAAACCCGGGACCCTTCAATCCTCAGGCCAATGCTCTATCCACAGAGCTAAAGCAGCCAGGGCAAACATGGCCTTTTTAAAAAATCATCACCCAAGGCTATGTTTTTATTGATGGTGAGAGAGAGTAAGGGGAGCGGCCGGGGGCGGGGGGGGCGGGGGGGGGGGGGTGACGGACAGAAAGAGAGAAACACGGATTGGTTGCCTCCCATATGGGCTCAGACTGGGTATCAAACCTGCAACCTGGGCATGTGCCCTGACTGGGAATCCAACAGGCAACATTTTGGTTTATGGGACGACGCTCCAACCAGCTGAGCCACTCGGCCAGGGTGACAAATATGGCTTTTGAAAAATGGATACTAGAATGTCTTATATTAACGATATTCTTTAAATTATTACTAAACATGCCTCACAAGTGAACATTAAGGTAGAATCCTGTTTGTCCTTCCCTTTATGTGTGGACTTCATTTTAGAATCACTATTTTCAGCACCTTGGTTTTTGTTGCTTTGCCAGAAAGTAACTTTTCTGTTCAACAGCATATTAATGCAGAATAGAAATAAAGATGCTTTAAAAAATTCTTTCAAGCACAAAAGAAGATGGTTTTCAACAGATAATTTTACATATTTACATATTTTACCTTAAGCATTTTGTAGTCTCTGCCTGGTGGTGAATGGATCAGATTTTTACACTCTTTCAAAATGAACCAGTTTGGCTTCTAAGCCACTGCAAAGGACGGAAATGAATTCTAACTTTTTTTCCACCTCATTTTCGCATCTTCGCATTTCCTTATTTCACATGGTTTAAAATAAAAAGCCTCCAGCATTATTTTTCCTTTCTCAAGAGCAAAGTGAATGTGACTTTTCGGAGGGGTCACAGGATGCCCGGGAGGTCCGTGGGTGTTGTTGGACCGCTGCCTGCTTTCAGCTTGACTGAAGGGCTTGTCAGACTTTTCATCTCCTAAGAAACGCGCCCCCGGCGCTGGCCAGGAGCAGGAGAAGGCAGCGGTATGAATCCCACGCTGGTTCTTTCCCACTGACATCAAATCCTGAGGTTTTAAAATTAATCCCACACAAAGATAGCCCTTCATCGTGGTGCCTGTTTTAAATTAGACTTGCAATAATGACCTTTCTAAGATGTCTCGTTGTTAAGATAGCCCCCTTCAGTTGAAACTGAAAGGCTGCCGGAGGGGACGGGAGCCCGGGTGTGTGAGACGCCCCAGCAGCCTGGTCAAGGTGACTGCCTGGCCTGGCCAGGGTGCAGCCCGGCGGTAGGAAGTGGTCGCTGGCCCAGACGGCCAGGCTACCTCCGGCCCCTGCAACCTGGAGCCACGTGGTTTCCCAGGGCTGAGCTGCTTACTGTCCCCAGCTGAGAAACACTCTTCACCTCCAGGTCAGATTCCTTGAGTTCTAACCAGTATTTTTGTTAAAGGGAACTGGAGTCATAAAGGGACTAAAACTGAACTTTAGTAAAGAAAGCAGTCATCCCTCCAAGGACCAGAGGGGCGCAGAACGGGAACCGGGCCTCCCGGGCAGAGCCCCGTAGACCCCTGCTTGTCTTGCTCACTGTGTAGAGTTCTGTTCCCCACGCAACGGCTTCCACAGCAAACTGTCTTTCCCAGAACATGGTCGAGTCAGGGGCAGCCAACGGGGCCAGTCCGGGCTCGGGCAGTGCAGCCGTCTCTCCTCTGGGCACTGGGCACTCATCCACAGCCTCGGCGGCACCTGTGTGCTCTCCGCGGGGTGACTAAGAAAACACTTCTCAGGAAGGACAAATGCTAGCAGCCACGTCCCCACACAGTAACAGTGACTGGGGAGTACTTAGAGCTTCTGTGATTGGAATGTGACCTTCTTACCAGGCCAGACCGGAATAACAATGTAGTTATTCTTGATAACTGCCATGCTTTTAAGTAATTAGATATTGTAATCATGTCCATTGGTGACTGCATTTGAAGTCCTGTTTTGGTTAAAATGGTCCTTGTGTCACTGGGGCCTGCATGTGGCTCTTGGTCTTTAGAAATAGAAAGTGCATGTGAAGCATCTATTTTTTGTGTCACAAAACCCGCAAACGGCTGCTATATTTTCCTGGAGTTCGTATTTGGAGAAGGATTCTGTGGTGTTGGGTTTTGAGTTCCAAGTACAATGCCCTCTGCAAAGGTGCTATCTCATTCGAGTTGCTTCTTTTAACCCTTGGCAGTGGTTCTGAAGAGAAGAGGAGAAGAGGCTGTTTGCATATTTTGTAAAGGACCAAAGCTGATTCATCAAAAGAGCACTTATTATAGCATAGTGGTCCCTGTCAAAGTCCTTTCTCTGTTCTGGAGGCTGGAGAATGTGCTAGGCCTGGTCTTTGCATCTGGAAAGTTAGAAGGACGCCTCCTTCTCTGTTTTCATATATTTCACCTCTCTGAGGCAGACTATCAGAAGCTCACAAGGAAAATTGATGCCCTCCCCCCCCTCCCCCACCCCCCCCCCCCCCCCCCCCCCGCAGCGAAATTAACCAGAATCCAGTGGAAAACAATCCCAGCCTTGTAGGAAAGGGGAGCCATTAAAATGTGCCCTGAGCCATGGGCTGCACCCAGTCCTGCAGCCCGGCTCACTTGGTGGCAGCAGACAGGAGGCTGCTCTGGCTGGGAGGGAGCCTTGCTGTAGTGCCACAATTAAAATCAGCTCCTCTGCCAAAAAATAAAAGGGCGGAGGGAAGAAGGAGAACATCAAAGACAGATTGAAATGTGTAGTTAGTAATAAGAGTGGTCTCCTCTTGAACCAAAGCCTGCAGCGATTCACGGCCCCCTTGTTAATGAGAAATTTTGACCTCTGGTTTGTAAGTTAAACTTGTAATCCCAGCTAATGAAGTAAATCACTTCCAACTTGAGTCTGTTGTTCCCCATCTGCTCTGCACACTGGGTCTGGGAATGAGGATCCAGGTCCACGCACAGAAATCAAGGGGAAATATAATTATTTGGTGTCCATCTCGTTTCTTGCATGTGGAAGATACGCTTGTGACAATGCTGCAGGTATTGTGGACGGATGCACTATTTTGCTAACCCGTGTTGATGAGAGAGAGAAAGCTGTTACACTCTGGGTTGAACGGTAGGATTAAATGACTGTGTAGGGAGGTGATCCGGGGACCCTACACACTGCATTTCTTCATTTCTCTAGCAAATAGAAGCTCGCCTTACTCGGATGCATGCTAAGGACTGAGCACCCAGTTCAGTGCTTGCATATGGTGAAAGGAGATGCATATTTTCTGAAGAAATGCTGCTGATTGAAGGAAAGACTATTTGGGTGATTTGGGGCTTGGAGGGAAGAAAGTATGGCTAAGGAATGTGAGTCCAAGAAAGACAGCACTGAGGAGTCAGAGAACTGGTGGGAAAAGAAAAGCCATTGTGTGAAGCTGGACACGGCTGGGATGCTAAGGGCTTTTCTTCTTACAGTGACAGCTTATAGCTGAGAGACACGGGCTAAAAAATCACCCTATTTTAATTGCGCAAGAGCCAAAATACGAGGCTACTGCTTTGTCAAAAATGAATTTCATTGAGATAGCTGCTGCCATCTCGTTTAACACTCCGAGGGCCCTGGTTTTATTCCATTCTATGACAGATTACGTACTGTGTCTCTCAGCTAAGTCTAAATTTTCTCAAGATTTTCCAGATTATTTTGTAAATCATCTTAGCGTCTGAGTGGGTGATAATATTGATTTTCTGCCACGAGACAACTCAGCCACACAGTGTGGTGCCAGCGTTGGGGCAGTTACCTTTGGGGCATGAGCTGTTTAGAGGTGAACCTCATCCCTCCTCACAGCGGAAGATGCCTTTTCTGGGGCTCAGGCACCCACCACCCTCCACCGAGGCTGGCATTACTGTGGTGGGGAGGTGACAGCCCCTTGAACCTGCTGGGACTGTAAGGAACCAGGTGGAGTCCCCGAGGGGCAGGGGTGGCTGCTGCCCACCCTCTCTGCAGTCAGGATCCTTCCGATGAAGCCCCACAACAGAAAATGGCCCTTGTTCAGAAAATGTGGGGGAGCTATCCCTTTTCCCCCTCTCTCTTATTTGGACATCTGTGTCCCTCTCACATCCCTTGGCAGGAATCGGCCTAAACGGTTTCTGGAACGTTCAAGCTCTATGGGCATAAGGAGGGAGTTTGTGAGGGCGGATGTTTTTAAACCACTGACTTCTGTTATTTCCGTTGAAGGGCACTCAGACGTGTCTCTCTGGGTTTTCATTAGACAAAGCAAAGCATTTGGACACTTGTCCTGCTTCTATGACCTGCAGAGAGCTCTGGGGTGACTCCGGGCAGGAAGAGTCACTGGCCGGTGTTTGAAATCTGAGGATGTTGGCGGCCTGAGGCTGGACATTTAGGTCTACTACAAGCAACAGCATATTAGACGTAAAGTGATTTGAATAATCCAATTTTTCCTCTAAATTTGAGCATGTATAAAATGTTAATTTTGTCAACAAGTGGAGAAAATGCCACAGTGAATCTGTTCTCAGATAGTATTCCTGGTACGTGGAGAAGCCTGTCGAGAGGGGGCTTGGATATAATCGTGGTTTGTTAGTGGCACAGGCTTTTCCCTTTGTTTCTATTCATTTAATTCAAAGTGAAACAACTCAGCATGCAAAACTGAAATTAGCTGGGAAAAAGGTGTAAGCGAATAAACAGACAGATCCATTAGAGTCGGTGGGCTATCGGATCCCTTGCCACTCCTCAGACAGCGGCCTATTAAAAGTGGTAATGTTCGCTGTGGGCAATGCCCCTGGCAAAGAACGAAGGCCAAGGCAGGCCTATTTCACATGCATCAGACACAAGAATTAAATAGACCAATGTTCCCTAAAAGACTGAAGTACATCTCTTTCTGACGTTCATCTCAGGCAAAAATTCATTGATCTCAGTATGTCCCTTGGCAATTATAAAATATTAAATCCAAGTCACACTTTTCTAGTTGGCTTAATTTTTTCTCTTTTCACAGCTTTCTATTTGATCAATTTTAACAAGTTAGGAATAGCATCTAATAATAAAAAGTGCAGAATAGAAAAGTTTGTACTTTTGACATTCTTTCCTTTTTATTTTGTTGTGGGTTTGCATTAACTTTGTGTTACAGAAAAAGATGAATGCTATTTTAACAAACAGAAAGAACATGGGCGAGCCAGAAGGTTCTTTATTGAGAATGATATTCATTAGTAGGCATCCAATGATAAGGACAGCCTGATTTAAAGATTTTTTTAAATCACATGCCCAAACAGACTCCTTATTGTCTCATAGTCATTAATGCTCCCCTATTCCAAAATCATTGTGTGGTTTGAGCTGGGAGTATCTAGTAGGTTTGAGTATGTTCCACTGAGATTTACATAAGATGCATATTCCTTTCCCCACTTTTATGTATGTGTAATTTTTTAGTGTTTGATATTTGTTAATTCAGAATATAGCATAAATGCTAACAAAGACACATGATAAAAATGTAAAATGTTGGGAACCCATTTTCATTAGAATACCAATATGGGAATTATTTGTAGGCAAATGTTACAAAATAGTAACATTACTCTCCAATCCTCCTTGTCATAAACTATGAAAACACTCCTCCAAATTTATACATTTATTTTTATAATATATAGAATCATTTTATGTGAAATAAATTTTTATGAAACAAATCTTAGTGATTTTTCCTTACATTTAGGTTTTATTATGAGAAAAAGTTGTTTATTAATGTTTAATATGTACCAATTCCTTTATTAAATGCTTTATCTTTATTACTTCATTTGATTCTTGCAAAAAATCCAAAGAAGTCATGGTATAATCCCCACTTTTCAGATAAAGAGGCCTAAGGGGCCCATGATCATCCAGCAACTTCTCTCTCTGGCCAGCCAAGCCAGTCCTTTGGGGTTTTGTATAGCAGAATCAGAAAGAAAGGGAGAAGGAGAGAAGGGCAGGTTCAAGAGAGTAAGTCATGAATCCATAAAAATCCTAGAAGAGGACATAGGCAGTAATCTCAGACATCTCTCGTAGCAATATTTTTGTCAGTATATCTCCTCAGTCAAGGAAACAAAGGAAAAATAAACAAATGCGACTACATCAAACTGCAAAAGAAACCACCAACAAAATGAAAAGTGAACCCACTGTATGGGAGAACATGTTTGCCAATGATAAATATGATAAGGGGTTAATTTCCAAAATATATAAAGAACTTACACAACTCAACACCAGGAAGACAAATAATGCAATTAAAAAACGAGCAAAGGCCCGGCCAGTGTGGCTCAATGGTTGAGCGTTGACCCATGAACCAGGAGGTCACAGTTGGATTCCTGGCCCAGGTTGCAGGCTCAATCCCAAGTAGGGGGCATGCAGGAGGCAGCCAATCAATGATTCTCTCTCATCACTGATGTTTCCTCTCTCCCTTCCTTCTCTCTCTGAAATCAATAAAATAAAATAAAATAAAATAAAATAAAATAAAATAAAATAAAATAAATAATAAAAATAGGCAAAGGACCTGAATAGACACTGCTCCAAAGAGGACATACAAATGGCCAATAGACATATGGAAAAATGTTCAGCGTCACTAACCATCAGAGAGATGCAAATTAAAACCACAATGAGATATCACCGCACACCTGCCAGAATGGCTATCATCCTATATCCTATATAATAAAAGGCTAATATGCAAATCGACCGAACGGCGGGATGACCGGTCGCTATGACGCACACTGACTACTAGGGGGCAGATGCTGAACACAGGAGCTGCCCCCTGGTGGTCAGTGAGCTCCCACAGGGGGAGCGCCGCTCAGCCAGAAGCTGGGCTCATGGCTGGTGAGCCCAGTGGCGTTGGCAGGAGCCCCTCCCACCTCCCCTCCATGGCAGCACTAAGGACCCCTTGGGGGGATGTCCGTGGGGAGTAGGCCTAAACCTGCAGTCGGACATCCCCTGAGGAGTCCCAGACTGCAAGAGGGCGCAGGCTGGGTTGAAGGTCTCCCCACCACTGTGCATGAATGTTGTGCACTGGGCCTCTAGTAAAAATATAAACAAACAACAAGTGCTGGTGAGGTTGTAGAGAAAAGAGAACCCTGGTGCACTGTTGGTGGGAATGCAGACTGGTGTAAACAGTATGGAGTTTCCTTAAAAAATTAAAAATGGAACTGCCTTTTGACCCAGCAATACCACTTCTGGGAATATATCCTAAGAATCCCAAAAGGCCTATGTTCATAGCAGTATTATGTACAATAGCTAAGATATGGAAGCAGCCCAAGTGCTGAGTGGATTAAAAAAGCTGTGGTATGTTTACACAATGGAATAGTACATGGGCATAAAAAGGAAGGAACCCTACCTTTTGTGATAGCATGGATGGACCTAGAGATTATACTACTAAGTGAAATAAGTCAGAAAGAGAAAGACAAGTACCATATGATCTCACTTATATATGGAATCTAATGAACAAAATAAACTGATGAACAAAGTAGAACCAGAGTCATGGGTACGTGGTATAGACTGACAGATGTCAGAGGGGAAGTGTGTGTGTTGCGGGGGCAGATGGGATGAAAGAAGGTGAACAGAATAGCCAAAGAACATACATGCATAGTCCATGGACACAGACAACAGTGTGGTTATAGCCAGAGGGACAGGAGGGGGGGTCTGGGTGGATGGGGACATTCGGGGCATATGGGGGCCATCTGTAGTAATGTCAACAATAAAATAAAATTTTAAAGAGAGAGAGAGAGAGAGAGAGAGACAGAGACCTACCTGGTTTGACTCAGTGGACAGAGCATCAACCTGTGGACTGAAGGGTCCCGGGTTTGATTCCTGTCAAGGGCGCATGCCTGGGTTGCGAGTTCGATCCCTGATAGGGGCGTGCGGGAGGCAGCTGATCAATGATTCTCTCTCATCATTGATGTTTCTATCTCTCTGTCCCTCTCCCTTCCTCTCTGAAATCAATAAAAATATATCTTAAATATAGATGTAGAGAGAGACAGAGGAGTGTGGAAAGGATGGGGCAACTGCAGTATGCCAGGGGAGAAGCAGGAGAGAAGGGATGGGTTTCAGTGCTGCGATCTATGTATCTTCTTCAGACTGTCGGAGAAATGTCAGGATTGAACTTGGCTTACTTTGAAATTACATTTCAGTTACTTGATTGTGTTTCTTTGTCTAAGACACTGTCCTGAGACTGGACCACACGGGTGATGGCTTTATAAGTACTGCGGTTGTTTTGAATGGCCAATTACACACAATGTTTCAAAGAGAATTCAAAATAGAGTTGGAGCATGGGGACAAGCCTGGTGGCCTCTGGGCTCCTAATAGGTCTAGCCGGGTCTCTAAAGGGGCCTCAGATGCAGAATTTTCTGCACAGTCTCTTTGTGGCTCCATTCTCCTCCTATTCTTGTTTTTCTTTTATGTCAACCTCCTGTTCTCTCTCACCATGCAATGATCATTAAATTGCATTTTCCTACCTGAGGGGGCAAGGACTTGACTTCCTGAGGATATTATTAATGCCCTAGGGGTCCAAACCATGCTGTGAGCCATCTCTCATCGTGGTCCAAGCAATGCAGGGCCTGCTTGTGGGACCCTGAGCCCAGGGCCAACCTAGTGTACAACCGTGGTGGCTCACCCACCTCTGGGTCTCCTGTAGTGGTGTCCCCTCTCTGATCCACCAGCCCCTTTCAAGGTCTGTTCCTTCCTGTGCATGCTGGGGCCTCTTATCATTCCAGCACCTAGAATGTAGCTTGACACAGAATAGGTGTCCAGAAGGATCTGTTGAAGAGAAGAATGATGGATGGATGGATGGATGGGCGGACAGATGGACAGACAGACTGGAGGGTCTTTGAGAGTATCTCATAAACTCATGTTAGGACCTGAATATGCTGTCCCTCCAAGGACCCTGGTATTTTTGAAAGACCTAGGAAGGTTGCTGCACACAAAGAAATGTGACCCAAAATCAGGGTTTCTCAGGTGTGTGTCTCAGACCATCTGTTATGAGACTCACCTGAGAAGGCCCCCGCTCCAGACCTATTTAATCAGAAATGTGTCTTTTCCATAGGCGCTCCTGCGTTTGAGAGCCTCTGCTTTTCTAATGGTAGGATTTCAGGAGTCAGGATGCTGATGTGCTGGAGGTGGAGTGGAAACACTTACCTGCTCTTACCAGCTGGAACCTCTCTGCACCACCTGCTACTGGTGGGGCCGAGGCAGCTCTAGGATCCAGTCCGGCCTCCTGGACGTGAGGTGCT
Organism: Plecotus auritus; assembly: GCF_963455305.1. Lineage (NCBI taxonomy): Eukaryota > Metazoa > Chordata > Mammalia > Chiroptera > Vespertilionidae > Plecotus > Plecotus auritus. The sequence goes on along the minus strand of NC_137785.1, from coordinate 29,363,842 downwards.
CTCCCCCTGCCCCGGGGCAGAGGCTATGCTCCCACAGCCCCCACCCATCTCTCTCAGCAGCAAGCGTTCTCCTCCGGCCCTGGCTGAGGCTCAGGGTGGACCTCTTTGCAGCTTTGCCCTGATCCCCATGCTGCCCACATCAAGCTCCTTGGGTCCCAGGGACCTTGTGTGATGAGAGGCTCCTCTGAGACTGGATCATGCATCAGAGTTAGCTACAAGTTGTTTAAATCCCCCAAAGGAGGGCATCTAGACCTTCTTTCTCCTGGGATTTCGTCCCCTCTGAGAGAGGTCCTTGAAATATAGCAGCTGTTGGTGTGGGCCAAAACAGTTGTTTCTTCCTCGCCTCATTCAGAGGGCAGCTTGGTGGCTCCAGACACCTCATGAATGTGAGGGCCCTTTGCAAGTCTTAAATATGCAAAGTCTGTGCACACACGTGCACGTTTTAACCTCGAATCCTGAAGTACATCTGGGATGACTTCCTTCCTCCATCGCTGGGTCTGGGGCGAACCTCTGCTCCTCCCCAGATCTGAACCCTGTGTGCCTGGAGGGAAAAGTGCCTCTGGGAGATGAGTGTGCAGTGAAATTTTGCACAAGCTCTGAGTTGCATTTTAAATGTATGAGTCTCTTGTTATATTAGAAATTTGCTGTGGTTTGTGATCATTGCACCCACTCCTGTAAAATACAGCAGTGGCCTGTGTGTTGAAGAACTGGCTGGTTTTGTTGTGCATGTGCATGTGTGCATGTGTGTGCACACATGTGGGTGTGGGTGTTTAATGTGTATTTGAGGTAGTCAAAACAGTCTACATATTTTCAGCCCGTGTTAACATGATGTTCTTTACATAACATGTTTCTCAAAATTCCCAAATCTTTCCCTCTGAAACTCTACACCATTGTTATTAAAATGATTCTGTTTAAAGAACACTTTGGTGAACTTTATTTCCTTTTAATGACAGAGTCATTTGAAAGGTCATGGTGTTGAGTGGCAGGAGCAGTGACCTAAGAATAACCTTTCTCTGCTACCTGCACTTATGATCCGTGGTGTTAGCGTTTGGAAATGCTCTTCCCTTTCGAGTTTCAGCAGCTAAATAAGTTGCAGCCCCTTCAGCTATACTCATAAAAATTTGCTTCCAGACAACATGGTCCGTTTATTGTGTAATAATCGAAATGGCACTAAATTGCACTGATTGCCGAACACTTAGGAATTGTATTAACCTCTTAAGTGCTAAGAGGTTTTCTGTGGTCTCCTCGCTCAGACGTGCAGCCCAAATGTGTTTCTGTCCCTATGCAGAGGTGGTGTTAGTCAGTGTCTCAGTCTCTGTCAGGGGGTGGGTCTGGGATGGGGGGTCGGGACTAAGTATCCTCAGGCCCAGGTCCTGCCCAGGTAGCAGGCTGGGTCCTGCTGCAGCCGTGATAACCAGGAGACGTCGCTGCTTGGGCCTGTGGCAGAGACTTAAGCTGTCTCCAGGGGGGACGCTGAGAGGCTGGGTTGGCCAGTCTTGGTCCACAGGGCCCCACTGCTGTTCCCTGGCTTCAGTGTGCTGTGTGTTTTATAACAGGCGGTTTGAGAATAGATTCTCCAAAGAGCTGTGGGCAGCTGGCCTTTCTGCTGGGGCCAGAAGCTGCTCCTAGTTGGGTGGGTCCTGGTGCCTCTGCAGGAGGCCGGGTTGCGGGCCTTGGCATCCCTGGGCCTTGCCCCGCCAGCCTGGCCATACTGCTCCTGCGAGCGGCAAGCCCGGGAAGGAAGAGTTAACCAGAAATGGAGCGGCACTGCTCCAGGGCAGGCAGCCTCGCTGCAGAACAGAGCAGCGTTCGTGCAAAGGCAAGTCATTTCCCGAAACACTGCAGACACACGGCCTCGGGCAGCCTAAAACCTTTGGAGACCAAAATGGCTCGCAGGGGTTGGAAGTAATAAGGTGTTTTTCCCTTCTTTCTCCTTCACTGAAATTCTGTGAGGTTGCTCTGCATTGCTGGGGAACAATGGTGCTGTTTTTGTGTTTTCTATGGGTATTAAGATCCATTATGCTGTGACATTTTTAAGATTGGTTATCCTGTAGTTTGGTGTTAAATTGAAGTTGTTTGTTTTGAATTTAATTCTTTCATTTTTCAAATGGAAAAAGGCAGCTCTGTGGTGCGGTGAGGCTGGCTTGCTGAAGTGTGCCCGGGCTCGGTCTGGAACAGAGTCTGCCATCCCCGGACCGCGGCAGAATTAGCCGGGGCAGAACATGACCTATTTCTCCATTGGAAAGCCTTAAGAATCCTTGAAGATGACTTTCAAAACTGGGATCTAGGGTCGTCTCCATTGTATCTCGAGAGAAACAGGGCCTGAGCTATTCTGAACAGAATGTTATAATCCAATCTGTTATGCCTAATGCAGCGCGCATATAATTATTACTACTCTCTGCTCACAACAGCAGCAAAATCAGCTTCCACTCAACAAACGACCGAGTAGCCAGCCACCTCCAAAATGACATCTGTTAACTCTTTGTCAAATGCCCTTTCACTGTTCCTTTCTCCCAAACAGCTCTGTGGTTAATTACAATCTGAGCAAGTGACACAGCCTTTGGAGTGAAGAGAACTGCTTAGGGGCAGAGAGAAATCTCGCTCCTAGAAATTCTCTTCTCTCTCCTTTAAAAAAAATAAAAGCCATAGCAAATTGTCTTAAAATAAACATTCATTTGTAGCACAAGACTAGGTTGCTGGAATATGTTTTGATTGAGCCCCAAGATTACAGGGTAACTGTATAGCGTTGTGTCTAGAGGCCCAGCTCTTCATGGAAAAAAGAATCACATTAAATTCTTGTCAAACCATAAAAAAGTTTCCATCAGAGGAACAAGGGCGGCCTCGGTGCCTGTGAGCCAGGGACCTGGCGTACGTTTGTGTTGCTGTTATCAACTTCGTTACTGGTGAAAGGCAATTTCATCACTGGGACTTGGAAAGACCAATCAGCTAAACCAAAATTTAGGCCCAGCCCCAACTACGGAAGGAACGTGATGTGGACGTCCTGCTGCCCAAGGCTCGTGTGGCCTGGATTTCCTTCCTGGAGCTGGTGTGTAGTGGCTGGTTTCCGGTTCTGGACCCGGGGTTGCATCTGGGGACCTCCTACCTCCACCTCCTGTGAGGTGAGCTCAAAGCTGCGGAGTCATAGGCCCTCACTGTGGGATCCATGCGTTGGCTCAGGGTTGCGTGTGCAAATCTAGCGTTCTGGACGCCTGCGTCCCCTGCCTGCTCACGCTCCGGGTTCTGGCTAAGTGCCTCCGCTGTGGTTGCCTGGGAGCTTCTTTGCCTGGCGTTCATCAAAGGATTGGTCAAGAGCTGGGCTGAACCGTCCCCATAGAACCAGAACAGCCAGTCTGGCCTGGACACGTGTCCTCGCAAAATCCAGAATGGCCTCCCTACATTGCCCGTATGGAAATGGCACTGAGGGGGTGCTGCCCTGCTTCAGGAGGAAGCTCCTGAGAGCTGCATGCTGGCTGCACAGCTGAACCCCTATCCAGACTGAGGGGGCCTGGCAGCTTTCAAGCTTTCCATATGAGCTCCAGGGAGCCCTGCTCTGCCTCTGGCAGAAAGGACGCTGAGAAGGCCACCCAGTCATAGACGTGAACAGGGACTGTTCTCCAACTGTGGGCAGTGAATGGGCTGACCTTCTCGGGTACTATTCTAATTTCTTTTGCTGTTTCTGATAGAAATACATTTTAGTACAATTCAAACATCAGACTATGATCTGCCCAGACCCCTTCCTTCCAGCAGCATCCTTTGAGACACCACCCACATGGGCTCTGAGGGCTCATCCTGGCCTTTCCCTGCTGAGGGTTCTGTAAGGGTGAGAGGGGTCCAGATTAAGCTGCTTGTGTGAGTGCTGCAGGGCTGCCTCAGACATCAATTTCCCCATGTGCAGGCACTTAAGTGCACCTTTGCTCAGAAATCTAGGCCAGCCCAAATGGACAGTGAGTTTTGGAGTAGAGAAAGACACTCTGGAGGTGGTGAGCTTGCGGAAGGTGGACCATCATTTCTGCATGGATTAATTCACCAAGATCTTGACTCATAAGCCAACAAAAGGGTCCTAGATCTTGAATCAAAAGCAGACATTTCGGCTCTGTCTTTTGGTGCTATGTCTCCAGTCCCTATAGTGAATAAACACATACGTGAGATGGGTTTTCTAATTTTTGGCAATCAGTTACTCCAACCAATAGAAGTATATTCACAATAAGTTATGTGACAGGAAGAGAACTGGAAGAGAGTGTTGAAACAAGCACGCTGGCTTTGTTCCCTGCTTGCTTTTGCCAGCAAGACGGGGCTGTGAGACACGTTTCTTAAACCACAACTCCTGCGCAGCCACTCGGCTGGAGGCCAGATCTCATGGGGTCTTGTGCACAGTGAAGAGCTCTAGCCCTGGGTTATCTGTGGCTTCGACCCTGCAGACAGCACCTTCCCCACTGCCTCATGCCACCCCTGCTTGCCTCAGAGTTTTGAGATCTAGATCCTGGGAAAAGTAGTAGGAGGAGCTTCGAGGAGTCCGAGCCCTCACGCACCGACCCCATCCGGCACCCACTGGCCTTTTTGCGTCCCTTCAGCTGCCTGCAGTTGCAGGGAGCCGGCACTGGAAGCCAGATTTTGAGTCTCCTTTCCCACGACACCCCTTCCTGCCTGCCAGGACACAGTGGGGTAGGGACTCTCTTCAGGAAGGGCCCTAAAACGTGGATCAGGGTCAGTCCTGAGGCCAGAGTCCTTCCTTGCCACAGCCACAGGGCTGAGGCTTTGGGTCTGGGACTCAGGACCTGAAGTTTCCTTTTAGACTCTGTCTTGGGGATGCACATGTGGATTAAATTAGAGCAATATGTTTTTCTAACAGCATCTTGGCTGAAAAGTCAAGCAGATAACTGGAAACAAACCCAGCTTTATGTGAATGAAAAAGAGCTGATGTGGGGAGGTGGGGGCACTTCTCCAGGAAGCACCACAGGGCTGCCCTCCTGGCTTCTCCCACCCCGCACCTCCCCCTCCAGCCCTGACCCCTCAGCCTGGCGCTGGAAGCCCTCACCACAGGGCGCCCCTGCCATTCCATACCCCTCACCAGGTCTCCGCTCCACCCTCACTGGCCTCCTGCCCCTCCCCAGACATGCTCTGTGTTGTCCCACCCCTCAACCCATGCTGTGCCCTCTGTCATCACAGGCAGGTCACTTACCTGTTTTCACCTTCAGTTTCCTGTCCTGCAAGGGGAGGACTGACGGAGATAACTCCGGTGAAGCCTCAGCACAGCGCCTGGGACGCAGGTAAAGTCTGTTGGGCAGTATCATTATTATCACTACCCGCCACCTCTCCAGACTCTGAGCCCATTTCTGTCACCTCCACACCAACCACCTCCCATGGAAGGCATCATCCCCTGTGGGTTCTCTCTGTACCTCCAACTGCTGCTTCATGCTGGCTGCAGGCCGGGAGCCCTCAGGGCAGCAGCAGGGGCAAAGATGGCAGGTGTTTAGGTAACACTTACTGGTAAATTGGTTTGCGTTGTTGGTTCTCAGGAGGAAAATGTTGGCCAAACTCTCCCACAGGGGCAGCCTGCATCCTTCACGCCTGGGCCTGCTCACAGGTCCTCGGACGGCGCTGCTCCCAAGGCTCCCTGGGAAACAGGCTGCAGCTGCCTATCAGTAGACACCCCACCAGGGACTGATTAGTCACTAGGTGACTTAAGAGCCCAGCAGAAGTGTGCCATGTGTTTCCAACCACTCTGTCTGTAGACAGAGGACTTGTACGTGAGAGCGTTGGTGGACTCCCTCCTTCCCCATGCCTTCTCCATTCTCCCAGTGCCCACTTCCTCACCAGAACGCCTCAGAAATCCTTCCTCATCCGACAGCCCTCTTTCTTTCTTCTCTCCCATTCCGGTCTTGAGTGGGAGAATCCCAGGGGCTGGACCCAACTGGAAGCCAGAGGCAAAGGAGCCCATTAATGCAGTCCACACAGGCCATCCTTGAGGGCACAGAGCCAGGCGGAGAGGGTATCTGCCAGGGCAAAAGGAACACATTTGGCAAGGAAGTGGTTCTGGCCGGTACAAAAAGGGCCTTTATTCACTTTGCTGATCCTCTCCAGCTGCGATGCTGATGCTTTTTAAATTCCCCACAGAAGACTGACAAAGACAGATTCGGGCAGGGTTGTGGTTACAGACAAACCTCAGCCGTGTCCACCTCCCACCTTTTTACACCCGGTCTCCAGCGGGGCTCGGGGCTCAGGGCTCCAGGTCCCAGCAGGCCTCCATCCCAGTGCTGCTGTGCGAGTTGCAGGTTAGAGTGCATGGAAGGAGAAAGCGGATTGCTCTTTTCTCTTTTAGAAAAAAGGTTACAACCTACAGGCTACTCTATGTGCATGTCCTTTATGGAGACAAAGGGCAGGTCGAAAATTAGGAAGTAGATTTTATGTCTTTGTGTTATTTATTTATTTATTATTTTTATAAAGGATTTGATGCTGATGTCTTAAGAATCTGGGTTTATATTAAAAATGTGAAAGTGCCAAACCTCAAAGCAAGTCTGCGGAGCCGAAGTAAGTGGAATGGTAGGGGAGAAGAAAAACGCAGGCGAGGCTGTGATGTGGGTAGTGCGGGAGGCCCTGCGGGCTCCCTCATCTCGCATTCTGCAGCTCAGGTTGTGTGGGATCACAACGTTTCCCAGCCCTTGTTCCTGTCTTGTTGCCACGGGTGAGGCAGGCGGGCAGGCAGCAGCGTCCCACACATTCAAAAGATCTGCGTGGCTGACAGAGAGCTCGGCTTGGTCTCTGTTGGGAAGTATTAGGGTCTCCAAGACGCCTTATCCACAGGCAGTTTCAGCAGTGCACCCCAACACTTCTATCTCCACAAAGTGGGCATCCCTTCTCAGGTCCTGCTAAGCACCTCCCATTTTGGACAGTATATCTCTTTTTGTAGTTCTCTCTCTCTCTCTCTCTCTCACACACACACATAATTTAAATTAATATAAATTTAATATAAATAAATATATATGTATATTTAGATCTTATGGACATGTTGATAGATAAAGATTTAGGTTATTTATTTTAATTACTGAGTACTGTATAATACATTATATGGCTATTTTGCATTTTATTTATTCACTGCTCAATTAATGGAAATTTGGGGCTATAAACAATGCTGTGCTGAACAACTGTTAATGTCTGCTTGTGAGCCTGGCCCCGAGGACTCGGGGTCTGTAGCTAAATGAGAGACTTCAGGTGATAGGGAAGTCCATCACCAACTTTCATAGCTCTTGCAAATTCATCTCCAAATTGTTCAACAAAAACTGTTCCCATTTCCCTGCATGCTTGCTACCAGTTGGTATTATCAGATGATCACAATTTGCCATTCTTATTTATATTACCCTGTTTATTAGTCAGCTTGGATAGCTTTTCACATGTTTGTGGACTATTTAGTTTTTCTCGCTTATGATTTATTTGCCTGATGATATCCTGACCAGTTTTCTATTAGATTATTTGTATTTTTCTTACTGATTTATAGCAGTTTGTGAAATATTCCAGATACTAAACTGTACTGTTGTTGTATGGGCTATAAATATCTTCTCCCAGTCTTCGGACTGTTTGTATTAACATTGATGGTGGTGACTTTTGATATGCAGAAGTTTCGAATTTTAATGCAGAACAATGCTCCTTCTTTGTGATTTATAATTTTTCTATCTTATTCAAAAAATCAGTCTCTATCCCAATGACATAAAAATATGTTCTCCTCTTAATTCAAGTTGATTGACGCATAATTCACACACAATAAAATGCACCCATTTTAAGTGGAAAGTCTGATGCATGGTTACAACCATGTAACCATGCCCACACCCCTCCCCCGCAAAATAGAGGACATTTCCATTTCTACCCCGCAAGAATTTCCCCTCAGCCCACCCAAGACAATCTGACTTTGTACCCTGGCTCCACCAATGACAAGTCTGCTTTTTGCCTTTTAAAAAGTTCATATAAATGGAACCATACAGCATATATTCTCCTGGCTTTTCTTGCCCCGCATAATGCTTTTGAGATTCCACCATGCTATCGCATGCACAGGAGTTCAACCTTTTTTTATAGCTGAATAGTACTCCATTGTACGGATATGCCACAATTTGTTTTTCCATTTACCTGTTGTTAGACTTTTGGGTTATTTCCAGTTTGGGGCTAGAACATTTGTGTACAAATCTTGGTTGTGGATATACATTTTCCTTTCTCTTGGGCAAATATCTAAGTGTGGAATCTCTGGGTCACATGGTGAATGTATATCTAACATTATAACACTTGCTGAACTATTTGCAAAGTAGTTGAACCATTGACACTTCTAAAATCTAGAAGAGTTCTGGTTGCTCCACCAAAACTTGGTATTGTCAGGTGTTTTTTTTTTTTTTATTTTAGCCTATTCTTATGGGTGATTACTAGTATTGTTTTAACTTACATTTCCCTAATGACTAATAGTGTTTGTTCAAATCTTATGCCCATATTACTGAGTTCTTTGTAAAATATTATACAAGTCCTTTGAAAGATATGAGTCTCAAGAATATTTTCTCAGTACATATCTGAAATGTTAATTTTTAAGTGTCTCTCAGAGCAGTTTTTTTTTTTGCTAAAGTCCAATTAATCAAAATTTTTTTGTTTTTTTTTTGTTTTTGTTTAATCCTCACCTGAGGACATTTCTCCATTGATTTTTTTTTTTTTTTTTTTTTTTTAAGAAAGGAAGGGGGAGAGACAGAGAGACAGAAACATGAATGTGAGAGAGACACATCGATTGGTTGCCTCCCACCCAGGCCCTGACCCAGAGCCAAGGATTGAGCCTGCAACCATGGTACATGCCCTTGACCAGAATTGAACCTGAGACCCCTCAGTCCATGGGCCAAAACTCTAACCACTGAGTGAAACTGGCTAGGGCACGAATCATGTTTTTATTTTATTGATTTTCTCAATTATTTGTCTATTTTCAATTTCATTAATTTACAAAAATTTATATTATTTTCTTCCTTCTACTTTGTTTAGGTTTAATTTGCTCTTCTTTTTCTAGCTTTTTAAGGTGGGATCTTACATCATTGACTTTAGACTTTTCTTCTTTTCTAAATATATGCATTGAAAGCTCTAAGTTTTCCTTTAAGCACTGTTTAGATGCACTCTACTCTACATTAGCTGTGTACCAATAATTTAGTGTGTCGCATTTCCATTACTATTCAGGTCAAGATATATTTAAATGTTCTGTGACCTTCTTAATTCATGAATTATTTAAAACCATATTATTTAATTTCCAAAAATGAGTATTTAATAGGTATCTTATTGTTATTGATTATTGTATTTTATTTCGTAAATGTTTATAAATTTATTGGGGTAACATCATTAATAAAATCATGTAGTCTTGAGTGTATAATACATCATCTGTGTATTGCATTGTGTGTTTACCACCCAAAGTCAAGTATCTTTCTGTCACCATATATTTGACCCTCTTTACCCTTACTACCTCCTCCCATCCCCCTTCTCCTCTGGTAACCACTATACTGTTGTCTGTGTCTGTAAATATTTCTCTCTTCTCCGAGTCCAGCGTGGCTAGAGAGTGGTCCAGTTCCTGAGTAGGGGCGATGGGGGATTGAGAAAATGAAAGACATAGACACAAATACAGTAAGCTGGGACTGGGTGGGACCACTGTCCTCTGATGGAGAGACAGGGACCCAGAGCCAATACAGCACATTATTTTTTACAGCAAAAAACAGGAAGTTTTACTAAAGCCCAAGACATTCTTGTGGGTTCTTTGTAATCGTCACTTCTGTGTGGGCCCACATAATCATGTTTTTTCCTGGTGCTTGGCTGAATTTAGATAATGAAACCCACCCCCTGGCACCTGAGCTGAAGGTCAGGCTGACAACACACCTGCCTCTGGCAAGGTGTGTTTCCAGGACATGGCTCTGCCAACGCCACTGGATTCAGCTGACAATAATTAAAGAAGTGCTCATGTGCCTTCCCAGGCGTTCTCTACATGTGTCATGAATTTTTATTTGTTTGTTTGTCGCTTTCAGTTTTATATCCCACATATGAGTGAAGTCATATGGTTCTTGACTTTTCCATCTGACTTATTTTGCCTAGCATGATATTCTCAAGATCCGTCTATGTCACAAATGGCAATATTTCATCTTTTCTGCTGGCTGAGCAGTATTTCATTGAATATATGTACCACATCTCTTTTATATATTGAAAAATACTTCAGTTGTTTCCATGTCTTGGCCACTGTGAATAATGCAGCAATGAACATGGGGGTACATATATCTTTACACATAGATACTTTCAAAAATTTCAGGTAGATACCCAGAAGAAGAATTTCTGGGTCATATGGTAGCACTATTCTTAATTTTTTTGTTTAATATCTTGTAATAGGAAAATGTATTCTATGATTTAGATCCTTTTGAATATGTTAAGACTTATGTTATATAACAAATAGCAAATGGTCTATTTTAGTGAATGATCCATGGGCATTTGAAAAGAATGTACATTTTACCATTGTTAAGTGTAATGTTCTATAAATGTCAGTTATATCAAGTTGGTTGATAATATTTTTCAAGTCTTCTATATTCCCACTATATTCTGTCTACTTATTTTAGCAGTGAAAGAGAAGTGTGAAAATTTCCAACTATGACTGTGATTTTATTTATTATTCCTTTTAGTTATGTCAATTTGTGCTTTGTGTATTTTAAAGCTCTGTTATTAAGTACATACAATTTTAGGTTTTTATGTCTTCTTGATGAATTGATCCTTTCATCATTATATAATGTTCTTGTTCATCTCCAATAATACTCTGTCGTGATGTCTATGTTGTATGACACTAGCTACTTCAGGTTTCTTATAAGTATTTGTATAGTATCTATTTTTCTTTTATTTTTAATTTTTAACCAACCTGTATTTTTATATTGAAAGTTTTACTTAAATAGTATATAATTTCATCTTGCTTTTTTATCCAGACTGACAATCTCTGACTCTGAGTGTTGACACCAATTTACATTTAAAGTAATTATTACTATGGTTGGGTTTAAATCTACCATCTTGCTGAGTTTTTTTCTTTTAGTTCTATCTTCATTGTTCTTTTGTTCCTCATTCCTGCCCTCTTTCAAATTAATTTTTTTTTTTATTATTCCACCTCTATGTTGGCTGAATATTTCTTCATTTTACTTTTAGTCTTGCTTGAGTGTTTACTTTGTGCATATTTAACTTATCACAGTCTGCCTCCAAGTAATATTATACCACTTTGTGTGCAGTGTAATAACTGTACAACAGTATACTTCCTTTTACCTCCTCATGTCCTTTGAAAAATTGTTATCATGTAGTTTATTTCTATATATGGTATAAACCTCAAATGTATCTTTGCTATTTTTCTTTAAATCATCCTTGAGTTTTAAAAAATACGCTGTATAAGTTTAAAGTTTCTTTGTCTGATGACTCTATCATCTCTGTTATTTCTGGTATATGTATTAACTCATTTTTCTCATGGTTATAGGTTACATTTTCACATGTGTAGTAATTTTTTGTTGGATGCTAGACATTAGTGACTGGATTTTGCAGCCTTCCTTTGAAGAAATCTTTGTTTTTACAGCCAACTAAATTACCTATGGATCATTTGATGCATGTTTTTTAAGATTTGTTAGGTGGGACTAGAATAGTCTTTATGCTGTAGCTGGTTTAGCTCTAGTACTACTATGTGATTTTTCTGGGGTAGCTGCTGAATGGCCTCAGTGTTCAGTGATTTTTCTCCACTCTACCTTCTAGAATTCTAACATCTCCCACCTCTTTGTAAGCTCTAGGAATTGTTCCCTTATTGCTTCTTGATAGTTGTTCTTTTCCTGGTAGTTATTTCCTAACCAGTCTCTTGGAGTCTCATCCTATACATGCACAGCTTAGTTGCAACTAAAGACTCAAGGGGATACCTCTGCATATTTCTGGAGATCTTTCTCAGCATAATTCCTTCTTCTCTTTTATCATGCCCTGCTAATTCTTATCCCCTTAGCCTCTCTGAACTCTATCTCTGTCTTCTCAATTGTTTGAATTTCTTCCCCTGTGACACAGTCTAAAAGATGCCTCCAAGCAGAAGGCCAAAGTGATTGTAGGAGCCCCTTCATTTGTTTCCATTCTCTCAAACATCATAGTCCTGCACTACCTGTTGTTCAATGACAGAAAATAGTTTATTAATATATTTTGTCCACTCTTCTAATTTTGTCCAGAAAAAGAAATTCACTTATATTATCTTTTTAGAAGCTTTTCCATTTAGGAATTCATTCCTTCTGGAATTTATTTTTATGCATAATGTGAAAAGGTGGTGGGAAGTGATTTTTTTCTATACGTGTGCCCAGTAGTTTCAACAATACTTATTGAATAGTTTATCTTTTCCCCATCATTTTAAAGTCACCTTCCATGTCAAGTTTCTATAGTTGCATTCACCCATTCATACTATTGTATTCATTTGGTTCTTATCTCCCCAGCATTAGTCTCTCACTGGTTTAATTACCATAGCTTTATAACAAGCCTACATTTCTGGTAGATCAAGTCCTACTTCTTTATAATTTTCTTGTCTATTTGTAACCTTTTACTTTTCCATTTGACTTCTAATAACAATGTTCAAGTTTCACACACACACACAAATTACTTTGGTATTTTAATTGGAAATGCATTGTATTTATATGTTTATATGGGAAAATTCAATGTCTTCATGATATCATCTTTTCATCAATGAATAGTGTATATCTCCATATATTTGTTTCAGTATATCCTTCTGTAAAATTTTTCTCCATAATATCTTGCTTATGTCTGGTTAAATTATCCCTTTGAAGTTTTTGTTGTGGTTGTGAATGGGATTTAATTCTTTTTCTTTTTTCTTTCTTTTAAAAAATGTTTTGCTGGGTGATGGCCAACTTTGAGATTGTGAGCTTTCTGAGGTCTTCAGGAGGCACCCTGCACAAATGTCAAGTATCTTCTTTTGACATTCTATGCCATTCATTGTGACATCTGTAGGCAAGGATCAGATTTGATGGGACTTTTTTTAATGCTACAGATGTGTGTAAAGCATTCTATAAGAAACACAAATCAGAAGGAAGGTAGAGCTTATGAAACTTCCTTCAGGCCTTTAGAGCCTACGATACACAGTTCTCTCTCTTTCTCTCTCTTTCTGAGAATGGGCACATCCCATGCATTTTTTTAATTGAATTTATTGGTGTGACATCCTATCTAATAAAAGAGTAATATGCAAATTGACCGTACCTCCGCTATACCCATAAGCCATGCCCACCAGCCAATCAGGAGCAAGTATGCAAATGAACCCAACCAAGATGGCTGCAACCACAGAGCGAGCAGGCTTGGGTTTCCCCGGCAATGGAGGAAGCCAAGCTTTCTGCACACCCTGGCGGGCCTAGGCCTTCACTCAAGGCTACAAAGTTTCAATTATAGAAGATAAATAAATACCAACAAAAATGGAGGCAGCCACAGAGCTGGAGAGAGCAGGAGGCTTGAGTTGCCCCCGGCGATGGAGGAAGCCAAGCTTTCCACACACCCTGGCTGGCCTAGGCCTCCACTCAAGGCCACAAAGTTTCAATTATAGAAGATAAATAAATCCCAGATACCAGGGCCTCCGCTTGGGTCGCTAGGGGGTGTGGCCGGCCTGCAAATCACCACAATCCCTTCGCCCAGGCTGCCCCATGCCCCAAGGGAACCCCCACTCTGATCCAGGACACCCTTCAGGGCAAACCAGCCAGCCCCCACCCGTGCACCAGGCTTCTATCCTATCTAATAAAAGAATAATATGCAAATTGACCATCACTCCAACACACAAGATGGCTGCCCCCATGTGATCAAAGATGGCTGCCCCCATGTGGACACAGGGGAGGGCAGTTGGGAGGCACCAGGCTGGCAGAGGAGGGAAGTTGGGGGCGACTGGGCCTGCAGGGAAGGGCAAAGGACAAGGGAGGCCCTAAGTGTACTATGCTTTGATATTTGAGTCATTCTTTATTGTTCAATGTGATTTATTCCTGTATGCCTCAGTTTTGTAATAGTTAAATTACTAGAATAATACATCTTGCTATAAAATATTACTAGAAGATCAAATGATCAGGTGACATTTATTGTTATTTTCTATAAATGAACACAATCTCTGGTATGCTAAAGTGATAGGTATTATAGAAATATTCAGATAGGGAGACCTACAGGCTTGATTACAAGTGAGGCTTACTATCACAACCCAAATTTATTTAAAAAAAAAAAAACCAGCGAGCCAACTAGAAACTGAACAAAATATAAGCCCTTGAAGGGCAAATGTAAATTGGATAAGCTTTGCTATTACAAGAGCAAGAAGAAAAAATTCAGATGCAAGGGGAAAACCACATTGCATCCACTCTAAGTAGCTGTTAAAAAAAAAAGAATGATATACTATGAAAATACTTAATACAGATTGTAAAGACATTTGTTCAAAGAGGATTTCCTTGAGTAGGTGATATTTCAGTTAATTTTTTTAAATGTGAAGAGGTTAGCTAGATAAGAAAAAGGTGTAGGGGTCCCAAATTGCAGAGGGTGCAGGCGGGCTAAGGGATACCCCCCTCCATGCACAAATTTCGTGCACCGGGCCTCTAGTTGGTTAATAAAATTATATAGGTTTCAGGTGTACAATTATATAATACATCATCTGTATATTGTATTGTGTGTTCACCACCCCCAGGCATGTCTTTTTTATCACTATTTATCCCCCTTTTACTCTCTTCTACCTCCCTCCACCCCCTTTCCCTCTGGTAATCACCGTACTGTTGTCTGTGTCTTATGAGGGTTGGTGGGGTGTTTTTTTGTTTTGTTTTTGTTTTTTGCTTAAATTTTTAAAATTATTTTTCTAATAGTTTGTTGCTGGTAAAGTATGTCAACTTTGTATACTGATTAGGTATATATATAGCAAGTTTGCTAAGCTCTCTCATTAGGTCTAACTGCTTGTTTCCAGCTTTTTTCTGTATGTTTTTATAACGTCTCTAATCCTTTTATTTCTTTTCTTTTTTCTTTATTGAGCTGGCTAGAACTGCCAATGTAAGATAATAGGAGCAATGATAATAAGTATCTGGTTTCCATGGGGAGACAAAGAAGCAGCCCGCATATGAAAGAAAAGCAGGCATCACCAGAAAAGGAAGTAAACGAAAAGGAGGCAAGCAACCTTCCAGAAAAAGAATTCAGAGAAATGGTCATAAGGTGGCTGAAAAGAATGGAAGACAAATTCGACAATATGAGCAAGAACCAAGAGGAAATGAAGAAGAACCAAGAAGAAATGAAAAATGACACCGCTGCTGTAAAGAACTCAATAGAAAGCATCAAGAGTAGACTAGAAGAAGCAGAGGACCGCATCAGTGAGCTAGAAGACAAGATGGAAAAAAATACCCAAGTAGAGCAACTTCTAGAAAAAAAAATTAAAAGGCAGGAGGAGAGTCTAAGGGAACTTTGGGACAACACGAAACAAAACAACATCTGCATAATAGGGGTTCCAGAATGAAAGGAAGCTGAGCAAGGAATAGAAAACCTCTTTGAAGAAATAATGACAGAAAATTTCCCTGATATAGGAAAGAAAAAACCCACACAAATCCAAGAAGCTCACAGAGTCCCAAGCAAAATGAACCCCAAAAGACCGACGCCAAGGCACATCATAATTAAATTGGCAAACACCAACGACAAAGTAAGAATCTTAAAAGCGGCAAGAGAGAGACAGAAAGTTACATACAAAGGAACCCCCATCAGACTAGCAACTGATTTCTCAACAGAAACTCATCAGGCCAGAAGGGAATGGAATGAAATATACAAAGTCATGCAAAGGAAGGGTCTGAATCCAAGGATACTGTACCCAGCAAGGCTGTCAATCAAAATTGAAGGTGAAATCAGGAGCTTCACAGACAAAAAACGACTAAGGGAATTTATTACCACCAAACCAGCAATGCAAGAAATGCTAAAGGGTCTGCTGTAAAAAAAAAAAAAAAAAAAAAAAAAAAAAAAAAAAAAAAAAGGAAAGAAAGAAAGAAAGAAACAGGAAGCAAAGAAGTAACACAGGGGTAAAGAATAGGAATGGCGACAAATAAGTACCTATCAATAATAACTTTAAATGTAAATGGATTAAATGCCCCAATCAAAAGACATAGGGTAACGGATTGGATAAGAAAACACGACCCATATATCTGCTGTCTACAAGAAACCCACCTCAGAAAAAAAGACGCACACAGACTGAGGGTGAAGGGATGGAAAAAGGTTTTCCAGGCAAATGGAACTGAAAAAAAAGCTGGGGTAGCAATACTTATTTCTGACAAATTAGATCTCAAACTGAAGGACATAACAAGAGATAAGGAAGGCCATTTCATAATACTAAAGGGAGCAATCCAACAAGAAGAAATAACTCTGGTAAACATATGCACCCAATACAGGAGCACCCAAATACATAAAAAAACTCCTGGAGGATATCAAGGGAGAGATTGACAGCAATACAATCATAGTAGGAGACTTTAATACCCCACTATCACCATTGGACAAATCCTCTAAACAAAAAATCAGCAAAGAAACATCAATCCTAAATGACTCACTAGACCAGATGGAATTAATTGACATCTTCAGAACATTTCACCCCAAAGCCACAGAATATACATTCTTCTCAAGTGCACATGGGTCATTTTCAAAGATAGACCATATGTTGGGACATAGGCAAAGTCTCTTCAAATTCAAGAAGATAGAAATCATATCAAGCATCTTCTCAGACCACAGTGGCATAAAACTGGAAATCAACTACAATAAAAACAACCCAAAGAAATCAAACACATGGAGACTAAACAGCATGCTATTAAACCATGACTGGGTTACCAGAGAGATCAAAGAAGAAATAAAAAACATCATGACAACAAATGACAATGAAAACACTACAATCCAAAATCTATGGGACACAGCGAAAGCAGTCCTGAGAGGGAAGTTCATAGCTCTACAAGCCTACTGCAAAAAACAAGAAACAGGGGTAATAAATTACCTAACCCAACAACTCAAAGAGTTAGAAAAAGAGCAACAAGAAAAGCCCAGTGTAAGCAGAAGGAAGGAAATAATAAAGATCAGAGCACAGATAAACGACATAGAGACCAAAGAAACAATACAAAAGATCAACAAAACCAAGAGCTGGTTCTTTGAAAGGATAAACAAGATTGATGAACCTCTAGCCAGGCTCACCAAGAAGCAAAGAGAGAGGACCCAAATAAACAAGATCAGAAATGAAAGAGGTGAAATAACAACAGATCCCGCCGAAATACAAAGGATTGTTAAAAAATACTACGAACAACTCTATTCCAACAAACTGGACAACCTGGAGGAAATGGACATATTCCTAGAAAAATATAACCTTCCAAAACTCAATCAGGAAGAATCTAAACAGCTCAACATGCCAGTAACTATGGAAGAAATTAAAGCAGTCATCAAAGAGCTTCCGGCAAACAAAAGCCCGGGGCCAGACGGCTTCACAGGAGAGTTCTACCAAACATTCAAGGAAGAACTAAAACCTATCCTCCTCAGACTATTCCAAAAAATTCAAGAGGAAGGAACACTTCCAAGCTCCTTCTATGAAGCCAGCATCACCCTAATACCAAAACCAGATAAAGACAACACAATGAAGGAGAATTACAGGCCAATATCCCTCATGAATGTAGATGCCAAAATCCTCAACAAAATTCTAGCAAATCGGATCCAGCAGTACATCAGAAAGATCATACACCATGACCAAGTAGGGTTTATTCCAGGAATGCAAGGATGGTTCAATATCCGCAAATCAATAAATGTGATACATCACATAAACAAATTGAGAGATAAAAATCACATAGTCATATCAATTGATGCAGAAAAAGCATTTGACAAAATCCAACACCCTTTCTTGATAAAAACTCTCAACAAGGTGGGAATAGAAGGATCATACCTCAACATAATAAAAGCTATATATGATAAACCCACAGATAACATCATACTCAATGGGCAAAAACTAAAACCATTTCCCCTAAGAACAGGAACAAGACAGGGATGCCCACTCTCACCACTCCTGTTTGACATAGTACTGGAAGTATTAGCCACTGCAATTAGACAAGAAGAAGAAATAAAAGGCATCCAAATTGGGAAAGAAGAAGTAAAGCTGTCCTTATTTGCAGATGACATGATATTGTACATAAAAAACCCGAAAGACTCCATCAAAAAACTAACAGACTTAATAAATGAATTCGGCAATGTAGCAGGATACAAAATTAACGCCAAGAAATCTATGGCATTTCTATACACCAACAGTGAACTTACAGAAAGAGAGACTAAAAAAGCAATCCCATTTTCCATCGCACCAAAAAAAATTAAGATACTTAGGAATAAACCTAACCAAGGAGGTAAAAGACCTATATGCGGAAAACTACAGGACACTGAAAAAAGAGATAGAGGAAGATGTAAACAGATGGAAGAACATACCATGTTCATGGATTGGTAGAATCAACATCATTAAAATGTCCATACTACCCAAAGCAATCTATAGATTCAATGCACTCCCCATTAAAATACCAACAGCGTATTTCACAGACCTAGAAAGAACTCTCCAAAAATTCATCTGGAATAAAAAAAAGACCCTGAATAGCCACAGCAATCCTGAGAAAGAAGAATAAAGTAGGAGGGATCTCAATTCCAGATTTCAAGCTGTATTACAAAGCCACTGTCCTCAAAACAGCCTGGTACTGGCACAAGAACAGACATATAGATCAATGGAACAGAATAGAGAATCCAGATATCGACCCAAACCAATATGCGCATTTAATATTTGACAAAGGAGGCATGAGCATACAATGGAGTCAAGACAGTCTCTTTAATAAATGGTGTTGGGAAAATTGGACAGATACATGCAAAAAAATGAAACTAGACCACCAACTTACACCATACACAAAAATAAACTCAAAATGGGTACAGGACTTAAATATAAGACGGGAAACCATAAAAATACTAGAGGAATCCACAGGCAGCAAAATCTCAGACATATGCCAAAAGAACTTTTTCACTGATACTGCCCCTAGGGCAATGGAAGCCAAAGAGAAAATAAACAAATGGGACTACATCAAAATAAAAAGCTTTTTCACAGCAAAAGAAACCATCAACAAAACAACAAGAAACCCCACTGTATGGGAGAACATATTTGCAAATGTTATCACTGATAAAGGTTTAATCTCCAACATCTACAGGCAGCTTATACAACTTAATAAAAGGAAGATAAATGATCCAATAAAAAAATGGGCAACAGACCTAAATAGAATCTTTTCGAAAGAAGACAGAAGGAGGGCCAAGAGACACATGAAAACATGCTCAAAGTCACTAATTATCCGAGAGATGCAAATCAAAACGACAATGCGATACCATCTCACACCTGTCAGAATGGCTATCATCAACAAATCAACAAACGACAAGTGTTGGCGAGGATGCGGAGAAAAAGGAACCCTCGTGCACTGCTGGTGGGAATGCAGACTGGTGCAGCCACTGTGGAGAACAGTATGGAGTTTCCTCAAAAAACTGAAAATGGAACTCCCATTTGACCCAGTAATCCCACTCCTGGGAATATATCCTAAGAAACTAGAAACACCAATCAGAAAGGATATATGCACCCCTATGTTCATAGCAGCACAATTTACCATAGCTAAGATTTGGAAACAGCCTAAGTGCCCGTCAGAAGATGACTGGATCCGAAAACTATGGTACATCTACACAATGGAATACTATGCTGCCATAAAAAAGAAGGAATTACTACCATTTGTAGGCACCTGGATGGAATTAGAGAACATTATGCTAAGTGAAATAAGCCAGTCAATGAAAGAAAAATACCACATGATCTCACTCATTTGGGGATAATGAAAAATATTATAAACTGATGAACAAAAAGATAGATACAGAGGCAGTAAAGCATCAAACAGACTGTCAAATTACAGCAGTAAGTTTAGGGAGAGGTGGGGGAAATAAGAGATCAACTGAAGGACTTATATGCATGTATATAAGAGTAACCAACGGATGCAAAACATTGGGGGGTGAGGCATGTATGGGAGTGGGGTGGGGGGGGGGCAATGGTAAGATATGTACACATATAATACCTTAATAAAAAAAAATAAGTATCTGGTTTCTCATTTCTGAATTTAAAAAAATTGGAGGGATTTTACTATTAGGAACAATGTTTGGTGTAGGTTGTTGCTGTAATTCTTGTATCCTAATCTTTATAATGAGTGCATATAGAATATTATTAGAATGTCCACTCAGACACTCTGCTCCCACCTACTGAATATCTGTTTGTGCCTGCTGCTACACACTCTAGCTCTTGTTTTGTAACTGGGAGAAGAGAGAGAAGGAGCATATGCTATGACAAGGAAGAAAGAGGATGGAGAGAATGCAAAAACAAAACAAACAAACAAACAAAACCCGCTTCCCCTGCCAGCCCACAGACTGAGCCAGAAGGCTGCCTTCCCAGGAGGTGTCATCCACAGCCAAAACCTTGAGACATGTTTGTGCCAGGGCTCCGGTTTCTCTCGTGGCCGTGTGGTGACAGACCCCCGGCCCCTTCCTGCCTTCTCTCCAGATACCGTCACTGCCCATCAAGGCATTTCTGTATCTTTGGCCTCACCTCTTTCTCATGCACTTCAACAGCGACAGCCTTCCCTCCACACACCCTCTAGGAAAACAGGTAATGGACCCTTTGTGCCCACAGCACCTCAGCTCTGTGCTCCTGTCACCTGCTTGCCTATCTTCAAAATGCCAAAGGCACACACAGACTCCTGTTTGGTGTCATTTGTTTGCACCAGTGGAGGTCTCTACCACCCCTTGCTCATATTGAGAAGTGGAAAAGCACTAAGGCCAACGTTGTGAACAGCAAGGGGTGGGGGCTGGGCTTCCCGTGTCTCTCCCCACTGCCACCCCAGGAGCCCCAATGTCCTGTTCTTTCTGTCCCTTTGTCAGCAGACATTTACTGAGCACCACAGAGGTGTCCGGCACTGCGGGAGGAGAGGGGGGCACAGGATCTAATGGAGAGAGCCCGCTCCAGGGCAGGAAACAAAGCGCAGAGCAGGCATCCTAGGGTCTTAGGAGAAGCCCCACATTGTCCAGCATGGGCTCAAAGTCTCCAGTTTTCTTTTTTCTTTTAAGAAAATGTTTACTTTGAAATAATTATAGATTCAGGAAGTTGCAAAGAAATGTACAGGAAACTGTATATGCTTCACCCAGTTTCCCCCAAGGCTGACATCTTACATAACTACCTACGCTATCAACACAAGGAAGTTGGCATTGGTACAATCCAGGGTTGATTTAGATTTCACCAGTTACATATGCACGTGTGTGTGTGTGTGTGTGTGTGTGAGAGAGAGAGAGAGAGAGAGAGAGAGAGAGAGAGAGAGAGAGAGGAGAGAGAGAGAGAGAGAGGCACTATGCAATTTTATCTCACATGTAGCTTTGTGTAACCATCATCCCAGTCAAGATACTTAACTGGGATCGTCACCAGACTCCCTCCAACTACCCCTTTATGGACATTCCTCCCCTTTCCTCCCCATCCTCTCTCATCCCTCCTGGCAATCACTAATCTATTCTCAGTCTCTATAATAACATCATTTCAAAAATGTTAGATAAATGGAATCATGTAATGTTATCCTATTGAAATTGGCTTTTTTAAAACAAACAATTTCCTACAGGTTTCTCCAAGCTTTTGTGTGTAATAACAACACATGATGTCTTTTTATTGCTGAGTAGTATTCCACGGGATGGATGCACATAGTTTGTTGAACTATTTACCCATGTAAGGATATTTGGGAAGTTTCCAGGTTGCATACTGTATATTATGAATATAGCTTTTACGAACATTTATGTATAAGTTCCTACATGAAAATAAGTTTCAATTTCTCTGAGACAAATGCCCAAATGTGCAATTGCTCAGTTGTGTGGTAAGTCAGTCCACTTCTAGTTGTAACAAGAACTGCCAAACTCTTTCCCAGAGTGCTGACCTTTATACAGTTTCCACCAGCGAAGCATGAGTGGTCCAGTTTCTCCACGTCCTCCCTAGCATCTTCAGTTTATCCATGTATGCAGTTAGTGTGCAATAATATCTCAATGTCATTTTGATTTGCATTTCTCTAACTGCTGATGATGTGGAACATCTCTTCGTGTGCTTACTTGCCATCTGTATATCCTCGTCAGTAAAATGTCTGTGTAGACTTTTTGCCCATTTTCTTATTGGATTGTTTGAGGTATTTTTACTGTTGAGTTTTGAGAGTACTTTATATATTCTAGGTACAAGTCCTTTACCGGATGTGTGATTTTTCTCCTAGTCTGTATTTTTTCCCTTTCGTCCTGAGTTTTATAGCCAAACATTTTTATTTTTATTTTTAGTTTTATGAGATCCAGTTTATCAAATTCTCCTTTTATGGATCATGCTTTCAATGTCTGTCTCAGAACTCTTTGTTTAGTCCTTGATTCTGAACATTCTTTCCTATGTTTATTTCTAGACATTTTATAAGTTTATATTTTACATTTAAGTCCATAGTCCATTTTGAATTAATTTTTGTATAAGGTATGAAGCTTAGGTCAAGGTTCAATTTTTTTTGCCTATGAATATAAAATTGCTTCAGTACCATTTATTAAAAAGTTGTCTCCCAGCCTGGCTGGTGTAGCTCAGTGGTTAGGCATCAACCTATGAACCAGGAGGTTAGAGTTCGATTCCCAGTTAGGGTACATGCCCAGGTTGGGGGCTCAGTCCCCAGTAGGCAGCATGCAGGAGGCAGCCGATCAATGATTCTCTCTCATCATTGATGTGTCTATCTCTATCTCTCTCTCCCTTTCTCTCTGAAATCAATAAAAGTATATATTTTTAAAAAGTTGTTCCTCTTTCATTGAATTGTTTTTGCTCCTTTGTCAAATATTAATTGGGCATATTTGTATGGATATATTTTTGTGTAATCTATTCTGTTTTGCTATTTGTTTATCCCTCTGCAGGTAACCACATTGTCTTAATTAGTGTATGTAATGAACCTCCCGCTTTGTACAATTTTCCCCAAAATTGTTTTGACCAAGCTAGGGCTTGTATCTTTCTATACAAATTGTAGAACAAGCATGTCTATGTCTACAAAAAAAACTTACTGGGAATTTGGTAGGAATTGCATGAAACCTACAGGTGATTTGAGGGAGACTTGGCATCTTTACTATGTTGAGTCTTCCAATCAATGAACATAGTATATTTCTCAAGTTCTTAGGTCTTCAGTTTCTATCATCAGCATTTTGTAATTTTGTTCATGTTTATATATTGTT
Source organism: Plecotus auritus (assembly GCF_963455305.1). Taxonomy (NCBI): domain Eukaryota; kingdom Metazoa; phylum Chordata; class Mammalia; order Chiroptera; family Vespertilionidae; genus Plecotus; species Plecotus auritus. The sequence continues at coordinate 29,340,532 of NC_137785.1, read as the reverse complement.
TAATTGAGATATAATTGACATGTAACAGCATTTTGTAATTTTCATCATATAGATCTTGCACATGTTTTATTAGGTTTATACCTAAGTATTTAACTTTTTTAGAGCAATTTTAAATGGTATTTCATTTTGGTTTCCACTTGTTCATTATCAGTATATATAAACGCAACTGATTTTCATCTGTTAATGTTATATCTTGCAACCTTACTCAGCTCACTTACTCTAGGAGGTTTTTTTTTTACTACCTTGGGATTTTACTAGTATATCATCTGCAAATAGAGATCATTTAATTCTTCCATTATAATATTTATGCTTTTTATTTCTTTTCCTTGCCTTATTACAGCGGCTAAAACTACAAGTACTATATTGAATAAATATGGTCAGAATGGAAATCCTTATCTTGTTTCTGACTTTGGAGGGAAAGCATTTGGTCTTTCACTATTAAGTGTGACGTAAGCTACAGGTTTTTTGTAGATGCGTTTTATGAGATTGGAGAAGTTCCCCTATATTCCTACTGTACCAAGACTTGTCATCATAAATGGGTGTTCAATTTTGTTAAATGCTTGATTTGTATCAATTAATATCATATGATTTTTCTTTTTTAGTCTGTTGAGATGAATTACATTGATTGATTTTCAAATTGTGAACCAATCTTGCACACCTGGAATAAACCCCACTTGGTCATTGTGTGTTATTCTTTTTATACATTGCTGGATTCATTTTCTAGAATTTCATTGAGGATTATTATATCCAAGTTCATGACAAATATTGGTCGGTAGTTTTTTTCTTTTCTTTCAGGATTTGGTATCAAGATCATACTGGCCTCAATAAAATGAGTTGAGATTCTCTCCTCTTTTGTTTTCTGAGAAGATATAGAATTGGTGTTCATGGGTGGTCTGAAGCATTCTTTTTTGAATGTTTGGTAAAATTCTTTAATAGGAACATCAGGGCCTGGATATTTCTTTTTCAGGTGTTTTGTAATCACAAATTTAAATTCTGTAATAGTTATAGACATATTCGGGCTATCTATTTAATTTTGCTAAGTTTTATAGTTTCAAGTAATTTAGTCCATTCTAAGTTGTTGAATTTATGAGTGCAAAGTTATCACAGTATTCCATTATTATGGAATGGCTGCAGGTTCTATTATAAAAATCCCGTTTCATTCTAGTATTAGTGATGTGTGTCTTCTCCCTTTTAATCTTTGTTGATCCTGCTAGAGGTTTATCAAGTTTTTAAAATATTTTTGAAGAGCCATATTTTAGTTTAATTTTTTCTATTGTTTTCCTTGTTTTAATTTTGTTGATTTCTGCTATGTTATTTCCTTCCATCTGCTTGCTTTGGATTTATTATGCACTTCTTTTTTTTTTAGGTTCTTGAGATGGGAAATTAAATGATTTATTTGAGACTTTTTTTTCTAATGTAAGCATTTAATTCTATAAATTTCCCTCTCAGCACTTCTTTAGCTGCACCTCACAAATTTTGACATGTTATGTTTTCATTTCACTCAGTGGTTTGTTTTTTTAAGTTTCTTTTGAGACTTCCTCTTTGACCCATGGATTATTTAGATATATGTTGTTTAAAATAAACTGATAAATAAAATAGAACCTGAGGCATGAATACATGGAACAGACTGACAAATGTCAGAGGGAAGGGATTAGGAAGGACTGGATACAAGAAGGTAAAGAGATTAGCCAAAGAACATATATACATTGCCCATTGGCACAGGCAGCAGTGTGGTGAAGGCCAGAGGAGGGGTGTGGACAGGGGCTAGGTGGAGGTGGGCAGAGGTGGGCAAAGGTGGGGGGGGCAGTGAGGGATAGCTATAATAGTGTTAACAATAAAAAAAGTTAAAGAAATATGTTGTTTAATTTCAAAGTATTTGGAGATTTTCTTGTTGCCTTTCTGTTATTTTTTTCCTAATTTGATTCCATTGTGATCAGATAATATACCCTGTATGATTTCAATTTTTTAAAATTTGTTAAGGTTTATTTTATGACCCAAGATATGGTCTATTTTGGTGAATAAATCGTGGGCACTTGAAAATAATATTCTGCTATTGTTGGATGGAATATTCTATAAATATCAATTAGATCACGCTTATCTATAGTTTTGTTTAGTTTTTCTATGCAGTATCTTTACCGATTTTTCTATCTAGAATGTCAATTGACTACTGAGAGTGAGGTGTAGACGTTTGCAGATATACTTGTGGCTTTTCTATTTCTCTTTTCAGCTCTACCAGTGTTTGCTTCATGTATTTTGAAACTCTGGTGTTTGGTCCGCACACATTAAGGACAGCTAGGTCATCTTAGTGAACTGATACTTTCATCATTAAGTATGTCCCTCTTTGTGCCTTGTAATTTTATTTGATCTGAAGTCTACTTTATCTGATATTAATATTGCCACTCTTGTTTTATTTAAAAAGTGTTTACATGATTTATTTTTCCATCCTTTACTTATTTTATTGAGATATAATTGACATTTAACATTATATTAGTTTCAGGGGTACAACATAATGATTCGATATTTATATATATTGTAAAATGATCATCACAATAAGTCTTACCATCCATCACCTCACATAGTTACAATTTTTTCTTGTAATGAGAACTCTTAGCAACTTTCAAATATACAATACAGTATTATTAACAATAGTGGCTGTGCTGTACATTACATCCCAGGACTAATTTATTTTACAATTGGAATTTGTACCTTTTGACCACATTCACCCATTTCACCCACCCCAGGAGGCTACAAAGTGATCTGCAGATGGTTGCTGCTTGTGCTGGGTTTGGAGGTACCTGGGAGAGGCAAAGCTGCACACTGAGACTGGGTGCCACTACTGCCAGGCTTGGGGCCACTTAGCAAGAGCTATGGGGCATGCCAAGGACAGACACTGCTTTTGGGGGTTTGTGAACCTTTGAGAGATTTTAGGAAAGTCCATAGCCTAAACAGAGACAGGCCATTTGTACATGGCTTGGGAGGGCCACAAGTTGAGGGGGGCAAGGTCTCAGGGAATCACCAAGGCAAGGTGAAGGGTAATAGCCAGGTTAATGGAGACCCAGACTTGGTAGCCACCTGCACTTGCAGTCTGTGAGGTGGGGGAGAGGGCTCAAAAAGAAAACAATGGCATCTTTCAGCACTTTTGCCTGGGAGAAAGCTGCTTCTCCAGTCCTGGCCCTGAAGCTAGGCAATTCAGTTCATCCCCATATGTCCCTAGCATTTTTTTGAGCTGCTGCCCTTGCACTGGAGTTCAGAGCAAGTGAGTCCATCAGTGAGAAAATCCATGCATGGGCCCTTTAAGAGGAATGCCCGGGACTGCAGCAGCCCTCTGTCTCACTCAGCCATAATCACCACTGGTTTTCACAGCCAGAAGTTATGGGGACTTCTCTTCCTGGCACTAGAACCCTGGGCTGGGTGGGGAGCCTAGTGTGGGGCTGAGACCCCTCACTCCTTATTGATTTCAGAGAAGAAGGGAGAGGGAGAGAGAGAGAGAAACATCAATGATGAGAGAGAATCATTGACCGGCTGCCTCCTGCACGCCCCCTACTGGGGATCAAGCCCACAGCCTAGGCATGTGCCCTTGACAGGAATTGAACACGGGACCCGTTAGTCCGCAGGCTTATGCCACTGAGCCAAACCAGCTAGGGCTCTCTCCCTATTCTTAACCAATACACATGGGTGTGGGCCTGGCCTGTTCAGCATCTCTACCCGTTACCAGTCTCCATGTGGGCTCTTCTATGTATCTTTAGTTATAGGACTTTTGTTCAACTAGACTTTAGGTGGGCCTTGTTTTGTAGTTTAGTTGTAATTTCAATGTGGCTCTGGTGAAAAGTGAGTTCAGTGTTTATGCATTTCTGCTATCTTGACCAGAAATGAAAGCATTTATTTTTAAAGTACTTATTGACATTTGGAGCTTATATCTTTCATTTTATTATTTGTTTTCTGTTTGTCACCTTTGATTCTCACCTGTGTTTCTTTTTCCTCGCCTTTCTGTGGGCTATTTGTTCAATTTGAGAGTTTTGTTTTGATTCCTTTATGATTTTTCAGTATATTGCTTTGTGTGGTTTTTATGGTTGTTCTAGGTATGACCATATACATATATAACGTCACAGTCCACAGGTGTCAATGTTTGACCACTTCAAGTGAAGTGTAGAAACCATACTTCCATTTAGATACTTTTCCTAACCCCATTTTTTAAACACAATTGTCTTAATGCCAAAATATGTCACTTATTTGTGAATCTAAAAAAGAAAATTAACAAACAAAATGTAAACAAACTCATACAGAGAACAAACTGATAGTCACCAGATGGGAAGCGGGTGGGGAGGTGGGTAAAAAGGGTGATGAGATGAAGTACAAATTTCCAGTTATAAAAATAGTCATGGGAATGTAAAATACAGCACAGGAAATATGCTCAATAATATTGTGATAACTATGGATGATGTCAGATGGGTACTAGACATATCAGAGTGATCAGTTTGTAAGGTATATAAAAGTCTAATCATTATGTTGTACATCTGAAACTAATATATCATATATCAACTATAACTAAAAAATACATTTAAAAACAATTGTATTAAGTTATTTTTTGATATATTTTTAATTGTCTTTATCTTTCCATTTGTTTTCTCTATATATTGGATGCCATATCAGATGACATTATAAATTCTGCTTCATCCACAACATATGATTAAAGAAACTCATGAGATAAAGGATAGTCTATTGTATTTACTTCTATTTTTACCCATTTCATTGTTTGTCTTTCCTTTCTGGATGTCCCAGCCTCCTTCTGTTATTTTCTTTCTGTTTGGAGAGCTTCCTCTAAGGATATATATGCAAGCAACATATTCTCTTAGTATTTCTTTGTCTGAGAATGACTTTATTTTCCCTTTGTCCCTGAAGGTTAGTTTCACTGAATAGAGGATTTGCAGTTGACAATTCATTTCTTTCAGCACTTGAAAAATATTGAGCCTCCATAGTTTCAAATGAGCAATTCATTGTCATTTAAAGTTGTAAATATTTCTCTCTTTTACGTGTCCAGCATGGCTAGAGAGCGGTCCGGTTCCTGAGTAGGGGCGGCTGGGGATTGAGAAAATGAAAGAAAGAGACAGACACAGAGATAGAAGGAAAAAGCTGGGGCTGGGTGGGACCACTGCCCTCTGACATGGACAGGGACAGGAACAGTGACCCCGAGCCAATACAGCGTGTTTATTTTATACAGCGTGTTTATTTTATACAGCAAAAAACAGGAAGTTTTGCTAAAAGTCAAGACAAAGGAGATTATGTGCATTCTTGGGTGGGCCCCAGTTGTATTCATTCCTGGTGCTTGACTGGATTTAAATAAACAAAACCCACCCCCTGGCACCTGGGCTGAAGGTCAAGCTGACAACACTCCTGCCTTTTGGCAAAGCGTGTTTCCAGGACGTGGCTTTGCCCGCGCCACTGGATTCAGCTGACAATAATTAAAGAAATGCCCATGTGCCTTCCCAGGCACTCTCTACATAAAGTGATGTTCCTTCTCAGATAATGTTGTTTCTCTCTGGCTGTTTTGAAGATATTTTCTCTGTACTTAATTTTCAGACATTTGATTATGATATAGTTTGTTGTAGATTTAGTATTTCTTCAAATACTTTTTCAGTCCCACACTCTTTCTTCTTTCCTTTTAGGACCCTGATTATATGAATGTTTTATCTTTTGCTGTTGTTCCCATGCAACTCTGAGAATCTGTCATTTTTCTCAGTCTATTTTCTGTTGTTCAAATTGAGTAAATTCTATTGATCTGTCTTCACGTTCATTGTTTCTATCCTCTGTCATCTCTGTTCTATTATTGAATCTATCTAGGAAGGTTTTTTTAGTTGCATTTTTCAGTTTTGTAATTTCTATTTAATTATTTTTTTACTACTATTTTTTCTAATACTTTTTATTTTTTCCACTTGTTTTAAGAGAATTTGTGTTTGCTTAAGCATTTTTTTATGGCACTGCTTTAAAATTGTCAGGTAATTCCAACATCTGATTTATCTAGATATTGGAGTCAGTTGTCTTTTCTCATTCAAATTGTGGTTCTTCAGAATGATAAGTGATTTTCAACTGTATCCTAGACATTTTGGTTATTATGTGATGACACTCTTGACATTAAGTCTGTTTTAGTAGGCAATTGCTCTGTTTAGGTTTGGTATATAGGTTCTGACATATATTCATTGGCATTAGTCTTAGTGATGGTTTGGTTATTAGAGCCCTTTCACTGTGATTCTTACCTTCTAGCTTCATTCTTCTACCACTGCTGGGGCTCCTGCTCAATGTCTATGCCATCTGTTGGTGTCATTGACAGGGCTACCTGGTGTTGCTGGGCCATCCTCTGTAGCTGGAGGGTTGGGGATAGAGGACAGGGCTGTTGGACCTGAATCTTTTTATACCACCAGGTGGAGGGCAGGTTGACACAGGGCTCAGTTGATGTTGTACCTGCAGGTGGACCAGGCCACCAACCATACTCTGATTGTACAACTGCTGCAGGTGGATTGGACTGCCTGCCAGTGCCTCTGTCTTGGAGTGGGCATTGGGGTTCCCCACTAACTCTCTTTTAAGGTTTTCCTTTTCTTGTCCTTTTTCCAGAGACAGCAGGCTTTCTTTGTATTTTTTCTTTAATTCCTGTTGACAGTTCTGGATTATAGGAATCTTCAGCACCTAGACCCAGGTACGAGAGATTAAAAGAACTTGGGGAACTCACTACATTGTTACTCCTTAAATCCTAAGGTTCTAAGCTAATCCATTTTCTTCTTTCCAGCTTTAAAAAGCTTTTAATCATTGTCTGTCAAGTAATGTCCAGGCTATTCCATTTTACTTATTTATTTGTAATTAAACAATTCTTAATATTTATTTATTAAATTGATTGGGGTGACATTGATCAACATGAACATACAGGCAGTCCTCGGGTTATGTTGGGCTCAACATATGTCATTTTGTGGTTACATCGCCATCTCCCATTTATTTATAAAAAAAAAAAGTTCTGTCATTTCGACATATGTACATATGTGCTTTATGTTTTTTATTATTTATTTACCACAAGTAAAGGTCAGGAATTGTTATCTTTCTTTTAAATTTTTTTTACTGTTTCACTTCATTACTGCTGTGTATATGCTGCATGTAAGTGACATAGGTGCTTATGTAGGTGGGTTTCAACTTACGGTGAAAATTGTGTTACGTCACACCCTAGGAACGGATCTCCAACCTGAGGACCTACTGTATAGGTTTCAGGTGTGGGTTTCTTTTTAAAAAATATTTTTGTTGTTTTCAGAGATGAAAAGGGAGAGAGAGAGATAGAAACATCAATGATGAGAGAGAATAATTGATTGGCTGCTTCCTGCACGCCCCCACACTGAGGATCAAGCCCACAACCCAATGCCCTGACTGGGGATCGAACCATGACCTCCTGGTTCATAGGTTGACACTCAACCACTGAGCCATCCCGGCTGGGCTCAGGGGTGAGTTTCTGTGTTACAAGATCTGTATATTGCACCATGTGCCCACTACCTAAAGTTTCATTGTATTTAAAGGACAGTATTTTAATCACTTCATCTTCAGCCCATTGGTGAGGGGGGCTTCCTTCCTTAGGGTTGTTGGGTTGGTTAAACACACAACTACCAAGACTGGACAAATAAGATCGAAAGCATTTTAATAGTCACATACACTCATAGCCCAGAGGAGGACACCACATGCCACCCAGGGTCACATGAAGGTTGCAGTTGGGAACAGAGTGAACAAACAGGCTGTGGGAGGCAGGCTAGTAGTGTCGAGAGGGAGAGGTGCCCTGGTTCCTGCAGGAGGATGTGATTAGCTTTTTTGAATAATTCCATGGACTGGGAGGGACTGAAACCGGATGTGCAGGGATAAACAGGAACTGTGCCTGCCTGGTCCCTTTGATAAAAGGACCTTCTCCGTGGGAGCAGCGTGAGGAGGGTTACCTCTTGGTTTTACCAGATGTCAAGGCAGCATATGATATTGATCCTTACTACACAGAGAGAAGCAGGGGAAAGTATCACTTTTCTCCAGAACTGGAACTCGTTTATTTTTAAGAGACCTTTGTATTCTGATCCCAAATACAAGCTCCTCTTCTCCAGATCTTCTATTAAAATTGTGACATTTTCTTGGACCATTAGCAAGAGTCTCGAGCATGCTGTGTGCAGCTTGAGATGATTTAGAAAGTGCAACTTAAATGATGTTTTCCTTGAAAATTTTTAATTGAAAAGGAATATAACCATATTATAGATAATTTGGGAAATATGGAAAAGAAAAATTCTTCATAATTTCAACCCATAACCATGCCAATTATAATCTCAGTATAATTTAAATCTGTGAGTATAGAATATATATGGTCTGTTAACCTGCTTTTCACATCTGATGTTTTATCATCGTCTTCTTCTCTTTCTTTCCTAAACAAGTCAGACAAAAATTTATGAGGTGAGGCTGAACTAGGGAGGAAGCTTTGGTGGTCCAGCATGGAATTTGCACCCTGAGACGCGAGGCGGACACGGCACAGGAGAGCCGTGCAGGTGAGAGTGTGTGACCCCACAGTGGGTGAGGGAGCATCCGTGCAGGCGTGACCGAGCACGTGTCTCAGAACCCACGCAGAACAAGGAGGGCGTCTGAGAGTTTGGAGGGAGGGCAGTAACTGGCTATTTTAAAGCTATGGGTCATGTTTCTCACTGTTGGAAAACAGTTAAAATATGAAAAAGGAAACATTAGACTGAAACATGTGGTATTAAATTGGAATTGGAAGTATTGGTGAGAAGTCATGATTTTCTCTATATAGAAACAGAAATAATATACACGGAAGCACGAGCACCTGTATACATATGCTCCTTGACACTGTCCACCGAGAAGGTCTGGGAGAAGTGGCCCCAAATCATGGTTTCTAAATACTATTCTCCTTGAAAAGAAACATGTGTGCAGGAAGGACTGACTTCAGGGCTGGAGCAGGGAAAGCACAAGATGAACTTGAAATAGCTTGTTTTGCCAGGAAGCAAGGAGATACTGAAAAATGAGAGGGACATGTCAAAAGAACTTCAAAGTCAGCATAAAGGGGCACTCACTGGCCAAATCTGGGACAATTGGGGCACCAAAATAAATAATGGAAGCAACAGATTATAACACACTTAATATAATAGAAATGAATGAGTAGGAAGTCACTGATGTAAACAGATAAATGAATAGATGAAAAATTTAATGAGGAACAAGGTATTACATAGTTTCAAAGTAGCCACCCATGAAGTACTTATTAATTACAAAGAGGAAAGGAGTAACTTTATGGAGGGGAAAGCTGGTAGACACCACCTAAATCTAGTGATCAAAGTGAGCATCACCTGAATGGAACAAATGGAACTCATGTACTACCTGAGAGGATGAAGTGAGGACAGGGATACCCTTCTGGGACATTCCTGTCAGAGGCCCCCAGCATCTTTTCTGAAAACGGAAGTGAAATGCACATGGCATAAACACAAACATTTCAAGGTGAACAATCAGTGCCATTTAGTACATCCACGATGTTGGGCAGCTACCACCTTTACCTAGTTCCAGAACATTTCATTACTCCCCTCCCCCCCACCTCAGGATCCCCTTCCCCTAGCTCCTAGCAATCATTAATATGCTTTCTGTCTCTATGGATTTGCCTACTCTAGATATCCTATATAATAAAAGCCTAATATGCTAAGTGTCCTGTTGTCCAGTCAGCCATTCAACCAATCAAAGCATAATATGCTGATGACATGCTAAGGCCACTCAACTGCTCACTATGACATGCACTGACCACTAGGGGGCAGGTGCTATGACTGGTAGGTGAGCTTGCTGCTGGGGTCCGGCCAATCAGGACTGAACGAGATGGGCAGGACATGCCCTAGAGCTCTCCTGCGGTCCCTCCCTGGCTGGCCAACCTCCCATGTGCCTCCCCGGCCCTGATCCTGCACCGGTGGGGTCCCTCAGCCTGGCCTGCACCCTCTCACAATCCAGGACCCCTCGGGGGGTGTTGGAGAGCCGGTTTCGACCCTACAGTGGAATGACCAGTCGCTATGATATGCACTGACCACCAGGGGGCAGATGCTCAACGCAGGAGCTGCCCCCTGGTGGTCAGTGCACTCCTGCAGGAGGAGTGCTGCTCAGCCAGAAGCCAGGCTCATGGCTGGAGAGTGCAGTGGTGGGGGCGGGAGCCTCTCCCACCTCCGCGGCAGCGCTAAGGATGTCGGACTGCCGGCTTAGGCCCGCTCCCCACAGAGGGTGCAGGCCAGGCTGAGGACCGCCACCCTCCTCCCCGCCCCGAGTGCATGAATTTCATGCACTGGGCCAATAGTTTCATATAAATAGAGTCATACAATGTGTGACCTTTTGTGTCTGGCTTCTTTCAGTTTAGATAATGCTTTTGAAGTTCACTCAAGTTGTAGCATATATCAGGACTTCATTCCTTTTTATGGCTGGACAGTATTTCATCGTATGGCTATACCACATTTTGTTCATCTATTCATCTACTGTTGGACATTTGGGCTGTTTCCACTTGTTGGCTAATATGAATAGTGCTGCTGTGAATGTTTGTGTTCAAGAATTTGTTTGGTCACCTGTTCTCAATTCCTTTTGGTATGTAAGAATGGAAGTGCTGGGTCACATAACCTGGTCTTAGCATGAGGAAATATCACACAAGCCTGAATTGAGGGGCATGCTATAAAATAACTGGTATGTAATCATCAAAAATGTTAAGGACTTGAAAGTTAGGAAAAGAGTGAGCAGCTTTTCCAGAGACAGGACTAAAAGAGACAGGACTGCTAAATGCAGCACGTGATCAAATAGCAGCTTTGCTATTAAGGATGCCCCCAGAGCAATTGGTGAAACCTAATGGGTCGGAGGAGGAGGTGTTGGCCGCATATCAATGTACTTTCCTGATGTTGGTGACTGATCACAGTTACTTAGGAGAATGCCCTTGTTTATAGAAAATGCATGCTCAAGTATTTAGAAGGGGGGCGTCGTGTCAGCAAGTTACTATAAAACGGTTCATCAAAAAAAATAATATTGCATGGCACTTACAACTTTTATGCAGAGTTGGGATTGTTTCCAAATAAAACAGTTCATTTAAAATATTTGATCAAGTTTTCCTCCAGTTGTCCATATTTGTTTCCAATTTTCTCCAGTTCTCTTTTGAATATTCTCCATGTAGGTTCTTGCCTCCTCATTCCACTTGATAGGGCTAGTATTGAAGTCCCCGGTGAGCTCCATGCTGCTGTATCCAGCAGTCAAGCCCAGGCCTCATCGCACTTGCCTCATCATCAGCCTCTTCATCACCCGCAGGGCAGCCTCCTGGCCCTCCTCCCTCCTCGCTGGCTGCTCCTTCTCTAACTCCTCTGCTGGTCCTTCCCCTTCCCCTGACTTCTAGACATCAGGTCTGAACCCCAGGCACCCGGGACTATTCCCCTTTCTTTCTACAGTCACTCCCTTGGAGACCACATCCAGTCTTGGCTCTAAATACCATCTATCTACTGATGACCCTCCACTTCTTGTCTGCAGCCTGGACTCCTTCTTGAGTCCCCTACTGTGTACCTGACCCTCTGCCTGCTCATCATTTTCATTCGTATGTCTAACAGGGGCCTCAACTAAACATGTCCTACCAGGGGTCCTCAAACTACGGCCCGCCGAGGACATTTATCCAGCCCGCCGGGTGCCACTGCCTGTCCTGCTTAGCAGCCGACTCGTCCCGGGCCAGCAGTGGGCATAGGAATTTGTTCATAGTTTTTTTTTTAAACTATAGTCCGGCCCTCCAACAGTCTGAGGGACAGTGAACTGGCCCCTGTTTAAAAAGTTTGAGGACCCCTGTCTAAACCGAACCTTCTCTATCTTGCTCTCCTCCCAACAATCTTCCTCATTCCAGTAAAAGACAATGCCATCCTTTCTTTGCTCAGGCCAAGCACCTTGAAGTCACCCTAGACACCTTACTGTCTCTCACATCCCACCTCTGAACAGCCAGCACATTGCATTGGCTTTTCCTTCAAAGAGTATCCAGAATCTCACCACCTCCGACCACCACCACTGCTTCTACCCTGCTCCACGCCACCTGCATCTCTCCTCCCAACTAGTAGAGGAGCATCAAACTGGTCTCCCTGCTCCCCCCTGTCCCCTTCAGTCCACGTCACGCCTCTGATCACCACTCTTCAGTGGCTGCCTGGCTCACTCTCATAAATACTCAAGTTCTAATAATGGCTAGCAGGGTATCTTAGATTGGGAAACTCAGAAGCTGATGCTGAAACAAGAGCTTGAGTACAAGTTATTCATTTGGGAGGTGATTCCTGGGAGCAAGGGAAGAGAAACAGGGGAGTGAGGTAGAGAGAGGAAGAAAGCCAATACAGGGTGAGTTACTGAGTTGCCTGAGTGCACAACCAGAGCTCAACCCCCGGAGACCTCTGGGAGAGTGCCCATAGCGTGCCTCACAACTGTCAAACACAAGAGGCAAGACAACTGGGTATTTATTGACTAACTCTGCATTGGTTGAGGCTACTCCCAGGGGCATTAACTCCCTGATCTGCCTCAGGCATGAGGGTCTGCTGCACTCCTGTGGCCAGCAAAGGCCCTCTGACAATGAGGGGCAGGGGCAGAACAAAACTATAGGCTCTGTGTGCATCAGTGGGCAGTGCTGAGGGGATATAGGCAGGGCACTAGCAGCACCTTCTTCAAGGGCCCTACCCAACCTGACTTCCATCCTACCCCAGGTAGCCCTGTGACCTCACCTCCCACCACGCCCCATTCTCACAAATCTCTCAGCACACCAACTTCCTTCTTGCTGGCGTACCACAGAGCCTTTGCACTTCTGGCCACCTTGCCCCAAATGCTCTTCCACCTGGTACCTGCCTGTCTCCCACCTTACCTTCTCTGGGGCTTTACCTACATGTCACCAGCTCAGCAAGTCCTTCCTGGGAAAACAGATGGTACTGTCCATTCAGGACAATATGAGGAGAGTCTAATAAACTACTTACAAAAGGGAAACCAGAAGGGCAGTGAATCCCCTGAGGGCTAGTAATGCAGCCATAGTTACTATCCTTAGGCCTGAAGCACGAGGAAAAGGAGGAGTTTGAGAGCTGGGTGGGCTGTGTAGGAAAAGTCTCCTGAAAGGGACTGAGGCCTTTGTAGGAGGGAGGAGGGATGCTGACCTCATTTGGATTCTGCCCTCCAGTCTCCTGAAGGTGTTTCCTATCAGCCATGTCCACAGGGAGCCAGAGGGCAAGGGAGCCCCTTCCTGCTGTTCACAAATGTTAACCACCAGACACAAGGCGAAGGGAGAGGGGTGAATGGTAGATGTCCAGCATACTGACCAAAATAGCAATACACACACATTGCCTATTCTCCTCATTGCTTTATTTTCCCCCTTAGCACTTAGGGCCATTGAATCTATGATACACTTAGCTTACTAGTATTTTGTTTATTGTCCATTTCCTCCACTTGTGTAAACTCCACAAGGTCAGATATTTTTGTTTTCTTCATTCATTGCTGTATCCCCAGCAGCACCTAAACTAGTGCCTGGCATTTGGCACGTGTTCAACAAATATTTTTTAATGCAACGCCCCCCCCACCCCACCCCTCCAGGCTGTGGCACTGCTACCACAGAGCCTGGGAGGCAGTAACTCCCCTCTACCTCAGCCCCCTCTTCCCGTCTCTTCCCTCCCTCTCTCTTCACTCCTCCCCTCCCTTCTCAGGTGAATGTGGCGCAGCATCCTCGGGGCCCCTGTGGCAGCCTCTGTCCGCCCTAATAATTTAAAATATATTTTTTTGAATGGACAAAGGTGCTACCCAGCTGTGGAAGACAGAATAATGCCCCAAATAAGTCCACATCCTAAACCTAGGAATCTGTGAATATGTTAAGTGACACGGCTAAGGGGAATTAAGGTTGCAAATGCAATTAAGGTTAATCGGCTGACATTAAAACAGGGAGATTATCCTGGATTATTTGGGTGGGCCCAATGTAATCAGGGGCCAGTCAGAGATTGAAGATGCCACACTGCTGGCTTTGAAAATGGAAGAAGGCCCATGAGCCAAAGCATGCGGGCAGCCCCCAGCAGTGGGCAAAGGAAGGGAACAGCCTCCCCGCCAGCCACCATAGAGGAAGACAACTCTGCTGGCACCTTGGCTGAGCCCGGGGAGGCCCATTCCGGACTTCTGACCTCTAGGATGGTACGATGATAAATTCATGGTTTTAAGCCATTAAATTCGTGGCGATGTGTCACCACGGCAGCGGGAGGCTAAGTCACTGCCTTTGTTTTAATGGCAGGAGCACAGGCTGCGGAGCCAGTTGGGGCTGCTCTTCTGGCCCTGAAAGGCAAGGGACCTTATGCCTTTCCTTTTCTGTGTGAATAAGACCATTAATGACTCCTTCATCAAAGGTGTGGTTTAAGGATTTGCTAAACTGATGTGTGTAATGCACCTGGCGCAGATCCTGGCCTTCCGGGACCCCTCTGCTGTCCAGTGGGCCCTACAGATGCATGGCAGACTGCAAACAATACATATTTGTGGAAGGATAAATATATCTCATCCAACCATGTTCTATAACAGACTTCATCTTTCCTCTGTTTTGGGGACAATGGGATCTCCTCCCTCCATTTTCTGAATTTACTGTTGTCAATAAAATTTGAGAATAATCTCTTTGTGAATACAATTTTTTTGGAAATCAGTCTTCCAATTTTTCAAAATGCAAACCCCAGTTGCCTGCAAGACTGCTGTTCACCACATACAAGTTATGCTGTGGACAGCTGCCTACAGCACAGGGTGGTTCAGCTCACCTGTAGCTGGGCAACTCCCAGGACAATGAGTCCCACTCTCCCCGCCCCCCACCCTGGGCCCCCACGTGTCCAGCTGGGGCTGGAAGGGGGGAAGGGGGAGGCAGACTAGAGGCTGTGCTTGAGGTGCTTTTTAAATTTTTATTTTATTGTTTAAAGGATTACAAATAGTAGTACATATTTTGATGAGTTACCTTTTTAGGCTGGGCTTCCCCAGGGCTCTTCCACCAAAGCATGGGAACTGGGGGAGGCTGAGGGGAGGGAGCACGGAGAGAGAGTGAGGTGCGGCAGTCATCTGAGCCCAGAGAGCCTCTCCCTGAGGCAAGAGAAGTGTCAGGGGCCAGTTCAGCAGCTCGGGTGGTGCCTGCCAGGTGAGCACATCCAACCACCCTCCCTCCTGGTGCACGTCCAGGATCAGTGTTCCTGAGGCTGCACACCCACCACCTGGCAAGGAGGTGGGGCTTTCCCCAGAGGGGTGGGGAGGTGGGAGGGCTGGGCCCTGAGAGGGCAGGGAACACAGGAAGCAAGAAAGTAAGCTCTAGCCTTCTGCAGTGCCAAACCACTTTCCAGGCAGCATCCATTTGCCCACCTCTGTGCTACTCACAGCCAGTGCCCCTAAAGCCCTCAAGACCTGAGTTTGCAACCCCATGGGGAGGACAGGGTGGTGAAGTGAAGCCAGCAGAACAAAGGAGGCATTGCAGGAGAGGGAGGCACCTTTGACTAAGGCCTCTGGGCCTGGGGAAGTGACTCATTGGGCCCCTGGATGGATCCACCCATGGGAGTTCAGAGGGGCCCAGAATGCAGCCCAGCTGCCCAAGCACAGGCCCCATGGGGTGGGCGAGGGGCTGTGAGCGCCTTGTCTTAGCTGAGGGGCTTCCTCTAGTGCAGTCCCCTGTGTGCATCCCTAAGGAGCTGGGGTACGCCCAGCCTCGGGGCCTTGGGGGTGGCCCTGTGCTCACAGGGCACTGCCAGCTGGGGCTGTAGCTGTAGGCAGGGTCCTCTCTGCCTCACACTCACTCCCATTGGCCCCACAGGGACTTGGGCTCTCAGCTCTCAGCAGAGCCACACTGCCCTCCCTTAAGCTGAGGCCATCACTGCCACCCAAAAGTGGCCATGTTGGCATCTGGCTCTGTCCCAAGGCTCCCTGGACGCCTGTGCTGAGAGCTGCAGCGCCCAGCTTCTCGGCAGGGCAGTTGCACAACCTCCCCCAATTATGCTCTGAATACTGTGTGGCAACCGGGCGAGAATTCCAGGACCTTGTACATACTCGCACCAATCTGCCTTCCTGCTGTTTGGCTGCAGGGCCAGGCGTGTCTCTGTGGGCCCCGGGAAATGGGGGTGTGTTAGCGTCCAAGAGGGCGTGGCCCGCGTCCAGAGTGGGAGCTGCCGCCCCACCCTGCTGGTACAGACTGTGCGCCCCAAACCGCAGCTCCCTCGGGAGTCCTGGACCGGGTCCAGGACACAGAGGAGGAAGCTCTGGTGACATGCTAGACACGGGCTTGGAGGAGCAGGCGTGGCTGGGAACAGCTCGAGCCAGTGGCAGGTGGCACCTCCTGCTCATCCAGCCAGGGATGTGGGGGTCTGTGCACTCCTGAGGGCATCCTCAAGGGGCCCCTCCACTTGCTCCTGCACTCGAACACTTGGTCCTGGTTTGCGCTGTCTGTGTGAGGTGGCCCACCTGCTACCACTCCGGAGCCATACTCCTGGGCCCAGCACGGTGGCCGGCTGAGAGGGCTGGCAGAACCGGCTGCTCTGTGTAATGGAAATAAAGGCAAGAATCCCGTGTAGCTGACCTCCACCCCTCCCGCTTGTGTTTCCCTGGCTTGTGCCTGCCTGTTCCTTGGGTGTCTCACTGGGTTTTCAGAGAGCCTGGTTCACCGTGGAGATGTCTGAGAGGTTGTTAGCCCCATGTTCAAGCCAAGGAACTTGGGGGTAATCCATGTTCGATGTTACATGGAAATTTCTCTTCCAGGTAACTTTATAGCGCCTCAGTAAACAATTCTTGCAGATAAACAAGTGTCTTCTCTCAGTCTCATGGCGGTCTTGTCACCCACATGCCTGCAGAGGTTGGCACATGCTGCCATCAATCCATGGCCCTCACTGGGTGGTTGGGAGGACAAGCATCTTGCAGTAAGCAGGGACACTTTTGATAATGGGCGTCCAAAGCCTCCACAGCCACATCAGGTCAAAGTCACATGACCCTAACATCACACACATTCTGTACAAGACATCCTTCCACTGAGAGGAGGGTGGGATTAGAAACAGCCTTTCCCTGTGGACAAACACCAACCGACGGGCAGCAGTGCTTGGATACACATCTGCAGGAGGCCCTGCCCCGAGGGACCCCACGCTGCCTATGGCTCTAAGGTTGGAGAGCTTATCAAGGGTCAGGCAGGTGCCCTGATTGTCCAGCTGTGGGGCTGGGGGAAGAAAACTGCCATCTAGTGTCCCAAACAAGATCACCAGGGAGTGAGGGGTAGGGGCTGCCCAAAAGCTGGGCTCTCCTTTCCAGAAAAATGCCCTGGACTTACCGAGATGTGAGGGCAGGACCTGAAGCACGAGCTGTGAGTCCAGGGAAAGCTCCTGGTCAGCCCTCCTTTCTGACCGTCACCCCTCACTGGGGCTGCATTCCATTTAGGTCCCTTCACAAAACTCGGAGGCTTCTAAGAGAACATCACTGTTAGTCTTGCCCCTGGCAGGAAGTGCCCTTAGCTGCCACCAATACCTTTTTCTTTCTCTTGGTCCACAAAGGGCTACCTTATAGGCCCCCATCTCCATCACACTGTGACATCACAACACTGTACATCAGCCTAAGTGTCAGCTCAAGGCCCGCAGCTGCCCTCTCTGGCCAACTCTTGTCCCTCCAGCTCTGTTTAGAGGCCCCCATTGGGTTGAACCAAGCACCCTGCCTAGAACCAAAAATCCTCTGGCAACCCCCATTTTTGTATGTTTTACCCTATCATCTACTCCAGAGAAACTCCCATCTTGTCCGCCTAGAGTGTCCTCCAGGGACACTGCAGCTGCTTTCGTCTCTGGAGGATCAGGAGAACAGGCCCAGTGGGATGGGGCCATCGTTGGCTCTGCTGGGCTTGGCCAAACGAGTCTTCCCTTGGTCAGGGGCTCAATAGAAACCACACCCCCATTTTCTTACATCCATCCTTCTGTGCTCCTTTTTCAAATGTAGTAGTGGTTTATACACACACACACATACACACACACACTCACACACAATCCATAGTGCAAAAGGCCCAACCCACCCTGAACACGGAATCCAAGTTGGGGGTTCAGAAGAGGTGAAGGTAGTCAGGAAGTCTGTGCCTGCATGGCCTCCACTCCGGCAGGGTGCATGCTAGGACCCTGGAGACCAGGCAGCTGCTCAGGGTCTAGCCCAGGGGTGGGCAAACTTTTTGACTCGAGGGCCACAATGGGTTCTTAAACTGGACCGGAGGGCTGGAACAAAAGCATGGATGGAGTGTTTGTGTGAACTAATATAAATTCAGAGTAAAGGAGCGGAGGGGAGAGCAAGAGAACCGGATAGAACAGCCGGATCCGGCCCGCGGGCCGTAGTTTGCCCACGGCTGGGCTAGCCCTTCACAGCAGCTCCTCAGATCAGGAAGGTTCAGTATTGGGAACCTGAGCTACTCAAGGTCCTAATCAGTGGCCAAGCCAAGTGGGAGGACTGGTGGCCCAAGAAGGCCAGAGTACCTCCTTGTGGCTGCCTCAGAAACAAAGTGCTAGGTCTGCATGTGTAACTTATAAAATATCCTTTATTTATTCTAAGAAACAAGGTCAAGTGGTCGTTTTTAAAAAAACACTTTTTAAAAGATATTGATGCTGTGACCTGGCTTCGAGCCCATGTGAGCCGGGCAGCGGCAGAAGCCACCTGCTGCAAAGGCCTCTCGGCACGAGCCGAGGTTCCACGGGAACCGGGAGGCGTCGGAACAGCTCTGTCCAGTTGCTTATAACAAAAAATAATTACTTTGGAGGTTTACAAAGAGCAGAAGTTAACATTTGTACTGCTGGTATTTGATCAAAAGACTACAATATATTCATTTCAGGAAGTATATAAATGTTTTAAAGGAACTGAAAATTGGTACTCGTTGTTTAGGGGACTATGTATATTAGAATTTCAAGCATTACTATGGGAGCATAGTGTTTCTCTACAAATTCAGAAATTCCCCAGTTTATGTAAAATCATACTTCCTGATTTTACTTAGTAAAGAAGAAATAAATTAAGAGCAACTTCAGTAAGGTACTTTTTTTTTTAAGCACTATGGTTTACTCAAAAATCTAGTTTGCTTAGAACTGTTAGGGCATCTCCATCAATCAGTAACTATGCTGACTATCATACCAGAAAAATCCATGAACATACGTCGCAATGAGCTGTTTTCACAAGAATTCCTTTCTAATAAACACAACACTTTCTCCTCCTCTCAGATGCGAACCCCAGATGCCAAAGTGCAGATGTGCCAACTGGAGGCGTGTTGCTAAGCAAAGAAGGCTAGCGAGTCTGTCCAGCAAATTAGATTGTACAGTGGGATGGCGTCTGCTTTGCAACCCAGACAGGAAGCAGCTGTGCTCTCGTCCTCCAGGGGGGTCGAGGCTGGTGGCCTTTACCTGGCATGTAAAAGGGTCCTCATGGGTTAGAACATGAGGGCTTTGAGGAAAAATACAAAAAGGCTCCTTTAAATGGGAGGCCTCTGTGAATGCCTTCAAACTCCTCCCCTTGGTAACAGATGCACCCAGTCTTGTGCTGCGCTGGGCAATGGACCCTCCTCAGCCAAGGGCTGCACCTCCCCCGCTGGCCTGAGCTGTGGACTGTCACCTTCTCCTACTATATTCTGTGGGGCTCTAAAGAGGATGTCAACCTAAACCAAAAGCCAGAGAGAATGAAAATCTCAAGCATTTGACTGGGTTCAAAAGCCCCGGACACCTTCCATCAGTCTCCCCGTTGCATCTGGTTAGGGGCTGTGAGTGAGAACACAGACTGCTGCCCACAGGGGACAGACACAGCGAGGAAACACCCACATGCAATCATAACTATCCGCCAGCTTGGGACCTTGCCCCTCCCCCGAGAGCGCTGGTGGTTCTTCCTTGATCTGAACTGAAGGAACAGAGGGAGGACCCCCACCCCCTGACCCCCCTGTACAACATCCAACATGGGAATCCACTGCTGCTTCTGCACAGGACGGAGCCTCAGTCTTTTGCTTTACAGCATCGTTTATAGCATGAACTAGGAACAGCATGTGTTCACACAAACACGACAATTGTACATCATCTTTACAATATTAAAGGAGTCATATACAAGTCTACAGGCATTGTAAGCAGGATGGCTGGGCACCCCATCCACCGAGCAGCTGTCTGTGGTTTCTCCACCCGGGAAGAGCCCGCTCGGCCAAGTGTGACAAGGCTGGGGTGTCCATCGTTGGGCCTGTCGTCTAAGAGGCAGCAGGTCTCTGAGGACCCCTCGGGGCCAGTCCTTGTTGGAATCTGGGGCAAGAGTCCCAGGTATGCCCATGTCCAGGTCTTACTGGCAAGCTAGTATAACAAATTTCATTAAAATTCAGTGTGCATATTAGTGTGGGAAATCAGAGCTGGGGACGGCTTCCTGAGGTGGGGACCCAGAGGAGCTACTGACAGGTGGGCCGCTTCACCGAGGGGCCCATTCCTGAGGTAAGGATGCCATGTGGTCCTGTGGTTGGTCTGGATGGGAAGAGACGCCTCCAACACCCCAGCAGTGAGGAACACAACCGACTGGAAGCCCCTGGGCTTAGGTCAGGTGATCTACCAAGTGTGGCCCAGGCCACAGCAAAGGTGAGGGTCTCAGGTGGTTCCACAGCCATCCATCCCCCACAGCCAAACCACCCTCCTCCCAGCAGCCCTGCTCCCTGGGAGCCCTGCTTCAGCTCCTACAGCACTGCCCTCCCTGCAGGCCCCTAGAGCAGGGACCAGAGCTCTCCAAGCCCCACTCCTGGGCACTTGGGCCGGAGCGCCAGGCCACTCTCCCACCATGCGGGTGGGCATGCGCATGTCTGACTGAGAATGAAGCACCAGATAAAGAAGTGTTGGTCCTTGTCGGCCTCTCTGGCTTGTGCAGTTAGTTGCTTCTGTTTTAAATACTGTAGAAAAATAAGCCATCTCTGATGCAGAGACCCACTGGAGTCTGCCACATGTGGAGAAGGACGAACAGCTCCTCTGCAGTGGGCTGGGGAGGCCAGTGCCGACTCCGCCATGGCAGCCCCAGGGCCCTGGAGGACACTGCGCCAGGCTGGGGAGCAAGGGGCACCGGGAAACTGGTGGCGGAGTTCTCACCAAGGCATCTGTGGGTCACACCGATCCTTCGGAAAGCATGCCTCCAGCACTCCATTCTGTTCAGGACACCCGGGCCCCAGGGCTCCGTGGGCTGGCCCCGGACGCCCCAGCCCCACCTTCAGTCTCACGAAGATCGAGAAGCAGGCATAGGCAGCACTCCCCAGCACTGTCCGCAGGTCCCTGGCCATCCCCAGGGCCAGGGGCCTCAGGTGGGCACGGAAGCAGGGCCTAGTCCAGGGGCTCCTGCTTTATCCGGACAGCGGTGGGGGTGGGCTGTGGTCGCCGCTCCTCCCGGCAAAGCACATACTCGCTGAACTGGGAGGAGTCCACGCCACCGCCGCAGGACGCAGCCACGCTGAAACCCCTCTGGAACAGCCTCTCCAGGACCTGCCGGGAAGAAACAGGGGTCAGCAATGCCCAGTTGCAAGTCTGCCTGGCTGGCCTGGTGGGCAGCTGGGCCCTCGCCTGGGCGGCTACCTTCTCCTGTTAACACCTCACGTCTCACAACAGAGGTCCAGAACCACCAATTGGGCAAACAGGCAGGACAGAAGCGGCCAGGCTCCGGAGCCCCTCAGTGACCAAATCTGAGTGCGCTACTCTGCGCCACAGCCTGCAGGGTCCACAGCCTGGATCAGGGTGGGAGAAAGAGCCTCAGGGGCCCCTGCCTCTTCTCGGGGTATGACCTGCCCGTCTCTCCGGACATGTGGTCCCAGGGCCCCTCCTCACTGAGACCTGCCCCACTTATAGAGAGACCCTGCCCCTGGCCTCTGGCAGCCACCTGCTTCCCTGAGCTTCAAGTCCCAGATGGTTTGAGGCCTGGGGGCTCATCAGCTCACGGGAGCTGGGGTGGAGAGGAGGAGGCGTCCTCGCTGTGTCTGCGTCTCTGCAGGCCTCCGAGTCCACATGGGTTTGTGCCTCCGTGCGAGTTGGGTCAGTCACTGTCTGACACCTGTGTCCTGAAACCAGCAAGTTCTGAGTGGCAGCCTGTGGAATGTGTGCATGGGGGGCACTTTCCCTACCAAGTCCACTCTGCCCAACCTGAAACAGGGGTGTGGAAGGGCTGGTGGAAAATGGTCCCCACTCCATCCTGGGCTTTAAGACCCATCTAGGGAAAGTCAGTCCAGAATCGCTCTGAGCAGCCAATTGGATGCCTGTGGCCCGGTCGGTAGGGAGAGGAAGGGGCTCCAGGCCACCTCCACGCTCTGCCTCTGACCTGCTGCTTCTGTTGTCTGGGTTTAATTTGAGTCCAAACTCAGACTCTGGGTGTCAAATGAAGCACTCTTTGTTGAAAGTACTTTGGACATTTTTTATGGAACATCCTTTTGGGGGGGAAAAAAAAAAAAAGAGTACAGATCAATTTTTTTAAGTCCATCCCCCAGGCGCCATCATTTAATTATGAGCAGGACATAAATTATGCATCCATACATTGTTGCCTTTTCTGTGAGATGGCAGGGAGGAAGGGATTCGCCATTTCAGGGACTGCGCCTCCCTCCATCTCTCTCTGCTGCTGGAGGGTTTGGGGGAGACAGGGGTGAGGCCAGTGGGGCAGACGCAGCCCTCACCTGCACCGAGTTGAGCCGGCAGTAGCCGTTGAGCGGGAAGCGGATGACGTGTGTGGGGTCCTGGTTCCAGCCAGCGTTGACGGAGTTGCACATGACATCCCCAGTCTCTGGGAAGACCTCCTCGATGAGGGCCTTCTCGCCGCTGAGAGCGATGCGCTCACCCAGGTCCGGCGTGACCCGCACCACCAGGCAGTCACAGGCCCTGCTGTGGCGCCGCTGTTCCTGCTCCTGCTGCCAGCGCTCCAGCTCCCGTACCATGGGCTGCAGCTGGTAGTAGCGTGCCTCCTCGTACAGCAGGCTGAAGTCCTGGGGAACAGCAGACAGGGTGGAGGGAGGTGGGCGCCAGGAGGGCCTCCTCTCACCATTCCACAGAACTGTGACCCTCCCCCAGGGCACAATGTGAACTGGGATGATTGTGCCCATTGTACAGATAGAGAAAATGAGAAAATGAGGCTCAACTGAATGTGTGCAAGGAGTCTAGCCTTGTCCCAAGGGCAGCGGCTGGTGTCCATCTGTGCTAGACCCCCTGAGCCCTTCCATCTGGCCCAAGCACTCGGGGAGGCTTCACTCCTCCCCCACCCCCTGAAGTAGAGAGAAGCCTCTGGAAAGACCAGGAGGCTAGGTTAGAGGAGCCTGAGGCTCTGTCTAGGCCTGGAACCTGCTGCCTTCTCAGAATCTCAGAGGGGAGGAGCTCACTTGCCCTGAAAGAGCACACAGCTCAGCAGGGAGGCAAAACAGACCTGCCAAGGCTGGACTTTCGGCACCCTCATCCGCTAGCCCTGAAGCCTCTGGTCACCTGTAACGGAGCTTCTCTGAGCCTGTTTTCTCTTCTATAAAATCATGTGGACACCCAGTTCAGAGAAGGGGGTGAGCATTTTAAAGGACAAGATCTGCCGAGTGCTGGCCGGCCCCTGCACTAGCAGGCTGTGTGAGGAGGGGCTGGGGCGGGGAGCCCATCTCTCACCAGGCAGGCAGCCCCCTCCCAGGACGGACGGGCTCACACAAACTATCCCTCAAACACCTGGTCACCCACACCTGCCCCAGCCCTATATAGCCGAGAGTACCCATGACTCATGCCACTCAATGGGGCTCAGATCAAGGTCAACTGGTGAACCTGAGGACCCTGGGGGAGAGGCAAGGAAGCCGGACACCAAGCGGGGCCTATCTGGCATTTGCTGGCCCCAGACTTTGGAACCACCCCGAGGGAGGCCTGTCGGGAAAACCATTCTATCCCTCCACAGGGTTCCTCAGCCCCACCCTGGGCTTCTACTCTCATCTGCTCCTTAAGTGATATCTGCACAGCAAACAACACCCACATCTTTCCCCCAGCCCAGAACGCCTTCACCCAACGTCCCACCAGCAATTCCATGCAGGAGTTGGGTGCCACACTCCCCCCAGTCTCTCCCACTGCTGGGCCTCAATCCACTCAGACAGAAGCTGCAGGCCGGGAGGCACCCTCAAGAGCCCCTTGACCTCCACCCCCCACAGCCTTTCTTAAATATGTCTAATATGCCACTTTGCTCCCTCTTCACTGCCTCCACCCTGGTCCAAAGCCTTCAAATAACCCCTCTTTGGCCTCTTGCTCCCACCCGCCCTCCCTACATCCTTCTCCCCACAACAGCCAGGGTGATCAGTTTGCAAACCTGATTGTCATTCCCCCAGCCACCCCTCCTCAGGACCCTTCCACTGCATTCAGGGTGAAATGCCAAATGCTGAACCAGCCACCAAGGTCCTGACATCAACCAGCAGCCTCCCTTCCTGCCCTCCCAGTTCACACAGCCCCAGGCTAACACCTTCTCTCCGGGTCAGGCCGGTCCTGCTCCTTGCTACCTTGCCTCCTCACCAAGGCCCTCACACCTGTTTGTCCCCTTCCTCCTTCCCCTCCCAGAGAAACATCCTCCCCGACTCCTTCTCTGAGTTGGAATACTGTGGAATTCAAGTGTTTTTTGTTCAACATCTATCTTCCCACCACATCTTAAGTGCTATGGGGACAGGACCTACGTCTGCCTTGTTTCACTGTATTTTCAGCCTAAGTTTGGTTGCTGGGACCCAGGAACTAAGTTGGATGGAGGACAAAACAGTCCCAGGGTCACTGGTCCTCTGGGTGCGAGAAGGAAGAAAGGCCACTTGCTCCTGAGTGGGGTAGGCCAGGCCTGAGTTTCCTTCCTCCAGGTCCCCGGGGCCACGAAGGGGACCAGCACCGAGGCAGGATTCTCGAGACCTGGACGGGTCACCTTTTGTTTGAAGGGTGTTTGCTTTGGATCTGGGTTTCCTCCCTGCAAACGGCCACCAAGAAACAGATCTAGGAACCGCTGACTCCTGTAACTCCCCCACACAAGTCTTCAACACGACAAATGTGAAACCAGGGTAAGTGCCACTGCTTAACTGTTGTCACACCCTGATAAATAAGCTAAAAATGTGAGAAAACAAAATTAGTTTAGAAAAACTGATTTAGCCCTTGGCTTCATCGCTTAACTTTTTATGGTTGCTATGACGACCGTGGGTCCACTTATTAAGTCACAGCGTCCCCTGTATAATGGCACCGTACAGGCATCAGGGTTGCCACCGGCTACAGACTTACCTTGAAGTCATCTGGTAGCAGCAGTTTTGACGTCCGCAGGAAGCTCAGGACATAGCGGAAAATCTCCCCATCCCGGTCAATGAAATAGTGTTGCTTCAAACTGTCCAGGACGATGGGCTCAGTGCCATTGAAGAGGCGGCTTATTCTGGGAGAGATGAAGGGTGGGATGTCTGATGGAAGGGCCAGTCCACCTACCCCAGCCCCACTCCTCAGGGCCTGCCCTGCTGGAGGGATGAGGGGCCTTACATGGGTGACTGAAACTGGACCAAGCCTGACGGATGTCTGTATACACCAGAGGCAGCCAGGCCACAATCAGACAGGACACCAGCACAGCAAGCATCACAAGCCACAGCCGGGGAGACACACCCAGCTACATACACCCGCCTGCTGACACGTGTTACAGGCCTGGAAAACTACAGCAAGACACAGACACAGCCTCCTTGCCCCCACACACAAACCCTAGCCAGACAGACCCACCCCAAAACTCCCACCAACCATCAGACACCCTAGCCCACAGCCACACACGCAGTGAACACATGTAAAGCAGCCAAGACAGTTTTGGGTCCCACACATCCATGTCATCCAACCCACAGGAATGAGCATCAGATGTGACACATCTGGGTAACAAGCACAGGGTCACATGGTCCCTCCCTCACAACACACAAATCACAGGCAGACCTAGACACATCTGGGCAAAGGACACACCACCCAGCACAAGTCAACCAGGGACACAGCTATGTACATGAGCAAACTCACAGATAAACCAACAACAGCCACTCACCCAGGGAGCCCTAGGGGAGATCCCAGGGAGGCAGGAGGTTCTGCATGCGTGCTTGCATGCTACAGGGCACACATGTACACACACACCACTATGTATGCACATACACCGTAGTGCACAAAGGTGTGCACACCTGGGAGGGGAGATAGGACCCAGCAACCTGTCCTCTGAAGGGCAGTGGTTCTGACAGAAACTCAGGTCTTGAGGAGCCCTTGAGGCTGGTCTGCATCCACTCCAGGGAGGAGGAAGCAGGCCTAGGAGCCAAGGCTTTGCCCGCCCTAATGCCCAGGGCAGCAGGCTTTGGTTTGGCTAACTTCCCCTGCAGACCCAGGCCCAGCAATGGACAATTAGGAGCCACAAAGAGGGGTGTTGATAGCCAAGAGCTTGACTCAGAAACAGGAGGAAGGTTGGCAGGGTCTTCCCAGTGACAGCACCTCTGGACATCCTTCAGCAGGCGGTGCGCACACTTGCCCACTAGACACTTCCAAGGCTGCAGCTCCTCTGCACAGCCTGGGAGAAGGGTGGCCCTGGCGTGAGACCCACGCCTCCCAGTCCAGCCTGTACAGTCTGGTCCCTAAGCCCCCTCACTCTGCCTGGCATGGACCTTCCAGGGACATGCCTCTCTCCCCTAGCAGCCTAGCCCTCTGTCCATTCAGGTCATTATGCCTGAGGCCCTGCCCTGCCCCTGCCATTGTGCACCAGGGCACATGAGCTGGACAGAAGCTGAGGGGTTAGCGCCCCAAAGCCTCTTTCAGGGCCTCCCATCTGCACTGTCCTCCACTCTGGTGGCCAGGCATATTCAGGCATCAGCTATGAGGGTCTGCCCAGGTATGGAGTAGCCCAGCCCCTGTCCAAGTGGGACTGTATAAAAAGACAAAGCTGCCCAGGTGGCATGGCTCAGTGGATGAGCATCGACCAATGAACTCGGGAGGGGGAGGTCATGGTTAGATTCCCAGTCAGGGCACATGCCTTGGTTGTGGGCTCAATCCCCAGTAGGGGGCTTGCCGGAGGCAGCCAATCAATGATTCACACTCATCATTGATGTTTCTATCTCTCTCTCCCTCTACCTTCCACTCTGAAATCAATAAAAATATATGTTAAGAAAATAAAAGAGCAAGGCTGCCTCATGGGTGGGCACAAGCCGGTCAGAGCCTGCGGTGAGGTGTGGAGGCCAGAGCCTGTGGAACCAGCACTGCAGTCACCCAGATATAACTCATCTCAGGGCTCCACAGGCCATCGAGCCCTATCAACCCCCCTAGGCCTGGTGACAACAGTACTGGGGGGCACAGCCCCACTGGAAAGCCTTGTGGGCTCCATGGCCTGTCCCAACTGTCAAAGCCCCCAAGACCTGGCCTCAGCAGAGCTTGGGTGTTCAAATGTCAGACTGAGGGCCACCCAGCATCACTGGAGACAGATGGGACAGCCAAGGGCCTCCACATGGCATCAGCAGACAGATGAGCCAGCCATTCCTAAGCCCCGTGGAACCTACTCCACCCTTCCTGGCTGAGCTCAAACCCTCTGTGCAGCCAGCAACGTTCTAGGTTTGGCAGCGTTGCCAGTCCCTCTGGTGTCAGGGTGGCTGGGGCTCCAGACTGTCCTGTCAGTCCACAGGACTCGGAATCCACCCACATCCTGGGGCTGACTGGGTTCCAGGTTGCTCATTGGTCCAAGACTAGAAGGTGTTCAGTCTATCTTATTTCAGGACTGGCTGGTTCTAGGTCTTTCCATGATTCACTATATCTTCACAGGACCAAGGCTTTCCTGCCCTTGGGGACTGAGGCTACCAAGAATGTGAGTAGGTTGAGGGAAGGTTAGGTCAGTCACCACAAAGGAGCAGCAGACACATAAAGGGGCTTAAAGTCAGCTCCTGCCCCAGGCCACCCTCCGAGGGAGGCTTCAGGGCTTGGGTGCCAACCTCAGAGGCTCTCCAGGGAATGTGCTGGTCATTCTGACCCAGCTGACAGGGATCTTCTCTTTATTTATTTTTTTAAGCTTTGGTTCCAATTTCCTCAATGTTTCAGGGGAAGGTTTTATTAGTTCTGAAGCTCCTGGACATCTCAGTTTGTTGCTTCCCACAGCCAGGAGGGCTGCGAGAGTCAGGCTGCGACGGCAGCAGCTAAACAATGCCAGCAGGCAGGCATGCGTGGGGTGTCAGCCCCAGGGAGTCTCTGTTCCGCTGCCTCTGAGCAAGGACTGACTGACAGCTGTTCTGGGGCCAACCAGTGGTGGCACCTGTTCCTTGTGTCAGAACCACCCCCACTAGCCAGGACTCAGAAGCCCAGGCGTCGTTCTGTAGGCCCCGGGACCTGAGGGTCTGGGGCACGGGTCCCTGGTCTCCCAGCACTGCCCAGGATAGGAATCTAGCACTTTTACACTGGAACTCCCAGGGGACCTTAACACTTTTAGTCCTCCATTTCCAGGTGACTCACAAAGCGATACTGGGTAAGGGACTATTCTTGGCTTCCAGAATTGATGAAAAAGTTATTTTAATTTTAATGATTCGCTCAAAGAGGGATGAGAGGGACCTGAGGGGCCCTTGCCAGCACAGCTGCCTGACCCACTGTCCCCTGGCTGTCCTACAGGTCCCCCTGGCCTCCATGCCAAAGCTTCAGGCTAGGGAAGCAGGTCGCCTGTACGCCAGAAACCATCAGGCAGAACAGCAGATTCACCTTGAGCCTGGCCTCAGGAAAGAATGCGACTGCCACCTCCTCTGGATACATCCAGCAGCCCAGGAGCCGCAGGGACCTCAGCTCAGCCAGTGGGTCCACCCCACCTCACAGCAGGACCACTGGGCAAGGACAAGCTGCACTGTGGGCCTAGTATGTGTGTGTGTGTGGTGGGGAGCGAGCGGGGGGGGAACCCCTGCCCTCACGGCTCCCAGGTAGCAGCCTGGACACAAGAATGAGGAGGCCGTTCCCTGTGGGCTTGGGCTGTGATTACTCCAGAAGGGCAAGTGTCTGATTTCAGGAAACTCTCTTCAGAGAGGCTGTGGGCAAGGGTTTTATGAATTTCACTCACAAGCGTCATCAACCAATTAAGGGGTGATCTATCTCAAACAACTCAGGAATGCCACAGAGGGAAAAATTGAAATTAAATAAACGGAATCCATCTCCTATCCTAGACAGGGCCCTGCAAGCCAGCGCACAGGCCAACACGGCTGACGCGGCCCCCACCCCCACGGCCCAAGTGCACAAGTGCCCCAGGCCTAGCCTCTTTTGGGCAAAGAAAATGAAGCATCTGCCCCCAGAATACCCAGATTCTGAACTAGACCCTGCATCCACCTCAAAGTTCCCTCCTCGGGTGAGCACCCCAGCCCCATGGAGGGCTCCACCCTGGCCTCATACCAGCCACCCTAACAGCCACCTCCGCATACTAGGAGTTCTCTGGGCTCTGAGCAACCGCACTGACGACAGGCAGCCTGACTAGAAAGCTTCCCAGAGATGATCCCTCAGTGTCTGGGGGATTAATTAACTCCTCTTGCTATTTTAACTGTATAAAATGGGCGGTGCCCGTAGAGTTGGCCCTCCTGCTGCTCAGCCCTCAACAGCGACTGCCTCACTGCGCCAGGAGCAAGCAGTCGGGGGCTCAGCAAGCAGCACTCCACATCATCTCCCGGACAGCCTCAAGGGACCCACCCCAGCTCCGCTCAGCCCTGCTGCCCCTGGGAGGGAAATGCCAAAGAGGCAAAAGCAGGAGTGAGCAGCGCCCAGCGCCTCCCACAGATGGGCCCACAAGGCAGGAGTACCAGGCAGCTTTGCAGAGTGTGAGGCGGCAGGTTGGAAGGGTCCTGGTCAGAGAGGGTCCAGGGTCCATTTGCTGATAGAGCATGAAGCTTCTGCTTCTCCACAGCAATTACTGCACCACCCCCACCCTCTGCCACAGGGAGCCTGCTGCTAGCCCTCAGGGTCCAGCAGTAGCCACACCAACAAAGATAGCAAATTGTAGCTTCCTCTCCTCCCCCACCTATGCGATTTCCCAAGGGTTAGAATCAGAAGCAGGATTAAATACATGACCCCAAGAAGTACACAGCATTGCTCACAAATGATCCCCTGCAAAGGCCAGGCCTAAGTCCCACTCAAAAGGAACCTAAAGGCATGTCAGATTCCCCAGCGAGCTGCTGGCCAGCTTCAGGTAGGACTGGCTCTGAATAAGTGGCTTCTGCCAGTGGGTCAGAAGCTCCTCCTAGCACTACCAATGCAGCCAGCTAAGGGTCACAAATCCCCATGCAAACCAAGCAGACTCGGCCTCCCAAACCCTAATTCCCTGGGGGATGGGGGTGGAGGGGAGGCTGCAGAGCCCTGCAGGTTGGCTGGCAGAGAAGACAGACATCACTGGTAGCAGGCTGCAGATGCTGCCAGTCACCATCATAAACCTGGTAATCCAAGGGGCTCGGCTCTTACCTGGAGTCAGGGTACTTGGTGAGCGTGGCCAGGCTACTGGTGTACATGTGGCCACCCACGTCAATGTGCACGGGTGCATTGGACTTGGTGAGCTGGGCTGGCAGTGGGATCCCCTGGGCAGCCAGGGGAGACACGGGTGACCGGGTGAGAGACAACCGGGACATGCTTCCTCCCTCCTGGAGATGGAATCAAGGCAGAAACAAGAGTTTCTTCACAACAGAGCTGTGTACTCCCTTTATTACCAATGTGATCACAGATCTAATCAGATCACTTCGCCTGTGCCTGATCACATATTCAGCTGACAAATTATGGCCACCACTGTAATTAAGTGTATTTGCATCATTCTCTTCAAAGGACCAGAGGGAAAAAGAAAGATGCTTATTAGCAATAAGAAATCAAGAAAAAAAATTTCAAGGTGTCAGCCTCCAGGGGCATAAAACAAACTGCAAAATTCTAATTAAAGGTCGTGGGCTTATGTGTTAGATGTGAAATATCCCCTGACAAACGAATCACCAATTTGTGAATTGGGATTCAGGGGTTTTTGCAAGTTTGTCTCAGTAACGAGACACCTCTAAATTAGTGACTTCCTCAGCACCTAAGGCGTTGAGTTTTATACGTGTAGTAAATTTCACATCAAATTAAGAGCATTTTTGTTTCAGAAAAATACATAATCGTATAGTCAGTCAACAGCCATTTCTTGAATGCCGCAGCTACGAGGAAGGGCAGCCAGCCAGCCAGTGAGCAGGCACTCAGGAAGAGGGCAAAGAGGCGACCACCGTGCTGACCAGTCCACCCTCTGGCTCTCACCTCGGTTCCAGCGCTGCCTTGGGCGTGAAGCGAGGACCCGCTCGGTCGCTCCTTGCGGTGAGGCATCTAGGCTTCCATCACTGCCCGGAGTATCTGGGAAGCACCGACAAACCAGACGGTTTACTCCTCAAAGGTCATGGGCACTGTGTCTTTCATGGAGTCAAAGACACTTCGAGTCGTCCTTTCTCACATGCTATCCTGGACCCCATGCCTACTACACAGATTCCACCCACCGCTATCCTATCCCCACAGCCTAAAGAACGCATTCGGGCCATAGCAAATCACTTCTCTCTTTCTCTGTCTCTCTCTCTCTCACACACACACACACATACACACACACATACTCTCACATGTGTTTTCTGAGAACTCCATGTCTGCTAACTCAGCTAATGACAATACTGAAACATATGCTCACCGTAATTGCCCAAAATGTTTCAGAACAAATCTGATTTTCCCGGTATTTTGGTTTAGAGCCATGTTACCAAGCGTGTCTCCTCTTGCATCAACAGAGAACCCTGTGGACCACTGTGCAGGGAGGATCCCCCACCCTCTATGAGATGGGGAGCTCAGGACCTCTCAGACCCCCAGATGGTCTTGTCTGTGCCTCAGGTCCTGTGGGATGATCCCGCCGCCCCCCATCCGCCCCCCAAGGCATCAGAGAGCTGGCCAGAAAAATCCACAGTGGCTCAGCAAATGGACCCCATCTCCTGCTCCTCCCCACGGTCACTTAGCACCTTTCCTCTGCTCCACAGTCACCTGAAAAGAATTTGTTCCTCATTCACTAGAAGCCACTCCAGGGCACTGTACAGAGCCTGTGAGGAGGGTGGAGAAGAGCAGGCTTATGCGCCCTTTCCAATCTCATGGGGCTGGGAGGAGGGCATGCACAGTTACTATCACCCTCCCCACTGGCTTCCACAAGACTAATGTGGACTTGTCTCTTGTTGGTTTAAATGAGGGTGCAATCTCCCCCAAGGGTTGACTTTGTGCCTTGAAATTCAACATCCAATTTTGAAATATGGACCAAGGTCCAACGAGCACCAAATCATGCAAATGTTAAGTAAGGTTACTCTGTCCTGGTCCTGGCAAGTTCCTTGACAGGAACCAGGGTGGGGGTGGAGGTGCTATTAGGGAACAGAGACATTTAATTTATACCCTCACTGGGGGTGCTGTTCAGGGGCTGCAGCTTTTGGCATTCCTGAGTTCCAGTTAGCTTTTTAAAAAGCAGGTCACTTATCTCAAGGAAGTTCTGAGAAACCAAAACAGATCTCCAGAATGGGCTGTCCTGCCATAGGAGGCTCGGTCGGGTGGAGTCAGAAGGAAAGCCAAGCTGAGGACAAATTGTGCTGGAAGGAATTCTGATGGATCTTCATTCTATCAAAGCAACTGCACAGTTTTCCCTACTACCAGGACACTAAAAGTGACATTTAACACCAAGCGCCCATCACAAAAGCTGCTCCATGCCATTCCCACCCAGCCTCTTTCCCATTGCAAGCACAACCTGCTGTTCACAGCAAACCGGAAACTCACCATTGGAAGCCCCAGGCTTTACGCCTTGACCAGAACCTCCAGTGCCCCCTCTGACCAACGCATCTGTGCTGGACAACGACCCTTTCTCGGAGACCACTGCTGAGGTCAGAAGCATAAAGTGAGTGCAGTAAGACACAAGCTCATTCCGCCAACATCAGCATCAAACCCATGACCCAGCCCCAACACCCGGCCCTCCCAAGGCTGGCCAAACAGCCTGTTGCAGGGCCCACGGGTTTCCAAACTGGCTAGGTATTGACCTCCTTCTCGGAGCTGCGGCGGGAGCCCCAGACCCGCGCCCGCCCACCACTGCCGAGCCCCGCCCGCCCGAGCAGAGGGAAGCGAGCAGAATGCCACGCTCATTTACACACAAAATGATTTTGTGTCCCATTGTGCTCGCAGTTGTTCAGCTCTCTGGGGGTGATTAAACTGGCTGAGCTGCGGCAGCTTGAGACGATTTCACTAAATCGCTTCTTCGTGAAGTCGCTTTTTTGCTAAGCTGTTATTTTAGCCATAAAAGGTAAACAGAAGGCGCCTCCCTAGTTCTCTTCAGCTCTGCACCCTGGGCGCCAGCCCGGGGCGAGATTGTCCCGGGGGTGGGCCAGGAACGAGGCCCGCGAGCCACCTGGTGCGCGCAAGCCCCGCCGCGAAGCCCGCCGGCCGGTGTGAACTTCAGGGAGCCTGGAGCCGGCTGGGCCCAGGCCCGCAGCGCCGCGGGGCGGGGGTGGCCACGGAACCCGAAGAGCCTGGCAGGGTGGGGAGGGGTGTGTGGCGGGGGCGGAGGACAAAGTTAAATCAAGAAGCAGACACTTGGAGACCACAGATGGGAAGCTTGCCTAATTAAGGACGTAAAAGCGCTTTTGTTCTCAAAGTTTATTGTTGGCGGGATTAAAAAAATTAATTGAAACTAATGCTGTTATTCAATGCAGTTAAATTCCTTCATGCACATTTGAGGGAGTGAAAACTTGAAGCTTATTCTGCAGTCGGGGGTGGGGGGGGGGGCGCGGGAAGACCTAAAGGCGCTTCGGAGACGGAAGAAGGGATGTTTGGGAGTGTGTGTCCGGTGCGCGCGTCCAGGCGGGCAGCAGAGACCCGGAGGTGGCAATCGCGTATCCGCGCGGCCGCCCCGGAGCCTCAAACCCTGCGCGCCTGGGACGACCAGCAGCGCGCCGACCCCTCCCGCCCCATTTCGCACTCACGGGATAGGCGTCAGAGGACGCACATCTGTCCCGTTAGAGACTTTTTCTCGCTCTGATTTGAGCGCCAAGCCGAGCCCCGTCTGCCCCAAAGCCTCAGCTGCATGAGCCCAGTTTTGACCCCGGAAACTCACCGCCCTGCAACTGGGGCTCCAGTGCTGGGGCCTGAACCCGCCCCCCCACCCCCCGCGCTGCAGGAAGCGCCGAGCCCGCCCGCGTGGGGAGGGTCTACCCTGGGCCAGGACCAGCCCACGTGGGCAATCACCCCTCCCGCGCCAGGCCTTTGTGCTGGGTGCCCCCGCCGCCCAGCACTGGGACAAAGCAGCCACCCCCGCCCAAGTATGAACCCCGACTTTCTCAGTATCGCAGCCACTTTGGGGACAGAGGTGCGTGGCACAGAGCGGTGGCCGCCCTCGCGGGGCTTACCTCGGAGCCGGAGCGGGGGATCGGGCTCGGGTACAGCCCCCGCCCCCCGCAGCCGCCGGTCTCGAGAGCCTGGCGCAGCCTCGCCGCCTGTGCTCGCTGCGCGGGTCGCTCCGGTCTCGTCCTGGAGTTACTTTCTCTCTCGCCCCCAACCCTCCCCCCCACCCACCCCTCCCGCCCCGGCCCCCGCTTCGCGCGGCCCCTCGCGGCGCGGCGCGCCGGGGCCTCCCCACCCCGCCCTCCCCTCGCCTCCTCCCCTCCTCGCGGCCGCCGCCACCGCCTCCTCCTCTTCGCGCCGCTCTCCGGCTGCCCTCCCGCCGCTCCCACCTCCTTTCCTCCCTCCTCTCCAGCGGCCTTCCCTCGATTGCTGGCGAGAAAACCAGCCCCACGCCCCAGCCCGTGGCCCGAGCCCCGTGGCGGCCGAGCCTGGACGCAAAGGGCAACGATTCGGGCCCAAATTACCCAGCGCGGCGAGCGCGAGCGGGAGCGCGCGGCGACTCCTGGCTCGGGGCTCGGCTGCGCCGCGGGGCAGAGGATTAGAGTCGCAATTAGCTCCGCGCGCCCGCGCCTGCCGCGCTCGGCGACAGAGATGCAGTTTCCCCTCCTTTCGTCGGGCGATTCCCACCCGCCTCCCAGAGCCCGGGCGGTCCCGCCGGGGCCCCCGCCAGGACCCTCCCGGGAGCAGTGCACCCAGGCCCCCGCGCCCTCCGCTGCCCAGTCCCCCGCCCCCCGCCAACCGGCCACGCGGCGCCCGGGCCTCCTCTGGGCTCAGAAGGGGGCGGGGGAGAAGCTGATTTTAATCATTGTCATTTCATCTGATGTAATATTTCCCCGGGCGCTTTCAGCTGGGCATAAATTTTCGGCTCCCAAATAAGTAACACAGGGCACGTTTCTCACATTTCTTGACTCCTCGGTTACAAAGAGGAGAGCTGCCGCCGCCACGGCGCCCGGGGCCAGGGGCGGGACTAGGGAAGAAACTGGGCTGCGAGTCCGCCAGGGCTGGAGCGGAGCCGGGGGCCAAGTCCACCCCTCCCCCTCCCCGGCCTTCCTCTCCTGGTCTCAGCCCGGACCGCCCCTCTCCCGTGGAGCAGAGCCGCCCGTGACGTCTACGGACACGAGGTTGGCCACCGCGGGGGAGGGGCGCGCGGGGGGCGCCCGGCCGGCCGCCCCGGGCCAGACGCGCCATTTCCTTTCCGCGCGCGGCGTGTTGGAGACGTCTGCAGTCAAGACACCCCACGGCGCTCAGGCCAGCGCCCGGGGCGTCCCTCCCAGGTCCCCGCGCCGGCTGCCCCTTCTTCCTCCTCTCCTACCTCCTCTTTCCCTTCCTCCGTTTTCCCTGGCGCCCCGCCCGTCCCCCACACCCTTGGACCA
This sequence comes from Plecotus auritus, assembly GCF_963455305.1. NCBI lineage: Eukaryota > Metazoa > Chordata > Mammalia > Chiroptera > Vespertilionidae > Plecotus > Plecotus auritus. Next base: position 29,304,789 of record NC_137785.1, on the reverse strand, counting down.
TTTCCCGGCTCCTAGGAAACGGAGCGCGGAGCCGCGTGTGCGCTGGGCCTGCACTGCGCTCCGCGTCTGGCTCCTGGGACGCCGGGGCCTGAGCAGGCTGGTGCTGGAGGGAGGGAGGGTGGGTGCGCTGGGTCCGGGAGCGGCGCCGGGGCCCCCACCCCGAGTTCCAGCCGTACCTGGGCGCCCTCTAGCGGCCTCACTCACTGGGGGCACTAGGGGTTGGCAGTGTGTGTGTGGGGTGGTGAGGGGGGCCGCTTGTAGGAGGTGGATGAAGTGGGAGGCCTGCTTCTCTTGACCAGAGGATCTCGCGCGTGGAAAGAGCGCCTGGACCGCGCTTCTGTAACTTCTCCACGCGGGAATAAGCAGAAACTTTCCTCCGAGGGGGAAGATGTTATTTATTTATTTATTTTAGAGCTTGAACTACAGGAGAAGGGGGAAATTTTCTCATTAAAGTTACATCCCTGCAGTTAGTTCAATTACTTGATATATGCAGAAGATGTTGTAAATTTATAGATTTAAATAGCTTATAAGGATGCCGCAGGCCCCATCAGTTAATATCCTTAATTTATGGATTTTTAGCTGCTCCTAGAACAGAAAGGGGCGGTGGAAGTAGGTCAGGGATCTGTGCAGCGGCTCCAGCCGACCCTAGGGACTGCCCACTCTGCTCCCCTGGCACTGGCGCTGCTGGCTTTGGGCTCCCAGCTCCTGCCTGACAGCACCCCTCTTCTGCTCTCGGCACCCCAGCCAGGCCAGGCCCGGCAGGTCTGCTCTGCGCCGTGGCTGACACCCCTAGTTGCTTCAGCACTGCACAAGGCCAAGGGACAGCAAAGCCCCCATTTGCACACACCCCACCCGGCATTGAAGAAATGGACCCAAGTAAGAAGTGAAGCAATACTTTGACCTCCAGAATCCTCCTTTAAAAGATGGCTAGGATCACAAATGAAGGAGGACATTGTAGGTACCCCAAACTTTTGAAGAGACAGAACCTTACCCCTTCCCAGGCCTTTTACTGCCTGAGGGGGGAAGAAGGAGCAGATGGAAAAACGCACCACGCTTACGTTTGAGATGCACAGTCCCACTGAAAACCTGCTTGTCGTGGCCTGTGGCCCCCAGCACCCCTCACTCCTCATTCCCTCCCTAGGTGCTGCTAGAGCTTTTTTGTTTTGTATTCAATATGGATGAATATATACATATAAATTAATACTTAAAAGATTGGTATGAACTAAACTATTTTAGGAAGCCACATGGCAATGTGATTAGTATTGGTATTCATGATTTAACATTTCTTTTCCCACTAGATGAAGTTTCTAAGATTTGCAAGGTACATGTCAAGGACGGGTGTATAAATGGATTTTTATTTATTCACAACTCCAAGACTAATTGCTTTTCTTTGCCTCAAGGCCACGAGATTGGTTTTAATATGACACTTCAAAAGTATTCATGGAACTACACAGATACCAAGTGTCGTTGTTCAAGAGACAGATCTCACCATGGTACTGGTGACCCTGAAAATAGGATATTCCACTTTATTTTAAATTCCTACGTGGTTTTTTTTAAGAGTTTCATTTTATACCAACTATATTAAAAATGCACAATTTAATCAAAACAAGAAATGACTATTTTGAGGGACCTTTATTTTCCTAATATTGCTGGAAACTGTTCATATTCCTGAATTGTTTTATTAAAGAGCTGAACTTTATACATGTCATTAAGAAGAGTAAATTTGGGTCATAATTTTAAAAGTTCCTGGCTAAATGTCAACCATCGTTTACACTGAGAGACTTGGACATGGACTGTGAGAGGCATTTACAGATCAGTAGTATATTAAGGCAGTGGTGAGGCTTTTTTAAAATTGAAGGTGTATAATTAGGACTGAAAACATATTGAAACATCTTGTGAAATACATCTGGGTCCAAGAGACGAAATTTGATGTCAGTCTAATCAGAATGTAACTTGCTTTTTCAGTAGATTTGACTTGCATGTAAGCCACTGCAATTCATATTTTTGAAGCGGGGTCAAACCTGCTTTGCTTTGAGGTGCTCGGTAAGTGCTTGTATGAAGCACACCAGGTCAGACCCTGCACCCAGGTGCTGCTGACAAGACCTTAGTCTCCAGATGTTTCAAAGTGGCTTCCAGGGTGACTTCCACTTCGTTGTTGTTGCTGCTTGCAGACTGTGTTTAAAAACGAGAACTGTGCCTGGCAGGCGTGGCTCGGGTTGAGCATCGACCTGCGAACCAGGAGATCACAGTTTGATTCCTGGTCAGGGCACATGCCCGGGTTTCAGGCTCGATCCCCAGTTGGGGGTGTGTAGTAGGCAGCCGATTGATGATTCTCATCATTGATGTTTCTATCTCTCTCCCTTTCCCTTCCTCTCTGAAATCAATAAAAATATTTTTAAAAGAATTTTTAAAAATGAGGACCATAATAAGGAAAGTAAAATGAACCCAGAATGAGATCCCAGAGTCTGCTGAACTCAACCTTCCCAGAACCAGACAGCAGATGAACAGGCTGAGACACAGTTGGTACCTACTGGGGGTGGGGTTGGGAGACTGGGGTTTAAGGCCGGGCTGTCTCCACCTTCATCCCTAGGCCCGCTCCAGTGAAAGCCAGATCCTCCGAGGTCGGTCCCCATCTCAAGGCTCAGAGATGGCCCCTGACCAGGCTAGGATAGAGCCAGCCACAGTCTGACATCCACTTGGCCTCTGCCTTTGTTCCAGAATCCTCTCAATCTTTTTTCCTGGTTAGGACCCCAGAGAACCTGGAGAATAAAGGGAGTGATAAAACGTGGGACTGTTAGTGCTGCCACGTTGGCGCCCACCACATTCCCCCAACCAGACCTGTCTGTCAGCCAGCAGACCCACTCCCTGGAGAGCAGAGATCCAAACCTGCCTGAGGGGTGGGGGCGGGTGCAGAGTGCCCCTGCCTGTCCTTGAAGAAAATGAAACAAGACCAGCCAGCTCTCACCGCCCAGGCCCCACTCTGCTCACTGGGCACTTGTAGTTTCTGATGGGAGAGGAAGCAGGGCTGTCTCCAGGGGCTACAGACCCCCCCACACACACATCCTGCCTTCTGCCTGCAGCTGGGTGTGTTGCTCAGAACCAAACCAAACTGCCCTCTGCAGGACCCAGCATCACAGAGACAGAATGAGACGAGGCGCTCTAACCAGGAGTCCCAATGTGTTGTGGCCAGGAATGCCCTAAATTGATCACTACTCTGAATTTCAGCCTTTCTCCCAAGAGAAGTTTCAGCATTTTTACCAGATTCTCAAAGGGTCTATGTGTATTTGGGTACAAGTTACAAACCCTAAGGATGGCTTCATGATGAAGAAAGTTGATTGACGCAATGACAAGTGTGAGTCTGCAAGGACTCAGGCTCTCTCCACTGTCCTCTGCTGTCCTGCTCACATTGACCTCCTCAACCTGCTTCTCTCTGATCGCAAGATGGAGGTATCTCAAAGCTCCACACCTTCCTGTACACGCATGGGAGCAAGGAGAGGATCCCAGTGGCCCCCCAGCCCTCGTCACATCCCATTGACCAACTTGCAAGCCAACACCAGGGGAAGGGATTAGCCTGGACAACCAGGTCCAGCCCGGCCTGCGTGGGGTGGAGTTGCTGCCCTGATCCCTGGGGAAGAAGGTGGACCCTGGTCACAATCAGGCTCTGCCTGGGGGAAGGATGGACTTTGTTTTGGGGGCTATTGCCCCCCAAAGGTGGAGAGTTATTGGCCAACGCCCTGAGCTAGGAGGAAGGTAAAAGCTAAGCAGTGGAGAGAGGCCCCAAACCCCAATGGGCACCTCCAAGGAAGCGTGAGGCAGGCCCCTCTAGGGTCCCAGGAGACACAAGATTCAAACATGGAGGTGGCCTGACAGCATGGCTGCTTCCAGGCTATCGAGCTGGCTGCTGGCCCCAGGCCCTCTGCCCCCTTACCTGTGGGTTCCTCTCAGGGCTCATTCTTCTCTCCAGCTGCAGTCCCCCCAGCAGTCCCTCAGGGTTGTTGCCTGTCAGCAGCACCCGGTCCTGCAGGGCAGTGGCTCTCCACACAGGCCTGGTGCCCCACGCGCGAGGAGGAAGCAGCAAACAGCCCCCAGGACTGCTTCCG